>NC_063213.1:4994436-6444875 GCF_020740725.1 Corvus hawaiiensis | reverse complement strand
AGGTCCAGAGCACAGATGCCTCTTCTGTCACTTCAAACCTCTGTTCTATAAGATGCCATCACCTCTTCCACTGGTGCTATTTTTAACGAGATTTTCTTACTTATTCCTAAATTTCTGTTGAAGTCCCCAGAATTATCCCAGACTATTTCTGTTACAGTTAATGGAGCATCCTAGTTTTCATAATATTTTTTAATATATTTTTTAGATAAGAGAACCACTTCCGTTATTATTTCTTTCTATAGCAAAAATATGAACCGAATGTCAGTCAAGCCTGAGAAAACAGGAGAGTGTGATGCACTTTACTGATTTTCAACTCCACCTAATGATGACCATTTAAGTCAACTACAATGAAAAGGAACACCCATAATGTTGATACAATTGAAAGCTACATAATACCTGTTATTTCTTTTAAATCCAAGTTAAGCAAGAATTTGAAATTCCTTAGCAGCCATGAAGGGTAGAGAAAACAAAGCAAGCATAAACTAAAGGCAAAACAAAATTGCTTTTAAGGCCAGTCCCATGACTTTAGCGAGGCTGGTCAGCTCTCGCATGCATTCACCAGACCAAACACAGGCTTTTGTCTTAGGACAAAGGCATAAAACAGATAATTCTAGAGCAAAACCAGCTGAAAATGCCAATGAGTTGAATGAAATAAGTTAAAAGCCTCCAACAGTGAGGATGTTTCTTGCTATTTTTATAAGCAGAAGCTGCTAAATAAGTGTCATCTTTCTCTACATTGTTCTCACATAGCTATAGTAAGATTGTTCAAGAGGTTATGACAGCAAGTTGGCTGAATGCACTCTTGGGATTTATTAGGAGAACAAAGTAAGTCTAATAGCAGAAAAACATAGTGTTGGTTGACATACTTGGTTGGAGAACAAAATCATTGTGAAAGAAGGTAGCACAGCCAGTTTTTTTATGAGAACTAATGGCTAAATTTACCACTAGTAAACCAGATTCATGAGAAAAGAAGCCAAAGATCAACAGTCAGAGCACGGCTTTGTCTTTCTCAGCACCAAAGGGCTAAATGAAGTTTGCTCTCCTAGATAAAAAGAAGTCAGAAAAAGGTTTTGATATGGAAAACCAACAGACTTTCTCCTTCAGGCATGTGGCACTTCATTATGAGAAATATTGCAGCCAGGAGAAGGGAAGCACAACTGTGTGGACATCATGCCCAGGCAGTCATTTTTGCTTTCTCAGCCAAAGACACAATGGCTCAGAAAGCAGCACTGTAGCTTTGGCACTGCAAATGTACAATCACTTGGTGATGATGGTGCCTGTCAGTTACTATTACACTTACACAGTCTTCATATTTGCAAGACTTGCTGACCATCTTAAAGCTAATGGAATAGATCAAATAGGAAAACCTTCATTCCCACTCCAACTTTAATTAATCCACCTTTCACACAGGGACTCACAATTTGGTCATAGTAATGATTTCTCAGTGTTCCAGAGGTGAAGCACAAAGATGCATTCCTGGTTCTTGTCTGACAACTGGGCCTGGAGGCCATGTGTCAAGAGCCAGCCACACATCCAGTGAACTGCAAACACCCCTCACAATTCCTCCGTCTTCCTCTGTCACACTCAGCTGGTGAGGCCACAAGTAGGAGGCAGAAAGTCCCATCAGGTGACAAAGTACACAGCATTTTGTTGGGACTATCACAAATCACTCTGCTTCCACTGCTGCAGTTTCCATTCCCTGAAAACTGTTGCCTGTGTCATAGAGTATCAAGTTAGTCCAGCACAACCCACCTTTACTAAAGCTATGCTGCTTTACGTCCCATGCTCCATTTACTCTGTGTCTTTGATTACTTTTCTCTTTAGATCCAACCTAGCTTTTAGAATCATATCCCATGGGCTCCTAAATCATAATGTTCTCAGTGTAGTTCTTAGCTAGGTAAGCCTTTATGGCATTAGCTGAAGATCTCTCTACCCTGGAGACTTTTTATCCAAGTCCTGAATTTCTGTCACCTGAAAGAAGTGAAACAGCAAAGGCTTCATGTAGTAATACAAAAATTCTCATTAGGCTTTCACACCCATCCCTAATTAATCCCCAGATCAGCAATTCACCTGGAGCCAAAGAATCTTCTGAATTCCTTCTATTTAACAACAAATCATTCATTTACCCCAAAATACAGCCACTCCAGCAGCAGAGGACTGACTGTACAGTACACAAATACCAGCAGGGCAGGAAAAGGCTGCTTTAAATTCCAGTATGAGGACCCGACTGAAAGAGCTGCTACAAATTCTGAAGTGCCAATCAGTGGATTATGAACCTGTCAGGAGCCACTTTAGGGCAGCCTTCAGCCAAACACAGAGATTCATGCCATAAAGACAGGAAATTATAATATCCAACACACAGCATTAGTAGGAGCTCCAGTGTCCTTGGCCAGCCCCGTGGTTTGAATGACCCTTGGTAAGCAGCCTGTCTGCTGATGAGATGTCACACCAGGGCACTTTGCCAGCAGGAAAACATACCGGTCATTTTAAAGACATGAATCACTACTTAATATAGTTGGGAATCTCATACCTGGTTCTGATCGTTGTAGTCACATTCCCGAACCACCACCAGGCCTCCTTTCTGACTTGGGTGGCCCTGGGCAACCAGGCATTTGTTGGTTTGGAGGTGATACAGCTGTGAAAGGAAAACAGTTTGATAGTCAGAGAAAACAACAGCCTTAGATCTGAAAGTGTGCTCAAAGCCCTAGATCCCTAGTGTGCTCAAAACAACTCAGCCAATACTTCCAGTAATAAAAAAAATCTTCCCTTTTAAAATACCATTCTGTTTCTCAGATAATTTGGAGAAAAAACTGCATTAAACAGTTCCAATTTGCTTTCTAATTACATCAAGATTTCTCCCTCTGGTACAAGTGCAATACACACATCCTGGCTCTGCACACACTCATCATATTCTGTGAAGGTTCTTTGCTCTCTTCACTCTCAATGGAAGTCTGAGGCCCCACAAATTCTGCTCAGGAATATTGACTGTACTGTATAAACTGCATTTTTCTATAGTTTAGCTTAAACATAAGTCTCCTCCTACAGCCTCTCTTCATGGAACAGGACAGCCTCCCTGAGAAAGGAGAATGAATTACTGAAATAAAAACAACTTCAGAGATTTATGTTGTTTGCAAATTGATTTTCAAGAGCATTTACACAACTGAAAAGCCACTGTTATCTGCTATGGTATTTTACTGATGGATCAGGGAAGAAAACATTTTACAAACACGCAAATGCTATCTTTGCTCAAATGCCCTGCCTAGTCAGGATTTAGGGGAATGTTGTATCAGAAGACTGAATTCAGATTAGAAGCCTGTCCTGTCATGCAGAACTGTAAGCATCTACCATCAAAGCAAACAAGGAGGCTCTCAGCAAGTTGGCAATCTCTCCTGATTTGAACAATGATGCCCACCCTAAGAGACATCCAAGACATTTTCTGCTGTACGAAGTTTAGGTTGTTCTATTTCAAGAATCAAAAAATCATGAAGATCTTGAGGTATCCCCACAGAGGTACTCAGAGAAACAAAACATTTCTAATTCTGACATTAAATTACACACATGCCCTGAACTAACTGCTGGCCAGCAGAACTTTTCAGCCTGAATATCCTTCTTCCCCTAATGTGGTGGGGATCAGGCTCTTCAGACAGCAAACACTGCCTGCACACCATGAGCTGAGAGATGGCAGGGCCTCAGATCTGACACCCACATTAAAAATACTTATTTCCAATCTGGAGCTGGATGTAGAGGAAAAAAGAATTTACTGTTCTGAACTCCAGGCCAGGCTGATTAACTAGCCAGCTGAATTTTATTATGAAGACATCCATAGCTGTCTTGGCATTTCTATTGACTCTACAAATTTTTAGAAACCAAAATACACTTCCAGTAATAAAAGGAACAAACTGCTCAGTCGCATGATAGGACCAATTAGTGTAAATACCAAATAACATTTTTCACTAAACACCATTTCTGGAAACAGCTGTCCCAAGGCACATCAACAATCGCCTCGAGTGCACCATGTTTCTTTCTCCTGTTCCCTACACACATCTAAAACAAATTACACAAAACATTCTCACTAATATTTCCTCACACCCCAGATCTAGAAGGGATCTCATTTTCATCATTCCTCACTCAACAGAAGGCTTTTAAAGCATAGAGTACGTGAGTTTTGTATGATTTTTGTCCTTGTTTTTATTGGCCATGATGGCCAGCATTTGGTAACACTGGTAACAACTGCCACCATTTGTGATCATTACATTTCTTCCCAGCTGTCAAACCACCACTTATCTGTGGCCCAATTAGTTTTTGAGAATAAATTGAGATTTGGAGCGATTCCTCCCAAATCCTAAAGAGTCTGGCACGCAGTGGTGACATTGGCTGATCGTTCTGTTCCTTGCAGGCATCTGGAAATAGTTTATACAATCATCAGAGCCAAAGCTGACTCTCTCATACAATGCTGGGTATAATTCTTGAACCCCAGAGAAGCAAGCCAAGAAACTGCATTTTTCTGCTCCTTCTCCCCATTTCTTAAGGGGTGCACAGAGTTTTTCTCAAAATTAAACCATAGTAAATAACTGCTGGGAAGATTAAGTGTTGCTGAGATATTCAGATCCCTCAAGTAGCTCTCTCCAACATCAACAATTCCTCAGTTAACTTTCTGCCTGAATGAAAGGAGAAAGCTATTAAATATTGAAAAAAGGAGAAAAAAGGAGAAATAAAGGTCTGACTAGGGGAGTAACAGCATCCAACAACTAGGGGAATCAGCCCATTGTATCAGTTTTATTCAGGGAAACCACATAACTAACTTCACAGCTTGGCTGGGATATTGCTATAAAAATACTGCACAAATGATGGATTACTAGACAGCTGCTTCCAAGCAAGAAATCTAATGGTGTCAATAGGTCCTGCATGAACACAGGTCCTCCTGACTCACTTCTTGCAGAACCAGCAATTCTCAGCAGCTACTGCAGCCTGTGTCCCCTGTGGGGACACCACTACTAAATGCTTCCAACTATTGAGCTAGAAAGGAACCTAACCATAATCTGTGCGCACATGAAACAGTTTATTCCAGAGTATTCTCTTTCACAGAGAAGACATTGAGAAAGTTGTCTTGGGTTTGAAATTATCCATTATTTCTGGGAAGCATAAAAAGCACACATCAAGTGAATTCGACACTGGAAAGAGCAGATGCAACTGTCTGGTAGCTTTGACTGCATACAAACCCATAAGCAAAGGTGTCAGAGCTAAGGCATGAATTTAATCATGATTTCCTTCATGAATACACATTAAAAAATTCTCTCTTCACTTCTACTTTGAAGAAAAAAAAAAAAGAGAGGAGAAAAACTAATTTTTTGTTAATTAGGTAATAGTCAAGACTAGAAAAGCCATCATCAGTCTCAGATGCAAACGTTTACCTTTGCAGAAAATTACCCAGTAAAAGCAGAGTTTGGAAACTAATTACACTGTACTCTTATCATAAACCAACAGAGCGTGAATATTTGAGGCCAAATTTCTCTCTATCCAAATTCATCTTCAGAATCAACAGCCATGAATGCACATTCTAAAGACAAAAAAATTCCCAACTCAGAGCTTTGAGGTAAGAAACCTCATGGAACAGTATCTAGTCTGAGGATGACCTGAAATAGAGATCAGATTGAAAGTTGTTTGACAAAAATCCTGTTATTTTCAAGACAGCTTCTTGCAAAACTTATGGAAACAGACTATTTTTGTTGTATTTGAGCAAATCTTTCACAAAAAAGTCTCATAATAATTAACACACCAGAATTCTATATATTTAAGTTTTTCTTACCCTTCCACGCTGGATTATTTTTGGTCGTTTCTGCGCTCTGTTAATAAAAACTGGCTGTGGAGCTTTGGCATTGGGCCCAGATATTTGCATCTCAGGATAGATGTTATCTAAATACCACTTAAATGACTTGCAGTTCAATCTCTTCCTCAGCTCTACACGGTCGGTGATATTTCCATAGCTCCTCATCCTCAGCTCAGGTCTCAAAGCAAAATACTGCTCCTGTATTTAAGGGAAACAGGTTGTGGAAAAGGGGAGAAGAATTTCAGATTACTGATTCCCAATTTTTTGCTGTTTCCAGAACTCCCAAAGGTTCATTTCATTTTGCTAGTGTTTTCAACCAGTAACTTTGAAACTGGAGTAGGAAATTGCAATGCTTGGATTACCATAGGAAGTGAGATTTAATCTTGCCTAACTCTGAGCTAATCTTTCAAACTGAGGGGGTTTTTTGATGAAGACACTTCTCGGTACAAATTTGCTGATCTTTTTTAGATGCCAGCTTGAGGAAGAAACGAATCAGCCCCTGACTTTACTGCCATTGGCAATACAGGCATCCTAAAGTCATTAACTAAAAAACAGATGCATGTATCATCAGCCTCATCTAACAAAGGTTTCTTGAAATTATTTTGATTGTTCAATGAATTGTTTTCATTGTCATGGGATTCAAATGTGCTTTGTCTTGTGTTTCCAGCTTTCCAAACAATCAGGATAAAACCATTCCAGAATAGACCTATAAATGGGACAAATATCATGAAGTTCAGTAGGACCACATCTTATTCATGTGAATAATCAGAACCATCACCTGGGCTTTCTGGGAAGCCCAGTTCTTTCCATTCATCTGCATCATCACCAAAACGGCTCCCACAGTGTTATTTTTTCACATTCTATTTTATGATAATACTCAGAATCTTACAGGCTAGGCAAAGACAGATGAAGATTCCAACCCAATCTCATATGATGTTTGACTCCAATGAAGAGACAATGGGGACAAACAGGAACTCGTGAATGTACAGTGTGGTACAAATACTATAGCTAAAACTAGAAAAAAAAAATCCCCTTTCAGCATTTAATTCCAGATAGATTTACAAAGCCCATAGAAAAAACATTGTATTTGCACAATTATTTGTTTACTAGGTACCATTTAGAATTCAGTTTTCAGGGCACTGATCTATGTTATTTTGTTGGCTTAATCTCTAGGAGACATCTGGAATTCACCCACCATGATGTGGTTCTGACAGTTTTCAATTACCTCCTGCTATCTGATACTCAGATGACAGACACCTCTGGATAAGTTACACATCTCTCCTCATCAAGATCTTTGAGCATTTGGATGTGCTCGATGTATCACTGCTATTTTAATAGCAGAGGAAGGGGAAGTGTGTACTTGGTGTACATTGGACTGATGGCCAGTTCTGAGAAGTCTGGAGACAGACTGGACATCACAATCAGAAACTGGTCTGCTTCAAAAAGTAGCTCTGCTATTCCAACTGCCTCTTTCCTGGCTGAAGTTCAAATGTTGGTATCCTACCTTTCACATGGTATTTATTACCACTGTATACATGAACTTATACTTCTGCATTTTGCTTTTGACAGTTATGAAAATTTTGCTGAATCATTTCCCTTATGCCATTTCATTTATTAAATACTGATATTTACTCCTTTAAGTCTTATCTTTGTACTGTGCATCATTAGATTGCTTTGGTAAATTATACTGGCCCTAAATATTTGCATTATTCTTATAAAAACAAATATATTTCCAAGCTTGTCTTCCATACATTCTCTGGCAGCTATCAGAGAATCAGACTAGAAACAGCTGGAAAAGTTCTGGACACAAATCTGTGATAAGAGACTGCTGGAATCAGCAGTTCAAGTGCTTGCTGAACAAAACAGTATCAGCTGGAAATTATAACAAAGAATCAAGTCCAAGCTTCAGAGAAAGCCATAATTAATCACAAAACAACTGTGCCCAGACATCAGTAAAAGTGATAGATCAGAACTACCAAAGCATTACAGAGATGGAGAATGGAGATAAAAATTAATGGCCTCTAATGGATTCCTCGAATTGAACATCAAGGTAAAGGATGGGGTTTGAAACATAAACCTCCAAAGAACATAAAATTAATAAAATATATCTCATACAGAAATTGTAGGCACCACAGAAGCTGAGCACACAGCAAATCCTATGGTCCCAGACGGAAAAATGTTGTTTAGTATCTCAGAGATGAGGGATTCACAAACACCTGATCTATGCTCAAAAGCATCAGTATCAAGATCTGAAGACAAGGAAGGAATACACTTGCCTTTGAATCCAGCAGTCAATCCTGATTGCTCTTCCAGGGCAAGACAGACTAAGAAGCAGATTGCTAATTAAAACAGAAAGCAAACAAGCAGCCAAAAACAATCCCTGTCTCACCAACATGGTGAAGGTACCTGAAGGTACAGTACATGGCTGCCACGTAATACTGTTTTGGACACAAAGCAATGCAGAGCTTACAAAAGCTCATCCATCATCTTTTGCTTTTCTAAAAAGGCATAGAACTCAATCTCCTGCAGGCAGTAAAGTAACAAGGAGGAGACTTGAGCACTCAAAAGCCAAATGACAATTCTACAGAATTTAGGAATTCCTGTCAAAACTAACATTAGGAGTTCAGACTACAGAAGGAAAACCCCATCAGAGGTGTAACAGATCCCACTGTGACACAATCCTTTGACAAACAAGCCAGTTAATAATCATTTAATAACCTTATTTCATGACCTAGAATTGTCTCTTACCTTGTATTCATCCATCCACACATGTGCCAGCCTCAGTGAGTTATGAGCCATAGTGTCCTGTCCCCCAGGTGAGCCATAGGGACGCCTCTTACGGAAAATGTGTCCCACCCTGGAGCAGGGGATGATCAGGAGTCTGCCACCACACATCCAGATCTGTCCATACAAAAGCAAAACATGGCTCATTGTTCAGATTGTTCACTATCTCATCTCCTTCTTCAAGGTAGGGTTATACATCATGCAGGATGAGGTGTCAGCAATGTTGGCCTACCATGTCATGTTTTCTGACAAATTAAATTTTGAGATCTCCATGTTACAAAAGACTATTTTTCTCACATGACCACACTTCCCACAAAACACATCATGGCTTTCTAGAGACAAACAGAAAATTTTCTAAAATGTTATGCTCTAATGACCTATCAGAAAAGACTGAAATATATGTGCTAGGACCCATCCTGCAGATTAAGTTCCCTAAATTGATTTACCTGCATGAAGATTGTTCACAGTTCTGAGACATATAACAAAGACTAGTCTTTGGCATCCAGGGAGCCTGGAGAGCTTTTCAACGAAGTAAGTTAAGTTTTCAACTAAACTTACTGGGCAGAGCTATTTGTTTCTGTTAAGATATGGGACCTCAGAAACACTGTTCCCATTCAGATGCTACATTTAGGAGTCTTTGTTTGCGGCACCACAGATCTACATTTTATGTACACTCTACTTCCATTTCTTTTTTTAAAATTTCTTTTTTAACTTTATCTTCCAGAAAATTACCAATATTAGCCCTTTGCTGGACTACTGTGTTCTCCAGTTCCAGAAAATCTTCTCACATTAGCAGTTTATAATCAAGTCACTTTTAAAACTCCTTCTAGACAAGATAAAGACTCAACTTCTTTCCAACTCTCCCCCAGGAAGCTGGGGACTTTCAGAAACTCTAAGTTCTCTGAATATACTCCAATTTTTCAATGCCCTTTTTATTGAAACTGTGTATTACAAGGTAACAACAATCATCTCCTCACACTCCACACACTTTCACTCAGATATCTAATAATTACATTTATACTGAAAATCGAAAGATTTTATTTATTCAGTACACACTCCTTTAAAGTCACTCAAATGTAAGAAAGTCCAGTTCTTATTTTTGAACTCTAATCTTGATTTCTCTAATTGACAGATTTCTCTAAAGTTTTGGGGGTTGTGTGTCTGGTTTTAGGTTTGTTTTTTTTATACTAACTTCACTTTTTAATCCCCTTTTCATATCTGTCATGACAGCATATCATTTTCAGGCAGACTCTTGTCCAACCTGTTGATGAATCCATTTTACAAAAGTAAAGAGATAAGCATGACATTGAGCACAAAAAGCTGGTTTTCTTTCAGTGGAGTGACAGGGAAGATGAGATAAAATACAGGAAGCCCCATGCAGCACCGTTTTCAAATCTTACTATGATTTTCTCATTATTTCTCCAACCCAGCTCACTCCTCTACTCCTCTCAATTTAATTCCAGAAACCTTTACATTTCCAGGTCCTCAGAAAGGAGACTGAAGTGTCTAAAAAACTCCATAGGTGTCTAAGGAAACATACTAAGCTTATATATTAGCAATATTGCTGTGAGCCACACATCCCTAATCCACTTGTGAAATTCATTAGACATTGCTCATAAACTAATTTCAAAAACTTGCATGATTATCCCTTTCCTATGCTTCTTTACAGGTATTATGAAATACTCCACCACCAAACAAAAAGCCACAAACATTTAATTGCAGAGTTGAAAATTCTCTGATTACCCGAAAAGATATTTCCAGGTTTTCTCCTCCCCAGATGTCCATGCCACTGTCGTACTGCCCAAGCTCATTGAAGTACTCACGATCCATGGCAAACAGCCCTCCAGCCATGGTAGGTGACCTAAAAAGGTTCATGGAAAGAAGTTCATTTTGTTTTAGAGAGAGGAAAAAACTCCACAACAGTAATTTTTGTTGAATCTGCTAGTCCCAAAGTCCAAACTTACAAACCTACATAACACAATTTAAATCCTCCAGTCACTAGGCATCAGTTCTAGTCTCAAAACATTTTCAAAAGCAGATCTGTAAGTGATATTTGTGATCTTCCATTGTTCCAGTACCTATAAATCATAATTCTTTACCTGGTAAACTTGAGGAAAAGGGATAGGACAGAGAAAGAAGAACAACAAACGCCAGAGGCAGCTTTGTTTCATCACTGACTCAATTATCAGTTTACTGGCAAGTTATTTACAGTTTGTGTATTTATACAGATGGTCCCTCTGGCATTTCCCAGTTTTTCACCTTGCCTGTGTGTTACTAGAATGTAATAATCTGCAGATGATCCACACTGTTCAGTCTCTAGATTGAATTGCTACTGTATCACAACACTGGCATATGTGGATGACCTACAAGAGTATAAAAGAGTAAAAACACTACATAAAAACATGATATGGTAGTTGGAACATCCAATGGGCTGGAAAAAATCTTTTTACCATCCTTGCAAATTAAACTCTGTGATGAAACCAAACCTAGGTCAAGATTTCATTTCTTGTTTTCACACAAATTTCTACTACAGTTTCTGTCACCTTAATACCTTGGTTGAAAGGTTGCTCTCAATTTTTCCACTCTGACACCAAAATATTTCATTGTGAAGGTCTCTAAAATGCAATACTTTCTGTTGGATGGAAATCCATTTTCAAAGGTTAAATAGCAATCTAGCTCCTTTTACAAAGGAGGCAGAGACCTTTAGGTAGGAAAAATCACTTTCATACTCAGAAAAGGTCATCTTTTCAGATTATTACACTTGCTTTAACTACAAAGTTCTCTGTCTTTTTAGCATAGGACTTTTTCATAAAAGTGAGTTGAAAGAATGCCACAACAGTGTTGAACACAGCAACAGTTAACCTTCAGCCACCAACCAAATTAAATGTGAGAATAGCTCTTAACAGAATAAGGATTTTAACACTTGATGCTGATTCCCCACTCAGATGATTTCAGTCTGTCTTTCCCTGCCAGGCTCAGAAACTGCCACAGTGGCACTCTCCAAACAAGCCAGTCAAACTGTTAAATAACTTAGTAGGTTTCCTGGCTTCTCAGGCAAAATTTTGGGATGGGGAGTCATGGGAAGGCCAACTGCAGAACTGTCAGATGATAGCAGAGAACCTTGAGCTGGAACTGTTTGTGCCAGCCTGAAATGCTCTTCATTTATAGTCCAAGGAAAACACACCCAATTTCTGATTCAGTTGGCAAATTTTATCCACAAGGAGTCAGTTTGTAAAAAAGGTGAAGTTCCTCCACCTGACAAACCTGAATTATGTACTGAGATTGATACCTGCAACTAGGAAAAGAACAATGAGCTTTCTTGCCTTTGCTGTAGCAGGCCTGGTTCTTTTCATGAAGGGATTCACTTGGAACAGTTCTAGTCTTGTGTCTGTACCATACATGTTTGCTCCGAAAAAAACGGTGCCTGCTGTCACCACTTTACCTCAGCCACACATCCACTAGAGCCAGATATTGCCAGTTCTGTACAGGTCACACAGCCATCAGCGGTTAAAAGATAAGGAAGGTAACTTTCAAATCCCAGTGTTGAGCTTTACTGAGACTTTTGTTTTAAAACAACTCTCAGAAGACCACAAAAACAAATTGCTATTACCACAAACACAGATTTTCCCAATCTAGCAGTTCTTTAGCATTTCATCACAGAAATTATATAGCTCGTATTAGTGGGATATGCAGGCTATTCCTGCCACAAAGGCAGCATCCAAATTGTCATTAAGCCAAGCACATCAGCAGACTGGAAACAAACATCAATGCATAGCTCAAAAGTGAAATTATTGGACAGGTTTAATACAGACTATCATAAGCTCCCTCAGAATTTTGTCTTCAGCAAAAGCTGCTATTGTATAAGCATTTTCTAGAAGTATGACCTAATAAAACCGATATATCTAATTTATGATTAAATGCAAGAAATTAAAGTGAAATAGCTGTGGGTGAAATAAACAAGTCAGATGTTTGACAGGTTAGCCATCTGCTCCTAAACCCACACAGCCAGAGAACACTCCCTACTGCTTAGAAAGTGCTTCTGCTCATCCCTGTATTACACGAAGCTTCTCACCACAGAGGAGGAACCTTACTTGATTGGAGCAGTGGCTCCCTCAGGTCCTTCCAGTTCTGACAAAGGAACAAGATCCCATTTGAAGTGCAGGCCCCAGTTAAAGCCCCCCCGCACAACAGGGGAGGAGCTGTAAGTGAGGGTATCAGCACTGATGATGTCGATCACAGGGCACACCACAGTCCTGCGATCCTCTCTGATGGGAGTCAGCAGAGGCTGCAACCACATCTCGTTCACCTCGCAGTGACTGTCCAGGAACACCAGCACTTTCCCTGCAGAGCACACAAAATAAAGATCCATGGTGCCATGGAACACAAACATGCAATTAAGTGCAAACACACGTGCATTCAACAAAGCAATACTCGTCAATTTACGTGGAGATTGCCTGCCACAGTCAGTAGGAACAGTTTGATCTATGACACATCCTCCTGCTCAGTTGGTCTAAAAAGGCATCAGCATCTTTATGACACAACATAAAATTTATTTAACACTACAATAACGTGGAAGAGATGGGAAACAGCTTTAAAGAAAACAACTCCAGAACATGCAAATATAACAAGTCACCCCACAGACAGTATTGACTGGGCATGGGGATGGAACTCTAGCAGTTCAAAAGAGCAGTCAAATTATTTTAAATTGCACTGACTGAAATGAATTTTAGCACAGCTTGGAAAATGCAAGCAGAATCTTCTCCCTGGATTATACCATTACAACGCTAATGAGTAAACACCAATTAAGAGACTCATCTGCCACTCAAAATTATTTAAGAAAGTAGCACACACTTTCTCAGATGCCAAAGAATTTAACTGAAAGCACATTCTGGTAAAGGTTGTTTATAAAGCACCAAATACTGGTTTTCCCAACTAACACTCACTGCAACAGAAGAGCTTATACAAGAAAAATTGCTATTAGATTTGAGAACTAGAAACCAGATTAGCGTACCTTAAAAGGGAGCAGATTTCATTTTAGACCAAAAGTTTGCACAAAAAACATGCAAAAAATATTCTGTAACTGCAGTATCTTGACCACATGGAGATGCTCCTGAGACAACATTCTTTGAGGGCAAGAATAGGGAAAATTCTACATTGTCTCACTAACACTGCAGTCATTGTTTGAGATAGTTCAGGGGAAGATCTGGGATGATGATAAGTTGTGTTAGTAACTTTCAATAAAACAAGTTACTTTTTTAGAGCACGATACTGATTTTGTTTCACAATTTCACTTACCCAGTCTAAAAAAGTACCTCATTTTATTGAAAGCAAATGTCTCCAGGAAAAAAAAAGAAAATAATGAACAGCTGAGACACTCAAAATGTCTCAAGGTTTAAAAACCACTCAAATTTGAACCCAAATTTGCAGTTATCATTTGAGATAGTGCAGGGGAAAAAAGACATGGGACAATGCTAAGTTGTGTAGCTTAAAGTGTGGCATGACAAGCAGAGCCCCTGCAGGGGGCTAAAGTAACCACAGGTCAAACATTCAACATCTGAAAAGCTGCACTACAAAAAGAGAAGTCACCCAATGAACTTACTGCCAAAGTATGCAAGGAAAAGAGAAATAAGCAAGGGTACCTGTGGCATGAGAGGCTCCAATCATCCTTCCTCTAATCAAGCCTTCCCTCTTCTCATTTCTTACCAATTTTGTGGTTTTGGGAAGCTGAGTTTTAACATATTCACTCAAGTCTTTTTTCAAGTCAGCTGAGAAAAGGAAAACAGAAGTTCAACAACAGGCCAGAAATTCTGAAAGCTTTGTTTAAAGTCCCAAGACATTTAAATCAAAAATGGCCAAAATCTTGATCAAAAAGTTACCCTGACAAAGCACAGCTTCAAACCAGGAGTATCGTAAGGACAGTCAGTCATCCCACATCCTACACTTCCCCTCCAATGCCTTTAGCACATTACTCATGTTAACTGGAACTACTAGACTCAAAAAACAGTGCTGTTCAAAGAAACACATTTCCAAATCCTTCTCCTGTCAACTGGCATTTGCAACAGATGCAACAATAAACGTTTCACACAGGCAAATGACTTCAATTACTGCATTCCATACAGGAAAACAAATGCTGACACCTTTCAGAAGAAGCATGAAGACACCTTATATTATCTGTACCTGCTTAACTGACAGAACAACAGATACAAAGTACAACTCACTCACAGCTGGTGGCTTTACGAAAACCCAAAAGGATCAAAGATTCTGCCGGCAAGCCTGTGCTTTTGAAGGAGTACAGAGTTCACTGAAGTCTATAGGCACTACTGTAGCACTACTGTAACTTAGCTAACATCAATGGCAATTTTAAGAGTAACAATACTTCTTTCACCCAAGGTCAGTGGTTTCTAACATTAGAGCAGGACTACTGAAGAGAAGATAGACACATAAAGACTGAAGTAATGGAAAAGCATAAGTTAATAAGCTTATGAAGATATAAAGAGGAATATAAAATGAGAAAGAAAAACAAAAACCAACTGAGACTTCATAGAGAACCTTGGTATAGAGAGGCAGACAGACTTTCATCAGAGAATATGCCAAAATAAACATCATTCTGATGAATGTCAGCTCAAACATTAAAGTTGTTGTTAACAAGATTAAATGCCAATGGAATATATGTGGAAGTCAGAGCTATAACCTTAAGGAGGAATAAGAACTTTCAGGCAGGAGCAGTCTCCTAGAAAATTGATGAAATAGTCTCTAAGGTGCTACCCAAATGAGATATCCAAGCAAGCATGACAGACACATTTGCAAATGTAAAATAAAATAGTGTTTGAGTCATTCTTCACCTGATTCATTTTAGCAAGAGAAGAACAGCATACACCTGCAGAAACAATGGGCCAGCACAAAGCAGAAAAGCTCAGTTATCAAACTCAGCTCTTACAGCAGGTGAGGCAAATAAACAAGGAAAGAGTTTTGCAACTGCAAACTTCTGAAAACAAAACAAAAAATTTTAAATATAAATAAATAAAAAGGGGAAAAGATGTCACATCCATATCAGGAGCTAAACCAGATCCACAACATGAGCTTGAGCAGCAGAACGTAAGAGCCAGTAGAGTTTTGATCCACACAAAATGGCATTCTGCTAGCAACTGTGCCCGTATCACAGATCATCCTCAACAGGCAGATTTGTCTCACTATGAAGTTTTGGGAATTTTGTTGTTGATGGGTTTTTGCGTGCTGCCCTCATGTCCACTGGGAACACTGATTACTTCTGATATAACCCAAAAAATTGCTTCAATATAGCCTGTCTGAGAAATTTTGCTCCAAGGAGAGAATTGCTCCCCTTTAGCCAGTCTTCAAAAATTACTTTAGGCATTACCTTCCTCCACATCTACGCAACAAAGGCAAAATGGGACCTGGGATGGGAATCTGGAGTGTTATTATTTTAAACTATTTTTAAGTACTGAGTTGCAGACAATTGGCTCCTTTTCTGTTCTTCAATCTCTCCTACAGAGAAGAATGCCTCCAGTAACAGCCTTCAAAACACATCATCAGGCTTTTCCATAACAGGTTAAGGCTAAATCAGGGAGAAAGAGGCTATATCAGAAAAAGAAATCCTGCCTTTCAGGGAATGGAAAAAAAATACAACAGTGGGCTCAGCTGAGCCACGGCAATTCCTGCTCAGCTAGTAAGACTGTTGATGATTGAGTCTAAGAAGCTTTCTGCGGCAAAATTAGGTGCAATGGTCCAAGGTTTGCACAACAGCACAGATGTGTAGCACAGTTCCCATATTTACAAGCGAAGAATTAGAGAGAATTTGACCCAAAACACCACTTCAGAAAGCAGGCAATGGAAGGAAAATTAATTAAAAAACAAAACAAAGGGGCATAAAGATCAAGCAATCTGCCCAAGCTCATGAGATCTATAGCACAGCCAAAGTTTTTATCCGTTTCCTCAGACCCCAAACCATCTTTGCCGTTCTTCTGCTATAAGAATCCATCCCTTAAAACTAAGCACCAGTAAAAATATAGGATCCTTAGCATCCAGAGCAATAATTCTGTGTGTAAACAATACCTCCTTCTGCCTTTGGCTTCAGAACAAGTTCATTTGAAGTCAGAAAGACAAAAATAACTACTTGAATGTTTTGAACTTAATTTGGTTCAAATTAGCAACTTTGCTAATTGCTTCAATTTAACAACAGACCAGAAGAGTGATGGTATTACTGCCTCAACACAGGCATCAATCAAATGCATCCTCACATTCAAAAGACTGAGTTTTGAAGTAAGGCAAGTTCTGAATACAAAACAAATTGCACAAGACACTTCATAGAAAGGCATATGTTCCCAAAACACAAAACAAAACAAGCTTTTAAATATTACACATTCTTATCTTAGCAAGGAAGAGTGTTTGATCTTTGCTATCTCTTGTATCTCAACATTTGATCCGACCTCAGAGAAATCAACTTCCAGCATAACAAGAGAATGCCATTCTACAGCAGACATACCTAACCAGTCTCTTAGAGCCAGTGAGACCTTAAACCAGAAGCCAAACAATGAGACCAAGGGAGCTAAAATTACATATATTAAATAAAAATACAATCTAAAAGTCATTTTTAAAATGCAAAAAAAAATTGTGGACTTGCATAGATGTGAGCAGGGAACTTGCAGAGTCCTGCTGGCAAGAACTGCTATACTAACACATTCCTCACCAGGCATTTGAAGGGCCAAAATGAAGAGCTTTTGGAGGGCCACGCTTGAATTGTGTGTCTGTCTTTACCTTGTCTGTCGATCGAGAGAAAAAGCAGCAATCCTTCAACAGGAGCAAAGCAACTCTGCAGGGTCTACCCTTCCAGGGCCCCTGCGTGCCTGCGGGAGCAGAGGCTGCTCCCAGAGGCAGGACAGCCGCTGCCGGGGTGGCCACAAGAGGCTGTTGGAGAGCCACGCAGAGCCCTCCCGGCCACGCTGAGCTCCGGCCCCAGCACGCTGCTGGTCCGAGACGCTGAGCAAGTACAAAACACGGCACTGTTTCCATAGTGGCACAGCAACCCATCCACAAGCCTGCAGCCGGGTGTGTCTGTGTGCCTCCAGCGCCTTTCAGATGCATTCACCGCGAGTAGTGGCCTCTCTGTCATCTGCTCTGAGCACCTGAGCAGCCCAAGCAAGGAACTGCTAAGAAAACCCAAACGATAAACAACTGCTTCATGACCTCCACTCATCACTGTGTGCAAGACCGGGCATAAGAGGAGCGGAGCACCTCCCTTGTGAAAGCAGGGGAAAGTTGGGGCTGTTCAGCCTGGAGAAGAGAAGGTTTTGTGGAGACCTCATTGCAACCTTCCTATATCTGAAGGAACCCTACAGGGAAGCTGGGGAGGGACTCATCATCAGCAACTGGAGTGACAGCAAAAGGAGTAATTGGTACAAAGTGAAAGAAAGGAAATTTAGGTTAGATACTCTATAGTTAGAAATTCTATTCTGTGAGGGTTGTGAGACACTGGAACAGGTTGCTAAGGGAGGTTGTGGATGTCCCATCCCTGGAAGCATTCAAGGCCAGGTTGAATAGGGCCTTGAGCAATCTGGTCTAGCAGGAGGTGCCCCTGCCCATGGCAGCAGGGGTTGGAACTGGATGATCTTTAAGGTCCCTTCCAGCCCCCTAACATTCTTTGAGTCTGTGATTAGTAGCTTCAAAACCTGATTTTGAATGTTGAAGCCGGTATGATACAAAGCTCATCAGTAAAATGGCACCAGTGGCAAAGAGGATGCCACCTTGGGCATCTCAGGACACCACACATCCCTACTGGCTGGCACTTTCTGGAGATGGGCTGCAGTACAAATTGGTTTTGCATCACAACTTCCACTATTTATTTTGATCAGTCAATAAAGCACAGGAAGGCCCAGAAGTTAACATTCCTGAAAGGGTCTCTCACCCAATTCACTGTTGTCATCCACCAGAATGATTTCGTGCAGGAGGTGAGCAGGGGTGCGGTCCAGGACGCTGTGCACTGTGCGGAGCAGGGCTGAGAGTGCCTCATTGTAGAAACAGATCACGACACTGGCAGAGGGCAGATCAGCAGGGTAGGACTTCGCTCTGCATCTACAAACAGGAATAGAGTCGTCATCACTATTTACAGAGGGGTTTCCACAGAGCTGGGTCATTGCTGAAACTTCATAAATAACAAGCAAACATTAAATGTGTAGGAGGAACCCCTAACGTGAACATAACGAGCCCAGACATGTAACAGCTACAGCGGGCTCAGCATAGTAAGTTACTCTCCACATAATACAGACTCAAAGTTAACACTGCTGCTTGTGTTACAGAGGATATCATGGACTGAGGTGGGAAGAACCAGAGATCCTCAAGACAGAGAACAGAAGATAGTGAGGGCTTGTTTCAGCTGTCAAAACACTGTCTAGTTCCATGAGGTAGCTCAGACATGTACAAGAAGCACAAATATGACATGAGGCCCACAAAAATACCGTAGCTTTATTGGCCAGCTGCTGGAGACAAGTTGGATACCCAGAAAACTTCCACTGGTGCTAAAAACCTATTTACACAACCAAGGCTGGGATTCAGAGGGCAGATTAAGACACTTAAGTCTAGTCACTGCTGTCAGTGCAGTCTAAATGGTGTTCAGCTCACCCTAAGGCTGTCAAGTGTGTTTTGTCAGCTGAAGAGCTCTGCATGCTTCATTAACTGCACTGACTGGATCTCTGCTAATTATAATAAAAGCAGAAACAACTGACTAACAAGCAGTTATCTAAGCATCTTAATCTGCAAGCTGAATCCCACTCAAAGCAAAAGATCATTATTTCTTCTTATTTTCAAAGCCTGTCCTTACTTCTAATAGGGCACAGTATCACCAATTAATGCCATATGAAGGTGCCAGGCTGGGGGATCCAATAAAAATAAGAAAATATAAATGAAAACCTGAAAGTATAGAAGAAAAGCTTTCATTTATTCTGAATGAGCTCAGTTCTGGGAGAGACATATCAGCAAGTACAATTCATTACATTTACCCAGACCAGAGAAACCAGTAGAAAAATAGACGCAGGTTTATTTATTTTTCAGTGTTGGGACTTATTGTTGCTACAGAGGTGAGTTGTTCCCCTCACTACATGCACCAGATAGATTGTGCACTGCTCTGAATATTTTCTATTAAAGAGCAGATATTTTCTATAATCTATCATGTACCTTTAGCAGTTGATAAAAAAAAAAAATCAGATCTCCAGAAACAATATTCAGTCAAAAAAGACAGAAAAGACCAAAGAATAAAAACTCTAGCCTCAAGCACTCCTGTTAAATAGTTGAAAAATCTGCCTTCAGCAACACATGAAGATGAAACAGTGTATGACAGAAATGTTATACCAAAAATATTAAATACTACATCAGGTGTAACAAGCCATTGAGCACATGAAACTATACCACATTCTCTCCAAAATTCAGCACCTACTTTGCATCTCTTGTATCAGGCACCTCCCTGTGGTATCCCAGTCGATTGCTGATAAGCATATTGAAAGCATGCTTCTGATAGCCCAAGTCTCTCACTTCCTGATCTTCTTCATTAAAAATCATTCCTGCAAAAGTAACACGCCTAGATCAGCTAACAGTCTCAAAAACACCATTTGAAAGAAATCAAGGATTGAAACTTACACTTTAACCTCTTCTGAAGTCCATTATATTCTTAAAAACCCCTCTGGTTTTGCAAAGTGTGTATTTGTGCAACTATTTCTGCTCCCTCCCACAAACAGGCAGCACTTAGCAGCTGTTAATAAAGTTAAATCCCTCTCCAAAGACTGCTGGCTCCACCGTGTTTATTGCATCCCTTCACTCACATGGCCTCTAATGCACAGCACCAGCTAAAACCAACATCAAACAAGCAACAGAGGATAGATTTTGGCATACAATGAATCAGCATCTATCCCTACAGGTGACAGGTCTGTAATGGGATTTTTGAGAGAGGAAATACATTTAGAATGGTAGAAAAAACCTCACAATAGCAGCTCAAATTTCATGCAGTTCTGAAGTCTGTGGTAATAAAAATAGCCACGCAAGAACTGTAAACTTTTTTTTATCTCACCTGGGACTTTGACAGCAAGTAAAACACCACCAGAGCTGCTGTTCATTGATTATTTTAACAGAAGTGGCAACTGTTACTAAGCATGGCAGAAGAAGTTGGTATCAGGAAATGTACTGCTATAAGCCAAGATGAAATTTTCAATGCCATCCTGCCTGCCTTGACTCGGTGCCACAGGCTTCTCTCACTGAGCCACGTACTTACCAGTGCGAATAGAACCAAACCAGTGTGGTGCTTCACACAACTCTATGAGGGAAAGACAGCTGGTGTCTGCCACCACCTGTGCCTCCAGCCACTTCTACAACAATATAGGCAGGAGAGTGATTATTTTTTATTGTCTCTATTCAGCTGGCTGCACAGAATGAAATGCTTTCTCTTCAGTTATTTTCAAGCTACACAGGCAATTTCACTGAAATCTCAGTACAAGAAGTGAGCAAGGATCACGTCAGTTATCTCTTTCCACCCTACCCATCATCTCCATATCATTCAAAATCTGCAGAAAACAAGAAGGTTCCTCATTAATGCTACCATATATCCAGGAAAATGTTCCATGCCTTCTCAGAATAATTCAGATTGAAACGGACACCTGGTCTAATCTCCTTCCCAAAAGCAGATCCAGCTAGATCAGGTTGCTCAGGACCAGTGCAGTTGAGTTTTGAAAGCCTTCAGTATCTCCAAAGATGGAGATTCTACAAGCTCTTATTTCCCTGTTCAAGCATTTGACCACCATCACACTGAAAATGTTTTTCCTCTTCCATAACTGAAATCCCCTCGCTCCAATTTCTTATCAGAATCCCATGCACTATGGAAGGAGTCTGCCTCCATCTTCCTACAGCCTCCCACTCAGCTGCTGCTGACAGCAATAAAATCTCACCCCTCAGCATTCTCTCTGAGGCAGAATAAACTCAATCCTCTCAGCCTGTCTCCACACCTCATGTTCTCCAGTTTTCATCAGCTATGCAAAAGCCAGCTGATCTTGAGTCTGGAGAAAATTAGTTGGGTTAAACACAAAAGAGAATTAATTTTTAAAGTTTGAAATGGAAAAAAGCTTCAAAACAAGTAATTCATCTGGGCCTTCAGAGCACAGCTGTGTCTCAATTACAAAGTCTACCTACAGGTATCAGGTGACCTTCTGGAGGGAATTCCATGCATCCACATTCCCACCATTTACATTTACCACCCTGTGGCTCTCAGTCCTGAGCTCAGCAATGGCAATGCAGCTGCACTATCAAACAGCTCAAGAGTAAATGCCCTGACATTTGTGCAGGACCAAGTGGGAAGCGCTGGGCTGTGATATCTGTGAGATACACGGGACACACCCACAGAGTGTCTCGTGACTGGCTGTCCTGCTGATGGGTGAGTGCTCCCACTGCGGATGAGCTGCATCGTAGGGGTAGGAATGAGGTCTCTTTACAGAGGCAGTGTCACTCCCCCAGCACCAGCAGCCTAAAGGGGTCAGTCAGTCCTCCTATGAACCACATCCATTCCCAAAGGAAGGTCTTCAGCTGGTCAGTTCAGACACGCAGCTCCGTCATTCTGGCATAATCAGTGGCACAGTGTGCTGTGGTCACCTTAAAATGTTTTCTTCATACTAAGCATGCACTTAAAACACACCCCAAATGTTTCATTCTACAATCCATCCATAGTCAACCACTAACTACATTTTTCTGATCTTATTAATATATTTAAGGAGTTCTAATATTTTTAAAACCTTCTCATGAAGAACAGTATCAAATGCATGCAAAAGGCCTGAAAAATTTCAGTTCAAACAGCAGACAGAAACCCTTGGAAAACAAGGGGTTTGCAATCAAAACCTCAGTTTAGGCTTTACTTCAGCAGTGTTACATGGTTCTCACAGATTAATGAAAAAAAAAAAAAGATAGACTGACCTACCAGATGACAGTTTGATTTTGACTATCTTTTTTTTTTTTTTTTTTTGCTTTGCATGTTTATCACTGTCCTAACCTAGACAGACAGGAAGCCCTTTCCTACAACACCTCATCTTAAGAGCTGCCTCCTGATGATTGACATAGAATTTATCCTGGCACTTGGCTTTCACCAACCAAACCAGTCATTTGATTTGAAGATCAAAGGACTCCTCAGTTAAAAAGCTCCATTTCTTTCCTGGCTCGTACTGAAGAGTTGAAAAGAAATGGCCACCTCTGGACTGGCCTTCACCTCGCTTGGTGCTCAGGCTTTTTGCAGTGAACTGATAAACACTTATAATGCCACAGGGCAACATGAACTGCCATTTTTCTAACATATCCACACAAGTCTAATGACCAACTCAGAATGTGAAGTTTGGTTAAGTTCTATAAACTCACGAAGCTCATGATTCACCATTCATCCACACTCGTGACAGTGGACTTCACTGAGATCTGAGCATTAAACTCTGGCTATGAAGGTTTCTGTGCTGTATTTCCCAAAGCAGCAGCAGAAACCAACACCCCAACACTCTGCCATAACACCCAGCTTCTGCCTCCAGACTCAAATCAAGTTTTAAGCCAGTACACAATATGCCTGTTTGCACATCTAAAAACAGCAGTGAATATGCTATAAGCACTTGAATACAAAAAGCATTTTAATTTGGAACACAGAACTAAATCACCTCACTGATGAAACATACTCTAGTGAAACATACAGACCTTTTCTGGTACAAAGTAAGTAGGATTTGGCTCTAACCATTGTCATCTCAACCTCGCATTTTAAGTTTGTCCTACACGCATTTCTTATAGATTAAGTCATACTCCAAGCACATTCTCCAAATCAATGGGTCCTCTTTATTGTTTATTGATATCAAACTATTTTTAATTACTGCATGTAAGTAGTTTTTCTGTAGCTAATTAAAGCTTATGTATTTGAGTCCAATTAATACAGGAGTAAGATATGAAACAAGCACACACTGAACCTTCCAAAAGCAAGATTTAGTTCATCAAGGGCAGACTTGTGCTATAACCCAGTCCTCATCAGCACTGACCCAGCATAGATGCAAATGCTAGAAAGAGTGTATTTTGGATTAAGCGCTGTAGAATAAATTTTAAGTAATTCCTAATGAAAAGAGCCACGAGTGCCACCTGTATTTTAACTAACAAAATTTCTTCATTATACACTTTCCCTTGTGATTTTTTTTTACAGAACACTATCTCATTTCTTCTGTTGTTTTACTAAGTTTGTCACCAACACTGAAAACTACTTACCCATTTCAGGAGAGAATTCTATCTCCCCCTTAACTGGGTCCTGGATATGATTTCCAAAAGAGTTTCCTATCTTATTCTCTTTCTGTTGCAATTCAGGTATATTAACTGGCCCCCGTGTAAAACGGGGGTAGAATTTTTTTGGAAATGGCCTCTGAGGTTCCAGCCCCTTGATGGGCACATTCTTGAAGGATTGGTTCTCTTCACTGAAGTTGAAATAAACAAAGAGCAGAAGTGTCCAGGTCACAGATGTGAAGAGGCACCCATAGCAGAAATAGCGAAGTGTGACACTTCCCATTGTAGACTCAGCATCGTTGAGGGCCCATTCTCAATTACCTGAAAAAGAGTGAAAACACATTTTGAGAGTGCTGCCTGTTACCTTAGGAAATACATTCTATAGGTTAGTTAAGAGATTTTTAGAACTTAAACTTTAAGCACAGACCTTAAGAAGTAAATCCCTTTTCACTCTCCCATTCAAAAAGTAAACATGACCAGTTTTCACATTTAATGTGGATACCACTGCTTCAAAACATGGAGCAAACAATCACTAAGAGCCCAGTGACAGACCAAAATTAAAGGTAAAAATTATTAATTTTCCTCAGAATAGTTATATACTTATCTCTGTTCAACAACAGTATATTTCTAGTATGCCTGCCTTGAATTAAACCTATAACTATATAATTAAATATACTATACACAGGGAATTGATTCTTCACTGAATTGTTTTGGCTGGAAGGGACATCTGGAGGTCACCTCGTCCAACCCCCTTGCTGACGCAGGGCCACTCGGAGCCAGTTGCCCAAGAGTAGGTCCACATGCATCCATTTTTGTAGTTCAGATCCTATCCTAAAGCATGGAATGAGAGAATACAGATTCAAAAAAGCCACATAGTTCAGTTCTTCTTGCCCCAAATTTAAGAACAGCCATCATGAGTGTCCCAGGAGTTCCAGAAAACATGGGGTACAATTGAACAGCACACAGCACCAAGATAGTCGCATTTACAGATAATCTTCTCCACAGAAAGAAAACAGGGGATAGGGAAAGAAGAAAAAGCTCTAAGGTAATTTACTGGGTTCCTCCAGGCCTCTGCAGACTCCAGAAAAGCTTTCATATTCCCTGGAGAAGATGCTCATCTAGAGCTGGAAGGAAACCACCCAGACTAGAGTTTTACTTTAGACATCCACAATTTTCCCAAGCTATATTGGAAATTACTGTCATAAGCAAAACTGTAAAGTAAAGCAAATGAAGCTGGTGAAAATATTTTATTTATGGGCCCGGAGAACTGGGTAGACTTTCTGGAGTTCCCCAAATCTAAAAAAAGCTCAACACCCTCCCCCCACCCTGCAAAAGAAACCCAACAAAACCAACCAAACAAAAACCCCAAACAACACACAAAAAACCCCCACACTAACAAAAAAATCCCCCCAAGCCTTAAAAGCTATACAGATCAGTTCCCCAAACTCAGGGGGAAACAAAAACACTGACTCAAAGAATTTGATTTTCTTTCATCACTGTGTAACCACAACAAGTAACACAGTACTGGTTGAACAGTAACAAAAAGTCAGGAAATAATTTAATCACCTTTAATTAGCAAAAATTTTGTTCTAAGAAAACAAATATTGGGGTGGGAGTCAATCATTTATCCTGATGCATTTTTCAAACTACTCAAAAAGTCAGAAACCACCAGAAGTCTTCAGGTCAGGGTGGCAAAGAACAAACCAGAACTTTTATGAGTACAAACAAATTATTCTTTCTCAATATGGGAAACTACTAAATAAAGGTAGAAGCTGCTAATGATCCCAAAGAACATTATAAAGACACCATGTACTTTGGTAATGTAATTCTGAGTCCTTAGTGACTCGCATCCAAAAAGAATATATGTCAAAATTCAAGCTTACATTTCCCAGATGTCAGCAGGTCATCATCTCCCAAGAATAAAATATCCACAGTGTAAAGCAAAAAAACCAAAACGCACCCGCCTCAAAAATAATTTACCCATTGTTCTTACCATGTCAAACTCCCTCACTCCTGCAAGGCAGCAATCTATGCAGCAGTTGAGCCCAGGGAGCTTAAAAAGGTCTTACGCAGGGTTTAAATCTCAGGCTGACCCTGTGCATACAGATGAATTGCACTCTCTGTGAAACTGGCTCTCTCTGTCACACAGAAATCTCACTGCTGAACTGCAAAGCCATGAAATTAGTCAGGCACTGAATGCTCTGGAGCAGAAACGATTTAAGAAAATCCTTGTTTTAGCTAGCAGAATAGGTTTACCAGTTAGAGAAGTATAGATGACCAATCCCCAGCACCTCACGCCCTGTGCTAACACAATCATACCAAGGTGAAGCTTGGCTCAGAAAAAGCACATGAGGCTGCAGAGGAGCAAGAGCAGATAAACAATTATATCCTCTCATTATAATACTTCTTGTTGCTTGGCGGTCTGCAGACAATTAATGCTTCTCCATAAAAGAGGATCTGGGCGCTTGCCAGGTTCTTTTTGCATGGCTACCAGAAGGTCATCTGCTGTAAGATTTGTCCAAGCCTAACATACTGCTCCTCAAAAACTGCTGGAGGTGTTTTTCCATTCACTATGGTAACACAGATGGACAATCCTAACATGCACTGACACTTCGGAACAGAACTGTCCTAGTAAGATAAAGATTACTATAACAGAGAAGGAACCATTTCACGTCAGAGTTGTTTAAGGATGCATCTACACTGCAGCTTGCACAGAAAAACACCAAACATAATTTATTCTATCTCTGGTAACAGTCAGAAGACAGGCACACAGAGCAGAATTCCTCACGGATTAAGTATTTCCCTAGTTCCTTGCATCTCTTTCATAGCTCAGAGCTACACCTGCTGCTGTGGCACTTCCACCCACAGTAAGGTTAAAGTCTGCTGTGACTGACATCAGGCACACTCAGATTAAAGAGGAAGGAATAAATTACTAATCACCAGAGTGAGGACATTGCTGTACATCCCTTCTATCTCCAGAGAGCTCTCTGAACAGGCTAAAAGCTCATGCTTGGCTACTGCTACAAAAGTAATAAATGCAAACCATAGCTAAACAAACCAGATATTTCCACCTGATCCTTGCTAGATCTGCTTCACCTTTTTTTCCTCTCCTTCACAATTTTGGCATTTTGTAAAATGATAAAGATGTTGAAATACTGCATTTAAATCAAATTACAGAACCTCCACAATGAACAGTTCAGCACCTTGCTATTCAACCAAGACACTTGGTAATTTATTTGGCAGGAAAATACAGACTCACTAGTTAGACAATTCTGAAGGAAGAATGGAAAAAAAAATAACTCTGTGTATGAAAAGCACATTGAGGCTTATTAGTTTACCTTATTCACCAACATATACGTATTTAAAGAAACACTGTCCTTTAGATTTCAACAACTTCTACCATTTGAGCAGAGTCACGATCTGTGTCAGAGCTGCACGCTCCAGTTTTAGACAGTTTTCAATTGACTGACTTCTTACAGATGTGGTTTAGGCCAGAGGAGGTTTCCAAGTCTTCAGCCGTGTCAGTCCTGCTTGGGAACTGCCCTGAGGAACCTTTCCAGCCCTACACTTCTATGCATACAAAGCACAGTCACATTAATGTATCTGCCTCTCCTCACCATACCAACAAACAAGAATCCCTCCACTCATTTCCGTGTGCAACAAAAGAATAACCACTTTGGTAAGTGCCAGAGGGAGAAGGAGAGGAGACTGCAGCTGGTCACAAGGACACAGGAGGAAACACTCAGTTCATGGAGCCTGACACTCAACCCTTGATTCTTACCTCATCCATCTCCCTATCCATGACCTCCTTCCATGTAGACACAGTGAATAAAAGTCTTACTTTGTCCTGATTCCTTTGCTCTCCAGTGTTGTGAAGTCTTCTAGGAAGTACGTTTTGCCAATTTACTCAATGAGTATCTCAGCCTACGGAAGGTGATAATACCTTGATGAGTGTCTTAAACATCCACCCTCTCCCAGTTGGTTTCTCCAAGCAGGATTTTGAAACTTAAGTAAAGCCAAATCCTTCTTTAGTTGTTCTCACTGTTTTTTTCTTAAATAGAGAAAACCTGTTCCTGAATACAGGAGATGCAAAGGACATGCCTTTCAAATCCAAAGTATTAGGATCTTTCTCAGCCCTGATACACACTGCATGAGAAAAACAGATTACATGTATTTTTAACCCAACAGCCTAACGCTCTACTAATGCAAGCACAGCTGGCAGGTTTGAACAGTTAGATAGAAACAACTGAAATCAAAAAAAGCAGAATTGTATTATTCAGATAACCTTGTCAGTGGGCTCATTAGAATAATTTTCATATATGCAATACTGTAACAATGAATCTAGTCACCAATAAATTGCTATTTGGACAGTACAGTTAGAACCCTTTTCTATTTATTTATTCAAGTGCAAACAAAACCACTAAATGCCACAGAAGAATAATCCATGATTTAAACATAGCAAGAAGACTTGTTTCACAGTACAGTTCATCACAAATTTTACTGGAAAGAGACTAGGTTTGAAGGGTCTATCATGCATCTCCCCTTCATTTCTGAAAAGTAATACAGCTGCCAAAAGTAAAAAACACCTCAAACAATTCTCCTTTCCAAAAACTCAAGTAGTAGACAACTAAACAGAAGGCATTTCTTTTCCCTTGGCAAGATAGGAGCTTCCAGAGCAAGTAAAAAATGATAACACCTTTAAGTATTTTACAGGCAGTCAATCCCATGCCCTAGAGATGGATGGAGTTCACAGCTGTTCACTCTGGCGTGCCCAGGAATCCAGGGACACTTTAACATGACAAACATAAATCATCCAAGGTGGCAGTATCTCCTACATCAAGAAATTACAATCCAGTTTGGAAGCAAGAAAGGAAAAAACATACTTTAGAAGCTGCCTCCATCAGCATCAGCTTAGAAGAGACCGAGACTGAATGGCACAGTATTCTGAGAATTCCTAACCAAACATTCAGCCTTTCAGTGTCTCTCTTGTTGCTCTGTTTTGACTGTCATATATTTATTGCCTGACAGTTTTCCTTTGGCAAAGCCTTGGAACTGAGTTTGCAGACCTACATGCCAGAAATGCCAGGAGTAAAATACTGCCCTCTGATTTCCATGAATTCCAGTACGTAAGTCTCAGTTCCTTGCACAAGTAGTAAATAATTGATTTTTTTTTTAAGAGAACTATAAAGGTTAAATATTAGTAACTCAGTAAACGTCTCTCAAATTCAATCAATCCCAAAGCTGAAAAATTCTCCGGGAGCCCACCTGCCAGACCTGAGCTGCAGAACTCACTGTGCAAGAGGCATTTCATGTCACAGTAGCTTCTTTTAGCAGCCTTACACCACCACCATGACATTCATTTCATACATCAAACCCGGGAACATTTACATTCATTTAATAACTGGCCCAACAAGGATACAACTGTATTCCCCCCCAACAGTCCAGCAGGATTTGTTGTTAGTAACCTGTGCAGCTCTCAGTAACACTGGCCCAATGTGTTGGCCTTGGATATTTTTAAAGGAAGCAAAAACGTCAACCACACTCCACAATATTTTGGCTTAATGAGCAATATTTGCTACAGACTCTATGACCTGCCACTGCTTAAGCACTGACATCTGCTTGGATTAACCTCAACAGTTTAGTAAACACACCGTATGAGTAGATATTTCATAACTGTGCCAGAACTCATGTTTGTCAGAGGTCAAACAGAGGATCAGACTAACCTCAAGATTTTTGAAATAGGAGTAAAAGTTATTTGAGAAAACCTTAAAGTCTACTTGTAGTTTTTCCAAGAACAGCTTTTCCTCAAAAAAAAAAAAAAAAAAGGAAAAGACAGACACACAACTCATACTACCCAGGTCCCCTGCAAGAATACCTGTGTATTTTGGAACTATACTGAGGCAAGGAACAGATGTGTACAATCTTTATTTTTAAAAAGCATTCCAGTAAAAAAACCCCAAACCATTGAACTACTTTATTTTGCTACAGAGTATTAGGATAATTTGCTGCATGATCTTCTATAGATGCTTCTAATTTTTACTTTCTTATTTTTTGAAGAGAGCAGAACACACAAATATAAAATAACACTACTCACAAATGCAACTTTGGTTTTTTAACAGCCTTAACTCTTTCTACATTTCTTGGCCTCCAACATGTTATAGCTACCCATGAATAGGCTTTCCAATTTACTGGTTGAATCACTATCAAACAACAGCATTAACAGTGCAATGAACAGAAGCCAGGTTAGGAAGAAGTAGAACTGCAATAATACACAGACATGTCATTCACACACCTTCTGCTCTTTCACAAGAATTATTTTTTTCCAGGCAATCTTTCCATTACAATCTCTCTCTTCTGGGAAAGTCACAGTTAATAGACCAGCAAGATGAAAAAGGGACACTTCGGGCAGCTTTTGCTTCAGATCCAACACACATCACTAGGAGCGACATCCACACAGCCAGAACAAAAGTAGTAGACACTTCAAAATAAAGTGGTTTGTGTGCTTCAGAATCTAAGCACAAGCCAATTTAACTCCTTCTTAAAAAAAGTCCAACAGGATTGTTTTATTACTAAATTGAATCTACCTGCCAGTTTGTTTTTAATTAAAAACAACCATTAATTTTTGACCTTACAGAGGGATGGGTGATTGCGCTTTATGAATTAAGTGGCTCTTTTTGACAGAATACAGGCAGGTAACTACTCATGCAAAGACAGGTTGGGCCTATAGGAATCTAAATCATGACATTCAGCAAGGACAGATGCCAAGTCCTGCACCTGGGACAGACCACTTCCGTGGCTGCTGGCACAGCCTGAGGAACAGCTCTGCAGAGAAGGACCAGCCAAGGTCTGGCTAAGCACAACCCTGCAGCAAGGAGAGCTGAGCGATGAACCCACAGGAGCACAGCCAGCTGATGCAGGGGTGCAATTCCACTGCTCCCTGAGACCACAGGCAGAGGACAGCACCTAAGGAGGGATTTGCCAGTACAAGACAGACATCAGAAAACTGGAGTGAGTTCAGTGAAGGGCCACCTAGATTGGTCACAGGCTGGAACACTTGCCCTCTGAGAACTGAGCATGCTGGGCTCCTTCAGCCTGCAGAAGAGATGGCTTTGGGATGAGAATTAAATAGCAGCCTGTTGCTACCTACAGGGATGTTACCAAGAAAACAGACCCAGGCTATTTAGTGAGGTGCAAGGTAGGAGAAAGAACTAAAAAAGACTAATGTTAAATCATGTTAATGTTAATGTTCAGTCACACCAACTCTCATTCACAGAAATATCCTGTGGACCACAGGTCCTCTTGCATAAGACCACTGTTCCCATTCATTTTAATGAGATGACACATTAAGATCTATTTTTAATTAGCCTCTGCAAGTCCCTTCTAAATTCAACTTTCAAAGCTTTGAGAGCCAACAGTTTAGTCATTTCAGCATAGATACACAAATCCCTGTCATGCCACCTAAAATAAATCCTCCTGGAAGTAATACAAAATCTTGAGCAACAGTTTACAGATAATCTTAAAATACCAATAATATTCATTATATTTTAAAGATAAAGAAAGGCACGTAGGTTAGTTGCATGAATCGTTCAAGACCTATGAAACTATACTCTGCCTATATGAAGTCTGAAAAGCTTTAAGTGTTCTAGGACAAATTTAATAATTCATCTTCTTAGGTCTTTAGGTTCTGAGTCCTTACTATTTTTCCTGTGTCAAATGACTCACTCATATACTGATTTGTATTTCAGTTTTTGGGCTTTAACAAGAGATATCTAAATATTGCACAGCATCATTTTCAAATCTGTGAATTATACATTAAAACGCCTCCTCTAGTAACATAACTTTGCTTACCAAGCTTTTTGGAATTTCTCAACTCCAGTAAAAAAAATCTTTACTTAAGTAGGCTGCCATACCAGAGTGTATGCAAACACTTTGGCTTTTTTATAATAAAAATGTGAAATTCCTCCTTTATCCACTTGCATTTCAAAAGCTCCCTTAAAGAAATGCTCAAGTATCTTCTGCCCTAACACCTTCCACCTTTTTGTCAACAATAAAACATACTGGGTTTTTTCCTTACTGATAAAGGGTACCTTTCTCCCCACGTATTACTCCACTCCATGAAGAGAGAACATTTAATGAGGACTCTAATTTAAGGACACAATTTTAGTGGAAAAAGCAGTTACAAGTTTTGGAAAGAAAAACTTGTTTAAGCCAGGATCTCATGTTAACCAACAGCTGAAAAGAATACCGGGTTTAGTTACAACCAGTGGTACAATGCTGCATCAAGAACAATAACATAGTAGTCCAGCCTGCTTGGAGAAAACAAGTACTCTTGGATTAGAAATGTGATCTTACCAAAATCCTAGTGCCCAATTCTGGGTAAATAAGTGCAATACAGTAGACAGTTTCATGCTGCTGCAGTGTCCTCATTCCCCTCCACAAAAATCCTTCTTATTTCCCAAAGCACAGTTATAAGAAAGAAATTCTTACCTATCCCCCTGACAAACGCTCTGTAGGCTGCTCAGCTGCATGTTCCTTTAAGCCATCTGGCACACAAATACATGTCATGCCATTCCCGGAGTCCTAAAAATACCTTCTGCCTTTTTTGTTGCTAATAAATACTTTCTACTAATTCAAACAGCGAGATTTTCTTTTCATCAGTAAAACCAGCTCTGAAAGAAGCCAGAATGTCTCCAAAGAAATGCATTTTGCAATACAGCCCTTCCTTCTTCACAGAGCTTAGCAAACAGCAAGGTTAAACACCCCACAAGTTGTTCTTCAATGCATCCCTCACATTAAAGATTCATGCATCTAAATATTAGTTTAACAACCCTTCAGCACTATATACAAACGCAGAATGTAAGAGAGCTTACAAGGTCAACTACACACAAATAAGCTGCTTAATACCTTTTCTAAATGTTTAAAATCTGCTTAGCTGTTCCTCACATTTTATGCCTGCAAAGCTCACCGAAGTAACAACAAAAACGCAGATTCATGCAAAATAATTAGATTAGCGACACTTCTACAGGAACAGCTGAACTGTAGAACCCTCACCTTTTTCCAGAGGAGTCGGCACTAAAGCAGTGCAAGGTTACACAGGAGAGCACATTGACTGCAGATCCAGTCGGTGTCTTCATTCCCAGTGAACAATGAACCGCTGAGCCAGAAACTTAACACTTTGTTGCTTGCAAGTCCTGACTGGGAATAGGGCAACAGGCACAGATTTCTCTAGGAAAACAGCCCAGTTTGGATGGGTCTGAGGACACCAATGCTGCATGCACTCTTTTGCCTGCATATACTGCCCCAAAAGCATCAATATATTTTTGTTTGCAATTATTTTTCACATCTCTTTTATTATGTTTTTTCAGCTGATGCATGATCCATATCAATCCATCGATTTGGCAATATACTCATGGTCATTTTCCTGCCACTCACATAATCAATCAGTGGCATTCTTCATCATGACTGGACAATAATAATGCTAGAGAAAATAATCATTAAGTTGTACAAAAATTCCTTTACTCGCCATTTTCCAAATCACTAGTAACTTCATGAGATTTCCACATTTTGACAGAAATTTTCTAGGTACGCATTCTATTCATCTTCAGAAATTTTCAACAGAAGTGCTTTGGGCTTTTTTCCAGTCTTTTACAACAAAAGCAAAAGCACATTTTCTAATTCTTAAAAAAATGAGGGGAAAAAAAAAAAAAAAAAAAAATCAGACTTCACTTTTGCAACCCTCCTGACAAAAAAAGCTGGTAGCAGGTCTGTCAACAAAACAGACCTCACTAAAGTACTTTTGAGTAGGACAGTGGTAAAAAGTGGGGTTGACCACTTTGTTTTAAACCTGCGACTACTAACCATGGAAACTGCACTTGGCACAAGTTCTGCAGTAGCTCCCAGAAGATATCTACCATCCACTTGTGCAGAACTCAGTACTGAAATCAACAGCTGGATACAAAAAAAGACATAAAAGGCATCTGCCGACTCACACTAGAAACTTCCAAAGACTCTACCCGAACATATATAAAATGCAAACCCACTGCAATTATGTTACTATTTGTACTACAGAATTGGAAACTACTTAATGAGCATGGTTACATTGCATCTTACGCTGCAGCATCAGATGACAGAATTCCTAAATCTCCGAGCCTACTCCCCACAAATCATACAAATCTACTTCATTTCTCCTTCTGCAGGGTTTTCCTTTTCAATAGGCAGAAATTTACATAGAAATACTTTTTTCAGTCAGAACAGGATCAAACATCTTTATAGAGCCTGAGTAACTGATATAAGCATAAGGCTTTATTTGTTTAAAAAAAACCCCAAACAACAAAAACCAAACAAACAAAATTATAAACAATAGATGAAACGTAGCCCCAGAATTAGGAGTGAGGTTAAAACAAGTTACAGTTTAAATCCCTAGATTGCCTCTAACAGGAAAATATTTAACTCATTCTAAACTGCTCAGAGTTCTTAACCCTGTTATATTTCTCCATGCTATTAAGAGATGGCACTTTCTTAGAGATTTCCTCAATATACCATGTCCTGTGTTTTTCCATGTGAATGGCCATTTTTAAAAAAAAAGTAGAAGGGAAAAAATACCAAAAGCATGAGTTGAATTCAATGTCCATCTGCATTTCTCATGTTTAGAAACAAACATCACTTGGAGTTTTTCACTCCAAGCTTTAGCACAAAGTCTGCAGTATCCACGCCATTTGGAACTTTCATTTTTTCCCCAGTAAGAAATTCTGAGATAAACCAAAACCCTGCAATCTTCTTGCTTTGGATTCATTTTCTCATCAGAAGTTTAAAGTATTTTCTGCACACAGGTTTTTCTCTATGTCTTTTATCCTCTCACAAATGTCTCCAGACATTAATAAAAGAGAGTAATCCTAAGGATATAAACATACTTTGTGTTCTCTCTCCAACTCCCTGACTGCACCAGGACAAGTACCAGATCGAGCCAAGGGACACACTGGTTGAAGTATTTGTTTTGCTGCAGATTTTGATGAGATTCTCATCAACTCAATGTCTCTGCTCTCTCCTGATGCATTAAGGCAAATAGTTTAATTGTTGGATTAAAAGAAGTCAATAGCAGAAATAGATCGTACACTGCCTGTAAGGAGAGCAAACTTCTACAAGTTACGCCAAAAATTAATTTTCTTAGTCTTTCATTCCTTCTCCGTGATCTTACAGACTCAATCTTTCCTTCTCCCAAGAAATCCCTTTGAGGAAAGAGCTGTGGACCACTCCTTTTCCATCCCCTCTTGGTCACTTTTCTTCTACTTATCTATTGCCAGTGTTTCTGATGGGAAACTGGATTTTGATGTTGAAATCACGGATGTTGCAACAAAATGAATAGAAGACCAAAAATACATTTTCCCACTTCAGTAGGAGCCATGCCTCCCAACACTCTGCTTGCACAGAAGGTTAATGTGCAATCCAAAACTTGGCCACCTCTTGGTTCATAGGTGATGAGTCTCGACATCTGCTGACACCAGAGATAAGAGATACATGCTAACTGACAAAATTAAGGTATTCCAGGAAATGGAAAACTAAAGGAAACACTTCTAGAAAACATACTCAATAACAAATATGAGAAGTATTAGAGACAGTGGCATCCTTTGTTCTTGATGTTATGCTTCAGGAATTCGCAAAATAGTCAAAATACATACAAAGATTGATTCATGAGAGGTTTTGAATCAAAACAGGATAGTTTGTGCTTCCTGGAAAAGTATCTGTGTTTTAATTAAGGCCACCTCCAAGGTTTAAAGCACCCAATTTAATCCTTGTCTGCACAAGAAAATCTGTGTCATTTAGCCAAGCAACATTTGGATGGTTTTACACAAACTAAGAAGACCTCCACGAACATGCTTCTATTATTCATTAAGTATTTGCTTAAATCAGTTTGGCACATAGCAACCCTTCACTGAGGTACCTTCCTTTCAGCATGCCTCTGCAAGTTTATTAGCTTAGCCTGTCAATTTAAAATCTGACTTCTTAAATGGTGCAGTGTTTCCATAGTTGAAGTCTTAGGAGTGACAAAAAGTTATTGCAGGTGGGCAGTTACCCCCCAAACAGCCACTCTGCAGCATTTCTTCGTGCACATATTCCTTCCCTCTTGAGCAGCAAGAGTTACTTTTGTCCTGTTCCATGGCAAGAGAGGCTGGAGCATGAATGTGAACAGTCTCTGTAGCAGAGCTGATAAGGTAAAACTTGTCAGTCAGAGCAAACTTCAGGCTCAGAAATGCAGAACTTGCAACGGCACTACTGCCATGAGACAGAAAACCACAACAGCTCACCTGCTCCCAACTGAACTTGGAGCCACAAAGACATCAAAGGCCCACGAGCACTATGGGATATTGGATATTGGCTCTGGACTCCTCCCTGGCCTGCACAATTTCTTCTTGCTCACACTCTAAAGCACAGAGCAGGCAGCACCAAATCCTGAGGTTCCTGCATCAGGGGTCTCTAATCAGCATCAGCAGTGGAAAAGCTGATTCACCCCTGAGCACTGTGTTCCAGTTTCAAACATGCAAAGGATCAGGCTGCCAAGCCAGACTGCACAAGAAAAAGCTGAGATACAACACATGCAACACACTTTTACAGGCACTTCACTTCGTACTCTACATTTCAGTAACACCATCAATTATTTAATCTACAGACTTAGCATATTTTCACATCTCAGGGAATAAGTTCAGAAGTTCCTACAACAAAATATCAGAAATTTAGTATACTTGAAGTCAATTCTTGAATGAAACAGTACAATCAGCTTCCTATTTTTCTGCCTTTTTTGCTGCAATGTATTTCTAGTTTTTACAGAGTTTTCAAACAGGGAATTTACACTAATTCTTACACAATGCTGACTCACATGAGAAACGTGCTAGAACGTGGCTGAAGGATGTGGTGCATACTATTGACTTACACAAAGAGAGCTAAACAAATGCTTTTACTCATGCTGCAAAACCCTGGTTGAACAGCTGAGGCCTTACCACTGACAGTACTTTATACATTAACACAGTAGCTGCAACAGCAGATGCTTTCATCTCCATAAACCACCATATGTTTTGAAAGGAAACTTTAGATAAGAAGACAGTTCATCTGCCTCCCACACTCTAACAGGGATTGAATCAGAGTTCACCTCTGTAATACTTTTTGAGAAAGAAAAAACAAATTCATTTCTGCACTTGAAATACGAGAACTCACTTTTGCTCTGCAACAGCAAGCAACATCTCTCCAGAACGAATGGTACTAAAGGAAATTGCTTGATTTTGGGGATACCTGTAGCTGTAGTATCACCTAGCCAGGCAGATGGAACTATTTAGGAAGTTGACAAAGAAGTCACAAAAAAGAATTAATGTAATCTTAGAAGTTTTGCTTTTTCCCTTCAGTGGACATCTCCCTTTACTTCTCTCCTTCAGGTTATCAACACACAGCTGCCACACTGTCAAACTCAGCTTGCTGGCTGCTCAGACTGCAACTGTTCTACAGGACCTTCAAGGAATGTAACCAAAGAACCATCCTGCCTCTGTTCTTTTCACCCCCACAGTACCCTGTTCTTTCTCACTGGAAGATCCAAAATCCCCACTTTTACTTTCTGCTCAGACAATTCTAACCTCATCCATGTGAGCCCACACTACACACATGCCCTATACCCACCATTAAATAACTTGGGGTTTCCATCACTTACTGTGAAGAAGCCTACTTTGTGTAAGTTTTCAAAATACCAATAATTTATCTTTATTTCCCTTGCCCTGCTGCTTCTGGGCTTTCTGCCTCCTAAAATGCTTCAATCACACCTACTGTTATTTTACATCACTATGAAAATGATGATCAGATTCACCCCTTCTCATAAACTACTGTCATACAGAAGCTTTTCAGAAACCTTATCCAACGTTACTCCCATGCATAATGCAGTATTGATTTCCAGCCTCTGAGAATGTGATTAGATAGTAGAAGCCAGGCCACAGGCCCTGAAATCTGCAGTCAGACTCTCTTACAGCAGAACAAATGCCACTTTGCCTGCTGGCATCCTCATCTGAGGCTGGGAGACGAAGGCTCATTAGAGCTGCACTGTTATTTCTTTCCTTCCCTGCTGCAGAAGAGCTCCTAAAACTCTGCAGGAGCTTATCTTACCCAGAGACGAGGAAAAGCTTATGCAGAAGGCATGCAATTCTTCAGAGAGTTCTACCGGGGGAGGCCAATTGCTTGTTAATCAAAAGCCTCTTATCTGGAACCACCTGGCCATTTATGCTGGTCTAAAATGAGGCCTAGGAATCCCAGCTGGACTATTTCACATATTTAGGGGTCCTCTACAGGGTAGCATGGCAGAAACACACTGTCAGGAAGAGGTTGGTACCATCCTTTCCTGGGCACAGCCTGCACTTGGATCAGCTTAAGCTAATCAGAAATACCTGGGTATAGTTTCCTATTAAGATAACATCCATAGGAAAGAAAAAAAAAGCTAGCTCATAAAGCATGCAAGAATACTTAATATCACTTACAGACTACCAGAGTACTCTTTCTACAGAGAGAAGGCATTTGATCTTATGTTGAAATGCATTTTCCAGGGAAAAACAAAGCATGTTAGCAGCGTTAACAACCCTGCCCACCTGCACAATCACTGTGCTGGAACTGAGAGATTTCATCCTTCCTTTAAATATAAAGCAATGCTCCAAATACTCTGGACCAAATGGAGAAAACACTGATGGTTTACAGAACAGCGACAAAGTCAGGTCATGAGATTTTATTTTTTTCTTTGGAAGAGCAGGGACTGCACTTTAATTATGTAATAAAGTTCAGTAAGGTCTACTGCAGCTGCCCTGCAACTGATATTAAAAACACCTCAGGATACAGCTTGGCAGACATGCTGTAATGGAGAGCTTCAGTGCTCTAATTACTTTCAACAGCGGTTTTAAGGCTGACACCTGTAAGGAAGTGAACAAAGGTGAAGCAGCTGTCTGGAAAGGTGGATTCTAAACACAATGTTTGCTTCCAGTACCACATCACAGCACAGAATTCTGACCTGCTAAGCTCCCCACTGCCAGTAGCACAGAGCTTTTGGTGGCTTATTCAGATTTGTCTGTTTTCTTGCAAGCAAGGGACCAGAGAAACTTTATTCTGCCTTGCAAGTAACTTTGAGACAGTCCATTTGCTTCAGTATGTTCTGCTACAGCTTTCCTTATAAGCTTTAACACACACATACAAAAAAGAAAAATACCACATGGTAATAATGAACTGACTAGAAGGGCTGGAGACCAGCCACAAAGAATAACACATACTTGCTAAAAGGAAGAGAGAAGCCTCAATGTTGCATATAAGTATAAACTGAAGAACAAGGGGGGAGCAGAGGGGGGAAGAAACGGTTTTAAAATAAATTTCCCTTTCATAAAAATAATAAAGCTTTAATACACCACGGGGTCACACAGCGCTCCAAAAAGCAATGTCTGATCTCGCCCTACAAACGAATCAATGAACGGAACAGCGCCAGCAACACCAACACGTACCGATCCTCACACTTCGGGTCAGATTTGCAGAGTTTCAGTCTACCTGCAGGCGTGCTGCTGCTGCCCCTTCACGTGCACTTAAAGACTATAAAAAACAGTAATTACGTTATCTCCCATCCTGTGTAGCACAACCCGCTGCAGCTCCTCGGTCTCCCCCCGGGGTCAGGTTAAACCAGGAGCCCCCAGCAGGGGACCGGGTCAGGCGGGGACCCGGCCGGGGCAGCCTCCCGCTGTCATCTCACCCGAGACCCGAAGCGGGGCAGTCCTGGAGCGGACCCGCCGCTGGGGCTCAGGAACCGCAGCCTCAGGGCAGGCGGGAAAACAGAATCGCACAATCAATTAGGTTGGAAAAGACCTCTGAGATCATCGAATCCAATCTACGACCAAACACCACCGTGTACAGAGAGTCCAATACCGCCGCTGGCCTCGTTCCTCACCCCCGGGCTGCCCCTCACCCCGGCGCCGGTTCCCCCGCCGGGGCCGCCTCCCCTCACGCCGCCACCACGGCCCGTGTCCCGCACAGCCCCGCACTCACCGCGGCGGCGGCATCGCCCCTTCGCCCGCCCCGCGCCCGCTGTGGCGGCGCTCGCGCCATGTGACCGCTGCCTCCTCCTCCTTCTCCTCCCCATTCTCCTCCTCTTCCTCCTCCTCCGCAGCCGCCATGACAGGCGGAGCAGGGGCGGCCGGAGAAGATGGCGAGCCCTGAGGGGCAGAGCCGAGGGGCTGTGAGGATGTGTCCTGCGTCCCTTTTGCCGAGCTGTGAGGGCAGTCAGGAGTGCAGGGCTGTGGATGTGCGGCTTTCGCTCCCCTCGTCCCCTCAGATTTGCTGTGTATGTCTGCTCGTCCCAGCGGGCTTACACGGTGTCTGGCAGCTCTCTGTGCCGATTAAAACCTTTTCCAGCCCCTTAAGGTATTTGTTTCGGGCTTTTCGGCCTTAAGTGGCCCCTGGAAGTACAGAGTCACAGAATTGTTTGGATTGGATGTCTGGAGATCCCATCCAGCCCAACCCCCCTGCCAAGGCAGGGTCACCTGGAGCCGGGGACAGAAGAGTGTGTCCAGGTGGGTTTGGAATGTCTCCAGAGAGGGGAGACTCCATGGCCTCCCTGGGCAGCTCTTCCAGTGCTCTGCCACCCTCATTGTAAAGAAGGTCGTTCTCACGTTGAAGTGAAACTTCTTGTGTTTCAGTTTATGGCCATAGCTCCTTGTCCTGTTGCTGGGCACCAAAGAGTTGCTGGCAAAAAGAGTCCAGCACCATCCTCTTGGCACCCGTGTCTGAGATATTTTTATGTATTAATGAGATCCCTTCTCAGTCTTTAGACTGAACAGGCCCAGCTCCCACAGTCTCCCCTCATAAATGAGATGCTCCAGACCCTGTACTTGTCCAGGGGCTTTGAAGGGGAAAAAAAGGATTGTAGGTCAGGCTGATGGAGGATGTCTAGGCTGACCAGCCATGGATCCCTGACCCTATAGTTTGAGTTGTTGTGTGGAATGTGAGGGGATGGTTTCTTCAGCTGGAAGAGGGAGATAGCAGAGAGAAATCTACCACAGCTACACTGAAATAACCTGAGATGGCTGTTAATGTGCTTCCATAGTGACAAGATTTACATCCTCACAGGTGGAGAGTCATGCTGAAACCTCAGATCTTTGATACCCAGAGTAAAGGGTCGAGCCACTGGCTTGCTAAACCCACCACACCACAGATCCATCTTTGTGCAGGACCAAGTTGGCAGGTGTCCTTTCTCCAGGAAAAGTGGTGAAACTGGAAGGCATGTTGGATTTATAAACCTTGGTGAGGGGTTTAGGAACAAACTCATTGTCAGACCAGGAGCTTATTTTGTAAATACCGAGATTACAGAACTTGAGCTCCTGAGTGACACCTGGAAGATGGCAGATTTTATTTTATTGAAGTGGAAATTAAACTGGGCTGACACATCCAAGCCCATTCTGGGGTGGATGTTACCCCTAATATCCAGAGATTATGGCAAGGTGCTTTATAATAACAAAAGTAGAGCAGAACCCAGAACCCGTCAAAGAGCTGTAGCTGCAGCGTTAGAGTACAGAGGGCAAAAGGCAATCCATAATCAGAAGCTGCAGTGAGAGAAAAAGGAGTTACAGCCTGTTGAGGGGTTAGTAGGTGGATGGCAAGGAGGTAGCAGGGATCAAGATGAAAGCAAGGTACAGTTAAATGGGATAGCCACACAGTCAGCCCCCCATCAGACAGCTTTTCAGAATTCCTGCTTCATAATGGCTAACATCAGCTTTGATCTCTCTCTTACAATAATTTAGCCCAAGGACTGCAAGTTTGTGTTAAACTCTTTTAGGTAAAAGCAACCTCAGCACATATGCTATCTGTTTTCTGCAGAACCATTATCCTGGAAATCCTTCTAATTTGGCCAGTTGTTGCCCACTTTGTAATTCCAGCTATTTAATCTCTTTTAATTCTTATCTATAAGAGTTTCCCTGGTACTTGGATTATCATTTTATTAATGGAATTAATAAACCTCTACTTTTTAGAGTAATTTACTGTAAGGTCTTTGAGACATGTTTCACTTCTCAAAATTCCTGATAATGATAATCTGTCCAGCCCAATTGCTTAATAAGATCTGTGATAACTCCAAAGTGTTAACTAGTTGACCCACTTCCTATGTGCTCACAGCAAGAGACAAGAACTCATATAAAAGTCCTGGCAAGTAGCCATAACCCAAAATAATCCTGTCAGTGTGGGTTGAGGTCAAAATTTGGGTTCCCTATGTACTCAAGCACTGAAATTTCATGTCTTCTTCATTGTTGACATGTCTTGGGCACAAATTATACAAGAGAAAAGGACAGTCAGCCACCAAAGATATTCTTTAAATCCTGCCTCATTTCTTAGATTGACCCATCTACCTCATGAAAAAGGAGGCAAATGTCCTCAAAACCAAACAGAATTAACATGTATTATTTTTCCAAATCCAAATTGTTCAGAATAAATTTGCCCAGCTGATGTGTAGTGCTTGTTGACCAGGTGTGATAGAGAAGACTGGAGGAAACTCCAAGTGTTCTTTCAATAACTGAGAGGACTTGCATTTGTTTCAGTGGTTTCCTGTTAGAACTGTTTGCCTATGGGCTGTCTATGACTGAAGTCAGTCTGCACACCCCCTACTAGAGTTTCTAAGTGGTTTTGGTTTTGTGTGGCATAAAAAAGCCCTTGTAAGTGCTGGAGAGTTTATTTGGAGTGTTTGAGGAAACAGGACATTTATCTGGGTGCTCTCAAACCTCTTCCTTCCTATTGTTATTTTTGCTGCAGACCACTTGACATGTTTTTTGCCTGCTTTCCCAAGGAAATAAGGTTAAATGACAACTCAGAATATGTATATGGGCTTATCTGTTCTGCTGTCTCTTCTCAAGTACTTCTGAAATCTTGGGCCATATATCTCAAATTTGACAGTGGGTGGAGATGTCAAAGGGATTATATGCTAAATAGCTTTGCAAAAACAGATGTCTGAACAGGATAGATTGTTACCCACCACCAAGGAAAAGCCTGTAGGACAAGGTCACCCCACATACCCTTAAATGTATTAGGAGCACTCAGGAAAGAATCTTGTGGTTCATCTATTGAAGGCATCAATTCTGTGCTTTGGAGCAGGTGAAAAAGCAAAAAGGATGTTCAGTACGTTAAGACAGGAATAAAGAACAAGATGGGAAGATTTATAAAATCAAAAATGCTTGCCCATCTTGAATATTGTGTGGAATTCTCCCTAAAGCACCACAAAAGGTACAGAGAAAAGCAATGAACTGATTGGAGATCTGGAATGGCTTCCTTAAAAAAAAAAAAGTGTTTGAATACACTTGAATGGTTTAATTTGGAAAAAGACTGTGAATGAACATGAATGTGATAATGGTCAAAAAAATCTATTGTAATAGAGAAAGTGAATTCTATGTTTCTTACAGCATTAAGATTTAGTTGTCCTGAGTGAAATTTCCAGGCAATAAATTTAAAAGAAACAAAAGAAAGTATGTTTTCTCTAGAGTTACAGTTGTAAATTGCTGCAAGTGTATTGGAGAGGGCAAAAGTATAAATGTTCTCATGAGTGGATTAGAAATGGAAATGAGAAAAATGTCAGTTGAAGCCTCTTAAGCATAATGCTAATGCAGCTGCCAGCTGAAGAAATCTCCAAGTAAAGGGGTGGATTCAGCCAGCAGATTAAGGCACCTAAATTTGGTTTTCAGTGTGTAGGTGTCTCCATGTGAACCAGATGTCTAAGCTCTCCTTATACTCAGCAGAGAATTAATGTGGGATTTAGTTACATAAATGCAGGCATCGAGTACCAGTTTAAGCACTGTGGAGTTTTCTACCTGGCCTCCTGCTCCAAGAAGCAGCAGGTATCCTAAAAAGCCTGTTCTGTCTGAAATCTCATGTGGAAGTCGTTGGTATCTCAGTCCACCACAGTTGTCTCTGAGCACAGATGGTTGGCAAGCTGAACCCTGCTCATGGTTGCACAGCAAGCTGTTCAGCCCACCTCAAGGCAGATATGTACAATCAGTGGATTCTGAACAGCTGAATAGCTCTTAGCTTCATCACTGTATTGAGTAGTTCTGTATCGACTATAGGAGGAATTTGTATGCAGATGAAGACGTCGGCATGGGGATACTTCAGTCTAGGTGTCAGAATCTGTAGGCTTTGCCAGGCTGTACAGAGGGAATATTGCTTAGTTTTTAATGCTGTTTCCTGAAGTTTCCTTAGCTAGTCAGACCAGTGAGTTGATTCAGCAAGTATTGATTTAGGGGAAGAATCCAAGAGATTATGTATTAAAAAGCCATCTTAAAATACTCAGATCTGTTGGTAATGAGGCTTGTGTGAAGGATTAGTGACAGTGTGGTATATCATGGTACATGGATATGGAGTGACACGTGGAACACGGCTGCATGACGCCCTAAGCCTGGAAGATACCCAAAGGCCAAGAGTTCTGGGGCAACCACAGATACTGCTGCTGACACGCAGAATGGCCAGTTCTTAAGCCATTAGATCCTGTAGCTGAAAGGGATTTTTATTTTTTCACAAAGGTAAATCAAAACCAATTTGGATGATGACAGGCTTTGCACCCTGTCATCTGTGAATCTGACCAGTTAGATCTTGTTAGAGTAGCAGAACTTGCCTAAGAAGAATTTAGGCTAAGATTCAGGGCAAAGAAATCAAAAAGAAGGATAACTAGAAAAGCCAGATGATAATTAAATGAGTTTTGGAATTTTGAATAAGTTTTTTCCTCAGTCTCTCATGCTTCAAATTATTTACATTTTCTTGTTGGAACTAAAAAACTTTTAGCACTAATGCTGTCCTCTTGGGCTGATGAAAATTCTAACAAAACAAGTCAGGAAGCTCAAGAGTTTCTTTTTTGGATGTCCTACAACAAGCTATGAAGGAGTGTTTGTGCTTTTCAAACTGCATTGGGCACCAGCTGTGCTCCTGCACATTTGCTGTTTATTGACAGAATGCCTTGATAGTGCAATAAATGATAAAAATAAAGACTCCCTTTTAGTATTGCTGGTGTCAGCAGAGCATCTGCACCTCTCAAATGTTGTGCTCAGAAAGAGACGAGAGTAAACCTAATATGTTACAATAAACAGGTTCTCTCCCTTTTCCCATACATAAGACACAGATAAGATCTACAAACCGTCTAAATATATGAACCCATGCTAATGAAGCAGGAAACAAGTAGTGAGCTGGAATGATGAGTATGTGTGATGTGTCCCTTAAATCCACAGGAATATGAGGAAGGAGCCAGTTGCATGAGATGCAGTGCCTGGGAGAATTCATAGATCTGAGGATCTTGCTAAGAGTTGTTTTGCCTTAGCAAGGAATTGCAGCACTGAGCATACAGAGTAGTATTGTCATGCTCTCTTCAATTCCCTTCACATTTTTTTCCTTCATTTTTCAGCCCAGGCTGTGTTATTTTTCTGTACTTCTTAACACTTCTTAACTTCTCCTGTAGAGTCTCTCCAGAACTGTGGAAGAGTTGTGTTTTATCTTCGAGGTGTTGCTGACTAAATTCCATCTGGTTTTCATGTTCAGAAGTTCTCACTCTTAAGATCTGGGAGTGAGATGCTACATTTTCTAGAATTTTTTTTTTTACTGAAATAAAACTTTCCTTGGAATCTGTGGAGGGAGGTAATTGGCTAAACATTCTGTCCAGTGTTGCTCAACAGTGCTCAGATCACTTCACAGGCTCTGGAGTCTGGGCCAGCCTGGGCTGATTTCTTTTCCACTTTGGACTGTTTTGCAAAGTTTGAGAATGAAAACAATCCCATAAACCTAAGAAATCTCCTAATTCAATTGGCTTTTTACCAACGAACTATATTAGAACTCTACCAAGAGTTTCCTTCCATCGTTGTTTCAACTCCCTGATAAGAGAAGGAAAAAGGTTTATTTGCAGAGGAGCTGAGTCTCATTATCTTCTTTTTACAGATGTGGAAGTTAAAGCACAGCAAGATGAAGTTGTTTGTTCCAGGTCATCCAACAAAGCAGTGACAGACAAAAAAATAGAACTGAGTCCTTCAGTGCTTATTGTGTTGCATCACTCTGTCTTCCTGTTTTGATGAAAACTTCTAAAATGTCATTTTCCTAGGTAAGAATGTGAGAAATATTCAGACTTCCTGAAAAGTCTGACAAAACCTTTAGTTATGTCACATAAACAGAGGTTAGATAGAGTTCAAACTGAGACTAAGGCTCAAACCCTGAATTGTGGCATTTCTGTTATACAGGTATTTTTTTTTCTTTGTAATTTTTTCTTACAGCAGGTGTAATCTTTCATAAAAAGATACCTCAGCCTCTAGCCCTAAACCTGATGTACAACAGGATGCTGAGCCCTTTTGGTTTTTTTCACTCTACAGGGTTTTTTTCTGCATTCTCAGGGATGGGCTTTCACTTTTCTAGAACTGAGAAACGCGTAAAAAAAGGATGTATGTGTAACAAGCAAAGGATGACTATCCAGTAATAGTCATAGTTCCACTTGAGATCTATTTTTCTCACTGGTTTTATAAAATTATGCTGCTTTGTACTAACTAGGGGTAGTTCCTGCTTCTCTGTAGCAGTTTTGATCACAGAGTGGTACCCTTCTTCTTTTTCTTCTACCTCCCCCCCCCCCCAATCCAATTTGTCTTTCTTGTCTGTTTCTATAACACATCCTAAAAAAATTTCACAGCTTGACAATTTTCATGAACAATCAGACAGTGATTTAGAAACTTGTACTTTAAATAGTTCTTCTTTTTCAGGGGCCTGACATATGTTTGCAGTAAACCTCATCTCTGTATTGTTTTTTCAAGGAAGATGTGAAATTCAGTAGTAGTTACGTTTCCTACCTTATGCACATGTGAGAAACTGCAGAGGAAATTATATTCCTATAGCTAAGAGGACAAGAATTAGGAGAAATGACTTTCCCTCAAGGCACTCTTGCCATAAATCTGGATTTACTGCTTGATGTCTTCATTTGTTATGTACAGTATGTTGATAAAATTCTTTCTCCCATACAGTATATTGATAAAATACTTGCCTGTGCCTACTTTATCTGTTTAGATTAGAACCACTTGCAGCCAAACACAGTTTCTTGTTAGACAATTAAATATCACTACAAGCAGGGATGCCTGACCTCTCTCAGAATTCCCAGGCAAATCAAAAGCAAAACAAGGAAAAAGAATCCCCATCAGCAACGTACTCTTTGTTGCATCACTAACTTGTGGTTTACCAGAGAAATATGTTAAAGTAGGCTGTAAAAAACAGTATTTCTAAAATGCAAGTTTTAGAAGTGTCATAAACTTGATTTCAATAAATGATGAAAATGAAAATAAGTATTCTAATTGGTCCATACAGAACCCAAGAGCTGTGCAGTTACGTATAAATTTACTCCTTATTTAAGCATGAAAAAGATCTGTATGATTAAAATGCTTAAGGTAGTTTGGGGGCCTATTAAATTAAATTAATGACTGGAGGGAACCATTATTTCCCTATCTGAAAATTTCAAGCTCTGAAAGAAGTGAACTGCCTAAGGAAAATGGTGAAATTGGAAGATAAATACCACAGAAATCTATCCTGAATAGACATTGTGCTGTTTTAGGGAACAGCATGTTAATAGCAAGCGAATTCTGTGCGAGCTGTGAGATGCCCCCTGGTGTATTTCTGCTGAGACACTGTACATGGTCAGAGCAGGACAAAACACCAGGACAGAACACCTGAAGCACTGACAGAGGATAAGAATGTGTAAAAGGTACAGGAAGCTATGTAAGGACACAAAGCTGCAGAAGAGGGATTGGTAGCAATGTCATTTAGCATCTAACAGCCATTTGCAATAAGCAGAATTAACTGTAAGCTACTCAGGTTTAGGTAACATTTTCAGTAGTATTAGAATTAGCTGAATTAGCTGTAAGCTACTCAGGTTTAGGTAACATTTTCGGTAGTACAGGTTAGAGGATGCTGTATGGTGATGGGGATCCAGCTGGGGAACTGCTCAGCAGCATTTTATAGATGCTATAGATGGAAGGGAGGTTGGAGAGGCTTTGGAGAGCCACAGAGAAAGGAGTTCCATTTTTCACCCTGATGTCTCTGATAGAGAGCATTGTGAGGGTTAAGGGACCCCCAAATCTGCCTGTGCAGCCCTATTGGAATTCCTGTCACCACAGGTCACATCTGTCTTCTTCCTACTGAAAATTCTACTTGTTTGGGGCTGCTAAGAAGAGGAAGAAGCAGGGAGGGGACAGGAGAAAAGGAACTATTTCAGCAGAGGGGAAGGGAGGAATGGAAGGCACTGAGCCAAAGAGGAAGGCCTTAGAGGGCAAGGATTTCTGTTCCTATTACTGGGGTCAAAAACCACTGCTCCAAAGCACCAGAGCCCTGACAGTAATACCTGCTCCCTTTACCTTCAGGGACAGCAGTGGCTGGGCAGGTAGAAATCAAGTATGGCCTTTGTGCCTTGATGCTTGTGTGTAATCCAGAACCCTGAGCAGAGTCCCTGTGTCCCAAGTAGCAGTGCAGTGACTGCTGGGACATGCTCTTACAGCAGCCCTGGATTTCAGGTAGAACTTTAAGTAAAGTATCATTTGTTAGAGAAATGCTAGCAAGTAGCAATAGTATCTTGAAAAGGATAGAAGAGAAAGAAGTGGAAATATTTCAAGGTCTGAGATTAGGCTGGTTGGCACAAGGAGGATTTAGAAAAGTTGAGATTTTCTTGGAACAGTCTTGGCAAGGAAGAGAGAAGAAAACTGTGATTGGGGTAAGATAAATTAGAATCCTGTTGCCTCTAAACTGGTATGGATGGTTCTTCTCCAAACTTAAGTGGCAGTTCTAGATGCTAGGAAGTTGTCCTGTGGTGTTGATTATCCAGGACTTTCCAATGAATAAAGTCACATAAACCATGTATGACCTAAATATGTGTAGACAAGAGCAGAATCAAAAGCAGGTGATTTGAAGAGTTTGGTGGGGAGCTCCTGCACTATAAATTACCTGTTTAAACTGGATATTTAGTATTTGCAACTCTCTTTTGGAGGATGACTGAACAAAATGTGCTTGTTGCTTCATTCAAGCAGAAAAAGAGTATTATAAACTATTTTCATAAGTAAATTAATACCAAAACTCAGTCCTTTTTGTATGCCCTTGTGATGGAAAAAAAAAAAAAAGAGTATATAATTTTTTATCATTAAGAGAAAATACCAGTGGTTGAGCCAAGTATCTGATTTTAATGTATACATATTTTGGCGATCTTTTACTAATGAAAGTTTTGGTTCTCTTGTGGATTAAATAAGTGAGAACAGGGAAATGAGGAAATGAGGGCAAAATCCCTTTGAAGAGATCAATATTGGCTGTAACAAAATTTCATTTCAGCACTTCATTGCATAAAAATCTGTTGTAAACCAAACAATCCTGGTGGTGTTCTTACAACCTTTGTTGCCAAAAGAAAGAAGATAAAAATTTCAGCTTTCATTGTAATGAAAACCTCCAGTCCTTGTGATCGCAGGAATAAAGCCTTAAAGATTTGACAAATACATAAAATGATGGCTCATCCTACAGAGTCAAATTAAAAATAAAAATAAATGAAGAGACAAAGGGAAATGTCTTCTAGTATTTTTTAACAAACCCATTATTTTGTTTTTACAAAGACCAACTCCAGGTTTTGTTAGTGCTCAGGCTGGTAATGCTGAGCAGAAGTCCCAAATGTCGTCTGGCAGTGCACCAGTTTGAGTTAAACCAAAATGTATTAATCCATTCTCCTAAATGCAAGCTTCTGCTGTACCAGATTTTGAAACCAAGTTATCTGAGAGTTACAAAGCAATACCAGATGGTGACTGTAGGTTGGCTGGAATTTGCGGTCTCTCTCGTCTTGCCACGTTTCACCACTTGGAATATTCTAAATTATATTGTTCAGTTATTTGTCTCCTTGGCTCAGTTTTTCCTTTCTTTCATGTCCTGGACTAGTGCAATTCTTCATGGTTTCACTAGGTGGGTCCCCACAACAGTGCACTGGGGAAGCAAATTATCGAGTAGCCTGAACACACCCAGGTAACTTTATCTCCCAGTCAGCTTTATTTCCACTTTCTTTGGCAGAAGTTCAATGCACCACGTGTTTTGATGTACAATCTGGTGATCAGAGTGTTGGGAAGTTGTCATAAAGGGGCTGGTTCTTCCTAGGACTATTGCATTTCTAACTTACCTATTTCAAATGGAATTTAAAACCAATGTGGGGTTTTTTACAGCCAGTTAGGTTCAGTCCTATCAATTTTTACAATTATTTTACCTTTCAAAGGTTGATCAGCAGTGTTACATACACCCTTCCTTTCCAAAATCAAGTAATCTTTAATGTTTTGATACTTTCTATACTAGTCAAAAACAAACAAAAAAATTCCTTTTCTGTGTGTGTGAAGTATTAACTCGATGCCTTAAAGATCTAGGCATAAAAGAACACACTTTCAAGACAATAGTAGTATAGGAGGTAATATAAAGTCTGGTCTTTATTGGAGGCCTCCAAGGGGCAGATATGGAAAATGCCCACCCCTGCATGGGGTGAATACAGTTTTATAAGTTTAGCAAATTAGCATAATTTACATGAATCACCAGTTAGAAGCATAAGTGATGAAGCAATTCCCCCTTTTTGGTTCCACATCTTCTGTAGCCCCCCTTTAGATAGGAGCTGAACTTTGTTTATGAAAATGTGTATTGAAGAGCTGGTTTCTACCTTGGCTCCAGAGAGCCAAGATAGGATAGGGACCTTGGACCCCTGGGGTTTGGAGCCTCTGGAATGTGTTTTGTCTTTCTGCCTATCAGGGTAGGGAAGAGTTAGGGAAAAGTACTGGAGCTAGCTACGAATACACTAATAGGCTACAGAGCTACAAATATGTGTGTAAAGAATATAGAGAATATATAAAAGCAAAAAAGGCAAAAATCAATTCGGCATCAATTGACTACTGTTAAAAAGAAAGACGTTTTAGCTAAAATCTTCAAAAATTTTCTTTCCAAGTGTTTTGTATGTGTGTATTTAACACAGAAAAGTATTTACTCCCTAGACCTGACCAAAACTCAACACAAAGCTTCAGATCTCTGTATCCCATAATGTCACATAAAGAAGAGAAAGGAAAAAGAAATCATATATTACCAATATTTTTAATGTCCATGGTGCTCTGACTGAGGAGGCAAGTGTCTTCTTTACTGTTTCAGGTTGTCTTCATCCGGCAAAGAAAGAGGATCCTTTAACCTGCAGAGAGCTCTGTACTGTCATGTCCAGGCTGTTTCTGTCATTCAGACTTGTACACCAAAACCCCTGTCCCTTTATAGTGTAGTCTGTCTTAACTGACTTGACTTAGAATAGTTAACTCTTACTCTGGGAGACTTACCTAAAGATAATTTCAGTGCCCACTTCTCATATCTTGGCACTTACAGAATGAAATCAAAACAGACAATTTACATTATTGTGAGGTTTGGGATTACTTTTTCTTCCTCCTTTGTTGCCTGCTTATCCAGACTCACTAAGTGAATCTATTTCATCTGCTTATTTGACATGATTAGACAATTCATGTGGAAGCCTATCAAGAAGCACAAATTTTGATTGAACTGAAGGTTTTATTCCCTGTGATTTATGTTGAAAGGGCAAAAAAAGGTATAGAAAATTCTTACATTATGTATTACAGAGATAAACTGAAAATTAAAATTGATTGTTTTCTTGGTCAGTAACCAAATCACATTAAATAAAACTCATAATCATTATTGATTATATTTAAAGTCAGAAAATCTTGGTTTGTCAAATGGAAGATGAGAAAGGCTTTCATAGTACAAACAGACATGGTAGTACTTTATGTCAGAGATCTGGCTCAAAATTCATCCTCAGGAGTGACTATAACATCTGATTTCTTGTTTTTAGCAAGTAGGTAGGTAGAAGCTTCTGTGTTTTACCCAAACCAGTTTTAATGGTCTGCTTGTCCTCATTTTGATGGCAAGACCCAACTTGGAAAAAAAATAGCTTCTGTACTGTTTTAGTTGACTTATGTCTCTGAATGGTGGTTGTGAGCTCCAGTAGTTCTCTCTCCATTATCAAGCTTGCATCAGTTACAATCCCCCTTCTTCAACTGCAGTCCAGATCTCCATTTTAGGCTGAGTGCAAAAGCTCTAGGAATCCCAGGCAATGAAGAGTGGTGAGAATTCCAATAAAACCCTGACTGATATTTGGAAAGTGCTTTTGTGTCTGAATCTGAAGGCTCGATGTGGGTAGGGGGATCTCATGCTCTCCTGGAGTAGAGTCACCCTTCTGTGTCCCTGGGCAATGACCGCAGTGTGGTGGGAGTGCTCATCATTTCAGCTTGCAGAGTTACAAACCACACAGCCAGACACACTATATGAGGTTGGTCTGCTCACACTTGTCTGGCACCATCATTTCCTCTGGGAAAATGGCAAAGGCAAATAGCAACTTGTCTCTTTGCATGTAGGCGTGAGCCTCCTGAGAACGCAGAATTTGGCACCGTGTGCAAGCGAAGTTCAAACGTCCTCAAGCTATGAGTTGTTGACAACTTCTCTCAGAATAGACATAAACTACTTAAAGCAGTTTTGATGCTGCCTTATCTCAACATTACCTTCAAAACTTATCATGATTCCCAAGTCACTAAGTCACCCTGACCGGGAAAATGTGCCTGTGGCAAAGGGTGTTAACATTTGCATCGTCCCACTTGTCTGCAGGCAAAGGGTAACAGCACTTACAGCCTCATCGGGATCCTGGGAGAAGCAAGGCACACTCCATTAAATGCTTATGTCTTGCTGCCCCACAGTGGCTGTGTTTACAAAAGGAATAGTCCCCACAACAAAGGCAAATGGTGAACATTTCAAACAGCAGCAGTTTCTCAATGAGATTATCAGCTCTGCAAAACAGGCATTGCATTTGCACAGTTCCATGTTTGCTACACTGAATTTGAATGCAATTAAGCATGGCTGGTGTTGTCACACCTGAGCTACCAGTGAGGGACCTGTCCCTCCTTTAGAGGAGGTAGTATAGAAGTGCCAAGTATCACTCTTGGAATGAAATCAGGGGAGGGTAAAGACACCATATAAATATTCCAAGGCCTCTTGAGGCTGAGAGTCAGCAAGCAAACCTTGGCTACAACACTGAAATTCTGAGAGTTGTTAACGGAGGATTAAAGTGGCAGGCATCCTCTGGGCTACAGCAGGATTTAACAAATACCTGTGAATGAAACGTTCAAAAGGGACTCCAAGGCAAAGCTCGACTGCAACTTGGAGTGTGCACAGAGGGAAAAGAGAAAGCAGTCCAGGATCATGTTACTCATCTGATTGCAAAGGGCTCTGTTTTCAGCACTGCCCCCAGGGCTTTACCTGATCTATCCAAATAAGTCTGCCCTTCCCACCCTGCAATCATTCATACATAAACAACTCTAAATACTTTTCTGACTGTTCTGCCAGCTTCAGCTCTTCTTGCTTATTCAGTGCCTGCTCTCCTGCCAAAACAACAAACTGAGCTCATGTGGGTTGTGGTTGGGGGCAGAGGCAGGCAACAGTGGTCTGCTCATTTCCTTTGTTTTTCATGTTTCTCTTTGGCCTTTCCTTGGGTAGAATCCAAGGGATGGATCATTGCTGGTTCCATCATGATACAGAAGGAACAGACATCACTTTTCAAACAATGACAGCTTTATGAAGCTTAACAATCTCAGCCAAAGTCTTGATGCTATCATCAGTCATGTCTTTCTTCCCAGTCCCTGCAGGTGACTGCAGCTGGCAGGAGATCTTTTGACAGTCAGATTCTCTATGTTACCTCTTTTGGACCAAGCCTTTTAATAATTGGACAGGAAGATCTGGGAGAGATATGCTGTTTCAAGGCATAAATAACATTGTGCTGAGCACTACAGAAAGCTTTTATTTAATGTAGTTTGATTTGGTTCAAACGTGGTCATCTGGTTTGGGTTGCAACCATGGTTTCTGTAGATTTATGCTCAGTTTCTTCTTAGACTACTGACTGTCATACACAAATCATTTCACTGTGCCTCCTATTCCTCAGCTCTTCAGTGGGAATAAGAAGATGTTCTTGACTTACAGGACATGGAGATAAAGAGTGATGGGACAAGGAGTTTGTGAAATTTTCTGATTTTCTACTAATAGAGATCCATATACACGGGGCTGAAATGCCAAGAGTCTTTGCTACTAACAACAAAGAAATGTGGAGAGTATTGCTGGTACCCTGCCATCAAATCATGTGTTCCACCCCTATGGAGAAAGCTAGACCATGCAAAGTTGAAACTATTTAAGCTCTCAGAGATTGAGTGAACTTAAGCTTTGGGTACTGTGTCTGACAAAGTCACTGTGATGATGACTAGTTATAAGGAAGAAATGTTTTACAATGAGGGTGGTGAGGCACTGACACAGGTTGCCTGGAGAGGTGGTGGATGCCCCATCCCTGAAAACATTCAAGGTCAGTCTGGACAGGGCTCTGAGCAACCTGGCCTGATTTAAGATGTCCCTGCTTTTTTCTGGGGCTAGATAGGCTTTAAAGGTTCCTTCCAACCCAAACCATTCTATGACTCCGTGGTTTAAAGAAATTTAATTTTTCAATTTCCTTTTTGCCAATTGTGATGATTACTCAGACCTTCATTTTAGGTCACAAAGTACTTTTGATAGTGATCAACTTCACCTTTTAACCTGCAGGTATTAGCCCAAGGCTGTTCTTTTGCTTCCAACACACCAAAAGTATTTACCTAAATGAAAAAAAAAAAAAAAAAAAAAGATCCTCGACCAAGGACACAAACACATTCATGTTTGCCTTTTCTTATTCTGCCACCCTTTTTCACAAAGGGGCAATTGCAATGGCCTTTTCTGGAATGTAATCTGGGAGGTGATTTCATTTTTGCTGTGGTAAGAGGAACAGCACAGTCCTAGCAGCAACAGCATCCTGCCAGCTAGTGCTGCCACCAGAATATCAGCAGGAACCCTCAGCCTGACCATGAGCAGTTCCCCAACAGCTACGGATCAGGGGTAGCATTAAAGAAGCATTAGATGGTTTGACCTATGGCATTTTATGATATTTACTTGCTTCCCAGAAGTCTGGGAGGCTCTGGATTCCTTGGCGTCCAGCTGAAGCAGGAAGATAGATTAACTGAAGGACTGTTACTGTTTTGTCTTGGGTGAGGCCTTGTGGGCAGCCAGCTGTTTTATTTTGTGTATTGCACAAAAGGTTCCTTTAAATCTGTGTATTCTAGGGATGAAAGCTTGGAAGTGAGAGGGTAAACTGGGATTTTTTTGTCTTTACACAGCAGGCTTCACTAGCCAGCACTGTTGGCAAAAGCATACAGAAGAGAGAAATTCCCTCAGAGCAATGCTCATGCACACTGCCCTGTCATGTAAAGTTTAAACCAGAAGGGTCAGTCCAATATGGTGCTAAGGGCCTGGTTATAAAATTCTCTTGCTGCCTGTCCCTAGCTGTTACAGGTCACTGTTTGAGCCCTGTAACATGCTGAACATATTAAAGTTCTGAAAGTCAGGATCCAAAAGTCTAATGCTGTAGCTGGACTAAAATCACCATCCTTATGTGTACACAGGGGACTCTGCTGACTTCAGTGGGTTTCTCCATAGACAAAAGTGTTCACCTAGAATTAAATGCTTATCTGTTTGCAGATATTAGATGATGGGTGTCCTCCTATCAGGAGACAGCCTGAACAAAACCAGGAGACACTGTGGGGTCAGAGATATTTGTATAAATGACACAGAGTGAGCTTTCCTAGATCATCCTTTTATAGTGCCATGTTCTTGTTACACAGTTCTTACTTTCTTTCACATTTTAGAACAGAAAAATTATTGTGTGCTCTCTGTACTACAGCTCTTTCTGCCAAAGCTGCTTCAGAACAGAAGGAAAAGACAGCTTTGCTTTTCCAGCTATGGCTTTGTAAAACATTTTTGTCTGATTCAGTTAGGCTCCCAGAGAATGTTCCATGGATATGTAGCATATTATGTTATTGCTGCAGTCTATCTGTGCTAAACCCTTTATCATTCCACAGCCCTTTGAAATAGGAAAGGCTTGTAAGTCCTGGTTTACAAATGAGAAAACAGTAGCACAGCACTTAACCCCTGTAAGATTTCTCTTGGGCAAAATTCCCACATGGGAAGAGCCTGTTGCCTTCTTTGTTCTTGCCTCAGACCACTAATGTCAGTGATGTGAATGAACCATGCGGGATTGTGTCCCTGCTGGAGACAGGGAGAAAGAAGATATAACCAGACCAGCTCCCACATATTTCAATAAAAATTCTGAGCACACAGTACTCTGGAAAGGTGGGTCTTAAGTGATTTGGAGTAGGCACCCTCTAACTGCCTGTAAGAAAACAGCCAGGGATTCTGCTATTTGTGTGTAAGTCTCGACCTGTCTTTGTTTTCTTACACAGTAATGAACAAAATTTAAAATTGATAAGCATATTAATAAGTTAATGATTAACTTACTTAACAATGTTGGCCTTCAGATTGCCATTAGGAAGCATTTAAGCTAATAGAGAGGTCTCAGAATTCTTACTCTATCTTCTTGGCACACCTGTCTGTCTGTACTGATCAAATCTTTGAGGTTTTCCTCACAGCTGTTAAGAGATAGAAACTTTAATAGAATGTGTACATATGTTGTATGGGCAGGTTAAAGTCCATACAGCTAAAAGAAACTCAGGTCTCAGGTTTCCAGGTTTATATATAGATATTTTTCTGATGCAACAAAATGAAAAACAAACCCATAGAGCATGTGGACCCATACCAAGCTGTGGGTGAACACACTTTAAACCCCAACACAATGTAAAGAGGAAAGTGCTTGCTGCGTTCAGGCTTCTGTCCTAGATTCACCCAGACAGTTCCAAACTGTTTCGGTTTTCCTGTCAAGTTTCTGGATATATAACTTACATAACTGACATCTCACTAATATATTAAATGAGATATATACATAATATTAGAGGATCTCACCAGTATAAGTTGAGATGTAATTTATATTGTCAGTGTAAAAACTGGCATTGTAGTTGTGACTCTCTGTCTCCAACCCCTCCATTACTTCACTGCTCACCACTGCTTGGACTAAAACTTGCTGAACAAGTGTAGCTTTTCACTCCAGGAATTTTTGCTGTCTGCCAATGGCTTGGGCCTTGCAACTCAGTCACAGATTTCCCTTGTGACTTGAGCGAGTCCCACAGTTGGTGTGCAATAAGTATTCCAGGAGTTTCCCATTTACCCCCTCAAGGAACAGATCCATAATGCTGAAAGGAGTGCTGTATTCATAGGCCACCTATGTAGAATCTGTTTTACCACTAGAGAAGATTTGGGGATAAAACAATACTTAAACCCACAAGATTTTCAATAATGGAAAAATTACAAAAATATACAAGATGGGTCACTAGGATTGTGTTTGTCAATAAAGTGCTTTCATAGTTGGTCCAACATCTCATCCAGTAAAAGGCTGACACACTGATTAGTTTCTGCTGTCTACATCAGTTGGCTCCCCTAGAAAACTTGAGAGCTGCCTTTTTCATGTCCTTGTGATAAAGAGGTTACTCAGAGTCTGGAATAGCCACTCCAACCTGAAGCAGAATATCTCGTCACCAAACCCTGAGAACACTTTCCCTTATCTCTTACAATAGGGCACTCAGATTAATGAAGGAGATAAGGTTACTACTGTACTCTGTAAAATGCCCTTTTTTTTCTGTTGTACGATTAGAACACATTCTTGGTTTCAGTTTTGAATTAGTTTTGGTTTTGTTTGGGGTTTTTTTTCTTCTACAGGTCCTTTCAGACAGGGTGATAATTTTTGCAAATCATAGCTTATAAATATGTGCAATTCATAAATAATAAATTACTATTATAATTCCACTTGAAAATGCAGCTGAAATTTGCTCATTTTTAGGAATTTAATGCAATTAAATTTTTAACAATTTAATGAAGATAAATGGATGGCAAAAATGGGAATTGAAGTTTTTGGAAAGATAGTTTCTAGGAACTCTTAATTTCAAAGGCCTTTTTCCTTCTTAGCCCCTCAAAACCCTGCTTAGCAGGGAGATGGGAGAGTTTAGCCACCAGATATATTAAACACAACACTCAAGTGTTCTTTGTTTCAGTGTGCAGGGTTATGTATGGGAGTGTAGAGCCCTCATCCCTCTACACCTCTGGTGCAACCTTTCTCAGGTGTTTTTACTTTGATGTGACTTTGAACTTGGTACAGAATAAATACGGCCTCAGCACGGTGTGAAGAGCAGTAACACAGCCCTCCTTGCATTAATATTGCCTGTACCAGACACAACAGTACAAAGTTCAGGCAGCTTGTTGAAGGCTGAGCTGGACTGTTCCGATACGATTTTCTTTATCTTATCAAAAGTCCCCCAATGAGCTGGTGAGTCCAGGCTGTTTCTCGGTCTCTGGTTCCTTGGCTCACTCTCTGTCTTCAGGCTACATGAGTCAGTTTGCTGTTCTCTGGCTACTGTTTTCTAACTATCTGCCTATTTTTTCTCTGGTAATTTTTATCTGTAACTATATGTTAGGAATATTTTGGTTCACAAAACTCTGACTTGCCTTAATCCATCTCAGAATAAAACATTTCTCTCTCACATTTTCCTAGTTCTGTCTCCAAACGTAGCCACAAAAATTTTGATTGCTCTGTGTACTTAGCCAGGGCATTTGGAGTTCCCTGCCACCTCATTTTCTATGCACAAAATCGTATTTAACTTGTTTGCTGCTTCCCGACTTACAAATTCTACATCCTCAAAATGATGATTGGATATTAATTAGCAATTGCATTTTCACAGGGACAGTCAGAGCTGTGGTCAGCACCAGTCGCCTGAAGCCGTGGGTTGTAAACTTGGCCCATGACACTTATTACATCTCTCTAATCTGAGAAACGTTCAAATCACAGTTTAAGACCATTACAGACAGTTTGTCCAGACTGAAGTGAGGCTGGTGGGTGCATGTCAAATGCCAGCCTGGGACTACTACAAAATAAAAATCATTTTTCATATGTTTAGTTCCAGTTTTATTTCTCATGATGTGTGGCTAGTGGCTCATTTCTTCTGAAAGGCCTGTCTTTGGCCACTTTTCAGCTGACCTTATAAGATTGCACTATGTGTCTGAAAAATCAATTTAAAAAGAACTGAAATACACTTCTATTATATATTAACACATGTCCTTGTAAAGAAAGGCCATGATCTGAGTATGCAAAAGCTAATAATTGACCAACTTGTGGTGCCATACTATTTGTTCTATTTATTTTCTTTGCAGAAAGCATGCAAACTCTTTGCAGGGACGCTAAAAAAAATCTGTGGAATACCCACACCAAGTTTAAACAGGCACAATTTAAATGTTGAGCAATGATTATCAGTGTTTGTCACCAAGGCTGCAAAACTCTTCTACAAAAGAGAAAATTTAGATTTTATAGGTTAATAGTAGTGCATGAAAAATAGGTTTACTTTGGCTCATTTTAAGACTTTAAAAGAAACCCAACTGAAGATCTAATGTGACAAAGGCACATGAAACGACAGGTTTGTGGCTTTGTGTTACAAGAAACAAGTTCAGCATTTGACTTCAGGAAGTTTCTGAGGGCACTACGAGGTGTCCAGCATTTACTCAACTGTGTCTGCAAACCACTCGAACACTGAAGCTCAACAGTGACATTTGACTCAGAGCAGAAAGTCCTTGTGGTCACCTGGGGGGGGCAAAGAGGACAATGCATTCCTGTGTCAATTGTAGTGGCAGAGGGGACATGGTCTGGAACTATCATGTCCAGTGGCAGCTGAGAACTGATTTGGCCTCCACCCTTGTTTGCCTTCTTTAACTTATCTGCAGTCCTTTGTAATCCTTTTCCTCCAATGAGAACTGTCCTGTGCCCTGGAAATATTTCACTTCCACAGATTTCATACCACAGGACTATTTCTTCCCTAAACTACTTTTACCACAATAATCTTTCATAGAATCATCAGCATAGAATAATAAAATAGCCAGGGTTGGAGGGGACCTTAAAAATCACCCAGTTCCAACGTCTCTGCCATATGCAAGACACTTTCCACTAAACCAGGTTGCTCAGAGCTCCATCCAACCTGGCCTTAAACACTTCCAGGGATCCACAGCTTCTCTAGGCAACCTGTTCCAGTGCCTCACCACCCTCACAGTAAAGAATTTTTTTCAGTTTGAGGCCATTCCCTCTTGTCCTATCAGTACATGCTCTTGTAAATAGTCTCTCTCCATGTTTCTCGTGGGCTCCCTTCAGGTACTGGAAGGCTGCAATTAGGTCACCTCAAAGTCTTCTATTTTCCAGTCTAATTGGTGTAATTTTGAGAATAATTTTGAGTTTCCACGCTCATAGTGGTACCACACCTTCTTTGGCTTCACGGTACTTCCACGTGATGCCAGAACCTCTGGAAAAGTCTCATAATGTTCAGAACTATCTCACAGTCTGTAGGACTTAGGTTAAAATTAGTCACTCTTGCCTTTTCTCAGTAATTTTTGGGAGAACTCACCTTTCCTTCTGGGCAAGGATGTACATTCTGGGAAAACATCAGAGGACTTGGAGCATTTGTATAGTAAAATTCTATCCACATTGTTGTAAGGGAATAAGGGTCTTTCACCCAAATGAGTATATTCTTTAATTCAGTTTATAACTCACAATGACCATGAGAGATGAGCTAATCTGTGGTGCTTCCAATTCCAGCTTTGTAGCTTGAGAGCACCAAGACTGAAGGGTTACATTTTATTTCTCTTACTTAGAGTTAAGCTGGGAGCCGTATTTGAACAATGTAAGAACAGGGCAGACCCAGCCCTGGTATCCAGCTGAGAATTGGACACTAATCTTTTGGTAGTCATACCTTATTTGGCCTAATTCTGAGATTAACATTTACATTCTGGGTGGGAACATATTCCAGTCACCTGTTATTACCCTGTTATCATGCTGAATATAATTATTTTCATTAATATGTTGCCATTATCTTTTTTGCCCGTTTCTCATTGAAAATCTATTCCTTAACTTACTTGCTCTTATACTTAAGAAATTCTTCCAGTTCTAAATGTTTTCATGCCAGGTTTTTTTACATTTTTTCGTGCAGCAACTTTAGATTTCAGCTTAATTGATTTGACTGAGAACACTCTGAGTCAGGCTGATGCTTTTTGAACAGTTTATAAATCTGTAATTCCAGTGCTCTCCAGTTTTCTTCAAGGAGAAAGTACGTGTTTCCTCCTGCCCAGCAATCCTTTGATACCAAGAGCTACTTACTTGTTTAGAGCAATTCTTCAGTTTTGGGAGTTTGTTTTAATTTTGCTTTTGCAGCTTGAAATATGTGGCCTCTCATAGTAGATATTAAAGAGAAAACCAGCACATACTACCCAGGATCAACTTTGCTACTAATTGCTTACTCAGAGGATAAATAATGAAGCAGCTTTGCTGTGAAGAGAATTAATGAGGGGCATTATTTTTTTATGGATAAGAAAATTGCATCATTCACTCAACTTTACCATTGAAGCTGTAATTTTTTGTGTGATTCAGTGATAAATATTAGTGTGACCTTTGATGTGTACTTGTTTGGGTATTGGGATTCCCTCAGCTTCTCCTTTAGTGCTAATGAGCAGAATGCACTAAAAATATTTTTCCTGAACTTGCCCATGAACTTTCATGGGACATCAGTGCTCTATTGGGACTAAGCCTTTTGCTAAGGGATTACTGTCAGGTTCTGCAGACATAAATGGCAAAAGTTGTTCTCTCTTCTCCAAAAAGACTAAAATAAATTGAGTTTCCACTTGCAGGAATGGAAGTCTTGCTGATGAGTTGAATGACAACAAACCTCACGGATTTGAATATGAACGGCATAAATGTTTGTCCAAATACTAAAAAGTAAATTCTGAGTATTAACTGACTAAGAGTGGCATTTGACTATTCCATTAAATCAAACACATTGTACCAAGTACTTTGTATTTTATTTTGCCAGTGGGATAATATTTGTTTAATATGGATCCTCAAGTCCTGATAAAAACAAAACTTCCATTACGGTAAGATTGCAGGATTAGCCTCAGCTTTAGTAATTAATGGCCTGCTTCCAGCAAATTTCATATGGAATGCTTCAGACTGGTTTGAGAGAAATGTGCCACAAATGTTTATGTTTGCATATCAGCAATTCTGTATCTTTAAGATAGTATAAAATTAGACCTGTTTATGGTGGGTTTTTACATAGGAGTGGTTCTTCTATATTCTTAATTAGTTATACATTATTTAATTACTCTTGTAGTGTATGCAATCAAAATACAAATGTATTACAGTTCTGATTTGAAGTTGCCAGACATAAAATGCTTGTCATGATAATCTTCTAGATATTAAATATCAGTTCAGATATTCATAATTCTGATAATTCTGAATAACTGATAATTTTATTCATTCACACAGTAGAATAATGTTCAGTAGAGCTTACTACTGTACAGTAAAAATATCTTCCACATGATCAGCCTTGTGCCAACAGGAGTAGTGTGGATGGGCATGAGGAAATTTGACAGGAGGATGACTGCTCTCTCTCTCCTTTCACCCAAAGCAGCTTATCAAAACACACTGGACTGCAGTGTGTACTGCAATACTACAGCACTGAGACTCTTGGGACCACTCACCTCATGGTCAGCTCCCAGTGGACCTGGGTCTTGTGTAGACCACAGTAATGCTGGGCATAATGAACGTATTTCACTCAGCTTAGAGAGCCTCCCACATTTCCACCCACATTTTTATGCGTACCAGAAAATAAAAGAAAATAATTTTTTATTTCACTAGACAACCATAAGGTCAAGATTATACACTTTCTGTTGTCTCTGAAGCTTGCAGAGATGCTTGCAGAAATCATTTGCATCTCACCTGATCCAAGACTTCACAATTTTTCCAGTCATGCCCCTGCTCTTCACTCTCCTCCAGTATGTAAATCCTGTGCCATTCCTACATGGGATTCCTGACTTTCTTGCCCTGTCAGCCAGCAGTAGCACTTTTTCACACTTTGTGGCAGACTTTCTTGGTCTGTAGAAGTGGATATAATCTTGACATCTGCTCTTTCCAAGCAGATGTTTGTATCCCATGTCTCATGATTCCAGCAGGCAATTGCACTGTATTGATGCTCACTTTCCCAGCACTTTGTGTGAGCTTCTGACTGTGTTCTCATGCACTAAAACAAGAGAGATTCCTGCTGGTTGCTTCTGTTTGTTTGGCTCTCTAAGCTGACTGTTGAAGAAGGAGTAAAGAACACAAATAGGGAAGTCAAATTGACTTCAAATAACCTAAATTCAAACTGTTGTTCTCTGTGCTCTCCTTGCAGAGTTGAGTACCCAGAGAGCTGAGAGGACTGGCTGCTTTCTGCAGGAAGTTAAGTTGGCCCAAAATGAGGACCTATCAGTTACTATCTACAAAGGTAAGAACTACTTTCATTTTATGGAGGATATTCAGCAGAAAATACTCTGATTGCATGGCCAGCATAACTCTGAGGATTCATGTTAATTACCTTGTACCCTTCATATGTAAATTCATGCCTATCTAGGAATATTACAACTATAACCTTTTCATCAGTAACAGAACACAATCAATTAATAATTTTGTTTGTTCGTTTTGCCATCTGTCCTCAACATCTGGAAGTTCTCCTTGAGCCATTCCTTTTCTTTAACTCACTTTTTACCTTCAATGTATCTACTGAGCTTGCATGTCTCTCTAATGTTAACTTGCAATTTTTCATTTAAAGACTCTGAAGTCCACGTACTTTGCATAATAAGACAATCAAAATTTTAATCAAGAATAAAATAATAATCTTAATGAAGCTACACTGAATTATATTAACTATTTTTTGGATTCACTGTGGGGACCACTTTTATGTTCTAGGGCCATTTCTAGATAGCTGTTGCTTCTAAAGATCTTCTGATAAGATTTTAGACCCTCTTCTTAAGAAAAACAATAAAAATAAAATGATTTTGAGGTATTTTGTATTTATAAACAAAAATTCTTCCTGACATGAAATTATGTTATTATAAACCTTTCCTTACTGTCATTTTCTCCATTTTCTAACACTGTTAGTCAGATCCAAAGCTATTCTCCTGGCTTTAGAATCTGACTGCATGAAATTTGTTAAATCTGCACTTGCTATGTTATAAATATATACTTATTTTGTAATTACATCAGTGCTATGGTTATGTACAATCTGCAGTCTTTAACTGGATATATCCATCACCATTCATGTGTCAGAATGTTTTGCTAATAATCAAGACCCTTGGTACCTTCATCATTGTACATCTGAGGATTTCTCCTTGTATGGCTCATTTTCTGCCAAAACCAGGAGTAGTATAGTGGGAAGGAACTGTGTTGGTCTCTTCCTATGGAAGTGGTCTCCTGACAGGCATTGAAAAGACTGAAGAATAACTTCAGTTTAGTTTGCAGAGAGCCCAGGCATGCAGGAAAGCCAGGAGCTAACATTTCCATCCTTTTGGAACAGGTCTGAGCTGCAGATCTCGGATGGTACAGCAAGGCTTTTAGGAAAACTCTTACCTCTCAGACAGAGCAGCCATGACCAAGCTTCCTACTGGCAATGACCCCTGACTGGTGTTAATTCCTGAACCATGCCTTGGCAGTGTCTTGGAGAGCTGCAGGCAGCCTGAGCCAAAGCTCTGCAGGGACTGTGAATAATTTAACAATCAGGACAGTTCCAGGACAGTGCTCAGGCCTGTGCCCTGGTGCTCTGATTTGCTGGTGGAAATGACAGTTCTGAACCACCTTTCCAACCTGTCACCTTTTGTCCTGGGGAGATGGCATCTTGGATCTGCATGGATGCACACTAAACACCTGCTCATCATGATTGCCTGTGCCCATCACATCACACATGGAAAAGCATAAAAACAAATCCTGCAGCACCTCAATTACACAGAATAGGTACCTGGGATTAAAGAAAGTGTTGGCGTTGTTGCAAACAAGCCTACTTTGGAAAGACTGTGCTCTTAATACAAGAGAAATACGATTTATTTATGAAAACAAGGAGGAGTTGCCATTCACCTTTCATGCTTTTTAGATGTTTGGTTTTTGTTGCACACATGTTGTGATACCCATAGGTCCTGGATACCAAGGTGAGTAGCCAAGCAAAGTTTTGGTGCATTCTGATCCTCTGGAAGCCATTGTGCAGAAGAGGTTTCATATCACTCTGCTCTTTCTTCCTGTTTTTATTCAGTCCTCTGTCTCATCCATAAACTATCACCTCCTCATTGATCCTTCACACATAAGATGGTTCCTGGGGCTCTCCTGTTACAAGTTAATACCATGTGAGATAACATGTTTGGATTGTCTTACAGCTGTTGCAATTTTGCTTTCCCTAAACAGAGTCTTGCCACAGGTCACAGGTCTTAGCTGGAGGTCAAGTGGAGGAACACTGTTACAGGTGTGTTCTGGGACACTGTGCAACCAGTACCTTGCAGCATAACAAATTTGAAGTTGAACATGCAAAAATGATTTTCTTCGAGATCTTACAGACCATCCTGGAGTCGACTGCTTATGATTGCTTTGGAAACCTCACGTCTTTTTGCATCTGCACCATCAGGCAGTAACAGCTGATGTTTTGGGACAGTCTCACCCTCTTCACTACAGAAGGAAAGTGGTGTTCCTGCCCACTGTCCTGTCTGAGGCCCAGCACACTCCATGCCAAGGAATAAATTCTGGTATTATCACACAGAGAAGGCTCACAGAAAGTGTGTTTGTAATTCTTCAGCTCTCTGAATTCTTCCCAGTTCACTGGGAAGAACATGGAAGTACTTTCAGATTTGCACTGCTGAAAACACTTTTTGTTCTTATGTCCACACATATCTGGTAGAACCACGTCTCTGCCTCCTTTAAATGTTCTTTTAGCTAATGTACTGCATTATGCATATTGTTGGAAAAGAAAATGAAAAGCAGACTCCTCTTGAATTCTATCTGTAATTCTCTGTGTTAATTTGCACAACTGACAAAAATCACTCAATATGGGAAATGAATCTTCTTCCACTGGTTTTGCATATAATCTGTTAAATTAAATTTTGATTGAGGTTATCTGTCTAACTTGTAGGCCTATATATGCAAATCAAAAGCTCAAAGTATTGTGTTTGGCTAACAGCCAGAAATTCTGACTCACAATCAGTATAAAATACAAAAGAAATTTTTCTGTATCAGTAAGGAGGAAATTAGATACTTTAAAAAGGCTTTGTCATTTCTTCTATGACTCTTAAGCACTTAGAAAACTTCAGGCTGAACAGCATCATTCCAGTTAATGGAAATTTTTTTATATATAGAAACCAATATAAAAAAATAATGTCTCATAAGGTACTTCAATTATTGGAAGGCTCTCCTGGCTCTCAGAACCAACAGAGGTTGTGTGAACTTTGAAAAATCAGCCTCAAGGTCTTTTATCAAGCTGTTGTGGTTCAAACAAGAAATGTGTTTTTCATATTTGTACCTAGCCAGGTCTCCCAGACACTTTCTAGCAGAGATGACAGAGAGTATTATTCTTATTTTACTCTTACAGTGTAGAGATAAAAATGAGAAACAGAACTTACCTGTCAACGTAGTTTACAGAACAGTGCTGGCACTAATGCAACCACTCAACGGGGTTCAGGTCACAGCACCATGCACCCATCTCATTTCCTGCACCTGCATCTGTTCCTGTGGGGTCAGTGCTCTTCAGCATGAGGGAAACCTTGTGGGGATTGTGGCTCTGGAGCCATGAAGATGGGACACAGTAAGGCAAGCGCTGCAGCTTCCAAACAGGGAGCCTCCTGCTAATCCTTGCCCCAGTGCCCGTGCCAGAGCCTTCTGTGTACCAAATAAACCCATTCCATGAACCTACTCATTTTCAATGAAACTTTTTGATACCCAGGATCAGTTGTCAAGATAGAGAAGATCTGCAAGTGAAAAAGGAAGTAAACTCAAAAAACTGCCCCTTTCTTTGGCTGTTTGAGAGAAATTAACAGTCAGATTAAATTAGAGAAACAGCCTAGAAAGTTCCTATGAAACTGCTTCTCTCTCACTTCCTCTCCTCTGCGTTGTGGTCCGGATGAGAAGACATCACAGTGACTCAGTGGATGAAGCAGTGCAACAGCTCCGGAGGGAGTGACCAGCACCCAGCAGAAATGGTGTGACAGGAAGGAGGGAGCTGTAGGGGAGACTGTGCTGCTGAGCTTCAGGTGACAAGAGAATTCATTGCAGTAACCAGTCACGTACCAGAAGGTGTCTGACAGCCTGGAGAGGAAGCACAGCCATCCCTCCACACAACCTTATCTTTCAGCATAAACATTTGTCACTCTTTGCTGCTGTTATGTTCCTGGGGACCTTCTGGGGACAAGAAGCTCCTCTCATTAACCTCATTATCTCACCTTGCTTCAGCCACTCAGGCTTTCCTGGCAGACTTGCAATTTCTCTTGCAAATTTCCCCATGGAAGGCAATTTTAATTGCAGTTTTGCTGAAAACAATGCAATTTAGCTGTCTACAGGAATTTCCTCACGTTGAATCTATATTCTACTTGGCTTGAAATCTGTGCCCTGCACTGTGCTAAGTGTCAGCAGGTAGCAGGTGAGTGTGGGCAGACAGATGTTGGGGCTGTGTCCTCTCTGGCCTCTACAGAAGGCTTGTGCAGGGACTACTGCATCCCAATACTGCATCAGGTTAATTAGATTTTTCTGGGAATTAAGTTAAGGAGCCCTATGCAGCAGGGTCGAATTCAATCTAATAAATGTGTTGAACAGAAACTGAGCAATTGACTTCAAGTGCGCTCAAGGAACTGAGTGGCAAATTGGAGAACAGAGAAAGATGGAGAACAAAATCAGAAGGATGAGAACAAGAGATGAAATGTGAAAAGAAAGGGACAGGCAGAGGAGGAAGTGCAGAGACCAACATGACCAAATATTAACATAAGAAGAGAATAAAGAGAAAAACTGCTGCAATGAAGCACAGGTAGGTGCTGGGATATTGGATACCAGTAACAGCCAGACAAGGTCTTGGGCATCCAGATCTCAAAATATCTTGATTTTTACAGATTTGTCTCTAAATCCTGAAAGCATTTTAGAAAGGTTTGAAAGTCCCAAATAAGAATACATATATACATATCATTAAGAAATAATGTGGTTGATCTGAGAAATCATAATATTTATCCTGGTATGGAATATGCACATGGTAGGAAATTTAGTTCCCCAAAATGGGACTTCTGCAGGGTTTTGTGCCTAAAATATACCTACAGATTGCATGTGTGAACAATCTACATTAAATGCTCACAGTAAGATTAATATGTCATCTGCAGAGGAAAAATAATAGTTTTTTTCACAGATAGCTTTTTTTTCTCTAATACAATGATATTACTAACAACAAACTTTAAAGCATTACCAAAAAATGCTTGTTTTAATAAAGATTTAAAACCCACCAGCAACTCACATAGCTTTCTCCATTCACCACTTTTTTTAGACACACTTTTTCATTTAACCATAAAGTCTTTAAAAAATCTCGACATATTGCATATGAAATCTCAGCACAAAAGTTTGCTGGTGACATATTATTTTCCTTACAGCAACTATAATCGATATAACCAAGGCTCAAAGCAAAGTTTTATGGCTATTTTATAAACTTAGGAATGTACTCAGGGAAATTTATTATGGAAAAATTGACTCAACCTGTATTTAAGGATTAACTATGGCAAGTCCTGTGGCAGGGTGTAGCCCAAAATGTGCTGCTTCTGCTGAGTTACAGGTAGGGCTGAGTTACAGTAATGGGGAGCATTCAGGTGGTGTAGGGGAGACGCAAAGTGTGGCTGGTGTGTTTGAAATGCTGTTCTGCTTTGCCCCCCTGAGAGGTCATGAAACCTGTAGGTATTTGGGTGGTAAGTGTGGCTGCCCCATCCCTGGAAGTGTTCAAGGCCAGGCTGGGTGGAGCTCTGAGCAACCTGGTCTAGTGGAAGGTGTCCTTGCCCATGGCAGGGGGGCTAGAACCAGATAATCTTTAAAGGTCTCTTCCAATCCAAACCACTCTGTGATTCTATGATATTCTCCAAAGTGTTTTAGTACCCATTTGTCTCTGAAATTAGTAATTCAGATGCTTACATGCATCTGAAAACATGGTTGTTGGTAGTCAAATTGATCAAAATAACTTTAAATCTCATTAAAAGATTACAGTGTTGTTTGTTCATATACTGCCTACATTTATCCATGGAAGACAAAAAGCAAAGAAAGATAAGAACATGGTGCCTTAATCTCTGAAATAATTGGTGATTATTTTATAGCAGGGTCTTATTAACACTTGATTTTACAAGGAGTCAAGGTCCTGAAGTCTAGCAGCTGTAGGAGGATTTTGGCTTTGTTTTGTTGTTTGTTGTATTTTTTGTGGTTTGTTGTTTTTTGGTTGTGTTTTGTTGTTTTGTTTTTTTTTTTTAATGTGTCTCTAATCCTCAGAGCTGCAATGAAAAGTTTAAAAATATGACTGAAGGATCAAAGGTCATATTTGAGATCTTAGAGGGTCAAAGGAAAAAAAATAAGAATAATCCCTTATTGTGGTATTCTGAAAGTTATAAACATGCTTAAGGCAATATGCTGATGGAGAGAGGTTGATTTGTGGGTTTTTTAGGTTTGGGAGTTTGGTAATACTGTCTTTACGTCACTTTCTGAAGCTTCTTTTACAATAACCACAATTATTCATATAAACAATCTAAAAGAAGAAAAAAATAATTTAGATTTAAAACACTAAATGTAGAAAATAAATTATAATATTGTGGGAAACAATTTTGCATAAACAAGGGAAAGGACTATTTATATGGTAGATTCTTTCCACCTTGAATGTTTGCTAATTTAATGAAGAATGGCCAGGAGATCTGCTTGCTTGTGATAACCAATGCTAAAATCCTTCTAAAGAAATTCTACCCTTTTCTTCCCTAATTTTTTAACTTTCAAGACCACAGTAGCTAGAAAAATATTGTGACAGTTTTATTCATAGGCACGCTTATTAGTAATTTTTTCATTTGTTTATTCCAGTCATTCCCATATCCCTTGGCAACAGCACTTTGTTGGCAGAGTTCATATAAATGCTGGGAGAAAGCAGGTTTTATAGACCCATTCACATCCCTTCCTGACCTGGTGTCAATGTTGTTAACCCCTCTCTCATTTCCAGGTCTGTTTCCTTCCATGATATCCTGTAGGAACCTATAGGACAGTTGTCTATTACATTAAGAAAAGGGGTCACATTTTTATTTAATTCTGTATGGTTTTAGAGAAGTGGCTACAGACTTTACACCTGACCGAGCTTTGCACCTGTTAAATACAGAGACTTCCATAAGGAGGGAAATAAATCTTAATTCTTGTATTTCTTGATGATAACCACTGCAACCCTGTATTTTTTCAGAAGATTTTTGAGGAAAACTCTTCCCCCTTCTCTCCTCAATCGTTGTTTTATAGAATCCTCTGTGATTTGTTGGGAGCGATTACAGTGCAGGCTTTGTGAATACATACACGCACGGCTTTGAACCCAGGGAAAATCTCAGTTTAAGTGCTGTGATCAAAGGTCTGTGGCTGTAACGGGCTTGGTCTTATCCTCAAATTCAGTCCGTGTAAAAAGGTGCAGGGATCGTCAAGGAAAGAGCCACTTCTAAAACAAACTCTCATATTTTGATGCAGAATGTATGCTTGTTTCTATGCGTATAGAAACCACCTGCTGTTCTAAAGAAAAGACACCTCTCTCTCTGCTGTCCCAGACTCTCAGCCCTAGTGGCAGCCTGGCACCAAGGGTGGCACTGCCCTGGGTCTGCCCTGAGGCAGCAGAGCAGCCACAGGTGAAGCTTTTCCTTCTCTGAGACTCTGTGACGCCAAATCCATTCGCCCGCGGGGGCCGAGCTGCCTCTTTCGCTCGGCTGAATTTGCAAGCGCGTTGAAGGCTTTTTGGAGGGAGGGAGCGGAAAAATCTACGATCAGGAGTGGACTGCGGCCCTCCTGGGCTTGGCACACGTTTCCTCTCAGCCCGGGGGGGGGAAGGGCAGCGTGGGGCTTTGCCCAGCGGGAATGAGCCTGGCGGGGCCCCCTCCTTGCCCAGCGCCATCCCGGGGCCGCTGCAGCGGGCGGGCTGGGCTGCGGGGAGCGCGGCTGGGAAGCGACTGCCTCGGGGGAAAGAAATAACCCTCCCTGATGGCACGGCCGGGAGAAATCCTGCGGGGCGGGAGGCGAGGAGACAGCCTGGGAGGTCGGGAGGGAGAGGAACCGCGCCGCCTTTGGGCGTTTTTGGCAAGGTGAAACCCAGCCTTTTCGCCCACCTCCGTGCTCCGGCAGCCCGGGGAATGCAGGCACAGCTCCAGCTCCTCTCCCCCCGCCAAGGGGCCGCCAGGGCGGCCCGGGGCGAGCGGCAGCCGCGGGGAGCGGTCCGACTGCGGGAAAGTTGCGTGGTGTTCGTTTTGCAGCTCCTGGGGACCCTGCCGGGCTCTCGGAGCGCCCGGACACCTCCTCCCATCCTCCTGCCTTCCTTCCCTCCCTCCCCCGCCCCCCCCGGCTCGGGCTCCCCGCGGGAGTCCCCGCTCTGCCACAAGCGTCGCCCGCGCGTCTTCCCCTTTTCGGGGTTTTGGGGGTTTTTGGGTTTTTTTCTCTCTCTCTCTTTCGGTGAGAGTGCGACCGGGCTGGACGAGGGGAAGGAAACTTTCTCCCCCCCTCCTCCAGGATGCTCCGGATATTTTTGAAAGGGCGGAAGAGTGAGAAAGGGAGCAGCGTCTGTGAGGGCATCTCATGCTCCTGCGAAGGTCCCCCCTGACACCTCGCTGCTGGGATTAAAGACCGGAGCTGGAGAAACTCCTCCCCCTCCCTGGCTTTTCTCATCTTCCCCCCTCCGCTTGCCTCCCCCCCTTCCCGCTTCCCCAAATTTCCTAAGGCCATTAGGAAGGGGGGGAAAAAAAAAAAAGAGAGAGGAAAGAAAAAAGAAAATAAGGAGCCTGGACTAACTGCGGCCCGTGGGACGGTGGGGAGAGGTGGAAGAGGAGCCTCCCTCTCCAGATCCATCGCTCAGCACCGCGCTTGGGTGAAGGCATGGGAAGCACTGCCATGGACAAGAAGAAGGATGCCTCCAGCAGCAGCAGCAGCAGGAAAAGCTCCAGCCACAAGAAACTCATGTTGCGACTGCACATCCCCGTAAGTGGCTCCTTGCTCTTCCTCCCTTTCGGCAGCTGGCGTGGCTTGGGCATGTTTTTCTCTGACATGGTGCGCAGCGAAAGGCAGGGAGAGGTGTTTCCTGCGCCGAGCTCTGGAGTTGGGGCATGCTGGGCTGGGGGTGCACTCCCGCAACAGGCGAGTCCTCCACATCTGGCGTGGGCTGAAGAGTGGGGTCTTGGCCCCCCGTGCAGTGCTGGGAGCTCAGGATGCAGTGTCCGTGGCACGGAGGAGTATCTTCACTATCCTAGTTTCAGAAGTGACTCTTACTCCCTGCTGTACAAGTGCTCATGTGCCTTGGGCTGTGGGTTTGGCTCAGTTGATCTCACCCAGTTCCCTCTCACACTCGCAGCACCGTTTAGCAAAAGGTCTGTTCACCCCCAAACTCCGGTTTTAACATTTCCAGGTTCGGCTCCGGGAACTGTCCCTGCCTGTGGCTGAACCCGGGTTTAATCTGACTCTTCCCTCTCTCTCAAAAGTAATCCACTTCTGAATTTCCCAGGGCTGGGCAACCCAGAGCTCGCTCAGATTTGGATCCAAGCAGTCTGGTCATTGCCGAAAGAGCAGGGCAGTTGTATTCACAGTGGAGCAGACTAGTGAGCCATGCAGTCTGTTCACCAGCTCTGTTTTGTTTTGTGTATTCCACTGTAAAGTAACACACAAGAAATTAGAGTATATAGATACGGAATAACCACAGATCAAAAGTTTCTATTTCTAGTGAGTACTAAAAGGCTGACTGGCTGCATCTTCAGAATTACATGCCTCTCAAAACTTAGGTTATTGGTTTTTTACTATTAGATTATTTTACTATTAGGTTGTTCTTGTGATCTATGTAGCTATTAGTTTTCTATTCTCAGTCCTGATGTACTTTTGGTTTCAGTGCTTCTGGCAAGAAATGACAAAGTCCTTCTATCTTTCCTGTGCACTCTGTGTTTTATTGATTGTTGGTGTTTATGGTTTTTTTGTTTATTAGTTTGTTTTAAATCTCATTATCTCAAAGTGGGAAACAGTTCTACCCGTGTCTCTGCCAGGCCACCAAGGAGCAAAAAGATATTTCTGATTGTAAGTTTTTCCTTTGTTTTAGGAAAGAATAAGAAGTCAAAGCAAATTTATTAGGTGTCTTGAGTGTGTGGAATAAAATGGAGGAAAAATACATGACTCTTCTGCAGATTTTATTTTTCTCTGGGGAGGAATGCAAGCCCAAGAGCACAAGCCAAACTTCTGGAGCTCTGAGTGCATTCAGTACTAGAGGAAAAGGGTCTGTTTCTGCTAACATGGGTGTTGCCTATGTATTTGTGACAGAAGATTTTAAGCAATAAACTTTACCATGTTGCCAGTAGTACTTCACAATAGGGATGTAAAATACCAGCAAATAAAATGTACCACACCAAAGCACCACTCACCCTGTGCTCATTATTCCTTCCCACCCTGCCTGCAATATTGTCTCTGCCATCTCTTTCCACTGCCCCCCCCCCCACCTCTGACTCAGTCTAGCCAGAAACTCTTGTGGCAGCTGCATCCCCACTGCTGCTCCCAGGAGCTGCATTTTCTGCCTGCTCAGGAGCCATAGGTAGTTTTGGAGTGTCCTGTGATTGTTGCAGGATTTTACACCATCCAACTGGTGTTTTTGAAATCCCTGCTCACCACCAGATACCTGTGACCACACCAGAACTTAGAACAATTTTCTTCCTTTTATGGTGTGAAGCTAACATGAAAAAAGTACCTAAGGAACTCCTTTGCACTAAATCATTATTGATAGAGGAATGCTAACGTTTTTGCCTAATTTTCTCCCTAATCCGTGGACAACCTTTCTTTATGAGTGTTGCCTTAGTTCTGTCTTGGATAGAGCATTTTTAGTAGTGGGTCATAATTTTTCATGTTCATCCATCTCTTGGCTTTTTGCTCTGCAGTTTGTCACCTGGGTAGTGGCAGTGATTCAGATACAAGCCTGCAAATGCCTGATGTTGCACTGAAGTCAACATAAGTTTTGTTGTTCACCCAGTTGGAAGTGATTCAAGATTTAGTAATGAGATAACACCTTCAATCCTTCCTCTCCATCCCCAAGATATGATCCTTCTCTTCCATTCTACATCGTTCTAACATTCCTTAAATGGACTTTGGGCTGGCCAGGGTCTTTCAGGTTGTACGCACATTTTTAGTGGTTTTCTGTAATCTGGCAGAGTTTGAACATGGCTGTGCTGTAAGAAAGAACATTTTTCTCATTCTCCTTACTTGACAGTGGAATCTGCATTTGAAAAGATCTGTTTAGACTGTTTTTTTTTCTCTTTCATAACGTTGTCTTGGCTGTTGTTTTGAAGCATCATTCCTATTATTTCAGTGGCGCCTGTCAGTGTAGCTGTAGTTGTCAAGGGAGCTTTCACCAGACAGTAATTTTTATTTTGTTCATCCTCTTCTTTGTGTTTCTGAGATCATGTTTATTGCTGAGGCATGTAATTCATGCTCATTTGGATCTTCAAATTAGGAACAAGAGAAGAGCTAACAAGGTCTGAGTAGGAGAGGAGAGAGGAGTCAATTCTGAAAGAGAAAGTAATAGGACAGAGAGGTACTGTTGTGATGCAGGCTGGCCTAAAACATATTTATTGGTCACGTAGAAACGCTGTCTGAAAAAGTAATACATATTGTGAAAAGAAAAAAAAAGGTGACGGATGCAAAATACACTATAATTAGGTTAATTAGAGGATTGTGGAATAACAGGGATTTCTGAAAAGAAGGTTGTACACATTTCTTCTCTCTCCCACATAGTTTGTTTTGGGTCTGTCTTTGACAGTGGGAAAAAATGGATCCGTTAAAGAAAGCTGGTTTGTGGTTGCAACACTACAGGTTTTCTCAGGTACATCTTTCTCAAGGAAGAACAAGACATGATACAAAAAACCTGGGAACACTCTATTTTCACCTTCTTTCTGTGCCCAGTCTCCTTCAGCACAGGTGGGTGGTGCCTTGCCTGTCCTTCTGGGGGTGGTGGAGGATCACTAAGTTCCTGCAGGTTGGCTTTCCTCACTGCTCTCATCTTCTGTTCAGTAGCCAAGAATAAAGAAGGGGCCACTGTATTCTGTAGTGTGGCAGGGAAGTGTTTGCTGAATGGCTGGAATGATGGAACATCTTCTTGGTTGGTTGTTGTTTTATTTGTAAATACACAACTGACTTAAACTAGTAATTTAGATGGACAATAATATAATTGCAGGAGCCTTTGTAAAGGTCCTGTCAACTTCTGTCTGTCCCAGCAGCACATTCAGAAGTCTTGAAATTAGAGATGCCTAAATGGAAATTTCTGGTCTGAATATCTTTGAAAGCTGCTACAGTTTTAAATAGAAACCTTTGCTCTCTAAATGCATCATATCTGTAATATGAAGGCGTTAGCATTATAAAATTCCTTTTTAAGCCATTACAAGATAATGCTTGCACATTGCTTTGAACATTTTAAAAACTCTATTCTGAGATGGGATGCAATTGTCTGCTGAGTAGGAGCTCACAGCAGTGAGATCAGAATGTTCTTTTGTCATTTTGCAAAATCAATCTGTTCTAATGTTAACATTGCCATTGTAGGCCCTGGTGCTGCAAAAAAAAAAAAAAAAAAAAAGAGATATTCTGCTCTTGTTTACTTTGAATTTCATCTGGGATGGTTCAGTCAGTACCAGCAAAGTTGTTGTATTTACATGAGTGCAACTGACAGCAGAACCTGTCTCAAGAGCTTCACTATGCCAGGTGCCAAGCACCCACTGCTCTTCAGCAGGTGGGAATTGCAGGAGCTTGGCACTTCTTGGATTTTTCTCAAATACATTGCAAGGTGACTTTTTATTCAAAAGAACAAAGAAATTTTGTCACAATAAGCACAAAAGTAACATCTGTGGATGAATATCAAAACATCTTCAGTTCAGTGAGGTCGCTCTTGCCTCTGGTATTTCAGCCCTGACAGCAGAGTTGATGCCCTGGAAGGATGTGGTGGGAGATCAGGATTCTTTGTTTTCAATGCCACACAAAGAAACATCTCTGGATACTTTCTCCCATTTCTTTGTCAGCCTCTGTGATTTTGAAGAGACTCCTCAATGTCAAAATTTATTGCTGTTTCCAGGCTGGGTGTTATGTTGGGATGCCAGGCTGAACATCAGATGGCTTAAATAGTTCTAACCTGATAGATGACAGTGATGTTCTGACAGCTACTGTTGGCTGAGGCTCTGCCCCTCCATCTTGCTTTCCACACTTGCAAAGTCATTAATGGCTGCATGCCTAATAAATCACTGTGAAATGATTTTGTTCTGTCACAGTTTTTGCAGGGTGCTTCTTGTCTCCCGGTAATTGCAGGGTGGGCTGATGAGAACAGCACTTCAGTCTAGGAATCGCTTTAGGAAGCTGCAGATGGGGAATAATCTAGTGAATTCTTTCAAAGGTGAAAAGAAATCAGCTTCCAGTGTGATCTAGGAATGAAAGAAATGTTTGTTTTCTTGGTAGAAGGCGGTGAAGGGAGAGAGACAGGGGAGAGAGAAATGTTTCTCAAAAATTAAATCTGCAACTGTTCTCCCTCTCGCTCTCACAGGGCGGGCTGTGAGTTGTCCTGAGCCTCTGTGGCCTCGAAGTTTAAATTTGGATTCCTTCCTCAAGGGCTGATATATTTAAAGACAGGAAGGGGCGAGAGGTATTTGCTCAGGAGTGTTAAGATGGCACTTTGAATTTATCTCAAGGATAAAAGAAAGGATTCATGTTTACAATCATAACAGCTAGCAATGCAACTAAGGGAGCTCTGAGTCTTTTTTGTTCTAAAGCATAACACAAACAGACCATCGGCTTATAGAAAAGTGTGGTGTCTTATAAAACATCACTTTTTGTAGTAGGAGATTATCCTAAATGGTCTCACCCAACCTCTTAGACCATATTTGTTTATTTGTGAGCCTGTGAGGACTTTGAGCTCAGAGGAATGCAAATTTCCTTGGAGAAATCAGTCATGAATGTGGAAGGAACCTCATAGAAATATGGATGGTGAGACTTTTGGCCTCAGGGAAGTTTACACCATGCTTGTATTGGGAATTAGTGGAACAGAAGAAGAGTCATGCTCCAGAGGGATCAGGAGTGAAGTTGAGGGTAGTGATCTCTACCTAGGAGGTTCCAGCACCTGTTCACAGACCCACAGGGTTCAGCTTTTGCTCAGCTTCACCTGGGCACCACATTGCATTCAAGGGAGCTACACAGATATGACTGAAACCAGAATTCAAACCTCATTTTGTTGATGGTATACGGACAGTCATGGAAGTAGGTTGGTGTGCCCAGTGCTGGCTTGGCAGGGCTAATGGGAGCAGAAAGGAGCCAAAAACTGAGTCAGCATTGGTTGCCCAATCTGTGGACATTCATGTTGAGTGAAGTAACACAGGTGGTTCCCATCCCTTTGAAGAAAAGCTGAATTTCTGTCAAAAGGCATCCCATGCACAGGGAATAATGAAAGAGCAGAGTTGGTTACAAGAGAAATGCAGTATCCAGGAAGACATCAACAGCAGACAAGAGATGTCACAATGTGGGCTATTTGACCCTAGACTGATCACCAGGCTTTGGGAATTGGCTCCAGGCCTTGATCTGGTTGCAGGGGGCTGCTGTCTCAATTTTCTACTGTTGCTTGCACTGTAGGCACCCTGGAGAAAGTGTTACAGTCTCTCGAACAGGGAGACTTGTGCGTGTCTTCAAAGGCTAAAAGTAAAAGATTTCAATCTTGAATGGAGTGTGGGTTTTCTACTGAAAAGGAAAACATATGTACACACATACATAAGGAATATAAGATGCCATCAATAAATATAAACTATTATTGGTTGTTTGGTGACACAGTTCTGTACTGCTACTGAACTATTTCTCATACTAGCAGTGAGCTAAAACACTGATGTATGTGACAATTTCTGCTGCAGAATGATTTTTGTGTTTATTCTTTAGGTAGTTGTAGAAACTGGAGTGTAATGCTTCAGTTTAGTGTTTGCTTCTGTATTACTGTCTCTCTTAAGTTGCTTGCATATAAATACATATGAAATCTTTAAAGCATGAAAGCATTATTTACACAGTAGAGAGCCGAAACTTAACACAGTCTTTCAGTTTTTGACACTGAGGATTCATAGAATGCTTTATAACATCCTTCAAATTTTCATAAGATTTAGCTTGACAGTAAATTACATTATGTAAGCGTGACCCAGTGGGATGCAGAGCAAATGCATTGCAGTGTGTGTTTCATGGCTGTCATTTATTTCACACACCGTGACTCTTCAGACCTTATGGTCATTATTGCAAAGGGTGCCTGTGACGTTCTGCTCCAAAAACAGAACCTGTGTCATAAGATGAAGACTTAATCTATTTTTGTGACCAGGGTGAGAGAGCTATATGCCTTTTTTTAAGCTGCTGGAGAACACATTCATACAACTGGCGATTCATTAGGTGGAAGTGTGTGCATTGTCTGCCATGTTCTGAAGCCCTTATCGTCATTTATTTACAACAGGCATTGTGCACTTTTCAGTCAACTTTTCATGTCAGTAATGCTGCTGGAACAATGAAAATAAGAAAATACTCTGTTTCTGCAAGCTGAAGAAAGCAAGCCTCTCTGAGTGCTGCCTGACAACTCTACAAAACACAGGACTTCCAGTTACGGACTTACCAGGGGTCATTTATGAATGACTGAAGTTTGGGTCTCGTTTGTAGAAGCTACATGTCTGTTGTTTCCTTTAGAAGAGGTTGGAAACGTGTTTTCCATGGAATTGTAGAAATCAGTACTTGGTGAGCTAGATTGGGGTAAAATCTGAGTCCAAGCATGAAGTAACTTTTCAGTGAAGACAAGCTCTCCATAGAAATGGGATGGCTTTAGGAATGTGGTGGACTAAACAGGTGCCATAAGCAGTGCCTGTTGCCTGGCTAGTGGAAGAAATGGATTGTTACCTGCTTGCTATTTATTTTGAATGGACTGTACAAGGAAATCTGCAAAGAGGAATTATGTAGAGATTGCTCAAGTGTGTCACTCTATTTTTGCTACCTAGCCTTAATCCTTGGCAAATTTCCACTGGTACAGGACTGTTCTATGCCTTTAAATAGGTGTGCATTTAATGTGTTTGCTAAGCCTGTGTTGCCTTGCTTTTGGCCATGTGGATTTTAGCAGGTATAAGTGCAAACAAGTGTTTTTACAGAACCTTGGAATTGTTGAGTTTGGAAGAGAGAGATCTGGAGGTTGTCTAGTCCAGATGTTACTGCTGACCCAGTGGTCAGCTAGAGCACGTTGCTCAGGACTGTGCCCCATCAGATTTTGAATTTCCCCAAGGATGGAAACTCCCTGGTTTCACTGCTCTGACAAAACACACTCAGGCAAGTGAAAGTTCCTGGAGACAGACTATTGTTCAGCCACTACACAGGCACATGGAATTGAACTCCACAGTTGGTTGGATCTTGTTCCAAAGGCATAGAGTCAATCTGAGGAGTGAAATTGGATTTGACTAGTAGGAGTGTAGTGTAGAGACTTCTGGGAAAAGGATTCTCTGAGATGGATGTCGAAACTGGAGGCACAATAGTCCCAACAAGACTTGAGAAAGAAAGGAAGAGTAAGGACGAGGTAAAAAAAGGTGCTTAGTCAGTATTCTTATGCTGTGTATGAGTTTGCCAGCTTCTCAGTAGATCATTGCATGTTCTGGAATGTGGTTTTCATCATGTGTTGTCATTCCTTTTGCATAAATTCATTAGAGGGGGATTTGCTGTTACTATTAATCATGGCTTCCGTGTTGGAAGTGTGATCTAAACCAAGAAGCATGAGGAAAGACAGTTCCGGGCTAAGAGCACTAAATCATCAGCAATCTGAGTCTCTATCTGCTGTATGGCCTGAGGGCAGAGGAGGCGTAAACTGTGCACTGATGAATGGCTGAGGCTTGAGGTCCACAAAGAATGAACTTTTAAAGTGTTAGTGTGCCACACTGAAACACCAAAATGTCTTGTGGGATCTTCTTTCCACCCATGACTGAATGCTGTTAGATGTCTGTACATATGTTGGTGAAGACAGACTCTCTGAAGAATTTTAAGCCTTGACAGATTGTATTGGCTGGAGGAGGTGCAAAGAAACAACTTCATCCCTGCAGTGCTGATATTCAAGGAAACGACTGGAGTTTAAGCAATTTTTCCCATGTTGTATAGCAATGTGACAGTTGGATTCCTGAAGTCTTCAGACCCAGTTCCCTTACCTTAATCATAAGCCAAACCTTCTTCCTATGGTATTTGTTCCAGAAGGATCCATGTATAAGCTCAACCCAAGTCAAACCCATGTATAACGTTAACCTGAGTCAGCAGTCACGGGAAGTATTTTTCCTTTTGCTTTTTGAAAATATGTGTGAAGTGAAAGCATTCCAGTCTAATGTCTACAGACAGTCCTGCCATGTCTTAAAATAACACTCTTAGGCCTCTTGGCAGCCTGATCAGGAAGCCCAAGGATTGAGGATATTAGATAAATTAGAGGAGACTATTTTAATTTCCAGCATCAAAAGTGGTACCAATGAGTGTGCCTAATTATCACACACTCCATGTGGTTCATGTGGTTGTTGAAAGCTGTGAAATGTTAGTCTTTTTATTTTTTCTGTATGACTGGTGGCACATCAGTTGTAGAATTCTTAAAAAAAGGCATCTACAGCCATTTCACATGTAGTCATCTACATAGTCAAGAAAATGGGGTTTGGGTACACCTGAAATGGCCCTTTACCAGCCATGTTCAATCTACAGCAATCTCCAAAGAGTTTGCAGGCATTCTGTCTCCCTTCCTGCATTCCACTGACTTGTCCTTCCAGTTGCTGGAGCTGGGCATTCTCGAGTGCTGCTGTCAGCTAGAGCAGGAGAGACAATACCAGCATGGTCTCAACACCATTATTAGATGCTCCTTCCACTAATTCTGGATGAACTCTACATTTTTATGGGGAAATGGGGAGATTCTGCCCTTTGAAAAGTTGAGCCAACACTATACATAAACATAAAATTTATAGCCTGAAAAGAACGGGAGGTAGATGTTATTCAGCTGTTCTCTTTGCTCTTTATTTAGTGAGTTGGTGTTAAGGGTAAATACTAATTTAAGAGGCTTCTTTTAGTTGAGTGGTGATTAATTATACATTTTACTTATATTTTTTATGTGGTTTAGAATGACTCTATGTGCTTTAAGCTGCGCAGAGGCAGGAGAGTACATGCCAGCATTTTTCTTTATAAAGTAAATCCAGTAATTCAAAAAGTGCAATTACTTGAATTCCTTTTTTTTCTGTATTGTACTAAGAGTTCTGGCTCTTTTCACTGCTGCAGACCTGTGGACACGTCATCAGTTGGCATCCAAAAGTTGCTGTTAAAGGACCTCTTCTCATTTCCAGCTGTAAAACACGAGTCAGTAAAAGAGGAAATGTCTTACTTAACCATGTACAGGGGTGGGCTCATCTCCATTACTTAGTCAGACAAAGCTGTTTTTCACCAGTATTCCTCTGCTGTCCTGGTGGACCTCGACCAGTAGTTACCAAGGCAAGGGAAGCTGCTGTTCCCCAGCTGGATTTCCCAACAGACTGTGTGCATCCTCCCGTCCCCCTGCAGTGCTGAACAAAGGATGTTGCCTTACAATGCCTTCCCACTTAGCCAGTATGTTTTATTTTCATTGTCAGAGAAAATGCGTGGTAACTTGGTAAGCCTTAGTAACTCATTCGCTTTTGATGCCCATCTGTCTGTAGTCTCAGATCCAAAAATCTGCAAACAGCAGATGACTCAATTTACTTGAAATGCCATTCACAAGATTAAGCCTGGAGAAAAGAAAATAGGTGCTAAGAAGACTAGTAGCTCAAAGAGATGAGATTTTCAAAGGAATTTAGGCATCTTAGGTTCCTTTACAGCGTTTGAAGATCCTGCCAGTCCATTTGCACCAGGATATCCTTAATTACATTTGAAAATTAAGCTTTACATCTTTCAAACTTTCAAGATGCTATTCTTCCCTCTTTGCTATTTATACCTGCATTACAAACAGAAGCTGCTTTCCTATTTTTCCACTTCCAGTAACATTCTCTTGTGCCTGATAGCTAAAATGGAAAAAACAAACAAACAAAAAAACTACAAAAAAAACCCCCAAGTCGTAAATTGTTTTTTTCAATGGAACAGAGATTGAAAGTAATACTAGGAAGCAATTTGGGAAGAGATAAATAGCAGCTGCTCTCTTGATGATAAAGACTGAAACTAATACTGATACTTGGTGCATTGCAATCTGTTGTGACACACAATAAAGTCCGTGTTTGTTTGTCTTACATTTGACTGAAGGGACCAAGTATTACATGTGACAAAGACTTCAGAAAGAAATTTCTTTTCAATGTAACTTGAGAAAAGTCTGCAATCATTTAAAATTGTGAGAGGATTTTTTATTTATATATTTTTTTACCCGGGTAAACTTTAAAACTTTTATGAGCATTTAATGTGTTTGAACTCTCTGTGGGTAATTATTTGAAATTTACTTTCAAATATAAATGTTTTAAAATGAAAAAAATTATATTTCATTGCCATAATCTGCATATACTGTTTTGTCAGCAAGTTTATGAAACAGAAGTATTTGGGTTGAAGTAATCAAGGAAGAGGCACACATGTAAAAGAAAAGGCTGTAAGATCAATGGCATTTTAATGGGTGAGAGTTGTGACACACAAGCTGAAATCTGGAAACTTACATCTGGGGATCAATCATCTTCTCTTGGAGGAATGATAAAATCGAATTTCTTGACTTCAGCAACAAAGTGAGAGAAGATACTAACTACTCACTCTATATATTTCTAAAAGTTCGTTTTCAGAGGGCAATAGGTTCCTTTGTTTGTGTTTTATGGTCTTGAATGTTCTGTGCACCTGACTAGGTTAATTTAAAAAACAGGTAAGGACACAAGACCATATGAAGTTCAACAAGGGGCTGGGGGTCCTGGTCAATGGCAAGCTGAATGTGAATCAGCAGTGCCCTGGAGTCACGAGGGCCAACAGTCATGGGGGGCATCAGGCACAGCATCGCCAGCTGGGCAAGGGAGGGGATTGTCCCGCTCTGATCTGCACTGGGGCATCCTCATCTCGAGTGCTGGGAGCAGTTTTGGGAGCCACACAACAAGAAAGACTTTAAACTATTAGAGACCATCCAAAGGAGGACAATGAAGAGGATGAAGGGCCTTGATAAGAAACCGTGTGAGGAGCAGCTGAGGACACTTGGTCTGTTCAGCTGGAGAAGAGGAGACTGAGGGGAGACCTCACTGCAGTTACAACTTCGTGAGGGGCCAAGGAGGGGCAGGCACGGATCTCTTCTCTGTGGTGACCAGTGACAGGATCTGAGGGAATGGCCTGAAGCTGTGGCAGGGGAGGTTTAGGTTGGATGTTAGAAAAAGATTTTTTTCCCAGAGGGTGGTTGGGCACTGAACAGGCTCCCCAGGACAGCGGTCACAGCACCAACCCTGACAGAGTTCAAGCGTTTGGACAACGCTCTTGGTAACATGGTGGAATTCTTGGGGATGGTCCTGTACAGGGCCAGGAGCTGGACTTGATGTTCCTTGTGGGTCCCTTCCAACTCATCTTATTCTGTGATTCTGTGAAGTTCAGAGCCTGTGTGTATGGAGGAAAGCTGCCCTGTGTGCAGCTGTTTGCTCTAAACTGAATACATTCCGTGTGTATAGACAAGCTGGCAAATTGCTCATGTTGCAGAGAAATGAGCCGTGATGGAAAATACAATAGATATTTAATTATTTCAGGGGAAAACCCCATGTTATGAATATCCTGTGTTTTCATGTCACAAAGCAAACAGAGCAATGAGCTTGACCTTTAGGCTGTTTTTATTTCTGGTGGTTTTTGGTTTACAAGACTTAAGTAATTTAAAGTTCAGTCACCTGGGCTCTTGTGATAAGGGATTAACACATCTTGACTTGAGTCCTACTGTTCCAGATGTAACCAGGACTAACTTCTTCCTTGCCTCTGTCTGCTTCCCTGCATACAGCCATTGCTGTAGAAGGCCTCCAAGTCATGTCATGTCAAATAATGCATGGTCTTCAGAACTCACTGAGGGAGAGAAAAGTCTGGGAACAATGTGAACAGGCACAGCCAGGCACTTCCACTAATTGTTGATGTGGACGATGGAACACAAAAGCAGAAGAAGGGAGGGGGAAATGGAAATGTGTCTTGGTGTGGAAACGACTGTGTAAAAACAAATATGTCTGGACTTGCTTATTGGGAATGTAAATGTAGCACAGGAGAACTCCCACGACAAGAATCCTCTGCTTTAGTCTGCCCCTGCCAGATAATTTTAGAAGGTTTCTTTTTTTATTTATTTGCCGTAGAGACTTTTTGGGCTATTTGGGGTTGTGGACTTCAGCAACCTTGAATTGTAACAGGTAGTTGTATTTTACTGCTGAGCTAGCTTGAAAATGTCTGTGAATTTTTAGTTCTAGTAATTTCATATTGCCTAAGTATTGGAAATGAGAAACTTCAATGACTTAATAATGTAACATGCTAGTTGCATTTCAAAGTATATCATGCTGGAGTTAAATACATAAGTAACTCTCTTCCATATTGTGTACTCTAACCCAAAGCAGGGTGGAGTGATTTGCAGATCAACTGTATAAAATAAATGAAGTAAAACTGTATATTTGGATGTGTGGGGAGGATTATTCATAATGGAAAACCTCAATTTCCTCTTGAGAACTGTTGTGCTGAAATACCTATACTGTATTTTCTTTAAACTCAGAAACAAATCAGGTAAGGCAGTGATGAAGAGAGTTGATAGGATGAGCCTGAAAATGGAACATTTATCCTATAGAATGGGAGCTATATGGAATTATGAGCAACTGAAAATGAAATCAGTAAATTTAGTGAGATTAATAAAGTAAAATGAGTAGATTTATATTTTGCTACATGGTGGAAATTTTTGTACACAGGTAAGCTACCAGCCCATGCTGAGATTCTTCATTCCCTGGAGATGTAAAGTTTTTTTTACATCAAGAAGGCAGAAAACACAGGTGATGGACAGGGCACTTGCATGTTCAGGCACATGCCTGAAGGATGATCCTACCTATGCTGAAAAGTAGATATTTCTGCAGTGAAATGCAACAGCTGCAATCAGCACAATGCAACACAACTGGTAAAAATCCAAATGCTTACTTTGTCCATTTACTAAATGAATTGCAAATGTCTGAGTGAACTGAGAGCTATTATGGAGGCAAGAGGAAAGGGAATAGCCAGCAGAAACACCAATTTGTTGATTATATAATGGATCTGTCATTAGTAACTTGATCATGCCAATGCAATTGCTTTTTCTCCAAGACAGATACTTGTTCTTACCAGGACTGATTGAAAAGCACTCTGATTATGCCAAAGTGTGTTTTAAATGGAAAGAGGGAGATGGAAAACTATTTAACAGTAAAAATATGATTGCTGATAGCATTGCAGAAAAGTGACAATGCAGAAAGATAGCATGATTTTATCCAAGCAGTTAGATTGATTCCTTTTTAGTTAGAAATACGTAAATGCAATGCTGTGAAAATTATCACAAGGACAGCTGTGAAGACCGATCGTGGGTCAGAGTGAAAGTGAGTTCATCCTGTGAAATTCATCACAGCAGTCCATTGTGGCACTTCTATTTCGACAGGCAGGATTGGCCTCCTAGCAATTACCATTGAAAATATTTATCATTGTAGTGTGGAAATCTGACTTCCTGGCATTGGGCTGGGAACTTCATTTCATGGTAATCTCCTGAACATCTTTGCTGACTAAGGGTGATTCTGAGCATGTTGCCAAAAGATCTGTTTCTCCACCTTTTTCCCAGACTTCCAGTTTTCACATCAGATTTCTCTTTATTATGTGCTCCTATTTTTGTAATCCTGTGATTTCCAAAGGCCACTGTAACCTCCACACAAGTAATATTCTTTATTTAAACTTCTTTATTGTGTGGGTGACCACACACTGGGACAGATTATCCAAAGAGAGTGTGGAGTCTCCCTCCATGGAGATATTCCAGAACCGTCTGGACATAGTTCTGTGCCATGTGCTCTGGGACAACCCTGCTTGAGCAGGGAGGTTGGACCAGATGTCCCTCTGTGGTACCCTCCAACCTGAGCTGTTCTGTGATTCTGTGAATATTCCCTTAGCAGTTTTCCCTGAGTCAAAGGCACTAGTGCTCTCTCTAGAGTTTCCAAAACCCACCACAATCACAAAGAACAAAAATCAGGCTCACAGAAATATATAGGATCTTTATGGAAGGGATTTTTAGATTTGTTTACATCCATGAGACATGGGCAAACTTTAGGGGTGAATATCTTGTTTTTCAGAATTTTGGTGACTTTGTCTGCTCACAGGTGGAGTACTTAAACGCTAATGTGTGCCACAAGGTTCCTGCTGTTTCATGGGGGATACCCACAATTATCATTTTAGGGGATTTAAAAATTACTTTGAATGGCTTAGGTAACCTGTTCAGCACAGAGCACGGAGGAAGATCTCCAGCTTCCTGAGCTGCTCACCACTACTATGCTGAGTGCCATTCTGGTGTTATTTGCCTTAGCAGGAATATTTTCCCTGTCATCACTGGAGTTGCTATGGACAGTGGGGTTGGAACTAGAGACACTATTTCTGCATGGGATGGAAGTGTTAGGATTTCATTATGGCTCTGTGCAGGTTAGAGGGAGGGGAGAAATAACCACCTAAAGCTTGTGAGTGTATAAAGTATAAGTGAGCAATATATGGTGTACCAGAAATATCCTGGATACCAAAATATCAGTATTTTTGGTTTTGATTTTGCAGTAATTCCATTTGACAAACAACCGGTTTTCTTCTAGTTGTTCTGCTGAGAGCTTTCTCTCCTTGCACACAAATTTTACAGCTCTTCTTACCACAAGTTTTACCACATGTGACAGGATTGTGCAAAGTGTTTGATATAAGAGAGCTGTGATGGAGATGGGGGAGTGAAACCAGGGAACAGTGGTAATATTTATGGCTAATGCTATGATGCACCCTCTCTGCTATTCTGATTGTGTTACAGCTGTAATTCTGTAGCTGTGGTCCAAACGGGGAGACAGGTAAGAGGTTGAACCCACTGTGAGCCAGGAAACCTACAATATCTCTTTTACTTTTGGCCAGATGCCCAGACCAGAATAAATACATTCAGTCTTTCTCTTTCACATCCCTGTTGTAGAGACAAAATACAAAAATGGCCAAACAAAAATCTGACAGACCATATTTTGTTTATACAGAGGCTTGGTAACTATAAGAGATGAAGAGACAGTTACAAAGCTAAGCCCTGTACTTTAAATGGATTTATAACAGTCATTTAAATAAAGTATGCCTTTGTGCTCAGGCTGAGAATTTGTAAATTCAAACTGGTTTATGCATGTTTGCATAATATATGAGGAGGTTTTATGTGTAGTACATATACTTGGCTAGATGTTTTTGTTGTTGGAATGATCATGGTGATTTAGTTAATGTTGTTTTCTTTTCTAAGCATCATCTCAGAATTTATCATTATTTCATTAATAGAAAAAACCCTTCTTTTATCTGTCCTGATTTGTACACAAGGCCAGTTTGAGGGAAAGCGTGACTTTTCTGAGAAGCTTTCAGGAGTTCCAAGAAGGGTTTATTTCCATCTGCAAATTAATTAAAAATAGTCCTTAAAAAGTTCATATTTTCTTTTCTAGGATATTCTGTTACTCAGGCCTTCCAGCACTGCTGTCCATGAGTCTGATGGTGCGTCACTTTACAGAACTGCTCAGAAAAAGATCTGTGACACCAGTGGAGGGACAGGACTTTCCTCTGATGGCTGGAGCTCGAGTTCTTGTTCTGGCACTTTGGTTGGGCTTCACAGGAGGTTTATAGCTTTGGGAAGGAAACTTAATTATATGTTTTGGCAGTAGCCTTAACATTTTCTTGCTCTTCTTATTGTTGGGAAATTACATGTAAAGTGACTGGAACGGGTGCAACGTATTTCTGTATTTTATGTATAACTTCAAAGAAGAGTGAGCACAAATGTTTATCTCAGCTAAGTGTTTTCCAAGTACATGTATTCATTAAGCTGACTGTAGAAATTCAGTCAAACATAAGCTCAGCTCTTGCTGGTAATTCATTAAGGGATTCATCTAAAACTTTGTCCAAAGCTTTAGTTTCTGAATCAGGTCATGAACATCTCATTTCCTCACCAGTCCAAAAATACACAGTCAATTTGGTGGTTAAAGCCAAGTTTAACCAGACTGAGCAACAGTGTAACCTCCTAACCGCAAGCTTGCTTTATCTTGGATCCATGTGTCAGGGCTGAGGAGGAAGAGGATATCCTTGGAGTGTGAAACATGGCAGTTTTGACCCTGACACCCTGATGGCTTTATTCTCCACCTTGAAGGGAATGTGTAGCCCAAACCAAGCGCTCGCTCCACTGACCTTTGGGTGGTTCATTACTTGGCTGGGAACAGAGTGTGTAGAGTAAACTCTGGAGCTGATACAGACTTTTGCATATGAGAAGCCCTGAAGTGCTTTAGGAGTTATGTTTTGTCATACATGACTGACATATAGATAGCTATCATAGATATCTGGGACAGAGATCACGAGGTGCTTTGCTGGTGTTTAGCAGTGCTAGGAACATTTATGCAGGAATTCAAGGAAGTTACTTCATCTGGAATACATGATAGGGAGGACTTTGCCAAAATCTGCCAAGTGTGGAACAGAGTTTGGAGTAAAAATGCATTTTCTGAAGGAAACTGTTGTGAGATCCTGAATTAACACAAGAAGTTTGCTTCTCTGTGTCTGGAGAAGAACATGTTTTTGTTCATTCCATGTAAACTCAAGTTCCTCTGTAGCACTTTGCCTGTCTGCACTGGCCCTGGTTTGGAGAGCTTCCTATGAACCCAGTAACATCAGTGCCCTGATCAGGAATCAGGATCAGGAATGTAAAGTATCACCAATGATTGAACTGTCAGTTCTTGGATACATGCAGGATCCTGGTTTTTCCCCAGTCTCATCTTGTTACCCACGTGCTATTCAGTTTATCCTCTGTAGCTCTTATCAGACAAGTGTGCCTTCTAATATCAACCTCCTGTGCACTCAAGCTTTCACTTACACCTCAAACACTGGGAGACCTGATTTATTTGCTCTTGCCAAAGAAGTGGACCCTTGGATGATATCCAGGTTATTATTGATGGGGTATTTGATCCAAGCATTTCTTTTAAAACTCTCCTCAAAAGAAAGCCTGGGGAAGAGCCAACATAATAACCCTAATGCACTGCCCCCCTCTGTGTCTTTCCTTCTGCAAATTTTTAAATGTTCAGGAGAAATGCTTGAGTTAATGTTGTCCTAGAAATATCATTATTTCTGATGTGAAGCTTGGAAAGCAAAAATTTAAGAAGTAATTTGCCCAAGACCATAGCATGCTGGAAAGTAGAGCTCAATGGCTCCCTAGTCTTGTAACTAAGCTAAAACTCATCATGGTTAAAGCCAGACCATTGTAGGTGATTCAGCACTGCAGATGTCTTGGCCCACTCTACTCCTGATTCTGCACTGGCTGTGTATGGAGCTTTCCCTATGTAAGATCATCCATAACATGGCTCCCATTGGCCTCAGGGGTTTACCTGTGATGAGGTCTGTTGCCAGGCTCCTGTGTCAATACATTTACTGCCTTCAGTTGTGGACAAAGTCAATTTGACTCACTTGAAGCAAAATCAAAGAGCACCGTGAGCTTATGGCTCCCCATAAAACATCCCTTCCCTACCATTCACCGTTGTTACGGCTGATGGAAATAAGCCAGTGTTAAATAAGGGGTGGGAAAGCATTGCCCTGCCTGAAACTGAGTACAGCTGCACTTTTGTTACTCAAGTTATATGCAAGGGCAAGCAGTGTTTTGGCATGCTCTGGGCTCCTAAAAGCACTGCTGGGGCAGCAACGGAAGTTACTCCCACTATTTTAAAAGGCAGGTCACCAGTCTCCCAAAGTTTCAGCAGCTGAAGCCTCTGGAGAGCTGCCTGTTCCCTAAGCCCTTGGGAGAGCTGAGGAAGAGCCTGTGCTGTGTAGTTCCACCGTGGGAACTGTGGTTTGAACCTGCAAGGTTCAAAGCAGTTCAGAAATCCCCCAATGAGGGTCTTTTATTGTGGGTTTTTTATTGTGATAAAAGTAGTCTGCCTGATGGCTGAGACAGGTGAAAGTTGGGATTGTGATGGTGGCTGGTCAAATGCTGGAAATACCAATGCTGTGTATTTCTAGGTGGCCTTTCCCATCCATTTTCAGGAAGTTGGGTTTTTTTTCTTTTCTTTCTCTGTCCTTGTTTACTTGTAATTTCATTTTAAAAGCTCTTCCTTCCTCTTTCTGGGCTTGTCTTTCAAATCTGTTAGAAAGAAATTTCTTTCAGATTCACAGAAACAGTGTTTGCTTGCTTGTATGTTTTCCCAGGCTGTTCAGTAGGTTACAAAGATAATTTCTTCTTGGTTAGTTTACATAGGTAGGATTCTCTTGATTCCCTTCTGGAGTCATTATACAACCCTTCATCAAAACTTGGGACATTTGAAACTCTTAAATAAGCAGATGATACATTTTTATGAGCAGTATCCCATGTTTGTCATGTATATGTGTTTGTGGTTGTGCCTGCACACACCCATATTTCCATGTGTATTTTTTGTATGTAGTCCTTGGGGCACATCTCATCTGAGGCTTTTGAGAATGACCGGAACTGTGGCATTAGGGAGCCAGGATTTCTTATGACAAGTCTGGTATGTTTTGATGCAGGTGTAGCCAAAGAAAATGGGTATCACAGCCTGAATGTGGAAAAGGCCACAGGTTGTGTACCAGGCTCTTTCCAGACTTGGAAAACAGGTCAGAATTAGCCTTTCTGAATCATTGTATATTTTTATGTCAACCTTCACATTATACATAGAATAACTCCTTTCCTTTGTCCGCAGCCCTTCCTCATCTTTCAGTCATTAGACATCAGAGCTGTTTTTCTTCTGGAGATTAGTCAGTTATTGGGTCTCAACAGAAGGATCAGAATTTCTTGAGCCTAGAAAAAAAATCCTAGAAATAATAATTATTTATTTCCTTTCTTGCTCTAGAGGATGCATAAAGCAAGAAGGAGCCTTTAACCTGCCATTTATTTCCTGCTCCTGTAGGAAAACCCTTTAGGCAGTACCATCATATCTTCCCTGCAATAAACTTCATCAGTCTGAAAAGTGTTGATGTTGCTCTCATTAGAGCTTTCCTCCAGAATGTCACTCTTTTTCCCCTTCCTAATTTCCAACCTCAATTTGTGCAAAATAATTTTCCATTTTCTAATTGCACCCACAAAGTGCCCTTTATCTCTTGTCCCTTGTTGATGTTTATGCACCTTATGTAACTGTGGAGAAGGATCACTTACACTATCAGCTGTCAATTGCAGAACCAAGTAAGCCAAGCCCTTTTAGTCACGTCCCACGAGAGAGACTCTCTGTTCTTCTCATCATCAAAACAGCCTTGTGGTGCACCTGTTGCCAGCTGAATTAATCTGTCCTGAGCAGATGACCAGAACTGTACACATTATTCCAGATGAGCTTTCACAGTGCTTATATACATCAGTATGGGATTAACGCTTTTTATCTGTTCTGGAGGCCTCATGATGCCTGTTCTGTGCTTTATCCATAGCAACATTACCATGATAGCTCCCAGTTAACCTTTTGAGACAGGTACACTTCAGTTTGTCTCTATCCAGCTGTTGAATGCTCAAGTTTTAGACAAAACTACAGCCCTTGAATACATAATTGAGGGATTAAGGATTAAACTAAAAAAATTAAATTAAATTGATTAAATTAAACTTATTTCTGTTCCTCCACTTGTTCATATTATCCAGTCCTTCCCATGAGAGATCCTCATGTTTTTGTTAGGGAGTGAGCCCAGTACGTTGGTATCATCACCAAGGTGCCTATCTTAGCTTAAACACACTGTTACTCTTGCTGTTTACTCAGGTTTCAGGAAATTGTTTCATGAAAAGATTATTGCTTTTCTTTGCACTTGGGACTTGAAATTCCTTGTCCTCCAAGCTGCCCAGGATGTCAGCAAGAGAGAGCACAAGGGACTTCCCCTTTTCTCAGCAAGGTTAGCTGGCACTTGAGTGGCAAAGAAAAACAGCAAGAGGATGTAAAGTGGGTCACAAGGGTTTTCTGGGTGCAAACTAAATCTTGGCAGAATTATTAAGAAATTGAGGTGTCTCCCACAGCTGTCTGGTTTATTGCTAGGCCAGAGCTGGGCAGAGTCTCACAGAGATGGCACAAGACATCTACCAGATTTCGTGGTCATAGTGACAGTGACAGATCTTTGTGATTCAATATTACATTTTTTATTTGACAAATAATATATTTTCCTAAATTTTCCTTTTTAATCTTAATTTTAGCTAAAACTTAGCTTAAAAAAATTACATCATAAGGGAACATCTGTCAAAGTTTGTTGAATTACAGCCCACTAAGACGGGAGATGTTTTCTAAGTTATTTGTGTAGCCATAGGTTGTATAGCCTGTAGACCTCTTGTTGCAGAACTGTGAGTGAAAACAGATGAGTTTTGTGCAGGAAGGCAAAATAATTATCTGACCAAGTTATTAGCACAGTTTACATGTTTACATGTTTAGTTAGGACTACATCTGTCTTCCTTGCAGCAGTAAAGGATGATCTAAAAATCTAAAGCTGTCTAGAGCTTTAGATTTAGAGACAGTGACTAGAGCCAAGTGGATGGACTAGATGTTGGGTGGTTTGACTAAAACAACGTGACCTTTGGAGCTAAACCTGCTTACATTTTGTCTCCCTCTGTTTAGGGTAACCTGCTTTCCACACTTTTGTTATTGATCAGGTGTATATTTCTTGAGAGAAACTGAGCTCATGTAAAGTAGAAGTTGCTGAGATTCTTTTTCAGGGTCTTCTTCAGCTGGCTTGAGAGGTGCTTGGAATAATTTTTGAAGTTTTGTTTCCTTTGTTTTTTATGCTACACTTTATAAACTTTCCTTATTCCCTGTTTCCCTGACCTATCTCCTTATTTATTTTTTAATTTTATTTTTGCTGTTTTCTCTGGTCTCTTTGAAGGGCATGAGCTGTCCTTTTTCAGTGGTGATACTCAAGGGAAATAAAAGGTTAATACAAGATCTGGGCAAATAATGATTCATTTCCAACAGTGCTACCAGCAGAATTGGCTTTCAGCTGTGTTGTGTGCTGAAAACTGATGACTTACAATTGGCTAAAGCTGACGGTGGGGCTGGAACAGCTGTGGTACAGCAGGGCAGCAGAAACTTGCAGAAACAACCAGTTTTGTTAAAGCTGCAAAAGAATGTCGTTTTCGTCCCCTCTTGTGTAAGCAGGTGCTCCAAAGGTTTTCTTGTGCTCTTAAATACCTACTGAGAAACAGCAAGATTTCAAGAGCAAAGCTGTTTGCATGTATGTAAACTTACATAGTGAAATGTTTAGGTAATTGATTTGGTAATGCTTAAGCTTTAGTAAAGTGTGGGGTTTTTTCTTTTCCTCTGGACTTAGTGCTTGTGGTAAAATTACTGGATGAACAGCCCTGTAGTAGTCCATTTATCCGGGGAGCAGGTACTGCCCAGCCCCTGGCCTGGCATTTCCTTTGGCTCACCTCCCAAGATTCCCTGGAGAAGGAATCTGTCTGTCCACCCCACCACCATCTTGTGGAGGTCGGAGAAGTTAAGCTTTGCTGAAAGCTGTGATAGTTTTGTGTTGCAGACTCTGGACCATGCAAAATTCAACCAAGTACAAATTCATCTCGTGGCAGTGAAGCTGATTTACGAGGGCACTGTCAGGGAAGGCAAACCAGCTGCTGCTCCTGCCTGTTACTCCTACCAGCTCCTCTTTCTGCTCTGTTTCTATTAGGACCAATGTTCTAGCCGAGAGATAGAACTCTTCTTCTGGGAAAAAATATTTTCTTCTGGGAAAATGCATTGGTTTGGTTTGGTTTTGTTTTTAGCACTACCTAGAGTCTTTTCATCTGTGCTGGTGATGTTACTGCTGCTTCCTCTGCGGCTGCAGCGTGCACCCTGAAATGCGTCAGTGTGTTGCCATAAATGCTGAGCGCTTCGTTGTTTCCTTAATCCGTGCTGACTCCATCGTTTCTGGGTATTATCGGGAAAGTGCTCACCTCGGTAGCAATTACACATGGTCCACTGGACTTCATGTTCTTGCCTGCGTCACCACATGAAGTGGTGTTAGAACTGGTGAGATCTTCCCTCCAAAGAGAGAAGAAAACAGAGGGGAAGGAAGAGCGTAAGTGGCTCTTATCAGCAAAAAAAGAGGATTTGTTTTCAAAGGCTAAGCTGCTAATGCTGAATGACATCAAGAAAGAGATAAGAGAGCTGCTAAGTCTTTGAGGAGGGTGGTGGAGACAACGTGCTCCCTCTAAGGAGGATACAAAAGACAAAACAAAGCAAAACTGATACAGTTATGGAAAGAAAAAGTAAGCCCCTCCAAGAGGAAGCTTAGCAGAGAAGATGGGCAGCAATCAGGAAAGTTGTGATGTCCACATCAAGGAAGCCAGGGCCAATAGAGGCTGGTGAAGATCGTCCTCCATGTAACAGAGGTAAGATCCATAAGCAGCAGGAGAAAAATTTAAAAGGTAAGGGCCCTAATTTTCCTCACCTTCCTCCAAGCTATTTTACTATAGCTGCACTGTCTGGAAGAATTACTGCATCAGGATGGGTTGTTTCCATATAAACTCCCCTGGCTTCCAGTGGTTGATAACAAATAAGCTTTCATGACGAAAGGTAAAAAATGTCTTCTACTGATGTAATTTTTTCCAGAAACAGAAAGAAGTATATGAAATAGCAGAGAATGATATCCAAGACTGCATGTCTTTCTCAAGGAAAGGTACTGAAGAACCAATAAATGGATTTGAGTATTTAGCTGGGATGCCTAAATTACCTTCAGAAAACATTAGAAGTAAGAAAAAAATTTTGCAGTGTGATGAGATCAGATGAACAGCCTGAAGCAGAGGTGGCAGAATATCTGACCTTTGTTCTTGGTTAAGTAGCTGCCAGATTACCTGTGGAATGAGAAGCTTCCAGTAAACGCTGTGGTGAGATACCTTTTCGTTCCTGACAAACCTGAGAACTTTTTTTAAGAGTCAACCAGGATGTCTTGAGTAATGTCCTGATCTTTGATGTAGTTATGAGTGGGACTTGGTGAAAAGAACTGGTGGAAAAAGCAAGACCAGCTGGCTTTAGGAATTCACCAGGCTCTTTGGAGTTGGTGATGTCTGTTACTGAGCCATTTTACCTCATTTCCTAACAATCCTAGTAATAGTGGAAATGGAGATCTGACACAACACAGCCATACACAGCCTTGTGTATTTTGGTATTTCCCCCAGATTAAGTTTATTTTAGCAGTCTGAAATTTTGACAGGGGCATGGTCTATCCTTACTTTTTGCCATGGATTTTGCTGTATTTGCCATCTGAGCTTCTAGTGTGCTGGACAACACAAAGCATGGCTGCTTCAAAACATAACAGTCGACTTGTTATTAGTAGATTGTTTGTTTGTCCTCAGGCCTATTTATAAAAACAGCCCCAGGCAGGGAATTCTGCCAGCAGCCCAACCACTAAACAATTACAGATCTTTTCTCAGAGCTGTGTTTTCCAACCTATGCAATAATTCAGCAGCAAACCATAGTCACTGCTCACAAGTGTATGAAAGTAGCCATTTTTCTGTGTGGCACTGTTTTTGTTGGTTTTGAAAAAATAAAAATAGAGTCTCAAAAGGTATCCCTGTTCATGCTAAAAAAATACAGAATTTAGCTTACAGGTATCGCTGCCAGTTTAGTAAAACCAGGCCCAGCGTGAGATGCAGAACTCAAAAATAAGTCAAAGTGGTCAAATAGATATTAATCTAAATAGATATTAATCTAAAACTACACATAGGCTGCAAACTCAGACAAGGCATTCAAGGGACTGGTACTCATAAAGAACCAGGCTTTCCAGCTCCCTCCTATTAGGTTTGAGAAAAACAAAACAAAAAACCTAACAAAAAAACCCCACCACTACCACCAAAGCCCAAAAACAACTCTGAGGAAGAAGATCCAGGTAATTTTGAAAGGACAGTGTAATATCTGGTTTTACTGGTGCTATGCTATTTCATAGATTTCAATTCACAAGTGTGACAGGCGGTTGATAGGGTTTGCATGGTTAGTGGTGTAATGCGGATGAGATGCACCCTTTAATTAGTGGATATGAAACTATAGGGAGCAAATTATAGTCCCTTGGTGGCCAAAATGGGATAGAAGGAGGCCTAAACATTTGGTGTTGTTCAGACTGCTGTAACAGCATAGCAAGAGTATTTTGTGAAAATAGCCTGATAAACAAGTCAGTAGATGAGTCTGGTAAGTCTTTTGAAAGGTGGGAATGGTCAAATGAGGCTTTGGGGGGAAGTCCTCTCCAATGGAGATAACTTTGCATGAGGCTGGATCACTTCTCTGTACAAAGTTCAGAAGTCATGAACCAGAACATCTCTGCTCAGAGAATGTGGGTTTGTTAACCAGATTTGTTGTGTTTCAAGGGTTTGAAATGTTCTTTCTGCACTTGAAATACGTGTCTGTGTTTGCTAGATATGACACAAGGTTTTGGCAGTTTTGTACTTGATTTGTAATTTAAGCCTTAAGGAAGACCTTGAATTTGGGATTTAACCCCAAATCACCATGAAACTTGTTAGGTTTTTAGATATTGGGTTTTTAAAAACTGTTATTTTATTATTATTTTACTTTATTCTTCCTTGGAGGGAAAAAGAAAGCTAATCTGCCTGGCCGCTGCCATGGAGAGGTGTGGCAGGGACAATTTGTTCCGTAGATAACTTAGGCCTGGCTTATATGAATACACCCTTGAAACGTTCAGTCCCTCTGCTGATGTCTCAAGATTGAGGCAAATCCTGAAGTAGCTTAAGATTCAATTCCTCTGCAGAGGACAAGGGTTGGAAATGCAGAAACCCTGTGTTTTCCTGTGTGCCTGTGAAAACATGATCTGTTAAAGCTATGACAAAAGCAGAGCCACTGCATCTCCGGCACATACAGCAAACTGTAGGGATATGGAGCATGGATGGTGGAAGCTCAGCGTTGTCTGCTGCTTGTCCCACACACCAGCCTGGGAATGTGGTTGAGAAAGGTTGTATTTTAGGAGGCAAACTCTGTCCACTCCTCAGGTTAACGAAAAAGACCAAATATGTCATGTTTTGGATGTCATGGCTCAAAATCTAGTCAACCAGTACTGAAAAGTGTCTATGAAGTGTCTTGAACTAGGAGATGGGGGAGAGGGAGAAATCCTGTAGCATTTGTAGAGGCTTTTCTCCTATGGCTGGTTTACTTTCTCAAATGAAAACTAGTATATAGTATTGTATTAAGGAGCAGAGGCAGACCTTTAACAATAAAGTTTTAAATTATGCAAAGTTAGCAGCCTTTTTTTTTTTTTTTTTCTCCTTCCCATCCCATCCCCCCTGCCTTTTGCCTTGTCTTCTTTAGAGTTTAAAAACGGGGAGCAGCAGAATTGTAGCTTTCGGTCTCAGTTCCTCCTTTTTGCACAAAGCCCTTGTTGGATTGCCCTGATCTCCCTCCCTACAGAGTATTCAGCCACTCTTCTTATAAAAGGTTAAGATCTGATGGTGTTGAAACCTCTTGTTTACAATCATTGCAGAACTGTAGTATGGAAATTTCCATCTGCAGCAAGATTTAAAAAAAAAAAAAAAAATCCCCGCTGCTTTTGTGAACATTTGGATCCAAATAAAGAAATAGTGCCTGAATCAAGCATGTTAATTCTGATTAGCACATACGGTCTGTTCAGCCAAAGAGGTCTAAGGTAATATTCCCCATCCTCTGAAGAAATTACCTTGCTTTGCTCCTCCAGGAACCACTTGCAGAGGTACCTAAACTGCTCTGATAATCATTGTATTGAGGTCCTCTAAAGTGCAGTGCTGCCTTCCTTAGGGAGATAAGATCAAGGTAAAAAATTACTGATTTTGTTGCCAGCAGTGGGTTAATTTTTCTTGTTATTTAGCTCTTTCACCTGTTTGGGCAATGACATGTGCAAGGATATCAGTGCTTTTGGAGAGTAGTGTTCATAGTGCAAGATGCCTGTGACAGATTTAAGTCTATGATTTGATTGTTTTGGGAAGGGAAAAAAAATGTGGATCCTACAGGCCTTTTGGAGAAATCAGACAGTTAACTTCTCTAAAAACAGCGCCAGTGCTGCTTGTGTTTCACAGACTGTGTTCTATACATTTCCAGTATTACAAGGGGTGTAATTTCACGTAGGACTTGGATTTTCCGTATCAGTTCTGAGCACACACAAATAAAGCACCCATTGCCCTTGCAGCCACAGCTGCCTCTCCTGCTTCCTCCACAGCCCAGCAGGGCAGCAGTTGTGTAGTGTTTACATTGGGCACAGAAGGGTACACTGCTTGCATTTAACACTTGCTTTGAAGACTTTGATATTTTCTCTTAACGCAGCAACAGTTATTTAAATTCTGGGGTTAAGTTCCTGACAGAAGCAGATGACGAAAAGCAGACTTTATGACAAAATGCAGGGTTGTGGTATTGGGAAGAGGTTCTTTCCTAAGCTGATGCTTTTCAGTTGTGTGCATGTTAAGGTTTGTCACTGGGCCAGTCTGAGAAGGAGCATTGGATACGTTTGTGAAGCTCTTCTGCTGGTGCATGTGCTGCTGAGAGGCAGGAACTGACTGATCCCTTTCTTGTGGGCTGAGTGCTCAGTGCTCACTTGAGCACCCTTGGCCACTGCCTAATGAGCTCAGTGATCTCAGCATCTTCAGGCTGCTCTAAGTGACCGTGTTTTTTGCGTGAGAGCAAAATTGAGGGTGTTCCACTTCCTCCTATTTTGCTTTTGGGACAAGTTATAATTAATCTTCTCTTGCCTTTGTGAGCCCTAACCCAAAGCACTGCACAAGCAATAATAATCAAGGTTAATAATTCAACACTATAGTGATTTATATTTTCAGAGGCCTCTACCAGCATTACTCAGTTAACTGTCGCAATACTTTTATGTGTTTATTTTTTATGTGGGGAAACATTTTGCTGAAGTGCAGGGCTGTGTTGAAAGCATGAGGGAAACAAATGGTGGTATTGGGATGGATTCCAATAAGGCCTTTTGCCAGAATAAGGCAGGATGCCTTGGGTTTACCTGGCAAGGGAGAATATATGATAATGCATAACCTCTATACCTGCTGGGAAGAGCAGGCATCTCCCGACAGCATCCAAGGGGGCTGTGCTGTGCATGTTTTCAGCTGTGCACTGACAGCTGCAGGTGATTTCCTGTCAGATAACGTGGAAGGTGCCTGGCTGGCTCTCTGCTGCTGTGTTGATCACTTGCAGAGGTGTTCGCCTAGTGCTCATTAACTTGCTGGTGCAGGGCACGCTGGAACAGTCAGGCGGAATTTGTCTGGGGGAATGAGGAAACGCTGTAAAAATCGGGATCAGAATTTACTTTTAATCTGACTGCCTTTGGGCTGCCAATCTCCACGTGAAACAGTATCTGTGGCACAAGGAACACTTCAGTGACTGCTTTTAGGCTGGTTGGTCTTGTTTCTTTTCAGTCATAGAGTCGTTCCCCTGGCAGCATCCCTGTGGTAAAGGCAGGTGGACATTAAAAAGGAGAATGTGGATATACAGATGAAATGCCAGTGTGAACAGTATTCCCATCTCATAGCTTGGGTTCTGGATCTCTGGATCAGGTCTGCCCTGTCTCAGGGTGCTTTTCTAAAGGATGCTCTGCAAGCTCCTGTGTGTCAGGATACCACCCTTGTGCCACTATTGAGGTTGGACCAGGGTCACGCCAGCTTCACCAGTAGTGGGAAAGGCAGTGAAGTGGGAGGAAGGTTTCTGTATTCCTTGCTATTCCTAAAGCCATGGTTTCAAAAACAACAGAAAAATCCATTTCACAGGGTTTTTTTCCCAGGCTGTTCCATTGTTTTTGTTTGCATTCACAATCTTCCTACTTTGTACAGAAAGAAAAATCTACAGTGGAAGAGAGAATATCTTAAAAATGAGAAAAACCCACACACAGCTCTGCGGGAGATCACAAAAAGTTTTCCAAGTTTAATTGTTGCAGAGAGATGCACTTGTAAGGTCCACCTGCATCTGCATGGGTGGCTTTGCCTGGTAAAACAGGGGCACGTTAGAGGCGGAATCCTGGCAGTGGTCAAGCCAGTGGGATTTTTGCCAGTGATTTTAATCAGAGCCAGAATTTCACCCTAGGTCTATAATCTTATGTAATCTCCCTTTGAAGTCACATGGATTTTTAACCAATGTCTTATATAACACCAAAGCAATTCACTGTCCACTCAACAATGTCTGTTTTCCTGCATAACCAAAACGAAATGTTCCAAATGTGTCTTCCAAAACCTGAGATGAGATTGAATTTAAAACTGTTTGTTTCCCCCTTGTTTTTTTAAATATTTGGTGTTTGTATTTGATGTTGTGGGCGGAGTCTTCTTTTAAACCCTTGGTCTGACCTCACAGCTAAATTTTAAACTTGAGGTTTGTGATAAAGATGTATGTAGTTCCCTTCCAACCTGAAGTATTCTCTGTTCTCACAATCCTGCTTTGGATTTTAGAGAACTGCCTTTCAGGCTCATTTGCTGGTTAAGAAACTGATAGGCCGCTGAAAACACAGTTTGTCCCATTAAAATGAATATAATTATTAACCCTAATAATTCCATGTAAGAATTTGAGTTTGGGGGTTTTTCTCTGCATATTTGGGGTCCTGTAGCCACTGTCTGGCTCTGCTGAAACCTGAGGAAATTCCATTTCCAGTTTACATGGTCCCAGAATTTCACTCTATCATCAATGAAACATCTGAGACTTTTAAGACTGCAGATTTGTCTTGAGCCTTCTGGAGTAAAAAAGAGAAGGTGAGATGAAAATACGTTCAGTACAGTAGTAAAATGCTTCCATGCCAAAGACAATTAGAGGAGTATCACATAAACCACTATTTTGAGGCAAGAACTCCTGTGTTATTTTGAAATGAGTAGTTTCTTTCAGATCTTAAAGATTATGAATATCTGGAGTTTTTCAAGACAAGGCTGGCTAAAGCCCTGTGCACCCTGGTTGAAATTCCCTGTTGACCCTACTTTCAGTAGGAGCTGGGTCTAAAGACTTAGAAATTCCTTCCCCTTTGAATTGTTTTATGATCTTGAATCATGCACAGATCTCCTTAAATAAGCACTAGTAAATCCTTGTCAAACACAGACTATAAAGCATCAGGTGATAGTACACAGTTTGTCTTTCCAGTGCAGATTGTTTTTAAATTCTGTATTTACACAGGACTGAAAGCTGGATTTTTGCTTTGCTTTAATAAAAGTCAGAAGGTATATCAGTGACAGAGACAACTCTTAATTCCTGACCTGATGGCCTGATAATAGTCTTCCAGGTCTGAGGAGTTGTAACCTACATCTGGGAAGATTTTATACTCCCCAACAACAGCATCTTAATTCACAAGTAAAATTGCTGTTGACCTGGTTTATATACACGTATTTTAATTTAAAAACAGTTAAGGAAATCTTTCCAGCTGTATTAATCTATTTTTATTGTCAGTTTAATGAGTTACCTTTTTTACCTTACAGCAATACCTTGGTGGTTTGGGTTTGTTAAAAATAACCGGCTGACAGTTCCTGTTCTTTGTGGCTTCTTAATTTGTGTGATTTTTACCTTAGTAATTTTTTTAACTGTTCATTTCCTTTCAGTTCTTTTCTTAAAAGAAAAACCTCTGCAGATCAGTCAGGTTTGAATGAACTTGCAAGTATCTGACTCAACCTAAATTTGCTGTAAAGCACATCTTTGTAAAGCCATTAGTTTTCTTTGTTGAGGGTTAACTTTATATTACTTTGATTTAAATGCTTCAACCTGGGAATTGTTTCAAGTGGCGGATTAAGAGGTTTGTCTAAAGTACTTAGGAATGCAGGATTTGCAGTAGCAGGTGAAATAATTTGTCAGTTAAGTCTGGTAACCTGCCTCCAGCAGTTGTCAGTCTCTGTAGCCTTGGTGAAAATTGGTTCTCTTTTTCTCAGCATCCCTTGTATAATTGGGCTGGTTACTTGTGTAATGCAGTATAGGATAACTGTGGGGAAACACATCGTGTTTTTAAAGAATAATTAAGCTATTTACACTGCAAATTTGACCCATATTTTAAAATTTTGAATTTGGTACAGAAAGTTTAAGACTGTAAACCTGGTTTTTGTTCCCCTTCCCCCAAAAATGGACAGAAGGCTTTACTCAGTTTTCTAACTTTTCTGAAGTAATGTATTTTTTCTATAGAAGTCAATATAGTTCAGAACAAAAGAGTGCATTAGGCTTAGTGATGTACCCAAGAACTACTTTAAGACAATAATTGGTAATCAATAGATGACCAGAATTAGAAATCAGTGAATCAAAATTTGTTTGGTTGAAATAAGGCTGCATTTCTAAATGAGAAGATGACCATGGACTCAGTACCACTTTTTGGGATCCATGATTAGTAACCTGAGAGTTAAAATCTGCATCTGATATTTGGGATTTGGAGGCCAAAGGAAGCATGTCCTGCTCGCGTGACTGCCAGCCCTGACCTGTCACCACAGTGGCCTTTCCTTTTTGTCATCCTGAGGCATGTTTTCATCAGCCTGCGACAGAAAAATGGACATGTAACATTATAATCTCTCTGTCTAGCTCCCAAATGACAGCCAAACAGGAAGGTTTGGGGATTTTTTCCCCCATTTCTCTTTTGTCTGTTCAGAGAGTGCAGGCTGTAATCAGTTATGTGGCTTTTCTTTTGCATCATGAATGTCAGCACCTGAAGGAAAATCTTAAATTGGCAAGCTCTGCTATAAGTTGGACAGGTTGTACCATGCCTGTGTTTCTCCAGCTAAAACAAAAGGAGTAAAGAATTGTGTTGAAATGAAAGCTTTACATTTTTGGCTGCTCACTTCTACGTTTGTAATAAAACACTTTTGAAGACAGTATTTACTGCTTTGATACTAATCAGGGCAATGTTTCTGTATCTTGAAACTCCAAAACTTGCTTAATTATTAAATGTCATACTATGCCAGGGTCATATTTCACCCTTGCACTCTCAGCAACTCTTTATTATATATATGTTTTCACAGCAAGCCCACTGTGGTGGAACAGGGCTTTCCTCAGTGTTACCCAGACAGCGTGTGAAGGAAAATCCGTAAGCAGCAGAGCAGACAAGAACAGTGCTGGGATTTGGTGTTACAGTACAGTGACAGCCAGTTCACATCTTCCAGCTCCAGTCTTCAGCCAGTTCCATAACCCATGAGAAGATGAAGAAGGGTGTGTTGGCTGAGGAACATTAATGAGTCAGGCAGCTTTTTGCTCTTGAGCCTGTGATTGACTTTATGGGCACTCTGTGCTGTGTTCTTACTAAACGAAATGGAAAGTGTTTTTGCGTTTTGCAAGAAATGCTTATAGGTAGCTGAAGTGTTTGATGAGCAGCCTGGGTGGGATCTTAGCCTGCTTGGAGCATTTTGCAGTGTAAACATAGCATAAAAAATAGATCTGATCAGAAAATCTACTTGACCTGTTTGTGAGTTGAACTTCGCGCTTTTTCTGGAGCTCTCTTTCCTTCAGGTTATCCCCGAGTCTTGCTGAAGGGAAGGTACAGTTTCTGATTAAATTATGCCATGTTTCTGGTGCCAAACAAGAGGACTTGAGATGCAAAGGTTGGCACCTGCAGGACCTTACCCATTCACTGTGGGAGCAGAGGATGGCCTAACCCTAACTTCTGTCCAGCAGTCTCGCCTGAAGTTCTGAGTGCATAGGGAAGGTGGATTCGATGTGGTTGAAGGAACATGAATGGCTCTCAGTATGCTTGTGTCTGCTCGTGTGTTTCAGGGATTGTTTTCTTTGTTAATTATGTTATTTATTGGAAACTATAGACTTTGCATGGAGTCCTGTTTGTGGAACGTATGTATTCTATACCAGGAATAATTCAAATAGCTAAACACTGAATAAAAGCCAAGAAAAATTATTACAAGTTTTGTGTTTGTATTAATATATTGAAGACTGTAGCATGTGAGAGAGCTATTGGGACACTTAAAACCAGGACTATTCAAATATATATTTTTCTTTGCATTTGTTATATGGGGTGAAGGGAACCAGATCTGATGTTACGAAAATTATATTTCATTCCTGCTGTGAATCATCAGTTCATGATTGTCTGTTGTGAGAGAAAACAGTTGAAACTAGAGTGGATTCAGCCTCAATGAAATCAAAGCCAAGGTCTTAAGCCCCATTGGTGTGACACACCCTCTGGAAGCATTGGCTTCCCATTCTGGACCTTAGGAGATCACTCAGTCCAGACTCCTGCATTAAAGCAGGGTAGGTGGAGCGGGACTGGACTGAGGCCATGGATGGCAGATAGGTCACAAAAATCCAGCAGGATCAATGAAAAGAGGGAATGCCTGCTAAAGCAGCACATGGTACTTCTACAACCAAGCCTCCCATCCTGGCCCTGCACACACACAGATGTTCAGGTTGAAGCTCTGCCTCTGCTGAATCCAGATGGGAGGAGGAGATAATGCTGCAAATTCCCTTATCCAAGACCACCTTTTCTGTGAAAGTGGGGTGTGTGGGATGCCACAAAACTCAGATGCAGCCTCCAAAGCAACCAGACCATCTCTAGATAAGCTCTTTTTGATAGAAGCTCTTTCTAGTAAGATCTACCACCTTCCAAAGCAGCAGGTTCTTCAGCATCCCTTGACTGTCTCTTAAACTTTGTGACGGGTTTGTGACAGAAAATTATCCCTGCTGTCCAACCTAAATCTTCCTTCCTGTTAATTAAGTTGATTTACCTTTGTTCTTGGGTTAGTGATGATGGAGAGTATTTGACCACTGGCATGTTTATTTCTTGTCTTCTCTTTCCTAGTCTGGAAACCCCAGTTCTATCAGCACATAGACCATATGTGATTGTCCTCCTCTGGTTCTCTGGACTGTTCCATTTTGGAGCACTGTGTTTTGAAGAAGCTGTGGACAAACAAGATCTAAAGTTAGACTCACAAAAGTCTTATGAAGTGGGAAAATTGCCTGTAATGCTGTCTGACAGCTCTCCTAGTAGTGTACCTATTTGGATACATTTGGGGTTTTTTTGCAGTTTCATGTCACTGACTCATTCTCAAGTAGTTTTCCCTTTTAGCAGCCTGGCTAATAGCCAGCTGTTCCCTGCTTCATATTTAGGTGTTGCCTCCCTTTTTTCTCTAACCTGTTGTAGTTTATAGTATTTCATTTCATGGATGAGGATCTTTTCTTGGTTTGCAAGATCACACTGGTTACTCTTGCTGTCCTTAAAAAAGCTCAGAAACCTCATGCAGTCTAAATAAAATTATTTAATAATTATTGTGAACTGTCTTCTCAAAGCAGTCATCCAGGTGATAAATAAAGCACTGCCTACAACCAGGCCAACAGTGATGCTATGCAGGAGACTTCCAGCCTTAGTGGCAAGTTACTAATCCCCCTGTTGAGGGCTTTTTGAGGGGACACTTTCACAGTGATTTCTATCTGTAGCTTATTTCTCTAATTTGGTTATGAGAGTGTCCTGTGTGGGAACGTAAGAAGTTTTACAGCATTCAAGGCATATCACATCTATTCTTCCTTCTGGATTCACAGACTGCTGCTTCAGATTACATTAGATGAGTCTGTGATTTACTCATAACCTACCTATGTAAGATATTTCTCTTACTGTCATATGGCAACAATTCACTGGTCCCTCCAAATAATCCTAAATTACAGAATAGTTTTGTGCCTCCTACTCTGTAATTCCATCATTTGGATAATCAAAAGTACCAGTCTGAGAGAAGAAAACTTCAGAGCAGCCATTTATTTTATTTTTTTTAATACATATTTTTGGAAGTTTTTGTTTACTGCCTGTATATAAATTGAGAAAAAAGAGTTAAAGATTTTCTCTGCAGACCTCAGTGGTCACACAGGTGACAGTATGGCTGTTACTTGAGTGGGCAGAAAGTGCTTCTCATACTGGTGGAGAGCAGAGCATTATTTTCTTTGGAGACAGGAGTGTTTGAGAAGCTTCTGTACACTTTGTTTTTTCTCTTTATGTGCTTAAGAATGACCAAGTTTCGTATTATTTATTATTATTTTGTATTATTGTTGCCAATCTAAGACTGTTCTGTCATGTAACACGTCTCTAGAAATATTCTCTGCTCTGACACCTTACAGCATTTGTGTATAGATAATGTTTTCTTGAGTAGCTTTATTTTTTAAGGGTTGAGTACAAATGTGTGTTGAGTACAAATACAAATGTGCCATTTTTAAGTTTTCACTGGGTCCAGGTAAACACAGTAAGGGTCTTGAAAAGACCCTGTTGATTTGTGGCCTGGGGGATCTGGAATGTGGAAAAAAATCTAGAAAGGGGCTCTGGTGAGCAAAGGAGAGGAGAGCAGTCCTGTGCTAAGCAGGTAGGAAAAGTGGGGTTTGTGGAGCCAAAAGGTAGCTGTGGAGTCCTTCCTTGGATTGATTTGAGCATTTTTGGTTACAAAAAACCCAAAATAAGCACAATGCTTGGCTGTTACTGTGAACAATAGTTTGAAAACTGCTTCTGTGTGTGACATATGAACTGCAGAGCTATTCTGGCTGTGAAAGAAGTGTATTGCTAATCAAGAATATTCCCAAAAAGCCATTTCCCACAATCTGCTGGTGCATTTTTGTTGTGTTGAACAAAGAAATAAGGAGCATGTGTACATATTCATCCCTCTGGACAGTTTCTCAGCCTTCACAGAAGTATGAGCTTTTAGTTTGGTTTTTTTTTTTTTGAAGTCCATAATTCTGTAACAGTCCCTAATCCTCACCTTCCCAGTTATCCAGGTGTGACCATTTTTACTGATAGAGACAGCCCTGTTAGCAGCAACGCTGAACACATAATATTTAAATTTCTCAAAAAAAAAACATTGCCACAGAAAGAAAAATGTAAGTACAATTAAACTTCCTTGGGAAAGCAGCATCAGTGTGGGCAGTAAAGGAGTTGTTGAAGTGGTACAATGTGGCAAACGCGACGTTGATTTGATTTAAGGCTCTAATCACTTTCCCTTGCACATGAGTCTCATATCTGTTGTTAACTTTAATGAGACTTACGTGCCAAGCCTGCAAGGAGAATTGGTCCTTAATTCTCCTCACTGCCGCGCTGTTTCATTAGGGAGCGTTTCCATGTCTTCCTGCTGAAGTTTCAGTCAGCAGCACTGACACAGACACAGTCCTGGCGATGAGGAATTCTCCTCAGATCTGGGAGCTGTGGTGAGAGAAGGGCTTGGGTAGATCCAAGGCTTGTGCCAACAAGTGCATGACTAAACATCTAAAGCTCTTTACCTCCTGCTCTCTCCTGCAGTGACTCTGGGTGAATGACTTTCTTTGCCTTTTCTTTCCTTAGTTTCCAAAAAGGAGCAGGATTTGTCCTTATCTCCTTGATGAAGCTATTGGGAGGATGAATCAGGACGTGTTTGCAGAATTCTGGGCATGAAAACTTTTATTTGAATGGTACTTCTTATTAACCCCACCAGCATTTCTCTGAACTTTGATGTTAAGCTTTGGCCTACAAATATTGTCTGTGATTGCATAAAAACGAATACCAGGTGAGCAGCTTCACCACATTTTGCAGTGGCTTAATGAGTATGTTTATAGTAATGATCTTATTAACCCAGAGTAATTGAACAACAAGCCACAAATCAGTCGCAGCCTGGAAAATCCTAATTTGGGACCATTTTCTGCCTCCATCTGCATAACATTTTTAATACGTTGCTCTTCATTTTCATGCTAATTTGCCCTGTGTGTTTCAAAGACTACTTCAGCCTGTTGGCAGCTCAGGAATGGGAGCAGGCCTGCTGCTCCTTGGCAGCAGGTGAATACCTTGGCCCTTGAAGAGCCTTCCATAGTCACATTTCCCCAGCAGCTGGCAGTTCAGCCAGGCCTCTTTGCTGCAGAGCTTTTCTGGGGGAAATTCCTGACTTATTTACAAACTTCTGAATAGCGTTTTGGCTTCAGAATTTCCTTCTTCTCCCAGCACCCTGAGGTTTTGTCTGCTGGGCTGCCTTGGCTCCAGAATTCAGATCTTTTTGGCTTGAAGGTAGCATTATTTAGGAATTACTCAAAAACCTTTCAACCATGTAGGACAAACAAAGAGAACCAAATTACCATTTTAAGGTGTTGAGGTACTGCAGGAAGGTAGGTTGTTTTTCCTGGAGTTGTTCTTCGTTGCTATAGTTGATGCAAATATTCCTTTAGTTTTATGTAATACTATTTGTGGTCAAAAATATTCATGGATATCAGTAGGGAAACATGACCTGTGTGGGGCTTGCTGTTGTTGGCAATGTAATGCAGCCTCTGGGTTGCTATTGATATTAATAAATGATATTGTTAGCAAACAGTATTTGAGGGTTGTCAGTCACTGGGAGGTCTGCTATGGGTCATTTTGGGCTTTCTTGGCTCCTTCACTGGCAAAGCTCAATGTCATTTGGGATAACATTAAACTGAATTCTCTAAACTAACCCTGCACTTTTTCAAACTGAAACTGCAATTCCTGTGAGTTGAGCTGGTGACAAGTCTTCAGCAAAAACATGTATTCTGTTTTTCACTAATTACAAAGCTCTAAGATCTCCTAAGTGAAACATATTGAGTTATATATGGGCTGTCAATCATGTTTTCCTTTGCTCATGCTGCATTCCTACATAGAAAAATAAGCTAAATTATAGATTGTCACTTCCTTTAGTAGCTCTTACAAGAAATGTGCACACCTCAGTTGCTCAGCCTCTGGTCAGTAATGATGCCTCTAAAGCTTTACATGGATGTCTGACATGTTTTTCTCACCTTGTTTTTGTGGATATGGATGGTAACTTTGGGATTTTGCCTTGTTTTTCTCATACACAACTTTACTGGGGTGTTTGGCTTACAAAGCCATCAAGAGGCAGGGAAATTCTGAGAGCATTTCTGTAACAGCTACTGGCGAGTACATATTGCAAATAATAAATGTGGGCATTTCAGAATGGTTTTGCTCTGTTGGTTTAGATCAGCGTAAACAGGGGATGGGGATGTGTCTTTGTGAGGACCAGTTCATGCGGTTGTGCTCGTTTTTCATCAGGATACAGAAGGAACCCCTAGAGTCACTGAGAGATACCTCTGTAGCATTCACTGGAATCCCCAATAAGACTCCAAAGGCAGGAGAACCTGGGATGCCGCTGGCAAGGCCTGCAGGAGTAATTCATGGGGTTCTGTTGTGCTGCTGTCAGGCTCAAACAGGAGTCAAGCTTAAGTAGCTGATGACTCCCTGACGTTTTTTGGTCCAGTTCGATGTGCAGCCCTCCCGTGGTTGATGGGGTTCTCTCCACACAGCCCTCTGGAAGAAGGTGTGTGAGCTTGAGGTTTTAGGTGGTGGTAAGAAGGACTGAGATTTAACAGGATAATCCTGCCTTTCAGCCCCTGAAGGACACAATTTACTTCATAGGCTTGACCTACATGGCAACAATGCTCACGCTGAGAAGAGATGTAATCATGCTGGAATATGTGCATTTTAGGATGTGTTTGGGGTAAATTGTATCGTATATGTGAAACTAGAGTGTGAGCCCAAGAGACAGGGAACAGATACCTAATGAGGATGAAGGTTAAAGACTGAGTTTTATATGTGTGTTAGTTGGCCAAGCAAAATTATGAAAGGGCAGAAATAAGAGGAAGCAAAAGAAGTGGCAATTAGAAATGCAGGTAAATGTGTTATTGCCAAAAATCAGCCAGCTGAATTGATTGCAGTGTATCAATAGTTTAGCTAAATAAAATGAAGTACTCCCTAAAGTTACACAGATTAGTAAACTGCAGTGCATTATAACCAGATGAAGCCAGTTTTTACATACCCACTACTGGTTAAGGCAAGAATGGTATTGCTGAGATAACTTTCTTTCATATCTGAAAAAATTCCTGTATGATGCTGCTTGGAGACATCTGCTTTTGCACTGGGGGAAAAAATAGGTGTTTGCAAATGGAGTAACATAGAAGAGAAGACATGTTCCCAAAGTAACAAAACAATTTCTTAAATAATTGAGAAAAACTAAAAAAAAAAAAAAAAAAAAAAAAAAAAAAAAAAAAAAAAATTGAAAAATTAAAAATTCTTTTACAAGTTTGTAAGAACTGTGGTAGATTCATAAGACAATTGAAATATGGGGGGGGAAAAAAAAGGAGAGAAAAGAAAATGAAAGCAAATTTATTCCTGTTTTATCTTGGGATCCCATACTTCTCTCTTCTGTTGCCTGTTTTTTTATCTCAGCTTGTTCCTTCAGTGAAAGCAACAAATCAAAAAGTTTTGATTAGAAGAAATAGCAACAGAATATCAAAATCAGTTGAAATACATTAGATGTTAGTACAGTTTTGGGATGACACACTGGCATTATCCTAGGGATATTGTGGATTTTTTCCCCCAAGGGCATCTGCTCATTCCCACTTAGAGGATCTGGTGTGGAGCTGTGAACTTCTTACTGAAATGTTGTACAGCTACAAAACTGGGCCTAAAAAGCTGAGTTTGCTGAGATGGCTTTGATTTAACCTTTCTGTGTGTCTGGTAGAAATCACGATCCCCTGAGTGTGGAGAAGGTCATTCAGTGCTCACTGTGAGAGCATGGGATGTGTCTGACACGTGAGCACCCAGGCAGTGCTGCTCAGTGTGATGGGCTGAGGCAGAGGGACTGGGGCAGGCTGCCCTTTAGTGCCTCTGTGAAGATCCATACAGCCCATCCCTGCTGAAAAAAATACTGTGTCCCCTTGAAGGGGGAGATTTCGGCTTCCATTCCCTTTCACAGTTAGTCTCCTAGGCTCATGGTGGCTGGGATTTTTTCTGAGGTAAACTGGTAAGTGAGAAATCATCTGCATTTTTTTTCTTTTTTTTTCTTTTCTTTTATTTTTTTTTAAGCTAGCTGACAGCTGATTTCCTTCCTCTTTCTCTTTGAAGATCTGAACTCTTCTTTTGTAGTTGTTTGTTGAACTGCTGGCCGAAGGTCTGGTACAGTTCTCAAACCTTTGCAGCTCTGTGGTTACAGAACTTATTCTAAGATCTCAGGAACTGCGAACTCACGCCAGAAAGTAAACAGCTCTAACAGCAGTACAAAGAGCAGGGTTTTCTTTATTCTTTTGCACACAGATTGGTGATTGCCAAATATCCGCATCAGGTTTGGGGCCTGAATTGCTTGAGCTTGTGTTTGAGATTTCAAACAGAAACTGTTCATGATTAACATAGTGCAAAGCATGTATCTGTTTCCAGTTGTTGTCTTCACTAACCTTTTCACAGTGCTTTGAGCTTCCTCTTTGGTCTTCATGAGTTACACAAGGACTTCTCCGTTTGAATTCCTCATGGAGAGATAAACAGGAGGCAGAGAAATCAAACTAGACTGGCCTTGCTCTCAGTGCCTTGCTATTGGATTTCATAAACCATTTGTTTAAGCATGTTTGTCTTTAGTGGTTACCATCTCTGGGGTTGCTTTAGTTGGCAGAGGTACCTATCTGTAGAGAACATGCTGTGCATTACGTATGCCTAGTGCTGTTTTATGGACTATCACAAATCAAAGAGGATTTGTTTGAATTTCATTAGATGCTTCTGGCTACCCCAGTCCAAATTCATGTATAAGGCCTTTATTTAAAAATATTCAGGAAGTGTTGAAAGAATATTGGTAAGGTTACAAAGTCAGTGCCTCAAAAGCTGGGAAATGTTTGGACACAAGTAGCTTGTCCAACTTAATTCCTTTCTTTTCTGCAGATCCATTAGGGTGCCCATTTCTAAGCCTGTAAGCTACCACTGGAGCTGTGCTAAGGTACCCTGCCAGACCTTCAGCTTTCCTCATTGACACTGGGATACTGCTGGTATCTTCTCTCAGGGCAGAGGAGAGGATATGTCAGTCACAAACAGTAACATCTTTTCTGCCAAAGGACTCCAGGCAAATGGGTGAAGTGTTCTCCCGTAGAGTGCAGGCCACATGTGGATGCTGTGGCAGATGTCAGTCTTGTGCCCTCACCTGTGCCATCTCAGATGGCAATAAGGACCTCTGTTTCAGCCACTGAATGCCACCCTTTGTATCTGTTTACTATCCTGGGAATTTAAACACGTGGTCATATGTAGGCACTTGCGGTGAGACACCTGAGCTTAGGTGTCTCAGTCTTAGTTGACTCCTGCCCATGATGTCAGTTTACCCAGTCCTGTTGCTTTCTTCAGGAGGAATTGATTCTGTTTAATCTGTTGGAGATGGGCAGGAAGTGAAGTCTCTTTTGCCCATTCCCCATAAAGCTGTCTCACTCACATCCTATGCCTTCAGCCACTCTTCACTGTCTCTACCTCATGTCTGCTTCTTAATCCCACTTTCCATTCTGTGGGTGTCTGAACTCAATTTCAGTCTCCTTGTCCAGCAAGTATTAGATTCTATCCTCTTCTTCAGTCCCTTTCTCCTTTTGAGATATTCCCAGGCACCATGGCTGCTTACTAGTTAGACTGGCCACATTATCTCCCACATTTCCTCTTGTCTTATTTCAAGGAGGCCAGTTTTTCAGTCCCACTGCTGCCAGTGCTTGTCCAGTGTAAGCATGAAAGTCCCTGTGCAAAGTAGTTGAATTTAGGTCCATTTTTCTATAGAGAATAGAAACATTTGCTTTATGCAGTCTGTTCTGCCAAGTCATAACTCTTAGACCCAAACCAAGGAGGAGCTAGAAATCTCCCTCTAAAATTCACCTGAAAATTGTTTCTTATACAGAAATATTCTCTGCAACATTTTTTGGAATGCTTAAATATTTTGGCTGAAGTTTTCTCAGATAGTTCCTCTTTGGGCAGACGCAGCTTTGGAAAATTTCTGCTCTTTCTCATTATAGTTTGGCAAGACTTGAAGGCAACTTAAACCAGGTTGTTAAAATTGCAATTGCAAAACACTAGATTCAGATGCAATCCTTGTTTCGAGCATGTGTCCGTAGCTGTAGCCATACATCAAACTTATGACTTTACAACTAGTTTTGTAACATGTTAGAGGCACTGACTTGCTCTGCAGCTTTCTGAGTAGCTGGCACAGAAACTGCCTCTTAGTGATTTTCATAAACTGAAGAAATTTAGTAGTGGAGTAAGATCAATATGGACTGCTCTGCATTGTCCTGTTACCTCATTTCCTCAATGAAAAAAAAATAAAAGCCATGAAATTGGCCAGAGAGCTTAGCTTAAACTGCTGAATGTTTGTGGTTACATCTGGAGGAACAAGCTGATCTGCTGGTTGCTTAGGACAAGTTGAATGTCTCAGAAAATCTGTGTGCAGTGGCACTGGTTGCCATGAGCTGCAGGTGTGTGCGGGGATGTTTGTGAGAGACAGAAACTTGGAGCTGCATCCCTCAAGTGCTGTGTTTGCTTTTTGTTCCATGTGGATGACGCCAGTTCTTTCCAGGAGGTTCTTCTCTGTCAGCATTGGTAGTTGCCATCTCCAAAGGTTTCGTGCTACAAGGATCTACAGAACACTTATTACACCCTATATGCAGGGACCCACTACAGTCCAGAGCACATCACAGCCTCCAGCAGAGTGTCACTGAAACCAAAAGCCACCACCATGATGTACTGCAGGAAAGGGGCTGGAGTAATCAAGACTGCCAGCAGCTTTTTATTCTGAAATTTACTTTCCCAGCAGAAAGACTTTGTTAGATAATTTTCCGAGGTGGCCCTGGAAACAGGACCACACAGAAAAAGATGAAAAACTACCAAACAAAGCACTTTCACATCGGGGCAGGAAGGAAGGAAGAAGAGGAAATCCTTTCTGTCCCAAACAGCTCCATTTGTTTTAACCTTGAGCATGTGAATCACCTTTTCTTCTCCCAGTGATCCAATAATCAGTTCATGCAAGAACATTATGCTTGTCCCTTCAGTACATGAAGCTCAAACTCTAGCACTAAGTTAGACTAACCTCTTTGTTTTTGTAAACTTGAAGTGAGGAATGGATTCAGAAAGGTTAGCCATGTCAGAAACTAGTGGATGTTGTTGGTGCTCAGTTTTCTCTGGATGCTCCTGAAGCACTTGTCTGGGCAAGCTCTGGCTTGGAAGACCACAGCTAAAAATATCACAGGCAGGTTAAGGCTAAGACATTTTGAGGGATACTGGCTGCACTGCCTTTCAGCTGGGATGTAATCTAGAGTCTGACATGACATCTGGATCATTTCTGACTGGAGTAAATGTTGGACTTGGACCCGGGGAAGGAAACTCCATCCTGGAAATGCACTGCTAATATCTCTTTGGTGGCAGGAAAAAATCAGCGTTCCTGTAGGCAGCCATATAGCCCCCTTCTGTGCTCCTGACAATGTTAGGATTTGCCCAGGCTCACTCTTTGGACAGGATGCCTGTTAGGAATACGTTTGTACAGAAGAAAGGGGAATAGTTATTATTCTTGCCTAAAAATAACCACAGTATTGAGCTTCATAGTGCATTTAAATATAGTCCAGTCAGTGGTCACTTCCTTCTGTGCCCTTGAAATCTAGCATTTGAAATGGTGTTTTCCAGGCAGTTGTAGGGGTTTAAGTTTCTTCTTCCAGATGCTTTCTGCTTCCCTTCTTCCTGCCCTGGAGGAAATAAAACAAATTAGCTCCGTATCTACTGATGCTCGAGATGTTGTCAGTGTATTACACAAAAATCTGACTTCACAGAGTAGATTCCAAAGGCAATGCAAGGCTGCACTGCAAAGTTCAAGTTAGATATATTTCTTTTATTCCTTTCCCAAAAACAGTGCTTGCTGATAAACTTTCAGTGAAAATCTGTACTGATGCTCTGAAGAGAGGTAATCAGACTCTTAAAACTAAGGAATGAGTTCTGTATGGAAAAACCTTTAGTAAAAAAGCTTTAGCTGAGGTGGAAGCCAGTTTATTACACGTCTGTGTGCTGTCAGAGTTTCAGCAGGAGGTCCCTGAGGCCCTCCTGCAACTTGTTAAACGGGCATATTTCAGAAGCATTAGAGTGGAAAGGTGAGGGACTGAGAAATCTGCTTTCAAAAGCTGCTTTGCAATCAAGAGAGGCAGTGGTCTTGGAGAAACAAATATCTTGAGCTGTACATGGATGGAAATGTTTATTCTATTTTGGGACAGTATAACTGGTATTTTATGCCACCCTCATAATCATTCATTTCAAGTGCTAGGAGGGGGTAAACCCAGGGGTATTTTTTAGCTGCAATTCCTCCCTTTTTTTCTTCCAAAATAGCTGACAACTTATGCATTCTTAAGAAATTGCTGCTAATAACACACAGAAATAGTAATTAACATATCCTAAAATAAATCAAAATTTTTTTTCAGAATATATTACTGGACTGTAGGGGAAAATTATCTTTGGCAAGAGCACTACAGAGGTATCCGACAACAAGGGCAAGGTTGAAAGCCTTTCTGGAGTTGTTTGCAGAGCCCTCAACCACTGGTTATTTGTTGATCAAGATCCAAAGCTTTGTCATACTTACTGGTGGTGTTGTGGCCAAATGATCTCTCAGGTTTCTTGGTGCTTCCTTATTTAATGCCATATCATTATCTTTATATCATAATTTCAGTAAACAATAATTGTTACTGTATGATGTTCTGTTAAAAGGTGGTACCTCTGAAGAGAGTGTAGTCTAAAAAAACAACAAAGAATAGCCAGGAGGGGAGAAATGAAAACAGAAGAGATTTTAGGACAACCATTAATGATTTTTCCTTTTCATGATAAATAAAGAAGAGTTGTGGTTGTACCTGCTTGCTCTAAACTGATAATCCTGCATTTTGCAAATATGGCTGCACAGCCTGGTGTGGAAGAGTGATTCTTGCTTATAAATCAATGGAAGTATTATTAGATCTTGTATTAAGTCTATGAGATCTCATTAGACCTGCCACAGCAAAGCACATTTTTGCCCAGGACCATGTGGGGAGTCAGCTCAGAGACTGGGACTGGGACCCATGTCCACCACGCTGGTTCCCACTGGAAAATGTGTATAGGTTCAAAAGTACTAGGAAAAGAAGAAAAAGACATTTCATGGAACATGTAAAAATGTGCTTTGAATTACTGAATGTTGCCAAGAAACAAGATTTCAGTCTTCAACCTTCAAAACAGATGATCCTGCTGTTTATGGGATGTGTTCCTGTTCAGAAGCTGCTCTGGTGCTGACAGCTGGAGGGAAGTGGTTGGGCACTCGCAGGGGGATTTCTGTCAGCTCAAAAGCTTTTGGGCTTATGTTACCCAATGCAGCACTGTAACATAGTGATTAAAACAAACACTGTATAAATGTGGTATTTTGAGGTATGGAACTGGTCTTTCCAGGAGATTTTCAAGATGTGACTGGACAGGGTGCTAGATAATCTCATCCAGGCTCCTTTTCCATGAAAGGTTGGTAGGGATGATCTTTTGAGGTCCTTTTGAACTTGGGCTATTCTATGACTTGGGGAAGGTTGGGTCAAATTGGTTGATCTTTTAAACTGATATGACACAATTACTGTTCTGATTGCAATCTGCAGTATTCTTGCAGCATAATTCGTAGAATCTCCCCAAAGCAGGTTTGGGATTTGTGGTGCTGCCCCCAGTGGAGTCTGGGGCGTTTGGGGCAGGTTTGGAAGCCCAAGTGTCTGTGGAGGACAACTTCAGTGTGAGGAGTCACACAAGTGATGCTTTGTGTGTAGGTTGTAGTTGTTGCTGCTATTTTATTTGTGGGTTTAGGTCAATATTGTGTCAAATGTACAAAGTTTAAAAAAAACACCATCGCTTTTTCTTCCAGTTCTACAAAATGCTGAAAGTATGTTAAAAAAAAAAACAACTCTTCCTAGGTAAACCTAGTCAAGGTTTGATTGAGAGAAATGACCCATCAGCCTTCAGGGCTTGCTGGAATTTATCTACTGGGAATAGAATGTGGATACTCTGCCAACCTCAACCTCAAAGTCATCCTTCATCATTTAAAATATAGACTAACAGGGAGGCCACAGAAGGTGGGAAGAACTAAAAATATTCACCTGCAACCGTAGTTTTTATGTGTGTTTATATATATGTGTGTGTGTAATTTTTCAGATAGATGTACATATATTCACACACATTATCCTCCTATTAATCAGGATCAGGGTATGAGTAAAATTAATTGACTGACAGTTTACACCCTTTTTTTGTAAGGTGTAAAGGTTACAGCCTTTAAAAGAATTCCCCTTTAAAATTATTTCATTAACCTCTTAAGTGAAAAAAGCCTGTTTTATATACATGCCTGTTTGGGGTTAGTGATTGCTTTGTGTGCAATGTTGTCTTACCTTTAAAAAACCCAACGCAGACAAACAAAAAACCAAATGAAAACCAGAGTGCTGAAGAAATGGACATAAGTGTTTCTTCTGACATGATCATTTGTACTTGTATTTGATTTCTTAAAAGTTTTTTGGTTCTTTATTAGCTGGTTTCTTTACAATCAAATTGCATTCACTTTTCTTTAGGCAAATTTTGTGTCCAGGATGTATTTAAAGTGCTGTTGTCTGTGGTGAGAGACTTTGAGAGCACACTTCTGTTTCCGGTGTGGGTAGATTATTTTAAATTATTATTTACATGACCAAATTGGGAAGTAAAACCTAAACTTGTGTATTGTGTATGCTCTTACTTGGGGTTTGGTGGTTTTGGGTTTTTTTTTTTTTTTTGGTTGGTTGGTTTTTTGGAGTTATTTTGCAAGTAAGTCCCTGTGGTGGTAATCAAATATTTGATCTTAAAATAACTGCACTCTCACTGGGTGCATCCTATATGCAGAGTTGCCTCTGGGGGTTACATAAACACTGAACTTTTCTCATAGATGGCATCTATTTCAGAGCTCATCACCACAGGGCTTCCACTGTGCTTGTGGATGCCACAATGAAACAGTGGGGCTTTGCCTCCGAGCACTTTGCATCTTTTTGGGGAGGGGGCGTGGCTCTGCTGGGAGGGTCCCTGAGCTGCACCGCAGCAGAGGGGAGCCGGTGCCACCAGCCCCGTGTGACACATCTGCTCTGACACCAGCCTTGTGGAGCATCTTCCTGAGAGCTGGGCAACCACCAGTGCTGTGGGAGCAAATGAAACAGCTCTCAGGGCAATGGTCCATCTGTATTCCAGAAATCCCTGTGATCATCTCTAGCTACAGTCTGAAAGTCTGACTGCTCATTCTGATAGGAACCAGTGTAATTCTGTGGATGTAACTATTCCTAGGGCGTTCATGCCAGTCTGCAAATGTTCATGTGGCTCATACCCATTAGATTCAGCCCCAACTGCTGCATGTGTCTAAATTAAATTGAGTGGATAAACTCATTTACATCTTTTTTTGATTAAGCTCACAAATTCTTTCTGGTGAATTTGTAACTCCGAGTCAGGTTTCTGCATCACAATGTATTTAAAAGTATTTCTTTCCTGGCAGTGCTGACCTACTTTAAATGCTGCAAGGTGCTCTTACCTCCTTTTTTTTTTTTTTAACAGCCAGCTGATACCAGCAGAGATCTTTGTACTTGAGCTGCTAAACCTTTGATGACATTTTAACTGTTCATTCCTATATGTAGGCAGCCACTTCATCCTTTTCTAGGTGGGCCTTTGCTTCAATTCAGAGTTAATGGTTACTATTTATTGCACACCTACAAAAGGTAAAACCTACATACAGCAAAGTTGCTACGTGCACAGAGTGCCTTAGAAAGCCCAGAATGCCTGACCTGAAGAACATACCATCCCTATCCAGGCTGTGCAGAGATGTGAGGACGTGGGTAATTCACCTGGGCCCTGCAGGCAGGGGGACAACTTCAATGAAATAACTCAACATCCAGCACAACAGTCGAACCTAAGTCATGAGGTTTAAAGAAAATAAAACATGCTGTGAGCGTGCAAGAGCATCTTAATTCCAGGATGGGTGTGCTGTGATGTTATTGTAGCGGGATGTTTTCTTTTGGGTAAATAATTAGTGCTCTCCTGAGAGCTGCAGATGTGCTGTAGCATTGTATGTTCTCCACCACAATCTCAGAGCCAGTCTTAAAATGTTACAGGCTGCTCAGGTGTGGCTGGGTTTATGTGCAACTAATTACCATCTCCTTTTTCTCCTTCCTGCCTAAATTTTCCACCCTATTCCCCTGGCTTTTTTGGTACTGACTCCCCCATCCCTGTTGCTGGCACAGCCCTCAGGAGCAGTGTGTGTTGCCAAGGGAGGGAGCACAGAGCAGCCCAAAGGCAGAGAGATGGAGGAGGCAGCAGAGCTGAGGCATCTCCATTCAGCCATGTTGCCACTGCTGTGTCTTCATGGAAGTGCTGGTCCTTAGAGATCCCACTCTGGGACCAGTGAAGCTGAAAGTCATATTGGAGAATTCATATTTTCATAGATCCCAATACCCTTTGCATGCAGATATAAAAGGATTTTATGCTGAAGCCTGTGGTCAGAGTTCTTACCCATAACCCACCAGATCCTACTTTCCTGTGGTTTTCTCCCACTTCTAGATGCTGCAGTATCATTCTTCTGTTGTCTTGTGGGACTGTTTCTGGCCCACAAAGGGTGTTTCTCATCCAAGCTCTTAAGGGATACACTAGAAGCAAGGTAAGACCCATCCTGTGTCTTTCAAAACTTCTAAAAATCAGTGTCTTTGTAGAGAAGGTAAGCAATGGGGGCTCTGAGCTGGTCCACAGTGCTTAAATCTGGTCATCCTGAATCACCAATTGCTACTGATTCAAAACCTCCCAGAGCATCACTGATACCAGTGTGGCAGCCCCTCTGAATGCCTCAAGCAAAGCTGAATGAGGCACCACCGAGTCACCACCAAGTCCCTGACATAAATTTTGCTCTCTGGTTTATTCATCCTCAGAGACCAGGACATCTCTGAGGAGTTTCACCCACACCACAGAGGATTATAGTCCAAAGTGTTGGTCCTTCACTCCCTAAATTATTGAACATCATGTCCTAGCTCAGACTTAGTAATTTTCCCCAGGCACCCAGAGACCTCCACTGACCCCAGACACAGCAGAGCTCTGCACTGGCACCTCTCCAGAAGTGTCTTCATCCACCTCCTCCCCACCATGATACAGGAAAGAGGCTCCATCCCTCCATCTGTGAGCTCTAGACTGGTGGGAAGGGCAGTGGGGTCCATGTGGAGCAGGGCACAAGGCTGCTGTTGTGCAGCCTCCAGTACTGCCTTTGTATGAACAGCTCATCATTTCAATGTCATTTGCATTTGGGTATATTTGCAAATGCAGAGGAAAAACCCCTCTGTGTGAGTCCTGCTGAAGAACTAGATTTGAAAATGCAGTTCTCCCGCTTTTGGTAACCAAACTGGCTGAGGCATCCCTGGTGCAGTGTGATCCATCTTCATTGCAGAGGCTGGCAGGGTACTCCCTCCCCCGAGAGAGATGGGTGATTGCTCACTGGGGTTTGATATTTCTCACATGGATGTTCTCCTTCTGGCTTGTCAGCAGTGAGTCAGGAATCCCAGCTACTTGGTTCATTGCTTGATAGATCATGCCGAAAAATTGCACGGAAAAAACTGTGTCTGTTTTGAGATTAAAAAAGGAGTAAACTGGATTTTGTTTGTCATGGGGTATTTTTCTCTGCTCCTCTCTTTCCATTTTGTACCATCTCGATCACTCTTCTTTGCAGTTTTGCCTGATTTGGGGGAGTGGACTCCACAGTTCATCCCTACCTCTTACTCTTGGGGCTAAATGTTTTGGTTTTTTTCTTGTACTCCCTTTTGCAACTCTTGCAGGTCACAGCTGTCCTTTGCCAGACATCAACTCTTGAGGGACTACTTTGGGTGTTCTACTAAGAGCTGATGTAGTTTATAGTGCAGTTTAGGACTTTTTTCTCCCTGTTTCGTCTTCCCCTTGGGCTCTGCTGGTCTCCCAGCTGCTGCTGTGGCTTTCCCTGCCCTTCAAGGAGTTGCTTCTCTCATCTGAGCATTCCCCAGGTGCTTTGGCTTCTTTGCTGAAGGCTGCACGTCTGTATTGCGTGTTGCTTTTGGTTGCTGCTCCTCATGCTCAGTAGGAGTGGGGATAGGGCAACCATGAATGTGATGGGAGTGTTGGCTGTAAAAATGTAAAACATATTTCTTAATTACACACTGGACAAAAGCCCTGCCCTGCCATGCAGAGCTCTGGCTCACCATGCACTTCAATAATTGCTGTATCTGCTGTGTTCTGAAGTGATATCTTCACAGAGAGAAGCTCCATTGATTTCAAGGGACTGTTTGCCTTGTAAGAAAAAGAAAACTATAATGGAAGCTGGCTCCATGAACTCGTTTAATTTATGTAGTACTTACAAAACCACCAGATCTTTGTGGAAAATTATGGAATATAAATAACAACAACCAATAGCCAGACATTTTCAGTCTCTTCTGGGAAATTGTGGAAGGTTGCTGTACTGCCAGTTAGAAATTTATGATACTTTAGGCTTGTACTTGGACCAAAAAGACGAAATAGAGTTGGTGTTTTGGAACAGTTCAAGGAAATTGTGCAGGAATTATGTGCAGTCAAATCTGAAGTTGATTGAGAGGTCTGGCTCTGAATTTTTGAAAACCAGAATCATTAAACTCTTCAAATGGAAAAATAAACCAGTACAACAATGCCTGTTTCAGTTGGGCAAGCAATTCTGTAGCTTTATGCTGGTGAAAATGTGACAGTCATAAATCTGCTTTCCTCAGAGTTTGGTCTTTGGGCCATAAGTGAGTGTGTGATTCACAGACCAAGGCACAAGCAGGTTTTGGTGATTTGTTTACCCTCCAGCATTACTGCCTGGTAAAGTGTGAGAATCCTACAATCAGTCCAAATATATGAGGGATCTAGAGGTGCTCTAAAAGGAACTTTTTTAGAAAGACATAGATTTATATGAATAATGACTGCTGAGCTTGAGACACAAGGACTTAAGAATTGGGGGGGGGGGGAATGGAAAGCATCTGAAAAATCTATTGTCATGGAAAGTTGAATATATAAAGCATTTTCTGGAACATCCTGAATTGCCCTTAATATATAAGGAAATGAAATCGTGGAATTTTCGATCCCTGTTCATAGAGACTCATAGAACTTGTGGATGAAGTATGGTTGAATATGAGACTCATAGAACTTGTTGATAAAATATGGTTGAAACTTTGTGTGATTTCCCATATTGCACCATCTTGTGCTAGATGATGGGCACTAACTCACTGCTGCTTTTAGTCACAGAGCCTTAGCATCTCTGAGAGAGCACAGGCACGTGAAATCCCAATGTGAAACAAGGTATTTATTCAGAAATTAGTTGGTTTATCTCAGATCTTCACCACTTGCTTACACAGCCACATATGAGCCCAGGTATTCAGGATGGAAATATTTAATAAAGAATATATAAATATTTACGTAAATGTGATTTGGACACCTCAGGGCTGTAGATTCAAAAATCACTTGGACTGCTTCGGCAGGACACATCAACATAAATGCAAGTAGTCATTAAATAATGGTAAGAAATTATAGCAATAAAACCTTCTTGCCTATTTTTCATCCCAGAAGGGTGAGAGAAAATGGCAAATTATTCAATGTTTTTAATGGTTGTCAGAAACTGGACAGAATCCAAAACCTAGTTCAGCAAATATTTATGAAATGGTATCTAAACCATTAACTGTTCTGCTTATCTGAGATGTAGTTGTGCAATCTGTTTCATATTCCTTATCCAGAGGTGGGGAGGAAAAGGCATGTTTTTGAGGTAGAATTTGTGCCAATCAGACTTTGAGACCAGAAGCAGTTTTAAGATTAATTTTTTTAAAAAAACACTTTAATAGGTCTGGATGATTCTTGAAATTGGCTACATCAAACTGAGCCCTGTGAGTGATTTGAAAGGGATGATTTAGAAATATGGGACATTTTCCTGGCTGTTAATGCCCCATTTTATTTGATCTGATCACTAATCAGAATAATCCTTAGAAGTTAACTGTACAGAGAAGCATTTGACCTGAACTGTGCTTTGCAGGAGAACCTTTTTTATTCCAATATGAATCCAGTCCTCCCTTTTACCCTCTCTAGGTCAGCCACAGTTTCCTTCCTTTCTACTACTGCTCAAGGAGGAAAGACAAAATGGTTTTGCTTGCTCCAGCTGGTTGACTGGTTTCTTTTGTACCCCTTAGACAGAATTTAAGAGGAAGCTTGTTTATTTTCCTGAACTATTTGTACATGCTGCATGCGTAAAATATTCATTTAGCTGGGGAAAAACCTTCTAAACACTAAGTATTTGTTCATTTTGATGTTAAAAAGGGCTGCCAGTGATCTTGTCTTAAAATGATTCAAGTAATAGCTGCCATTTGTGAGTGAACACTATGTACCATTTTCAGCTTTTTTGCTCCCAAGGGCCTTGTGTTATCAGAGGCACTTAGCACACCAAAGGAAAGGAAAGCAGTGGATGGTTCCTAGGATGTGCTGTCTGCCTGGTGCACAAGGGATGTCAGCTGGACCTCATCTCTTTTGCTGCTCAAGAAAAGGTACTGCCTAGCCTCAGTGATATTTATTATTTGATGTAGACGGAATTAAGGGCGGTGTTGGCTGCACCCAGTTGCAAAAGGGTGAAGCATCATCCAATAAATGGGATTAATAGACTGAGTGATGTGTAAGCCAAGTCCACTTCACTGATTTAGTGATCTGGAGTCATCAATTAAAGCAAGCCCTCCATCTTAGAGAGTATTTCAGTAGATCATCACAAATGGTATTTTGAGATGACCAAGAAAGGATTGGCAATGCTCTGTGGCTCAGGATCTGGCTACCTGTTTCTCCAGAGAGGTGCCAGTTCATTGCATGGTATTTTGATACCTCTGTTCAAGTATTGGAAGCTGCAGGGATGACCTTTCCGCCTTTTGCTTTCTTTTGCTTTCTTTTGCTTTGTTCTAGCAGAGGTGTCTTCATCTGAGCCAGCCTTTGATAGCATCTTGGCCAAAGATATGTCCCCATGGTCTGGGGAGTGTTTGCATTGCCAGTAAAGGACACTGTGAGACTGGTTGGTGAAGTAATCAAAGCTGAATGTGGTTATAAAAGAGGGATTTATCTTGATGAAGAAAAAAACTCAGATCCCCACCATCCCTCAGCTCCTACAGGGAGAGTTTGCATTGCTCTGCTAAGCACTTGCTCATGTGGTGTCCTTTCAAAATAGCTATTATCTTTTTTTTTTTTTTTTTTTTGGATGGTGATACTTTTGATGATTATACTTTGTGCTCAGGCACTTTATTTTCCCAATGAGGTCTTTATAATAAATTAAAAAGTCAACCCTGTTTGTGCTGCAGATGGGAAAACTTAAGCCCAGAGAAATAATGTGACTTTTGTGCAGCTACAAAGTGGAGCTGTGGTTAAGTGGGGAATAGGGCTGTTATGGAGCAGCAGAGACTCCAGCCTCATGCATTTGCTGCTCTGTGCTTCCTTCCCCCAGGTATTCGATACTGATGCAGACGCAGCCTCAGTCATCTGAAACTTCTGCTATTGAAAACGGGATCTTTTTCTTCCTCCTTCAGATCGCATTAAAAACGCCTGCGGTTATTTGAACCCTCCGACTTGCCCTGTGCCCCCTGAACATTTCGCTAATGCACCCAAAGCGGTGCTTAATGACCTGCCCGCGCTGTCGGAGCGCTCCTGCCCCCGCCCGAGTTCGTGTGGCAGGTTCTGCAGCCGGGGGGGAATCGAGCCCTGCGGCGATGCCCGAAGCGCTCCTGGCAGGGAGCCCGCAGCCGGGAGAATCCCGCCCGCCTGCCTTCTCCTGCGGTACCCACCGCTCTGCCATCCCCGCGCCGTGCCGCGATGGGAGGCAGGAACACACCCAGCCCTGGTCCCCATCTGTTGCAGCATCGGCTCCAGTAGCAGAGCCCGAGATGTTTAAATGCGCTTGCCTTTAGGGAAAAGCTTTCAATGCAGTTCTTCGATGGACGTTTCCAGCCAGACTGCAGGATTTTTCAGAGCTGTAAGTCAGAGCGGGGGCTCGATTGTCGCTGGGTTTCTCTGGATTTGATTATCTTTATTGTTAAATTTATTTATCTTAGCACGGGAAAATAGGTTTTGCATTCATTTAGGTGGATTCCCGAGTGCACTGCAGGAGTCTGCCGAGAGGCAGGAATTCTTCAGGCTGTGTAAGAAATGCATGGTTCTTGGGTATTTTGGTTTTTTCATCGTGTTTTGTCTCTTTTTTATGCATGACTGGCACGGAGCTGTTGTACTGTTTTTAGAGCATTTAATTACAATAGATACTCCAAGGCTGAACAAAATGTTCTTTTATCTAGTTAAAGAATGTAGCTTGGGTTTGGGGTTGTTATTTTTTTTTTCCCTTGCATAACTTTTCGTTAATGTTTTGGAAAGAGAGATTATCATTTGGGGGGTGTTCATTTATTTTCAGCCTAAAACCATCTGGTCTCTGCATCCTGCAATGCTTGGTTTCTCCTACTGCTCATCTCAGAGCCTCCTGAACTGCTGAGCAACTAACTGCCATGGCTAGCCACTGCAACCCCAAATCACAGGTTTTCAGGAACTGCTGTTTTGCTTAATGATTTTAATTTGGTATTTAATGAGGTTTGTTGGGATAAAGAGATATATTACAGGCTTCATGTGTTCCTCCTTGCATTTTTTCCTTTTGATTACCAGAATTAATGCTGAACACATGCAATTTGCACTGCAATTAATGGATCTGTGAGATAATGAATGTCCAAAAGGGATGAGGCGGCTCTGTCCTGGGATCAGAGCCTGGAAGGTTTAAAGATCCTCCTTTAGTGAGGTGATGGAGAATAGCAAATGAAATTTAATTCAGTATAAGATGCAGGGTATTTTGCCAGCATCTTGTGTGTTTTGCTTGTTGTTCCCTGTGTTATGGGCCACAGGAGAGATGAGGGTGTCAGCCTTTGGGGAAGAGATTTCACCCTCAGCTCTGTCCCCTGTCATGAGTCCAGGAGGGGCTGGAGAGCAGAGGTGGTGCTGACTTGGAGCAGCCCTGGGAGCTGTGAGGAAACTGGAGTTGCTGCAGTTGGGAGCCTGGGGGACAGGATTATCTGATGGAAGAGGGAATGATGGGCAGCAGGATGAAATGGATCCTGCTGACAAGGGGCCAGCCCTCAACTCAAAGGGAAGAAACCCAGCAAAAGAAGACTTGGTTGTACTTCAATTTAGTACATTTTTATTACTGGGAGTGCAATACAAATGTATTTATTTTTTTAAAATGCCCCGGTTTGAAATAAACAAAAAAACTCACCCACCCTCCCAAATCCATCCCATCAGTCTGTACAAGCATGTCTGACATTCATCAAGAAGAAACTAAGAGAATTAAATGCAATATTGTTGCAAATCTTTAAAGGCAAAACACAGTGTAGATGGAAATCACCTGTAACCAGAGTTTGCTTCAGGCAGCCAAGAGCCCTCGGGTTTCCATCAGGAGAAACAAATGCTCCTGTCATTTCAGCCTGTTTTGCCACCCAAGTAGGGGCAGTGACAAGCTGATTTGAAGACAAGAAATATTTAATCATCTTACATTTAAAATAAATGGCAGTTAAAAAACTGTAAGAGCTTGTTACCGTGTCTGTATGCACATATGATTATATCTGTTTCCCATATGCATTGCCCTATATGAGAGCATGTTTTAGATGTGTGTAAAAATACTGATGCCTTACAAGTTGAACTCTGTCACATCTACATCTGGGAGGACACAGTCACCAGGGGAGTTTGTTTCTGCATCTCAGTTTAGGTGTCAGTGCCTTTGCTTTTAGAACTGATGTGTATTTTGATGAAGTTACCCTTTTTGTGCTGATGCAAGAGACACTTTCCTAATAGGCATTTAATGATTTCTAGTGCCTGATTGTGGTTCTAAGTCCAATTTCCATTTCTAATAGATCTCAAAATAAGTGTTAATAAAACTTGGATGTAAATATATACTAATAGTTCTACAGCTGTTCAGTACATATAGATAGAAATTAATGTTCCTGATGAGAAAAAAATACCCAGTATTTTAGGGCCATATTACTGGCATGAACTTAATTTTTGGTAGTAATGAAAAATAAAATTGTTATTCTGAATCAAAATTTCCTGCTTGTGGATTTAATTTGTCTTGAGGGAAAAAAAAAGCTTGGCTGTGTTTTGCTTAGTTTTGTTTCCTTCTTGGGTGCTCATTAATTTCATGGGAGGTTTTCAGTGATGCTCCTTGGCAGGGTGGGTGTCTGTGCCAGGCTGAGCTGCAGGCAGGGGCTCTCCCTGAGCCTTGGTTTGGTAATTCCACTGTGAGCTTTATTTTTTTATGACAAACGGGTTTGGTCTGTCTGCCACATGGCTTGGAGCAACAGCCAGTTCTAAAATGGCCTCTCCCATGCCAGGCTCGTACTCTGCCCATCTGTCACCGTGTCCGGGGTGTCCTGCTAAGTTGGAAATGTTTCCCACACTCTCCAAGCAGGATCAAATGCTTCTCGACACATTTTGATGCACAAATTGTCAGCCAAATCAAATGCAGATTTGCCTGTTTCAGCTCACCAGTGCCCGCTGGGTTTCCAAGCCATTGCAGAGGGCAGAAATTACTTTTGGCATATGTGGATAACAAGCTTAAGTTTTCAGTTGGGTTTCTCTGAGCGTGTGTTTGCTTGTCCTTTCTCCACAGCATGTTCAGATTGGTCCATTGTAACTGTGGTGCTTAAATAACCTCATGAAGAATAGTAAGATGGCTAAAATCAGAAGACCCCTGCTAAAGGAGTCAGAATATGATATGGCTCATTTCTAAGGTTTTCTTCCCCACACTGAATCTAACCTAGGAATAATTTCTTGAAAAAAAAAATTTAATGAAGTCATAGTCTTTGAAAGAAGCCTGAAGTTTACTTGGGGAAATATCTTTCTCAAAATTTTAGTACTGCATATACAATGCTTAGAAAAAAACCCTGGGTATGTGTCATTTCTTCCCTTTCCATCTGAGGATTATTTCCAAACCAGACCCACTGCAAAAATTTATTTTCAGTGGTGGCTATTTCTAGTGTGAGTGAGTAATCCCTTTGTTGTGTTCTTCTGTTTGTCTCATTGTTCACAAGATTTTCCAGATGGGCAAGTATTTTATCCATATTTCTTCCAGAGATGGTCACTGGTGTCTTCTAACACCTTCTTCCAAGCAGAACTGTGGTGCTTTTTGAAGCACATCCCTTGAGACAGACTTTAACAAGTGACCAGGGCTTGGTGTGGGTAGGCCTGGAAGTGTGGTATTTACTATCCCTTGGACATTGCCAATTCTCTTAACAAACATGCTTTTTCTCAGAAGTTGTATAGCTGGCCTGTTTTCTTAAAATTTAAATTTTGTGGTTTTTTAGTTGGACATGGTGGTTCCTTCATCTCACTCCACTGGACACTCACACCATCAGAGAGTTAACCCTGTTTTCTGCACAGCAGCCAAAGCTGTGCAAAGAGAATGTCATCTTAGTAACACTTGGAAGTGCCCACAGAGCTTGGGGCCTCATTATGCTCCCACTGCAGGGATGCCTGGAGCATGTCTCGACAGCGAGCAAATCCGTGACTGAAACTGGGCTGAAATGATCCCAGCCAGCCCAACACCGGAGCTCGGAGCGAGCTCTGCTGCCGGAGTGTTTGCTCAGCCTCCTGCGGGGATGGAGCAGCCTCCCCAGCCCGAGTGTTGTCATGGCTACGCTGGTACCGGTGTGTGGAGCCGGGGACGGAGCCGGAGTAAAGCACGCTCGGCACTGCCGCGTACGCCCTAGTAAGAGGCAGCCCCTTGTTTGGACAGCTTGCTTTCTAAATAAGGGGGGGGGGGGGGGGGAACCCAAACAAAAACAATAAAAACCAACCAACCAGCCCACCAAAAAACCAAAACAACAACAAAAAACAAACAAGCCCCCCCCCAACCAAAAAACAATTAAAAACCAAACAAACCCACAGCTTGATTCCCACTTTATAGGCAGTAAAGATGGAGAGGTGAGATGCACAGTTCACTTATCCTATGTTGAATCCTTCAGAGTATAAGCAAGTTGTCTGGCTTCTCCCATACCAGGGAAACAGGAGCAAATTGCCCATTGGAGATGCTGGCTTTCACCTTCTCTCTAGGCTGGACAGAAAGTGTGGAGTAGATGACAAGTGACAGATACCCTTAATGCCTTCCCAGATGTAATCCAGAAAGCCAGAGCAGGCAATGAAAGCCTCATCACTGAAGTGCACTGATGAAGCTGTTCTGGATTGGATATGCAGTTTGTAAAGTGCTCTGGATTCCCACAGCATGAGTGATGTATTGTAATTTATCAGTGTGCATGGCACTGTTAACTGAAAACTTAGGAATGGCACAAAATCTCAGTATCTCTTAGCTCAGTCAGGGGTGGGACCAAAACGACATGAAGGCTGGGTTTGGGCAGAATGCTGTACTATGAGTGTGATAAAGTTTTCTGGGTTGTCCCTGAGAATTTGAGGTTTCTTCTGTCCTTGGGGGCATTTTATGTTGCCAGCTTCAGCAAAGTGCACCTTTATTTAAAGAGTTCAGAGGGTAATAAATGAAGACATCCATTCTTTTGGGAAAAGAAAAACTAGTTCAGCTTACAAAATAAAGCATATTGTATTTATTGGTTTCTTGTTACATGTGGTGCTAAATCTGTAAAAAAAGCTGTAGCAAAGTGACTGTAAACTTTATAGATGTGAAGTTGTTCTCTGTAGCTGCAGAATGATATAGGAAAATGTGTCAGGAAAGCACCAAGAGGGGAATCTTTCCTCACCATGGACTCCATGTGCTGTCTCCCTTTGACCTCCCCCTCAGGTCTTCAGCACACGAAGCACAGAATCATCTTGTTCTTCCTTTCCTTCCCTAATTTCCTCTTTGCTTCTGCTTTTTTTCCCTTTCTTTTTTTTTTTAGTTGAGGGACTACTAGATCAGAGCAGGTCCCTCACTTGCCTGGCTTTCCAGCTGTAAGCTTTCTTCTAATTGTCAAGATTATTCACGGTTATTGACTGACAAGAATGGAAAGAGGAGACAACAGGCAGCTGTCTTCCTAAATGCAGTGAACTGGAAAAAATATTTTCAGTTTGAGTATTTATGGCAGAGATATTTTGCCTGGTGTGAATGTCACCTTTTTTAGTCATGTATATGCAAGGGAGAACCCTGCAAGTCCTTCTCAGATAAGGCCATCAGTTGGAGGTTTTCAGTTTTGATTCTGTTCTGTTTTACTCTTCCTTGAGGAAATGGTTTTTGAAGAGATTTGGCCAATAGAGAGTGGGGAAAAACATAAAAAATGCAAAGCACAGTGACTTTTAAAGTAGCTGAAGTGTGGAGATGACTTAGTAAGCCTCAGGATGATCCTTGTATTGAATCCCCTTCAGATTGTTTGCTCCTGTGCTGCAGTGGCTCAAGTGTTTTCATTACATTATGGCAAAATCGTCTTTTGTTTCCTGCAGTTCTGCTATTTCACTGTGGCTGAAGTTGTGTTTTGTAACAAATGCTGGCTTTTCTCTGCAAATACATTGGGATCGTGTGTCTCATTTATGTAAGACAAACTCGTAAGTATTGGAAAGCAAGTACGAGTATGTGCCATCCGAAGGGTAACATTTCCAGTCTCCTGCAGTCCTTCCTTAGAGTCTTAATTCCCTCATCACTCACCTAACCACATTTTCCAGGACTGAGGTGTGTCATCTTTTGCTTTTACCTTCTGTTTCTAAACTTTGGGTGCTTCGTGAATGAAATGTCTCGCCAGAGAAAGGTTGTCTTTGGCTGAGCACCCAGAAATAGCACTTAATAATGGGTTTGTATGTGCATCCTGCTGATGTCACAGGGACTATTGAGAATTTTGGTTTCCTCCCTGGCATGCTTTCTCTGCTGTTCTCTCACTTTCTCTCTCCCTCTCCTTTTTTTTAAGTGGCATTTCATTATTTGCCCGTTTGCTAGGTTGTCCATCTGCTGTTGTAATAAACACGCTGCCAGTCACTGCTGTGTGGTTCGTGGTGTGAAGGAGCTGACAAACCAGGCTGTTGTGTGCTTGGGGATCGTAGTCAGGCTTTGTCAGAGTGCCTCTATGCTGCTCTGTGACTTACTGATGAGATGGAGAGCAGCACCCTCCACCACAGCATTGCCATACAGCCGTGAGCTCTCTGCACATTATAAACATGGTGGGGCTCCAGGCAGGAGGGATTCCATCCCATCCCAGGCTGTCTGTGCTCAGCTCATCTGCAAAGGCTGAATCACCAATGAGATATGGTGGGGTTTCCTGGCAGGAGAGCACAAGGCTTGAAAGAAAACTTCATTTTTTTCTGTAAACAGCATAGGAATGTGTTCTAGTGATTTAAGTCTGAGGTTGGGAACAACACAAAAAAAAAATCCATGCTCTCTTGGAAGTTTTTCTGATGTATCTTGTCTACAGCCTCAGAAACAAAAACAGTGAATTTGCTGTAGATTGCTGGAGATTAATGCCTGTCAGGATCAGTGAAGAGTTTCAGAAATTAAGAAGGTTGTGCTGGATGCTGCCAGTATCCCATGATCAGGATAACTCAGGAAGAACAGCTTGGAAGACAGCTGTTTTCAGGGAAATATCAAAGAATTACTGGTTTCATGACTCTCTTTAACCCCTTCCCTTTGAGATTCTTAGTTTTAGCAGCTTTTTCTGCCCAAGTGGGGGCAATCCAAGCTGAAGGACCTGTAGTGAGAACAGGGGAGAAGTGGCTTCAGTAGCTCTTTAGGACCATGTCCATTTCTTTTTGCAGCTGAAAGAAATGCCTTTAAATTGCACATAGGCTGGTTTTCTTATGCCAAGTTTTCATATGCGAGATTTTTTACACAGAACATTGAATAATCACCTGATGGATGGGGATTTTCACATATTGAAATCTGGATTAGATTTCAGTCAGCCATTACTCCATAACCTTTTAGATAGCACCTCTTTGAGACTGAATATTTCCCATTTGTTCCAGGCATATCATTTAGGGTGGCTTACCCTCTGTTATTTTAAATCTGATGCTGTATCCACCTTGAAGTGCACACAGCTGGTCCTGCACAGTCACCCAGTAACCCCTGGACTGTGCTGCCTCTGGAATCTTCATGCTCTGGACAAAATCATAGGATCATTAAGGTTGGAAAAGGCCTCTAATATCATTGAGTTCACTGCTGACCTGCCATCTCCACCATTTCTTCTTGTCCTCTCACTTGTTTTGGGAGAAGAGACCAACCCTCACCTGGCTACAGCCTCCTTTTAAGGAGTTGTGGAGAGTGATAAGGTCTCCCCTGAGCCTTTTTTCCTCCAGGCTAAACTTCCCGAGCTGCCTCAGCTTCTCCTCATAGGACTTGTGCTCCAGACCCTTCCCCATGTCCCTTGCCCTTTTCTAGACACTCTCCAGCACCTCAGTGTCTTTCTTGTAGTGAGGGGCCCAAAACTCAGCACAGGATTCAAGGTACAGCCTCACCAATCAAGTCTCTATATCTTATTTCTACCATCTCAAACTCTCCAGACCTACACTTTTGGGTTTTGGGTTTTTTTTTAAATACAAATAGCCTTAAAAGTAATAGCAAACACATAAATTGGAATAGCTTTGTGCAGTACAAAGCTGGCTTGCACAAATCCAACCAGCTTTGTACATCTGTTCCTGCCCACTCCCATTGAGTCATACCGAGACTTAGTCACCATCATCCTCAGTCTCACAGTACAACTTATATATTTCTCTCCAAAACACATGCTACAGTCTAGATGGCATGGGGGAGTGAGAAAAGCAAAGCAATGAGCAACCTACTCCTAAGGGAATAAAGGAATGTAACAAGTCTTATTATACTTTACTAGAACTGGTATATCAAAACAACAATAACAAAAGGACAGAAGTTTCTGTGTATGTCAGTTTTGAATCTTTCCTTGTGCAATAATGGAGTGATTTGTTATAAATCCCCAAAGGCTTCTAGATAGGATTGTTCTCAGAAAAAGACAATTTTCTATTCAAGCACAGCTACCAAGCTATGCCCTCTATTCCATGGAGATCAGACTGTGGATTCTGCTCATAGGCTATTAGCATATGTAGCATAGGCTTGTAATAGGTACGAATTCAAGGTTGATCTAAAAAAAATCTGCTGGTGTGCAGAGTGCAATGAAACAAACTGTTCACAGCTGATGTTAATAAAAATCCCGACCTTCTTTGTCCTTGGTAGGATACTTGAAGTGCTCATAGCTCAGTAATATCAGCAGAGGAAAAGACTTTGTTAAGGTGTGATGCTGAAGAGTGCAGCTTTTAGCAATTTTTTGTGAGATCAGAGCTCTTGTCAGCACTCAGCTTTATTCCTCTGTATGTTGTTTTCTTTGTTTATTTTATTAAAGGAGCTGTCTCCCCATATTGAAAAGCTGCCTTAGTAAAGTGTCACCTTCTGCTTGAGTTATGTTGTAAAAAGAAACTGTAATGTCTGGCAGGCATTTCACATCCTTAAATTTGGTGCAATCCTAGCACATATATAGAACTTAGTGAGGCAGAAAAATAATGCCTCAAAGGTGACACCATCCGTAGTCAGGACTGTGTGATGCTACCCACACTAGGACTCTGAAGTTGTTTATAGCTGAGGAACCCAGACTTTCAGCTGAGGTTGGTTATGGGACTACCACAAAGCTCTTCTGACCTGAGTCACCTCTGAAACGTGGCCAAAGAGTTGACCATGTTCGTGGGGACCCACTGCCGTGGGCACAGATTTCACATCCCCGTGTTCACAGTCATTCCTCATGGTTGAATAGACAGTTGCAAAAGATGCCAGCAGGGAGCCGTTTGTGAAATACTCTTTTGATACCCAGCCCTGAAGTTTTGGACCACTGTCGAGTGGGGCCATAAAAAGGTTCTTCTTCCACCCAAAACATGTTGGAAATTGGTCTCTGGCCTGTCAGTCACAGCATGCCCCAGCCCTCGCTGGCTCTTTGGCTTCAGCCCTTGCAGAGAGGCTTTATCGGCCTGGCTGCCAAAGTAGCCTTGAAGTGAAGCAATAACACAACAAGAATCCTGTTTATTCTGTGTTGCTTGCTGGATTCAAGGCTTTAGTGGTCTGTTATTTAAGTGGGCAGCCTCTGCAACAGAATTGCTGGAAACCTTCTTCTGACACCAAGGTCTCCAACTGCAGCAACCTCCAGACCAGCGTGTCTGGGCAAGCCTTTTTGGCAGGAATTCTCCTCAGTAAGGAAAGAAACAGTGAAACTGTCTGGAAAAGGTGAAAAATGGTTTGTCTAACCAGATCTTGCTCCTGCTATTGACTATGCTATATATATGCTTTCTGCATCCTCAAATGTGGTTTTCCTTCCTATTCTCCAAAATAGTTCTGAGAAAAGCTTCTTTGTTTTCCCAGGATATCAAAGAACAAAAATTTTATTCTTACTTCTTTTCACATAATCCCAAATATTCTGATATAATAGATGCCAAAGGAAAAGGAGCTGGAATTAAGAAGAGTCATCCTCTAGATGTAGGGGTAACCCAGACCAGAATCATGCTAGAGTTAGTCTCACCTTTTGAGGAGAAATTTGTGTGAAGAATCTGTAACCTTCCAGATATCTGTTGTTTCCCCAGAGGAAATAGAGAAAGAAGTGGTAGAGAGGATAAGTGCAAATACAGACAGAATAATCCTGACTTGCACTGGAAGATCACCTGTTGAGTACGTGTTGTGGGAGATTTCCCTCCCCAAGAGGGAGCCTGACTGGTGACAGGAGCACTGAGCCGTGGTTCTGCTGTGTCACAGCTCTGCTGTCCTCCAGGAAAAGCTTTGCTGTCCCTAGGGCTTTGTTCTTCAGTGAATATAACAGGAGCTGCCATGACAACCTCTTGTAAATAAGAGTGGATTGAGAACAAAATAAATCTGAGGTGGCTTTGTGGCTGTAAAGTAAATCTAAAGTGCTTGAGAGGTCATTTTTTCTAACGGGATGGCAGGAGTGATGTCTGGCTGTCAGATGGTGCAGAGCGTTGGAAGGACTGACTAAGGAGCACAAGCATGACAGGAAAGCCAATGAAACTACCAAAACAGCCTTTTCATACTCTTAATTCCAGGTTAGCAGCACTTTACAGGGGTGATCACAGACTGTGGTCTCCGCAGAAGTTGTCTGTCCAAGGTTACAATGCAGGACTGATGGATACAGGGCATGATGCTGTTAGTTTCTCAGCCAGGGCTCTGCAGACTGAAGAACTCTTCCTCCTACCAGGATGTCACTGTGTGCCTTTGATGGAAGTTTTAAATGTCTCTGCAGAACCATGTGGTTGTCCAGGGCAGTTATTCCAAGTGGAGTAAAGCAGAGCTGGAGAGCTGGAAAGCTGTCTAAGAACGGCTTCAGTCCCTGGTTACTGGCAGAGAAGCCTTCAGTGTGTATCTGTTGGCATCAGATCAGAGCAGTCAAATCTGTGACAAGGGCAAGGGTTGCACCATTGGTCTGTCAAGAGTTCTGTGGTGTTTTGCAACACTTTTGGAGCAGGTTTTGTTTGTTTGTTTGTTTGTTTGTTTGTTTTTTTAAGAGTTAATGTATCATCAACTGCATCATCACGTGTTTCTGGATGAAGAGGAACACAAGAAAGAAATTGGTATATCTATCTTTATTCTGCAGAAATACTCATAAAGGGAAAAAAGACACCTAGTATTTCCTTGCTTAACCAACAGATTGGAACTGAGAGAGCAGTATTTGCAGCCTGGTATTTGATACATGTATTTTGTTCCTTCTGTGAATGGATGCCTTCATGTATAGAATCCCATGAGAGATGAAGAAATTGTTAGGTAGCAGTTACAATTATAGACTTTTTCACAGGACTAGAAGTACAATTATTACCCACTTTGAAATGTTCAGCAGTGCTGTATTAACAAAGAAAGGTCTCATGCTGCCCAGAAAGCTCCAGCTCCAGTTATTTTGGCTTCCAAGTGGAGACTTGTTCTGGATGTAAAGGCAGATGAAGTCAATACCTCCATGATAGCTGAGAGTTACAAATCAAAATAGAGTTGTCATCTGGGTTTCCTGATACTTTTAGACTTCAGACTTTAATATATATATGGCTTTAAACTTAGAATTGTAACTGAGAACTGAAATTTAGCTCCTAGAAAAATAGTTGTATCTACCTACCCCTCCTGGTTTTGAAGGTTTCTGCTCAAATAAGACATTTTGGTTTCATTCGTGGCAGTTCTAGATTTTCTGAACAGCTTTTTCAACCCTGTTTAGTAGACACATGTCCCCTTCAACCCAGTTTCTTCCATCCAGTCCCCAGCCTTCCTAAACATGTGGTTTTCTCCCTGGAAGTTACACCAGGGAGTAATACAGGGGTGCTAATATGTAGAGATCAAAAGAGGTTATTTTCTTGATTTATTCCATGAAAAATGACTTAGCTCACATCAGATTCCAGGTTCTGCACTACTGAAGATGGGTAGAGGAAAATGTTGGTAAGTCCTTTGGCTAAATTAAAGTAAACCCAAGGGGATATGCTGTTGTGTAACTTTCCATTAGGGTCTTAAACATCTTCACAGAGATTCTTCTCTTCAGTCCTGCAGTAGCATATGAAGTCATAATAATAATAATGATGATAATCTGTTTATTGATGCCATTTATGGCTGAATAATTTTTATATGGAGTAATTTTAATCTTAACTGCAGTGCCTGGTCCAGCATCAGTCAAATCTTGGTAAGAGTGAAAACCTAAACCGAACAAGTTGCCTCTTCCTTTGGTTTTGAGATGTTTCCTTATGTTTTTGTTTGCAAACAAAGGTGATGTGAAACACAGATGCCTGGGCAAGAGGGAGCTGCATAGTTGAGCCTTTGTAGATAGTTCCCATTGAATGTGTATAGACAGGGCTGGGAGCAGACAAATTTGTCAGGAATACATTTGTTTGGGGCCTAATGATTTGGGGCCAGCTTGGCCAAGCCTGGCTGCTGCTTTTTTTTTTTCCTTTTCAACTTGGCATGAATTACTCCCATGTGTTTCAGTTCCAGTAATTCAATATTTTGTTCCTTATTTTTGTTGTTCATTATGTAACCAGAATATTTTCAAACACTTGTAAGAATTATGCCCGAGTTATACACAATTTTTGAGCATATTTTGAATTTAGTATGATTACACAAAGCAATGTGATTAGACCTGTGGCTGTTCTGAATTCTGAAGACAATCAAGCCCTGCAGACTTCATGGATGGTGCTAATTTGTAATTAAGCTCTGTTTGATCACAAATTAGGTTTACGTGAAATTGCTATTTATTTATATTTTGAACTCTTTTAAATGGGTGCAGATGTGGTGGTTGAGAAGCACTGAATCATTGCATGGAAAGGGTGATGCCTCGCATCTGGGAGGTTTTGTGTTGGGGAGGTATTCCTGACATTTAGGACCCAAGACAGTTCTTCAGCACACAGCATTAGGCAACCTCATGCTTCTGGTCACAGAATTGCTCATTATGTACTTTTCTGATCAAACAGATGCTAAACTTGACACTAACATAATTTCCTTATGCATGTGGAAAGGAGTTCTAAAAACCCTGCGGCTGGAACATGAAGTATCATAAACAGAACAGACGGCAGGAGGTGGAATATAATTGCAGTTTGTTTTTGTTAGTTAAAAATGAACATGTGTGCTTTTCTCATGGTTTTATTGTCTTTCATCCTGCAGAATTGGGTGCTCCTCTCTCATTTGTGCAAGTGAATTGATTATTTCCTCCCTGAGCACCATGTCAGTTTTCTCTGTCTTTTTTTCAGAAGTTACGTATTTCTCAGAATGTTGACATACTTTCATTCTGGCTGTGTTTATTGCCATAAATACTCTTTAAGATCATACATCCCACTAAAGGCAAGAAGCATTTGCTGAGCAAGTGGATGTGTTTATAATTTCCTACCAATTTTTCTGTGGGCTTTCGGTACCTCCCCTTGAAAGTTTTAACACAGGACTTTTGACTTTGGCTGTGCAGGTTGTTTTTGATGGTGATGTGGTGCAAGTGCTGCTGAGGGCTCCCTGTTCACTTGTAACTTACATCTGACATTGTTTCATAGCCAAGGAGAATGATCAGAGTCCGTGTTATTGCTTCCAGCAATTGCCATGGGTAAAGCAATGGGCACTCTGAAATAGATCTGTGGGCTTCAGTCATGGGATGCTCTGAGGGAAGGAAAAAGGCATTAATAAAAGACATCAGTTTTTCTTCTCTGTCCTTGCAGGATCTCAGCTCTTTTGCCATGCCATTCTTGGACGGTGATGTGGAGAGCACGGACAAAAATGCTTCTCGCAAGGTAGGATATATCCAAAGCTTCCCCTTCTTTGCACTGCTTGAATCCCTTGGTGGTAAACACAGTTTGTTAGGCTTAAAAAAGCCTGGGTTTTCATCTTCCCTACCATACCATTAACCTGTTGAGAGTGGTGCACTAAGGTGAATCCAGTGGCTTTTGCAGACCTTACCGTGACGGTGCTTGTGCACTATAACCTGCAAAGCATGCAAGCTGCTGCTGGTACTGTTGTAAATGCAGATGTTGTGTGTAACACAGCTGTAAAAGAATGAGCTGATGTTGCATAGCAGTATTCTCAGGAATATTGTTAGCTTACAAGATCTGTGGTGGTGCTGCAGAAATAGTCACTGCCCAAAGGAGTACCTGTGGCTGTTGGTAGGTTTTCCTGGAATTGCCTCCTGATGGTTGCTCTCTGTCTGTGGAGGCTTTAACTGTTCACTGTCCTTGATCTCTCTGTCCTTGGCACTGGAAAAACGAACTGCCTTCATTTGCTGAAGCCATAGTGATAGAGCCTTCCCGTGAACAAAGTAGAAAGGTTCCTCCTTGATGTGAGATTAACTCAAGGTTATCCTTGGAGGCATTGATTTGTTCTTCTGATGCTATTAAATTAAGCCAATGTAGTCACAGAGTTGGCTTGCTTTAAAAAGGATTAGGGGAGCACATTCAATGGAAAACATTAGAGATGGTTATACCAATCTTCAAAGCAATAAAAATGGTGGGTGGGATCTGTCATCTTCAGGTCCTGGCCTCCTCATTTTCACAAAGCATTGAAGTGCAAGCTGGTCTGCTAAATGTAAGCCTCCTACCAGCCACGTTCTGAGCTTGGCAAAGAGGGATTCTCCTCCAACCCATAGACAACCCCGAAAGCTACCAGTTTGACTTGTCACAGTATTTACAAAGCTGTGGACCTCCATGATCATTAAACCTGCTACAATCCATTTGGCAGAGAGTCTGCAGATTTAGTTAAAGGCAGGAAAAGCAATAAATATCTCTTTACTGAAGCTGATCTGCATCTACAACAGTAATACCTTAGCTCTGTTGACAGCATGAGTTTCTATTCCTTTGCACCTCACAACTAAGGACAGATGTTTTAAGAATTTCTGCAATCCATCAGCAATTGAATATGTTTATAGCATTGGCCTTGTTCTTTTCTGTATTGGATGTTTTAGACTGAGGTAGGAGTTGCTGATGCTGGAGAACCTTTGTAGATGCCAGGGAAGCTCAAACATACAGTGCTACCAAAAGGTGCTTGTTTGGAGGGTTTGAATAAAGTGAACAATGTGATGGTTTTGGAAAGGATAGTCATGCTGGAAGAAGGCAGGGGTTTCTGGCTAAAACTTGATTTTTTTATTTACCTGCTTGCCACAAAGAAAGGTGAGAAGAATGCATGAATCTCAGTCACAAGGAAATAATGTGCCAAGGCTAATTGCACTGATGTGCAGAATTACGTGGTATCATTTAATGACTTCCACTCTACCATTCCTGAATCCTGCTGTTTTCTTATAACTGGTCTCAGGACTCTCTTTTCACAAAAGCACAGAACCATTTAGGTTGGAAAAGACCTCTGAGATTATTGAGTCCAACCTTTGACTCATCACCACCTGGCTTTTGAGGAGTTCATGTCTGAAGAGGAGCTGGAAGAGCGTTTCAATAGTTGCTTCTTTTTTCGTAGCACTGGTAAATTCTGGGGCAAGTTCCGCTTATGGAAGTGCAACTGACTTTGGAATAACCATGGAACTGGGGCTTAATATCTGCATTTTTAACTGACCTTCTTGACTGTGTAAGAGCCTGAGGTTTTTTCTACCATTATCCTTGGAGCTCTGTTCAACACATGCAACAAAATAGTAGGAAGGGAGCTGGCAGTGCCCCACTTCTGATAAAAAACCAGATCATCTTCTAAAACTCATTGCCACACATACCATCCTATATATTGTTTTCCTCAGTGTGAAGTATGGGATTTTTGCTGGTAGTGAATGATGAGTAGCAGCAGACTGCAGCAATTATTTAATTCTAACTAAAAGTTTGCCAGTCCCCACTGCTGATACATAAAAAAGTCCCCAAGCTACCCTTCCTTTTCAAGGAGGAGGGCTTTTCTTAGTTCCAGTTTGAAATCACCATCTGATGTGTAAATTTTGTCTATTAAAAGTCAGTATTTCTCAGTAGTTTGGCTTTTTCCATTCACTTGTCATGTTGGAGACAGGCAATTCATCAGGGATGTCTCTCTTCCTGCACTTAACTCTTCTGTCGCCTGGGCTATAGATCAAGAGGAGTTCACAACCCATCTTTCTGATCTGCCTTTAATTTAATTCTCCTGTTCTTTTTGAAAGGCTTTTAGAAACTGTATTAACATTTTTCACAGAAACTCTCAGCAGTTTACCATGCAAGTGTCTCTCAATCATTATCCTGTGACAACAATCCTCATTACACAGCTAGGAAATTCAAGTCTCGAATTATTTGTTCAGGTTCACGTAGGAATTTTTTGGCAGCGGTGGTAAAGTGACACACATTTCCTGAATTTCAACCTTAATCACTTCTCATTAATATGTCTACTATTATAAATGATGTATTCTTCTCTCCTTAATGACTCATGGCAGGAAGAGGATAGGGATAGTTTTCACCCTCCTCCTTTGAAGATAGAGAATATAATACTGTGAAGGGTCTTATGTAGAAGTGTTTGGCATGGTGTGATGGAGAAAGGTGCCTGTGACAGATATTTTTGCCCTTCTTATTGCCAGACAAATTGTCTTAACACTCACATGGGCGGCTTTGTCTAAAGCAACTGATATTGCTGACTGCCCCATGCTCAAAGGTGGAACTCTCCAGAAATGGCTTCAATTCTTCCTGCAGAGAGAACTTACAGGGTCATTAAAGAGAGAAATAAAAACAAGGACAACTGGGAGCTGAAAAGCAATCAGATTTACTGCATTTCCTCAGCCTGGGAAAAGACAGTGGAAGAGGGGCAGTTTGGAGACCTGGAAAATCACAAGTGATTTGGAGCATCATTCAGAAAATAATTCTGGTACAACAGGGCAGCAGTCAGGGATGAGTGGCCCTCTGCACCCAAATGCCTCTATCACTTTTAGAGGTCTTAACACCTTGAATGTTTATAGATCTTTCATCTAAAATGTAGGTTAAAGGATAAGGTGTGGAAATTACAGGAAACAGATAGCCATTGGTTTCAAATGAAAGCCCAGGGTTGTGAATGATCAAAAAGAAAAAAAAAAAAAATGACACAGGAAACTTGTCCATGGGGAACCAGCTAGCAAATTATAGATGGAGGAGGGAGGAGGTGGGAGAAAAGACCTTTGAAGAATAATATTGATTAATTTATTTATGGAAATAACGGAATTGTCATAAAAATGTAGACAAAAGCTTGGAAAAGAAGTATGCATTAAAAATTCTTTTCTCTCTGTGGGAAAAAGCTGGTGAGATGTTTACATTAGATGACAAAGGTGGATCTGTCCTATTAATAGCCTAAGTGTCTTTAAAGCACAAGCTGTTAAAGTAAAATATTTTAAAATTAAATCCAAACAACTCTGATAAAACACTCTTGAATGAAGTGGCAGAGCTTTCTCTGCCAAGTGTTGATTGGGAATAAATCATGGAGCAGAGATGAAGATTCACAAGACTGCTAAAAAGGCAATTACTGTGTTAATACATGATGTTTGCAATTAGGATAATGTACAGGTTTGTCAAACATTAGTCCTGCGCAAAACAATGAAATAGCTGATGTTGGCTAGTTAATGATGCTGTTACAATGGACTCATTTGGATTGAAATTAATTGTAAATGGTCCTTTTTGAATAAATGTGGGGGTTTAAATGAGTTATAAATTTGGTTGAGAAATGTCATAGTGTGGGTGTCATATATATAGAGAAGTAGCACAAGTCATTTTGATTTAAGAAATTGGAATGAGACTGAACAAACATGGAGCCTAGTAAATGAATAAAAACCTGGCTGCTAAAATAAATGGAGACTACCAGTGGAAAACTTTGTTTATAGGCAGACAAAACATTCTGTTGCTATACTATATCATACCTTATCAGTGGCTTGAAAGATAGACAGACTCATTACTGGTACAATTTTTGGTTCATACAAAAATGAGAGGGGAGAGAGTGGTAAATTCTGAGCAAGAGACTCTGATGAAGAATGACATGACTCACTTAAAACACGTTTTGCAAACAAACAGCCCATCTCAATTTTGCCAACTGGTGATCAGTTACCCCTAGGACCATCTAATGCAGACTTCTTGGGAAGTTTTTCACGAAGCCTGGGTTAGATTTTGAGAATAGCTGTAGGTAATCAGCTGTTTGTGGATTCTGGATGTGACTCAGGTGAAAGGATTAGTTTGGGTTCTGGGGGTATAAATGAAGGAATAGAGTGAAAGTAGAGGTTTTGTTATGACTGCATTTGGCACTAACTCACTGTTCTGCTATCAGCAATGCAGGGAACTGTTGGTAAACTAGAATCAGACTGTTGGAGAAGTAACTTCAATATTGAAGGATTCCAAGGAGTGCTTTGTCCTGCTTCTGGTCCCAAAATAGTTTTCGTTTTGTCCAGTGACTCATGGGAATGGCACGAGCAACCCCAGAACAGGGAGGAGAAGAAAAAAAACCACCACATTTTCAGCCCCTCCTTCACTGGAAAATAAATCTCCTTTGGATTTATTTTTTTCAGAGTCTTTTAATTGTCCATTTTTTATGAGCAGTGAAGATGGGGAGCAAGTCCTGGGTAGTGCCACATAGGGCACATATTGGCATAGGGCACCTGCAGTGGATGCAGGGAGCCTCAGGGCAAGGGCGTGTCGGACAACCACTGCACTGTGATGTGCACGGCTTCTCCTCATCCACTGCTTAAAAATAGATGTAGTTAGGGATTAGGAATTGGACAGGGAGCCAGCCCTGCTCTCCCCTTTCCTAATGCCTGCTTCTGTCGTTGAGCAGCCCTGCTCACTGCTGGAAACCTTCCCCTGACCACGTGTGCAGCAGTGCCGAGTTCTCAGAGCCTGCCAGAGCAGCCAGCATCATCCTGTTGTATTTTAATCTGGGAAAGTGTCATTGTACTTTAGTTTTGGGAAGTGACATCTCTGACCCTGTAAAATACGATGTCATCTCAATTGGTACAGCTCATGCAGAACAAAAGGGACCTGTGGTTGTGAATGTGAACACTGGAAGAGCAAGTCCTTCATTACCTTTCAGTCTAATGAAGTCAGCTCTTGTGTCTCTGTGAGCTCTTTTATTCCAGCAGAATGAGAGAATCATCCAATTAACTTTATCAAAGGACTTTTTTGTTGGGATTCAGTGGAAGGGCAGGAAACAAGTGCAGACATCTATCTGGTGTATTGTCTCTAATTGTGTTTACTGTCCCTGTTGAGGATGGTGGGAGGTAATTCCTTTTCTGTTACTTGCCTTTCAAAAAATTTTTAAGTGAAGAGGCAAAATAAAGGTCAAATAACTCACTGTTGTTAAAGCAAACAGAACTCCATAGTGCTCCATAAATGTTCTCACTATTCAGAGTTGGAGAAAAAGGGAACAGAGCTCAGGAGCATTTTATAACTTTCACTTAAATTCAGAAGTATTTTGAAAGGCTATTTAGATTCAGCCCATTTGTATTTGACAGATTATTTTTTCAGCCTGTTCTGAGAAATGAAACTGAATTTACCACAAACTGAACCTAAGCCAGAGATTTTTCAGAGAGAGCATCCTCTGGGGAAGGCTATGTGCTCAATCAAGGATCTGTTGCTGGAGCACCCTTGGCAGGAGAGCAGAGGGGATGGCTGTGAAGAGGTGCTGCAGCAGGGGCACAGGCAGTGCCTGGATTTCCAAAACAGTCTCTGCCTGTCCGTGGTCAGGGTCTTCTCAGCAGAGCTTGTTCATTTTTCTGGGCATGTAGCTTTGGCAGGACACTTCTCTTCCCTGCAGTTCAGTGCTCCTTAAGTTCTAGGTTGAGACCAGAAATTTCTTCTTAGAGAGGACTTTATCTGGCAAAAAAAGAGGGATCAGATTTCCAGTATAAAACAAAGGAACAAAAATAACAATGTTGGGAAAATTTCTGCCTGTGGCAGGGCTGAGATGGTGGTGTGAGGATGATGAGAGACCAGTTTGTGGGGAAATATGAATAGTTTGGTATCTTAGCCCATTGCACTGGGGATTATCATATGGTAGTGATTAAGTGTTGTGCACTTCAATATTTCTTGTGAAATAATGAAGAATTGCAAGCCAGGTAAGAAAACAGATGAAGGAAAAGATTGGTATTGAAAGGATGAGTGCTGGATGGAGGGACAGAACTGGTGGGGTTTCCCCAACAGTCCTGGGTCTTTGCCAGTAAAGCTGAGACAAAAAATAGAAGCACAGTAACCAAAGTTGTTGAAGGTGCAAAGAAAGGTGTTTTTTTAATCATAGGGAAGGATCTTATACAGGAGGACCCGGATGACCTTCAGGATGGATAATTCTTACCAGCACAAGATAAAAGGTTGTTCACTTGATGTATGTTAACCAGAGCAACAAATAAAAGAGGTCAGGGAGTGTTCTCTTCACCTGAAGATGAAGGGTTTGGGCACAATCCTGTTGAAGAGCCAAACTCTAGGCTAGGAGAAAGGAAGAAGAGATTAGGAAGAGAGAAAGATTCCATCATCCGGGTGAAATGACAGGGGCAGCTTTCATAATCTTATTCCTTTTAGTAAAATCTTCCAGAGCTGCTTGACTTGGGGCAAGTGCCCCACTATCACTTTATATTTCACTCAAAAAATTGAATGCTAAGTTTGCTAAATGCCAAGCACTGTGAGACGTGTCTCATTCTGTTGCTTTGTTTTCAGCAGTGGATCGTTCTGGATGTATTTTAGAAACGTGCCTATGATTATTTAGTGTGTACAACAGGGCAAAGTCTCTCCATGGTCCCCAGCCAGGGATCCTTTTTGTGCTCCAAAGCACGAAAGCTGATAGCAACTTAGAGCATTTTAGGAGATACTTACTCAGTGCTGTGCAAGGTGGCCAGTTCAGCCTTGAACAAGTGCAGTCAGTCACTACAACCAGTGCATCTGATGTAGCACAGGCTCTGCTCTGTTGCTTCACCTCCCTGGGGAGCAGATTGCTCTAGGCTGAGAGTAGGGTCACCAAGCTGCTAATTTAGCCCAAAGCCAGCTCCCCTGTTCGCTGCAGGCATAAGGTCAGGGGCTGACATTTCTCTCCAACATAAGCAGTTTTAAGGTCTAAGGAGTCCAGGGTTGGGCAGAGAGCTCAAAGATCCCATATATGCTCTGCATAAAGCCAACACAGGAAGTGTTTTGTTGTTGGTTGGTTGGATTTTTTTAATTAGGTGAACAATCCTAGAGGAAGTTTTCAATTTGCTTGATTAGATTTTATTTGTGCATTTATTAGTATTGTACTTGTATTGTGAGTTTGGATTCCTTATCTCCAAGACGCCAATTATCTGTTTGGGATAAAATGAGCCATATCACTGTGAGCGTTTTTGGTTTTTTTAGGTGTGTTTTATATTTCTGCCCGTTCTCACTTTACAGCTTCTCCTGGACCAAAACAAAGTGATTAACAGTGGTTACTAATGTGAGAAACCAGGGTGTAATACTTTTATTTTGCTACTACAGCTCAGCTGGGGGAATAGTTATTTTTCCAAGGCACATGTGGGAGTTTTCAGCCCACCTGCCTATCATAGCTTCAGGAAATGAGTCCAAAAAGCATGAAGAACAAGCTGATGAATGATCTAGCTGTGTAACCTGCCTCTAGCATCACTGCCAGAGTTGTCACACCGAGTCTGCATGGGATGATGGGGTTTATTCCACAGCAAAGATTCTTCTTCATTCCCAGCTGAAGCATGAAAATGAACATTGTCTTACGACTTTTGGATATGCTGTGATAACTTGCTGCTGATTTTACTTGCAGAAGCACCTAATAGTCTCTTTAAACTTGCAATACATTAGCCACAAATGATATTCTAAGCAAGCAATGCTGTTGTAATTCCCCAAGCAAAATCACAAGTGTTTACCCACCGTGATGGTGGGTGTAACCTGTGTGTAATTAACAGGCTGAGGAAGAATTCAATGTAGTAATTTCCTTTAATTTGGTAGTGTGCACATGTGTATTTAGCAGTGTGCCCCTGGTGCTCTGACAATTAATTAATTCATCTGCCTGGCACAATGGAGTGAAGGCAACTGGTTGTGATTGCAATAAATAAAAACACCCCACTGCTTCTGCTCAGAATTTGAGAACGATTTGCTTTTGTGCTTGACTTGCATGTACAAGGGAATGCTGACCTTTTTGACAAATTGTTGTTTGACACTTCACATCTCTAAAATTGCTTTAGTGTGTAAGGACACCATAGTCCTTTTGAAGTTACTCCTATCAGTGTGTCATTTTAACCAAACAAGCATGCAAAAAAGATAACGTGAAGCATTAAGGACAGTGCCAGAATGAGCTCCTTGGCTTTACAAATGTCATGGCTTGTCATTTTAGGAAAAATTATAATGAACTTATCATCCTGGAAACACACCTAAACTACAGTAGCAGCGGCAGATTTGTATTATTATTAAAATAAGCTAGAAAATGTTCTTACTCCTCACTTTCAGGCAGTAGATTTGGCAGCAGACCTGTTAAAATTGCAATGCAGAAGGAGGTGCCATTGTGCTACTTGGTTGTTTCTTAAACTGTGTAGTTGTGAAGAGAACAAGGCATAAGTAGTCTCAGGTGATTTACAGATGATATTTTAGTAAAGTTAATGAGCTTTTATGAGAAAGCTATCACTTTGGAACTGTTTTACCCATGACAAAAGTGCCATTTGTTTATTAGTTTCCTGTAGTGTAGTTATTATTCCAGCTCTCCGTTGAGGCACTGTGCCCTATTATTCTTGATAAATACTCACTGGGAGACAGTCTGAGTACTGGAGGACTTAAGAGTGGGAATAAAGGAGGTACAGTCCTCATGGCAGAATAGATGTGTAATTCGGATTTTCAAGACTGTACACAGCATCCATGACAGAGCTGGGAGGCAAACCTGAGCCTCAGGCAACTGCATTAAGCATGAAACACTGCTTTTTTCTCCTCTTGTGGAGACTGTCCAGAGTCTGTTGTTGCTTCTGGTAGTTGCTATTGCTTCAGTTAGAATTGACTTATCTTTTTCAAAAACTTCCCCTTGAGGACAACTGCTCTCCTAACTTATCTGTAAAAGGACACGTGTATGTTTGAGACATTTTTGCCCACACTGTCAAAAACAGGAATTCAGGTATAAAAAGTTGTTCTGTCTCTTGTCAGACATCTCTGTGCTGTGCAGAGGAACACAGAGCAGAATTCATCATCTATCTAACCAGGGCTGTGCTGGCACAGGTCTGTGCCCCTCCTAGTGACCCACGCTATTTGTGTCCATCTCCCAGACCAGGTGCCACTTGCCCTTTAGGTTAGAAACCTTCCCAAAAGGGAGACTGTAATCTCTGCAGGCCTTTCTGCAATTCCACACATCAGGACATGCTCCAGGTCTGTCCCACCCCAAGTGGAAAGAGGAGCTGGTCCAAAGTGCATTGCAGAAGACAGAAAGAACTACAAGAAGTGGGACCCTGGGTTATGGAGGGAGCAGCTGTTTGGCCATTATGCTGCTGTCTACAAGTGTTTTGGAGCTGTGAATAAACATTATTTTGAAAAGAGAGTTATTTGCATGGATTTTAAACTCAGCTGACCATTTTTAGCTGGGTTCATACACACAAGCCTTCACCAACCCAAAGGAGAGCATGTGTGCCCATGAGGTTTCCTTTCATCTAAATAATCCTAATGCAAGATGCTGTTTCTCCCTAAAATGACTCCCATGGCAGCAATGCCCTTACCTAACTGGACTGACACACATCAGGAGGCATCTTCACAGGCAAGAGCTGCTGCCTGCTCTATCCCTCCTGGTTTGTGTTGAGTAATTGGGCAGAGAGGAGCAGGCATGCAGAGGGCTGTGGGCACATCCACCTTGGCCTTGGCTCAAGCATTCCCCAGTGACCTGAACCCCACTGCTGCCTTCTGCCAGGAACAGAGCCCTTCATTCATGAGAAATGCCCCCAGCTAAAACAGCAGCCTTATACCCACAGAAGTACTTTGTGCATCCAGAAGGAAATAAACTTAATGTATAGCCCAGGCACGTGCAAATCCCACAGACATTTTGGGTCAGCTTCTGTTAATTGTATGGGGGAAGAATTTGATCTCTGCTCCTTTTTTTTTGTTTGTTTTTCTGTGTTCTTTTCTCCCCCTCACTGGGTGAGCCCACCCAGTGCAGAACTGTGCTGTGCTGTGCACAGATATTTACACTGCTGGAAAGCCAGCAGAGGTCCCAAAAGGGATACAACTGTTAGAAAGGTCATATCCCAGCTCAGGTAATTAGCAGGAGCGTCGCCACACTAAAATGGTTCCTCTATTTTTGGGATAGGAGGTGCAATCCCACAGTTGTGGCTGTGGCTGGCATCATGGAGACCTGTCAGGCACTTGGGGACTTGTGTGCTGTGCTGAGTCACATCATGGGATGGAGGTTTAAGTACTGTGGGTGGGTGCTTAAATTCACGAGGAAGACTTTGGGGCACCGTGTTTCCTTAACCACGCCCATTCACCGCCTTAAATAAATTCATTGCCAGTCATCTTTCATTTGTCCAAGGAAGGAAGAGGTATGTGTAACAAATAAGAGCAGTAGAAAAATTCCTGCATTATATGTGTGATAATAAAATGTGTGCACACATGGAAATGGTTTTGTGCAATTCAGGGTGTCTTTAAGAGCAAGGGGGAGCATGAGGCCAGAGAGGTGACACACACACACACCTGCATGTCAGTGGAGGCAGGTGCTGGGGAAGGTGAGCTCTGGCTAATCCACCAACCCAACAAACAGGAGTTGCCTCTGTTGGGACAAGTTCAGAGATCCTGAGAGGCCTGAATTGAACTGAATTAATGGTGATTTTTCTTTTTTCTTCCTTCTTCTCTCCTCCTCAGGTGGATGAAAGCTACTCAGCTGGCAGTCCTTCAAAAGGCATTTTCTCAAAAGGTCTCCAGAACCGACCTTCCAGCCCCGTTTCTGCCCCTGTGAGATCCAAACACAGTCCTGGCTCACCCAAAACAGTGTTCCCCTTCCCCTACCAGGAGTCTCCCCCACGCTCCCCACGCCGAATGAGCTTCAGTGGGATCTTCAGGTCCTCCTCCAAAGAGTCTTCCCCCAATTCTAACCCGTCTACCTCTCCTGGGGGCATCAAGTTTTTCTCCAGATCAAGAAAAAGTAAGAAATTGCTCATGTTATTTCAGGAAGATACACGGTACCCCTGGGCTTGGCCCATTCTTTACCTGCGGTAGTGAAGTAAGTGCAGATGAGGCATGTGCTAACTGTTCGTTATCTCTTTCACTGACCATGTGTTGTGGGTTTCTGACTTGCTGGCTATTAGGTGTGACTTCTGCAGGGCTATGGACACCTCAGGGGCACCTACCAGGGCTGAGGATGGAAATCACACTCCTAAGCTTTGCTTAGAAATCCTTTGTCCATGTTAGTGGGAGTTTTCTGGGTGGTTTCTCCAAGGTTGGTTGGACATCAGTGCCAGGACATGAGAACAGCTGGAGACATTCTCGGGATGTGTGGTGGAGGTGGGCACTGACATGAGGTCACTCAGGAGTTACAGGTTCTGTAGACCCCAAAGGGAATTTCAGCTGTGTTTTTAAATTGGTATTTCTTTGTCCTGTTGTAGGAAGGGAAAGCATCCTTTACTGGACAGAAGTAAATTATATATGTTTCCAGTCAAATGAGCATTAAGGGGATATTTGAGCTCCTCTGCAAGAATATGAAAGGCATAGCAAACCTTCATGTTTCAGAGCAGTTACTTTGTACAGCTTTATACTGGGCACAGATTTTAGCTTTTCAGCAGCCTGTGTGCTATTAACCACTGCTAGAACTCAGAAATGATCAGGATTGAGAACGTGCTTCAATTTTAAAGCTTTCTTACTGAACAGAGGTTCCCAGTGCTGGTCAACAAACCAAACCTGCTCTTCACAAGGGGTTAGTGACTGTGGGAAGGAAGCAGAGTTACAGGGGAAAGAAAGGAATAATATCTTACCACAGAGGGTGCTGGATTGTCAGACCAGAGTGAGTTTTCAGTCTGTGAACAGAAGAGATAATGTTAAATTGTTGGCAAATCTTCTGTGACGATGTAGGTACAGAATTGGTCATGCATATACTTGTGTTGGGCTGTGTGTTCCTGCAATGTATTGATAGTTTTCAGTGATTTTGAATAGTAGAGAGGGACCTTCTTATTTTTCTTCATGAGAATTTCTCTTAAAAACCTTGACTTTGATCAGAACAAGTCATTTCATAGTGACTTGTGCACAAGAACACACCAATACAAACCAATATAGGATTTTTCTTTACCAGAAGTGCTGCTGAAGGTTAATTGAAATGGTATCTTTTCCACTCCTTGCTTCTCTCTAAAGCACCATCAGGAGATTGAAAGTAGGAGTCTGTGCTTCTGAAGGACTTAGAGAAGGCTCTAAACATCTGTTCAAGGACATTTGTTCATCCCTGCTTGAAGTTCAAGTGTGCTTTTTACGCTCCCCTCTTGTTCAAACTTGACAATAATTAAAATCCATTTAAGCTCTTCTTGCTAGTCCACATAGATTTAAATATTGCCCCTAAATATTGGCAGTGTTCTGCTGATGGAGTACACAGAGAGGGGCTCTCTGCTGCATGAATAGCAGCAATTTAGACTGCAGAGCAAAGCCATCCTGGGACTTTGTAATCAACTTATCTAACCAGCCAGCACTATTTAAGTCCTAGCTAGGTACAACAGAATATTAAATAAAGGAATCGTCCAGGAGTCAGCAAAATCCTTTTGATAAGGTCACATCACTGCCTCAGGACCAGGCTTGGAATGGAGCCATGCTATATTTGAGCTAACAGAAAATACCCATGACCCTGCTGCTCCGAGAGCCTTGCAGGAATTGCCCTGGGCTTGGGTGCTTGTGGTCTTTTGTTCCTAAGGCAGGCAAGACAGCCTCTTGGAAAGAATGTGCTGATTTTAATTGGTGTTTAAATTGATAACTCTTCTCTTTCCACAGCTTTTGGCAAAATAGAACATTTCTTACCATGCTTTCACAGCATTTAGCTCTCTTACAGAGGGTCTAATCTGTAAGGTATCCTAATCTGAAGGTATCCTGCACTACCATGTTAAAGTAGGTTTTATTCAGAACATGCTAAACGGGGCAGTAATGAACTGCACTCTTAGAGTCTACTATATTTTATTAACTTTTATAGGATTTTATTTAGCAAAACGCTTTCAAGACTTCTGGAAAAGTATGGGTTAGCATTTCTGCTGTATTGTTATTTTTTTACAAGCAATACTTCTGCATTCTGCTACTTTGCAAATAGAGTAACCCTATGTACTACAGAACAGTAAGTTAATTGGTTGTGTGCCACTGAAAGCAAAGTCTCTGTGGCTTGAACAGCATTTCCTGAGAGACAAGACTTCTTAGATGCTCCTTAGACCAGATACCTCAGGCTTTTGCAGAGATGCTGTGCTGAAGAGCTCTGAGAAGAGCTAAGCCAGCACGTGGCTCCACATTTCTAAAGGTGCTTAAATGCTTCACTGCTCAAAATTGTCACAATTTATGTGATTAAAATTCCATTTTCTCAAACAGCTTGGGATACCTGTGTAAAAGTGAATGGAACTCAGGTTGCTTTACCAGTTCTGAAACTGTGTGTGCATTGAGATCAGCTGGACTTGCTGCGTTTGCCTGCCTTTACATCCCTGCTGGTGCTGGGTTAATTGCATTAAAATGAAAATTAACTCCGTGCTGGACTGCACTAGGAGGATCACCAGCAGGTCAAGGGAAGTCATCCTCCCCCTCTGCTTGGTACCAATGAGACACATCAGCAGTGCTGGGTCCAGTTGTGTGTTGGGGTCCCTCCCCTGCCGTGTAGCCCTGGGAGAGGGGCCCTGAGGGCACAGACACGGGGCTTCCCTGCCCCTGCTCAGCCTCGTTCCCATTGGTTGGTTTGTGTTCCCTGCGCGGGCAGAAGGACCCTTGGTCCCGTGACTGGAACAGTTCCTGGGCAGAGCCCCGGCCATGCGGCTGGAGAAATAAACATCTCTGAAACAGCTATCAAGAATCTGTCTGTCCATATATATTTCCTTTCCACGGGACTCCTGGTTTGATATATGCGTGTTGCAGGATCCCCACTGCAACAAATGGTGGAGATTTGAGAGCAGAACGATCCCCGATCCCTAAGCGACTGATTTGTGTGAGTAAACCCTGGAAACTTTGGATTCCTCTTCTTGGTTTTGCTTTGCTATTCCATATCTAAACTATGGAGGAACCGTGGGAAGACTCCTGGCTCTCAGAGCCGCATATGGACATTTATCTTAAACTTAAAATGATTCTTGAACAACGATTTGTAAATTTTAGCTTGATTCAAGCTCAAAAAGAACTGAAACACTTCCTGGCATGGTTGTTTAAGAACTTTTTCTATGTTTCTTGGGATTTAATTCTTACCAAGGGCTTTTGGAAAACCGTTTGGACACAGTTAATATTGGAGTCAAAATATATGCCGATGGAAGAATATTTTCGTGAATATTATTTAGTTACTGAGACTGTTGAGCAATGTCAGCTGTGTCCTGGCGAAGGGAAGCGTGGCGCAGGGACCATGCGGCCCAGGCCACGTGCACCGAGCGCTCTGAGAGCAGCAGCGAGGCAGTTCCCGCGCGCGGGCGGAGCCACGCGAGCCGCAGTGTCGGCGGCGGAGCGAGGCGCGGCGGGACCCGGCGGTGCCCGCCCGGTCCTGTGCAGCGCATGGTGGAGCGAGCCCCGTGAACGCCCGACCGAGAGGGGCGGCGCGCGGGCGGTGGCTGGAGGCGGTGGCGGTGGAACGGAGCCGCGCCCGGCCGAGACGCGCGCTGGAGCAGGGCGCGGGGGAGTCATCGCCCGGGGACCCGGCCGAGACGTGGGTGCAGCGCCCGGCAGCGGCAGCGAAGCTGCGACCAGAGGAGGCGACGCACGGAGAACTGAGCGGCGTGGCCCGGCCCGGCCCGCGCAGCCCCGAACGCGACCCCGGGAAGAGCGCGCAGGCACGAGCAGCTCCGAGAATTCCAACACGGGAGCGACCGAAGGAGAGAGCAAAGACGCAGCGAGACAGAAAACAGCAGCCACTCGGAAAAAGGAAAAGATCATAGCAACTAAGACCTTAGGGATAGTAAAATGGTATAATGTTAAGCAAAATTATGGTTTTATAACAAGGTGTGACAACCAGCAAGACATATTCGTGCATAGAACTGCTATTAAAAAGAATAACCCTGAAAAATGCATCCCAAGCTTGGGAGATGGAGAGGTGGTGGAATTTAATATTGTAGTAGGGAGAAAAGGGTTACAAGCATCGCAGGTCACTGGGCCTGATGGTGTTCCTGTAAAAGGCAGTATATATGCAAAAAATCGTAGTCATGTTAGACAGTATCTCCATTGTAAGTCCCCCCTACAGTTTCCCTTTCCTAATCCCACCTTTCCCTTTTACCCTATATCCTATTACCCCCAGTGTACTCCCAATCCGTTTTTTCATCCATGGTTTCCCTCACAAAACCATGCTTTTGCCAATTGTTTCCCCAAAAATCTCTTTCCAATGCCGAGTGGGGGATGAAAAGGGGAAGGGAAGAAGTTAAACCCTCTCCTGCCTCAGTTTCCCCACAAAGCATGCTCAGAGTTCTGTCTCCCTTCTGTCAGCCCTAAGATGTTCCACAGAATCTGTTTGGACATTTAAAGACTCAGGAGGGTGGCTTGTTTTGTCTTGAAACCGTTCTTGTTATGTTTATCCAGTTGTTTTCATTCTCTTTTTATTAAAATAAAACGGGTGAGGTGTTGGGGTCCCTCCCCTGCCGTGTAGCCCTGGGAGAGGGGCCCTGAGGGCACAGACACGGGGCTTCCCTGTCCCTGCTCAGCCTCGTTCCCATTGGTTGGTTTGTGTTCCCTGCGCGGGCAGAAGGACCCTTGGTCCCGTGACTGGAACAGTTCCTCGGCAGAGCTCCGGCCATGCGGCTGGAGAAATAAACATCTCTGAAACAGCTATCAAGAATCTGTCTGTCCATATATATTTCCTTTCCACGGGACTCCTGGTTTGATATATGCGTGTTGCAGGATCCCCACTGCAACAGTTGTGGGCTCCCCAGTACGAGAGAGGTGGGGACATACTGGTCCAGCAAAGGGCCATTGCACTGCGGTTGCTGCACGTGGTGTAGGGGGAGGAAGAAAAAGGAAGAGAAGCCTTTGTGGTGTCTTCCTAATGGGGTTATGACAAGACAGTGCCAGGCCCTTCAGGGATGGCCAGGGAAAGTGCAAGGGTCAGTGAGCGAAACGCCAGGAATGTGTAGGAAAAATGTCCTTGGAGGGGCTGGTATGGCAGCAGGGGTCCAGAGGGGCTGTGAAATTGCTGCCCTTGCAGATTTTAATAAATTGACTGGACTAGGCTCTGAGCACCACAGTTTAAAGTTGCTCTGAGCAGGGATCAGACCAGAGATCTGCAGATGTCCCTCCCAGCTGTGGCTCTTCTGGGAAACTCTGCACTTGAGTCTTCCCTTTGGGTTTATAACAAATCTGTATTTTATCCAGGCAATCAGCAATTAAAAAAAAAAGCATCAAATAAAAGTTCACAGGGACCTGGAGTTTGTTTTTGTCCCCCACTTTATCTGAAAGGAGTCTGTGCTGCACTCCTTTCCTGTCATCATGAGCAGTATGTGGGGGAAAGTAGATGCAGTCTTTGTTTTAAATAACATACCCCGTCTTCCCTCCACTTCCTACTCCCACACATTGTTCAAAACATAGACTAACCTGTTACTCTGCATATTCCCTGTTTTTCTTGGAAGCAACTTCTTCCTTGCTTGTTTTCATTTTAAAGACTATGTGTGGTATTCGCAGCTCTTGCTTTCCCATGTAGTTGCTCTTTTCCCAGCTATGTTATTTTGCCTTTTGAATATACACAGTTTAGGAAGGGCTGGGGTAGGACAGTGTTAAACCAGAAAGTGATTTGCAGATGTGAAACTTAAAATATTTTCCACTGCAGGCTGGGAGTTTAAAGGTTTTGCTCATCTTCAATATTTTATCACTGGTTTCGACAATATCCAAGAGCTCGTCTTTGTACCTTTTCTCTTTGGTTATCCCACTTCAGTATCTGGTCATAACCCCACAGGTGTGATCTGACAAAAGATTTGCCTTGGAAGGCAAAAATACCTTCCCACAATATGTACTTGGCTGCCAGCCACTTCAGGTAGTTCTTAAGTACAGCTTTGAAGCAGTAAATGGCTGGTTGGGGCTTCACATTCAGCATCCCACCTTTGTAGCAAATCCACCTCAGCCCCCTCTGGAAGAGGCTCTGGAGTGACCTTTTTGGGCGAGGTGTGTGCTTGGCCACTGGTGCAGCCCCTTCAGTCTGAGAAGTTCCCTGCAGAAAAATCCAAGACAGCTCTTTGCATGCTGGGTTTCTGCACAAATGCTCTGAAATTTAATTATCAGATTTATTTAATTTTTCATTTATTTTTTGTCTGAGAATTTCTTTGCAACAGCACTGTTAGACTGACAGCTGAAAACTGAATATGGGTTGAGGGTGAATTAAGCCTGGCTTTGAGGTAGTGCAGAGGGCTTCTTAGTGCTGTTCCCCTGCACTGTGATGCTTGGTAGATGCATCCCCCCAGTGCTGCCCACCTTCAACCTCCCAGAGCCAGGTGCCTTCTGCAGGTGGAGATTGGCTCCAGCAGCTGGAACCAGAGCTGGCTTCAGCCTGCAACAGTCCAACACTGTGTGTGTATATCAAAGGACAGGAAAGGTGATTGTGATTAATTGGGATGAACTGGAAAATATTGGACCTGAGCATGACATCACAGCATAGAATAAGAGATGGATACTGTCCTGGTTTTGGCTGGGATAGAGTTAATTTTCCTCTAGTGGCTGCTACAGTGCTGTGTTTTGGATTCAGTATGAGAATAACGTTGGTAACTGCACTGGATTTGTGTGGCCAGGTTTTGGTGGGGGGGGGGGACTACAGGAGTGGCTTCTGGGAGAAGCTGCTGGAAGCTTCCCCCATGTCCAACAGAGCCAAAGCCAGATGGCTCCGAGAAGGACCCACTGCTGGGCAAAGCTGAGCCCATCAGCAACAGTGGTAGCACCTCTGGAATAACATCTTTAAGAAGGGGAAAGAAATCCTGCACAATTGAGGATGTACAGTTCAGTGCCACCACCAGCAGCATGGGCATGTGAGCAGCCATGGAACATTAAAATAATTACATTTTAATTGGATATGAAAAAATAAGTGAATTAATATGACCTGTAGCTTGCAGTAGGCTCCCACAAAGCTGACACTGATTCCACAGGTTTTCTTCAGGGACAACAGGAGGAAAGGGTGAGTGAAGAGGTGCAAGTTGAAGTTTGAGGTGCTGTGAAAAGTGATTTCAAAATTGGCATTGTGGAACTGCTTCCCAGTTTGCTTTAGGTTGGCTCAAAACTGCATGAGCTGCTCTCATGAGGCACAACTTGGGACCTGCTGCTCCAAGACACTGTTGAGTCCTGGCTGCAGTGGGAGGGCATTTCCCATGTGTATCACTTTTGTGAGAGGTGTAATGCTGGGAGAAAGCAGTGACACATTTCAGTAAAGCAAATGGAGGTGATCCAAAGTAAACACTGGAGGATGACCTGCACTGGGAAGAAACACAATGCAGATGACACTTTTCTTGTGTGAGCTCTCCCTTCACAGCCAATACAGGTACTAATAAATGAGAACAGCTTTATTTCACCAAGTGGAAATTAGGGAGCTACCCCTGCAGATAGGCTAAAACCAAGTACCCTGAACACTTTATTAAAAATAGATAGTAGTATGAAATTTCAGTCATTAAAATGTAGCTTTTCTGATGGGTCTGGGTGACCCATTTGAAGGACATCAGTGCTGCTTCCCCTTCTGAAACAATCAGTTCAAGTAACAGCAGTACTCATGACACATTAATGATGCTGTCAGTTTTACCAGCAACAGGAAATCAGTTAAAAGGTTTCCATTGACCTGAAGCCTTGGGTTGTGGTGCATGGGAGCAAAAGATAAATTTAGCTCAGAATTAAAGGTTGCTTATGGAACTTTGAATTGAAGATTACACAGCTTTCAAACACCTTGATGCTGGTGGTCAGATTTGAATCATGGTGAATTTGCACTGTACTTGAGGAAGGAAATGTTTTTCAATATAAGGTTTTAATGTTCTGCTTCCTCTTAATAATTTTTCTCCTCCTGAAATTCAACTCTATTAACTGTGGTGCCTAAAGTAATCAATAAGGAAGACTCCTGGTGCCTCCATAAAAAGGTCCAGATGGTATTTTTTTCCAAAAGACTGTGAGAAGAAAGGCAGAATGGTTGTCATATACCTTATTCATTCGAATAATTTATTTTCTTGGAGAACATCTTGTGGTTAGACAATGCCCTCTGAGAAAAGCCTGTGACTACTAATTTTTACCCATAGATGGAGCAAGTAGCTCTCATTTGCAGTAACCCAGGAAAGAAATTGGGAAAACCCTGCCACATTGTTGCCAGTTTGTGCTATGATGCCTTGAAGACCTTTGGATTGTGGCTGATCTCTGCTAAAATTTTTCTTCAAGCATTAGACTGAAGTTCATCCTTTCCCAAGATTTTACTCCATATTTGTGGTATTTAGGTAACATCTTGGAGTGAAGTGACTTTAGTCCGGGACAGGCTGCTGTGGAGGGTTGGCTGCTGGGCACAGACATTTCATGTTCCCTTTGGTCGAGCTATTTCCCACCATCACTCTTCAGGAATGCTTCCCTGCAGAATGGCACCATGCAATGGGGTGTCCTTCCTCATGCCGGCTGCTGCAATCTACATTTGGATTTTTCTTTGCTAAACCAACACATTCCTCCCATAGTCTGGGAGCCGCCCAGCCTTCGGAGCACAGCTGCAGAGACCCATCAATTCCAGCCTGCACCAGGACTCTGAACAGCTGAGGCCACTCCATTTCCAGTTCTTTTCCCTTGTTCACAGTCTCCCGGCTTTCTGAATGGGCAGGAGGGGGGGATGCCAGGGGGAAAGGGCAGCTGTGATTTCTGGCTGTGACTACTGTGCAGGACAAGGGTACCAAGCTGGGGAAGGACAGGTCCACCTTGGGAGGGGGATGTAGACTCTTCCACAGTCATCCCATAAAACCTGGGAAAGGAGAAAAGCTGTTTGTCTTGCTTTATTTTTCAGTACTGGTATGCAAGGACATCTAATCATCCTTTCTGAAGCTTGCTTTGCCCTCAGAGGCAGACAAGAGGACCAACACTGTTCATTTTGGTCTCATCTACACTAGAAAAATGACTTTTTGTGGACAAAATGTGTCAGCACTGCTGCAGCTGAGCTGGTGCTGCACACATGGCCAAAGACCAGCCACGTTCAGCACCATTCCTACTGCCAGTTACTGACATCTGCTGTCAGCAGCAGATGATTTGTCTGCTTAAAATGCACCTATGGTGATTGTTCTTAGTTTATTTGGAGATATCTTTCAATGTGCTTCCCTTTTCACCTTAGTTTTCCATGGTCAGTGTTGTCTGCATGGGGGGAGTACATCCAGTATAATTTTATATTCCTGCCCTCTCTGTCTAGGCAAGAAGGATTTTTCAGATTGTCTTCAAATTCCTAATGATTTATATGCAATCATTAAAAAAAAAAAAGGAATTTTTTCAGTCTCTAACTTTCATTTGGGGGGTATGGGACAGACCTGCGACCAGATTCATTTCCATTTTCTATATCTTTCCTGGGGTTTCAGCTGTGGAACATACTACAAATAATCAAACTTTTAAATAACAACCAAAGTAGTATTTCTTGTGATGTATGGACAAGACCTTGGTTTAGTATTTGATCTTTTAGAGACTGCTGCTGGCATGAAGGGGAAATAGAAACTGCAGTTTGAGCATCTCCAAAGGCTGAGGAACTGCTGCTCTTCTTTGTGTCTTTTGATAAAAGATGCCTGGAGGGCATTGCTGATTGCAGGTGACTTTTCCACACAGGCAACAATGTAAGCAATACTAAAGCTAAAGAGAGTTTTTTGCCGTCTTAAGCTGTCTAATCACAGGAAATCATTTGGAAATAAATTATTGGGGAAGTTTTTGAGGTTGTGGGCTGTTTATATTTAACTATCTGTATTTTACAAATCCAAGAATACATGTAGGAGCAGACCTTCAATTATATGTCCATTTTCCATTTTGATCAATCATTTCAGAATTTGGTCCCTAAGCAAGTATTTGTTTATAAGTGCTGGAGAAATCCTATTTATTTTAGTAGGTTTGTTCACACATTTAAAAGTACACTTCTTTTCCTTATTCTAAGTGAATGTTTGTCATAACTCCACTGAAAAACCATTGTGCATCCAAGCTTTTTTGCTATGTGGTTGGAGTCTGGAGGAGTAATAATGACCTAAGATATCCAAGCTTTACAGATATCATGGGTTTTCAGCTTCTTAGATAAAGTGCCTGGAGAATGCCTCAAAAATGGGCTGAGTAAAAATGATAAATGTTGACTCAATCGGTTTTCTGATCTGGAAAAATATGTAATGAAAGAACCTGATCACAAGGCAGGAAAATGCATGGATTGAGGAATAGTGTGTATAGTAGAGTGGGTAAAATACTGTTAAATCCCAGGCTCAGGCCAGCTCTTAAGTAGCCCTTCTTGGGTCAGTGTGAGTTATGACTGAGCTTGGTCTGATTTTAAGAATAAAATAAGCCCCATAAAAATGATGGTAAATTGCTGTGCACTGTGAGAGTCAATAGGGCAAGGAGCTGATCACTATCATGTCTCAATTAATGGGCTTTGTGGAAATGAGCCTTTGCTTTTTGCAGCCTTTGGGGCTGTGAAAACATCTTGGAGGAGAGCCCTGCTGGTAACCAGTGGTTTGACTGAGAGGGTTTTATAGACTTCACGCAGACTCTGCTACCTGCCCACGTGGTTTTCTGGATTTGTTCCCTGCTTTCACATGTACATTTTCCCATGGACCATAAAGCCAACTGAAGGTAACATTCCCATTTGTATGGCAAGTAACCACGGGCAGGCACTGCAGTGTCACAGCTGAGCTGATGAACCTTCGCATGAGCTTCCAGCAGCTGCTTTAGCAACTCCTCACTTCCAGCAGTCACTGGCAGAATCCTGAACTGGGCAAGGAGAACCTGGATCATCTATTTGGATTCACTCAAGGGCTGGAACACTTTCTACTTGTATAGTGATCATCTGACAGTGGAGTTGTCATTAGCCCATTTGATCTGTACAGCAAATTTAGAAGCAGGTTGGTTGGTACTGGGAGGAGGAAATGTGGAAAAGCAAAGAGTAAAAAGTATAAAGCTCTGCATGGTGCCAGGTTTAGGATTTTTTCCCCCATGGCCATACCAAGTCAAATAAATGTCAGTCTGAATTAGGAGATCTAGGAGGAAGCCTTTTGTAATTGCAGTTTGACAGAGGTAAAACTTTTGTGTAATTCTAGCCTGTGTCACTGATCTAATTCTTGTTCTCTCGAATCTGTGTACTGCAGCTGAATCTTTCCATGCTGCTTTCTCTTTGACCAAAGTGAGCTCATGTTTCCTTTGTCAAAGCCAAAGAGAACAGAGATGCCACTTTTTAAAATTAATTAGTTTAGGATTTTCTAGCCCAGTGAGTTAATTGATTTGAGGTTTATTGTGAGTAGAATAATAAACACATCAGCTGGAGGAGGCTAGAAGTTCTTAGTTTAAAATGACAGGCAAGGTCTTTTACTCATGTCAGAAAACAGGTCTTGGGTCTAATTTTTGGACACTGATCTATGAACAGTTCCCATCCATCAGAACCTTTCAATAAATTTGTTTGATAATCCATCAAAACTTCTGACAAGCTTACCTGGCACACTGTGGGATTTACTGAATGAAGGACTGTGCAAAGGACCCAATTCAGGTTTATAAAAGCCTTTTATTACCCGCAGGCACTCACATGCATGTTAGCCAGAGGTCCAGGCTCCCCAAATTTTGCACCATTTTGTGATTTGCCCTCTCTCTGCTGCATCAGTGTTGTATGAAATGGTTTGTGCTGCTAAGTGGGGGTGTGTGGATGCTCCACAAAAAAGGTGCAAAGGATGGGGCAGGGAGATGAGAATTTGTGGGGGTACAGTGTGAAGCTGGAGTAAGCAAAAATGTTGTCGTGAATGTGATTTTGAGAGTAAAGCCCTGAATAGAAAACTTTCTGAAGGGAAGATTTTGGTCTGTGGAGTCATCTCTGATTATACATCTCTGGCAATAATCTGTAACTGGTCTTCTCACACAGTGCTTCCCCTTTGGTCTGCTTGGGTATTAGAATTTGTTATCCAGCTGGACAACTAAACCAGTGCATCTGCAGAGCATTGCTGAAAGATCCAAATGTCAGAAATTAACTATTTATGACAATCCTAAACCATTTACCAGTGGTGACTGCTAAATGACAAACTTAAAGCCAGCAGAGACCTTGCAAAGGTCCCTATGCCTGGGATCTCTAAGATGGATCAATAGACTCAACCACCCTCCCACCAGGGAAAGCTGGTTCTAGAAAGGACACCAAGTGTTAAATGAAATCTAAATTTTCCTATTTTAGTTTTAAAACAAAACAAACAAACAAAAAAAGGGTTGTGGATTTTTTGGTTTTGATTCGTTGTTGTTTTGGATTTTTTCTATACAAACTTTCTGCTATGCCCTTTCCTTCTGCAGTTCACACAGTATTTGAAGATTCTTCTCTATCTTAAAATAATTCTTGCCTTAGATGATGAAAATATTAATGTGTGTAGTTGATATGTGAAACAAGTACTCAGAGCCTTTGATCATCAACCATCAAAACACCTCAGTTCTTTAGTTAGATTATTTGGAAGCTTGCCTTGGGTTTCCTGTAAGCACACTTTACTGGTTGGCAGCTGTGGTGGGTTCCTTTGTAGTTTGTTTCTTGCAGCATCTGCTGCTGCTTACGTCTCTCTGAGCCCCAGATGGGAGCGAGTGCAGGGCTGGGAGCCCTGTGTGGGCGTGTGACACGGCGCTGCGGTGACAAGGGCGTGGGAGCAGCTGCTCCAGACAGTGCCACACTGTGCCAGCCCAGACTGCACCTCCCTGGCAGCTCCTACAGGATTGTGAAACATAGGTGCCCTCCTGTGGGCATCCCACTGCTTCTCCTTCTTGGGTGGAGAGGCTGGGATTGCCTTGTCTGCCTGGAGGTGCTTTGGCTTAGGTTTTGAGCAGAATGCTAAGAATCTTTGACTATGCTTGCTGTTGTTTTGTTTTGTTTTGCTTTTTTTTTTCACTTCTAAACCAATTAAAACATCAGGGACTAAAAGCATCCTGCCCTCCAAACTGTAATTTCAGCATTTGTTCAGGAAATCAACTTCTCCTCCCCTCATCCCAGGAGAGTTTGACGTTGCCCTCAGGTCAGGATATGGCCCTCCATATCAAGGTAGATATTTAATTGTGTTGGTAAATGCATGGACCATAATACAATTAATTTTTGGCTGGGGAACACATGTGAAGGTAAGCCATTAATCAAATATTCTTCAACAAACACTGTTTGTTGTTCGGGAGTACAGAGCATTTCATTTCAGGGTCACTGTGAATGTAGCTGCTTCATTGCCTGCCTGAGCTGGGCAGAAGGTCTCATGTCAGATTTGTTTGCTTAACCTCAGTATAAGGTTTCCATAGCTCTTCAGGTTTACAATCTTTCCATGAAGCTGTTTAATGGCAGAGAACTGCACTTGGCAACCTGAGCTGTAGCTCCAGCAGGATGATGCTGTTTGCAGTAAAGCCTTTGCTCCAGTTCCTCTCTCACACTGATGTGGCCTGGAACACTGAGCATCCAGAGGCCAAAACTGACTTTAATCCATGTGAAATAGAGGTGCACATCCAAACTCTGCAAAGGTCAAGACTTTCTGGAGAGAAGGTGAAAGAATTTCACATGAGCTAATGCTTAATATAGGAGCAAGAGTGGCAAACAGTGCCCGTGTGATTTATTCTGTCTTTAGCATCTGTATTAGTGCTGCCTCCTTTGTGTGTGGTAGAGAAGGGGTGAGTTTGGCCATGTTCAGTGCACCTTGAAGGATTTCTGAAAGACAAGCATCAATGGCAGCTGAAACATGTATCCAGGTGATAGAAATGGGCTTTTGGCAAAGGAGTCCTTGGCGAGGCAGCACCAGCCTAAACTCGTTCAGGAGAGTGAACCTCAAAAATAAATGAGTGGTTAGCTGAGTTTCTTCATCTTTTAGAAGGAAGTATTGCCTCTTTCAGCAAAGCTAGTTAAAATGTGCTTCTACCCCTGTGAAGATCAAATTCTGCTCTGTTACGTGTATTTAAATACATTGGATTTACTATGTCTGACTTTTTCAGAGTGGCACAGGGGAAGATTTGATCATTGGGCGCTGAACACAGTGAAACAATTTCCAGACTTGGGTGCCTGAAATTAATAGTATATATCCTTGCTGAGCCATTTAAGCCAGTTGATCTGAAGAAAAAAGCAAAGACCTTAAAAAAAAAAAGAGAGAGAGAAGAAAACCAGAAATATTTTGGCTAATTTCAGCAATATTTGCTCATCACCCCAATAAAGGTGGTGAACAATAAGCAATAGTTTCCTACATAGGGAGTCTAAGCTTTGCAGTATTGGGTTTTGTCCTTAAAAGCCAGAGGAAAACCCTTACCTCTAAAGCAATCAAAGGGATAAATAGTAAGTAGTGAGGAGTATTGCTGATCTGACATCTTGTATATTTGCTGGTGTTCACAGAAATCTTTCAAACAAATGATGGGGATTAGTGCAAACCCATTTGCACAGCTGTCTAGATTTTGTTGGATCAGAAGCCCAGTCTGCAGAAAAATAGGTGGATTATCAGCAAATTCTTCCTAATGGCAAGGGAAGACAGGTAGGGAGAGATGTTCTAAATTTAGAGAAATGGTCAAATCCATGGCTGTGGAGTGACAGATTTGGGCTTTGTTGCAGATGTTAAGAACATTTTTCTTTTTCCCTTTTTGTTGTTGTAGAAACAAAGACTAAAAAAGAAGCCAAGATTTAGCATTTGTCTTAATTTCAGTAATGTATTTAATGAATAGCCATGCCTTTGGGATTCCTTTGTGATAGGCCAACTTTAACTTGATATTTGTTTAAACAAAGTGGACTTACACTCTGGTATTATCCAGGCCACTGGAGTGAAGAATGTGTAAAAAATACTAGATTATGAAAATACAGAGAAGAAGATTATCATGTCTTATTTCTGCGTGTTATATGGAACAGCTGCATGTAGCAATAGTCACACATATCCATGCTGTCAGATAAATCCTGAAAGATAAGGCTCTCCTGATTTTTGGGTGGTGTGGGGGGTGTGTGGAGCTTCTGTGCAAGGGAGATATCATCAGGGGGTTTCTGCCCCATGCTGATGTGTCACTTTTTCATTTGACCACAGAGTTTAGGCATGATGGAGAGAGTTGAAATCTCAGACTTTTCTTTAAGGGAGAAAGCCCCACTGGACACCCAAGGACGGTGGCTACCTTGGAGTTGTCCCCAGCCTCAGAGAATGGTGCTGGAGGAGCACGTGGCTATTCCAGAGGTGAAATTTGGGGTAAGGCTCCTCATTCTGTATGGCTGTGCTGAGGGGCTGGAGAAGCTGTGGGTGGCTGCAGTCCCCTCAGTGACCCCAGAGAGGTTGTGCAGCACCCAGGAGGCCACAAGTTAGAGAAGAGAGGATTGAAAACCCTTTGGAAACTGGCCTTAGGTCAGCTCTTGTTCCAACTGCAGTTTCTTGGCATGGGTTTTGTTATTAAAGACATGTCACTGCAATTAAGTGGCATTAAAGTCAACCGAGCTGCTGCTGAGGGCTGAACAGAAGTCATGCTGCTGCTAAAGTCACCCATCATTTTGGGAGGAGCTTTGAGGCAGAGTGTTTGGAGCTTTGTTTGGAGAAGCTGGAAGCCACAGTGGCTATCACAGGAAGCTCCTATAGCCCCTCGGTTTGGAAAACCAGGATATGGGGACAATGAACATTGTCAGTGGAGGAGCTTACAAAGCAGAACATGTGAAAGATCTGTGCTGCAGAATGGGAAACTTACATCCAGTGCATGCAGCTGCTTCCCTGGAGAGCCCAGGCAAACTCAGGAAGGGGGAATGCCAATGGAGCATGGACCTACAGCAATGGTGCTGGGGCTTTAGCCATATTTGTCTCTAGGCAAGAGAGCCTAGAGGGGATCCAGCTGCCCTGGGCTGGGCGAGGGCTCTCACCTGTGCTTGGAAAGGAGAATTGGAGAGTATGATTCCCAGTATTCACACCATCATTTTCACCCCTTTATTACATTTTGTATTTAAGAAGATGTGTGCAGCTGGGAGGAGGCTTTTCTTGTGCACAAGCGTGTTTTCAGCAGGAGCATCCTGGCACTGCCTCCATGCACTGACTTTTGCATCTTCAAACACATCCAAGTGCTCTGATGGTTCCAGCAACATCAGACTTGGGGAAGGCAACAGCAAAAGGCATCACCACAAAATGAGCCTGTTGAGTCATCTCCAGCCTTTCTTTCCTCTGCCTATCACTTTGTCCATTCCAGTTTTAACAGTGAAAAGAAGAGACATTTTTAAGAGCTGGTTTCTGCTTCAAGGTTTCCATCTATTTTTTGTCAGGGTGAAGTTTTTCCATGTAAAATTTTTTGACAGTGCTTAAATTTTAGGATTTGGAGTGCTACAACAGGAAAGTGTCTTCTGCTCCCCACAGAGCTGTTGAAGCCAAGAGTGTCCAAAATCTCACGTCTGCTACCACAGTAATGAGAGGGAAAACAGGATTATGTTGAATAGATGAACCTCACATGTTCACACTGCGTTGTGCTTGGGATCAGTTGGGAAGAGTTATGAGATTGTGGTTCATGTTCTTGTTGCATTCAAGCTTTATTTATCCTTCTGAGATGATGCAGTCATGATGTTTAGTGTTAGAATATATGGATTTGTTAGGTTTTTTTTTAATGAAGAACTGGAAGAGGAAGGAGAGTATGCCCTTTGCTTCAGCATGGCTAAACCGAGTCATTCCCTGCTGCAGAGGGGCTCTGCAGGAATGGGGCACTGATGTTTGGGATGGCATTGTTGAAAGACCTGCTTGCATATTCAAATCCTGTGACATTATTAAATAAATAAATCAAGTGACATTAAAGGAAGTATCTGAACAGCACATCCTTTCCTTTGGAAAATAACCCTGCAGGGTACTGAAATCTGCTGCTGTGGGGCACCAGGATAACTGTGCATCATTCCTCACTTGGGAACCATGTCAGGGACCAGACTGGAAAAATTGTCTGCAGTGGATGTTTTTTACTTCTCTGTCATCTAGCTGCCAGGAAGAGGAGTTTAGTGCTGTATTTTGTATATGCACTGTTTCTGTTTCTGCATGAAGCTCTCTTAAGTCTTTCCAAATTCTTTACCATAAAAGATAATAAAACACTACAGCACTTCATTAAATGGCATCCAGAACTCTTCCAACACTAAGGCACAAATCAGATTGGGAGCAGGAGAGCAATAACAGGAAAGACTGTGGAAAATTCACTTCCCTTTGGAGTATCTGGATTTTTGCCATCAGAGAAAACCTGGAATCCATCCACTGTAACAAAAAATTAGCAGGTACTTAATAATGTACTTTTTTCCCAAGACTCCATGGATACCCACCAGTAATGATTTACTGTAAGCACGCCATGAAAAGCAATGTTAAATCCTGCTGCCTTCTGCTTTGGAGGTCACAGAGAGACAGCTGAGCAAATCTCAGCAGTGGCAAATACAAGGCATGAAATACTGTCACTGGGAAAGAAGGAGCCAAGTCTTAATCACATAAGCAGATTCTCATATACTTTTGCCATGATATTTTATAAAGTGTTTATATAACTGAAAAGATTAACCTGGAGGAAAAAAAAAAAGCTAGAAAAAATATTTTTACGGCTTCTTATTTATGGCTTTACTATGGTTGAGGAATTAGTTTGCATTTTACAAAGCCAAAAAGTGGGGGAGGAGAGAGAAGGAGGGATCTGAGTAAGGAGAGATATTTGCACGGCTCTCAAAATATTAAAGAAAACCTAAAATCCCAAGGAGTTACTTCTGTCAAATGCAGACACGCAGGCAAATCCGAGGCTGGAGCAGGACTCAGTATCCAGGCAACGTCAACATTTTTTGTTAAGCTACTGCCAGTGCCACTGACAGCTTTTGCCATTTTATGGTCACATTAAAAAAAGAAAATGCCTGACATCACTGAAATTCTTAGAAATTACTTTCTTATCCATCCAGCAGATGTGAGGCTCGGCAACACACGGCACATGCACAACTTGCAAAAATTCCAAGGGAGAAATCCTGTGATGAGTTCATGGCTGGGAGCTTGTGTTTCTCTCTAGACCTGGCACTTCGTTTCCCCAAAATTTGTTATCCTCTCCCTTGGACACAGATACTTGCTGTGGATTAGGGAAGGAATCGTGTTCAATTAAGCCCTTTATAAACAACTTCTGCCACTTCACTGAAGGCTGCAGGATTAGAGGAGCCCTTTGCTGTGCTAAAGAAGCCTCCATCTCTTCTTTCCTCGTTCGTTTTGCGTGGTGCAAAAGCCAAGGAGGTAAATGAGGTCAGGAACTTAATGAATATGCTAATAATGTCAATATATGAGGGGAAGAAGCCCTTGCTTTTGCAGCCTTAAAGGGGTAAGGTGGGACTGGTGGGCACAGAGCAGTGCAGCCTGGTGGGCTCAGTGCTGTAAAGAAAGGACACTGGTTTGCAGTGTCCTCGGAGAACCACAAGTGGTTTTGTACTGAAGTTGTTAACACAGTGAAGCCAAAACTTTTCTTGGAGCTGAGCAGTTAAAACTGTTGAAGAGCCAGCTTCATTCTTCACTGTGGACCAACTCAGGGAGCACTGAGTGCTCTCCAGGCATGGCTGCATGTTTTGTGCCCTTGGAGCAGAAAGTAAAACTGTCTGTCACTTTGGGAAGTGCCTGGTGACAGCAACCAAGGCAAGGTTGTGAAGACACATGGAGCTTTGCAATCATGGAGGGGGGTAACACAAAAACCCAGTAAAAACTTGCTGCTGACGTGAAGATGTTGAGCTCACTGCTGGCTAAGTAGCTAAGCACATTAGGAGGAGATGCACAGGGAGCTGCTCAGCTGCAGAAAGTCCTTTGGGCTCTGCTGGTGCCCCACACGTTCCCTCCCACGCCGGATTTGTGCAGGCTCGATGTGGCAGGTTTGTGCAGGCAGGGGGGGTAAAGACTGGGACAGGAGCATCCCCTTCTGCTCCCACTTTCCCCAGAGCTCCGTCCATGACCCTGAGTGGATCTTCTCCATGTTTTGGTGAAGTTTCATTAATTCATGTAGTTCAAGAGTGTGAATTTTGTAGTAGGTGACTGTGAATAGGGAGGACTGAAGGGTGGAGGGGGAATTTGAAGGACTGACTTAGGCTGCTGGTGTTGAGGGCTCTGATTCAAAGATCAGCAGGACCTTCCTAGTCAGTGCTGTGCTTGGCACAGGAGCTAGTGTCATATCTTTTAACATGTGCAGGAAAAAACCCACTTGGAAATTAATTTAAAGACATCTTGACAAGCTCAGTTTTGCTGGCAATGAGCCTGGGTTTTGCTACTGAGACCAGTGGAAGTTTGGTCTCTTGGGTTGAGGGTTGGTGCTTTCCACCCTGCACTTATCCCACTCTGAGCAATTCCTGAAGACACAGGAATTTTGCTGTTTGCCTTTGAACACATAGGCTTGTAATGGAAATAGGCAGAAAATAAACATGAAGGAATGCCAGAAACCTGTGGTCACTGTAAAAAACTACTTCATCTGCTGTGGGTCTTTATTTTCTTTAAGATTTTTTTATTAACTTTCTGGTTAATAGGAGTAGAGAAGGGATTAGTCTAAGCATGAGACTCTTGCAGTGCAGTAACATCTGAAAGCAGATTTTCATCTGAAGCTCTCACAGAGGTGATGTGAGTTTTCCCTGGTTGTGCAGTTGCCTGATAGCAGAGTTTAGAATAAAACCAAAGTCTATTAATGCACTCAGTCACATTTCAGTGCTTCTTCCTTCCCTCCTCTGCCCTGTCAGTATTTTATTATGACTAGAAACAACCTACTTGATTTAAAGGAATATGTGGCTTGGAGAAGTAATTTCTGTTTGTGTCTGTTAGCACAGCGGTTTTAATATTTTTTTGCTCCAGTGACGTGCTTGCAAATGAGCTGAGGGTCAGATTTGCCAGGCTTTATTGCCAGCTGCCAGGTGATGATGGAGTGGGGTTTTTCCACAAATATGTAATAATAACAAAAGTGTTCACTCTGAAACATGGGTAGGTTTTTACAGGCTGTTTTAGGCAACCTTGACTCTGAGAGCCGGAATTGCACCAGGTGGGATTATGGAAAGCTCATAAGCCTGGGTTAGAAATCTGCCCATGAGAACAGAGGCACCTGAGTGAGGGACTAAGGATGCAGGAGGCTTTTGAGGCAGACCAAGAAATTCAAGAGTCTCTGCTGCTGGATATATGCAGAGCTCTGTGACCATAACACCGAGTTTCTGCTTTGTTTCTTGATGTGGAATTTAAGGATTAGTAACATGAGAGCTACTTGGTAGAGTGCTTTCTACTTTAAGCACTGAAGCCACTGCATGACCCTTGACAAGATTTGGAGACCTGATGGCTCTCTATAACGAATTCAGGTCATCTGTGGCACTATTTTAGATCATTTTAAAACTACTTGACAAGGTACAAATAGTATTGTGATTAACCCAATGTATTGCTAAGCTAAGTCACCACTGAAAGAGATGCCATGATTCCAGAAGCCTCTCCATTTGAGGCTCAGTGTGTTTTGATGAAGTGAACAGGGAAAGATGCTGGCTGCAAATTACGTGTCAGCTGGGATATGCCTGAGCACTGGTCATGATTCATAAAGGGATCCTAAAACATAAATGACCAAGGAAGCATTGTGCAAGGAGTGACAGTGGTGTTGCCTCTTCCCCGCTGTGTCTCTGGCTTTCAAGCAGATCTCCAAGGACGTGGCTGACAGCCTTTTCAGTCTCTATTATTAGCTGTTGTGAAAAGTTTCAGACTATTTTTTCTCCTGTCAGGTATTTTGTGTTGCAGACTGGCAGAGTTGGCTTTTCCAGGAATATTCTCTTGCTGCCTTGTAGCTCCCAGGTTTCCAGTCCTTCTGTCATCTTGAGGCATAAAGACTCAAAGCTTTCTCTAGTTCATGTCTGTGTTGGTCCCAGCCAACCCACTGAGATTTTTCACACAATCCTAAAAATAGCAACTCTGAACTTTACAGCACTTGGTATTTTCACTCATACAATGAATGAACAGAGAACTTTTCACTACCCAAGCTGTTCCACACTATCCTTTGATTCACTGTTATAATAGGATTGTGGCTCCCACAGTCACAGCAGCTTTTTAGCTGGATGCTGTGGATCCTTTTTTCCAAGTTATCTGTCTGCCTGTTACACGAATTGGTAGAATCACCAAGAAATGGGAAATACTTGGGTGGTTTCTACATCACTGTAGAGAGCAAAACAATCCAGTTTTCCCTTCCATGTCCACTGTCTCTTTCTTTATCCCTTCTGTACCTTTGGAGATTGTTAAGGTGCTTCTGTACCACCTCAAAAAGCTTCAGGGTCTGTCTTTCTCACTGTGCTTTCACCTCTTCTAAAAAAGTCAGTGAAGTTCCTTTTGCTATCAAAATTGCTCAGTTTGATCTGGGTGCAAAGAATCTAAAAAAAGCCCCATTAAAACAAACAATAACAAAAAAACCTGGAAAAAGAAAGCAGAAATATTTTCTCTTCCAGACCTCATGTGTGAGATAATATATGTTTTTTTTCCTCTGTATTCCTCTCTCTCCTGGCATATTTGGAAAACTAATTCTGGTAAACTCTTAATGAAATGACCACCTCATAAACAGAGTGGTTTAACACAGCATGAAAAATATGTCCTTGCATAGAAGGACCAGAGCCATTGAGTCCAACAGACCCCTGTCTTGTTCTCTTCCTGGCCAGCCTCATGCCAGAGGAGGTCTGCTCCCTGCTGCTCAGGGACTTCTGGAAAGTCACTTCTCCCTGTGCAAAGAAGCTTCAATCCATGGCACTTAGCTCCCTTCTGCTGAAGGTGAAGAGGTGCTGTATGAGATGGAGCTGGTGGTGGTTCCTGAGATGTTTATCTTGAGAAGTTAACAGAGCTGGTTTGCCAGTTGTTCAGTTATTATGGCATTAAAGCATGCAAAGCACTTGGCTTTATTCCTTTGCTTACAACTAATGATGCTTCTGAATCATTAATTTGTAGCAAAAGGAAAGGTAGAAAATAAGGACAGATTTTGCGGGTTTTTTGTGGACTTTTTTTTTGCATTTAGGTTTTTTTGGTGCAAATTTGGGGGTTTTTAAATCTTTTATTTTTTTTAAAGGCCTGATGAAGGTCTACTGTATTTTGCTAAGGATGGCTTGAACAAACAGACGAAGGGAGCTGCTGCAATGCAAAAAGACTGTCCAGGGGGGTGGATTTCAGTGCAGCCCCTGTCTGCATACAGAGGATTCCTCTCTTTCTATTATATTCCCCTTGCTGGAGCAATCCCACTTGTATTAAGAATGTGGTGTTGGGTGATCTTGTAGGAATTTTCCCTCTTGGCATTATTCCTGTCTTTAGCCCACGAGGACGGAGTCCTGTGGGATGTCCTTGGCCATTGATGTAACCAGATTGGCAGTGGCTGTATAATTAGTTGAAGTCCTTCCCATGGATACCCAGGCTAGTCCTTGGGATTTCGTGAGCTTTGAGCTTGAGTTCAATGAGGAGTTCAGCTCACTGCTACAAGACCCTGCTTTCACTGCCAAAAAAAAAATTGTGGCAACACCTATAGGTGACTTCATCATAGGTTTCAGGTTCTTCTGCACCATCACAGCATCAAAGAGCAGGAGAGCCACACGTATACTCCTTGGCCCTGGAGATTCATAGGGAATGTTTCATTCCTCTAGAAGTTGCTGATCTCTTGCAGCTGAACTATGAGGTCCATTTTTAATCAGTGAAGAACAGGAGAGTCATCAGTGAAACTGCTGGAGCCAGGAATGGGAAAGGCTTTTCAAGCCTTATTGAAGCATTTAGCTTTTCAAGGTGTGGTTCAATTTTCTCTTCAGTCAGCATTTCTGTGTTGTCTCACATGCCTAACAGGATGCTGCTGACCACTGTGTCTGACTTTATGTTAGTAATACATATATAACATACATGTCTTTATTTCACCCACTGTGGCATAGGAATGGGTCACTTTGGGGTGACTGCCACCCCAGTGTTGCAGTAATCATAATTTTGTATTGTAAGAGAACACTTAAGATTATTTTCAACCAAAAATAGCAGGTAATACTATTACCAAGCCAGGACAAGAGTCTTTTATTGTCTTATTTTGTATGTCAGCAGATTTCTGGCTTTTGCTGTCAGATTAGTCTGCTTCTTGCAGGGAGCAGAGGGATACAGAACTTGAAATGGCTGAGAAATCTCATAATCCCATCTAGATTTTAGGATGAGGGTGTTGTTTCCAGTGTGCACTCTTGTCACTAAAGTTGCATTTTGGGATAACTGTGCCAGTCTGAACGTTAAAGCTGCAGTAAATGGGTGTGAAGCTGTGTCACTCCTAATGCTCCTGCCACCTTAGGAATTGCAAAGGCATGGCTGTGCCATGAGGAATGCTCACTGGGTTTGTGTAGGGATGACATCCAAGGACAGCTGAGCACTGGCGCAAACTGTTGCTAATTCAGTGAGTTTTTCTCTTCTCTCCAAATAAATCTCCAAAAGCAGAATCGGTGGAGGTCCATATTTCTGTAGAGTTATGATGCTCTGATTTTTTAGTCTCTTATGTTTCATGGCAGCTCAGTATGGGATAGTTGCAGGAATTTCACTTTTCGGGTCGTTTCACTGGCCATCCCAAACATATCACTTTTTTGGAGCAATTTCTGTCTTTATTCATTAGCTGACATTCCCTTTACAATCCGTTCAGTGCTGGTTGTAAGATTTTAATTTAAACTGAAGGGGTTATTTTGTTCAGCCCTACAATGCCCATTTTAACTTTAACATCATTTAATCTGTTCCAATTCTGCATGAGAAGTGAAGAAGCAGGAAAGAAAGAAGGACAGGAAGAGAACAAAAAGGAGATTTGTGATGTTCCAGTGAATCCTATCTCCTTCTCAAGGTTTTGTGGATCAATATAGTTGAAAGGCTTGACAGAAGCAAGAAGAAAGAGAAGCAAGAAGAGATGAGAAAAACACAAGTGGAAAATGCTTCTAAGGAACTTACTATCTCTGCTGGGTTTTTTTTCATAAAAGTTACTGCTGAGATGTTTTTCTTTAGCTGAGAACTTACTAAATTTTAGAAGTGGTGTTGTCACCAGACATCTTGTACTTCTTGGATCAAATACTGTTTTGGTGTTTTGAGCACAGCCAGATTGTGATGCATTTAAAAACAGCTCAGCTTTTCACAATAAGATCTGAAATTGCTGAAGAAGTGAGTGCTGGAAACATATGCACCAAGTTTATTAAAGGATGCGGAGAAATGATAAAATTGTCATTTGGATGGTATCATAGTCATCAGTCCCAGCTTATTGCTCTTCTGGGATAGATGCTCTGAGTCTGAAATAATGTTTTTCTTACTAGATATCACCAATATGCCAACGCTACCATCACTGTTCCTCCTATTCCTGCTGGTTTGTGTTACAAGCTCTGGAAAGGTAGGATAGGAGAACATCACAAAGACGCCAGGATGTAATTTAAAAGTAATTTACCAAGAATTCTGGGGAATATAGTGTGCACCTTAGGGGACTGCTAAAAAGAAGTGAAATTAGCTTTTAGATTTTTCTGACAGATTTTTCTGAGATTTAAATCTTTCTTAATGTACAGTGAAAGCAGCATGAAGTAGTATTAGAAAAGGGGGACGAAAACTTGTTACAGGGAAACACTTGGTTATGATTATGGGAAGTAATTGAGCCCAGCTTGGAGTCATAAACTTGCAATTCTTTTATGGGGTGTGAGCTGGGCTTGGACCAGATGGAGAAAGTGGTAGTTTGTGTTTCTCTTTGAAAACATGGGCTGCATGCTCTGTTCAACCAGCCTGCAAATGGTGTTTGGACTAAACAGGCTTTTTGTTATGGTGCATTGCATCACCTGGACTCTTTTTTTTAGAGCAAAAATCTCCTTTACGTATTTATTTGAATGGTTTTTTGAAATATTTTCCACATTTTCTATTTATATGAAATATGGTTGCAGTTAAAATCAGTCTGGTGTTGTAAGACATGTAAGCATATGCCAGCACCACTGACAGCATTCGAAAATGTTCAGTTTTGCCAGCATCATTATGTAGAGCTTAAAAATAGAAAATTAGAAAAAAATCCAATTTAGGGAAAACTTTAAGGACAACATGGCAGAGAAACATGATTCATGTAGAAGTGCAAGCATGATTCATGCTTTACCTTTCTGAGCGTGGATCTGAACTTTATTTCTCTTAGCAATGACAAAAACAGAGGGCATTTTGAACGAGGAAATTCTCAGCAACAGGGAAAGGGAAATACTTGGTTTTGCTGATTTGCAGTCAGCAGCCAGTTCAAACAGTAATTGTCACTAAGGGGATACATATTCCTCTTAGCCTTCCTGTTTTGAGCTAAATGAGCTCTTAAATTTCGAGGAAGAAAACATTGTTTTTTCCATTTTCACATCAGAATAAATTAAATAGGACTAACTGGTCCCCATTGCTTGCCCTGTGTTCTGCTGCTGCATTTTTATGTCAGGCTCAAGCTCCTGTTAAAAAGGCAGCTGAGGAAATGGTTTGAAATATCAGTATTAAAGTATTTTCACCATGGCACAGAATTTACACCTCCATGAGATGGATGAATCAGTTTGTGTTTCAAAGCTCTGATGGCTGCACTTGTTTGGTACGATGGCATCTTCCATATTGTCTATCTGATGACCAAATCTGAACACTCACCCTCAATTCTACCTTCTAGAACAAATCTTCGTGTCACATCCAGAGGATAAAAGATTTTTGTTATGTTTGTGCCTGAAGAGTCCTGGTGAATCACTGGGGGCAGGTTCTTTTATCCTAAGAGATGGAGAACTTAAAAGCAAGGAGCATCAAAAAGGGGGAGCCCAGCCACTGATGGGGCTTTTTTGGGCTCAGGTCTGGTGAGCTCTGCAGATACAGTGGGACTAGAGAACTGCTTCACACACATACACCAGTGTTTGTTTGCTCCCTCCCTGAAAATAATTTTGTTAAGCTGCCCACTGCTTGGTACCTCTCAGAGTGAGTTTGTGTAGGATTTTTGGAAGGGCACAGTGTTATCCTTACGCAGCTAAAAAACCGTAATACAGGATAACTAATTGGGGAGACTTCAATGTAGCTTGACAAGAGTCCATTTCATGGTTGTTTGGAAGGGATGGAAGGGATTTGTGTTTTCAATCTCCAGAACATAGATGGCCCCAAAGGAACTCTTTGGAATAATTAAGATGTAGTACCTGGTGTAAATGTGCAAGTATCTGCTAGACCATTAGCTGTGGGAGACAGACTGATTATACTCAAAACACTTAGTGCTTTTTTAACAAATTACTGTGAAAGTCAGTTGTTAAACAGTGTTGTTTCATTTTCTAGTAGCTCTGTGTAGAAACATTAGAGTCTTGCTGCTTCCCTTAATAAGGGGAAATGAGCTCTCCTGGTGCAATGGCCCTGCTTGAAAAGGTCATCAGCGACTATTTATCCTTGGTTGCTATCAGAAAGGGGGCTGTTTCCATGCTGAAGCAATAGCAATTTGTTTCATTCTCATTAAAAAGGGATTTAAATTTTTTGCTTTCTGATGACATTAAGTCATTCTTAGCAATCCTTTGGCCACCGAAGAATGAGGAATGCTTTTATAAAAGAGAGGCAGCTTGAGGTTCAGACTGCATTGGTGGTGTAGGCAGCACTTCTTGTGTCTTTGGCCAAGTGAAAACTGGAAAGGGAACTAAATAACTGTTGTAAAATATGCCAGGGGTGACTCCGGATCAGAAAGGAACACTTTGTTCTCAGTGTGCATGTCCCTCTGTGTGCATGGTGAGTAAGAGAAGAATGACTAGGCTTAGTAGGCAGCAAGGAGAATCCAGGTTTGGTTTTGGGGTGCTGGTTTTCAAATGGGAAGTACTTATGGAAGTAGGTTGAGAATCAGCACATGAAACGTGCTTGTGGGGAGAACCAGAGCTTGTCCCACTGCAGCTGCTGTCTCAGTTGCGGTGCCATGATCGTGGCAGAATGCAGGGAGGGGACAATGCAGATGAAGTTGCAGAGGTGAATGTGGTGGTCACACAAAGCCAGATGGGGTGTGCAGAGCTTAAGAGTTCTTACAGCTACATTAAACCAAATACTGAAGCTAACACAGACACTTTCCCATGCTAATTCCTCAACTCGTTGCTCCATTTGCTTCTCCTCTGTGCTGGGTGAACAGTGAGCCTCAAAAGAGAGGCTGGGGAAGGGGCTTTGTAAACACACTCTGCTGACAGGAGATTTTATGCCAAGGATTGTTATTTGGTGGAAAGCATCAGGATTTTCGCTTGCAGAACTGAAACAGGGGCACAAAGATGAGGGTAAAAGAAAGTAGGAGGACTAGTCAGGAGGGATAAGTCTGGGAACAGCTCCATGTTAATTATCATTGTGCCTCACTTGGAGATCAGTTCAGAGCCTTGTCTGGAAGGTAATGAAGTGTCTTGGTAATAATTTGATTGTTTCGGTTGCTAGGTGGAAGAACAGTGGTGTCCTCTGTACTGTCCTCTTCCACGTTCTCCATAGGGTAGACTTGGGGAAGCATCTGGTAGCTGAAGATGGCAGAGGAACCTCCTGTCACCTCTGCACATATTCTTGGAGTCCCCTAAGTCCCAAGACATCCTTGCATTAATGCATCTTTTGGAAAAAACAGAGCTTGCAGGGAATCTGTGTTGATAGAGGCCTTTTCTGCAGTAGTCATGGCTGGGTTTTGTTTTCCTTCCTAATGATACTAAGTCCCAGAAGCAATCATGGGCACAAGGAAAAAGGCGTGTTTCTTTGTAGAGGAAAAAGGTGATATAACCTTTAATTCCACCTAAGAATTAAAAAGATAAGACTCTCATTACTCATACAGGGTTCGATTTTTGAAAGAGCTGAGCCTCACAGTCTAGTGGTGTCCGGAGGAAAGGCTGATGCTCTGTGATTTTAAAAAAAGCTTTTGATTTAACAGAGCATTTACTATAATCTTAGGAAGGTTGGCTGTGATGCTTTGACCATGCCTTGGATCATGCTTGCACCCCTTTCCAGATGCTCAAGATCCAGCCCACGATAATCAAGCCTTTCCTAAAATAAACAGCTCTTATGTACAGACTCAGAGCCGAACATCATCATACAGCCTGACTGATTGGGATGAGCAACAGCCTCGTGCATGTTTGTCTCATTGAAAAGACCACGAGGTGGATTTAGCCGTGTTACAAACAGCTGTGCTGGTGCCTTTTGCTTTGCAGACAGCAAATTTGAACAGCGCAATCTACACTGAGCACGGGGATGGATATGTGCAGCACGGGGAGGGCATGTCACAGAGAAACTCCAGTCCATCACTCCAGCTATGGTTTCCAGAAAGTATCAGCCTTCTTTTTATGAATTGGCAGGAGCTCGATCCCATGAATCCATTAGTCATTAGCTGTGGAGGGCCGGGCATTCCAGAGCTCATGGACAGTCAGCTGGGCTCTCCTGTCACTCCCAAGACCCAGCACACATGAATCAAAATAGTTGGGTGATGTCACGTCACGGTGCCAGCGCGCCCGGGACGCTGCTGCCAGGATTTGTCTGTCCAGGGGTGGTTTCCTTTTACAGCCTGTTGAAAGAGTCATCATGCCGAGCTGCACATGACAGTTCCCTTCAAGAGGGCTGGTGGCTCCTTCGCACAGTCAGTATTTTTTAAACAAGGGAGCTTATCAGGTGGCTCCTGACCTTTTCCACATGAGCTGATCCACTGGGAAATGTTGTTTTGGTTTCCGAGGCTTCTGACAGCTGATGTATAAGACCTCTGTGGCTGCAAGCTGGGCAGACTTTGAACTTCTCCCTGTCTCCACACAGACCTGCAGGACAGTTACTGTATGCCAGAACTAAGGCTGGAAGTGCCTGGCAAGGAAGGGTCGGCAGCCTGCTGCAGGACAGCTCTCCACGAAGACACAGCCAGGCACCTCAGAGCTGAGCTGCTGGCCAGCTGGACTTCTTTTGCAGCCACACTGTCTTTCTGGAGCTTTATTTTCTCACAACTGGGCTTTTGGTGTAAGCCACACCTCTCCTTGCCCCTTGCGCTGCTCTTTTTTCTCCAACCCCGGGCATGAGCGACAGCTGCCGCCACGCGAGTGCATGTTGCAGCTCATGAAACGTTTTGGCAGCTTCAGAGGGAGCAAGAAGAGAAAGGAGCGATGCAAAGTCTTGGAGAGGCGCCACTCCGACCCCCACGGCCTGTCCGGTAAGGACCCTCTGCATCCAGAAAGGAGGGACTTTGCTCTTTGGGAGAGGGTGGTAGTGAATAATTGAGCAACAACGTTGTGCTCCCAATTTCACTGACTGAACCGTGCAGTTGTTGTGTGGAGGTTATTTTGGTGTTGGTTCGCACCAGAGATGAAAATCTGAGCTGACACCTGTAACACACATCAGCCATAACCTTTAGGAAAAGAGTGATGGTACAGGAAGCTTTACAGTGAATCCTATGGCAGTCAGAAGGGGCTGTTGCCTGATGTCACTTTAATTGAACAATAATAACTAAGTTCTGTTTTATCTATTGAAACATGAATTTTAAATAGAAAACTTTTCTTATCAGTCCCATAACGAATGCATTTAAAAACAGCTTTCTGATACTGCAGTTGTCGATATAATTGCGTTTGAGTTGCAATTAGGGACTGTTCTCTCTTAATCAAAAGCTTTTCCTGGTCACGGAGTATTAAATAGCTCCAGTGCAGGTGCTGAGTTGTGTGTGTCAGAGAGTATCTGTGTGTCACACAGGGATCAGCTGGTCAGGAGAGAAGGGATTTTTCAACAGGATCTGGCTGTTTTCTTAGTAATGGAGAAATACCAGTTTTAATGCATTTCCTATATAGACTAATGGTAGCTGGTTCTCTGAAGACCATGAGTGTTACTGAGCAATTCTGTTCTGTGACTAAGGGGGTTAAAACTGATGTTACACTGAATCAGCTGAATAAGGCTCAGTTTAGAGAGGCTGATGTGTACAAAGGGTAGGCAAGGCTCTTTTGCTCTCTATTGATCAGGAGTCACTGTGTCAAATCCAGCAGAATGATGAAGGTAGGAGTAGTGTTGGACCAAATGGATGGTGTGGAGACATATGCGTACATTTAGTGATGAGGAGTTACAACTGTTGGATGGGTGGCTGCCCAGGGAGCTTATTTTTCTACTATTTAATGTTTTGCAGTTTATTTAGTGATGGGTTGTGTCATTTTTAAGTTATAATCCTTGCAAACACTTCTCCTTTTGTTCCTGTTGTGTACAGTTAAGTGGTTTTAAATCTAAACCTGTGTACTGTGTCTTGTTTTGCATTTCCCAAAACCTACCTGAGGGTTTCTGTGAGAGTGGTAGGAAGGTCAAGGCAATGTGAATGAGAAATGACCCAGGTCTTTGTAGTTTCACAGTGTCAGCAACATGCACAAAGACAGATCACAGAGTTTATGCAACAAGAACAGGAATATTTAGCTTAAAGATTGCCCAGACATAAAATGCCTTCCCAAATTTCTAATTAAACACCCTAAATTCTCATGTAGATAGAAACATACATGCAATTTGTTGATTGAATGTTGAATGGCACTTTGGACCACTAATTCACTGTCTTGTTGTGGTTTCATCAACAGAGGGAATAGCCAATATCTGCAAAAAGATTCACTGCCGGAAGCACTAAACATGGTGTTGCATGTCTGCTTCCCCTGAGTCTAACTCTTAAGCCCTGTCCTCAACTCCCTTCATGGAGAAAATCATTTGTTCTGCACCAAAAAACCTGACTATATGAACTGTACCATTTGTGGCAGAGTTATATAAAAAAAATTGGAAGTGTAATACCAGCAGTGCCAAAACATGTGCTCCTTATTTTCCTCATTCCCATTATTCCAGATTTGTAGCCCACTCCAGTGGTACACAGCGAGCACCAGGCAGAGTTTTCTGTACAGTTTTTACTCTACAGGCTTTGCAGATGCCATTCTTGTAAGAGTGTGACCAGGTCAGCTCCCTGTGCTGCCATCATCAACAGAGAACTACTGAGTCACAAGAGTGGGAAAAAGCAAAGGGGATGTGTCCAGGTTACTTCCTTCCTTGGATGCTCTGCTGCGGGGATCGCCTTTGCCATCCCAGCAGAGTCTGAGTTCCTTTCAAGAAATGGGTTAACACACTTAGAAATGCCTTCCCCTCATGCCCCCCCACCCCAGTGGCCTTAATTAATTGCAGGGAAATGTCAGAACAAAAGCTTTGCATTATTTGCTACATTTAATCTGTATCCTGTAGCTATTAGGCCTCAATAAACACTTTCTGAGCAGATTTCAAGGGAACTGCTGGCATTCAGCAGGTGTTATGATCAGTATTAGTGTGTGCAAGAGCACTGGTAGCAGCCAGGCTTGGTGGCTCCTCGGGGTTGGTCACAGATCAGCACATCCCATTTGGTTGTCATCTGCCACCAGGGGTGAGAAATGAATGACAGCAGCCTCCCTGTTGCTCAATGAGCTTGGATTGTATTCAGAAAAGGGGTGGAAAAGAAAACAAGAGGAAAATATCCCCTGATGCCCCAAAAGGGGTAATCTGACACCTGGACTGGTTGAATTTGAAATTTTTGATTTTTCTTGTCCCATTCTGTAAAGTGTTTTAAGGAAGAATCCTCCAGTCCTTGTAAATAGGATTGGGCCAGTGCAGCTTCTTGGCTTCCCAGGGGTAGATGCCATCAGGCATCTAAGATCTCAGCTAAGATTATCAGCTAGTACCATTCTTCTGTGTATCTGTTGAGCTAAACCCCATCCCTCCGCTGCACCAGTGCAGAGGTTGCATCCTGGTGGAGAAATGAAGAGTGGCATTGCCAAGGATGGTCGTCTCTGTATTTCCCTGGGTTTGGAGCCTTACAGTCCTTTCATTCCAAGTGAACAGCGAGGGGAGACCTGAGTATGGCCAAACAGAAGCAGAGAACACACAGAGAGGGAAAGGAGGAAAACATGAATGAGCACCAGGAGCAAACGAGAGCAGAAGTGAAGGCAGAGATCCCACAGTTTGCTCCAGGAGAGGAGCAGCCAACAGGGAGACCTCGAAGCTTGAGCTGTCCACCAAACAGCAGGGAAGCTGATTTATGCAATAGGATTTTTGCAGGGCTGAGGATGGGGATTACCCAAAATTTCTCCAGTGTCTAGATCACCACTGCATAGTTTCCTCCTTCCTCTTGCAGTTGCGGTGCAGGGTTCTAGCGGTTTCTCCTCCTGGCAGCTCTCACCACAGCTTGATGAGTTGTACATGGATAGGCTCTGTGGCATTTCTGAAGGGGAAAAATTTTTGACCCCAGAGAGGTTAATTGCTCTACCCTTTAAAGGACACCATGTATTCCACAAAGGACTGTGTGACATATGCAAAAGGAGTAATGTTTAAAGTATTTTTTCCCTACCCAAGCCATGAGTGCCCAGCAAAGGAACCCTTCTGCAGCACATGTGGCTGCTGTGAGCCTGCACCTGGGCTGCCTTGTGCTGGGCATTTAGCCTCAAAAAACTCCTTTAGGAGTCGTTTAGCTGCATGGAAATGCCCAGGAACTTCTCCTTGCCCATGCTGCTCCTCTTGGGGTTTGTTACTTTTCTCAGGTGGCTTTTAATCATCAGGTGCCAAAGCTGAGCCCCAACAAGCCAGGTCCAAGGGGCTCTAAGCGACCCTCAGTGCTGCCTGTCAGCACCTGTTGTGTCCCACCTCAACAGCACTCTTGAGGATAATTTCCCTGCCAGTTGTTATAATTAGGTGCATATTAGGACTAAATTAGGAGTGAGCCTGCTGGATGTCTCAGACCCCAATAAACACATGTGCAAAGATGCTTCAGCCCCGCCATGTGCATGAATCAGGCGGTCCTGGAGTCGCTCCATAACTTGCTTGATGCACGTTTTATCTCATGTCTCTGAGAACCACCGTGGAATGGAATCACAGAATGACGGAATCACCAGGCTGGAAGAGATCTTCAAGATCACTGAGTCCAACCCATGCCCTAACACCACCTCAACTAAACCATGGCACTGAATGCCACATGCAATCTTTCTTTAAACACATCCAGGGATGGTGACTCCCCCACCTCCCAGGGCAGACGATTCCAGTACTTTATCACTCTTCCAGTAAAAAACTTTTTCCTAACATCCAGCCTAAATTTCCCTTGGTGCAGCTTAGGACTGTATCCTCTCGTTCTGTCAGTTGCTGCCTGGAGAAAGAGACCAACCCCAACCTGACACCTTTTAGGATGTTGTAGAGAGTGATAAGGTCACCTCTGAGTCTTCTTTTCTCCAGCCTAAACAACCCCAGCTTCCTCAATCATTCCTCAGAGGGCTTGTGTTCCAAGCCCTTCATCAGCCTTGTCACCCTCCTTTGGACACTCTCAAGCACCTCAACGTCCTTCCTGAACTGAGGGGCCCAGAACTGGACACAGCACTCGAGGTGCAGCCTCACCACGGCCAAGTACAGGGGAAGAATGACTTTCCTGGTCCTGCTGGCCACACTATTCCTGATACAAGGGGAGGGGCTGCTCAGGCTCTAGAGTGCATCTGGGAGGTGCTGTGAGGTATCTTTAAATACTCAACCTAAAGGGAAATGTCTTCCCCTTTCAGTCAAAAACTCAAGGGGTTTCTTCCATCTCTTGTCATGGTCCTTCCCAGACCCCTGGGGTTGGGTGTGAATGTGGATTGTGTGTCGAGCAGAGAAATTATATTCTTCCTTCTCAACAATGGAGATGTGGTGACTGCCTCCATGACGTCCACATGCAGGTAATGTGCCGTGGTATGTGACCAGCTTGCACAGCTGTCCATGGGCGGGACTGACACCAAACCAAAGAGCTGGTGCTTCACAGCCTCTCCAAGTGGAATGAATACCCAGGGGATAATTCAGCTTGGCTCTCATCACAAGCCTGAGAACAGGGAGAGAAAACATGGGAGAAGTGCCGGGTGAAAACATGAAGCACAGAAAACATGATGGAGAAGCAATTGCAAAAATGAAATGGGGCTTGATCTCCTTCTCTTCCAGTCTGGAGAGCTGCAGCTCACCCAGTGCTTCACCCCAAAGTGGGTGGTGCTGCACGTGGGAGGATCAGAGATACTTATTTTTCTCATTCTAGTGGGATGTTTTTGTTATGAGGCAGTGGGGGAGAAATCATAGTGAAAAAAATTCTGAAGAAATAAATGAGAGTGAAGGAATTGCTGCATGTTCCAGCACTGCCATAAATGACCTGAAAGAGCAAAATCCTGTTGCTCCACTAAAGCAGCTTAAAACCACCATCATCAGAGACTGGGCATGAGAAACTGAGACAGCTTTGGTTTGTTAATGATTTTCTCTACTGGTTTTCATGCTCTGTTGAGCTGACAGTGATTTTAGAAGATGTGCAGCCCCGGCTGATCAGTAGTCATTAATCTTGTACTACAGAGAGCACCGAGACCTGGAAGCTGTGAAATTTCTATAGTTGGTTGTCGGGAAGGAGAAAAGCAGTGACAAGTCTGATTAAATATCTGAGACTTTTTAATTTGCCACTTTCTGCTTCCTTATAGTCACTGTCCTGGTGCTTTCTGGCACCTCCTGGCTTTGTGCACAGCTTTGAGGCATTCTGAATGGGGGGAAAAGGACTGTGGCCGTGAAGCAGTAGAAACAGCAAGGTATTTTCAAGCAGGTACCTGTACATTCAGATAGTAATAAACCTTATAAGAATACACTGATTTGGTGGAAACTGAAATGGAGGTAGATTGAGCAGAGTGCAGCATCCTGCCTCTGCAACCCTTTGCAGGCTTAAAGAAGATGTAGACTCTGCCCTCACGATGAGTTGTCCAAGAATGCAAATTCTCTGAGTAATTTATTTTCAAAGAAGTTATTTTTGCCTGAAGGGCAGGTTAGACATGTAAAAATACAGTATGTTCTCAAGGCACAAATTTCCAGATCAGTGCTGCAAATGAATCTGCCCACGGACTCTTCTTCCCAGTCCTGCTCCAGGCAGCTCTGTGTGTCTCATCACAAAGTTTGGTCAAAAATATCTGTATTACTATAAATGACTGAATTACTCAGCACTGACGTGCTGTTGTCAACAACGTGGTGGGTGAGAGCAGCCGTGCCAAGCCTCCCTTTTGATGGGCTGCTTTACAAACCGTGCAGGTTTTTGGGCAGGGAGATCTCCAGTCTGGGAGTAGTCCATGTGGTTCTGGTCCTTGTTGCTGCTTGTGGGTGCAGTTGTTTGTCCCCCAGACACAGCAACAGCAGAAAGACTAAATTTTTTACTGTCTGAAGGACACTTTCCTGTAATTCTGCAACTATTCAAATAGTGTTATTTGAAAAGCGGGATAAATGTTATTCCTGAAAGAAAGAAATTAAATACAAATCTTGGGATTGAATCTGAGCAAAGATGTGAAATGCAAGTATGGGGAGGAGTTCATTGAAGTGGAAAAGGACAAACTGAGATAGAAGGAAGCTGGATACTGACTGTGAGTGAAAGAGGGTGCAGATCCTGCCTGTTTCTGACATCATATGATATTTATGTATTTATCAGAATTTCCTTTTTCCACCCTCTCCTTCTGTTATTTTCAGGTAACAAGTCATTTCTGATATGTATGTAATGCTGGAATACTATCTCTGTTACTTCTGATATAAATAAATATCTGATTCATTTTTGAGGCTGAAATAATGTAGATAAGACTTTTATATGTGACACCTCAGTTTAACGAACACAGCCTGGAGTGCCTTCATGATGGATGCTGGAGGGTCACAGCCTACATGCTAAAAATCACTGGAATTACTCATTTCCATGCATCCTCTCTCATCCTTATTACACCAGCTGGGAGTAGCATAGAGATAATTTTTTCTCTGTTTTCGCTGTACTTTCCAAGGGTTCTCACTTCAAAAGAATATCTGCATGAGAAGCTGTTATCCTAGACTGACTTTCTACTTATTTGAATGTGCTAAGCTAGACCACAATTTATTTATACTCCCATGCATCCATATTACAAATCCTGTTGCCAGATTTTAAAAGCAAATTTCAAGCCCAGGTCTGTTTTCACGGCCTAAAATTGCACTTGACAGTAGCATTTAGGTAGGTGGGTACTTTTGTTTAATTAGAAATCAATGTTTTGGACTATTGACTCCTTGCTCAAAGTTTCAGTGAATTGCCCAAGAGTGCAATTTCAAAGATGTTGTTAAGGCAGTTTGTTTGTCAGGTTTAGTGGATCAGCAAATCCCAGGAATTACCAAGATTCAGCTGTTTTCTACTTTCACCTCTATTCTTGTCCAACCTAAAAGCAGTTCAAGGACTTAAAAGTGCTCTTAATGCTGAGATTGAATGCCTTGAAATTGTTTCAGCCATTTGATTGTCATTCCAGAGTCACACTGACACGTGAAGGCTTCGCTCTTGGGAGATGAAGGGCTCCTCTGTGAGATATCGTGGTGCAGCTGGCAGGCTTGGCTCAGGGGCCTGAACTCTCCCTGCTGGAAAGGTCACACAGCCTTACTTGGTTTAAGGACAGACCCCAGTGCTTGCACCAGAGAGTTCCCATCCTGTCCTTTTTCTGCTCCTCCTTTGATAAAGTTGGGGCCATTTAGCTGGAGGAGGAGTGATGGGATTAGCTGACATTAATTAGCAGCATCCTGTTGTTTCTTCGGAGTTTTTTCCAGGCATTGGAAAACAGCTGCTTCCCAGTGCTCTGTTCCCTGTGGGGCAACAAGGACCCTTTTGACACACTCGGGGCTACAGTCACCGGATGTTTAACAGATCCTGCCCATCTGGCCCCATGGTTTTATTTCAGTCAGAGCAAGAATGATGAGAGTGAAACGAGGATCCCTGTGACAATCCTGCCTCCCCTGGAGGGCGATGCTCATGGAGAGGAACAGATGATTTGTGACATTCTCACTGCTTGCACAGAGTACAGTTAGAGATGATAAACAAGAGCAGGGCAATAAATCAATTTAAGAAATAAAGGTGAGGCAGAAATGAGATAGCGAGTCAAACTGAGACATGAAGGAGATGGAAAGCTTGCAATGGCAGGGTTCTTGCTGCAGCAGTCACAACAAAAGTTGGGTGGGTGTTCAGAGGTGAGGGTTGCATCAGTCTCAGTGAGAGAAGGGCTGAGTTGAAAGGATGAGAAGCTGGAATAAGGCATATAATTGCATTACTGAATTTAGGGATAGTTAACACCCAGGGATCAGTATGGGGACTGCTAATGTTCGTCAGGGACCTGGGTGGTGAGGTGAGCCTGCAGCAGGACATACTGGGTCCTGACTCCCAGTGAGTCAGTCACCCCAGGACTTGGGGTTGTGGTGGATATAATCTGGAAAATGATCCAGAAATGTGCTGGAGCTATCAGTAGGTGAAGCACATACTGGGCTACATCAGGAGGAGTGAAGCAATCCAGTCTAGGAAGTTTTTATCCCACTCCACCTTGGCCTTGTGGGGCTGCACCTGGAACAAGGTGTCCAATTTCTGGTTCCGCCCCACCTGAAGGACAGCAGAATGCAGGGAAACTGGAGAGGGTTTTCCTGGAGGACTGTCAAAATGTCTTTTGTGACCCACAGCAGATGTTTTGGGTTCTGTGAGGAGAGACTGAGAAAACTGGGGGGGATTTTTTGTCCAGCAGAGAGAAGACTAAGGTGCAATTTAATAGCAGCTTGAAACTGAAGGGCAGTTTCAAAGGTGATAGAGCCAACTTAGTAGTTGCAGATGGTAAAAGAAGGTGGAAAAGGCAAGAGTTTATGGCTGAAGAGGATCAGATTCAGGCAGCAAAAACTCCCTCAAGAAGCTGGTGTGGTACTGGCACAGGTACCTAGAGAGGCTGTGGCCTCCGTCCTAAGAGATTTTCAAGACTCTTCTAATCAAAGCCATGGTTGACCTGGTCTTGGTTGATCCAGACCTGTTTTGAGTGGGACACAGAAGAAGAAGCCTCCAGACATCCTTTCCAATAACATTTCTATGATGCTCAATTGTTCCGTTACAAGGAAAGCTGAAGTTGCAAATACTGTGGCTGTACATTCTTTCCCACCCAATTCTCAATGCAGGCACAAAATTGTTCTTGTTTTTGATGAATATTCATGGACAGGATGACTTCTTGGTAGATACCAAGCTGGTACAAGCTGGCCGTGCTTGTACAGCTGATTTGGAGAACGGGACCACTGTGAAGCCCAAGACCAACACCAATACATTTATTGGGCCAACAAAGGCAGCAAGATGTGTGTGTTTCCTATGACAGGCACCCAGGCTGCCTTCTGGCTGTTTCATATGCTTTAAGCATCACCCTGAGAGTCCAGGGCAGTTTTTAATGTCCCCTGAGCTGAGCAGTGTCTGGGCACCCCCAGCTACTGCCCCACTTCAGGGAATGTTAATTTACGCCTGAGGAGTTGCAGTGGGACTCAGTTTGTATCAGCTATGTGTCACTATAGCAACTCCTCACTTAACCAGTCCCTGCACTAAAAATAGATCACCTTGATCTCAAGGAAAGAAAACCAAAGGAAATCAAAAGGGGCAATGATAGCAAGAGCTGTAGAGTCAGGTATTGACTGAAGTCTGGAGCATTTGAAACCTCTTAGGAATAATCTATCACATAAAACAAATATTTCAGGGGAATCTGTTTTTCCAGAAACTCCTCTGTGCCACTGGGTTTGAAGCTTTCGCAAAGGACATGCATGACTTTTTATCAGAGGGATGTGTTTGCAGCTATCACCCAGCACATGGGATGTGAAACCCTGTAGGATGTTGTTTAGCTGGTTAAACCACATAAGGGGACTTATCTTCCCAATAAGCAGATCTGCAGCTCTGTCACTAGAGCTGATAGCCTCCTGTGCTCCTGTATATGAGTTATCAAAATCCCTACTTGTTTATGAAATTGTTGCTGGTGTCTGCAGAAATCTGTGAGGGACCCAAACCTGAAAAAAGATGAATGCTGTTGGCGAAGTCGCCACTATCTCACGTTGCAGTTAAGGGGAGTTGAGTGTTTTGGCACCTGATAGGGACAGGGCCCTCTGTAAGGGACGTGCAAATGATACTTGATCTTATTTTTCCTCCAAACCCAGCTAGTGCTTGCATCTTATCCTGGTGAAGATAGGGCAGTAGGTGTGAAGGTAAAATAGCAACAAGATTAAAAGCTTGTCAAAGAACTACAGAATTAACTGAAAATGCTTTTGATGGGAGAAGAACAGAATTTGCATAAAGACAGCTCATAAATCACAGGCAGTACATATGATGCTCAGGAAAGGGTTAATTTAGCTTCTAGAGATGACTGGAATTAGTATCATGTATTCAGCATTATCAGTCAGCAAGAGTTTTCTCTTGATAAAGGGTCAGATTATTTTAATGACCTTTTAGGGCTGAGAATTTGCAGACATAGCTGATACTGAAATGTGTAGGTGCTTAACTGCCCCTGCCCTGTATATACTGATTCTTGTTTCATTTAGTACTATAAATTGTATCTTTTACATTTAGTTAATCTTCCAAGAACTAAGATAAGCAGCTTTCAATGCTGGCATGCACCTGTGCAGCAGGGGAGGGTGAGAGATGGCACCAATCCCCATTCCCTCCATCCTTGTCAAGTTTACAGCATATTATTGGAAAGCAAAAATGTAGCTTTAGTTCTTACTACATTTTTTGACCTCACTTGAGATCCACTGCTTTTACACAATCTGGGGATCAGACCCATATTCCTCACCTCTCTCTTCACCAGATGATCTTTTTAATCAGCTTTGGAGCTGTGAAGGAATTGCATTGCAAAGTTATTGGATATCCTAAGTGTATTCCCAAACAGCAGACATGGAGGCGTGAAAATAGAAATGTAGGTTTTGCAAACAGAAGAAAATCATTCATTGAAAAGGTCCTGCGATGCTAAGGCCATAAGCCCACCCCAAGAATGACTCCAGCCCTCTGTCACTGCATTTTGGGGAGCAAAAGCTTCATCAACGTTTGGATGAGTATCTCTAACACACAGATGTTAATGAGGAAGAGATGAGAACAAATGAACTGTACATATCATTCAAAGACTTGCACAGGCATAGTCAACAAGTCTTCTGGAGATGCTGGTTGCCATCACTCGAGGTGACAGTGCTGTATTTGCCAAAAGGCAGTAGTTCCCCCAAACTGCAGAGTTAGTGCCATTAAATGCCCTGTCTAGTGCTTTTAGTCCCAGCTCCAGCCTGGCAGCAGATTTGGCACAGTTACAAAATTTGCTATAGGAAAGAGCAGGGTACCCAGTACCAGTATTCTCCTTCATGACAGTAAACTAGTTTTTACCTCTTGTCTCGGTTTTGAAAGACAGGTGTCTGTTAAGGAAGGCAGAGGCCCCCCTTGAAGTGGCAGATATAACCCCTTTTCCCTCCAAGTTATTATATTTTGAAATCAAGGGCCTTTAGGCAAAGATGTGGGAAATAGGAATAACAGTTCTTTACTATATATATATATGTATATAACCAGTCAAACAAAACAACAACAACTCTGGCAGTAACAGCAATCACAAACCCAGTGCCAGCCTTCTCGGCTGTCAGGCCCTTTCCCCTCGGGTGCAGTTCCGCTCGCAGCCGGCAGGGGCGCTGGCGGCTCCCGGTGAGCAGGGCAGGTGCGATGGTTCCCCCGCGGCTGCAGGGGGCGCTCCGGAGCGAGCTCGGGAAACCCGCGGCTCTGGTGCCCTGGGATCCCGGGAAGGGATGGAACAAAGGCTTCACAAACCCCTGGGCAGCCGATCCCGGGCTCTCAGGAACAGCAGGCTGGAATGGCAGGGACGAACGCAAATCCCGGGTGGCAGACGAGATGTATCCAGATGGGAAAAACCACGGAGGCCCAGGCAGGCAGGGCGAGCAGGGCTACAGCGTAGCGAAAGCTCGAAACAGCAGCGGGGCAGGACAGCCACAGCTCGGTCTCCAGCAGGGCAGGGAAAAGCGGCTTTTGGGGTCCCGGCGTTGCTTCCAGCAGGAAGAAAGAACGGCCAAAAAGAAAGCAGCAGCAGCTCCTTTCTCTGCAGCTTCTCTCTCCGGACGCTCAGAGCGAACTGTCCCCACACCCAGGTGTAGACAAAAGAGTAGCCAGGCCCGCCTCACTCCCCTTTTTGTCTTTCTTAAGTACAGCTATTTGTCCCCTAGCAACATGCATATGGGAGAAAATTCCTTTAACAGGAAAACCTAAGACTAAACTAAAACCCCAACATTATCCACCCCGAATTTTTTCCCATACTAACATGTTACATGAAACTTAACTTTTTTTTAACTATATAAATCTATGCATTACCCAAATTATATACAAATATACATGCTGATACTGATACAAGTACAGAGCCATGGGTAGTTCACCCTAAAACAAGGTCCTCTTGAGGTAAGCATCGGATCTCTCCATCCTTTTGCATCACCCACCAGGTGCAACCTGGTCCCTGAGCAAAAACAACCCCACGGATGGGTTTGTCTTTGCTCAAGGCAGACTTTACCCAAACAGTTTTTCCAAGCATACCTCTCATGTGCACCACTGGAACCTTATCTCCATCTGTTGTTTGTAGGGGTTCGGATTGGGCAGGGCCTGCTCGGCTGGTGGAACCTCGAGTGTTAACTAACCAGGTGGCTCTTGCTAAATGCATCTCTGTTGCAGTGGGGATACTGCAACACGCATATATCAAACCAGGAGTCCCGTGGAAAGGAAATATATATGGACAGACAGATTCTTGATAGCTGTTTCAGAGAGATGTTTATTTCTCCAGCCGCATGGCCGGGGCTCTGCTGAGGAACTGTTCCAGTCACGGGACCAAGGGTCCTTCTGCCCGCGCAGGGAACACAAACCAACCAATGGGAACGAGGCTGAGCAGGGACAGGGAAGCCCCGTGTCTGTGCCCTCAGGGCCCCTCTCCCAGGGCTACACGGCAGGGGAGGGACCCCAACACATCTCCTAGTTTTTGAAAGTCCCCCCACCCAGTGCCTTCAAGGTGGTTTTAAGCAGTCCATTACACCGCTCAACCTTCCCAGCTGCTGGTGCATGGTAAGGGATGTGGTACACCCACTCAATGCCATGTTCTCTAGCCCAGGTGTTTATAAGGCTGTTCTTGAAATGAGTCCCATTGTCAGACTCGATTCTCTCAGGGGTGCCATGCCTCCAAAGGACTTGCTTTTCCAGGCCCAGGATGGTGTTCCGGGCAGTAGCGTGAGGCACAGGGTAGGTCTCCAGCCACCCAGTGGTGGCTTCTACCATTGTGAGCACATAGCGCTTGCCTTGGCGGGTTTGAGGCAGTGTGATGTAATCAATCTGCCAGGCCTCCCCATACTTGTATTTGGACCATCGCCCACCATACCACAGAGGCTTCATCTGCTTGGCCTGCTTGATCGCAGCGCATGTCTCACAATCATGGATAACCTGGGAGATACTGTCCATGGTTAGATCCACCCCTCGGTCTCGTGCCCACTTATAGGTGGCATCTCTGCCCTGATGGCCTGAGGCATCATGGGCCCATCGAGCTAGGAACAGTTCTCCTTTATGTTGCCAATCCAAGTCTATCTGGGACACCTCTATTTTCGCAGCTTGATCTACCTGTTTGTTGTTACGATGTTCTTCATTAGCCCGGCTCTTGGGGATGTGAGCATCTACATGACGGACCTTCACGGATAGCTTCTCTACCCGAGTGGCAATGTCTTTCCACTCTTCAGCAGCCCAGATTGGTTTTCCTCTGCGCTGCCAGTTTGCCTTCTTCCACCTTTCCAGCCAACCCCACAGAGCATTGGCTACCATCCATGAATCGGTGTAGAGGTAGAGCTTTGGCCACTTCTCTCTTTCAGCTATGTCCAGAGCTAATTGGACAGCTTTGAGCTCAGCAAATTGGCTCGATCCACCTTCTCCTTCAGTGGCCTGTGCAACTTGTCGTGTGGGGCTCCATACAGCAGCTTTCCATTTCCGGCTAGCGCCTACAATTCGGCAGGAACCATCAGTGAAGAGGGCGTATTGTCTTTCACTCTCTGGTAGCTCGTTATATGGTGGGGCTTCTTCGGCACGTGTCATCTGCTCCTCTTCTTCTTCAGAAGATAACCCAAAAGTCTCACCTTCTGGCCAGTTTGTAATTATTTCCAAGATCCCAGGGCGACTTGGGTTTCCAATTCGGGCGCGCTGCGTGATGAGGGCAATCCATTTGCTCCAAGTAGCGTCGGTGGCGTGATGCGTGGAAGGAACCTTTCCCTTGAACATCCAACCCAGCACCGGTAGTCGGGGTGCCAGGAGGAGTTGTGCCTCTGTGCTGATTACTTCTGAGGCAGCCTGGACTCCTTCATAAGCTGCCAGGATTTCCTTCTCGGTGGGAGTGTAGTTGGCTTCAGATCCTCTGTAGCTTCGGCTCCAGAATCCCAGTGGTCGGCCCCGAGTCTCACCAGGCACCTTCTGCCAGAGGCTCCAGGACAGACCATTGTTCCCGGCTGCAGAGTAGAGCACGTTCTTCACCTCTGGTCCTGTCCTGACTGGGCCAAGGGCTACGGCGTGAGCAATTTCCTGTTTGATCTGGGCGAAGGCTTGCTGCTGTTCAGGGCCCCAGTGGAAATCATTCTTCTTGCGGGTAACCAGGTAGAGAGGACTCACGATCTGGCTGTACTCGGGAATGTGCATCCTCCAGAAACCTATAGCACCTAGGAAAGCTTGTGTTTCCTTCTTGTTGGTCGGCGGAGACATTGCAGTGATCTTATTGATGACCTCAGTGGGAATCTGACGTTGTCCATCTTGCCACTTTACTCCCAGGAACTGGATCTCTCGGGCAGGTCCCTTGACCTTGCTCTTCTTGATGGCAAAACCAGCTTGCAGGAGAATTTGAATTATTCTCTTTCCTTTCTCAAACACTTCGGTTGCAGTGTTCCCCCACACAATGATGTCATCAATGTACTGCAGATGTTCTGGAGCCTCACTCTTTTCTAGTGCAGTCTGGATCAGTCCATGACAGATGGTGGGACTGTGCTTCCACCCCTGGGGCAGTCGGTTCCAGGTGTACTGCACGCCCCTCCAGGTGAAGGCAAACTGAGGCCTGCACTCTGCTGCCAGAGGAATGGAGAAGAATGCATTGGCAATGTCAATAGTGGCGTACCACTTTGCTGCTTTGGACTCCAGCTCGTACTGGAGCTCCAACATGTCTGGCACGGCAGCGCTCAATGGTGGAGTCACTTCATTCAGGGCACGATAGTCCACAGTCAATCTCCATTCCCCGTCAGACTTGCGCACAGGCCAGATGGGGCTGTTGAAGGGTGAGTGGGTCTTGCTGACCACCCCTTGACTCTCCAGCTCGCGGATCATCTTGTGGATGGGGATCACAGCATCTCGATTTGTCCGATACTGCCGGCGGTGCACTGTCGAGGTGGCAATTGGCACTCGTTGCTCTTCCACTTTCAGGAGCCCAACTGCAGAAGGATTCTCAGATAGTCCAGGCAGGGTGTTCAATTGCCTAATGCCCTCTGCCTCCACAGCAGCAATCCCAAATGCCCACCTGAGTCCTTTTGGGTCTTTGTAATAGCCATTCCGGAGGAAGTCTATGCCCAGAATACACGGGGCCTCTGGGCCGGTCACAATCGGGTGCTTTTGCCACTCCTTCCCAGTCAGGCTCACCTCAGCTTCCAAAAGGGTCAACTGCTGTGATCCCCCGGTCACCCCAGCGATGGATACAGGTTCTGCCCCCACATGTCCCGATGGCATTAAAGTACACTGTGCCCCAGTAGCAACCAATGCATCATATTTTTGTGGCTCTGATGTGCCAGGCCATCGGATCCACACCGTCCAGAAAACTCGGTTCTCCCGTGCCTCTTCCTGGCTAGAGGCAGGGCCCCTCTAGCCCTGGTTATCATTCTTTCCCTGGGCGTACATGCTCGAGGTACCTTCAAGGGGATCCGACATATCATCCTCCCTTCTGTAATGCCTGGCAGCTCGGTCACGGGAGGCTGAGGCTACCTTCACCTTAGCGGAACCCCCTCGGTTAGTGCCTCCCTCCTTGAGTTCACGCACCCGCGCTGCCAGGGCAGAGGTGGGTTTCCCATCCCACCTTCTCATGTCTTCCCCATGCTCACACAGGAAAAACCACAGCTCAGCTCGTGGGGTGTACCCTCTCTCTCTAGCAGGGGGACGACGGGCTCTGACTTGGGGGCCTGTGACTCGCACTGGTGCCACACTGACCCTCCTCATCTCCTCCCTCATCTCCTCCCTCATCTCCTCCCTCATTTCCTTCCTCATCTCCTTTATCTCCTCTTTGAGGTCCTGGACCACAGCAGAGACATGAGCTTTCAGCGGGCCATTGATCATGCTGTCATAATGCCTGAGCCTGTTGGCAACAGAGCCCACTGTTTCTCGGGTATTGTCAGCATCAATCGTTGCAATGAAGGTGGTGTATTGCGATGGCCCTAGCCTTGCCAGGTTCCACATCATCTGTCCTGTGCACCTGACCTTATCGGGGTCATTATCATGCTGTCCATCCTTCCCAAAGAGTACCTCTAATATTGCCACCTCTCTTAGCTGTTGGATCCCTTGCTCGAGTGTCTTCCACTGCATTCTATGATGATACTCCTGCATTCTTTCTTTGTGAATGAACCTTTCTCTCACACTCATTAAGAGCCGCTCCCAAAGAGAGAGAGGCCCTGGCTCTCTCACAAATATCTGGTCCACACCTGGGTCCTGGGTCAACGATCCCAGATACCTTGCCTCACCACTATCGAGTTGCACACTTGTGCCTATAAGGTCCCAAACCCGAAGCAGCCAGGTGGTATAAGGCTCACGCCCCCTTCGCACAATGTCGTTTCGCATAGCACGGAGACTGTCGTGCGACAGGGACTCAGTGATGACTTCTGGCTCTGGCTCTCCTGCTGGTTGTGAGGGCCCTGGTTGCCCATCATCATTAACTGGTCGTACTGATTTGGTCTTATACTTCCTCCTTTGCACAGGGGCGACCGCTGCTGGCTGTGGTTGCCCTTGTGGTTCAGCTGAAGCCTGGACGGTTGTAACATCCGTGGGTTCCACTGCTGCACCATCGGACTCACCCTCTTTGGGGCAGGGAGAGGGTTTTTCATTAGCTGAGGAGGTGTATTCCCTTAGCAATTGGCATATCTCCTGGCGCACCTGGCCCATCTCCTGGCACATCTCCTTGCGCACCTGGCCCATCTCCTGGCACATCTCCTGCATCTCTTTTTCCAGTACCCCCACCCAGTTTGGGTAGTCCATTTCTGAGGTGGACTGTTGGGCGGTATCAGTCTGTGGGGCGGGATCTCTAGTGTCTGGGGCTGTGGCAGGCTCTGGCTCTGGGGTAGGATCTCTAGTGTCTGGGGCCGTGTCAGGTTCTGGGGTAGGATCTCTAGTGTCTGGGGCCGTGTCAGGCTCTGGAGCAGGATCAGGCTCTGGGGTAGGAACTCTACTCTCTGGGGCCATGTCAGGTTCTGGGGCAGGATCTCTAGTCTCTGGGGCTGGTGTCCGGGTAGATATCTAAGCCAATCTCAACTTATCCTTGAATGCTAAATAGAGTAGGCCTATCAGCAGCAGATGGTTAGTATTCAGAGGGAATTTAAACCCTTCGAAAATTGATGGGGTGGGCCCAAAGAACTGGTTGAGGGGTTGGGAGAAAACTTCCCCTGGTGTCATTTCCTCACAGAAGGTACCATTGTTAACATAACCCCAAAAACATGTGCTCAGTGTGTGATAGCTGTTTATCCATGTGCCCACATTCCGGAGGAAGTTAAAAACCCATGAATTCCTCACCTTCTCGACCCATAACGCAAGCTGGATAACAGCAATGGTAGCCTTAGTCAGAGGACCCATACTCAAGTAAGGAGCTGCAAAGGGGAAGAATATAGCCACGGCTACGTGCCACCCAAACCAGGGTAAACTAGACCACATAGTGCTGCCTAACAAGGTTCCAATATCCAGCACACAAAATAAAGTTATCCAGGAACTGTTACTCCTTTTTCACCTCTATCTCTTAATGCCCTCAGGCCCCACGTTGGGCGCCAAGATCTGTCTCGGTTTTGAAAGACAGGTGTCTGCTAAGGAAGGCAGAGGCCCCCCTTGAAGTGGCAGATATAACCCCTTTTCCCTCCAAGTTATTATATTTTGAAATCAAGGGCCTTTAGGCAAAGATGTGGGAAATAGGAATAACAGTTCTTTACTATATATATATGTATATAACCAGTCAAACAAAACAACAACAACTCTGGCAGTAACAGCAATCACAAACCCAGTGCCAGCCTTCTCGGCTGTCAGGCTATTTCCCCTCGGGTGCAGTTCCGCTCGCAGCCGGCAGGGGCGCTGGCGGCTCCCGGTGAGCAGGGCAGGTGCGATGGTTCCCCCGCGGCTGCAGGGGGCGCTCCGGAGCGAGCTCGGGAAACCCGCGGCTCTGGTGCCCTGGGATCCCGGGAAGGATGGAACAAAGGCTTCACAAACCCCTGGGCAGCCGATCCCGGGCTCTCAGGAACAGCAGGCTGGAATGGCAGGGACGAACGCAAATCCCGGGTGGCAGACGAGATGTATCCAGATGGGAAAAACCACGGAGGCCCAGGCAGGCAGGGCGAGCAGGGCTACAGCGTAGCGAAAGCTCGAAGCAGCAGCAGGCAGGACAGCCACAGCCCGGTCTCCAGCAGGGCAGGGAAAAGCGGCTTTTGGGGTCCCGGCGTTGCTTCCAGCAGGAAGAAAGAACGGCCAAAAAGAAAGCAGCAGCAGCTCCTTTCTCTGCAGCTTCTCTCTCCGGACGCTCAGAGCGAACTGTCCCCACACCCAGGTGTAGACAAAAGAGTAGCCAGGCCCGCCCCACTCCCCTTTTTGTCTTTCTTAAGTACAGCTATTTGTCCCCTAGCAACATGCATATGGGAGAAAATTCCTTTAACAGGAAAACCTAAGACTAAACTAAAACCCCAACACCTCTCTTAGCTGGCAAGATGATTCTGCCTCTAAAGAGGCTGCTGCTTCCACTGAGATGCAGAAAAGCTCCCCTTCATACCCCAGAGCAGGTGACAACTTTCTCCTGCTGTCAAGATTTGGGTTTATTTTCTTCCTTTCTAATAGGATACAAGAGTTTTCCTTTCTATCAGCCAGGTCCTTGTTTAAAACTTTATGGAGATCCTTCCTGGCAGCGGTAATAGGAAAACTAGAGACTATGTGAAGTCTGTTTGAAATTAAAACTAAGGGCTGTAAAACAAAGGTCTTATTGTAAATCATTATAATTTTTTCTCAAAATAAACACCAGTCTAATACAGAGCACAAAGCGAAGCAGCAAGATACCCATACAAGAAATCCCAGCAGCATAAACTAACCTTGAGATGTAGGACACTAATACAGAAAAACCGTAAAATACTCTGATTTACAAAACTAATCCTCACTGAGGAGACTTGTAGAGAAATTATGATATTATGGAAGTGAAGTGCCAGCTGAAATGAAAGCCTGAAAAACAATGAATGAGCAGCACTCTTCAATATTTAATTACAAAACTCTCTGGGAGATCAAGAGATGCTGCTTCTCTGTTGTGGGGAGCTGGTGAGTGGTCAGGACCTGAAATGATACACCTGGTGCTTGCTCTCAACCAAAAATTAGATCTGTGAGGCTCATACATGAAGGGAAAAGTCAGCCTAAACTAGAAAATAATTAGACTGAAGAAATCATACTAGTGGAGGTTTCTTCCTCCGTGTGGCGATGTGGCCTCAGTCTCACTGCAGCTGCCAAGGTGGGTTTGTGTCCCTGCCTCATCCCTGGATGACCACAAAGACCTGATTGTGCCTCTGCTGCAGTCCTGCTATGCAAAATGACTCCACAGAAGCCAACTTTAAGTTATCTAATTGCCAATTTAAAGGAGAGTAGCAGCTTCCTAACTGCCCAGTAATGGAGTTCATAATTCACCTTGCTTCCCAGGCAAGCCCTGCAGCTGTGCTGACACGGCGTGTCCGAGTGCTGTGTTTAAAGGTGACTTGGATCCATCCTCTCTGCATTGCAGGCAGGACAATTCCAGCTTGCTTTTTCCTCCCCAACTTCTTTCCTAATAGGATTCAGGAATCCACCAGGTCTGATCCTCTCACTGCTGTTGCAATATCTTGTAACCATAAACAGGCCACGTAAGCTTGGACTTGACTCCTCACACTTCTGAAAACAGCAGCCTGAGCCCCTCATCCTAGATTCCAAAATAAGCACAAAAAGGAGGATTTGACCTCAAAAGGCATTAAATACTCTGCAACAGTTGCTGTTTCTGAAAATCAGATTTAATGCCTAATGTCTTTTTACCCCTTCTTTTAAGACCTTGTCACAGACTCTTGACTAATTGGAGCAGCACATATCGACACACTTAGGTGGGTGAAAGGTTTTGGCTAATAACATGAGCAACTCCTTGTCATTGTGTTATTTGTTCAGCTGTAGATCGTGGAGTATCTCTAAAAGATGGGCACCCTTAGTATCATTTCACAAATGGTAGAGTTTAGGCTGTAGAAAATAAGGTGTTTTATCATAACCATCGTGTGGATGGCACTAGGATAAAGGCATGTCCTGCTTGGGTGTGAGGTTACATTACTATTTTTACTGCTTTGAAACTTACTTTCAGTTAGAGCACAAGAACAAGTGTACCAGGTCAGGCCAATTATCCATCCAGTTCAGTCTCTTTTTTGCCAATTGCCACTGACATAGGTAGTGTAAGAACAGGACAGGAACATAAAGGACATGTTTCCTATTGTACTCTCCCAGCCTTCAGCACTTTGTGGCTCACATCCTAAGCTAAAGCTGATGTTTAGAAGGTTTTAAATAGTTTCTTTCTAGGATCTTGTCCAATTTCATTTCAAAATCTAACTTCTGTCACCAACAGTGACACCTGTTCTGCTGTTTAAGAAGTATTTATTTGTATTTGCTTGGAGCTTCCCACCAGATAATTTCATCTGATGCTCCTTCCCTGTTTGCTGTCTCAAACCCATGCCAAATTTTACAGGCTTCTGTCATATTCTTTCCTTGCAGTCATATTTTCCTAAACTGAAGAGTCACTCTGTACCTTTGATCAGCCTTATCAGCCTTTTCTACATCTTCTCTGGTTTTACTGAGTCCTCTCTGAGGTTTCTCAGTAGAAACCCAAAGTTATCTCTTGCAGCATATAACTGCAGCTCACTCTGCACCTCTGTATCATGAAGCTGCCTTTGAGCACAGCCCAGAAGTGACCAGATAGACAGGAGAAGGTCACCACTGATGGCACCCTGGGGCCTGACCTGTAGAGCTTGACACAAAAGAAGGTTATTTTTTATTCTGCAGCCCATCCATTTACCTCTGTAGATTGTCCACTCTGGTATGCAACCCTTGGCCACCCAAGTCACTGCTTACCTGAAAAGAAGTGGGCTTGACCTTCGTGGTACATTTTTCTCCTATATTGATGAACAAGGAATGGGTACATTTGAGAGGTAGGACACATAAGGGGAAAGCATTTCTTGGTTCACTGATAGGATTAGGAAAGTAGCTTGGTAAGACCTGTAATAAGGATAGTCAAAAATAGTTCCCTGTCTAGCAGATGGGAAAATGATAAACCTGAAAAGTGTTATTATGTGATTTATCTGTCTGGAAGATTTAACTCAAATAGCTGGAAAGCTTTTTGCAAAGAAAAGGCAGAGATCAGACTGCCTTGAAGACAAATTCAACTGTGCACACAACTGTGCCTATAGTAAAATAATTCTCTGAAAAGTGGAGTTGTATATTTATTATTTCCTTGGCTTGTGTCTGACTATCTAATCAGTCTTTGTACATGTCAGCAGCACATCCATAATAAGAAAGGGCTGTGTGGATTGTGTGAACTGGAATTAGAAATGTGATAATCAGCCAAACTGTTGGAGGCAATGTAAAGGCTGCCTGGCATTTGCATTCCTCTAGCTGAGGAGAAAAACCTTATATGTGCAAATGAGTTCTTGGGGTTTTTTTCCTTCCTGGTATGTTATAACCAAATTTCTCCTGGAGCAGCACTTCCCTGACAGCGGGCCAGCTCACACTGGAGTGCCTCCATGCCTGGTTAGACCTGTTCCAGCCTGGTGGTGACAGCTGTGCTATTACTCATATGGGAGGTGATGTGGCAGATAGAGGCACAGAGATGTATATATGCCATGGAAAAATTGCTGATATATAGGTGGGCCCACGGTTTCATCATAGGGAGACCACAATTAGGATCAGAAAATCTATTTTCCCATCTGTAAAATTCTGATAATATTAATCCATCCCATCAAGATGTTCAAAAGTAACTAAGAATTACAAAAGAAGCCTCACTTTGTGATCCTCATGGTGCCTCAATATCCTAAATTGTTATCGATCCTGAAGCAAGCAATATGCCAGTTACCTGGTTATTCTTCAGTCTCAGGATTTTCTGTCTAAATTCTCCTTGGCTCCTTTCTTCCCATATTTGGATTCACATCACTGCTACAAGGTTATCAAGGTATAAGGAGACTGTAAGCAAAAGTCTGATGTTGCAGAGGAAAGGTGTGAAGTGCTGAGCTGGTAAAAGCAAGGTTAGAAGTGATGAGTAGGACAAGTTCAGCAAAGTCTGATCCAAAATTCAATAGCAGCTCTGTATGGCTACCACACCTTTCCTGGGTGCAGGAGGGGAAGTGTGGGTGGGCCACTGGTGTGTTGCTGCTCAGTCCCTGTGTTCAGCCCTGCCCATACCCAGTGTCCCTGCTTGTCATGGTGAGAAAATGAGACAGAAATAGGTGAGACTTGAAATGTAGAGCTTTTTCACTTTAAAGGTTTTTGTGACAAGAGCTGTCCTGACATACCCCCCAGGGCAGACATCACTTATCAAACTATTCTTTAATGTATATACTTTTAAGCCATTCCTGGAAAGTATTTATCTATATTTATAAAATGTCAAATTTGACATTGCTCTATACATAAAGAACATCCTGCTCCCAAAAGCTGCTAATCAGCTAAATGGAAATGAGAGAGGTTTTGCATGTTTTAATGGTTTGGATAACTAAAAGATAGATGAGGTGTTAGCTCACCCTGCAGCAGGGCAGACTTCTGTCCCTTGTTGGGTTACATGACCCAACACAATCACCCTCATGCCACGAAGAGCTGGATATTTAAGTTCTCAAGGGTACAGCTTGAGAGAGGGAGGCAGAACAAACCCCCTTTATGCAGTTCTAAAGGCATAATAGGACAGGGCTGTATCCGTTTTCTGGTTTCTGAAATTCAGGCTCATTATCCCAGCCCAAACCTACTCCCTGCTCACATTGATGTTGTGTTTAGTGGCAGGTGCCAGAGCTCATCCCGGCTCCACTGGCATCTGGAAGAACAGGAAATACAAAGGGAACTTTAAGCCTGCAATCTAGGAGACAGTCTGAAGAGCTCATAGCTAAGACACTGTTCACTGATGATGGGAAACAGGAACTCACATGGGGTTCTTGGATTTATTCCATTGTTTAGTGGCAAAAGGAACATTTCAGGACAGAGGAAGCTGATTATGTTCTTTGCAATAATATTCTTCATCGAAGACAATGAGGTGTCCTTCTGGTTAAACAGAAATATGAGCTGACAAATGTAGTTATACACTTGAAAAGTAGCAAATCTGAGCTCTGTGTTGCTTACTCAGGCATTGTGAAGGATGTGAGAACAAAATAGCTGAGTTGTATTTAAATGCCATATTTTGCAGGAAAGTGATACGATGATGCAGATCGATTCCCCCCTTGCACCCAGTCTCCTACAGCTCTTTTCAGCCTTGAGAAAAGACTTGACAGAAGAAATCTGACCCATTCAATTTTCAAGTCCCTTAGGTGAGGTTGTTCAGGAAAATGTGTTGTCATAAGAAGAGGAATTAATGTACCAGATGAAAATTAGAGTTGTGTTCACTGCACTGGTAGCTTGAGTTTCACCCCAGCTGACTCCTACTCACATGCAGGAGGTTCTGACTTCGATTATGGGATGCTCTGAAGCTGAGCTGCTTTGCTCAGGGGGGACTGTGCTGCTGACACTCAAACTGGAGCAGGGAGGGGGCAGCTGAATTGCAGAGGGGCTGCTCTTGCTGCTGACACTGCTCAAGTCAGTAGGACTTTTTTTTTTTCTCTCTCATTCACAGGGAAGAAATCAAATATAGTAAATCCTGGCTAACAGTGGCAGACAGCTCCTACAGGAGAGGGCAAGGAGCACAAACAGGATAAGAGGGTAACAAGGGGATGTGAGGGACAGTAGCAGAATGGTGTCAATAACTGGAGGATTTCATAAAGACTAATTGTGTATACATGCAACGTTTTTAGCGTTACTTACCCAAAACACATTTTGCCTAAATATCTCTTTTCAGGAGTCTTATTGTAGCAGTTCCAAAGAGTCTTTATGATCTATTTTCTCTCTGCCATAATGTATCATGGTCTGGGGTAGTAATAGAGGTTTCAGTCTTGATTCCCTGTTTTTTACAGAAGATGATAAGCCTCAGCCACAAAAAGATGAAGGAAGTCCACCAGGATAGATTCAGTATCAAAACCAGAACTGAAATTTAAAGTTTTTTTATTTCAAATTGCACTTCCCTGCTCACATGAAGGGGACCTTTCTGCTGGCTAGCTCACCTAGTTTGTGTGTAACAGGTGCTTCTATTTAAATTAGCATTCCTGAATTCCCATTTTTCTTGGGCTTGTATAAATCACATCACTCATTTTGTCCTGCTTGTTGCTTGTGAAGAATTTGGAGAGTAGACCAGACAAACTACATCTCCTCCTTGGGTTACAAAGCGGGTAACTCAGGGCCTGGTTTGCTCAGGATGCCTTCAGCTGTATCAGTGCCTGTTTTCCACTTGCATATCCAAAGACAGTGTTTTGTGCTCAGTTATCTCATCCATGTAACTATCCTCAGGTCTCTCATAAGTGTTTCCCATGGGCAGGTGCATTTGCAGAGATCTTTGTTAATTTTTCCAACAGAAATAGTTTTATGAATGGTAGGAGGACAAACACTGACTTTCTGCTGAACGGTGATTTAGTTATTAGCGAGTAAGAGCAAGCAGACAAATTCAGGTAGAATGGGATTTTTGTTGGTACTATGTCCCTTTAAATGTGGGATTATATTTCGAGGTTTGGGAAAGCCAAATGGACACAGAGAATAATCCTTAATTTTGCAATTATGACAGACACTGCTGAGCACACAGAGAGGAAACCAGCATATTTTAATGCACTTTTTTGGCTCACTTGGAGGAAATCTGAAGGCCCATATGAGTGTGTCTGCCTCTGACACACTGTGATGACACACAGCCACCTTACAGGTGTACTGAGTAGGCTTTAATTTAGTTAAATCAGGTAACCCTGTGGCAGGGAACTCTCTGCATAAATAGCCCAAGGTGTTGGCAGGCCTCGTGAGTGCATTTTCACATCTCTTGGTTGTGGTGCAGACACGCTCTTTGTTGCAGTCAGTACATTGTTTGCCCAGATTTTTTTGTATTGTGAAGTTTAAAAGGATGCTCAAGAAAATATTCTGCTGAGTTTCAGATGACTGGGATTGCCATTTCAGATTGGGGTGTTGATAGGGCATAGACTGCTTAGACCAAAGAGAGGGGAAATGAAAGGTTTTGATTTTGCTGATCAGAGCTTGCTGAGTGATTTTGGTAAAATCAGATAAAAATTTTCCCATTCAGGTGCTGGCAGTTCATTTCCTAAAGCCCTGTGGAAAAATGCCAGAACGGTTTTCAGTAGTACAGTGGAATCTCTGAATCCAGTGAGTGCCCTTTGCCTTAGCTAAGGCACTTGGGCAATTATTTGAATAATTTCGATGGATTTGGGTGTCAGATCAAGTTTGCAATTCTTGCCTTAAGCTCTCTGTTTACCCAGCTGGCAAAAAACGTGGAAGAGTGAGCTCCCTCCTGTGAGGCTACATTTCGTAATAGTGCTGAATGTGGAGGGAGAGCCTCATTTGGCAACAAGCTCACTATATTCACCATTATCACCAATCTCCCCTAATTTAATTTAGCTGAATGATCACCATCTGATGCACATTAATATAGGATGGAGAGTTGAAGATTCATTGATCTGAGACAAATATGAAATGATGGTTGATGCATTGTAAGGCTTTTGGAAAAGGAGATGGTATTTGCTGTCCCTTTGTTGCATCCCCCGTAAGTTTTGAATCATCCTGCAGTTCTGGGAAGGAGTCTGCAATTGCAGTATCCTCTGCTGTGGGTATTTCTGTAGGGAGAGGCAGCTGTGCTAGAGCTCATGGTCTTTATTTTACCAGTGCAGTCAGTGAGGGAGAAGTAGGACACGCAGCCAAGAGTCTAAAAGTCAAAGGCGTGCTGATGCTTCCAGAAAGGAGGTGTTGGTAGCACAAGTAGTAATGCAGTGTGTCACTAAACAGCAAAAAAAAAAAAACAGGAACAGGTTTTCTTCCCCAGAAAACAAGTTTCTGAGAGCTTTCTGAAAAGGAGGTGGAAGTGTCAAACTCCCAGAACAGGAAAGAAAGGAGCAGAAACTGCGAAAGTTGTTTGGCTTTTTGCTTTCTAACTCCCTGTGTTTCATTCTAATGATTTAATGGGCTGTTGAAGGTACGTGGGTGAGTTCTTGGAATCTAATCCACCTATAAAAATCTCAACTGGTCCTGTCAGTGCTCATTAGCTGACATAGAACTTCCTTCATTTCAGCCTTTCATCTCATGATAGAAGAGGTTTGCAGGTGGGGCCTCTGGGTAGGTTTGCTGTCCTGCCTTCTTGGGCACATGCTGAGCATGACTCTTCCAAAAGCAGACTCAGTGTGAATCAAGCTCATGTGATGCTTGAACCTGAAATACATGAGCTATGGATCACAAACTTCTAGGGTTTTGAACTCCTGTGATTTTATTTTAAATATAAAATATATGTGACTAGGCGTTCCTGTTGTCATATGGTTTCAACACAAATATTACCCACGTTAGGCACAGAATTTTAGTTGTGTACAGGGAATGGTAATGCACAAGAGTCTAAAGCAGTGTGGCTGTACACAGTAACTGGTGACAGACCAGGGACATACCATCTAATGATACGACCCATTGTACTTTTCAGTGAGTTATTCTGTGTCCATATGGTTTTTAATGCCATAAGTAAATGCAGGTTTTTATGGCATTAAAAATCACAGCAGAATTTCTGAGCTTAGCTTTTCAACACTGTAAAAGCTTCCTTATGTGAATAACTCATGGAGAGACTATTCATAGCAATAACTGCTTCTTCCAGCCCTAAGGATTTCTATTTTATTTTGCATAAACCTTGCCATACAGACAGGACAGGGAGCATCTGTCCTGATAACATTATGGAATTCAACTTTTTATAGGAGATAATATTGAAACATAGGCATGGGGGTGGATGAGTCAGAGCTGGCAATCAGCAGAGGGGCTTCGGGGCAGAAATGTATGGCTATTTCTTACTCCAGGATCGTATTTGCCTGGGATTGGTGTTACAATTATTTTCTTCTCAGAAGATGGAATAGGAGCTGAATTTAACTTCCTGTTTAAAAAGCATCAAACTGTAGTGTTCCTTCTACATAACCAGCAGAGTTACTTTAGACTGTTTTTCAACCCTTGTTAAAAACTCAGGGTTTGGCAGTCAGGCAGGCTGGGTTTCAGGATTTTCTATGACTAAATTCCTGGTACTGTTTGGAGTATTGGAGCCTGACAGTTATCTGTAGCTGTCTGACAAACACTTGCTTGTCTTCAGCTGTTCTCACAGGCAGCTTTGCTTGATTTCCATGAGGGTTTTTTTGGCAGCCAGTTAGATCTAAGAATACATTATCAGTCTCCATCCAGATCCCCATAACTTGTAAACCAGGCTGCACCCAGGCTATCTGGAAGGAGCAAAGGGGAGAATCTCCTCTATAGGCTGTGGAGCAGCAGAGATGATCCAGGGCTGTGGCAAGTCTTTTGATGGCTGTGGTTGTCTCTGGCCCTTTGTGAGTGCATCCTTAGCCCTTCATCAGCTGGGACCCAGCACCGCCATAAAGTTGGTAGAAGGCAAAAAATGACTTGCCAAGGCAAAGCTGCTCTCTGTGCTAAGAACATGAACACAAAGACCTTGCTGGGGAAGGTTTGAACTCATCCCTCTGCCCTCAGCCATGCTTTGGCTGGTTTGGCCCATCTCTGCCCCATCCTTGCTGCTGCAGAGGCCAGCGATGTCTCTCGCAGAGCCTCTCCATTTCCTGTCCTTCCCAAACTGCATTTGCCCGGTTTTATGGAGACCTTCCACCTCTGCATCCAGCAGGTTTGGCCATGACAAGAAACTATGTGCTAAGTTCTCAGCACAGAGCAAGAAGTGTAAAAACGGGAGGTTTAACCTCGGGGTGTTTCACCCAGGCATGTCCCAAGCCCAGGTGTCTCTCTGTAGTGAGTGGTATAATATTTATCCCACTGCAGCGAGGCTGCCAAGCCACGTGGCTCGGCAATCGGACATGGAGGCGGATTATTCTTTGACATGTTTAGAGAGGCACACCTACCAGGCAGCATGTCTGCCCACATTTGAAAGAATCTTGGTTTAAACAAGAGGGATTACAACATTCAGTGTTCAGTCTCAGGCTGCAGCAGTGATTTCAATTAATTAAATGGCATTGGGACAAGTTTGGGAGTTGTGTAAGAACGTAAAATCGAATATGAAGGAGTCATGGAAAGGCGTCTCAGCACAGCTGTGAAATGAGTGAGGCACCTTCACTGCCCCGTTCTATTGTGCATTTGGGGCTAAGGATTTAGAGAATCACCATTTTATGTAGTGGCAATCAATTAGACAAATATTGCATTGATTTAAAAGTATTTCCACTGGTTTTGAGATTCCTCTTGCTGACTTGTGATGGAGCTGAATTCATAGTCCTTCCACTGACACAGAAAATAGCCTTCATACTGGCTGGTAGGATTGTAATTGTTTTCTCATTCTCCGCATTACTGGTGTATAAATGCTTCTATTTTGACTAGTGAGGGAGTCAATTTTTTTTTAATATCATAGATATTTCCATTTCAGTTTCTTTACCACACCCTATGGGACATCAGAAAGAACAGCTTGTTATTCTTCTTTTTTCTTAGACATGCTTTATACTAAAGTCCCCAAAATTTGCTTCTCTAGTATAGTTTTATGCATAGAAAATCTGAAATATGTCCAGTCTGCGTTTTTACATGGAATGGTTGCTCTAAAAACCCAAGTTATGATTTTTTTCAATTTCCTTATTTACATGTGTACACATATACAGATACAAGTACAGGCAGCTGGAAGTTGGTAACCTGTAAATCTGGTAACAAATCAAATGTCACAGCCAAATCAAAACACAGTCCCTGACCATGACTGAAGTTGTCACACAGATTTCTGTAGGAACTAACGCATGCATGGAAAAGACCAATTATACGTAAAGTGGGGCAAACCCCACCCCCCATCCTGAATACAGTAGTTCAAGTTCTTTTGAATTTTAAATTCAATTGGGGAATAAAAGTGGCAGAGACTGTGCAATTCAGATATGAGCAACCTGCTCTAGAAGTTACTCTGAGGCAGGAAGTGCATGAGTAGATATGCAGAGTGAGTTGTTAACTCTCTTGGAGTCCAGATAATGTTTACTGGAAGTCTCTCTATTGATTTTTATTGGGATTTAGATCAAGACTTTTTCTTGAGAGTGAAATGAGAGAAGGAATCAATCACAAACCATTTCCCCTTTTCCAAAATACAGCTTCACTAAATAACAACAACAATTAAACAAGTCAGCTTATTGTGGCTTGTTCCATCAGTTTTGAAGATGTGGAGCACACATTTCAGTGTTGCTAAGACGGTGTCATATTCTATTTTACATTTTCCCAATATTGTTTGTATAAAATTCAAAAGGCTTCTTAGATATTATAGCATGATATAGCAAGTCATAAATCATCACTGTCTGGTAGGTAAGAAATGTCCCCAGGATTCACAGAAAGGGAAGCAGAATCAGAGGAAAATAAGATTGTGGAGCTGGAATGCTGTTTAATTTCTCTTGTTTTTATATCCTATGCCATTATTTCAGTTGAACATTTACAATTTTTTGTGATCATAACTCATAAATTGTTGGGTTTATGATCATATTATGTACAATGAAAGTCTGATTCTTGCTTCATAAATAGGTACAAATCAGGAGTAAGTTGAGATATTTCTTTTTCATATGTGTATATAAATGAGAAAAGAAATCAAAAGTAATTTATGAAGCAGAATTACCAGTCTAAATTTATTGCAGCTTATTGAATCCGTAGTCTCTAATGTCCCTGGCTTCTGGAATCATGTTACTTTATAAAAGCTTTAATTTTCTTTCCTTAAAAAAAAGGAAACAAAAATAAAATCTTATTTTTTTATTTTTCTTCTTGGAATTTATAGCCCCTCAGAGTGGAGAGAAATATTGGAAAGACTTAATGTCTCAAAAGAAGAAAATGCACATAGGAATCCTGGAATTTATAGGTTTAAATACCATGACACTTTGAGGGTTGAGCTGGTGATTTTTTGTGGCATTTGAAACCAGTCTTAGTGATGAACACAGTATGTGCACACAAATGTTGTGTTCATCACGGTAGGACCATATGCATTAAAATGTCTGCATAGTCCCAGTGGACTTTTGTTTGTTGAATCCTGGGACATGGCAGTGGAAAACCAGGCAGCTAAACCAGAGGTTGGTTTCATCATCAGAGCTGCATTACACAGGCTCCACATGCACAGCTTTTGGTACAGTTCTTTGAAAATTTTGGCTCTTGGTCTGGGTTGTGCAATGCTCAAGCAAAGGTGGCTGAGCTGCCTGTGATGCCAGTCAATGAATGAGTTAAAATTGGATCAGCTTGTGAAACATCTGTGTCTAATCCGGTGTTTTGGTAGCTCTGCTGTGGCCATATCAAGTCCACTTATAACAACATGGCAATTGAAATGCTGGGTTATATTTACATTTGAGAGGGGAATGGTTTGTTGGTGTTGCTGTACCTAACTTAGAGTGTGAGATCCGGCGTTTGTGCCAGGGGATCTGAAACACCCTGAGCAAAACAAGGTGTTCGGGAGCATGTTCAGCTTGGCCACGCTCTGGGGTTATGGCCAGCAGAAGCCACAGCTCTCAGAAGTGACAGTCTTCCCTTATGCATGGAGTAGATAGATAAACACAGCCTAAGAATCCAACCCTATATTAGTTACATTGAGTTATGAATGTATAAATAACCCCCTGTGAATCCCAGAGGGAATTTTTTTTAAGAACTGTTCAACAAAGGCAGCAGCTCAGTTTGGAAATCGCAGAAAAACCCACCCTCAACTTCAGCAGAATGGCTGGAGAGGGTTTTAGGCCTGTTCACAGGGGTGGGGGTGGAGCCAGCATCCTCAGCCAGAAAGCATAAGGGCCACATTAGAGGCAAAGCATAAAGATCCCCTGGGAGTAGGACTGGAGCAGGGGGAAATTAAAATAGCATATGTACTCTATTATTGAAATGTGTATGTATTACAGATGCTCATGTAAGAAAGGTTTCATGGCATTTCAGTGAAGTTCACTTGTTTCTGTCTGCAGCACAGACCTGTGCATTGCAGGCTTGTTCTCACAGGGAGATCTGGGAAGCCCCGGCGCCACTTGAAGTAAGGAGTGGTCAAATGAGAATCAGTTTAATTATCCAAGTGGAATGAAATGTATAGAAGATGGAAAGCAGATCAGATCTGAAAGCTGCCTAAAGCAAGACAGCTTGTCTTTAGGAAAAACAAATAAATTCATGATTAGCCATGATTAGCCACATTTCAGACTGGAGTCACCCCGTGTGTTACCGTGATGATAAGCATGTGCTTTTCCCATGAATTTCTGTGGCACGTTCCGTTTTACACGTTATCTGCAAGCTGGCCTCTCACGAAGCCAAATATTTGAGCAGGAGTCATCTCCATGGCATTGGAGGGATCCGATTAGCAACCCAAGTGCAAGCGGGGGCAGCTGAGTCAATGGCAGAGGCTGACCCCAGCAGCCTGCCAGGAACGGGCAGCTCCGCATTCCAGCTCGGCGCGGTGGGAACGCGGCCAGCCCCAGCTGCCCAGGAAAAGTCATAATTAATGCATGTCTCTGCCGAGGAACAGGGATGTGCCGGGGCCTCTCGGGAAGGAAGGGAATGCACTGGTTTGTGCTTCTGCCCTCCATTCAAAGAGCAACTTTTAACCATGGGGAGCATGGATTTGTAAACCGAGATGTGTAGGTTGTTATTTTGGTCTACATCTCGTTGTGGATAATGCTCTACATTATTTGATGTAAATGATACAATGGGTCTGACTCCAAAAGAAGTGTGTAGCTCAAGGGATAAATTGCATCTCTGTTCTCAGGGGAGTAAGAGATGCTGCTCTGGTTAAGTCTAATGCAAGCTAATTTCTGCAGAGCCCAGTATATTCTACTGCTGCTGTCTTGCCTTTGTTGGGTTTTGTTTCACATGATTAATTAACCATACTGCTGCTTCCAAGCACCTGAGACCCCTTTGAAGTTGCAGTTTGATCAATTGATATGTGTTGTGCTACAGGTATAAACAACCTTAGTGCATTAAACTGACACTTTAAGTAGTTCTGCAGCGATAAACTTTCCTAGGAAGAAGTTCTTCCTGCTGAATCATGACTCTATCTTCTCGCAAAATCTCCACCACCAAATGTTGGCTTTGGTCTTTAAAAATGCCAGTTGTTCTAAGCAAATGTATTATCACTTTTAAGAGACAAAATATGCATTGCCACATGTTTAAGGCAGTTGTATTGGCAAATACAGCTCTCCAGAGAGAAGAGAACAGAAGCCTGGAAGGGATCTATACAGTGAATAATCTGCTGTAGAAGAGCTTACTGTGAGGACTATTTGGTTACTTCTTCTCTGCAAAGTGCTCGGTATTTGGGGTGGTGTAGCTCTTCCGTGACAACATTGCAGAGCTGAGTGAACATGTTTGTATTTGATGCCATTTCTCCTAGGATTTGCAGAAATCTGGCTCTGTGCTTGGAGCCATCTGACCTTCCCCTCCTTTGGGAAGGCCTGCTCGCACGTGGGTGATGCCACCAGGGAGAGTGATGGTGTGAGCACATTGTGCTCCTGGTTGCTCTTCCTCAGCAAACCATGGGGGCAGGAACACCATGACTGCCAGGATGCAGGAGGGAAGGAAGAGATTTGTTAATAGAGTCTGGTAATCCCCACAGGAATATAGAAGGACATAACAACATCGCATTTTCAGCAGGAATCGTCCCTGTAACCTTCATGAGGGAATGAAATCCTGCAAGGACAGCACCTGGCTCCAGCAAGGTCCCCATCTCCGCTAGTGATGTCATCAAAGACACATCTTCCACCTGTGCAATTGCATGATTATTTCTGGCCTTAGTCCTGAATCTGAATCCTGTTCACCAGGTGCTTTAGACCTTGGCTAAAGGTTTTAGGCCTGCCTGAAAGGGAGAGCCCAGAGCTAAGTGAAGGAAGGATGAAGTGGCTGTGGATGACTGTGAATATCAAGGCATTTCCTGCACCCTTCACTTCGTATATACTGGTGGCAGACAGCTTCCCTGTGTTCAGCACACATTTCTCCTTTCTTGCTTAATTTAATTGAGATAAATCCCCTGTGCCAGACAAACCAAAGGGCTCCAAGTGTGACAGAGGAAAACCAGCTCCACAGGGAAGGGGAGGAGGAGAGGAAGGCAGTTGAGGGAAAGGACTGAGCCAGTTATCCTTGATCACATTGTGGCACGTGGCCGGGAATCACAGGGTCCCCGGCTGCATGTCCTCCCATCTACAGCAGCCGTCCACATGTCTGTCACACTCTGACACTGGATCTGCAGCAACTGTTGCTTCAGCAGCTGCTGGCACGTACTTATCATCAGGGGTGTTGAAAACAGAGCCTGAGCAAAATGTCATTAAAACTCCAGCTCTGGGCACCAACAAGAGAAAAATGGAGAACTATCAATATGGGATATATCTTTAAGTGCAGGGTTTGGGATATTTTCTTTTGGATTTTGATTGGTTTCAGGTAACAACCAAAGGAATAAACCAAAATATAGTTAGTAATGCATTCTGTTGTTCCTGTATGGATTTATTTCTACCTATTTCTTGCACTCTGCTGTAGTACAAAGCAGTGACTGGGAGCCCTGTAACCGCTGGTGGGACACAGGGCATGGGGAACAAGGTCACTGATTGGTGCCGTTGTGTCTCAGCAATGACAGAGTTACATAATTATGTCTGTTGAGAATCCTTTTTTCCTTTTGCATATTGCTCAGGGACTCTCACAGATTGGGCCTTGTTTACCTTGGCCATTTCAGTGGTGGGGCCCGCTCTGGTTGATACCCGTTTGTTTCTGCAGCTCTCGCCTCCTCCCATGGCCAGCTGTGCCCCCTGCCCAGCTCTGATTATTTTCCTTCACACGAAATAGTTTTGATTCACTGTCAGAGCCCTTTATTTTCACTGTGCCTTTGTTTACTGAGATGAAGCAATGCACTCAGAGCCCAGAGTAACACAAATAATTGCAATTTTGGGGAAACTGGTCCCCTAGCTCCTGAGGTCTCAACCTTCCTGCTCCGCCTGCTTGGTACCAGTGGTACCAGCACACCCAGCTCCCACCTCATCTTGGTTTTAACCTACAGCCGGTTTTGCTGCTACTGCACTTGAATGGAAGTCAGTGCTTTCTCCAAAAACTGTTTGCTGGTTGCAAAGTTTCAGGTTTGTGGTACGAAGTTGTTTACCTCCAAACTCCAGGACTTTGTGGGGTGGCAGAACCTGGCACAATCTGTGCTTGGAATAGGGCTGAGCACTCTTTTGGCATCACTGACGTGGACAGGGCTGAGGCAAATGCTATCACAAATCCCACACTTGGCTCCACATAGTGTGAATACCTTGGACATAAACTCTGCAAGACCAGTGGCCAGCCACGTGATGGTCCAGAGATCTCAGCTGGCCTGGGCTGGTGTTCAGCTTGTACCAACCACTGATACAGCTGAGTTGTTCCAAGCTGGATCCCATTCAAGTTCTACAGAACTTCACTGAGATGCTTCATATTCAATCTCATTTCAAGAAAAAACATCAGTGCCAGCTGCCTTCCCCAAAACAGTGACTGAATTACTTTTACAGTGGTGAAACTTCAGCAGACTACATCTGTTTAATCAATGCAATAGCGGGGATTTTTTTTAAAAAAGAGAAAAAAAGGCTTCTTTTGGCCACAGCTTTACAGTGTAATGGAACAAGTGGTGCAAATGAACTGCTGAAGCCCCTTGGTGTTCCAAGAGCCCATAAGGATAAATATTAGGGTAACTTATGGAGAGCCACGAGCATTATTCTGTACCATCCTGCCCTCTTTTGAGAAGAGAACATTGCAGAACTTCGTGGCGTTCTTTGCAGTCAATCTGGAAGCTCATGGTTGATAGGAGTTAAGGAGCTCATACTGCCTCTGCAGTATCATCTATTTTTCTGGAGATATTGGGAACATAATCAGTCAGAAAAAAACAGAGGCTCAGGAAAGCAAAGAATGTGATTTTTCTTGGCAAGTGCAGTCTCCTAATCTTATGTCCTCGGAATCTGGACTGGAAAGACTAGACACCAGTCCCCTTTTCTGACTAGTTTTTGCAAGACCTGGCTCAGCTCATGTGCTGTCAGCCATGAACCCTTGTCTGGGTGGCTCTTTAAAGCCAGCTGGTCTTTTACCACCTGACTGATTCATTTGTGTTGAGAAGCAGCAGCAAACTCCCAGCATCAAATACATTTTTTCCAGTGTTCCGTAAACTGGGGTAATATATAGAGGTTTACTACTTGCAGAAGTGCCTGAATACTTGTCACAATGTTTGTGGAGGCAGATTCAATCTGAATGGCTTCCTGAGCAGGAGCCCTGGGTATCTTGGGGATATGCAGACATTGAGATAGCGATGCACTTGTCCCAGAGCTGCCAGTGCTTCGAGGAGCAGGTTGCAGCCCTTACTTGCTTTAACACCTGAAAACAACCAGTTTCCCACTGTAATAGTTACTTGTTACAAAGACAAAACAGCTCATAATTTATTTTCATGAATGAGGTCAAAACAGTGCAGCTTGGGAGGGGAATGACTGGTGCAGTGGGTTGGTGATGAGATAAAAAGCTAAAAAGCCTTTCCCTGCTAGGTTAAATCCAGCTTTGGTCAGCAGTGACTGAAATCTTTTATCATTTGGCAGTTGTTCCCCGTGGCCTTTGCGGTGCTGGCTTTGCTCCCTGACATCTGAGTCAGTCCTTGCATAACCAGCCCCCTCCTCGGGCCTGCACAGGGGCTGGGGAGGTTGGCAGGGAAGCATCCGCTGCCCTTGCTGGGATCACACGTGTCCTGTGAAGAGACCTTCTGCTCTTCAGAAGGGTTCAGGTTGAATGTACTTTCTTCCAGGTTTGAAGCCCTGACCCCTGCCTGTTTCCAGCTGTCCCACTGGGCAGGGTGGTGAGGTGGAGCTTGTAGTAATCATCTGCTCCAAGCTGAAGAGCAGCATTTCAGTGGCTCTGCCGGGGCTGTCGCAGCAGCCTCACCAATTGCTCCATCTGGAGTCATCCCTTCCCCAGGAGATCTGGCCCTGCCCTCAGGTCCCTTCCTCACAGCTTCCTCCGAAGCCCCTCTCCTGTATACACAGATTCTCACGGGATTAAAGCCTTAACTAGAAGAGTTTACAAGTCTTCCGTGCATTTCCTTTCCTTGACCATTGCAGAGTTAACAGAAGACAACAGGGCAGGCAGTCAGACCTCTGCCCACAGGCTGCCCCCTATTGCAGAGCTTCTTGAGTAATCGATGTGGCTTTCTTACTGACCCTTCTCGGGTGGGAAATACTGGGAGCAGATGCTTAAGAGCTGTCCATGCTTCTTTTCTCTGGCACATTAGCAGGTCAGAATTGCTCCTGCAACTGCTCCCCTTTCAGTATATAAACACTTATGTTGTAGACTTTGTCTGCATCTCTCATGCCCATGATTTTGGATACTGTGTTGTCCTAGTCAAAGAGGCAGCAGGCTTCAAGGAAGAGCCTCTGCAAATGTACGTGCTTGGAGATGCACCGAGTTTTATCCTGATGCAAAGGAAACACCAGTCTGTTCACCTTTTGATTTTTATGGCTGCTGGCTTTGCCTGGCTTCTGCAGCTTCCAGCGTGCCACTCCTCTGGGTTTGCACCTGGCTGGCTGTGAGCAGGAATGGCTCAGCCTTCCGGAGTCCAAGGACTGAAGTGATGCTGTAAAATCCTACCCCACTTTGGAATATTAACATGAGTGGGAAGTGAGGCTGGGTTGGCGTGTCAGTGTGAACTGCCTGTCCACAGCTGATGCTGGTGTGCAGGAATGGGACCAAAGTCTCTGGGGACATAGGGAGACACCTGCAAAAGATGAGAACAGGGGTGATGGAGAGGAGCAGAATGAAAGGGCAGAAGTAGATCTGCTTAAATAGATCACATTTCCCACTGAGCTGGGGGAATCTCTGGCATGGAGATGTCCTCTGTTCCAACAAGCCTGCTGTTGAGGTACTCACTCTCAACATGCCGAATCCTTTTGGCTCCTATGTTTTCATTTGCTTTATAGCAGGATGACAGCTCTGGGGAGTAGAACAAGCCAGGAATGACTGTGTCATGCGCTGGAGGCACGCTGTAATAGTGACCTGGGATGGGCCGTGGGGTGAAGCTGGGGTTGGATGACAGGGGAGGGGAAGGATTTCCTAGAGATGCAAACTGCCTGGCCAGCCCTTGGAAAAATGTGCTCTGCTAAAGGGCCCACGTGCTCTTTGCTGCCAGAGACTTGCAGCACCACAGGGCTGCGTGTTGAGAGATGTATCAACTGTGACCTGTTGGGCAGCCAAGCAAAGAAAGCCACCCTGTGCGTGCTTTTGGGGGCTGGTCTTGCAGGTACTCTGGTGACTTGGCAAGTGGAGGAGATAGGTCTAAATCAGCCTGCAAGTGGAAGATGAAATTGCAAGAAAAAAGAAAATGTGTGAGGAATTCCTCTAACTTATTCTCGTAGCATCAGTCTGTACTGGTCCTGAAGTGGAGAGTTAGATATAACATTTTAGCAGGAAGCATGGAGGGGAGAGGAGATGGTTGGTCTGAAGACGAGGGAGGCAGATCAGAAGTGAAGAAAGCCTATGTGGCTGGGAAGGCACAGGCCAACCTTGTGCCATGTAGTTGGTGCAGAAGTGTCAGAAATGTTGTGGTCAATAGAAACACTTGGCAACAGAAACATGAAATCGCACCAGGTGTTGGTTGATCCAATGCAATGGACATCACTGAAATGTTGTCCCCTCCCATGAGTTTGAATTTCACTCATGGGCAGGTAAGAGGAATAAGATGATGCAGTTTAACTAGATAGAATCATCAAACATCCCAAGGGGAGTTTTTGTTCATTCCATGTAACTGATATGTATCCAGGCAGGAGTTTGAAGTTCCCTTTAGACTTACATTAGCAAAGTAGGGATTCATTTCTGGCTGAACTCCTTAAGTAGGATGGGCCCAAGTGTTCATGGCTTTCTTGGGCAGGTAGCATGCTTGCTAAGTCTGTTTGACTTCACAGCTGTGGCAACACCAGCATCTAAAACTCTGTAGCTGTATCTTGTGGTAACCCTTGGATAGCCTCTTGGGGTACTTCCTGACTCCATCCTGAAGTTTTAATGTACAGATGTGATATTGCTGCTCTTCAACCTCATTTCATTACTGAGTATCGTAACAGTACTTTATGGGTAAGAGTGTGGAGAGTCACAGCAAGAGGACAGGGCTTAATTTGATTTTAATCTTACCCATTTTCTGTGCTGGGAGAAGAAAATAAGATGGTAACTGATTCCTCATGTGTGGACAGCGTGGACTTGCCAGTGGTTGATGAGTACATCACAGTTCAGGGCATTGATACAGTTGTGGGTGCATGGCTGTGCAGCTGTCTTCTCTCCTTTTTCCTCCCTTGTGCCCTCAGCCAGATCCTAGGTGGACAACTCTGTCCCACAGGAGAACTTGGGTTGTAGTTTCCTGTACACTTCCAGGGGTATAAACCAGCAATGCCACTGTACAAAGTGATTCTGCTTTGCTCCTGGCCCCTTTCCCACTGCTGCCTGCCTGTGCCAAGAGGAGTGTTTGTACTGCACTGGAAAACCAGTCCAGTTTAGAACTAACCAGAAGGACGGAGGTCTGAGGTTCTTTGTCATCCACATCACCTTGAGATCTAATTGTGAAAGGCAGAAGAAAGCTGGTGCTGCATGGATCATTTCAAGGGAAGAGGAGGGGAAGTTCTGTGCTGGCTAGTGTCTAGAGAAAGCAGCCATTTACTGCACTAACGTTCTGCTAAAAGCACCATCCAGTACCATCTAAGGCAATGGAAATTATGCTACCAAGTGGCATAAGGAGCAGGAGCAGTCCCACAGCAATTTATTTTCAATCAAACAAGAGCCATGAAGTCATTAGTTATTTCTTGAGAAGGCTTTGGTAGGTGTGCTAGAGAGCACTGTGTTGTCTCTGCCATGCCATATGTGCACAAAAAGATTAATTCCCGGGTTAGCAAGACAGGAATGATGATGAGGCACCAATCTGACTCAGACACAGTAGGAAGAGGCAAATGCCACAGGCTGAAGCAGTGCTTGGACTCTTGCTGAATTTTGAAAAGAGCTAGAATGAGAGATTTTTTTTTTCTTTTGATGAAAGAAGACTAGAAGGTTTTAAAAAATTAATATCAGAAGCAAAGAAATGTCAAATTGTGGCTTCTTTCTTCAGCTACAGCTTTCCTGAGGATGTGGAGTACTTTGCAAATATTTAATTACTCACACCTCAGTGCCCTTGCAAACATTGCAGAGAATAAACAAAATTAAACTGTGCTGTGAGACTGGTAATCCAGCTGTAACTCTGGTGCTATTACTGGCACCTCTGGAGCTATCCTACTCATTGCAAAGTAGGAACCCGAGGCTAACATAAACCGATAAACTAAACAGAGAACAGGTCCCAGGGCCTGAGTCCTGAAGTCTCTCTGATAGCCTTATATCCTGCTATTCCCAACCTCGGGAAGTGTCACAGTGTACACACAGCCTTTAGCTGTATGCACGGTACAGTGCACATTCCCCTGGCACCAGCCCTGGAGCTGTCATGCCTACCCTGCAAATAGATACCCTACTGGTCTTTATGTGCATTAATATTCTGTCTCTCGGTTACACAGCGAGTGGATGTCCTGTGCAGATGAAATCGCCCACAGGGATTTCAGTGGGGTTCTTATTTAGACTGTTCATTTTGTTGACTTGCACCTCTAATGACATATTTGTAAAATGTTTGGAGCTTTTTTTTTTTCAGTTTCCACGGGGTATTCCTCTGCTTTAGTGTGTTACAGAAATAAGGTTCATGGTTAAGGCACTGTTTTATTGCAAGCAAATCTTTGCCTCAATTACCTAATTTTTAAAAAATTTGCACTGGATGAACGTATTGTAAATCATAGGTGAAGCAACAACCTACCCTGTTCTGGAACCCCTCACGCAGCTGCTTTCGAAAAGCTGACATTTAGTGCAGTGATTAAATATGAAATCCCTAAATGTGAAACTAAGCATCAGAGCAAGTAGGTAATTACCTCCAAACTTGTCTTTATATATTGTGCATGCAGCGTTCCTCCTCCCACCTTACCCCCCTAATTTTCCTCCTCTTTGCCTGCCAAAATGCAAACCCTTCAGGCCGGGGCCTCTGTTTCCCTGTCTGTCTGTGAAGAACTTTGCACGCAGAGGATGGCACCAGAAGCAGAACGTGAGCGGTGATGATTGTGGCTGTGCTTCGGGAGCTCTGCTGTGCAAAGGCAAGGGAGAGTGGCAGAAAGCAGTTCTAGCAGCCTCTGGCAAGAGGGCAGGGTGATGGAGGGACAGAGAGTGTTGGCCACCAAAGTGTCTCCAAAGACGGGCAACTTGCAACTTTCTGTAATGGCAGGGGAGCATTTAGCTCAGCTTGGCTCAAAACAGAAGAAAGCCTGGGTAGGACAATGGAGGTTAATGTGGAAAGCGCTGTTAAATGCCCGCCTGAGCAGCCAGCCTCTTTGCTAAAATAGAAAACAAAAGTTATTTCATTAAGGGCTCTGAACACAAAGTACTCAGTGAAAGTTTAAATGCCAGGTGGTGTATTAAGTAAATAAAGGCGTCCTGCTGTAGGCATTGTTTCTCCCAGCAGCCGGCTATAACCAGCAGCGGTACCAGCGACCATGTGAATCCCTGCCATGTGATGCGGGGCTGTGCCCGGCCGAGGCGCTGACACGGCGCTGGGAAGGCGGCGGGGACTTTCTTTCAGCAGCTCCCAGCACATTGATTGATAAGGGCCAACTGCGGCACGTGGCTCGTTTGCCTGGATTGGCTTTCGCTCATTACTCATCTGGTGTGGATCAGAAACGCGGGGCTTGCACAGATGCCATGCGTCTCTCCAGCGCAGTTTGAATGAAGAGGAGTGATTGATTTTCGTTTTAGTGACGTTTTAGATGGGTATCACAGCACTGCACGGTCAGGTTTTGTTCTAGCCCAGCGGTCGTCCCCCGGCAGCGGCTGCAGGATGTCACATCCCGTTAGCGGCAGCCCCGGGTCTGTGTGCAGCAGGAGCCCTTTGAGAGGTGGCCCTCCTAAACTGCTCCTGCTCTGCGGTCAGTGGCAGGACAGGGGAGTTGCCTGGTGAAAGTGAAAAGCTGGTATTTGCAAACTTCCTGACCCCGTGCTCTGTGGGTGATGGATGCACAGGAGGGTGAAGCATTCTTTGTTCATGTGTGCCCGACCCTCCTTCTCCTGCTTCTCCTCGTTCTATAGGATGTTTGTTCTCCCACCAGGCTGTTACCTGCTGAGGATCTCTGTTCATACTTTTCTCCTCTCAGTGGCACTTTTGCTGGCAAGGTACATGTTGTTGGCTGTGTTTCTGACACTGTCTTGGCCATAGCCATCTGGTGTCTGATGAAGTCTTGGTACTGAGTCTCTCAGTATAATTACCATGCCGAGTTAATTGTTCGTGCCAGCCCAGGCACTTATTCAGTGACTACCTCAACCATTACTAGGACCTCTTCATTCATCACCTGTCAGGCTGTCGAACAGCAATGGAATGTGCATTTGGCTGTCTCAAAAAAAAGCCATTCTTTGCCATCAAGCTTGTGAGTGATCCCCCTTTCTTTGCTCTGAATTATTTGGCCGTGGTCTCTTCTCCAGTATTTGCAAGACAAAGGAGAAGCATTGGCAGAAAATTAGTAGTTAGAAGCCAGGCTGGAACCTTGCTGCCAATGAGAACTAGAAAAAGCCCATTGGGAAGGATGCTCTCCACCAGGATTTCTGGTCTCTGCTTGCTGTGTTTGGATCTCATGTGTTTATTGCTTTTTGAGCTGATATAATGTGTCAAGTCTCCTCAGATTTGGCGAGTACATTTAAAAAATGCGAGATAATCAATGTGAGGTTCTGGGCAAGGTGGAAGATCCTCTGTCTAATCATCATTGCAGGAGAGATCTGCAGTAAACCCCTTAAAGGATACAGCATCATCTCTTTTAAGGGATACAGGCAAGAGTTTCTGCTGATCAGCCTTTCCTCATAAAGGGGCCTTGAGATCTTCACAAAGCAGCACAATTCTCAAAACCTGCTAATTAAGCTCTTCAGCTCCTGATTGTCTCAGTTTTACGAGGAAAAGGTGTTACATTGCAGATTCCGCAGATACAAGTGTGGTTTCAGCACATAAATAGACCACAAGTAACAGGCTAAATTCTGGTAACCAGTGGGGCTTTGTCTTTGTTTTACAAAATGAAGTAACATCTGAAGCAAAAGCTGGAGCTTTCAGGGTCAGGTATTTCTGTGGCTTAGACCACTTAAGAAGTGGTTTCCTTTACTGTGTTAGAACTACTATAAATAAATTTGATTTTTTAAGATTTTTTTTTAAGTGGCAGAAATCTACGTTTTCCTGTGAAATTTTCAGGCAGCATATGATATTTTAATTACTTAAAAGGTGTATTTTTCTCTCCCTCTGATTATTGAAAAAATCAGAGTTGTGTTTTTGGAAACAAGTAAGCTTCCCATTGCATGGTGTACCCACTACATGGAAAAAAGCCATGGAGTTGTTCCAGTAAGACTGAAACAAATGTGTTTGCTAATGCAGCTGGGATAGATGCTGCTCAGCTGGAACCGGGGAGCTTGGAAGGACTGGAAGGCCTGACCATTACATGGGTGATTCACTGTCAATCACAGATAAAAGCTATAGGGTTCAAGAGTAGGAGCTGTAATTCTTACATGGTGGGAAGCACCTGAATTGGTGTGTAAGTGACAATGTTAGATAAAACAGGAAATTTCCTGGGCAGTATCCATGCTGGGTTTTGGTACAATAACTCTTCAGATTTACTCTTCAGGCTTATTTTATTATTTTTTAAACTAACGGATATTCTACAACATTTAGTGCCAATGTCACCAGGACTGTTTGGATGGAAACAGGCAGTAGCCATTTACCTGCTGATGGGTTCAGAGCTTTACTGCCATTAAGTGGCATTAAACCTCATTTCATATAATTTGCATTGATTTGCTTATGTGTCAGAATTAACATAGTATTGTGTCTGAAGAGTGAATCAACTTAATGAACCAGCAGCTCAACTCAGATTCACTTGTGCTGCAGGGTACTTAAAATTCAGCAGCCACAGCCTGCCACCTTCTCTGTTTCACTGCCAGCTGAGAATGCAAATGAAAGGACAGTGTTGTCCTGGGAAGGAGTCAAGACAAAAAGTTTCACATGGAGACACTGCAAATGGAAATTCCTTTTGGTTTTTTGTTTTGGGTTTGTTGTTTGGTTTTTTCCCTGAGAAGTTTGACTCTAAATGGTAAATGAATATATCCCTTTATATAAACTTGGAAAACTCTTTTAGCCACAGTTTTATGTATTAGCAGTGTTGCTATTTGCTTGATTAGGTACAGGGTGAGAGAATATTGACGTGTGATTCCTAGGGAAAGTGCAAAAAGTGATTTCATTTTCATGGCCAGTAACTCTCACCAGTTTCAGCAATTTCATCTTATGCACACAAATGCAAAAGTAAAAGTTTGAGAGCAAGCTGCTGGCTCCATCCTTTGGGCCCTCAATGGGGAGTGTGACCCTATTACTGTCCCCCTGAAGCCAACCTCTGTACAGCAGTGTTAGCACATCCCTGAAATGCCTACCAGCATCCTTTGGGGGCAGGTGGCTCCAAAGGTTCATGGGGGCAGCAGCTGTTTTTCTTTCTGGAAAAGGATTGATGAAAAGGGAGGCGTTGGCAGGAATCACTGGGCTGTGAGAGTCCTTCCTCCCAGAAACCACCAGATGCATCCTGCCAGGTCAGGCATGAAATGTAGGTGACAGAACTCATTGTGGGTGTCACCCTGGGAATGTAGGAAATGTAGGAGGCATCCACCCTTCTTCCCTTGGGAGTACACGGATGACAACGCAACACTTCATCCTTTCCTGTTAAGGATCAGTGGAGGGCTGGTTTGGATCAGAATGCCCAAGTATGTCAGTGAAAAACTTAATCTGTGCAAAATAGGGGCTTTATTTAAAAGAAATTGTTGTAAATACCCAGAGAAACAAGTGAAGGAAGCAACACTGATTTTATATGTCTGTGCCCAGCTCCATACCAGCCAGTGCTGGGTGTGACTTGAGCCAAAGGTGTGGGCACTGCCATTCCAGCAGCACTTCCTCGGGGCTTTTGCATCCAGCCCATGATGTGTGGCTCAATCCCAGCTGAAGTTGCTCAAATAGAAGCACAGAACTGTGTTGGGGCATCCCTGTGTGCTATCACTGTCACGGGGAAAGCAGCTGGAGGCAGCCCCATTCTGCTCAAAGTCTAGGCTATCCAGTTCTGTTAGGATCTCACATACACATTCAGTGTAAAGTTGTGATATGAAAGTTGTTTTGCACCATGTATTCATGTGAATTTTATGAATGTTCTTATTCATATACATATTCAGTTATGCAAATATTAGTACTTACGATTCATCAATATGGAGACTACAAAGTTATCCTCTTTATTTGCTCTTGTTTTGTCCTGAGAAAGGTAATGTGAGAATGAGTCAGAACAAAGCAAAACTCTCAGATTGTTTCAAAACTGGATAGGGTTAATCAATAGGAACTATAGAATCATTGAATCATTTAATGTTTTGGGTTGGAAGAGACCTTAAAGATCATCCCGTTCCAACCCCAAAGGACAACCTTAAAGATCATCCAGTTCCAACCCCTTTTGTTAGCCAGACACACAGCAACCAATCTGCTAGACCTTTTTCTCTCTTTTTGATTTTTTTCTAAAATTCTTTTGTGCTCTGAAGAAAAGAAACAGCTATTCAGTTTCATAACATGAAAACACCACATTTTGTTCATATTGTTACCAGAACTAGTAGGGTTTGTAGCCAATGTCAAAGTTTGTTTCTTCCTCAAAATCCTACAGACATACTGAATTGTTTCAGCTTCATTACAGAAGAATCCAGAATTGTTGCCTGGTTTTCACTGCTTAATTGTTTTAAGTACATTCTCCCAAATAAACTGGTTTTAGCCATGGGATAGAGTTGTATCTTGTTTCTTCACTGGATTCCTTCTGCTGTAGTAGAGCAGGGCACCTACTGCATGTACAGATAATGATATATTTACACCAATGCTGCTGTTCAGTTGGCAGTCCAATAGGACTAAAGTTAATACAAAGTCCTGTTACTCCTGACCTGATTATGGTCTGGAGATATATTACAGATTTTCATTCTTTGATGTGGAAGGCTTTTACAAAAAACTTCATAGGGTTTAGGGTGTTAAGCTGTATCACAGCAGTCAAAAGTATTTCGTTTTAATAATCACAAAATATTTAATATTTCCTATGTGATTATGACTTTAATCTCAGTATTGTACAAATGTAAATAACATAGATACCACAATAATGCTATGAGGTAGGCTTCTAAAAGACTGAAAAGCTTAATTACATTATTTTATCAAGTACCCTGCAAAATAATTATATTTTTTCCTCCAACTCTGTGCAGAAACTGAGTCACAGACAAATTGAACCTCAGATGTATTAAGGTGTGCCTCACAGCAGTACTTTATGTTTGAAGTGCCTGGTTGAAACAAACAGTTCTAAGGCTCAGTGTTCTGGAGTCACAGATGCTCTTAATCCATAAAATACTCATGCCAAGTATCCAAGGCTGACATGCAAAAGGAGATTCACCACCAGTGAATGTTCTTGTAAGATGGAAACCACGCTGTCTGTCCTGCCTGGGCTGTTACACATCTGTGATGAGGTGACAACAATTTTCACAGGATGTAAGAGATGTTACTTCCATGGTCCCCTTTGATCCCCCTGTGTCCTACGGATGTCCTCTACACTTGGCAGGCCAGACTTGCTCGGCTGCTGAGTGTGTGGTTTCTGTATGTCTGGTAAAAGCTTTTCTGGCAGAGCCTCTCAGCCCTGGAAATGGTTCTTGTGGACTTTCTGAATACATTAGCACACGATGAACACATCCCAGCAGCAAGACTTTAAGATCTAATGGTGTTTTTCTCCCTTTTAGTGGTTTTCCATTTGCATCGATTACAGCTACCTCAGTCTCCAATCGCAGCACTCAGGGAACATTTGTACATCCATAAAAACACAGAGGAGCATCTTCCCCAGAACAGCTTATTTAAATTTGTCTGTAAGCAAAAACTGAACAAGCAAGTTAGGTGTCCTTTCAGTCCTTGAGGAAGTGGAACACACTCTCCAGTCCCCCTGAAATGAGCAGGGGTTGAAGACATTCAAAATGCCAGGGTGGTTACTCTCGCCTCACTCCATGGCATGGCACATCAGCCAACATCTGTACCTGCATTCAACCCCAGTCTCCTCTGGGCCTGTGGCTGCTTGACTGGCAGAGCTGCAGGGCTCCTTAGGAAATTAAATGGAAGTCCAGCTGCAATTTTGGAACAGGACCAAAGATAGGAACTGAGTAGGGGGACCTTTTTGATTCCAGAAAAGCTAAATTTATCAGTGAGAATTAGGATTTTCTTTGAAGGAAATAAATACAGTACTCTATACCACTAAACCCATAAACTAATAAAACATATTAGAGCCTAATTATTTTGCAGGTTTCATGTTGAGTGACTATTATTAGAAAGTTGTCTCTTATTATGTAAAAGCCATCAAGAAAGTTTGTTTTCAGAGAAGAATAATAGCTAAAGAACAGTTACCCATATTACATGTTAATTCCTTTAAACACAGAAGATGCTAACTCTTCCCCAGATATGTCAGGAGTAATAGTTTCTTCAAGTAATAGATCCCACCCTGAGTTGTTGATGTCCAGTGTTCCAAGTCTGCCATCTTAGGAAAAAACCTCTGGTGCAGTAATCTCTGGTGGAGCCCTGAAAGCTCACACTGAGGACCCAGACTGACCATGAAGATGCATCCTTGTGTTCTCAAACTCTCCTTTGAGTGGCTTGGGATTTTATGCTCATTAATCTGCTCCCTTTTGATGGGCTTGAGTCCCCTCTGGACTAACCGATCATCTACACAAATCTATGGAAGCACAAGAAGTGAACCAAATTCAGAGGTCTTACAGCCCGCTTAAAAATACATATCCCAGTTCAGCCTCATAGTTTTTATGCGTCTAAGTCTGTCCTGATTTATGCTGGCATCAGAGAACCACCCTTGGTTTGCTGATGTACGTATAACCAGAAACACAGATGTTGGAACCTGAATTTTCTAACTGGTGGTGGATGTCTGCTGGTTCTTAAATGGGTAATAAACACAGTTTAAATCTGTCTGTTCACAATTCAGACCTGCCCTAGGAACATGACCAAAAATACAGCTGGGGTAGATACACATGTCAAATAAAAACCAGGGTGCTTACAAGAGAAATTATCTGCTGCTGACACTGATTTTTGGCAGAAGATAAGATCAATCTTTCTCCTCAAAGGCTGCTGAAAACAATTCTAGTTTGTACAAAGGCTGTACAAGAGCTTTACAGAAAGCAAACTGAGGCTCAGAAGAAATATGCCCTGTTCTTTTTTGTCTCTGCTCCTGATTGTATTTTAACTGCTGGCTGAGATACTGTTAAAATAATGAAAAAGAAGAAAAAGCAACCATTAAAGCTTTTAAGCCATGTGCCATGAGATAAAGGTAATCCTGATACTCACAGGAGTATTAAAATGACAACAATAAAGTAATACCCATGCTGAGTGTCATTTTAGAAATAAGCAGTCAGACAGGAGGTTAATACAACACAAACCTCCAGCCCTCCCATCCTGCCACTGTGCCTCCCTATAGTGGATCAGACAGTTCAACCAGCTTAAGAGTTTTTAGTGGCAAGGCAGAGATTCCCTTTCATAAACAAGGAGGTGAAATCCATACTTTTAGTTTGGGGAAGTGTGATGAAAAAGTACAGGATTTCTGTAAAGCTGAGATCTCCATCTGCTTTTCACCTGAACTGATCTTCGGTAATTATTGTTCACAGCCTCTGGCCTCTCCTCTTCTCCATCTACCCCAACACAAGTGACCAAGCAGCCCACGTTTCCTCTTGAATCCTATAAGCATGAGCCTGAGAGACTAGAAACACGGATTCATTGTTCCTCGCCTCCGGACACAGGGCAGAGATTTTCTCTGCCTCCATCTCAAAGCGCAGCCAAGCCTCCCATCATGACACCAGCTCCCAGTGCTACCTCAAAACCAGTAAGTAAAGCTTGTGTCCGGTTTTCCACTGGGAAATGTACAGGGTTGTGTGTGGACTGTGTCTTGTGGTACAACTGATGGGCTGCAGTGTGTGTCCATACTGTGGGACAGAATGAGAACAAAGCCTTTTACTTCAATTTCCTTCAGAATTTGGCTGGGAGGGTATTGGGAATCCAGAGGTGGTGGCTCTCTTCTGATTTACCTAACTAGTAACTAATCTTTGCACTACCTTCAAAGTGAGTTTTGCAATGGCTACAGATCTCGGCATACACTGCTGAGATGCCACCCCAGAGATGGATAAAATTTTATTTAGGATCGTCTTTTATCTCCTTTTAAGAAGAGCTGATGAGAGAGTTAGCAGCCAAAGAGAGCACATAAAAAAGAAATTCAAAGTCTAAGCTGCCGGGGTTCTGAGTTCCTGCTGCCTCTGGAGTCTGAGATGACTGGAACAGCTGGTGACTAATAGCACAAGTCGCTATCACACCTCCTGCCCCAGCTCAGAGAGTAGAAAAAGAAGGGCAGCTCTACCAGGGCATTTATCCAGCCTCCCACATAGCACAGGTGTCTTCATAAGAGTGGTTTCTTCAGTTCCTGGTAATGCATGAACTCAGCAGTTCCTGGGAATACATGAATTCCAGCCTCTGATATTCTCCAGTACTGCATGGCTCTGTGCCTCCTCCCCTCTCCCTTGGCCAGCCTGAGCTGCAGAGGCATCACTCTCCTTTTCTTTCTCCTCTGCCATTTTGCCCATTTTCCCTTTTGTGTTAATTCCTTCACATTGACTGTATCTTTCCATTCCTCTGACTCATGGAACCAGCAGACCATGACATGTCACCAGAGTAAACTACCCTGCATGTGCCTTGCCCAGCTTTTTCTCTTTTTTTCCCTCTGAAATACAAAATCTTCAACATTTTCTGTATCTAGACATCTAGAACTGCAAAGGGCATACAGGTTCACAAGGTCAGTTGCTACAAATTCTGTTTTGTTCCAGTTCTCAGTAATTTATTTAAAAGCAGGAAGTTTCCTCCCACTCACCCATGGGAAAGTTGTTCCAGGATCTGAACACGGTAACACAGCAATCCCAAAGCCTTTTTGCTTTTGTGTGAGGTACCTCCAGTAGCAGCAGCTGATGTGATGCTGAAAGCATTTGGGTCCTGGATCAGAGTTCATGTGCCATGTCAAAGTCGTTCACACACATCCCATAAAACACCTGCCCTGTTTTGGGGGGCCCTTCTCTAAACATGAGGAAGTCTCTGGTTTTCAATCTCATTTTTTCATGGACAGGTTATAACTATTTGCTCTTATAATTAATGGCCGTTTTCATTCATTGTTTGCTACATCCTGTTTTACCAGTAGCCAACCTTTGTTTTTTTAGATCAAGCAAGCCAAACTCTCCCTACAAATTACAGACTTTCTGTTCTTCTGCTGTGCAAAAGTAAATCATTTAAGTATTAAAATAAGTCCTACATTTGTAGTTAGGGAACCCCAGCAGTAGTTTTTCTCCAGCCAGCTCACTGCCTTTCCATGTCAAAATATTCTTGGGAATATACTGACCAAACCCAAAGGTTTGTAGGATAGAAAAATGTTTTGGGTAGGTTTTAGTCAATCAGTTATATTATTTGCATATGAATGTGTTTATCTGTGTTATGCAGCTACAGAAGAGTCTTTTGTACCTGTTAGAATAGAAGTGAGGAAACAGCATAATCTTAGCACATTCCGCTGACTGAAAGACTGCAAAGTTTGTTTTGGTTTTGATTATCTGCTGATTCAGAAAACATGAAGCTGAGTACAAGATGCCAGAATAAAGAAACAAAATTCTCAGCAGGTTTTTATGAACAGTTGTGGTTGTATATGTGTACAAGAGAGAGTCTGGGGGGGGTAACTCAGAATGCTGGACTCAATTCTCTCCTCTTCAGAAGATACAGAAATACATGGGATGTGTAGCACCTGATTGTCTGGTACCCTCTGTACTCATTTATGTCTGAGAGCAGTGAGTGTGCAGAGCTGCCAGTGAATCATTAGGGTTTTGGTTTACTTGGCAATAAATGTCAGCAGCCACAGATCAGTGAGGAACAAAGCTCTGGATATTTAATTTTCAACAGAGACTGGAGAGAGAGATTAGATTTGCCATTCTCTTCTAGAAGGAGACACTGTTAGAGAGAAAGGCTGAGTTCCCGCAGAAGGACATGAATCTGAAGCTGATGAGTGTTCCCTCAGGACTGCTGTCTTTCAATCCCTGCAAATTATTGACCCAACATTCCTTTGCAAATACAATAGCAGTAGACAAACATTCTTGACTTGAGTACTGTATTTCAAGCATTTCATTTATTCTGAGCTGTGTGTTCGTAAATACATCATTTCACAATCATGTGCCATAAACAAATCTGTAAGAGGCAAACTCAATTTCTTCTTTACTTACATCACCATTTGCTGGCAGAACAATTTCAGTTATTTTAAAAATACGTTATAAATTACATGATAAACGGTTTCATAGTGGCCATGCTGTTAGGTGATCAGTTTAATGATATGGAAGCTTCTATGTTGACATCTGAAATGAGAAGTTGACTCTTGTCTACAGGGCTCTGTCAACTTAAATCTCATTTACTTATTACATTGCTTAACTGGTAATGATAATGTGTGAGACCCCAGAACTATTACAAATGATTCACGATTGCCATATATATTGCAGTAGGAAACCCTTGGACCCAGACACGGAAATATATTATTTTAAAAAAACCCAAACAAATCAGAAGAACAGATGACTATAGGAAGATGCAGTATCAGGACTTGGAATTGGTCTTAGCCCATTTTTATAATTGATGGCATTTAAAGCTGGTTCTGAAATTGTTTTTTACCTGTCTGAGACTCAGGTGCAGAATGGTTAAATCTGTTCAGTAAGAGAGAAGACATGGAGGGAAGAATAAAAATACTTATTTCCCAGCAGATATAACCAAAACCTTTCATGTTGTAGTAGCACTTCCAACAGTGGGTATTTTGATGTGATTTTTAAGCCTTTGATTCGGGGGGGGGGGGGGGGGGGGGGGCGGGGATAAATAGCAGGAGGCAGTTCCTCACAGAGGGAGATCCTCCTTCAGTGAGTATGATCTCAACACAGTACACAAAGCTAAGCAATTAACCTCATGCTAAATGGGTGTCTGTGGTAATCACCAAGGTCTGGATTTATCCCGCCTAAGTTTAGAAACCTATCTGAGCTGCTTAAGCTGGGAGTTCGGTAGCTCCACTTGTCTCTGTATCCCCCAGAGAGGCATTCGCAGAGGATGAATCAGATCCCCAGGGGGCTGAGGAGCCTCCGGTGCTGACTGTGAAGGGATTGACTGACCGAGGCACGCTTTAGATGCCCAAAGCTGGAAGTGCTGGGGCTGTCACACACCACTGCAGCAGCTCTGTCAGGCTCTCCCCTGCGTGTGTGGGTGTTCCTAGTGGCTGAGTTAGAAGGTTATAAAGAGAAATTCAGCTGATAAGAGATCAAAGCTGTACCTAGAGATTACTGTGCGCTGCATTAAACGGTAAAGGAGCAACTTGATTTTTCACAATGCAGTTCAGGACTCTGTACTTTGGCCTTGTGTTGTTTGGATGGTGTAACCTTCAGGCAGGAAGTGGTAAATGATAACTCTTCTCTAGTGTGACATTACGAACCATGAAAGGAATGCAGAGAGGTTGCAAATTCAGTAAGGAACGTGTTTGCGCCGTTTCCACCTTGTCCATATTTTGAAGTGGAGTGTGGTACATTGGGCATTATGTGGCTGGATCCTTTTCTTTCATCCTTTCTTCTTCCCCTGATGCATAAGACACTGTGAAAATGGCACTATTTCCTGCAAACACAAGCATTTCTGTGGTACCTCATTTCCTGGCCCTTACAGGTTTCCCCTTTCCCAACATGAGAGGAGCCCAGGCCAGAAGGTGCTGGCTCCAGATTGGAGTGTTGTCCTTGAGGTCTCTTTTGGTGGAAGACAAGGCTGGGGCTTCCTCTGCTTGCAAGAAGTGACAACGGCAGAACATGCCTACAAGGGGTCCTTTCCATATGATTGTGTAGTGAGCCACTGTCCTCCAAATAACTTTCAAGCCAAGTAATGTCCCAGAGTGTTCTTAACAAGAGGAAAAGTCAGCCAGAAGGTAGTCAGAGACTTATCTTGTGTGACTGAGTCCTGTTAAAACTGCAGACAGAGCACACAGAAGGGAGTCTGGTCTGTATTCATTTTGCACAGTCCTTGCTGGTCCAGCATATGGGAGAGGAGAGACGTAATGTACAGCTGGGACTCTCTTCCAGTCCTGGATAAAAGGGAGAAACCAGATTGTTCCTGCAGCTACTTGCTTGTTAAACAGTAGCGCTTCCCTGCAAAGCTATTCATGCTGTTTCTTAGCCAAAATGTAGTAAACTCCAAAACAGGGCTGTTAACTTGTTCAGCGTGAGAGGCTGTTACATCACACCCTGTGCTGGCAAGGAGCCTGGGAGCCAGGATGTGTGCAGCAGGTCCTTTGGTTTGGCTCTCTCCAAAAAGCCACCTATCAGAGCTCCATAATCTGCTGGGTGAGTAAAGAGATTGAAATTTGATGAAGAGAACAGAAAAGTGTTCTTTGATTCTGAGGTTGTCTTAAAAAAAACCCGAAACAGTACAGGCAGGGGATAAAGGAATCCAGTTTTCCAACGTACCAAAACTCCTTATTTCAGCATTTGTGTGGTTTAAGGCAGTGTATGAGAGTGCCAAGACATTACTGAGATTCAGCTGTGATTCACACCACAGTGAACTGATCACCAAAATTAGAGCCCAAAAGGCTCTCATTTAGCGGTGACAAAGCTCTGGCAGTGCTGGTGTGTCCAGGCTTCTTTTAAGTGCCTTAATAGCAGCACTCAGGTAGGTGCTTGTGTTCCCTAAGAGATCCCAGGGGCTCTAACAAGCTATCCTTGCTTAACCCTTTCTCCCTATGGGAACTGTTGCTATCCATGTGAAAATGTGTTTAAATTTAAAATATTTCTCCAATAGTGAGCACATTACTAATTAGTTGCAAACCCAGTAAAGGAATCACTCTGCGATGAGCTCTACAACAATTATGAAAATACTCTTGGGAAAATGTTTGGACCCACCTGATTTTGATTTCAGTCTCCTTTGACAGAGCATCATGCTGGCTCCACTGAATCGAATATAAATTCATAGGAGAATTATTTAATATGGTGGGAAAGTCCGTAGTGAGATTTAGTGCAACATAAAGAATAAGTGAACCAGCTCATTTGAATCTGAACTTTACAAAAATAGAAAGCTTCAGCTGTATCACACTTTTTAATTACAGCTCCCATTTTTTTAATGTTCTGTTTCCCCACTTCACTTTCTCCCTATTAGCCATATCTTTTGTATCCCATTTGGTGGTTTTCTCCCATTTTAGTATTTAGAATATGCAAAAAGCATCTTGTTTTCCCTTTTATACTGATTTGTTGGGGTTTTTTTTTAAAGCTACTTACTTGTTTTAAAAGAAAAAATGTTCAACCACAACCTCCTGAAACACTGGTGTCCTCATATATTTGTATTCTGGTTGCAGTGTCCAGATTCATGCAATCAGTCTTACAATGCAGAGAAATTTTATTGCATAAAGATGATTTTTTCTGCCCTAAGGAAATGTGCATCTGTGTCAACTTTAGGCTTTTTCTGCAGCTACAGAAATAATTTAATTTACTATCTATGGGTTCACTCAGTGGAGAATTTATTTTAATGACATGAAGTCCTACCATTCCTGTTCCTCCTGGTCCTAGATCAAAAGGAGGAAGGTGAGGTGGAAAGGATGAATATCCAGCATGCTGAGTCCAATCGATTCCCAGCTGCTTCGACAGCTCTCATGAGGCTATAAGTAGCTAAGGCAATTAAAAGTAGAGCATCTCTGGGGCTTTTTAAAGATACTCATTGGTACTGCAAAATCATGACCCCAGCACCCTGAAGACAGAGTCAGTAGCTTAAACCTAAATTACTTTTATCACCGTAAATCCTGCACTATGCATGGTATAAAAAGGCTAAACCTAAGGATCTGGCCTCGTGTGTCTATATAAATAGATACCTTTTGGTTAAGTACCATGATGTAAGAGGGTGCTGGAGGGACAGCCTCATGTTACCCATTGAACTGATTTCTCATGGCACTTTTTTTTCTGAATTTTAGACTTGTTAATTTAATAAGCATCCTGTTATTCTGCGTAGAAGATCAGAACTTCTGGTAAGAGTGACCTCCATCAGTGATTAGAAGCCGGATGTCTACTCTGTGATTTAATATAAAGCTGCAGTTTCATGCAGGGTCAGTGACAGTTTCTTACCAGCTGTATCTGGGCAATTTTGGAACACTGAAATTATCCACCATCAGGGTTGTTAATTCATAAAGCAGTAGGGATTATAGACCAAAGTTTTTCCATGAGAATGGAAGAGAGATACACAGCTTTGAACCTGTTTGGCTGTACCTTTCCTGCTTCTGGATCAGACTAGAGGGAAAGTGACCTAAGAATAAGGAAAAAATTCTTATGGAAGGGAACTCCTAGAATTCCTAATCATCTTCATCTCTCTTAACTCAGTTTTGTCTGTATTTTATTTTTAGATGCACTGTCTTTAATGGCCAACAGATCTTTAAAGAATGTAAAAGGCTGGTTGATACCAGAAGGAAATTTTCTGTGTAAAGCAGTCGTATTCCTTTCTCACTTCCTCACAACATTCCCCAATGCCTTCCTCTGACTGGATGAAATAAACTGGTGAAGTTAGGAGAAATAAAGGAGACAACCCAAAAAGGGCTCACTCCTGTTTGCCTTCTTTCTCTCAGCTTTCACATTTTATAGTGTCACTACCTGCTTGTGCAAGAGGAGAGCAAAACAGCTCTTTAAAAATGCAGCTGGTTTGTTTTTTGGTTTGTTTTTTTTTCTTTTAAGATTACAATCAAGCAAGTTTGGCCATTTGAAAGTCAGCTGCATGGGCTGCTGACTCAGAGAAGGACTAGATACCATCTTGGCAGCAGCTTGGAAAAATGTTTCCATTGTGCTGGTGAAATGAATGCAAAATATTTATTCTTTGAGCTTGTTCACAACAGCAGCTCAGTTCTCAGCTGGAACTGAGGGTGGGGCCATGTGGAAAGCATTTGTAGGAAGACAATAATGATTTGTACAGGGCCCAAGGTGTGCATAATCTTAATTTATGATTAACAAAGGAGAAGTCTCCTGCCATATGGGGTTTATAAGTTGAAGCGTAAACCAGTGAAGTAATCAACAGAGAATAAAAGAGATAAAGTAATGGAGGGAGAAGGTCAGCAAAACAAAGGAAGGGAGCAGAATTCAAGGGGGAGGGATTACTTCAGTCTTTTTGCATGTTTAGGGTTACAGTAAACTGCCAGTGCTAAGGTTAGTACCTTAGACTTTTGAAATTTTGATTTATCATACTTTGTCACTTGCAACTGCACAAGCCAGGGCATCTGTGGTATGTAGAGAATCTTCTTCCTTGTACCTCTGAACAGAAAGTTATTAACTGCTATTTTGTGGTATATGAGCACATATGATTCAAGCAGAAAAATAAACATGCTTTTTGCCCTGGGGACCTCGTTGTCCAAGAGCCTGATCTAGCAAAACAGGCCAGGCAAATTCTAAAACTGTAAGAAAGCATTGGCTTAAGCAGGGTTGTTCCTAAACACTACCTCCAGTGCATGCCTGCAGAAGAGATTTTAAGTGTAGCCATAACAGAGTTAGCAATGACAGAAGGCACTGAGGAAAGGTAACCTGAAGGTTACAGTACTGGGTTTGGTTGGGGTTGCTATGTATTTATGTTGCTGAATCTCAGGTGCTGTTTTGTTCTGGCTGATGTCAATGTGGTGATGGCCTTGATCCAGGAAAACACTTAAATGTGTGGTTGGATTTAAGCACACTGGTAGCTCTGTTGGAGTCAACAGTACTGGAGCACTTAAAGCTAAGTGTGTGTCAAGTCACTTTGCTGGATCAGGGTCTTTGTGCAATTTTTATGGTCTATTAAAACATTTAAAAATGACAACAGCAGGTACTGAAGATGAGAAAGGAAGCTGAAGGACAGAGGATGAGAAAAGAGGAAAATATTAAAGGTTCAGAAAAGAGAGGAGAGAGGAGAGGAGAGAGGAGAGGAGAGGAGAGGAGAGGAGAGGAGAGGAGAGGAGAGGAGAGGAGAGGAGAGGAGAGGAGAGGAGAGGAGAGGAGAGGAGAGGAGAGGAGAGGAGAGGAGAGGAGAGGAGAGGAGAGGAGAGGAGAGGAGAGGAGAGGAGAGGAGAGGAGAGGAGAGGAGAGCTCTTGGTGACAAATGCTGCTGACTGAGTGGCAGGGAGGGTGGCAGCTGGAAGATGGCTATCTGCCTGCTGTTGTGTGTCTGGCATTTCTTTGGGTGTCAGGATTGTATTTACTTGGAAACATTCATGGTGTGTCCTACCTCAGGACCGAGCTCCTTGTGTAAATGGGAACAGCTACAGATGGAGACACAACTTATGAGAGAAGACACCTGACCCCTTTCCTATCCCTTTCCCTTGAGGCTGCCAGAAACAACTGCACAAAAGTACATCCCAACAGACATCCTGCACACAGGAACAGGACACTGCCAAAGCTGATCTCTTAGGAAGCACTGTGAGGAATACAGAATCACAGAATCATTCAGGCTGGAAAAGACCTCTAAGATTATTGAGCCCAACCTTTGACTGGTCACTGAGTGCCACATCCAGTCATTTCTTGAACACCTCCAGGGATGGTGACTCCGGCACCTCCTTGGGCCTCTTTTCCAATGTTTAACAACCCTTTCCATGAAGAAATTCCTCCTGATGTCCAAACTGAACCTCCCCTCATGCACCTTGAGGCTATGGCCTCTTGTCTTGTCACTGGTTGCCTGGGAGCAGAGCCCAACCCCACCTGGCTGCACCCTCCTGTCAGGGAGCTGTAGAGAGTGATAAGGTCTCCCCTGGAGCCTCCTTGTCTCCAGGCAAAACCCCCCAGCTCCCTCAGCTGCTGCTAACAGAACTCACTCTCTAGACCTTTCTCCAGCTCCACTGCCCTTCTCTGGACACGCTCCATCCCCTCAATGTTTTTCTTGTGAGGAGCTCAGAACTGGACACAGCACTTGAGGTGTGACCTCACCTGTGCTGACTACAGACGGACAATCATTTCCCCAGTCCTGCTGGCCGCACGAGTCTTGATACAAAATAGTTGCCACAGAAAGTGCACAACTGTCTTTCCTGGAGTATGCCATGAGGGCATGGCTATGGTACAATATAAACAGGTTACTAAGTAGTTTCTTCCATCATCAAAGATTTTATAGGTACAGAGGTTACACTCTGAAGATACAGATGTGTTCTTTGGCCTTCTTTTTCTCATGACCTCGAGCATTTGGCTGTTGCTGTTTCAGGGAAGAAATCTTGGAATTCACTGAGGGTTTCAGTTGCAGAGTCATTAAGGAAAGCAAGAGTTTAAAGAGGAGAAAAATAATGCCAACAGCTGATCAAGGAGACCTGGCTGCAACCATCTGCACCATCAGAGATTACTTGTGCAGCCCCATGTCACTTGGTCTCTCAGTGCCTCAGTTTCCCATTTATAAAAAAATGGGGCTACAGTGCTCTAAGTCAGAAATGTTCTAGTGATAAATACATTAAAAAATTATACTTAACTCAGATATTTTTTGAACAGGAGCTGCAAGTGGCTTAAGATAAGCTAAGCAGATTCTATCTAAGATAGAATCTGTTGTGTTTAAAGTTTGTAGCAACAAGCTTTTACACTCCAGGCTGTAACTGTGGCCAGGAAGCCCTCATGTTTTCAGAGCACATCAAGATTTACACAAAAGATCACTGTGAAGTCAGCTGCTCTTCTGAGCCCCAGGGAGGCATGTCAAGAAATAATTTCAGCTCTTCGCCGACATTTAACTACAGACTCAATCTGCATCTAAGGTTACATGCTATGAACCCAGCATTTGACATATCCACACTGAAAGCATCCACTGCCCATGACTAAACTTTTGTATCTGCATCTCTACCAGCTCTGCAGGAACATGAGCATGGTGGCTGGCTTGCTGGAGGTGTATCCCTGCTCCTTAGTGTGGAACTCATTTCACTTTTTTCAGTTCTACTTCCTGGAATACAGGGAAAAGCCTTACCACTATTTGCATGTCCCTTTATGATCTTGTTTGTAGTCATGAAACATTGAGCTCAGGTGCTTGATACGCTTCTTGCTCAGCACAACCCTTGTTTCAGCCCTTCCAGAGCGTGTCAAACCACAGAACCAGCACTGAACACAATCTGGTTTCACTGGCAGTGTACCTGGAATGATGGAAGGATGTAGTTAAGAGGCTGTTAAAAGGGAAAGCATGTGTGGCAGAAGGAAGATATCCATTGCATGTTGCTGTCATGGCAGATTATTTTGTGCATAGCAATTAAAAAAAAGAGGCAGCACACAAAAATGAGGCCTGGAGTGATCAGCAGTAATCTGGAATGAATTCAGGAAGGTTAGGTTCCTCCAGCTATGCACATTCAGTGCCATCTGAAAAACAGCTTTTAGTGAAAAATTAATTTACTTGGAGATTACAGGTCAACCATAGTCTGTATGTTGAAGGAAGTTCATTAATATGTTGGGGGTTTTGTGCATAATAGCAGCTACTGTGAGATAACAGGCCTCACAAGCTATAGTGGGGCCCCTGATAGCATTCATGCCTCGAGTTTGTCAGCTGCAGGGTGGGCTTGAAATCTAATGCAAACACACAAGCCCTGAGTGCTACAAGGAAGTTCTCCTCAGTGTTCAAAGTCTTCCTAGAACTTCACTGAAAAAATACATCATTATATTTGCCTGCCTCTTTGAGAGAGCTTCCAAAAGCTCCTTCTGTAGCTCTCCTGGGATTCTCAGTTGTGGTGAGCCCTGCAGAAAGTGCAGAAAGTTTCCTATTTAGCTGGAGTTACCTGCACCTTGAGGCACAGCAGCTCGTGCCACAGAGGGGGTTATTTGTTCAGTCCAGGTCCATGCAAATTTCTTGAAGTTTTATTGAGGTTCTGGGTGACTCAGCTCTGAGCAGAAGGTTGTCTGTATTTCTCAGAAAGCCACCCTTGTAACTCTGCCCTACATCTGATGTCCAGGTTCAGTAGATCTGATTCCAGCCTTTCAGAACTGCTGATGGTCATAAAAATGACAGGCTGGGAGAGCTGGGGCTGCTTGAAATGGAAAGAACTTCAGGGAGACCTTAGAGCACCTTCCAGTGCCGTAAGGGGCTACAAGAGAGCTGGAGAGAGACTCTTCACAAGGGCATGTAGTGACTGGACAGGGGGAAATGGTCTTAAGCTGAAGGAGGGAAGGTTTAGAATAGATTTTAAGAAGAAATTATTTACTGTAAGGCTGGTGAAGCACTGGACTTGAGGTTGTGGCTGCCCCATCTCTGAAAATGTTCAAGGCCAGGTTGGATGGGGCGCTGAGCCAACCTGGTCTAGTGGAAGGTGTCCCTGACCAGAGCAGGGGGTTGGAACAAGATGATCTTTAGGATCCCTTCCAACCCAAACCATTTTGTGATTCTAAAATTACATTTTGATGATGTACTACAAGTAGTTTACTAGAATTTTGCATAGTTTACTCAAGCCTCAAGTGTGGTATCAATTAACTTCAGGCTTTTATGGGGGAAAGTGTTTCATTTTAAGTTTAAAAAATATCACTGAAAGCTGGTGTAATAAGTGTTCACACAGTGAAGTCACTACTCATGAATGAGCTTTGAAATATAACCCTAAGATGAAGAAAGCAAAATGGTAGATAGTAAATGTGTTTATTTGAATCAGATTTGGCTCTGAGTATTTTTTTTTCATTTGTTATTCTCAGTGGCCTCAGTTCTGCAGATTACTCATCAGTACTCTGGCCTCAATCCAGCTAAAGTACTTAAGTAAGTGCATAACTTTAACTAACACGAATAATCCTGTACTCAATGCCAGCAAATGAAGACACACATCAATATGGGCTCACTTTCTTCTTTTCCATTCACTTCAACTTAGTGGATGCTTACCTGTTTTTACCATTAGTAGCATCTTAATCTGTTCTGTTTGTTTAAATGTACATTTCTCACAAGAAAATATCTACGATATTCAGGCTTAGCACCTGATTGCTGCAGCTCTCTCCCGCAATAATTTCCCCTTGCTCTTAACTGAGCCCCTGAGTGTGATGAGAGGTTGGTCCTATTTCAAAGAGCCTAAGGAGCACTCAAGCATATGTGTAAAAGCAGCTGAAGTCTTTTTGAGCATATACAGTAACAAATATTTACTACAAGAACACTTAAAAACTCTGGAAGAGATAAAAACCAAGTGGCATCCCTGTGTTTGCAGTCAGGTAGAACACTTGTGACATCTGTATTCGTAACAAACTCAGGTTGGTTCCTCACAAGTGCTTGACTTTGACAGTTGTGTTCAAAAGGACAGGATTTAAATTGTTGGGCTGTTTGATTAATAACATGTCACACTGATAATTTTGATTTGGACTCCACCTATACTCAACATGAGTAATCTGAGGAAGGAATGCTGGCCACAAGGGCTTGTCTAGAGAATGCCTCTGATATTCTTGACTCAAAACTCCACCTTAGCTGAGTAGCAGAGTGATACAGGATCAGACACACAGCTACAGATTAGAGGTTATGTAAACAAATCCTGACTCTTCTCCACTCCTGCCTTGACTTCTCTCTAAGAATTTCACTTGGGATCTAGTCTATTCCTTCATATTTTCCTTTCTTTGAAGTTTATTTTTCAGAAGTGCTTAACTCTTCTCTCACTGGGACCATTTTTTTTGCCTTAAACTGAGGTGCTGGAGGACACTGTTTGTGTGTAAAATAGGTTGTTTCTGGTGTTAGATCAAAGGAAGTTTTGTAAATCTTTTCTGTTCTCAATTAAGTCAGGAACAAAACTCACTGGGATTAAAATGCAAGTTCATTTCCATACAGAAATATTTAGGCAGGGCTCACCACTAAAAATGTGAAATCTCTCTGCACGTTCATTTCACGTATCTCCAGGGTAAGGAGATTTCAATACTCAGTATTGCAGTGGGGAATTAGTAGAAAAGAATATTGTCCATTTCATCATCTTTCCTTGTGCAGAATGCACTCCAAATTTCCTTTTTTTTTTTTTTATTATTAATGATTTGGCTAAAATTTATTGTTGTTCCATTTATGTTACCCATTTGGCCTGCTGAAGATCCTCAACTGCTTATCACTAACAATTAACTCTGTAAAGTAATTAATATCATAGCTACTGTTATGTGGGAGGATACCTGTAGCAGGAGGCTCGTTATAAAATGTAAAAGCAATATACAGTTCTTCTGTATTCCATGCCAAAAGGCTCCTGCTTTGGATCACTGTGTGAGTCATATTCTGATGATATTGGGATGAAGTAAAAAAATCCTTTCAGGGTAGAGTTCTTATCCAATGGTAGACTCTGTCTGAGCTGTTTCGAAATGAAATCATTAGAGCTTTTTCAGCCTCACTGTAAATACTAGAAATACATTTAGACTAGATACTCTTGCTCCCTCACTTTCATATCTGCTGCAGGACAGGTGTGCCCCTAATTCGTCGAGGGCCTCTCAGATTAGGGACAGAGCACCCAGCTGAATCCAGTAAGGATCCAGTGAGGAACATTGTCAGTGACAGGCTTTTTAATGGGGCTTGGCTACCCTGTTCTAAACAAATTGTAAAATCTGAGCCACCTTCATTACACACAGTATGCACTGACGTGAGTAGAGCATTTAATATTTCAAAAGCCTTTTAAGACCAAAGCAATTTTTATTGCATTCCTTCTGGATATGGGAAATAAAAACCCGAATCCAGTATTTTGTATGAAGCATCCCCTTCCTTACTGGTTTGTTTGGTGCTGGAGCAGACTTTCTTTAGAATAAAAGGTAGAAACTACAGTTCCTGCTCAGCTGCTTTGTTCACTCTGAGCTTTTTGAGATGAAGAGGACTCCGTGTCAGACCAGACCCAGAGCTCTGTGCTGGGACCGTATCCTCAAACACCCCACAGACTCAGGGACTGCCACTCCAGTCAGCATTTGTACCACACAGGTGGCATTTTCAAATACAGAAGGGATCCAAGCTGGGATCCTGACCTCAGCCTCACTGATTAAAGTGTTCTCAGCTGTCATAAACCCACCGGTATCAGTTATCACACTATAGCAAAAAACAAGTAGGAGTTTAATTTACAGTTTAACCAGCAGATGAAAACTTTTTCTCTCCAATAACTTGTCCTTTTCCACTTCACAAACCAGGCTAAAGTAAACCAAAAATAAGCAGGAAGTGTTCTAAATTAATTTTGCACAGATTGCAAGAGAATAAACATATTTATGACATACATTTGGGAAAAATGGTAAGTTGTTCTTTGACAGTTCATCAGGAGAGGAGTTGTTAACTACTTCAGTTGTGTAGAACTGTAATTGTAGTACGGAGCAGTAGCAAATGGTGGGAAAATTACCATTCGTAGTTTACTCTTGCATTCAAAATGGCTTTGCCTTGATTTGCATTTAGATGGGAATTCCTTCTGTTGCTCTTCAATCCATTAGGTTTTATAAGGTAAGTAGCTTTTTTTTTTCTGAAGTGCTGGGAAGGGCATTCAGTTTTACTGCTGAGCTGTGCAGGTGGCACCCCAGCATATCCATATTCAGCCATCAGGAAAGAGAAAGGCAGCCTTGAATTTACCTGGAAATGCCTATTTCTAAATAAAGCACAGGTAACACTTTTGTTGCAATGCCTGAGTAAGTCTGTTCCACACAGAGTTGTGACTTGCAGCAGCATTTCTTTTTTTAGGTTATTCATTCTATTCCTACCTAGTCACCAAAGACCAATATGTAATCTTTATTAGTACTCAGACAATATTTGCTTTAGAATTTTTCTCTTTCAGGATTAAGGCTACTTTTTTGAAGGGAGGGAGAAAAAGAAAATTTACATTTGTATTAGATGCTTAGTAAACTGGTTTTTGTACATAACGTACATATAAAGAATTCTCATTGAATTATCATACTAAGACTATAAATATTTTTCTAAAGATTGGACAAATATAGAAAATAAAAAAAAAAAACCAAGTCTGGAAGGGACATTAAAAATTCATTTTCCCCCATCAACACAATCAACTATATGAAAATAATAATGAAAAAATGAGATTTTTTTTAGCCTATTAATCCTCCTGTGATGAAGATTTTAGAGTTTTTTTCAGCAAAACATGCTGGTGCTTCACTTCTCTTGCACTCAGAAAGTTCTCCCAAAGTCCAACCTAAGAATTCTTTGCTAAAGGCTAAGTAGATAACTTCTCATCCCATAACCAGTGGACGCAGAAGATAATTAATCATTTTTCTTCTTGCAAAAACACATCATGTTTGGAGACTGTTGAGGTATTTTCCTTCCATCTTCTTTTTTTTCTTTTTTTTTTTTTTTGCCTTTGTAGATGAAGAAACTGGGATGTTTTCAAGTTCTTCTTTACAGGTCATGTTTTCTGAACACCTAGGTCATTGCTGTTCCTTTTTTTAGACTTAGTTCATTCTTCAGTTTAATCCCTAAAACTGAATGCAGTATCCCAGCTGGCATCTAACCAGGGAATGTGTAGAACAGATGCTCCATGTCTTACCTTTAACACATTTGTAAATAGTGTGATTTTTTTTTTAATTTCCAAGAAACTGACATTGTAGTCTCACATTTAGTTTCACTCCCAGGTCTTTTCCTTGCAGGACTTCTGAAAGTCAGTCCTTTCCCATTTTATTTTTATTCCCACACACAACTTACCCATATTAAAGTGCATCCTGTTTTTCAAAGCACTGCAGCAATTTTCAAGATTATTTCAAGTTCTAGGGCTGTCCCTAAAAGAGCAGCTTCTTTTACCACTGAGTCACTGTGAGTCATTTGAAAATGTGGTCAGATTATTCATTATTTCTTCATCGAGCCATCGGTGGAAACACTGAATGATATTAGACAGAACACAGACCTCTGTGGAACCCTCTCTTAAACCCTTCCAGTTAGATAAAGAAATCTTAGTACCTTCCTTGAGAATATTGTTGTGACCTTTAGCAGTTGTTTCACCCAGACAATCTGGTTTGCTTGTGTGTGTGTCAGGCAAGTGTCAAAAGTCCAGTGAACTCACACTGCATCTGCTCCCCTCAGCACTTCCAGCCTGTCATTAGAGAGACTGAGAGTGCCTTGGCTTTGGGTGCACACCTTGGCTGTTACTGATGATCCTTCTTCCCTTTATCTGCTTGAAATGGGGGTAGTTGTTCTCTTACACATCCTGGAATCAAAGTTACACCAAAGAGTGTAGGGCAAGATGACAGGAAACTATATAAAAAATGATGATCTGCTGATGTTAATCAGGGTTCACGTTCCTGAACCATGGCTTAAATACTTAGCATGTTCTTATGATAAAGAATGATGTTCCTTCAGTAGGACACAGGACTGAAAGGACTCCTAGATTATCAGAAAAAAGAAACAGAGATTATCAGATAAGCTTTAATGTATTCATTATAAGTGCATCTATAATTTACAGGACTGATTTTACTTCCACAGAGTATTAGTCACTCCTCACTCCCTTTACCCTAGGAAGCTAAAGAAAACAGCCAAAGTAAGCAGTTACCAATTAAAATTTACATTCCAGCCTTCCCAGAAATCTTAAAATCTCTTTTGTTTACATCTACCTTTTATGACTTTTGCTGTTGTATCAACCATGAATTGTTTTACTTTGTCTCTACAAAGATTGATGCCACTGCTGTATTAAGGTTGTGTTGTAGGTCTGTGGGGGTTTTTTGGCATAAATAGCATTCCTGTAAAAATGTGGCAAACAAAAAATGTATTCAGGCAGTTTTGGGTTTGCACATATTTCTCTTCTTAACTTTTCTCTCTAGCATTTATGTTGCCTGGCAGTATTTAGGATACAAGTGTGTACTGTCCTGTTGCAGTGGGTATCTCAAACAGTTAAAATGGGTTACCTGATACACTCTGATAGCAAATTTTTGAAGTATAATTTGGATAAATCCCTTGGTTATAGTTAAGGGAAACCTTCTGTGGCAGTAGAACAAATAGGCACAGAAAACCTAGGTAGGAAATGTTGCAATATATAATATCACCCTACTGGAAATTACAGGTCCTTTTAAGGAAACATTTTTTCTTTACCCAGTAATCCTTGTGTAAAATTACAGAAGGAGTTTATATAGAGACAATACTGTTGAAAAGATCTTCTAATTTGTCTAATCCTGTCCACAACGAACAGGACAGTGTGTTGACCATGATTTAGGCTGACTTAAGAGTGGGTTGTTCCCAGAAGGTGTGGTCCCACTGTCACTCCTGCCCTAGACAATTTGTGTGCCAGTGCTGATACAACTAAACAGTGAGTTGGATCAGGAGCTGATCTGGATAAAACCCAATCTTTTCTTTTAGTCCCTTTGGTTTTCAGCTGCATCAGTTTCCTGTTCTGAGTCACTGTGTTGCCTACAAGCCAAAAGGAGCCAGAAAGCAAAGCGAGGAGCAAAAGGAATGCCATGATCAGCAGCTTGTGCCAAAATCGGTTTAAACAAATAGTGAGACTGCAGGCACATTGAAGGATGGGGTTTCAGCCTTTAGTTCTCCATTTCCTTTGGGTTTCTTTTTTGAGCAGTGTGGATGGTACAACATGTTTCCATTACAAATCTCTGTTGTATATTAAATTACTGTCTTTTTATTATGCTGAGTTTCTCATAGTACTCTTGGTCTGGATGTAGATTCTGCCACTGTAAAACCCCAATCTTGCAGTGAGCTCTGAGGTTCACAGCACAGTGTAGGCTTAACTGACTTCTTATGAACATATCATGTTCTGTAGCAGGTGAAATTCAATGCACACCTTTCAGGTCTCAGTGTCACTTCCAGCTACATTTCCTCATGGCTAGTGCTTACTAGATAATTATGGGGAGTAAATAAAAAAAAAAAAATAAAATCAAGGCAGTTATTTCCAATCAGATAGGTCATTTTCTTCTCTTCCTTTGGTTAGGAAATGATGTTAAAAATTCTTATCACTATCAAGGTACACGATAAGGAAGATAATTAATTTGGAGCTGTTACAGCTAGCTCACAGAGATAATTAAAAGCTTCCAAAGCATTTTGATTAGTAGGCTGAAAATATTATAAATTAATATGAACTGCTCTGGTATCTTGTGTGAGTGGTCAGTTAGAACATTTACTGAAATCCTGTAAGTGTCTTAAAAATACACCTATGAATGAAATACTCTAGAATTTTATTTTCAAAGGATCTTTACAGTAAAGAAGAACTGACTATTGTTAACTTCCTCATATATCCTTAGAAGTGTCCTTAGAAAGAGGCAGCTTGGGAAAAGAAAAAAGCTGTCATCAACAGTTAGTTTTCTTGCTTGAAGCTTCACTGGACTTGAGAAATTACAAGACGGCTTTCTGTTTTCCCATAAATTTTGGCACTCTCTCCCCATCATAGTTTTATTTTCATTATCTTTCATATTTCCCTGCGTTTTATGCACATTACTGTGCTGTCCTAGGTCTAATCAACCTTCCCTCCTTGAAGGGCTTGCTGAACTTTTGAAACGTGAGCTTCCCCTTGGGACCAGTAGGTTTAAAATGTTCCCTGATGGCTCCTGTGACTCCTTTGGAGTACCATCCATGTGTGTCTGCCCACAAGATCTGCTGCTATTGCCAAAGAAATAATCTGTTTATCCCCTTCTACAGCATCTGTGCCTGAACTGGTCGTGCTGAGCTTCCTAAGCAGCCAGTGGGGACCTGCTCATTACAGTTAAGGAAGCCCAGCTAAAGCTTACCACACCTCACCGTCAAAATAAATGTAAATGACGAATCTATTTCGAATATTTTCTTATTTCCCTTGCTTCTGCCGTAGCCTGGCTTAGGGGCTCTGATGCAGATTTGGGGGCAGTAAATCCCATCCCTCGTAAACGGAAGCGTCCCGTGGTGTGAACCTCGTCCTTCAGTCTCTGCTGCCAGGGCGGCTTTGGGAGGGCAGAGCCGCGCCGCGTACCCGGGAGACGCCGACATTCGGGCTAATCTTGAATTGTAACTTAATCTGGAATTGTTTTAAATGGGAACGAGCGCGCCCGTGCCCAGAGCGGGTACCCCGGGATAGAGCGGGTACCCTGGGACAGAGGGCACCTCGGGACAGAGCGCGTATCCCGAGATAGGGAACACCCCGGGATAGAGGGTACCCCGGGATGGCGGGTGTCCCGGGATAGAGGGGTATCCCGACATAGAGCGGGTATCCCGACATAGAGCGGGTGTCCCGACAAAGAGGACACCCCGGGATAGAGAGGGTATCCCGGGAGAGAGCGGGGGCCCCGGGATGGCGGTACCCCGGGACAGACCGGGTATCCCGGGATAAAGGGCACCCCAGGAGCGGGATAGCGGCTCGGCGCACTTGCGGGAGCTCCCGTCACACACAGGGGAAACCCCCTCAACACCCCCTACACCCCCCGGGGGGCAGTGGAACCGTCCGCTTCCCCGCCGCTGCCTCGCAGGTGAACGCGCGGGAGCGTACCAATCCCCACTAGCGGGGGGAGAGAAGGGTTTCCCCCGCTTCACCTTCTCTCGCACTCCTCTAGTCCAGAGCAGCCCGGAGAACAACCGAGCCTGAGGAACGGGATGCGAGAGACAGCGGCCTCGGCAGAGCTCTCAGGGCACTAAACCTCCCCCTCCTCGCCCTCCCTTTTCCACGCGGAAGTGGTAGCTCCTTCCCCCTCCCGCCGCTGACCAACGGGCTTGACTGCAGCAAAACGGAACGTACCAACCGCTCCGCCGGGGGGAGGGGGGAGCAGCGAGGCGTGGCGGGAAGCGCCGTCCTGCGAACGGGCGCCTGGGGAGCCGCTCCCGCCGAGCGGGGAAGAGGCGGCGCCCGCAGGAGGCACGGCCGGGGAGCCCGGGGGGAGCCCGGGGCTTCACCCGGGGGTTCATGGGCTGGGGGAGGGCGAGCCTCGGTTCCTCCCCCCGGTTCCTCCCCCCGCGGTGTGTGCGAGCGGCAGCGTGTGCGGAGGCCGAGGGGCAGCAGCCGCCGTCCCGCCTTCCCTCCCCTCCGCCCGCTTCGCGCTACCACTCCCCGCCCGATGCCGCCGCGGGGCCGGTGAGTCCGCGCCTGGATGCTCATCTCCTTCTCCTCTCTTCCCTCCCGCAGGCGGCGGCAGCGGCTCCGGCTCCCTCGCAGCTCCCGGCCGCCTCCGAAGGGATGCTGGAGAAACTAGAGCTCGAAGATGAAGGTAAAAATCCACGGCAGCAGCGGGGGGCCGGGGGCGGGCTGGGGACACCCACGCGCCCGGCAGGGTCCGGGCGGGGACACGGGAGCGGGGGATCCCCGGCGAGGAGCGGGGGATGCGCCGTGCCCAGGCCGTGTCCTTGCGGGGCGGGTCGCAGCCTCGCCGGCCGCGGAGACAGCCCGATGCCGCTGCGGTGCTTTTGTGCCCGTGCCGTTCCCGTTGCGGCGCTTTTGTGCCGGTGCCGCCGCCGGGCCGTGTCCGATCCGCGGCTGCCGCCGGCTGGGTCCCGCTCCGGGGGAACGCAGCCTTCATGGCACCCACACCTCCTCCTCCCCGTAAAACACCCGTTCTCCTCGAATACGTCTGCGATACCAAATATAGACTTTGAGAGCAGTGATGGAAAGCTCTTTCAACTAAAGCTTCCACTCCGTATGGCAGCACATACATCTGTTCAAAGCGGCAGCTGTACACTGAATTTTCCTTATGTGGCTGCGCTCTGTGGTTGTTCTTTGCTGTGCTCTGAAGAGCTGCAGTTCTGACAGAGTGTGCTGTGCTTCACAGGGCAACTCCTGGCAAGTTTTTCCTTCTTGCAAGCACCAAACCGTGCTGTGGGAAAGCGTGGATGTTTTTTTTCCTCCAACTTGCACCAAGCAGCCACTTTACCTCTGAAAGATCTGTGTTGAATATCTCGAGCTTTCATTTTCAGAAAGGATTAGCTTAGTGGATGCAAATGTGGATGCATGGCTTAATCTCTATGCTCAGCATTGTGAGGTGGCTAAGACTTCATGGGATGTGTTTTTCTGTAGTTGGTAACTCCTATTGTAAAATGTAGGACAAATATTTAAGGAAAACTTTGGAAATAGCAGGCTGAGTCATTCTGTGAGAAGATATATCTAAGCTTGTATGCTAATAAGGCAGCTTCTTGGTTACTAGCATGCTGCCTGCAGTTGTGAGACTGGTCTGGAAAAGTAACACCTTTTATTTTAATCTTTCTGTGTGAGAGAAAAGGAAGCTCTTAACAATTGCATTCTTTGAGCTGCTTTTTTTTTTTTTTTTTTTTTTTTTTTTGGAGTCCAGACAGAGTTTGAATTGCAATGAAATGCTTGTGCCTTTGTGCATCTTGAACATGCTTAAGTATGAGTATTTGGTGGGGGGGATCTGGTACTAACTTGTAGGGGTTTTTTTCCTCACACTGTTTAACTATTTTTGGTTAGGCATTCATGTTATGCTTATGGAGAGGTACAAAGTTACCGATTTATCTATTTATTTTTACATAAAGCTTGCTACTGTGAGATACAAGTTCCTAAAACCTGCTGAATCATTAATAGTTAAGCCATTTTAAAATCTATTTTAAACATCTTACAAATGTAAGTATCTGGAAAGGATCTCTAGGTTAAAAAAAAATCTGAAACTACAAACCTTCAGTTTTGAAACACTTTTGCACTTTTAAAAGTATAACATAGGGTTATGTGGAGACACTTGATAAGAGTAAAGATCTACATGTCTTCTAAAACCCTGCAATAAAATAATCTGAATTCTTTAGAAAGTTTAGTAGTTTCAGATTTTTTTTTCTGACTTTCAAGCTTCTGTTTTGCTTTGTCTCCTAATTCGTTTAGCTCTAAAGTGCAGGCTTTGCGGATGCTCACGCTGGGTGGGTGAGAGCAGTTCAGGGGCCTGTCAAAAGATCATGTCTAATAGCAAACCTCTGGCCAGTTTAAAGTAGGGTGTGAGTTTTGAAAGGAAGCAGTCACCTTATTAGCCTTTCAGACTAAATGAGAACCTGGCTTTAGGCCTGATTTAAAGCCAAGTGTAAAGGATGTAGAGTGCTGTATTCAGAACCTAGGATGTGACTAAAAGTGAGAGTGTGAATGTCAGACCAAACCCTGCTGCCCAGAGTGCTTCTGTGTGAGAGGGCCCAGAGAAAGAGACTCATAGAAAATTGAGATGCAGCTGGAAATGCGGCAGCTTAGTTGCAGTACCTGTTTTATGACCTAAATTTTTGCACTGGTTGCTGTCGTTGTATTTGTGCTAATATTGGGGGTGGGAGAGTAAAATGACATCTGAGATGTTCACTTTGTTGTTGGATGGCAAGTGGTAAGTGCTCAGAAGTTGAGAAACACCTTAGAAATCTTGATAAGGTTTCATTAAGTGGCTGTAGCCAAACTGTAACTGATGGATCTTTTGTCAAACTTAAAGTTTCTCTTCTGACACTTAAAATTGTGAGTTGAATGAGAAATTTGAGACTTGTTTTGGAACTGCTTTCCTGGCTTTGGAGTACTTGCTCTTGTGAGCTTTCCAGTTCTGTATCCATCAACAGTTGCTAACTATTTTGTGTATCAAATTATGCTGCAGTTTTGTTGAAACAGGGAGCTTAATAAAAAGAGCTGAAAAATGAGGCTCAGTGTGTGCACTGAATGCCATCCGGTATGTGAAATGGATTTGTTTGTCCCTGTCCTGAAAGGTTACACAAATGAGAATGTGAAAGGACAGAAGGCATTCATTTAATTTGGATTCTAATTAAGAGAGTGAAATTGAAAATAATGGTGCTAGAAAGATTTATGATCTATGTAGTACTGTAATGAAATATGCTGAGTCTGGCCTGATGATGTGACTTCTAAATAAAACAGTGCTGTCAATTGAAGAGCTGTTTTAATTTTGTTTATATAAAAAGAATGTATATAAACTGGTTGGTACCTAATTAGCATGGACAGTATTAGATAGGATGTTATTGTTGCAGAGAGAAGTGCTGGTCATGTGTTTTGCTTAAAACATATTCATATATTTGGCTGAACTCTCTAAGATCAGCATAACTTCCTACTGGGTGGGTCACTGGCCCTGTCTAGGGCTGGCTTCATAATGTTGCTTGGGTGATGTGTGAGTCTGTATCTGAGTGAGATGATGTTAAACAGCTCCAATGCACCACGGCTGAAACAGGCTGCAGGCTCAGTATGTGCACAGAGGAGAAGGACTGGATAGGCCAGGGATATTTATTTTATTTAGGGCTCCCTAAAGAACCTTTCTGCAAGCAGCAGTCAGAGCAGGAAAGGAAAAACTCCCATGTAAGAAGTCCAGAGTCTCTTTTTAACTGAAGGGTGCTCAGCTTAAACAGAAAACTTCGAGTAAAATAGTCTGAACTCATCCTGCTCATCATTCCTTGGATGGGAATGACCTACCTACATTTCCTCAAAAAGTGTGAGAGCTACCTGTTGATGGGTGTGGAGTTTTTCATTGTAGCCTGAAATACAGTGCTGAGACCTCTCATGAAGGTAATAAATTATCAAAAACTGGTTATCTTCATACATATAATGGGTTTTCTTCTTAAGCTCCAGTGTTTGTGCAATAATGTTTCTATAGTAAGATTATTTCTGCTTCTGATAAGTGTCAGGAGTGGTTCTGGGTTTTCTTTTACGGATGATATGATGAGCTTGGAAAAGGACAACGAGAAATTATTCCAAAGATCTCATATGAAAAAGGACTTTAGTTAATGATTTACACTTACAAGCTTTAATTTGTTAAGCTGGAATTCCATAAATGGTTGTATTCCAACATCTACCTGTGCTGTGAGAGGAGAAACTAGGGTAGAGTAGCAAATGGATGCCTGTCAGGTGTATTGATTCAGTGGGTATAGTTCTAGCATGTTATTTTGGAAACCAGTTTTGTTGCAATGTTGTCTCTTACCCATTTTAAGCTCTTCCTTCTGCTCACATTGAGTAATTAAGTAGTAGCTGCTGAAAGCAGAGTTAACTACTTTTCTGTAGCATCTGCAAACCCTTTTTGGAGGTGTTTTCTGCAGACTGAGTTAATTTAATTGCAGGGTTACGCTGTGTCTGTGCTCAGTTCCTAGTCTGGAAAAAGGGAATTCTGCAGAGTGTGTGCAGCAGTTGTAGCATCAGCGTCATGGGACCGATGTGCTCCTTCTTGAACGCTCTACTTCTCTGGATTGTTGCACAAGCAGCATTTAGACATTGGATAAACAGTTGGCATTAGAGTGGAATCTCTCCTAGGAATGCTCTGGCCTTCATCTCACTCTCCCTGAATCATGCATCTCTTCTGTTACCTGCTCCTTTCTGGCTGTCCTTTGAAATAGACTTTCACCAGTAATTGCATCTTCTCTTCGCTGCTGTTGTGTCTGGGGTCATTCCTTCCCTGCTCTGTGGGTTTTCTTACTGTGTCTTATTAAAAGTAGTTTCTTGAGCTCTTCCTGCCTGCCGGCCTCCCGCTGTCAAGTGAATATCTGAATCAAGGTATGAAAATAGATGTCACTCTGGGGCCAAAAATAATTAAAAGAAGCTTGTAATAAAATGCATGTTAATAGGCAGGTTGGGTTTTGTTTCCTTCTTAAGACTGAAGGATCAAGTGCTTGGGTTAGGAGGTGGTAAAGTTAAGCCATTGTTTTGCAACTGTAATTAATTTCTAATAAACATTCATTATGTGATTGTTACAGCTGATGCTCTCTGGCACATAGAAACAGCATTTTACCCACAAGATGTGCTTTGAGATACCAGGGGACACGGTGATAGTGATAAGGGGATGTTTTGTATTAAGTTTTCCGTAGTTTAGAATCCTGAGTGAATAGTAAGAAATTGTTAAGCAGAGATGATAATTGGTATTAGTAGATTCATAAAATCTTTCCTATGATCTACTTTCCAAAGTAGTTAAAGAACAACATATGTGGAGTATTCAGATGTTCAGCTTTATTCGTTTATGCAAGAAATCATGGTCAAGTGCTCCACCGTCCTAGGCAACCTTGTCCTTTGCCTTCCAGTTGGCTATATAGTAACATCATACTTTTTTTTTTTTCCCTCCAGGAGACTTCCATCCTCAAAGTTTAAAGGTGGAAATTATGTATAAAGTGATACGTAATTAAAAGTATAAAACTTTATTGAGCAGTGCAAGAGAAACTATTGAAAGTTTGTTGTCTTCAGTGAAGGCTGTTCTGTGATCCACACAAGAGTCTTTATCTTGTGCAAGTATTGCAGGGGATTCATGTGAGCCCAGTGCACACTGTCTCCAAACAGTCCTGTTTTCCTACTCCTACAGAAGATACAACTGTCTTATTCTTAACATGGTATTTAGCCTTACAGTGAGGAAAGCCCTACTCTGTTTTGACTAGGAAATCCATTTAGCAGCTAAAGTTTGCAGTCTTCCTCAGGAAGCAAAAATTTTTAAGCCTTACCCATCTAGGAAGTGATGTTTTAGTACAGCAAAAGATACATAGGACATGCTTCAAATCTCTGCTTTGGGTCTTGAGGGTTGCAGGAGCTTCTTGATGAGAAAGCTTTCATAAAATTTTAATGTGGTCAAAACATGTATTTTCCCTAACTTTTTTGTGGAAACAGTGAAGCCATTCTGGCTGAGACTTCCTAGAAAATGCTTACCATGGCAGAGATTCCATGTAATTGCTTTGGCAAAGCTGCAGGGAACTGAGAACAGTTTTACAGGAAGTGTTGGGGCTGATTGTGTCTAGCCAGTGTTGCACCTGCATGATTTGCAAACATTATCTTCTGAGTGAAAGCCATTGTTGGCCAGCAGCTATCCCTGAGAAATATTGGGACAACGAGGTGTTCTCTTCTACTTGGATGATATTGCTGCTTCAGGCTATGCATATGTGTTAGTGTCTGATGGACAAGTACTGATTTACAGTCACCTTTACCAGCCACTCCTGCTGGTGTTGTCACTTCTGTGTGCACCAGATGAGGGCCAGCATCAACTCTGGCAAGAGCTTTGCTGGTCCAGAAGCTGCTAGGTTTGATAGTGGGGCTGTCACAGCTGGTAAGCAACTGCTTGATAGGAGGTTGAAGTCTTTGGCCAATATCATCTCAATTTCCTGGTTGGGAGGTATTGAGTTCACAGTGTCTTGGGCTTGAGCAAGGATAGACCTGGAAGATGTGATGTGACAGTGTCAGTGTGGCCTTGTAGGTGACTCCAGAATGCTGTTTGTTACTTGTCTGTGACTGCTTTGCTGAGCACTACCAGGATGGAGAATGGTGACTACAGAGCCCTTCCCTTAAGAAACTTCCTAGGGGGTGGTTTTCAATGTTGTATCCAGTAGACTTCTTTAATGCCCTGCATGTATGTGGGCAGGGCAGTACAGATGAAACAGGTAACTGTCTTGGTGGTTTGATACCCTGTGCTGTTAAATTTGGCTAACCTGATCAAGTCAGTGCTCTTGGAAAACCTACTGCCTTGGGGCATGGCTGAGTTCTGAATGGAGGTGACTTGGTTCAAACTGTAATAATGCCAGTGTGACAGGAATGCCAGCAAAATATTTGCATCAGTTGGCTCAATCTAACTGTTGCTAAACAAGCATAAGAAATGTTTCTGCTTATTAATCATCTGCAGCAGATGTGGGTGTTCTGTAAGATAGGACTTTTTTTGTAATGTGCGCTGTGGTTTTGATAACTGAAGGGTGCATGATCACAGCATTTGGAGCCTGAAGTCATGACACTGACGCCATTTCTGCTTTTTGTTAGGAGCTTGATCTTTGGGTAGCAACAATCTGTCTGCAGGTACTTTGTTGATTTGAGTATTTTTAGCTTCCAGAATGTACAACTGTATTAGCATTGGATGGGTTTGGGGAAGTAGATAAGTTTGAAATGCAGCATTTCCAGAGTAAGTACAGGAGTTGATGGCACTGTTTTTCTGAACAGTTCTTGTATCTTGAAGCAAAATGTTCCTCTCCATACTGGGACTGTTTGCCTTGGATGCCTGTTGTGGTAGGCTTTACTGTGGCTCTTCTATGAATAAAGAAGACTGACAAATGGAAAACCTGGCAATTCAGGGGGAAATCCTTCTGTGGAAGGGTTGCACTAATGGCTGGGATTAACATAAAGCCCAAGCAGTTTAATACAAGCCCAACTATGTTAGAGCAAAGTCAAATTTGTCTTTTAGGCATCCAGCTTGGCATCTGGATGGAGCTTTGGAAAGCTTAAATAACCTTGTCCTAAGAGTGGACCACACCTAAAAGGTTTTTGAGTATGATGTGGATATCTTCAAGGTAGCTTCTGAATACTATTTGAATAAAACTAACTTGGTTTTAGGTTCTTTCCTCCTCTGCTGAATTTTTTATGGATTTTACAGTTTCAGTGAACCAATTGGGTGATTTTACCAATTTTGACTGTGGCAGAAGTTAATGGCGCTCCTACATTTTGTCTAAAAAGCAATTTGCCTGTGCTATAGACCAGTGGTTTTACTTGTGATGTGATTTTTCTTTTGCCTTTTTTTAGGGTGTTTCTTAAGTTGTATTGGGGTTTGTTTTGTTGGGTTTTTTTAGTATATTTTATTTTTACGATATTATTTTTATTTTCTCTTTTTATTGTGATGGAATGTTTCATTCTGACACTGGGCATTTTAAGAAACAGAATCAGAAAGGATTTCTTTTGTACCGTTCCCTCACACTGTGGTATCCTTTTTTGCTGCTTATTTTGAATATCTGATGATTTAAAGACAGAGAGAAAAAAGATGTCTGAGATGCTGGACAAGGGAGCAAACTGAAATAGACACAGAAAAAGGCCATTTATGAGGAAAACATGAGGCTTTGCTCACTTAGCTCAGTAGAAGGAAAGCCAAGAAGGGATGTGGTAACACTGTGTGTATGAAAACATCTTGTAAGGGATGGGAAGGGGGTAAACACCAGGGAGGGAAATTAGATGAAGAACAGCATCGGCACAAGAATAAATGGATATAAACTCTTCCTATAAGAGCTTTGAAACAGTATTCTGACTTCCAGCATAGTTACTGTAGGATGGGTTGTAGGACAGACTTTAATGCTTCGACCCGGTTCAGGATGGAGCGGGATCACTCGGGGAAAGGGATTGTGTGGCTGCCTTTGACAGAAGTCTGTGAATGCCGGAGTGCAGAAGGTGAATGCTCTGCTCTACACAAGCAGTTGCATGGATCTCTCCTGCCATAGTCTTGCTTGAATTTCTCTAGTATAATTTTGAGTCAGTTCCTGAAAAAAAAATAAAGCAAAAAGAACCCCTCAAAAACTCCAGTGCTGTTCTGTATGGATGTCGTGTCAGCTCAGAGGAAGGTCAACTTTGGGGAGAGCTGCAGTTTAGCTGTGGTATTTAGGAGGGATCAATAAAAGCTGTAAAATGGGTTCCAGAAAACTGTTTCCAAATCTGTTGTGTTGAATGTGTGTTGGAAGTCACCTGCTTGAGTTAGGGAGCTGTTGGTTCTTTCTCTGTGTAGCTTCAAGCTACACTTGCTGTAGGTAAATCTCCTAAGGGGTGTATTGGAACAGAACACTTGATAGTCTATTAAAGCGTGCATACAGAGTCAAATTTTTATAAGAAATGCCAATAATAGCTATTTAGAGGGTGTTGGCATGCATGGGGGGGGAAGAAGAAGAAGTGTGCATGGGCAGACTAGAGAGAAATGAAAATGTAAATATGGAATTATTAAAGGCTTCAAGTTAAGATATTGTAAGGATCATTCAGGGTTTGAGATCAACATTTTATTAGACCTCACAAAACTGTTTCTTCAGCAAACATAGTCCAAAGCCCTTATGGCTGAAGTCTTAAAAAGTATTTCTTCCTTAAAGTGTTGATACTTTGAGTTCAGTCTTCAGTGGAAGATTGCTTCTAGATTAAGTATTTGCCCTGTTCTGTAGGGATATGGCTGCAGCTTGTGAAGATGCTGTGTGCTCATTTTGAAAATGCTTGTCGTGTGATTAATGCTTTGGTTAAGCTGTGTGTTTAGGTTTGACTAATTCCTAGAAGACTTAAATGACTATTTTTTTTCTAAAAGTGTGTGCAAATTGTGTATCTAGTAGGGCTTGGGCTTGTTTTCAAGATACAGCAAAAGTTCAAATTGTTTACTAATCTTCCAGCAGAGATACAGGCTGGTTTATTCTCTCATTAATCACATACCTTAAACTTTCCTTGAATCCAACTCTGCACAAAGTGGTTGCTGATATTAATATTCAGAAGTTTAATACCTTTTTTAGTTTCTTGCGTTTCGTGTCTCGCAATCTTGAAGAGCAGGCCCACATTCCAGACAGGCGACATCTTAATTTAGATCTTTGCTTGGGATGCTTAGGGAAAAATTGTAGTGCCTGTTGTCAAGGGAAGATCTTGAACATGTTTTAGAAAATTCTTCAGGTCATCTTATTCTTTGTTGTGGTGAAAATCTTAGAAGCGTTAAGGTTGCAGGCTGAAGTTGCTGCCTTTATTCACAAAACCACAGGGATGCTTTTCTCAAAGATCAAACCTTTGACCAAAAGTTGATTTAAGAGATACAGCACTGTTTCAAAAGTATTCAGTTGGACTTTTGATACTGTTTACCAGTTAGTTCCTAAACAAGGCAGCTCTTGCTTGTACACAAATAAGTTTCTCTGCCTGCCTGGACAAGGAACTTCAGAGTTACTATGATTAGGTCTGGAATGTGGAGTTTCTTAAGCTGCCCATCACTTTTTTTGTCTGTCTCAAATCTCAGTCATCATTTGCTTATCCACACTTCCAGTGGAGAGCTGGAGTAAAACAGAAGCGTTAACTTCTCAGCCCAGTTACCAGGACTTACTAACGCCAATAATGAGGAACAAAATTCAGTGCAGGATTTTGAAGCGTGCTGCGACTGTAAGACTGCAACACAATCCGAATCTTTCATTGTTTCAAAAAAGCTATTTGTATCAGTTTTCTCTTACAAGTCTTAGGTACTGCAGGAATTTGAAGACATGTGGGTATCTAAACCTCAAAACCAGAAAAGTGGATCTTTTGAGGTATTGTCAAGAGCCAGTAACTCCTTTGTTCTAAGCAGGATGTGCTTTTGTAGACACTTGTCTCATTCTACATTTAGGACCTTTCAGGAAGGATGTTGTACAGTGTCCTAAGGTTGCTTTGTTCTGTTTAACCAGCTTTTGGAATGCAGTAATAGCTCTCTGACACCTGTGCTGGTTTTTTTGTTTGCCTATTTGTTTAAGCAAACTGCCTTTTCTTCCCTACTTCTGCCATAGCAAATTAAGTTAATAACGAGGTACATCTCTCTCAATAGTTGTGATATTTAGTCACTCCATAATTTGAACTCTTCCAGTTGAGTGTTTCTTTCAGATTTTGATGTTTTCTGAATATTTGTATTATCTCCAAGTCACTTATAAATTCAATTTGAAGACATTGTGAGGTTTTAAGTCTTGAAACCATTTCTAACTCTTACTGCAAGCTCTTCGAAGCATGGTCTGTTCCTGTTTTGAAGATCACTAAAGAGAATAAAATGAATAAAATGAAGTCCTGATCCTCTGATACTCTTTTGGACTGGGAAGTATCAAACTACTGGTAAAAGCACTTCCAGATTGACTGGTAGAAATGTAAAGTCCTGCAGTATGACCTTGTGTGCCTTTCTGCCTGATTTGCATAAGGTGGGCCTTGCAAATGTTCCAGCTTGGGGAAGAGTTTGAACTGGAGTCCATCCATGTCTTGTTAAAAACACACCGTTGTCATCCAGTCTTGCAAACCCACCGAAAAAAAAGAAATATTACTAGTTTTGCTGCAGCTGGGATTGCTTGTTAGGCAGCTACCATGGGGTGATTCTATCTGTCTTTTCTTCGTGCAGTAATATCCGTGCTTGCTTTGAAATCAGTGTCTCAACCATACTGTGATTTTTTATTATTATTTTTATTTTGTATCTACTTTCTTTTTCATCCAGTTGATCATTTTATTCTGGGTAAAAACTGATTAGTCTGAACTGTTCCTGACACAGCCATGTTGACTTTCTCCATGGCTTTTGATGAGCTGCTTTTGTAGGTGCTTACAAATACACTGTTTTTAATAATGTGCTTCAATACACTCCTAGGAATTCTGACTGCATTTGAATTTGTTTGGCTTTCCTTTAGACTGGTACTATATCTTCTCCTTCATGAACGTGCAGAGTTGAGGAATGGTTGCTTTTAGCTAGGGTGACCCCTGCTCATATACGTAATAACCTGTGGTCTGTGTATGAAGCAACTCCTTGTGACAAGGGGAGAAAACATCTCAATTACCTTGGTGACCTAAAGTGGCTGAGCAGTTGCACCGACTCTAGAATTCAGAGAACACACTAAAATGTGTGCAAAAAGAAAAAAAGTAGGTGCACACAGGACTGAAGGTTGTGTTTGAAAGTGTCTTAAGCAAATCTGAATGTAGTTCTTAAACATGTGTTCTGGTTTCTTTTAGCTTTTACTGTTATTAGAAGGATTAACCTTCTTCTGAAGACCTGAGCAACAAGACAGTGCATTTACTTCTCTATTCACTGTTATTTATCTGTTCATGTACCTGTTCTCCCCTCTTACTTTGTGTGCCTCTGGACCCTCTTCCTATTTGCAGGATGAGGTGCAGTTAGCAAGAGAGAGCTCACTTACTCTGTTGTTGTTCCTGTGTTCACACGTCTTTTTTAAGTCCTTTTCCTTTGTCACATCATATATCCATGCTGTAATATGCAATTGAATTAATCTTGGAACACTGAAGAAGCTCCTGATACTGATCTCTAGCTACATTTCCTATCACTTCTTTGTATCAGAGTTTTTTATGTCTGTTAACCTGTTGTAATCTTTATCTGCCAGCTCATGCATTCCTTTAGATTGGAGTGGGAAATGTTCAATCTGCAACATCCATATTGAATAGCCCGTGGCTGCATGAATAATGCTACTGTGTAACTTCAATGTGTGGTCTTCCAGGATATTTTAAAGCGCTTTGCAGTTCTCAGAAAGAAAAATAAAGTCTTGTTTCTGTCTCTACATTCTCTCTTCCTGTTCTTTGCATTCGAAAGCCTTTCAGCTTGTGATGGAGTTATTAACTCCTATCGCTATCATCCTATTATTTCCTATATATTGGACTGTATACCTGTTTTTTTGTTTCCTCTGTGTAATTGGAAGTAGTCCATTGCTAGTCTTGGCTGCCATCTCTGCAACAGTTGTGTCAAGCCTGTTCTAAAACTTCTGGGGTTGTCCTGTGTAGAGTCAGGAGCTGGACTCTGATCCTTGGAAGTCCCTTCCAACTCAGGATATTCTGTGGTTCTGTAATTTATCTCCTGCCATATAGAGTGGGTATCCTGGTGACCATCCTGCTTTTTCTGTCTTTTTTTACGACTTAGTCTTACCCTGTGGCTGATTACATGGGAGGTTGTTTTGGTGGTGTTTTTTTCTTTTTCTGAGATAAGTTTCCTCATGAATAAACAGAAATCAAATGATACAGTACAACACTGCTTCTTTTCTCTTGTGCTTGTTCTTCTTAAACTATGTTAGTATTCCCTTCCTACCAAGTCTGATGTTGATTCAGCTTCTGGTGTCTGGTTTCTCATCCACTGTTTGCAGTGTTCCTGGCTCTTTAGCAGACAGCTCAGCAAACTCAGCAGCCATGCTGCCTTACCATTACTCTGTGACAAATTGCATTTTCTTGTTCTCTGACAGCCCTTTGGTTCCCAAGTTTTTTACTGGGTATACCATGTACATTTTAATTTGTATATCATTCAAACCTAGCTAAAAATCTGCCAAATGAGCCGTATTTGTCTTCTAGAAGGTAGGTTGAAGTAAAGCTCTTGTTCATGATCACAGCAACATCCTGTACACAGTGAGTACTGCATCCCTCTGCAGAATCTCTGTCCCTTTGCTGAGGAATGCTGATAAAATCCTGCCTGGACATTTGATTCCCAGAACATTATTCTTGAAACCCTGCTTCATCCAGATGCCTCCACTTCCCTTAAAAGCTGTGTTTCAGGGCCTGTTGGTGAGGAATAGTTTATGGTTCCTTCTGAGTAGTGTCACTGTTGCTCTTGGAGTGGATGAACTGTATCCACTGTGGATGTTTTTTCCAGATCTGTATTATGTTAGTGACTTATACTAGAGCTCCTACAATCTCCAGTACTGTGAAAGCTGTGTAGGAGGTTTTCAAGGATATTAAGGAACTCCTTCAGTAAATTCAGAGCAGGAATTATCAGAAACTTTAAAGCCATTTTTGGTGACAGTTTTCAGATAAAACCGCAGTCAGAAGAACAATTTACAGGGTTGATGATGTCTTTTACCTGTTGTATTCTCTGCCAAGGGTTATCTCTAAAAGGAGGGAGAGAGGGTAACTTGTCCTGGCTTATTGAAGTGATTGCTCACCCTGGTGTCTTCTAGCAGCATTTGGCACACCTAAGCTGATCTTAGATGTGGATGCTGTCCTTGTCCTGTGTAGCTTCTAGTGTAAGAAAAGGGCAGGAGATAAATAAATAGATATATAAAAAAATATATATATAAGTCTGTATATATATATATGTATATATGAGAGAATACTATAGAATACTTTGGTGTAACACCTTTCAATAAAGTTTATCAGTATAATTACACCAATAAATTTGACTTAATGTATTGCAGTTGGATCAGTTCCATAGTAAACGTTGTGGTCTCTAATATTTTAATTCTCTGGCATCTGAAATGTGATATTCAGCATATCACATGACTTCTAAAATAGAAGTATGGCTTGGAGTACCCTGAAGTGCAGATATGTATGTGTGCAGTAAGAGAAAATGAAGTGTGTTTTCCACTAACTAGGTTATTTAGTACAAGTGAGAACATTGCAAAACTACATTTCTACTTCCCCATTTCCTTTTGTCCATTGGATCTGGCTGAGGGGAGATGATTATGCCAATAATAGTCAAGGTGAAAAGTAGTGCTGGGAGCTGGGAGTGCTTAGCTCAGCTCCTGCTGCTGTAAGAAAATCCTAAGCTTTTTAAGTTGCACAGTTTCTATGCTGATTGTTATTAAAAAATCAGAGGGAGTGGTGTAATTACTGCGTACATTTGTGGTTTCTGTCTTCCTCCAAGCTGTTCACCAGGCCGGGCAGTTATCTGAGTGTATTTTTTTACATACTGCTATCTGCTGGTTTTTCCCTACTTTTTAAAAGGCCTTTAAAAGTTGGCAGTTGATTTCATACGAAGCTTGGAGAAGTCAGTTATACAAACAGTTGTTTAGGTTAATAAGAAGGTTTAGGTTCAGAAGTTTGAGTTCTTCCAGTGACTGAGGGTTGCCAGAGGTCCCAGCACTCAATCTAGCCATGAGGACACGGATGCTATGGGGAGCTGCTGTGGCATGGTTGTGGTGGAATTAATGCTTTAAAGAAGGTGAGAGAACCCACCCAGCCTCTGTGAAACCTCTGTCTTCCTTTCAAATGCTCTTGAAACCAATGACTGAACTTGAAATATGACTGGATACCAGGAGCATAATACAGCTGTAACATAAAATATAATAGAAAAGGTAATGATGTTGTATTGTTGAAATCAGGAAGCACATGTGGTCCAGGATCTTGTTGTTGGGCCAGCCCAGTAAGAACACAGCCCAGAAATGCAGGCTGTGGCTTGCAGTAGACACTTCTGAGGAAGTTTCTGTAGTTCTTTTATGTTGCAGTATTTGGAAGCTTTTCCATAAGTGTTGACATTATATTCCTATTCTCAATCTGCAGGCACTTCTTCCTTTGTTTGTTTTTCCCTCTCCTCTTTTCTTCTTTTGAAGGCCTTGAGATTCTGAGGGGAAAGCTACAGTAGGAAAGTGCCGTGCGTGGTGGCAAAGGTATGAGTGGAACTGAAGGCATCTGTTCAGTAGATCTCTGAGGAAATGGCTTCAGCAATGCTGCAGAAGTTTCTGTGTCATTCATGAGTATTCAGATGGTAGTTCTACCTTGGAGCTCTCTGAACAGACAATTATTCTTAGTATGGAGTCCCACTGCAATCTCTGAGTCAGTATTGTTGAATAATTAATCTGTCAAAAAAAAAGCTGTGATGCTCTTGTAAATAATATTTACTGGCTGAAATAAAAAACAATAAAAAACAAAAGCATCTGTCATGTTATAGGGAAGGCTGGGAGAAAGGAAGGAAGTAAAAATCATTTTATTGAATAAGATTTGGGACAGAAATACAAATAGATTGATCTTCTACTCTTCAAAGGATCTCTAACAGTAGGAACAAATAAAATGACAGTGCAGAGAATTTACTCTGTAAAAGCCTCTCTGACAAGGTGCTCAACTTCAGGTGTCAAACAGGGTTTATTTGTAACCTTCGGATGACATCTCTTTCTGCTCTATTAAAAATCACAAGAAAACAGCAGTGGGAATTTGGATATTTTTCCCTTCACCTATGGCTTGGGGAAAGGGGGTGCACATGGGCAATGTCCACTTGCAAAATAAGTTTCAGATGAATCTTCAAAAGGGAAGCTTTCCTGAACAAGCATCCCCATGGAAATAAATACACATTCAACTACTTATTAGTGGATTCTTCTCCTGCCCGATCCTGCTCTAGATTCAGATGCCTCCTGCTGGGAATCTGCTCTGTGAGCCAGCTGATTTCCAGAGCATGAGCTGTAGCGAGCTGAGGTTTGGCTGGAGGCAGTTCTGTGTTCATACCTTCTGCATGTTGGGCAGATGATCTCAGGTGCAGATCAGAGATGACGTGCGGAGACCGAGGGAGGTTGTAAGTCAAGCCAGAAGGGATCTGTCCATGTCTGTCTGAAGGAAGTGCTGCTTTGCAGGTGCTAGGTAAAACTGCAGAAGCTTCAGAAAGAATGGGCATTTATTGGGAAAACAAATAAGAGTGGAACAAGAAACTAAGCAGGTAATAAAGTAGAAATATCCTCATGGAGACGAGGGTGTTCTTACTTGATTATTTATGTTTGCAGCACAGTGGTGGTTGGATACAACCCAAAGCAGCAAGTTTTTCCTCAGGAAGGGGAGAGAAACTGTAAAGAAGATTATGCCCTGTGCAATTGTGCTATGCAGGACAGATGGGTGTGAGTGCATTCCTGAGATGTGCTGAGCCTTTGGTTCGGGAGACCTTTTTCTCCATTGAACAGCTGTGTATATACATAATACACAATACCTGTACAAAGATTTGGGCTGTGGCAGCTGTTTGGTATCCCCAGGTAGCTGAAGGTGTTAGAAGGTCTTAAATATCCTTTCCAGCAGGCACTTGATGGAGTGGTGTAGGACATGAGAGTTAAGTCAGTGGTGCTGATGTTTTGCATGTTTAGTTAATAACTAATAAAGAGGTGCATTGTACTTATTTATAGTATAAGGATGTTCTGTAGCAATAAACCTCAGTTCCAGCTGGACAATTGGATCCTTGTCCAGATCCTGCTAGAGTTTCCTAGCTGTTTACGGGGGTGTTAACAGGGCTCACAGATGGTTGTCTCATGCTTCTTTTAATTGTAACTTTCCAGTTAAAATTAAAGGGAAGCAGTTGCTTTGTGGTGTCTCCCCTGAACTGGAAGACGGCAGAGGGTGAGATAACACTTCACCAGTCCTGTGCATCTGGGTGGGGATTGTTGAGGTCCAGTTGAAGTTGTGTTTGGAGGGTGGGAATGTTTGGTAAGTGAGAGGAGGGTTTATGGGCACACCTTCACTGTGCTGTGGCTGCTGTGAACAGCCTCCCCTGATTGAATTGTTTGGGCTCACAGTTACTGTGCTTGTTATCCTGATGCATTTGAAATTTGTTGGTGAGTTGGCAAGACTCCGTGGAGCCATGACGTGCTCTGAGTGTTCATTTTTTTCAGCTGGTTGTTCTGTGGTTTACAGAGTCGTTGAATCACGTAGGTTGGAAAAAACCCCTTGAGACCATCAAGTGCAACTATTAACACCAGTCCCATGTCCCTAAGTGCCACATCCACACCTTTTTTGAACATGTCCAGGGATGGTGATTCCGCTATTCTGGTGGACTTTGAGGTGTTTCTATGTGTGTTTCTACCTATAATATCTTAGTTGTTTATGAACTTGAGATTGAAGTAAGTAAGGACTCTGATACTGCACAGAGGGACTGCACTTAGGGTTGTAGAAGCAAACATAACTTTCTAAAGACCAGACTTACTGGTCTGTCATTTCAATATTCATGTAATATTGTTTCTATTTCTTAGTATCTCGTCCCCTCTCTGCTTCTAATTTGTGTGTCTAAAAAAATAACTAAACAAAACTGACACAACAAAAATCTCTGACAGCTCCATTGCAGACAGTAATTAATTTCCTGCAGACAGTAGCCATTTATGGTACTGCAGAAGTTAGAGGATGATAAGTGGTAGTATATTATAGACTTTACAAACTTACAAACTACTTTTTTTAGCTCTCCTATACATGCCCTTGATGAGTCCGTACCCATTCCTCTTTGGGATCACCCCAAGAAGGTGGCTTCCTACCAACATTGTCCAAGTCTGTCTGCCTAATCCTTTCCCTCTCAGTTACCTCACATGGTTTCCTAATTTCTTACCAATTTTTCCAAGTTCCTTCTATTTCCACTTCTGGTCCTGACTTCTGTAGGAGCATAAATCCAACAAATATTTTTTTTCTTCTTCCACTTCCTCCATTTTGGACACTGTGTTCTCTATTCCTATGGAACTTCTATTCCATGTTGTTTGTGTTTCAGCGGGGAAATAGGCTTTGTTTGTTTGTTTGTTTGTTTTAAGAGTAATGGGAGTAGGAGATGAAGGACTTGCTTAGTACATAGAAGAGGCTGGATCCTGGAGCAGCCACTTGTAGGGCAGATCCAGCTTTGCTTCTCTAAATTTGGACTGAAAAGCCTGTGCTGAGCCATTTGGTAGAAATGACAAATAGTTTATCCAGAGCAAGATAACTGATTTTGAGCAAATCTAGCAAATGAGAATTCTGAGTTTTTAATGCCCTAATATGAAGTTCTTTAATGATCAGTAGGTATTTCAAGGGGTTTTTTACTTATTGTCTTTTTTATTCTGCTCTTCCAAAGTTTAATATATGATCAAGTTTCTGTGGATTATTACAGGGTCTAAAGGGTACATCTCTGATGGAGGGATTATCCTTGACCAAGTTCTAGGTACCTGCTGGAAAGAATGGAGGGCCAAAGTGCTTAAAAAAGAAAAAAGTTAATGTACCTGAGCATATCTGGGGGTTGTATGCATATGCATCTGAACTCTGGCAAATGCAAAGGAGATTTAAAGTAATATGGACTGGATTGCATGTCTGTGCTATAGACATGCCATGCTACAACTATTCCAGCCACGTGGATCCTGTTTTTGTAAATAAAGTGTTGGATTTGTCATGCTCTGTTTAGCCTGAAGAAAATGAAGCTGATTACAGAACCTGCCTGCTGCTTCTTTAGAAAATAGAAAATTACTATGTGGCAGTGGAACAGGCAGAGGTAAGATTCAAGAAATACTAATTTAAGGAGCTTGAGTTAGTCAAGCCCGACACTACTTAAGTTTCCAGCTGTCTTCTCTGTACTTAACTAGAGTTCAGCTGCATATTCCAGTAGGTTGCTGTTGGGGGAAAAAAAAAAAAAGATATTTTAAAAAATGTAGCTCCTCAGTACAGAAGTCCTTTCTCATCAAAGAAGAACAATGCATTTTGTCTTTGTTCTGTTTAATCTGAAAGGAAAGATGAGTCTGAAATGCAAAGTGCAAACCTGTGACTGTCTGTCCAGATCTGAAAGTGTGAATTTGACTTTTGCCTTAGGGTTGTCCTTCTGCGGTGGTGTTCAGTTGATTTGCCATGCTTTTTATTGCTCTTTTTTTAAAGGTTACTTAAATAAAACAACATAATGTTTTTACTTGCAGCACTTGAAGAATCGGAAAGTGACATTTATGTGCGATTCATGAGGTCACACAAGTGTTATGACATTGTTCCAACAAGCTCTAAGCTTGTTGTTTTCGACACTACGCTACAAGTGAGTATACTCCTTTCAGTCTGCCTTTGCTTGCAGTTCATTTTTTTTTAATGTTTCCTGACTGTTAAATGAAAGCTGATCTCTTGAAGAGAAGCACTCACTGCCATAGTGCTGTGCTTTGACTGTACAAAACTGTATTGTTTCAACTGTATCTTTCATGTTATGCTAGAGGAGGAGTTGGGGGAAAGACTTCCTAGCAGAACAGAAAGAGAGGATGTAATTTGTTCTGCAGTTGGAATCTCTATCAAAATAAAAATTTCAAATGAGCCCAACTTATATTGGCCTCTTCATGGCTACCTGAATCTACAAAAAGACATTTGATGTAAGATCCTTGTGCAACAGCTAAAGAGTACCCAGGTGCTATGAGTCTGTTCCTGCTATACTGATAAGACAATTTAGGACTCAAATGGATGGCTTAATTATGCAAATTATTACATTCTCCAGAAAATTTTTGTTTTCAGCTTCTCATTTTGCATTTAATCAGTAAATCATCTGCTAGACTCTTGGCTCTGTCTGAAGAGTTTGTTTGCCAAAAGAAGGCATTAGCTGCCTGCTATAGAAGCAGACTAATCTGTTCTGCAGTGTGGTGGAAAGCTGTGGCTTTCTTTGTTTCCTGTATTTTGCAATTGGTATTTTTTTGCTTGCTTTGGTTTTTGCTGTTTCAGTGTGTTTTTCCTTGTAAAGATGCTCCAATTCTGACTTAACTAAGCCCATTAAGTAATTTTGGTCTGGAATGTACTACTCAGACCTCAGCTTTCCACAGTCAGAGGCAGCCATGTAACAGATACTCGTTCCCAAAACATTCACAGAACCGTCTTGTGTATCAGATAATTGTATATAATGTTGGACTGAGTGCTGTGATCTGAAAGGTGGAAAATCTGCATTGACTTTTTCACCATCTTAGAGGGGGGAAAAGTTCTTCAATGTTTCCTTTCTTGTGCCTGAAAGAGAGGATGACTGTCAGCTCTTGAGTAAAAAATTCAGACCTCTTTGATCTGAAAAATCAGTTTTAGGATGGTGGGGTTCGCTGTACTCTTTCAGCTCTTCTCAAAGACTGTTGGCCTCCTTTTCATTCCAGGGGGTATTTTTTCCTCACACCATGAGATGGCGTGCTGGGAGTTGGTGCCTGCAATGGGCATCACCCATGGCCTGCTTTGTCAGTGCTCACCTGGGTCAAAGGCTTGAGCCTCGTCACTGTTGCAGGTGGAGAGATGATTGTTCTTTATTCCGTTAACCAGTTAATCTTGAGGCCCTTGGGGCAGGCCACTGATTCCTTTTGGAGTCTCCAGATTTCTTGATGAATTAGATCATGCCAGATACCGGTTTTCATTGCTGGAGCTGTGTTGAGATAATGCTATTAAAGAAGTGAGAGTTTCCTCCCCAGCTCATGAGCCAGTGGGAGGTAACACCTGGGGAGACAGAGTGTGAGTGAGTGAGTGAGCCTTGTGAGTTTTCACCATAAAGGAGAGCAGGTGACTTAATGGTGATGGAAAAACTTCCACCAGCACTTCACCAAAGTCCCTGTCTTAATTGGCATCTCCAGTGATGGTCATGGATTACAGCTAGAGGAGAACAAGGTATGCCTTGGTCTGTGATCATGGAGTCGTATTCTCAGTCTGCTTCTCCAGGTGTTTGAAAGCAGGGAAGGGAAGTCTGGAGTTGCTCATTCAGATGCTAGTATACAATAAATACAGACCAAATCTTGAGTTTGTATTGCTGGTGAGGAGCTTTTTTCCCCCCTCTAAACTGCTTTTTTTTTTACTTTGCACTATTACATTTAATCCATTTGCATTACTTTTAATTTATAAAGTCATAATACTGTAAAGCAGGAGTCCTCTTCCAGCATGGGCACTGTCCTCCAACTTAGCAGATTTTGTGAAACTGTTTAAGAAAACACTAAAAAGGTAGATCTGAATGATTACCTGGCCTACACTGCTAGGAGGTCTTTTAAGTATTTCCCTTTGGTTCTTTACCTGGCCCCCTGTGTTCATGTGCCACCATCAGTGTCTTCAAACCACATTATGGTCATTCAGTTTGATTGGTGTGGCTGGTGCAGGAACGTGTATGGAATGCAAAAATAGAATAGCTTCTTTTGTTTGTCTAAAACAGCAGAATAAGTACATGGTGGAGAATTAACCCAATAAGGGTGGGCAAATAAAACTTCTAAACTGTTCTTTGCATTTTAATTTTTAATGTAGAAAGTATTTATTGTCCAGTACTTCAGGACTGTGTATCAGTTCATATTTTGAAAACACAGCTCTGAAACATTCAGTGTCCATGAATCCTCTCATATGGATATTTGTCTTTGCTGGGTCTGTTTCATTCCTACCCACATCAGTGTTTCTCCTAATTTAAAAAAAAAACCAAACAAACAAAAAACATCCACCAAAAAAAAAAAGATACGGTGCCTTGAAATAGTTCTCCAGAGATTTGAATTCTGGTTTTGAATAATGTTAGAGCTAAAACACACAACATAAGGGCTCACTTTCTGCCTCCTTTAATAAAAGCTGGTAATAATCAATGGAGGAAGAATTAAAAATGGAGCTGGGTTGAGTTCTCATGGCATCCTTTGAAAGATTCTGGATTTCGGATTTTTGTTTGGCTGCAGTATCCCGTCTCCCTCTGCTGGTCAGCGATCATAGCACACATGATGTGTTTCTACCCTGGAAAATTATTCATGAGATACTGTGGAAAGTATTCTAAACCTATTGTTAGCTGTGGGAAAAGTGGAGATATTATCCTTATATAATATCCTTATATCCTTATATATCCCTATGTAATTATATATCCTTATATAATGTGGCACCAGGTCATACCACTGAAGCAACATTGATTCATAAAAGTAAATGTTTAGTCTCAGTATCTGTGAAGGAATTAGTGTAAAGTTTCATAAGGAACCTTGTTTTAGCCCTAAGAGAGGGGATGGTGAGATGCCCTTACACTGGAAATAAAAAGAAGGCTTTAAATAGCAGAAATAGCAGCTAATAAAGAGCAGGATGGGCTGAGTCTCTTCAGCCCTGCTTATGTGTCAGTCAGAAGGCATGGGGGGCTTGATTCCAGCAGCTGCCAACAGCTCCCAGTGCTGGCACAGCACGCTGGGCTGGAGTGTCCAGAGCACACGTGTGTGTTTTACCTGGCACCTGCACGTGGCTGGGACAGCTGTGCTGTGGCTCTTGCACCTCTGCTGGGCATCAGCTCCTGTGGTGCAGGAGAGCTGTGCTTCCGCAAGACAGTGTGCCCCTTGGCACACAGCATCCACACTAAAGGAATACAGTGTGCTGAGCCCTGCTCTGTTGGCCTGCCTGAGGCCAACTAGCACAGCCCAGTTTGCCTCAGTGAGGTTTCACTTAGGGCTGCCCCAAAGCAGGATCTGCATCCAGTCTACCTGGCTGGAGTGGTGCCTATTCCGTGCTGAACCCTGGAAGTGGCAGATGTTGCCTGGGAAAGTGCTGGCTGGCACAGTTTCTTTGATTTAGACTGACAGTGGACTGTTCTTTCACCCTTTCAGTTTATTAATACTTATTTGCTCCTCATAAATATTTATAGAATCATATTGAACTTCATGACTGTGGCTTTCCCCTGCCTGTGACCCACAACTGCTCCTTGTTTGTGACAGGCTGCAGCCTTTGGCTTTTCCCAGGGAAGATGCTATCTTTGCTTGGCACATATTAAAGAAACTTCATAAAGTCTGATCTGACCAGGAAGAGAGTCAGGAGACAATTAGATGTTATGAGCTTTCCTGTGAAGTATGGAAATTTGACTGTGGATGGTGGGGAAATGGAGCAAGTTGCAACAGTGTGCAGCTCACAGTGGGTAAACTTTCTCGTCTTTTGCACACATCTCCTGAGATGCAACCAGGAGAATAAACCCTTCACAGCCCCTAGCAGGAGTGAGGGGGTTGTCCTTTGAAGGGCTACTCTAAGCATTCACTTACTGCTCTTCTTCATTCTAATTATGCTAAATATAACTATGGATCTGGATTGTCTTTATAATAGACTTCAGGAAGTCACTGAGCTGAATGAAAATTTACTGCTCACCAGCTTGTGTCTTCACACAGCATTTGAGCGCTGTGCAAGTGTTCATGCATTTAGTGTGCAGATGATCTGGAGGAAGGAGGAGACACCCAGGTCTGCCTTTCCTTTCTTGTTGTTGGTTTTAACCTGTATCAAGTACATACAGTGACACAGCCATTGGATCTTTTCCTTTGATGGAAAACAATTCCCGTATTAAATTCAAAGATGAATGAAATACAACACTTAGTTCACATTCTGTCAGGTTACTTTGTCTAACGTAATTTAATGTGATTTCAATTTTTCCTTGTTGCTGCATGCATCTGGTTGTTTTAGAGACCAATGCATTTCCCCCCCACCCTGAACTGTATTAGAATTTTTTAAGGAAATGCCTCTTACCTAGCTTATAGCAATCTCTGAAGCTTAACTCCAGAAGCTTTCTTAAGGCCAGATTTTTGTCTGACCTTGAAAGAAATGTATTAATTTGTTGTGGCTTTGCCCAGACTACATAAAGATGAGAAGGATTAGCTTGTTTTCTAGTGCAGAGCAATTAACCCTTGAAGAGGAGCGTAGAAGGTGAATGTAAGACAGGGACTTCCCTGCTTTGTATCAAGCAGCAATATGCAGTCCAAGAGTGATCTGTTAGCAAATGTAGTGGCTGTGTCATGTGGAGCTTGCATAAGCTCTCTTTGGGTCAAAAGCTCTATCTAATCTTTGACTAAATGATATTCATGCCTGTTACGAGTCAATTTGGGTTTTAATAATAAAGCATATGTGGCTTTTGCTTACCGTGACCTTGAAAGTGTTTTCAAAGCATTTGTCCAGCACTTCTTCATAAACTAATAAAAATCATGTTTATGTGTAAACAGTCATCAGAATAAGCTTTCAGAATGCTGAAGACTCTTTCCTTTTATTTCCTTCTATATGCTGAAGAAATCTTTGTGTGGCTTGGTTAAATTATTTAACCTGTTTGTTTAATGAAATTACCTAAGTTGTTAATGGACCAGGTGCTGTTATCACCAATGCAGGATTTTGTCAGAACCTGTCACGCTAGTAAGAGCTTAAATAATTTTCTACCACATAACTAAAAAAAAAAAATTTTAAACAATGTTCTGGAAACTTCTTTAGTGATCTGACAAGCTGGCAGTAAATATACCTGGTAACTTCTGCAGCACATACAATGGATTCAGCATTAGAATGGAAGAGGATTTGTATTTCTCTCCCTTGTGCTGACTCTATTCAGTAAATGGATTTATTATTCTGGTTCCCTCTAGGTCATTCTTGACTGGGGTGTTGCCTCTCGCCACGGTAATGAGATAAATCAGGCTTCCAGGAATAATGCTCCAGAATGATTTGCTCCCAGAACCGCACAGCAGACTCTGGGTCTGCTGTCACACAGCTTTACAAAAGGATTGACTGTCTGTTCCTTAGTTGGCTTTGAGGTTTTTCCCTGATGAAGCTGCTGCTGTCTGCATTTCTGAGGAGTGTGAATAGCCCTCCTTGCTTACACTGCCCACAGAACTGTAAGAGAATCATCTAATTTAGCTTTTAATCAGCATGTGGGCTGAGGCAGTTGAGCAGCCACATAAAAGCTCCCTTCATTGAGATCAGGCTGGAATCAGTAGCACAATATGGCAAGACTGTTGGGTTTTTTCAGAGCTTCTCCTGTTGCTGGTATACAAGCATAGGAGTTTAATTCCTGCAGCTCTCAAAACCAATAGGAAGTGTTCATTTGTGGATCTCGGAGGAATGATAAGTGCCACTTAAGCAGAAATTTCAACACAGGGTGTGGGTAAGGTGTTTGTGCTTGCCTGAGTGAAAGTCGTATACCATTCTTCTTGCCTTCTCTGCCCCATCACCACTTTTTGGATAAGATCTTAATCTGGGACAGAATTTCTGTGCCCTTCCCCATGCAGTTGTTGCCACTGGCTCTTCCCATCAGATTCACCTGATGTTCCCTCTTAGCCCATTGTGGTGTGCAATCTGACAGCAGAAATCTGCAGTTTGGACACATTGACACAGAGTATCAGTGCTGGTCTTGGTTTGGTGTCTTTGCTGGACTGGGACCTTTTCATGGGAATGTGGTGTGGGGAAGAATTCTGCATGTGGACATGGCACCTGCTCCTTGGGGAAAAATCTGGAACAAGTACATAGTTTTAACTTGAGAATAAGACTCCAGCTGTGACTTCTGGGGTTTGGCTTGAGCCTGAAGGGTGGTATTAAACCATCACATCTTAAATTTTACTAAGCTATGGCCAGTAGAAGTGCATTTTCTACCAGGAGTGTTCCCTTTGCACCACCTGTGAAAGAGAAATGAATTTTATCTGGTTTCATATAAGCTTTCCAAAATTCAGCTGGAGCTAGAGGACAAATGTTTTTGGGTGAGGTTTTTCAGATGTTGAAGCAAATGTAGCCACCCTGTTAATAAGAGATCTGTCCAATGTTTCTCCAATCTACTTGGTAAGGTAAAGGAGGAAATTCTACTTGATATGGTCCAAGACCTGGTTGTCCCTCGCCCTGGGCAAAAGTCTTTATTGTCTTTAAGTAGTCTCTTTATTTAGTCCTTTCAGAAGGAAATGCTTCTAACAAATTCATAGACCAAAGAAGAGAATAATTGGAAAATGAATTTGAATGCAGCAGTCATCATGCTGAGATGGTTGGTTGTGTTTAGTCTCCCCAGACAAATCAGTTTGTAAAAACACTGAATTACGTAAATGCACTACAAGAGAGATTTTTAACTTTTCAAAATAGCTCCTTTACAGGAGTGTAGTTCTCTGTAACTTAAAAAGAAGTCTGGATTGGGCATCACAACTTTATTTGAAGGAAAAAAAAAAGGAATTGCAAGTTAAATACAGTTCCCAATGTGAATTGCTTCAAAGTGAAAGTGCGTGGTGGGTTTGGAGAATATTTAGTTCATATTGCTTTTGTATTATCAGGATGATAATTGTGGGATCTGGTGATGAATGCAGGAGTCCTCAATTCCAGCTTAGCTCATAGGAATAAGTCCTTTGAAGGTGATATCAACAGCGAGGAAGAGAAGCACTGTCCAAAGAGCTTTCTGTGGCAAAGCTGTGTTTTCAGCTTACTAACGTGTGTACAGTATGTTCCCAAATAATGTTTCATGGGCTCTGTTCAGGTGGCAGTCTCATACAGAGGAAGCACTGCCTGAAATCCTGGTGATGTGAGGGAGTAGCAGGGGAGATCTGTTGTACACCTGTCTTATGCAGCAAGACAATCAGCTTTACCTGCAGGAGTTTCTTCTTTTTCCTCGCTTGGAGACCTGCCAAGGTTTGGGCAGCCAGAGAACTTGTCATGCTGCTTAAAGAAATACAGTCTTGTTTGTGTTGGGCTAGAAACTGTTGCCTCATTCCTCATGTTTTCACATCAAAAGCATTTGGGAGTCAGTTGGCTCATAAACACACTTGAACCAAGGGAATAAAGTGTGGGTTGCCCAGGTTTTATGCAGTACAAAGGTTGCAGCAGAGCCCTGATGATTTTCCTGTTAAGACAAAGACCAGTTGTTCTACACTGTGTCTTCCTACTTGGTAAGAACTACTGAAATGAGAGTGTTTTGCCTCTTAAGAAGGAATTCTCAGAGTAACTTTTTCTTGCACCTTCATGCTCTTAACAGTGAGAACAAAGTCTGTGTCTGGAATGACTTTGCCACATTTGCTCATGCTGTGAAGATAGAGATGAAGCTGTTCTCCTTTGAAAGTATAGAACTTTTCCCCCTTTACAAGGGGAAGCCATTGAGAATCCTCCTCATGCCATGGTGTTTGGTATTTAGAGCATGTGAGTATATGAGTATAGGAGTTCAACCTCCTGCTTTAGTTCTTCAGCTGTTCTTACCCAATCTGCTAAGACTGGATGCCTTCCTCTTGTAAATTCCTTTCAACTACATGTCAAACTTAGTACTTTGTTATGCTAGGAAAGGTGGTTGTTTCTCAGGGACTGCCTGAATGATTTGGGTTTGATACTGTGGTCCACATGTGTATTTTTGGAGGCATGTGTTCCCTCTAGTTTTGTAGTCCTTAAAAATAATCGTAAAACAAAACTGGGAATTTGTCAACTTAATCAGTGAAAATGATGATGAATGTTGTAGATCACCTTAGAGCATCCATCCATCAGGAGTCAGAGATGATAAAAATGTCAAGGTTCAGCTGGGTCTGATACTGCTTTTATGGGAGCTCTGTGCCAAAAATTAGAAGAAGGAGCTTCTTCCTTTCAATTCTGATCTGATAAAATACACATTTCCTGGGGTTACATTAGGGGCTTTGCAGGCAAATGCCTGGTGCTGGCTTACACAGTGAAAGATGAGGCAAGAGAGGTCCATGTTTATCATCCTGCCCTTGGATGGCAGCCGCACCACAGAAGCTCTGTCAGGTTTTTTAGCACTGTCCTTGCTACTGGACAATCATTTGCATCATCCTCTTGCTTCATATTGGCATGTCTGAAGGTGCTCTGTAGCTTTGTTGGTTATTTCTGCTACCTTTGAGCCTTTTCACGAGGCACTGGTGCTGAGTTGTGTCTGTCAGCTCAGTAGGATTCTCTGCTCAGCTCTGACCCTTTAGCACCAGGAACTGTGACAGCTCTTTTCTCCCAACAATTTGTCAAGGGCATGAATCTTTTTGCAAGGCAAATGAAGCGAATTATTGCAACGGCAGCAGTCACCCTCCTTGCCTTATGGAACAGTCCTGGAAGACAAGTCTGAAACCACTGGTTACTTCTGGACATAGTTACAGTTTTCATAACACAGTGTTGGGTAAAACAAATGTGTGTGTGTGCTGTACACACACTGAATTTTTGGAAAAGACAAAAAAGTTTTCCTTTCAGGTGTTTCCCTCATTCACAGATGTTCACTGGAGAGAGCATTTCTGCAAGGGCCTGTAAAATCACTGGTATCTCATAACAAAGGGTGTCCCATTCAGTGTTTCCCGTCAGTGAGGAAAAACTTATTCTCCAGTCTGGTGAAATCTTCTACTGCTGTTTCTGGTTTCACTGCCCAATAATCGAGTTATTTTAAGAGCTCACTAACCGTAAGGGACAAGGTTTTCCAAATATTCTACCCAAAATAGGGCTTTTATGTCTGGATCTCTTGCTTTCTTGGTAATGACTGTTGTATTGGAAGAGGCTTTGTCCTCCTTCAGACTTGCAGTGGAAGTGTTTGAATGGTGTGCAGAACAGTGACCTCCAGAGGTTCTGTCTAACCTAAATTAGTCTGTTTTTTTATTCATCATATTCACAGTGTAATAAGTTCCTGTTGTGCTCAGTGTAGTGTAATAGCAGCTATTGTTGAGGTGATCTATGGTATATCTAGGATTTAATTGCTGTGTTCTTTTGCTATAATGTGACTCTTCTACTTAGGGGCAAAATCTTGGAGTAGACAGTCACACAAAGGGGGATTCCTCATCTAACTGTAAATGTCTAGACATCTTAGTGAGGGGGGAAATGGCATCTGTGTTAATCAGGTTAATCCCTGGGGAAGGCTGCTGAGTCATGCCCCAGCTGACAGTGAAAAGTCCGGTGAATATGCGAGGTCAGGGTAAATGTCAGAGTGACCTCTACATTTGGGCAGATAAATCCTGTTTTTAGTGGTTCATTGTGTGTGTTAGGACATGGTTAATAAAACAAAAGTGCTTTGTTTAAAGAGTGTTTGTACATGGTGTTGAGCAGCAACAATCTATGGGCTCTGGCTGCTGAACAATGGGTTTGTGAAGGTCAGGCCAGTCCAACACTGTGGAGTCGCGACTAAACGGCGCTGTTGGAGGTCCAAAGATGGGACATGGTGGAGATGTTCAAAGGCTACTAACCATATATCATCAGAAAGCAAGGTCCTTGTGGGTATTTTCTGCATGAACTTCACTGAAACATCTAAAAGTGCTGGGCAGAAGCCCAGCTCCACACCCCGGTGCTTTGGCTGACCACCAAGCAGTACTTGGGGCAACTGAAATTGGTCAACCACAGAAACTGCAGGAAAGTGTGAGTGGATGAGTATATGTTTGTGCTTGCAAGCAGTTTTAGCAAATAAGAATTAAGTTGAGTTTTTGTTTTGTAATTATCTTACTTAAATAAGGGACAAGTATTAAGAACTGATGGCATTGTTACTTTATTTAAAAGATGGCCGTGTAACACTTTCTACAACTGAAGACAACAACAGCAGTGTCACTTGAGCTGTGGTCTAGGAGGACAGCCCAGGGGGTTGAGTTTAAGTATTTCTTTACTAAATGTGGGTGATTTATTCCATCAAGTGTTTAGTATCCTAGTGGTTAAGCTAAGATCTTGGTCTTTTATGAAGGATTTAATTCTGAGCTGTCTTAGTAGCTGTATCTGTTCAGCAGCCCTCAGTTTTTCCAAAATGTGTCTTTTAAAGCGAGACAAGATGGAGCCTAACTGAAGATTCTTGTGATTCTTGGAGACAAATGATTTGCAAATAAACAGGATCAGGGCAAGAACTTACCCTTTGAAGAATTCTTTCTTTTCCTTCTGGATTGTCTACAAGCTCAGCATCTTGAGTAGTATCTTTGCAACTGTCTCTCTTGAGAATCTCTCTTGATTCTTTTCTGAATCTGAAATAATACCTCAAATTTGCTGTCTCACCCATCTGAGCATGGTGCTAGGTGCTGTTCTTTGCTGCTACTGTGTCTGGGAAAGAAGTAGTAGCAGAAATTTAGAGACTGCCTGAAGTGCTGTAGTTGGCTTTCCACACCTTTTCTGCCACAGGCATTCCTCTATTCCAGGTTATCAATTACAGGGTTTGTAAACTTGCTGGAGGAGTTGCGTTGCATGATGGCTATCTCAGAGAAGGCTATTTCCCCCTGGCCTTAATAGATTAGCTGTTCCCTTCTTGCTCTGATCCAGCCTGAACATCTTTCTCTTGTGAAGAACTGGGGACATGAACTGACAGTGACTGTGACCTCACGTGATGGCTCTTGCTGGGGAAAGATACCAAAGCTGCAGGCTCAGGGTTTTGGGCAGTGTGAGTGTCCTTCCCCCCTTTTTTGGGGAAGAATGGTTAGAACTTACTTTACTCCGAGGTGGAGTTGGTCTGTGCGAGCTCACATCTGTCTCGTATCTGCTCCCCAAATGGCTCACTGCTTTTGCTGCCTTAACTCAAAGTGTGATGCTCTTATGTGGGAACACTTCATGTATCTTGCCTGCAGGGTTTCTTTGTGGTTTCAGTCTTCCTCATGAGTTAGGATGCTGCTGTGGTGGATTTGGTAATGTTTGTTAGCCTGACTCCTCCTTGTGTCAGCGGGTTGGCTGAACACCTCTGGCACCTTTCTGTTTAACCATTTTCTAGATAAATGCTATGTATTTAGTCTTGTGGCCCTGGTTTTTCCCCATGTGGCTTCTTCAGTTTCAGTGCAGTTAAGGGATGATAGCTGATGGTTATTCCTGTTCATTGGTGATATGGCATCTCTGAAGTCAGGAGGCAACTTTGAGGACTGTCATCTGCTGATGTTTGGAGGGTGGATGTGCTTCTCATGGTCAGGGAGAAAGCAGTCAGGCTGTGTAGACGTAGCAAGAAATACAGGTCACTGCCTACATTTTTCTTTGCCACTACTTTATTGAATGCTGATTCCATTGACTGTGAAGCCCTTTTATTCCTAAATCTGTTGTGGAGAGGATCCCCTTGGCACATAATTTAAAGTAGACCTTTAAGATACTGCTGTGAAATCATGATCTGTTCAGATTTTAGTCATCAAGCAATTGCAGTTCTCTGTTATTTGGACTAAGGACCAATTTAATGGATATAGAAATACAGGTTGGTTGTGTCCTAGTTTTGTGCCGGGTCAAGACCTGGACAAGAGCCATCACTTCTGTATTGTGTTTTCCATAGGAAAACTATTTAGGGGGGTGGGCAGGACAGGAAGGATGTCATGCTCAAGCACATCACCAGGAGAACAGGATTTTGAGGTGCACCAGTGCCTGAGTCCTTCAGAGAACCAGAGTTTACAAGGAAGTGTTTCTTTTCAGAATGACACCATGGCCCTGTAACCTCTGATTCTGGGGAGGATTAATTCATTAAAAAATTGAAATACTTGGTTGATTTCTTTAGCAGCAAAACAGGCTAGGTAATTCTTTTAACTCTCAGTTATATTTAAAACAATCAAACAATTTTTTAAAATTTGTATAAATCAGGTGTCTAAAAGCTGTAGGGGACATGAAACTGCTATTGTTTCAATCTCATTTTTTTAACAACTTGCTATAGTAAACATTGACTAGGACGTAGCACAGTCTTCAGGTGTTAAACTAAAGGCTCCCTCTAGTTTATGGATATATCAGAGGCTTTCATTTAGAATACTCAAAAAATAAAAGAAAAACAGATTTGGTTTTGCTAAGCTTTTTTCTAGCTTTTAAATCATTTTAAAAGTAAAAGGCTTAAGGGGTTTTTTGTTTGGCATTTGTGGTTTCTGTTCCGTTTCGAATGCCAGCTACCTGTTTATACTGCTTCTGATTTTTTTCTGGGGAGAGGGGAAATCCTTCTGTTGGTGTCTGGTATGCTAAATCAAGGCAAAGATTTATTTAGTTTTCCTTTTCTTTGTTTGTTTGCAGGTAAAGAAAGCCTTCTTTGCCTTGGTGGCAAATGGTGTGAGAGCAGCTCCACTGTGGGAGAGTAAAAAACAGAGTTTTGTAGGTAAGTAGTTCAGACATATTTCAGGATTACTTGGATTTCCAAGGTGCTTTATTGTTTCAGAAGGTGATCTGAGCCTGGATATCATGTAACATCCTAGAGAAATACTGGCAAAGAGAGTTTCTTTTTCCTCCTTGTGAGGAGTGGAACGGTGCCAGCTTTCACAGCGTTTCTGTGCCTTGAGAATCATGATCCATCTTCTAGGTCCCAACCTTCTGAAATTCAGTCTCTAGTATTTGCATGTCACTGTGTATTTAAAAATGAAGGCAATGGTCACAGAAAGGAAATTTGAAAACAGGAACTATAAAGAGAGTAATTTCATATTCCAGTATCCTAGTATGAGTGCAATACAAGCCTGTCTCTCTGTCTGTGCTCAATAAGGTGCACTAAGGATCTCTAAAACCAGAACTAAAGCTACAGAGGTGTCTCATGTTGGGAGGAAAACATTAGACCTATGTATTGCTGTTTTTAAAAATCCTGTCATTAATTGCCACAACAATAATCTTACAAAACTAGATCTCTGTTGCATTTAGAAAATGGGGTCACAGTGGCAGTGACAAGTAGAATTATATGTACTTCTTGTGACCTGGAACATAGGCTGAGGATTCCTGGAAATGAATGGTAGATGCTTAATAAAGCATTTGTTAAAATACTTTAAATCCAAGAGGGGAGGAGCAGTAGTTTCTTGCAATACACCATAGGAGTGCTGTGGTTTTTATTTTCATTTCTTTTCATTTCATGTTCTGTCTGTAACTAAGCTCTACTGGTTTAAAGCTGACCTCCAGATAAATTTTTCCCTTCCCCATTTCTTAGTTTCTTTAGTTTAGTTGTAAGCGTAGTAAACAGTGGCGCAATTGCATCTTCTCAAATCTAGAACTAGAAAGCTCAAAAAAGATAATTATTTTCAGGCAACTAGACTAATCATCAATATTATATTACATAGCTTGGTGTTGGTGCTTAAAATATATATAAATGATGGATGTGCTGTTTTTTTCTTTTGAAAAGTCACATTTCAATACAGACCTTGAGGATTACCATGGAAATGATTGAATGAAGTTCTGTAATAAGTAATAGTCAAGAAAAATGTATTATACTGTTCCTTCATTTGAGTCTAGGAGTCTGCCTGACTTGGCAAGTACATAATGAAAATGTGTCTTATTCAAAAAGAAAATGAAAGGCAAGAGTAGTTCTCCAGCCTTGAAAGATGTTCTAAACCCGCTCTTTTCTTTACATGCTTTTGGGGGTGGATGTGGCCTGAATTCCAGGGGTTTTTTGAGTCAGATCGAAAGTGAGGAGAAACACATAGGTTATAATTTTGAATATTACTTCAGATGCGTTTTTATTCTTAAACACTGTGTCAGTGTGAAAGTGAATAGACGTGGTTTTGAAATCCTGCTGTTAAGTAGTCCAATACCAGTATATTTTACATGGATTTAACATTTATTATATTATATGTTGTGAATATAAATTGAGAAAATAACTGAAAGTTCTGTATGTTAAGCATATATCTAAAGACCTTTTTTTTATATATTGCTTGTTACAGGAATGTTAACAATTACAGATTTCATTAACATACTGCATAGATACTATAAGTCTCCAATGGTAAGTATGATGTTAAACTATAATTTGATCATTTGCCATACAGTACAGAGACTGAAATACCTGAAGGGTTTAGGATGACTGTCATTATTATTTAAGGCTTTGGATGGTAACTTACAGAGGCTTGGATGCTGTAAAAAATTACTGTTCTTGGAGTGATGGTGTAGAATAAACAAGTCAAACTAGTTAAATATATGCAAATATTTAGTTACGTGGCTGAATTGCACCATCAGTTGGAGATCTGTTGACTTCAATTAACTGTAATTTGATATTCCCATTGGCAGTCAGTTGATGAAATTCTCTAGCTTGCATGTTCATACAAACATTTACATCCCTTTCTTGTTCCTGTCAAATCACAATTCCCCCTCTACCAATTAAAACATATGTACTATGTTGTACTAGCTAAAAAATTCAAGAACAGTTGGATGGAGCAGACATCTCATGTATTTGCCTTCTCAAAGCTCATGTTACTTTTTAATAGTGAAATTCTCATCAGATGCTAGGAGCGTGGTGCACTGTCCTTTCTTCATGTTAAAGAATTGTTTTTCTCTCCTTGGGGATTTACAAGGAGTAGGGGGAGGAACAAATGAAAAGTGCTTGCACACTGGTAACTTCTTTAAAATTGTTTCCATGTTGTAATGACCCTCTACATCAATATTACTGATTTTTCCATGAGACTTTACCTAATGAGTTGTCACTCATTTACACTGTGTAAGGTCCTATTCATGGGTTCTGCTTAAACTGGCAGCAGTAAGGAGAAATAGCTGAGGAGTGACAATATTGGACTTAAGTGACTGATGCAGTCTTCTCTAAGAAAAATAAATGACTGTTCCATCTGGGAATGCTCTCATCTTGATAGATGAAATTATGCTGAAAATATAATTCTTACAGTATTTTAGTCATTCTTTCTGAATGCATCAGGACATACAGTGTGAAGCACATTGCTATTCATGTGCTAGATAATATCCACCGTTGAATGATGAGAAATACCCAGGTACTTTCTCCCTAAAGAAGTGTTCTTGCTTGTTAGTGATCAGGTAACATTAATCTGTTAGCATGAAGCAGTCAGGTGATCAGGGTAAGCTTGACTGGTGTGGGTGTGTGAGGAATCACCCAAGGGATGCTTGTTTTAAGGTGATGCAAATTACTGAGGAGATGCCTTTGAGTCCAGAAAAGAACTGGACTGCAAACCTAGGCCAGTAAAAGGCTTTCCTGTCCCCTGCAATGATAAATCCAGGATTTTAGTTCTGCATTGGGCAGGATTGCACCCTTTCTTCTTGTTACAAGAAATGTTGTGTTGGACTGTTCTTATTCTTGTTAGATTTCTGGCAATGAAAATTTTTCAGGTGTTTACAATGTTAATGATGGATTTAAAATTACATTACTTCAAGTTGAACTTCCATCTACCCATTGTAGGTTCAGATTTATGAATTGGAGGAGCACAAGATAGAAACCTGGAGGGGTAAGAATATTTACTACTTGGTTGATAATTTACTAGGTTCTGATGTTTTTCAGTATAGTGTATTTGTAATTCATTGTAGACTTCACATATTTTTTAATGAAAGCAGAAATAGTAAAAGCTTCTCTTTGGGCTTCTGTTCCTTATTTTTCTATCTGAAACAGCAATGGACTGGTGATCTGGGCTGTATAACATTTTGCCCCTCATTCATGGTTCATACCAGCTGGCTCTTTAAGAAAGGGAAAAAAGCAAGTGGAGTGAGACAGATGTGGAGTGGGAATGAACAGAGCTGTGCCTGAGTGAGCTGCACGATGCATCCAGAAATCCATACAACATTCTGGGTGTGAACACAAGTTCTGAATGCAGGGAGGCAGCTCCGTGTAAAAATAGACTGTATCCCATGGAATGATACAGGGAGGTAGTCTGTGCTGCAGGCACTTACAGAACCAGAATGAGTAAAGAATTATTTGCTGTGTTTACAGTGACCTCTGCTGGTATCAAGCTTAGTCCTGCTTTTAAATTTTATGTCTTTTTAATGTCAATATAGAGCACTGTGCATAAATGGTAGAATAACTAACTGTAAATTGCTATCTGCCACTTAATTTTGTACGAATGAATTAATGAAATGCTTTCATAAAAAAACGTAATGTTTTTGTGTGAAGTGGTAACAGTTTATTAATTTTCTATCCACAGAGCTTTATTTACAAGAGACTTTTAAACCTTTAGTGAACATCTCCCCAGATGCAAGGTAGGATTTCGCTGTTCACTCTGCTTAACTTGAAATACACTAACGCCATCTCAACACTGAATTTAAGGCTTCTTTATGTAAGAAGGAACAATTTATACTGTAAACTACAGTACAGTCATGAAGGACTGTCTTTTAATAAAATTGAGAAGGGGTGAGAGCTTTTTATTTATTGTGAGTAATGACTTTTTGGATTATCCAGAGAAGGGAATTTTTAATTGAACTTTTGCCTTTTATCAGCATAACTGTTCTGGTAAATAAACTAGACATGGATCAAAATTAATTACTCCAAAATATGCAAAACAGGCAATAGGATGATGCTTCAAGCTAGCCTGCAGGTCATCTTTGTTTCATGAAAATAAAAACTTTAGAGCACTTCAGCTGTCTTGTTCTCAGCAGTCACAGTAATTGGAAACTTAAAGTGCTTTTCAAGGCAAGTAACTTTCCTTAACTAAAGGAAAGACAGTATCTCTCTGGTTTGTTCGGGTCTGCCACAGGGCTGTGTTTCTTAAAATATAAATGACTGTCCTTCTTGATGGAAGTTGAAAGAAGTAGTTTTTAAACAATCATTATGCCTTATTTACTAAATAATTTAAGAGACTTAGTTGATCACTTAAATCTTGAGTACTACTTAATTGCTGAACTGGAGGGTGAAGTTCTGGTTCTTGCTTTCAGTTTGTGGACTGGGATTGTGCCCTGGCAAAGGCAGCTGGTGAAGGGAGCTGTAGTGATTACACTGAAGTAATGATATGCTGTATCCTCAGTGGAATTGCCATTTAGTCTTGAAAAATTCATTCCATCCAGTCATGAGGAATGTATTTTGAATGGTGACAGGTTGCAAAGAATATCCTTCAGACAACAGAAGAACTTTAATTGTTTTCAGTCAGAGGTGCAGCACGAGGAACCTTGCCACAAAGAAGATGCAGTAAAACTTTTATAAAAGGTTACAGCAAGTCAGCTTCAGACCTGATCCAGAGGTGGGCTTGGGTTCTGTGACAATCAGATTGCAGCACTTAAATGCTTAGTCCAGGAGTGGAATCTGCAGCAGTGGGGGAATCTTGGCTCTGTGTACATTCAATGGGGCTATTTCATCCCTGTGATGGGCTCAGAACACACAGCTTGTGTATGGGAAGAAGCCTGCTTCAGCAAGTAGGTATTTATCAGAGTTTTACCAAATTTATTACTTGCTAATTTATTGCAGTTGCTGGTCAGCTGCTTTTTCATGGTCTTACTACAACCAAGGGAAAAAACAAAGTGTCACTTGCAAGATGAGTGGACTTGCACAGGTTGGAGTGTTGCTAAATCCCAGTCTGCAGTGCATGGGAATGTTTTAGATCTCCTAAGGATAACTTTTTTTGCCAATCCCCAGTGATAATTCAGTGAACTGATTAGATAATTGTTTTGGGTTAATTGCATATATGCACGTAGTCATAAAAATGCTCTTTGTGGAACATGTTACAGAAGTTTGGGATTGAGGTTCATTAAGTGCAAGAACTCTGTTTTTCATTTTTTGTTTCTGAACAGAAAGACCCATTCTGAGTGCAGGGATACTGCAAGCAGAGTACTTGCTGGAAAACCAATTTACACTTGTGAAGAAATATTTCTGCCATACTTTATACCACAAAATGAACTTTCCATCTCATTTTCTTAATGGATTTAGATTTCCATGAGCATATAGTTGTTGATGTGTTGCAAAACAAAAAGCTGCAAAAGTTAATTTGAAATCCCTCAACTTCTGTTTTTTATAACATTAAAGATAATGCAAATAATTACCACATATACTTCATGTGGGTTTGTAAATGTGTGCATATATATCACATGGCATTACTTGTTGTTAGCTAGAATTCATTAAGAAAATAAAATGTTTTTCTCCTCAGCCTTTTTGATGCTGTATATTCGTTGATCAAAAACAAAATCCACAGATTGCCAGTTATAGATCCAGTCAGTGGAAATGCACTTTATATACTTACCCATAAAAGAATCCTCAAGTTCCTCCAGCTTTTTGTAAGTATTTAAAGCTATGCTGTGCTTAACTGATTTTTCCCCACAGTAGAATGTAATTAAGTAATTAAAGTCTTAGTGCAGAAATTTCTTTATGGACTTCCATATTCATTGTGTCTGTGTGTATCTTTAATTGGTAACAGGGAAATTAGAGCTTCGTGTAAGGCCCATATTTTACCTTTACTTTGTTTTAGTCCTTTAAAGAAACCTAAACACTGAGGACTTGTCTGTTGGATTAATCTGCTGTCCATTCTGGAACATCTCCTTGGCTTCAGAAGCTTGTTTCCATGAAAAGAAAAATGAATTGTCTTCCAGAGATGAGATTGTCATTACTTTCTGTAGTAATGTTAGTCACAGCAATGAACAGGAGGCCAAACCAAGCAACAAGAGTTCAGAATAAATATTCAGATTAATGCTTTTCTATCTTCTCTCTCCAGTTTTAGTGGGAATGACATAGTTTAAGATCTACAGCTTTCACTGATGTGTTACTGCAAAAAAACCCGAGCGAAAATCTTAGTTACATTGTCTTAATTTAGAGCTGCTTTGAACAGAAACTCCTTCGGTCTGAGCTTGTTTGGGTTTTGTATTAATCTGGTAGCAGGAAACTGCAGTGACCTGTAACCATCAGTTGGAGTCTGCAGATGGATGAATGTAAATGTAAATAATTCCTTCTGACTCCCTTAGATGTCAGAGATGCCAAAGCCTGCCTTTATGAAGAAGAATCTGGATGAACTTGGAATAGGAACATATCACAACATTGCCTTCATACATCCAGACACTCCTATCATTAAAGCCTTGAATATATTTGTAGAGCGAAGGATATCGGCATTACCTGTTGTGGATGAGTCAGGTGGGTACAAAAGTGTGGGAAGAGAAGTGGTGCTGAGCCCTGGATTGATGCTGGGGTGGGGGGAAAACACAAGAAAGAGTTAAAAAAAAAAAATCAATAAAAGGCATGGGGGAAGAAAGGGAATATAAAGAAATACTTAGGCAAAGTGTAGGTTGATGGGCTTGGAAGAATTTCATTATTTGATAGGTTGTTTGGGGTGTTTTGTTCAGTCTTTCCTGCTTGACCTGTCATTTCTTTCTGAGTAATTATAACAGATGAAAGCAGGAAGCAAGAAAACGGATTTCATGTTTTAAGCGCTTTGTTAAGTTTTGTTTTTCTTTTCTTTTTAGGAAAAGTTGTAGATATTTATTCCAAATTTGATGTAATAGTAAGTATATCTCTCAAATTCTACTAAATACTTTATATGTAGTAAACGTTTGCAAATTAATTTGGTAGTATGACAATTTTATTTTATTCCTTAGGGCTGTAGTTAACAGACTGAATGAAAGAGATCCAAGTCACCCTGCACGTCATTTTTTTTTCTTACTACTTTTATTTTAAGTTATCCTTAGTAGTACTAGTTGCACACAGGCTCCTACTGCTCTGGATGTTACCCAAAATTAGATCTGGCTGGGCATAATCCAGAGGAGGGGATCAAAGCTGGCGAAAGGGCTGGAAGGAATATCCTATGAGGAATATCTGAGGACTCTGGGTTTGTCTGGTGTGGAGAAAAGGAGGCTGAGGGGTGATGGGCTCATTGCTCTTGAGGCTTCCTGGGGAGGGGAGGTGCAGAGGGATGTGCTGAGCTCTTCTCCCTGGAATCCGGTGGCAGGACACGTGGGAATGGTTCAAAGCCACACTGCAGGGGCTTTACATGGGACATTAGGGAGCATTTCTTTGCCAAGAGGTAGTTGAACACTGACCAGGTTTCCCAGGGAGGTGGTCGATGCCCCAAGCCCGTCAGTGCTCAAGAGGCCCTTGGACAGTGCCCTTAATAAGTGCCTTAGCTTTTGCTCCTGCCTGGAGTGTCAGGCACTTGGACCAGGTGATCACCGTAGGTTCCTTACAGCTGAACTGTTCTGTCCTTTTTGTTTGTTTCTGTTTTTGAGTGAGGACTTCCTTTTTCCAGCTGCTGCCACGCCACACTCTGTTCTCAAAGAGAATGCAGGTTTCTCGGTGCAGTCTGAGTACTTTGTACAGCTTGACCTTCTCAGGGATCTAGAAACCACTTGGCCCATTCTTCTGTGTCTCTGACTGCAGTCTTGCATCTGTATTCCTTCTGCTTTAGATCTAATCCAGGATGCTGTTTCTGTATTACCCTCAGGATTCCAGCAGCACAGTCAGATTCATGCCATGATTTACCAGCCTCCAAGGGCAAGGGCTCTTCTATTCTCATGGCTTTCAGAAACTTGAAAAATATTTATATATATTTATCCCTGTCCCCTCCTAGCTGTGTGCACCTGCTTTCTAATTGCAGCATCTGACAACTACATTATTTTCTAGAGACTTCACTGCCCAGGTTGCCACCAACCAGCTGCACTAAGGAGGAATCCAGATGTCTGAAACCCTGCCTAGAAGGCCTTCAGTAAAATGGAGAATAGTCTCAAGTGGAAATACTTTAAGCTTATAAATATCTCTGGCTGCAAACATTGTTCTTATTACCAAAAATTCTGTGCTATCACTGCTCTTGCCTGTCATTTCTAGGCATTTGTCTTTGTTATTTGGGATTCTCTACTGTGTAAGATCCTGTTCTGCCATAAAAACTTGTCAGGGAATAGGCAGTAGCTATAGAGAGAAGGACCTGATCTGTCAGAGACAATCAAATTTCATGGTTGGTGCATTCAGTGTTTCAATTTATTTTGTAACTGTATTAGATTTTGAGGCAGGACATTTTTCCTTCATTTTCCATTCTTCTTCAGAAAGACACCAAAAGGAAGAGGGTTCCTTGTGTTTTTCACATCTTTCCTCACTTTAAGTGATGAGGCAACAAAAATTAATAGGATTTTTAGAGATGTTGGATCATTTATTTGGAAAAATATGTATTGGGAACTGGAAAAAAACCCCACACCACGAAGATACAATTTTTAGAATATAATTGTTTGCTCCCAGCTAGTAACATGGGAAAGAGTTACAGCATCTATTGATTACTTGGGATTTTCCTCATATGTCCTAGTTTGCTTATTAAGGTGGGGGGAAAACATTCTATTCTTAGAAGAGAATCACCTCTGAGCTTCCAGGTTTTCATCAGTCTGCTTCAACCTGATCTTCAGCTTTAAAAGAAGGAAACAAAATGTAATCTGAAGTGTCTGATCTGGTCTTCCAATAAACATAGAATTTCCAAGATGGTGATTTTTAACTTTAACCATGTGGCTAACATGCTTACTTGGTGGTTGAAGCTATGCCTGTATATACATCTGGCTAAGTTGATAGATTTCTGATAGATTTCTTTCATTTTGAGAGTTCTGAATTCATTTTCAGGTTCTTGATTGGAGAAGCCTGGGAATGGAGTGATGTATAGAAATAGCTTTATATTGCACTAGTTATTGTGTGTAGGGTAACTTCAGTTTGCAGAGGCTTTTTATGTCTTCTCAATGTCCTTCATTAGGACCTGGTTAAATGAATTAACTAAAATTGCTTTTATCTTCATGATCATCTCAAACCTGTCTTGTCATGCTCAGTGTAATTCAATCAAAAAACTTGACCCGAGTATCTTTTAGCCAAAAATTAATTTAATTTTATTGCTTGGTCCAGTGCTTTCATTTAAAAGCTCTGTCTTTGTTCTTCCTTCAGTGTCTCAGCAGCAAAATCAGTAGGCCAGGGTGTGCCAACACTGCTGAAATACCACTATGGTCTCACATACAGAAAGCTTTTGCAGGTCTAGACAGAGTCCCCTCACTGCAGGCACGGTTCTGTTCTTAAAATGAAAGTTTAAAATGTCAGCTTTCAAATTCTTTTAATCTCTTCCTTTTAGTGGTGGGGATGGAATTTCATTTGTATTATTCTTATAGTAGTTACTAAAATACACCCAGACACACAAATTGTCATCAAATGACAGCACCAGCTGAGTCCAGGAGAGGGAGTTTGAGCCCGCAAATTAGAAAGGTGAAGAATGTGAATTTGCTCTCCACTTAGATCTCAGCCACTGACATCTACTCAGTGGGTGGTGCTCAGAGCAGTTGGTGTCCTCCCCTGTCCTGTTAAAAACAAACAACAGAAAAATTGTATATTCTGTGTGGCATGAAATCTGAAGAGCTTCACCTTTACATTTGCTGCTCATGACAAAAGCAGGATGAGTGACACCAAGCCAAAGATCAGATACAAAGTAAGATTTTCACTGGCCTAATGCATATCACCAGTTTCAGCAATTAACCCAGCACGTCAGGTGGTGTTCAGCATCATTGTGTTTGACAGTTCCCAGAATCTGAAGCTGAAGAGCATCTGCTTTGTTTAATATGTTATTTGGAATGGACTCAGCTTAGACCAGAAATGCCTATCTACTTGATGCCAAAATATTTAGTTTATTGAGTACTTTGTTGCTAAGTACTGAGCTGTCTGATGTGGCCTGGGTTTGTTTTTCTGCAGAATCTTGCTGCTGAAAAAACGTATAATAACTTAGATATCACGGTGACACAAGCCCTACAGCACCGCTCTCAGTATTTTGAAGGTGTTGTAAAGTGTAGTATGCTGGAAACACTGGAGACCATTGTGGATAGAATAGTGAAGGCTGAGGTGAGTCCCTGCACAATAAGTTACAATTTGTGTTATGAAACTGATGAACAGTACAAATTTATCCTCTTTAAGTTGTTTTGATTACTTGGTGAAAGTATTTTTTAATAATTATGTCTGTTAGGTCTCAGTCTGCTCTCTAGATTCAGATTTTAGATGCTTACAGGGATGTGCAAAAATATTATACAGTGTATCTGTAATAATATTCAGTTATTTACATTTCTGTTTACTGGCATTAACTAAACTGAATGCAAAGCTTTCCCAAGTGTTTTCCAAGCCTGCTATAAGTTTTGGAGACAAATCATTTGTTAACCTCCAGTTTATAGCTTGGCTCAGGAAATATATTGGGTGCAATTCATTGATACATATGGAATACTGCACTGCTCTCATAGAAATGCTGTGAAAGGGCCATAAAGCAAATTCTTGTGAGGAAGCCTTCACTAACTGCTCTTGTAAATTTTGTATCTGTGTGCTGTCCATTCTTTTGGTGCTGTTTATCTTGTTTGTTAGTTCTGGGAACTTCCTTACACACAGAGGTGAATGAGTTTGTAGGTTTTCCTCCCCTGTAAGGCTTCTCTGCAGCAGAAAATCAATACTCCCAGTTTCAGTCATCTCTGTGGTGTGATCAGCTCCATTTAGATGCCTTAACTTCATCAATTACAAGATTTATTTATTTTTTAGGGCTGTAACCAGGCATATAATTGATAAAAGGAAAACTTCCACTTTGTTAACAAGCCCTTAGAACCTCCATTAGGCAGTTTTTTCTTTTAACTTTCTGCATTTTCTTGAGCTTCCTCCTGAAACAGAGTAATTTTAGCACTGCTGATACACAGATTTCAAACTTGGATTATTTTATTACTATCTTAAGATGCTTTAGACATTTGGGTTTTAAGAACAACTCCTACCCTCTCATTCAGTCTAAACACAGATTACATGTAAAAATGAGTCCGTCAAAACTACTACAAAGCTATTTTTAGCTGCCAGCCAACTGCTTGATCTTACAGGCAATTAAACAAATGAAACAATTACATTGTCCATTTTTCTTGAATTCATTACACAGAGAGAGGAATAAAATGATTAAACATGTGCATATGCAGAAACTAATAAACCTGTCTAAAATATCACCAGCATAGTTTCCTCAAAAATAAAACATTTTTTCTCAACTTAATAGCGAAGAGAGATAATTCACATGGGTAAAATAAACATGTAGTAGGCTCTAAACTTTGGACAGACACTTTCTGGTTCTGCAGTGGCTTTTCACAGCTTTGCACAGGCCAGTGAGCCTCAGGATACAGGAGTATCCACCTAATTTCCTACAGTTAGGACAAAAGTTTTGTAGTGTCAAATGTTCCATAGAAGAGGTTTGTAAGGATAAGATGATTATTTGAAAATACAGTCTTACTGTTGATAATCTTTCTTCCAAGTTGTGTCCTTGTGTTTATTTGCATGGACAAATTGAATCCTTTTTCTGTCTTAAATTGTTTAAAACGAATTGTTTTAAAACCAATCTGGCACTCACTTTTCATTGTGTAGTCCTGTGAGAAAAATAAAATTAAAACCAACTCAGAGATGTCAAAATACAACAAGTTTTAGTGCTGTGCCTCTCTGCTGAGAAAATTAGGAAGTATTTTTCAGAAGGAATTCTCACTTCATTACTGTATCTAATTTTTTGGAGATCACAGGCTGAGTTGGGCAGAGGCTGTAACTTGAAGAAAAGTGTTTGATGTGAGTGCCACATTTTGAGAGCAGAAGTATTTTCAAGACCTAGATCTCGACTTACCTGTCACTTCATATCAGATTCTGTTGCCATGTCAGCTGGCTGTGTGCTTTTTAAACATGCACTATTTTCATTTATGTAGGGCAAGCATGTTTGTGTTGCTGTGAGAAAATTGCTGTTACTGACATTTTGAACCATTTTGGGTTGGTTTTTTCCTACTTGTCTTCATAGTGCTTTACTTTAGGGGTTTTGTTTGTTTCTTTATTTGGTTTTCTTTGCTTTGTCTACTTTAAATCAAGAAAATATGTCTCAGACTCTTCTCCCTGCTGGCAGGTTCATCGTTTGGTGGTAGTGAATGAAGCTGATAGCATTGTGGGTATCATCTCCCTCTCTGACATCCTACAAGCTCTGGTACTCACACCTGCAGGTACGGATCTGCCCTCGGGGCTTTGCCATGAGGCACTGGTGGTGTGCACACCCTGCTGGCTTTCATTTATTTCACTGTGATAAATGTCTGATTTTCAGCTTCTGTTAACTGATTATAGTTCTTAAATGCACAAGTCATTTCAGGAGAAAGCTGACAGAATATTAATTATCAGTTTCCTGTTCACTGAGGAGGGCATGCAAAAGCTTCGTGAATGTCCCTGCTGTTCACGTGTCTTTTTTTCTAGAGAAAAAAAAAGGGTTTGATTAATGTTTTAACAGGGTGAAGCTGAATGTATAGACAACATCTACAACAGGGCACCTTCCCCACCTTCTGAGTTTCTGTACTCTGGCCAAGTGTGGGTACAGCTGTGTTTTCCACTAAAAAATCTCTTATTGGAGCCTTGCTGTTGTCCAGCTATGGTGGGGGTTTTTGTTGGCACAACTTAAGTCAGAGATGGCACCTCAGCTCACCAGAACTCTTCCAGTAAAAAACTCTGCTGTGATCCAGTTAAATCTCTAGTGATCAATCTAAACATGATCAGGTTCCTTTTAACAAGAGTATCCAGCAATAGGTTTATTTCTGCTACTTTTATCTAGGTTGTTGGGGATTGGTTTGATTGGGTTTTGTTTGGTTTTGGTTTTAAGTTTTGCCCAAGTTCTTAACCTGCTTTATGTTCTTAATTGTAACTTCACTTTGACCACATCAGTTACTTCAGTGTCAAAGCCTTCAAGCAAAGCCCTGTTTTGGCTCTGTGAGGAAAGCAAAATGTCGTGAGGATTATCACCATTTTGCCTCAAAAAAAAAAAATCAGACAAATAGAGCCAGATACATCCTTAAAAAAAAAAAAAAAAGTCTAAATGTACCTTGTTTAAATAGTAATATTTCTGTTCTGAAGAGAAGTAATCGGTGATACTGCTGGAGGTATTAAACATCTGGTTCCTTTTAATGACCTGGAAGAGCAAGGAACCCAGCTCTGTGTGAAAGTATGGATGAGAAATCAGCCCAGAGGTCTGGGTCAAATGGAATCCTTGCCTGGAGAAAGAAGAAGATGGAGGTGTAAAGACAGGCAGCTGGTGCTTCTCCAGGCAGAGAAAGGAGTTTCATCCATTACTGGAGGGTAGAAGGATCCCAGGAGAGCAGAATTTAGTGCTAATGGGGCAAAGTTCAGACAGAAAAGATGCATTTGGATACTGACAGCCAAGAGCTTTGTTGTACTTGGAATTACGTGGACACCTACGTTGGAACTCTGAGCTGATCTAAAAGTGCTCCTGAATTACTGCAAAGGGCAGTTCCTGCTCCCACTCTGGGGCAGCCCCACGCTCTGAGATCCCTGAGCTGCTGTAATTCACTGAGCTAACAGGAAACTGAGCCAGCAAAAAAAGCTGCAGTTTTGTCAGCCTGGCACACTGAACCTGCCCACAGAACAGTCTGGTACTGAGGACAGGGGTTAGAGCAACAGAGAGGGCAGGATTATGTCACTGGAAGGGATGAGGGAAGGTGTTTTTGGGGAGCAGTTGAGCATTAGACTGCATTTCCTTCCACAGGCAACTGCCCAGTTTTAGACTAGAATTTGTCTCATGCAGGGAGGATGTCTGTGATGTAAATCTGATTTGTAGAGTATGAAGTGGGACTTAGCTCCTAAGAACACCAGATAAATCATGTGTACAGTTCTCTTCACAGATTGGAAAGGAAAATTTATTGACTGGCAGGAATTAAGACCAGCCTGTGTTTGGGAAAAAATTAGCAGTTGTGGTGTGAAAACTGGATGTATTTAATGAATCTTTCAGTGTTTGATTATACATTACAAGTAGCAACTCCAGGTTTCTGGCAAGAGATTCTTGCTCTGTAGAGTTGGATGCTGAAACCAAGCTCACCATAGGGTTCAGTCATTGCCCAGCATGTTTAAGTACCTGGAGAAGAGATGAGATGCTGCACAGTCCTGCTGGACAGGTCTCTCAGATCCCTGCTGTAAGCAAAATCTGCCTCTGAGCCAGGAAAAATGGGTCCATCAACAGAGTGTAGTTAAACTGAATTCTTACATAGTTTGTGCTCAAGCAGGACTTATTTTTTTGGGGCTATTGTGATGATTAAGCTTGGCTCTAGGCTGAAGGACAGGTTTGGGCTGTGGGTTTTTAGTTGAGAGTTTTTAAACTAATTTTTTTTTGTGCTGAGGAGAATCTTCAAAGGCACTTGGAGTAACTTCCCAGAAGGGTTACTTAGATTTAGCAATGAAGTTAGAGCAACGCTGGTCTCAAGGCCTCCCTCGCTCTGTCTCACATTGGCATTTAGCAGTCCTGCAGTTTATTCTTTATAAATGTTGCATCCAGTACTCAGATTCTGGTAATGCCACCAGGGAAAGTTGCAGCAGTTGGAATGAGCTTTTCCAGTTCTGTGTGCCCAAGGAAATCACAGCTGGTTTCCTCTTCTGTTCCCAGGTGCCAAACAAAAGGAGAACGAGAGCGAATGACTGCTGTGAATGTACGCGTGTGTAGGAGAACTTGAACAAAGTTTCTGGGTCGTTTGTCTCAAGAGCAGTGACTGCAATCGAACAGAGCAGGATGGTTGAGAATGTGTTTTGGGACTTAGTGATGGATGACGAGTCTCTTCCCCCCAGTGATGTCGCAAAAAAAAAGCAGCATGACAAAAGCTTATGTTAAAATGTAGGCTCGTATTTCAAAATGTCTTCAAAACATTTGCTGGAAGACTTCACATGATGTCCTTCATTAAAATGCACTGTATTCTGAAACTTTTTCATTTTGTATTTGACAGAAGTCACTGGTCAGCAATGGATATATGTGACATAAGGCAAGTGTATGGCATATTCATATCATAGTGCCTTATGTCAAAATACAGCAATATGTCATCACTGTTGCCCATCACTGTCAAAGGAAGTGTTGTGCTAAACGAGACACTGTATTTGAATGTGAAAGTCTTTAAACCTAAAACCAAATCAGTTTCAGTTCTCATTAGATTTGTCATAAAAGCTGTAATTTGGGTATCGCTAGACTTCTTTAAAACTTCAATGACAGTTTTGTGTTCAATGTTGCATTCTGAACTGAAATGTAAAATGAGACTGATTTAAAAACAGCTTTATTTATTTTTACTTTCATGACAATTTTTTACACATCTTTGGTGGATAGCTAAAATTTCACCATATCCATTAATAAACTGTTGATTGTTATACAAACAAGTGGGAGATTTTTCTCATTATTTAAAACTGTGCAGTTGCAGAAGCTGCGGCCTGTTCACCAGTCTGTGTTACGTGAGCTGAAGATTTCGGAAGCATGGATTGAAAGTGCTCTGTACTGTCATGCACAGGCACCATGGAGGAAACGAGGTGCCAGAGGACAATATTTTCACCTGTATTAAAGTGTAAAATGATGTTTGTACAATGAAAACCCGAAACTTTTTATTGTATATGATTTGTACAGAAGCGGAGGAGTGAGGAAAGCCATGGGGTATTTGCTAATGTAAATGTACTGTAAAGTTTGAAGATGAGACTTTTATAATTGTAGATTCTTGTAGATGGAAGAAATTAAACCCTACAACATCAGTTTGGTTTTAGCAGTTCGTGCCAAGTTCTTTCGCATGTATGGATGTACGTGCATTGGGATTAGTGCAAACCAGGAATAGGAGCATTCTTATTTTTATTTGACTTTAAAGGTGGCTTATGCTAATGAAATACTGCAGGCAGGACTTCTGCACTATGTTTCCAGCCTGAATACTGCAGTGGAATAATGCAGGAAAGGGCTACATTATTTTTTCATTTATAAACATGGAGGTAAAAGGTGAACAGTTTTCAGTTTGCTTATAAAATGTAAATGTATTAGTAATAATAGTAATGAAAAACTTTCTTCAGAACTTTTCCCCTTTCTACAAGAATTTAAATTTTTAACTAAATGTGTGAAAACTTTTTTCTTACAGGTATCTTTCATGACCAAAAATATTCCTGTAGTACATGATGGAAACTGTTCACTTAGACATTCTCCCACTTTCTTATGTTGTGAAAAATACAGTCAGGTCTTCTCCAGCACCTTTTCTGACTGGGTAAATACTGACTCTGTTCCCTGCAGTTCCTGATGGTGTTGAATTGGAGCAGCTGCTTTGTCCTAACAGCAACAACCTCGGGGTCTGGTGCTCGTTGCTGCCATCAGAGCTGACACCAGCCCAGCTCTGGTTATCTCTGTGTGGGAGATGGAATGATTGAAACTAAAAATAGTGGCTCTCGTTCTTTGCAGGGTGTGTGGAGGGGAGAATTTGTGGTAGGTAACTCTGATTAAGGGTAAGTGGGCAGCAGTGCTACCTGTAAATGCCACACAAACCACGTAGGTGCAGCTTTGTGAAAGCCAGGGTTCTGTTCCAGCACAGGGCACTGCAGCTTCCTCTGGGACATGGGATGGCAGGGAGTTGCCCAAAAGCATTGTGAGATCTCTCTATCACTTGCCTGCATGAGCACATTCTTCGGCCCTCTGGTCAAGCTATTTTTAAAGATAAGGGTTGAACCACTGATAACTTTTTAATACGTATTTTATAGCACAAATTCTTCTGTCCCTGTTCCATGCAGATGCTGTGTGCCTGCCTGCATGCAGCAGTGTGCAGAAAGCCAGAATGAATTTGCAGTTTTCAGATAACCACGTCTCATTTTCACATTATTACAACTGCCGTTAAAATGTTGTGGACACAGGACTAACAAAATTATGGAGAACAGCCTCCTCAGTGGTACAAAACTGTGTTTAGAGAATTTTCACCCTTTCTTTCTGGAATTCAGCTCTGAACTCCGCATCTGTGAGTGGCAGAACCGTGGTGTGACCCCACCAGCACGAATAAACAGCAGTGCCATCAAAATGCACTCTGCTTGTGCTGGCACGAGTGCCAGTGCTGATGCAGTAAACAAAGCTAAAGAAATCGTGTCATTTTTAATACAGATCAGTTTTCTACAGAGCTAGAAAAATGCGTGTTCCAGCATAAGGGAGGGACAGGAGTAAGTAAATGAGGGTGGAGAGAGGAGGGGTGACTCAGCAGCGCTGCCGCATGTTCCAGATTAAAGGGACAGTGTACTAAAGCTTCAGTCTAGGGCTCTTCATGTAGCTCATTAGAGGCCTCAGCCATGAAAAAGAATTAATAAAATGTCATTAGACTCCAGTTCTTGTGTATTCTCCCATCTGGACAGGCAGCAAGCAGTACCTATAGATCTGAGACCACAGCAACAGCTCCAGAAGCTCCTTTTTTTGCCACAGACGGGACCATGCTGCAGATGGAGGTGTCAGTAAATGTCCCCTGTGACTCCTGAAAGCCTCTTTGGTAGTGCAGGTGAAGAAATGGGTTCTATTTTAACCAGCAGGACTGTAATAACATGTGATTGATGCCTTTGCTTTCCTGTGCATTTCCTTGCCCAGCAATAGATGTCTGTGAAAGATAATTATTCTGAAGGGCTTCTTTGTCTTGGAAGGGCTTTTACCTGCTCTGGATATTTTTGGCTGCTTAGGTATAAGAAAATGTTTCCTTGTAGACTTCAGCCCTCAGTATTTTTCAGTACCTAGAGATGCTCTGAACTAAGGCAAAATCACCCTTTGCTGACATTGATGAAAAACATTTTCCTGTTTTACTTCTGGAATCCTTTAGGTAAAAGCTCCAAGATCAGACAGTATTTGCTGTTTGCTAGGAACTGAAGTCTAACTGTTGTGTATCCAAGGCCTATTCATCTTTTACTAAGGGATACTGTTGTGCTGGGAATGTTGGAGTAAACAGAAAGAACAAGCCTTTGATTTCCAGGGTCTGAGCTCTTGTCCTCATGGCAGACAGGAGGAATCTGACTGAAGCAGTTCCAAGACTCCACATGGAGAACACTCCTTGCCATTTCTAGAGGGAGCATAGCATAAGTTGGAGTTTTTCAGTTTTGGTCCAACTAGAAGTGAAACTACACATGCTTAATCCTGTCTCACAGCAGGCCCTGTAACTGCTCCCACTGAGCTCTCCAGGCAGCTTCAGAAGGAACCAGTTCACTTCTAAAGTTTCTGGGAACTTTCACCCATATTGAACACTTATTAAGGGTAATTTCCAGAGGAAAATGCCATTCAGAGTAATTTAATGCTATCCTTGTACTCACATAATGCATTTATGCAAAAAGAATGTTCTGCAGACACTGCTCTTTACTCTTCACTTTAGGTCTTAATTTAAATGTGGTTTTGAAAGTCACTTTCTTGGTACTCATTTGTTTTCTGGTGGTTGCAGTCAGACCTGTTCCCACTGAAGTGAATTGGCAGGAGGTGACCTGTACTCACATCAAACTCAGTCCTTCAGAAAAAACCCTATGGAACGTGTGTCCCTGCCAGCTGTACACCAGGACCTGTAGGGCACCAAGCTGTGGTGTCAGCAGCCCCTCTGAACTGAATTAGTCCCTTAATTTGCTTCTGCTAACATTTTGCCAGCGTTTCTATCTGAATATTGCAAAATACAATCACTGTGAAAAGGCAGGAGGGAGCAGAAACAAGTGCACGGCTGAACTGAATGTACTTTGTAACCTCTGTGGGCAGCTAAGGCTGTGCTGTGCCTGTGGAAGCACGCCCGGTGCAAACACTGGACACACTTCAAAACACTCCTCGGGAAGGTCCCGCTTTGCTGAAGGACAGAGCAGGTAATTGTGCTGGTAATTGCTGCTGCAGGAGTTGAAGGTACAAGTCAGAGCTGTTCTGTGTTTGGGATGTGAGAAGCTGGCTGCCTGTGGGTTTGCACGTACTGGATTAGCATAAAATACTTGGCTGTTGAGTTACCTTTACTACATGAAATCTATTACGGTTTTTCAATCATCAGGGAAAAGTAGATACTGGCAACAAAAGAAAAGTCATGCTCCATTTGTCCAGCCTCCCTCAACATCCTGATCTCCCCACAGACACTCACTCCACCGCTGCTTGCAGTTTTCCCCTTTGGTATCCCCTTTCAGAACCACATCCGATGCGTTGCATTCTTTGACCATGCTGTTATCTCATTTACAATAACATTAATGTCATTGATCATCTGAACTGATCCCAAGGCTGTGTGTGATTTGAGGGAGTATCTGGCAGAGGGAGACAGGGAAAAGGCCTGGGGCACAGCCAGGGCAGAGGCACACAGGGTATGGCGCTTGTCCCAGAGTTCTCTGAACTCCTTTGTAGCTCAAAATTTGCAGTGTAGACATAAGGAGGCTGCAGCAGGAGCAGGGAATGTACAGGCAGAGCCCTAATTCCTCATGCTACTGATGCTATGGAATGCTGCCCTGGGAAAACACAACCTGAGCATCACACCTGGATTCTTCTAAGGGAGAGAATTTCAGCAAAGGGGTACTTGGTGTGGGAGGCTGTTCAGCCCTAAACACACAAAGAGTAAGAGTTCAGACAATGCCTGGATTAGACACCCACAGCCACAGGTGTGCTGTCCCTCTGCTCAAAGCACTCTAGGAAGTGTTTAGATTTCACCTGGGCAGGAGAAATGCAATGACAGCCTTACCACAGTCCAGATCCTCTCATCTCTGCTTAAGCTACTGCCGCTTGAGTACCAGTGTCCCAGAGTGCTGCCAAAGGCCATCAGTAGTGTCAGCCAGCCCTAGAGCATGGAAAAACAACAAACTTCCCTGAAAGCTCCATATTTGCCTGTATTCTGAGTGTCCCAGCCAAGATAAAATGAAGCACTGATGTGATCCTGTTGGAGTAAGTATTAGCCAATTCTTTCCAAAGAAACCATAGAAAAAGAGGAAGTTTAAGGTTTTTCTTCAAAACAAACCCATGCCCAGAAAGGATGAGTTCTGTGTTCCTGCTGACAAACATCCTAAGGTGAGACAACTCCATTACAATTTGAGGCAATAAAAGGGGGCGGGGGATGGAAACCCTGCAGCACTGAAACCCCCTAGACAAGCACAGAGCCAGGGGCAAATTAACAGAAACCAGATAAATAAATAGACATGGGTCCAAAAGGTGAGTGGGATAAGAAAAAGTAAGGGAAAAGACCTAATCAAAAGAAGTGGAGGGAACAAAACCAGAAACTCCCACAAGTGGAAAAAATGCTGATGCTCACCACTCTGAGCATGTGGAGGGGTACAGATATATTTTCTGAAAATACAGATTAGGTTTCACCAGAGTAAAAAGCCCAGCACCAAAATACAACAGGCAAGTAATTAGAGCTGTAAGGAGATGGAAGTTGAAGGCATAACTACCACAAACATCAGGTATTTTTCCAAATCTATGTATATCATTGCAAGGTAATTCTTCTCTCAGTCCTCTCAGTCTTCTGGCTCAGTAAAAAGCCCAAATTTTGGACCATGGCATGGTTCCAGAGGGAGCAAATGTAAAGATGATGGCACAGCTCCAAGGGTTGCTTCTGCAGGTTTACAGCTACTGCAATCCTCATGTCCTTCATAAACAATTGTCTTTTTTTAAAAGACACAAGACAAAGAGGAATATGGTGCTGTACATCAGGCAGGGCTGTCCCTCTGCACCTCTTGGAGAGCTTTGAACAGGCTCCCTGTTTACAAAGGCTGGATTTCCACAGGCTGCTGCTTTTCTGCAGGCCCCCCAAGTCCCTGCGGGGCGATGCTCGAGGGCTGTGATGAGGTGGGAATCTGCGCTGTAATGAGGGGAAAAGAGAAGCTGGACACAGAAAATGAGCACGCAGAGTTATATCACCACAGCCATCACTGAGAAAGTACAAAACCCCATGTTTCCTCATGAAATGACTATCCTTCCATCATGTACCTATGCACTGAAGGCTGTTATTCCTGCTGTTATATATATATACCAGCACTTGTCCTGTAAAACCCCATAATCCAGAAGATGAAGGGTATAATTAGACTATCCCAAAAAATGCAGCTATCTCCTAAAAACCCGTCTGCTCCTCCAGAAGCGAATCACTTTTGTGTACAAATGGCTTTCTTTAGCTTTAGTTCCCCGCCCTCTCACCAGGTTAGATGAATATGTGGGAATTGATGGGTGAGATCAGGGAGAAGCCAGTCCATGTCACTTAACATCACCCAGCTGTTAGGTTGGTTTATTTGTACCCTGCCATAGTTGCGTGTTAGGTATCAGTGTTCCCCAAAAAGACAAGATGCACATTGAAAAAAATTACTTCTAACTAACATTCATTTTTCAAAAAATTGTGGAAAGGGTAGACTATTAACCCAAGGTGTTCAAAATCAGTAGCAGAGGGGGAAAGTACAACTTTCCTGTTCTTCATGTCTTTCTCCCTTAAATTCTGCATCCATTAGGTGTTAACAGTCACCAGCAGTACATGCAGCTCTCTTTTCAAAGCGGAGAAGTCTCCACGGCTTGAATCTCATTTCGATGCCCCCAGACGCCTCCCCGCCTTCCCTTCCATGCAATTCCCAGCACTTTATCGACGCTGGGACCCGACGTTTCTCCATAAATCATCGGCGCGCACGGGGAACGCTATGAAGAGGCACCGAGATCAATTCAAACAAGCGCCACAGCCCGGCCGAGCGGCCCTTCCCGGGACGGGCCGTGACCCTGCAGCCTGAGGGCCCCAGGGAGGCGAGAGGGGCAGCGCCAGATCCCACTGCCCGCGGAGAACCCTGGGACGGGGACAGAGATGAGGATGGGGATGGGGACCGGGATGAACAAGGTGACGGGGACAGGGACGGGGACAGGGACGGGGACAGGGACAGGGGAAGGGCCGGGGCCGGCCGCGGGCAGCGCGCGCGGGACGCACCAACCGCCGCACGCCGCGCGCGCACGCGCGCGAGCCCTTGGCGCGCGCCTCCTCCCCTCCTCCCGCGTCCCCGCTCGCCCTTGCCCGCCCGGCCCCGCCCCCTCCCCTTCGAACGCGGCCGTTGCCGCGCCCCGGCCAATCCCCGCCCGCCGCCGCCGCCGCGCCGGCCAATCGGCGGGCGGGAGGGGGGCGCGCGCCGGGCGGGGGTGACGCAGAGAGTTTTTTCCTGTGACGCGCAGGTGCGTGCGCGGGGCCGGCGCGCGGCGGCGGCGGTCACGTGGTGCGGCCCCGCCGCTGCCAGCGCCGCGCGTCCCGAGCGCGCTCCGGCCGCCGCCGCTCCCCCCGCGCCCCCCGCATGTCGCTGGCGCCGCGCCCCGCGCCCGCACAGCCTCCCGCCGCCGCCTTCCGCAGCCGCAGCCGCCGCCGCCCTTGATGTGGTTCGGGGCCGGGCGGGGGAGAAGATGCCGCCGTCCAAGTCCCGCAAGATCGCGATCCTGGGCTACCGGAGCGTGGGTGAGCGCGGCGCGGGTGTCGCGGCGGGGGTGCGGGCGGGGTGCCCCGGGTGCCGCCGCATCACCCTCCCCCGCGGCGGCGGCAGGTGCAGCGGAGGCAGCGGCGCTTCCCGCCGCCCCGAGCGCGCAGCCGCGGCCCGAGGGAGGGAGCGAGGGAGGGCCCCGCCATGGCGGCGCCGCAGAGCTGCGGGCCCGCGGCTGCCGTGCCCTTAATAGGAAGTTTCACCCCCTCCCCCCCCGCCCGCCCTGAACGCAGCCTGGAAAAGCGGGATCGGAAGAGTTGGGGAGAGGGTTCCTGCCCCGTCGGCTCAGGGATGCTGGGGTCCAGCTTCATCCAGCGCTCCCTGTGGAGCGAGCCCGGAGAAGGGCAGCGGAGCTGAGGAAGGGTCTGGAGCGCGTGTCCTGTGAGGAGCGGCTCAGCCCGGAGAAAAGGATGCTCAGGGGAGGCCTCGTCGCTCTCCACAAGTCCCTGACAGGAGGGTGCAGCCAGGTGCGGGTCGGGCTCTGCTCCCAGGCAGTCAGCGTTAGGACAAGAGGACATGGTCTTAAGCTGCACCAGGGGAGGTTTAGGTTGGCCATCAGGAGGAATTTCTTCCCAGAAAGGGTGATCAGACACTGGAATGGGCAGCTGAGGGAAGTGGTGGAGTCACCGTCCCTGGAGGAGTGTAAGCAAAGACTGGACGTGGCACTCGGTGCCGTCGGTGACACGGTGGTGTTGGGTCCTGGCTCGACCTCGGTGGCCTCAGAGCTCTTTTCCAGCCTCGGTGATTCTGATTTAGAGCCAGTTTGAAATGCTGGGGAAGCCAGGTGGATCTGTTGCCCGATCTGTCTGGCCTGTTTTTGCCCCCTTGGAGGTGTTGGTGCGGCAGCAGCAGCGCAGCCGCTGTTCCCGAGGGGTCGCGTCGGCTCCGGGCTGTCCCCAGCACGGCGCTACTGGGACAATCCAGCACGGGCTCATCCACTGGGACGAACTTCCTGGAAGCGTCCAGCACGAGTCTATAGCAGCTGATAGAGGGTTTTGTTCCATACAAAAGGTGTGATCCTTTCTCCCGCATTCACTGTCTTTGATGGAACACGGTTTCCGATGTTTCAGCATTTGGGTTCTTGAAGCAGAGGGTACCAGGCTGTAGTACAGCCAGTGCTAATCGATCAAACTTAAAAGCATAGATCAATGTGGAAGATAATGTGTGGTTGGGGGAAAAAAAAGATGCTACGGAGAGATACTACTCTGATATAAAAGGGGTTTATACATTAAAGTAATGGCTGTATCAGTAATTTGTCTTACATGGCACACAGCGTAAAGAACCCTTTAAAAAAGCTTTTTTAAATATTAAAAAAACCAAGGGGAGCTGTTTCTTGGATTTTGTGCATAACTGCAGCCAGATTGGTGTACAAAGGATGATGAATTTGTCCAGTCCTTAAACAGAACTGTGAGTAGTAGACTGATCAGTTTGTACAGTCTGTATGGCATCACTTGTTGCAGTCTGTTCATTGTCTTGTGTGTTATGTTTTCTTTCTTCTTTGAGCACTGGTGGGAGCAAGCAATGGGGAGTGTGAGTGGGAAGGGAGAATGCTTGAAATTCTGTCCTTTGGAAGTCTGTGATGGGAACTGGGTTTACTGTTGAGCTTTGGTCCTTCATCTGTTGACATTGACAAGAAGCAGTCAAAAAATCAGACGTTAGAAGGGTGTAGGACCAGTTGAGGAAAAACAGAGAAATAGGATAATGTTAGTTTGGTTGGTGATGTGAGGAATAGCACTCATGGAAGGGATGGGCAAAAAGTTACCTAACTGTTAAAGCCTGCTGCTGAACTTCCTCAACTTAAGTTTTCTGAGACTAGTGTGGAATTGGGCTTGATGGGACAACGCCAGTTTTATTAGGAGAGCAAAAGTTGTATGAACACAGAATTAAGAGGGGAGGAAAAATCTGGTTTACTGGAATTTGCCTTTCATTGTCATTAAATTTCTAGGTAAATAATTAGGTTGAAGTTCAAGCAGTAGAAATGGGCCATTGAGGTCTTACTTCCATCTTGTAAAGCTGTCAGAAAAGCAGGAAGGTTAAACTGTGAGATTTAGGCTGAGTACTTCACCAAATACGCCTCCTAAAATGTAGTAGGATGGGGATTTAGTTTGGCTTCAGGGAAACGTTTGATTAAGTCTTGCTTTGTATTATGATGGTAAGAATATCACTTGAGCCCTGGGTAAGAAAGAATATAATCTTGTTTTAGGACAAGTGTTTGGGTGGTAGAAAAGGAAGTACATTTCTTTTGGAGGAAATGCTGCATTGTATAGAGGTAATGCTCATTAAAGTGGGAAATAATTCCAGAATCTGAAGGACTGGAAGGAAATGCTTTCTACATTTCCTTTTGTAATTAGGGAACAGCATTGTTTTGCTATTAACATTAATCTTGACCCTGGAATGAGGGAGGCTAAGTCTGGTGAGTTGTAAAATGCTTGCAGTTTTTTTTATAGGTTGGCCTGAATTCTTAGGTGACCTGCTGTGAGAAGTTGGGTGCTCCCCCTGTAACTACAGTGTTTGAGATGAAGCTGTCAGAAAATGGGGAGCTCTTATTCCTGTGTATCTCTCAGGTGCTGAAATAGCCAGGTTTTGATGATGTATTTCAGGCACTGAGCTGTTCCCTACTGCTGATGATTCAATGATGCTGTGGGTCTCTCAGGTTACAAGCGTGTACAGGGAAGGGTGGGCACGTCCTCCACGGGGATTTGTGAAACAGGGTCTGAAAATTGTACTGGCTTCATGCTAAGCCCTTGTTTATTTTACTTACATTAAATTTTAATCTTATCCCAGTGCTGTTGTCAGGTAAACTAGAGGTTGGGAGTGGTATTCTGGTATAATAGTTCTCGGAATAGAAAATTCAGGAGTCTGCTTGTTTGAATACACTCCCTCTATCTTTCAACACCACCGTCAAGCCTTTCATACGTGAAACTCTTATTCTTTGCTGATGGGAAAGATCACAGTGGAAGCCTCGTGAGTTCCCAGGCAGGCATACTTTCTGAGATGCAGACAGAGTATTTGCCAGGAGCTTCAGGAGTCGTTTTTTGGTGATGAAGACCGATTATCTGTGGATATAGCATGCAGGTCGTGGCATGACGTGAGACAAAATCACGCAAGAATGTCTCTGTTGCGTTTTGCTCAGGCCTAAATTGGTCTAAGAAAGTTAAATTCCATTATGTAAGTGTGCTTGTCTCAGCAAGGTTCTGAGTAGAAATCAGATGGATTTCATCCCAAGATCTGAATAGCTTCACAGCAGAGGAACTTGACTTCCATTACTGTTAGTTGGGAAGTGACCAGAGTGAGCCAGCTACTTGACATTTGGTTCTGGAAGAAGTCTGTTTTATGCATGATGAAGCATAAAATTTTCTAAAGTTACTGCCTTCACTAAAAAGAATCTTCATACTTGTATTGTGGTTATAATTTAATATATCCCAAATATAATTGGAAATAATGGATTTGCTTAGAAATAAATCAAGCAGGACTAAGATTTTCTGAATCTTTTCAGAGTAACCGCCACTCTAAAAAGCAGCGTAGTAGTCATCAAAAATGCTTTGTGCTCAGTTTCATTCTTTCTCTGTTTATAGAGCAAATATGCAAATTCAGACCACAAGTGCCTGTATGAAAGAAGAGGTTTCTTAGATCATCTTGTAAAGTACCTTATTACTGGGATTCTCTGTATTATATTGAACTGATAGATTTAAGATAAGCAGGGAGGTGGTGTTTGGATCAGCCACTTCAGTCTTAGGTCATTATCTCAGCCTGGTTTCTGCTGTTCGTATGAGTTGTGCTACTGGTTTTACAGACGTACTTGCAGAAACTGGAATTCTCTTTCTGAATTCTACACGTTTGGACTGGTCATCTGAAAATGCTTTCCTGGGAAGTTTATAGCTCTGAGGGGGAAATCCAGTTAAGAATAGGGGTCTTAACCTGTTTTCTTCCCCAGATAAATAAATCAACTTGTTTTGTGTGGGTAGGTGTAGAGCAGACCGTGCTGCAGGCAGAAGTAGTCATGGACTGACTGCAGCATGCAGGTATCAGAAAAAAATCCTGTGATGGAACAAAATGATCTGTCAGGGTTCGTTTTGTGTGGAAAGGCTTCCAGGTGGTTGTATTAAGCTTAAAAACGTCTCTCCCCCCTCCACCTTGCCTGAAAAGCAAGAAGGGCAGAAAAAGCAGTACCTTCAATATGGACCTGTAAATAATAAAAAGAATTGTTATGGCAAAACGTAGTTACGGGGTTTGAAAACATGAGTTGTTTGAATATTAGGAGGTTTGCACTGTAAAATGGAGCTGAAGCATTGCTGTTCGTGTCGGAAAGATGGCATCTGCTCGCACAGCAGCGTTCCGCCCCGAGCAGGGATCCCTCTGGGATTGGACGGGGAAGTGGTAATTTTAGCAGGCGATAAATTGCCCGTGTAAATGTCAACAGAGGAGGAATGGAGAAATTACCACTGTCGTGTGCTGTAATTTGGTTTACACAATCAGCTGTGTCCGCAACATGGGAAAGCCTGAGATTTAACAGGAAAATTGAGCGGTTCGGGAGCCAGCTGATACGTAAGGTTAACATTTTCCCGAGTCCCTTGTAAGTGCCAAGATGACTTCCACAGCTCTTCCCTCGCCAGGGCCGCAGTTGGCTCTGCCAGGGTGCGGCAATGCTGCGAGGAGGAAAGGTTGCAGCTCCCAGGGGACTGGGATGAGGCTGGAAATGCCAGCTTTGATTGCATTTCGGTGTTAGTGACTGCAATAGTGGCTACAGCAGGGAAAGTTGCTACAGAGCATTTGATAGCAGTAGCTGGAAGCACTAGAGGCAGCATGTTCAGCTGTAATATCAAGCCACCGTAGGGTTATTTGAGGACACTGCTCCAGGATTAACTCTTAAATTGCCTACTCTGATTTGTCAGTGGTAACAGTTGCACGTTTTGCTTGTATATATGGGGGTGTTTTGGTGTTTGATTACACAACTTAGAGTTAACACTGACAGGAAAAGCCAGATGAAATGTGGATCCTGTAATTTATAAGCTATATAAAGTTGGAGCTCTTCATTTAGATGTACTACAGTGCCTTAAGTATAGGTTCTGGCTCAGGCAGCCACCTCTGCGGTACAGGCTGCTGCGGAAACTCGGCATGACCACGCGCCCGGGATTACAAGACCAGGCTAAAAAGTGATAAATGCCGATTTTGATTAACTTCCTGTAGCTCTCCTGAAGGTGATGTCCAAGGGCGTACTTTAAAAACTGCTCAACTTAATTGTTTATTCCATCCAAAATCGAAGCAGCTTCTCTGTGGGATGTTCATAATGCACTCAGGCTCTGCGAATCCTGCATGAGTCAATTGGCTGGTGTCATCTCAAATTATCCTAAATCAGAAGCTGCAGACATGAAGCACGGTGCGTAAAAACACGAAGCAGCCCTTGTCAGTCGTGAGTTTGTCTCCTTAAGGATTTGAGAGGTTCCCTTTTGTTTTCTAAGGTCTGTATTTGAAGTGAGTGGCAGATTTGTTGTGAACTTGATAATGTGAGAAAGGAAAATGTGCTTCCTGAGTCTGGGGAATGGTTGTTCCTTAAAATTTCTGTCTTCCAATCCTGGTCTGGACATTTGCATTCCAGTATGGTTCCTGCAACTTGGTGGCACCTCTCCTGTAAATGAGGCTATATGGGATGGGGGGAAAAGGGGAGAATGTGGACAAAATCCATGTTATATGCTGCCTAGCAGGCCTTTTAACAAGATTTCAGATTATTAAGTTTACTAAAAGCATATTAATAAGGACCATTACATGTTGAATTTCATTTTTGAGAAATACAAAGTACAGAGGATTCTGAATTGGGTTTTTTGTGGGGAGAAGTCGCTTGTATCAAACTTTTCACAAGGAAGTAAACTGAGGCAGTTTTTGAACAAAGCACCGAAACAGGCTTTCAGGTGCAGCTTTTCTCAAGAACATCCAAGCCACTTCCTTTTTTAATTGCCATGTAATGAAGGCAGCTGCAAATGAACTCTGTAGGGTGGGGCATCTCTTGGCCCAAGTTGAGCTAATCCTGCGCTGTGGCCGGAAGTTGGACCTTGCTACCCCCACCCAGGTGCTGGCACTGGTGTGATGGAAGGCTGTCCACCAGCTCAGGGAATTGATTGCTTTGAAAAGTAAAGCAACCAGAAGGGAAAGCTTTTGTATCCTTCAGCTGGTTGGCTCTGTGAGTGCAGCCCTGACAGGGGGAATGGGGTCAGGAGCAGAGGCTTTTGGGGGAGGATGGTGGAGGCTCTTTGTGGCTGTGCAGACTTTCTTTCACTCAGGCTTGTTATGGAACCACACGTGTGTTTTCCTCCACCACCTGAGATAGGTGTGGATGCTTTTTGGTCAGCTTTCAGCAGTGGAACTTCTGAGCTGGATTCGTGCTCTTGATGGAAAAAGATGGCCTTGTGCAGGTGGTGAGGTGTGTGCTAGGGAACCATGGAGGAATCAAGTTTTCAAGGTTCTTGTTTAAATAACCTTCTGTAGTCAAATCTAATTGATTCATGCGGAATTGAGGAAAAGTTAAATATTTGACCTGGGGTAAACCTAAGCCTTGTTCTGAGAGTCTTCAAATTCAGATGATGCCTCAAGTGATACAATCTGGAATATTCTGGAAACACGTGCTATTAAAGATGTTGCAATGGATCAAAGCCAAAGCTTCAGGAAAAGACCTCTAAGAACGTGGAATCCCTTAACCCAGTGCTGCCTGGTCCACCACTGAACCATGTCCCTGAGTGCCACATCCACACATCTTTTAAATACCTCCAGGGGTGGCGACTCAACTGCTTCCCTGGACAGCCTGTTCCAATGTTTGATAACACTTTCTGTGAAGAAATTTTTCCTACCATCTATCTAAATCTAAACTTCTCTTGGTGCAACTGTTTTCTCTTGTTCTATTGCTTGTTATTTGGGAGAAATGACTGACCCCCACTTTGCTACAACCTGTCCAACGACGTGAAAGGCATTCAGGGTCACTGATTGTCTTCCTACTTGGAAAGCCAGTGGAAACAATCTAAACTGTGTTGCCTTTCACCGTGGTCTTCTGTCTTTGATAAGATACCCTACAAAGTATCTGTTTCTTGCAAATACTGGTTGACTCCTCAACTTGGTTGACTCCTTTGGTTGTGTTTAGCGACGCTTGGAGCGCAGAGATGAATCACAGCTACTGAATTGTTGAGAGGCTCTGGTTCTTCCTCAGTTTACCATACACAGTTTGGTTGCTGGGCATGTACATTTTAAGAATAGCTGAATGAAGGATGCTGGATGAGACAGTGGTGAATGAGGCAGTTGTGCTAACGGATGACACGGGTTCTGAAAATGCAGATTTTGGATTATCAAGCACAGTGTTCCACAAGATGAAGTTAGGACAAGCAAAAGAGCGGTTTGAGCCTTGGGGGCTCCTGCAAAAGGGAAGCCCACTGGAATTTCTCATGGGATTCTTATGTGAATTAGAGAACTTGAGGCTAGAACACAAGGAGGAAATGTACAGCAGTTTGTTTTGGATGGAATCATCAGGAGTTTGTGGGTAATGGCCAAAGGTTATGAGGCATAAGACTAAGTGCATGATTTCTGAAGGGCTTTTAAGGAATGAAAGACCCTGTGTGACACTTGGAAGATTAGTTCAGAAAAGTTGTGGTCTTTCTGTGTTACGTAGATATCAGCTGCTGAAATCACAGTTCCCTGATAGATTATGCTTTAAACAGTGAATTTGTCTTTCAACTTTTTTTTTAGTATAACACTAAAATCTCAAAGATTGAGGAGTCTGTATTTCTGGGATGGTTGTCAGTGTTCTTGGGTATTTTAGATTACAGGAACCAGAACATCATGTGTGCCAAACCTAGTTATTTGTGTTCTGTGGGGTATGGAGTTAAATTAATTTTAATTTGGAAAAAGAGGGAATATATAAGTGGTCCTCAGTGTGTGGATGTAAACATGTGCAAGTGTAATACAAAATTAGGATATGAACGTGTCTCTTGACAACATTGTCTCCAGAGTTAGTGGGATACATCTGTCTAGCTTCAACAACTTGTCAGATTGTATTGCCAAAACTTCATTCAATATGTATGACCTCCTTTAAAGGTACTCTTGCTGTATGCAAAAGAGCTGGGATGCAATATGTAGGAAAACTCCATTAAATCTGTCCCACAAACTGTCAAAACAATCAAGCACTTGGCATTAATGCAGTAAAGTGTATTTTGCTTCAAGGCTTGTTATTCCATCAATAACAAATTTTGGTCTTCTGAAATCTGTTTCAAAATTAGCATTTTTTAATTAGAACTGGAAGTTTCTGCTTTGAAATGTGCATATAAACAAGCACCATGTTTCTTAGTGTGCTGAAGTACCTTGTTCTCCATTGCTTTCTTGGAAATGCTGTTTGCTTCTTTTGTATGGTTTGACCCTGGTGAAAAATTCTAAAAGAAGGTGTTGGTTGTGCTGTTTTGACCTTTGTATGTTGAGAGAAAACATCAAAACTCTTCATAAACCTTTTGAGGTTGCTAAACTTAAGTGTAAAAAAAATGTTTCAGTTGGAAGGTAATTCAACATTTTCTGAATAGTGAAGGTAGGAAGAATAAGTTGTCTGAATGTTTCAAAATCTTGTTCCTTATGCAGAGTGTATAGGAGTCTTAGGCACCTAAACCTTTTTTCTGCTTCTCTGTCCTCAACTGCACATTTTTATCACACTTTTATCCCCAAGTGTGGTGATAGGACAGAGGAGGAGCTAACATGAAACTTGCAGAACTGATGGGTTGATGTGCAGTGTGCAGCAGACAAATACAATGTTCTACTGTGTCTGCTGAAGCCTGATCTGACTTTAGGTTGTCTTAGACTGTAGTTCAATACTCAGCTGCTTGTCCAGGCTGTGTGGTTGTGCTAGTGGAGCACTGGGAAGTGAAGAATCCAGCTTCTATTTGCAAGGGCTTCCTCAGGTGCTGGACCTGGACTGGCTGGAAGATGCTTGATTGAGAAAAAATGGAAAAATAATTTCATGTCAAGTTGCAGGTGTCATCCTCATTTATCCCCCTGGGATACTGTCAGGGGGTTGGGGGAAGGCGGGAGTGAGATGCAGTAGTGGGCTTTTTTTTGATTTATTCTGTGTTTTTCTTCTTCCCTGCAAAGGTCAGAGTTTTGTATTGTGACCTTTTTTGCTATATAAGATGAAAACTGAAGATAGGAAAGTATGATTCTTATCCAAAACCTGTTCATTTGAAGTACCTTGTGAGCCAGCAGATGGATACATGCTGGTTAGGAAGGTAAGAAAGCCAGCTGGCTGTCATGGCAGGCAAGAACTTGATAGTATGATGTAGCAAACAAGGGTTACCTGTTCTATCTTCTCTGCCCTGTGGCAAAATCAACTATGTCATGTCATATCTGGCAGATCTTTGGCTTAAATTCCCTTAATGTTTCCCAAGGTTGGGGGCTCTAATGATTCTCCTGGTATTCTGCATGGTGTTATTCTTACCCCGGAGTCTTGTTTTTGCCCTGCTGTTTTACCCATGTGTGTCATGCAGAGATTTTGGTATATTATTACTTTAAACCTTCCTTACTGTTGACAGATTGTCCTCTGTATTCAGCAGCTACTCCTGGGTAGATGGGTAAGTGTGTAAATGCAGGAGGCTTGCAGCCAGCATTGGCAGGGAGGGGTTGATGACTAACTCCAGCTGGGTAAAGTGCAAGGCTGTGAGGATGGCATTTAACAGATTGTGGCTTTCTTCAACCCTGATAAATAGAGGGAAGGAGCTTCACATGGTAAGCAGAAGTAACATGGAAGGTGGTGCCTATGCAGTTAATTCAGAGAAGATCTAGAGTTGAAATGGAGAAGAGACAACGGTAACAACAAAAGCTGATTGGAACCTGGTGATGAGGAGAGAGTTGTGTAGAGGAAGGAGCAGTTCAGGCACACCCTGGTTTTTATGTTGGCATGGTTGTGTATAGATCCACTGGGCTTATGCAGGAGAAGTGGTCAAGGCTCAACAATGTGAATATTAATCAAAACTGTCTTAGTGTTTACTAGTGGATTTGTGGACAGAGATGTGATGGAGCTGACCATGTCCTGCTCTGCCGGAGGAAGGAGTCAACACAAATCTTTGTCAGTATCCCTGAAATCAGCTTCCCTCTTCTGTGTTAAGAGCTTTTGGTGTTGTCAGGGTTGGTACTGCAGTGCCTGATGCTTCGTGCAGCCGTGGGGACTTCCCCAGTGTAGGAATAGCAGGTGAATAGTGCTGTGTGCTGATGTTGTGTGCTGGTAGCAGCTGTCCCATGAGTGTCAGGGTTTGCTGGCCACATGCGTTGCTGGCATTGGGTTCATCGGACCTGGGACCATCAGTGGTGACACAAAGAGCCTGAAACATTGGCTGACCACCTCACAGATACATACTGCTGCAGGGTGGAGCTGTCTGTTGTTGCCAAGATCTTCTAGTGGTTATTATGCAGTTTGATTTGTGTATTTTTATAATATGTTGTAAAAGTAGCCTGTCCTTGTTGGCACAAATAAGTTGTGTCTTCCAGCTTTTGCCCACAGCTGGTGGAGAGCTCTGTGGACCTCCCTTCAGAGTAAGGCTGAAACTTCTTAGCAGTAGTTACAGAATGTACATCACATTATTTGCTTGGATGATGTTACAAAGAGAGGGAGTATTATCATTATTGTCTTGTCGGGATTTTGTCAGGTACGTGCCTTCTGTCATCCTACAGCAAGGAAAAGAGAAATACATCTCTTACTATTGTTCCTGCAATTCCAAGAAGATCCTGGGGCCCTCTGGTCATATGCCTTTCAATAGTACTGCCAAGATGGTCTATTCCTCACCCATTTCAGGTGCTTTTGGTATTACTTGGTGTTACAATATGCTCAGGGTCATGTTCCTAGACTTATGTTCTTAAATGATGCCAGGAAAGGTTTGCTGACATTTTCAGAGCCTTTGCCATCTGCTTGGTGGTTGCTGTAAGCAGTGATTGATGTATGGTGGCCACAGTGTTGGCAACCATGAATCCTATGGCTCCAGTCCTAAAGGTCCTTTTTAGGGAAGACCTGCATGTCAGTGGAACTGAGGTCTTTCATCTTGGTAAGGGTTCTCTTTTACTGGTGAGACTTGCAGAGGGAAGAGTTCATCCTGTTTTCCAATGGAACTGGGAAGTTTATCAGGCAGTATCTGTGCAGAGGGTGGAGAATGGTGCTGGTGACTGCAGCTGGAATGATCCACTTCAAGAAAGAAAGGCAATTTAAGTTATACATCCCAGCAACCTTTAGCCCCAAGAAACTGACCGGCAGTGGGGAGTTTGATCCCTTGTGTGGAAACTAAAACCTTGAAGACGGGAAAGGGGAATGCATGGAATGCATTAAAGCAAGGGAGATGTGTTATTTCTGATGACATAGCATTTAAAACGGATTTAATGATGAAACAATGGCAGTTCCTAAAAGGATCTTTCAAAGACATTTCATTTCATGTTGTACCTACCTGATGTTTCAAGAAAAGGTCAAGTTTATTCAAACACCTAAGTGTGTGTTTAGGGAGAAAGGACTTGGATTCTACCCAGCAGCAGAAGTTGAATTTTGCCCCTTTGGGGAGAGGAAGTCAGTACAAATTTCAGGCTCTTTGCCTCTAAGTGTGTCATAAACTGAAATGTTAGGATCTGATCTTTAAGCTTAATAAGCTTCCTTTTAGAAGTTGTTAAGGTTTAACCCAGTGGTCAGCTGAACACCATGCAGCCATTCACTCACTGATGGGGGACAGAATTGGGGAAAAAAGGTAAAATGGAATTGGGATAAAGACACTTTAATAGTACAGAAAAGGAAAGGTAAATTATAGTAATGGTAAAAGAATATACAAGTGATGCACAACTCAGTTGCTCACCACCCACCTACCGATGCCATTGAATATCTGCTGCTACCTGAAATATTTTAGGCCTTATGCTGTGGGAAGGTGGTGCAGGGATGCACAGTTTCTGCAGGAAGTCTGAAGGGAATACAGAGGATGGTATTTATCTGAGAAAGTACAGGTTGACTGTCTGGGGTATGAATGTCTGAATTTCCTTTGCAGTTAGGGAACACCAGGATGCAGTTCTCCTGACCTATTTAGAGGATCCTGGATGCAGCCAGATATGCATGCATTCCATGGTCAGGTGAGGTGTATGCCACAGAGGTTTTCTGGTTTTTTTTTTTTAAGCTTTTTAACAGCTTTTCCCGTATTTGACAACTGACAGTAAACTCATGGAATTAAAATTCATGTAACTTATTAAAAGGGAAATAGCAGGAAACCTGCAGCCCTCTGCTTTTCTGCCATCAAGGGTAACAAGCAGAGGTAACTGGACTGTGTGCTAAAATAGCTGAAAGATTTCTTTTGACAGTCCTTTGCTGTGGTTACTGACTTTATTGGAGACAAAATGGACTGCTTGGTAGTATAAGCTGTTGCAGGAAAGCAATGGAATTTTTCCCTACATACTTGCTTGGACGTGTAATACATTGCAACAAAGTGTAAGGGACCGTTGAGGAATGAGCACTGCTGTAGGAGGGAGCAAGCCTGCTGCTAAATATCAGGGAATAAGGCACACGCTCTCTTCTTGCTTTCCTTACAGAAAATATGATTGAAAATATGATCTAGATAGCATTAAGACTCTTGGCTTGTGTTCAGAAGGCTCACTGCTGCCGACCTAGCAAGGGCCTGCAAGTACTCTTGTGAGTTTGACTGATTGCTTTGAAATCTGAAAAAAATAAAGGAAGCCATGTGGCTTTCTTTCTAAATGACTGCTCTCAGATTTCTTCTGGCTTGCAGAGGAATACCTTTGATAAACCTCAAGAAGATTGGGCAATGCAGAAGGAAGGGAAACAAGCATCTCCCAGCTGGCTTGTGCTCTTGGGTGTTACAGACCATCATGTGAAGCTCCTCTTTTACAGCAGAAATAGTTCTTGCTACAAAACCTTGCCTTAGGCTGTCAAACAGATTTCCTTGTATGCTAATAAAAAAATAGATCAGGAGAAGCTGTAGCAATGAGACAGAGTGCCAAAGATGTTAAAAAAGAGTTTGTGTTGTCCTGAAAAGCTGATCTACTCTTTGGTTTGTCATAAAGGGTTCTGCAATGTTTGAGGCTCCTTATCACATTACCAAAAGAAGTGTCATTGAGGTCCTCTGACTTTCACTCTTACAGGATTGTAACCTTTAGCCTGTCCTCCAGAAAGCTCAGAGAGCATGTTGAGAGAGGAGTGCCACCACTCTGTGTTGCAAATCAAGCACGAATGTCATGAGCAAGTGCAGGAATTGAGCTCTTTGCAGGGATTGAGGAAGAGTTTTTTCTCTAAGCAACAGAAAATAATTTTTTAGTCCTCTTACTGTAATGCTGACATCACGAGGAAATCACTACAAAAACATATAAAACTACAGCTCAAAGTAGATGTTTATATAATTCCTCACAATTAAAAGTCTAATAGTAGAATTATGTTGCATCTGAGTGAAACAAAACTACTCATTGTATTGCTGTCTCCAGAGATTTAGAAACAGAATTCTTTATTGACCCAGATGTATCATTTTTATAGTCATTAAACTAATTCACCAAACTACAAAGCAATGATCAGCAAAACAGCAACTACACAGCCATAATTAGTACCTGGGGGGGGGGGGGTATCTTAATTAACCATAGAAAGTTGCTCATGATGTGGCCTGAGATGAATGATGAGCTAGTGATGGGTTCTGAGATAGTGTTCGATCTTGTGAGAAGATCTTTGTCGAAGAGGGATGCTGTAATCCTCTTTGCTGCCCAATTAACCCCCATCGGCTCCAGGAAGTTGTTCAGTCCCGCTCTGTGCTCTGAGGATGAATAGATTATCTGCACTATGGAAATGCCACTGTCTCTCTTTTTTGCGTCTTGGTATTGTGAATCAAAGAAGATCAAGGTCCCAACATGCAGGTTAAGTCAAGTGCATCTTTTGGTATGAAAACTTAATCTCTGTGCAATGTAGTAAGTTGAGTGTACAGCCAGACTTACCTAAATTGACATGACTGACAACATTTCATTATGAAATTTGTTGAATGCTTTTTGTGACAAAGCCTAAAGTGGTTTGTTCTGTGGGCAAGACTGGTAGACCTAAGGAGAGTCTGAGACTAGGTAAGTCTAGTTACTAAGTTAGTCTAGAGACTAGCTTAGGTAAGGTGCTAGGCTTGTGGTAGGAGTAGATGAGATGCTGCCAGCTGTTAAATGTTTGATTATGCAAACTACATAATCAGGCATTTTAATAGCAAAAGATAGGTTAGAGGAGCTCTGCATCTACGCTGCCAACAGAATTGCAGCTCTTCAGTAGTTGTTGTTCTTAAGCAGGACAAACTGTTTACTGATGGCTTGTGTGGGCAGTTTCAAGGATTGAGAAACCCTTCCTGTTGAGATAAGCTGTGCTGTGCTGCCCGTGGCTGTCAGCGTGGCCGTGCCACGTCCGAGGGCAGCTGTGCAGCCCCGCTTGCACAATGCCCTGCTTGTGGAGCTGTTGTTTGACTTGCTTGCTGCCCGGTTGCATCATTTTTGTCTCCTGGGTTTGGGCGGAAGTGGGCTGCCGATGAGAGTTTAATCTGGGCTTTCCCCCTGCCTGTTGCTAGGAGAACGGGGTGGGGTGGGGACAGCAGGCAGGTAGTGGTGCTCAGAAGAGGGGCATGACCTCTTTGGGGAGGCCAGCTGTCCCCGAGCCCACCCAGGCTCAGTTACTCATCTGCTTGGTAAACTGCCTGGTGTTGTAAAGCTTGAATTTTAAGTCTAGATTATAAATACCACAGCTCTTGTCCAAGTAGTAAAAGGACAAGTAAAACACAATTTGGCAATTGTTTTGCCTTGACAATTGCAATGGCATTTGAAACTGATGTGCTATGATTGCACTAGTCAGTGTTTATGGGATGTTCTGCTTTATGGTGTAAGTGGTCTAGTGTACGAACAGAAACATGACAGCTTTAGTTTTTGAACTGGCTTTCTGTCTGAAAATCTGCTCCTTTTCTGTTTTAACAGCGGAAAACTCTTTTCTTTGCCACTCTCACATAATACCATAAATAATGAATTGTGTATGCAAATACACTTTGGTTACTTGTGGACAACTTGAATTGAGTTTTCAGCCACCTGGGACTTGTATTCTAAACACCCATGAAACCCATTTCTCACAGCCTATGCCTTCTGCCCCATTCCTTCAGGGAGAGAGAGAGTCAATAAACTTGGAGGATTTTGATTACAACTCTGCCATGGAGTATCTGGTGCTTTGAGTTACTGTAGCAAGGCTCTGCACCCAGCTTCCAGCCTTGCTTCTGCTCGTGTCACTTCTCCTTTTGGTCTCAGTGGATGTTTGTTTTCCTAACACTCGAATACAGTGGATATGTCAAATGTACCAGCATGGAGGATGCTACAAAGGAGAAGCTTAGCAAACTGCAAAAACGTGTGGCTGTGTTCCAAACGAGGGCACATTAGAGCTGAGCCTCTTTGAGGTGTGCACCCTTGAGTAATCAGCTAATCAAGCCTTTGCTGCTGGTGTCAGACTCTCATGCTGTTGAGGCTGCAGTGTGCCCGTGGTGCCTGCGCATCCAGACAGCTGTGTCTTCCCTGCTGTGCTCTGAGATGGAGTTGGCACACCGGCAGGGCTGGTGCGGTTGTGTGTGCTCCCTTGGCCTCACGGACATTGTGTTTGTGTTGCAATCCTTGCTGAAAGCCTTGTCTGATCATTCTGGGGCAAGAGCAGATAGGAGCTAAATTGTCAACTTGATTTTCCGCTCTGTCCATGAGCATAGGTCAAAGGCCTGGAATAAAACCTGTGGGACAAAGTTCAAGCCAAGCTGTTGTTTACGTGGTTCTGCCTGCTGCTTGCTCATGGGCTGCGACGCTGTGGCAGGGTGTTAATGACTCAGGGTTTCCATTTCTCATGACTGTGGAAGCCTTGGTTTAGTGGGATACAGTTGCCTGCAGTTACCCCGAGGGGATAGGTGCTGAATCCCGGGCTGGAGAGCTTCGCTGTGGCTCATGGAAGAGAGAGCAAGCTTCCTCTTGTGATCATGAACACATCATTGCTGGAAGGCTTGTTATAAAGCTTGGAGGAATTTAGGAGGAGAGTGTTGGAACACTGGTTTTGTCTGTTTCCTCCTCTTTCACTGTTAGGAGGAAAGCAGTAATTAATACAGCTGAGTGTGAAATGCAGCATTTTCTGTTGGCTCCGACTTCTTTCTGCTATTCAGTTTCTAGGCTTCACACAGACAGACGGCAGCAGTCAAGTCTTTCAGTTAGTTCAAGATCCTTCTTAGGAGGAAAAGAGTTCAGTGATGATCTTTACTGAACTTATCTCTCTTATCCTGAAGATCTATCAGCCTAATATAGGAGTAGTTAGCCTTTTTTTTTAAATGGAGTGCTTAATGTGGTGGTATTGGCAAAGAATCTGGGAGCGTGAACTCTGGGTAGCAACTTCATAAGTTTATAGCTAAAGAAGAAATAACTTGAAAGTTCACTCACTTTTGAAAGGGTGTCCAAAATACACAGTTTCAGAAAGTTGCTGAGATGCACAGTTTCAATCCTTAATCTGACCTTATTAGGATGATTTGGGTGATGTGTATGTGTGTGCCTTGCTGGAGCAATGGTGTAAAGTGAAATGTCCTCTGTCAAGTCATGCACATGAGCATGACACCCTCAGTTGTGGTGTTAGATAAGACTGGAAAATTGTATCTTAAGAATTTGATTTTAGAAAAAACAACTCAATAAAATCTTGGTGATGGTTGATTTTTGTGGTGTTTGTCTGGAATTTTTTTTAGCATTGTTCCTTGAATAAACTGCCATGATTGATGGGAGACAGCAAAGGCCTAAGCATGGCAGAGAATGAAATGGAAGACTGTTTTTTTAACATCTCCTGAAGGAATGCTTAGGAAAAAACTTTTCCTGTGTACTGGAAGTGGGCAATTTTTACCCAAAGCATTTTATTCTTGAAAACAATGATAGTGTTATTTCTACCACAACGTTGGTTACTTAAGAGGTCATTGAGAGGTTTCAACTGAGTTGGATGGTCTTGAGTCAAAATTTTGACTTGGGGTTGTATTTTGTTTGTGCTTCTTGATGATGAAAAGGGTATAAAGGAGCATGAAGAATATGCTTGTTTCCAAAAGCAGCTAATGCACTTGGCAATCTTTGTAAGAGTGTATTTGTCCAGTAAACATAATGTAATAGGATCTAGGAGATTCCCAAATGTAGAAGATGTGCTGTAATGGAAATTGTGTTAATGCTTCAGTAATGCTTTGAGAAGTCTTCAGTTGCAGAGCTTTACAGGTGCTTTTTATGGTCAATGTATGTGATTCACCATCTTGTAAAATCTTTCAAGACTAAATGAGTTTTCATTTTTTCAATCTGCTACTAAGTTCAGTGCTTTGCATTACTCTTTAACTGAAATGGGGAACATTGTCTGGTAAAGTAGCAGTTAAATTGCTTTAAAAAAAAAAAAACCAATTATGCCCCCTCAGTCACTGCTTAAAATACAGCATCCACTGGCCTGTTGTGGTGTGGCAGTAGGAGGATTAATAGGAGAGTATATTGGTCTCAGGAATTTTGAGATCATCCTTTTGTCATGGGAAATATGTCCAGTCTCCAAGTAAAACCAAATTTGGCTAATGCTATCCAAGTTTTCGCTGTGATTACTGAAAATTATTTTGAATTTTACTTGCTTCTTGACAGAAAAACGTTCCAAGTATAGCAGTTTGTTAAATTTAGTTCTATGAGGATTGTGTGCTGCTGCTTTTAGATTTGTTTTAAACTGGAGGAGTCATTTAAATTATGCCCTGTTAAAACAAAAGCAGAACACATGCCGAGTAGCTTTTGCACTGCTTTTTATATGTTCAGGAGACCCAGTTACTAGAAATAGGCACTTAAATTAAAAATAGGTCAGTTGTCATGTATAGATAGTTTAAATGAACCACACAGAGCTCATAGTGGCTAGATAGAAAATTGGTGTATCCGCTAGTAAGCACTGAAGTGATAGTAACCTGAAGACTTTGTTTCATTCCAGATTTTTCTTTCATTTGCTTTACAGGAAAATCTTCACTGACGATTCAGTTTGTGGAAGGACAGTTTGTTGATTCATATGATCCAACCATAGAGAACAGTAAGTAAATAACTGCCAAGCTGCTCTTCTGTATCAAACTAACTTGTATCAGAAGCCATTGGGGTTATACATATTTCTTATGTGGGTATTTATATATTAACATTAAAGCCCATTAATTAACACAGAAGTTTTATTATTCTTTTAAACCAGTGCTTACATTGTTGTAGCATGGAAATCACTGTCTGCATATTTCTCCAACAGCTGGGCTTTTAGCACTAAATGAAGGGACACCTAATGAATGTGGCCAAAATGCCTCTCCGTGTATTTTATGTATGTTGTTGAACATCTGCTTTCCCTAATATACTTGGGGCACTTTAAATTCCTTACATCACACTGTATGAAAATGTGCCACTAAATACAGGTATTCTAAAGTCTCACATAGGATCAGTGTATCCAGATGAACAGAAAGCCAGCAGTACCCATCAGGATTAAACGACTACCTTAGAAGGTAGATGTGCTGTAGTGATGATAACACGATAATCTTTTAAAAAACTCCTTTCCAGCAGCTTGATAACAAGGCTGGTACACAATCAGCCTGCTGCAAATACTGGGTATTTGACTTCTCAAGTGGTTTTTTTTCTCTTAGCAGTTTTTTTAAATAATTTTAGCACCTTTGTGAGTAGCTGGCATAGCAGGTGAGTAAAGACGCTAATGCTAAAAATGCTGCCAAGAGCAAAAAGTCACTTCAGAGGTTACCTGGCATTCATTACAATCCAGTCACCTCTTTCTGAGCTAGCAATGGCCATAAAGTACTTGAACAACTGCAGTGGTGGGCTGAGTAACTTGATCATATTGGCTTACTTTAGTCATGTGGCAAATAAAACTGGTTTCATTATCGTAGCCCTGGGGTTCTTGTATTTTAATGACTTCTGAAATGCAGTGGTGTAGCAGACATTTTTTAGTATTTTGAACTTCTGCAGTAGGATGTTAAACCTGTGTGATACTCTGGAAGTCTGAATGAAGCAATCAGCAGAACAAGGTTTCTTTTGAATATATATGTGGTATAGAATTACAAATCAGTAGCTATTGGGATATTTTACTTGGGATTATTTTATTGCTTAGAACTAAAATTCAAATGCTACTTTTTGAGAAACTCTAAATTTGCTTTAGCAAGTCAGAGTGGATAATTTGGCCCTTGGCCTGAATGTTAGCTCTTATACAGATGTCATTAATACTAACACTTTCCATTGTCCCTTTTTACTTTGTTTGAATTATAAGTCAGATATGTCTTGAATTAGAGCTGCTAGCAAAACACTGGGGATTAAGTTTCTATATTTTAAATTTTAATGCCAGTTGGGACAGGTTATTTTTTACTATCTGTGCCATATAAATGCAAATTATTTAAAGTACTCTTTTAGTTTTATGCAGCTACATGGGGATGAATAAAAATCGAGAGACGTGGAGTCAAAGTCTCTACAAAATACTGAGTCTGTGTCTTCTCGTAGGATTTTGACACATTGGTACAATATTGTCTTGTTTCATACTTTACCTGTGTGTAGCTGCTGTCTGTAATTGTAGTTGTGTGTCTCACAACTTCAGCATTTCTGAACTATACAAAAATACACTGTAGATGAATTTTGCTCTAATTTGACTCTCGTAGTCTGCACTGTTTGCTTGATCTGAGTTCTAAGCATTGAGCATGTCCTGGCCATGAAGACTTGTTGGGAGGGGGCATCTTGAAAAGCCTTAACTTTTCCCTTGATTTCTTACTTGTTTGGAAAACAAACAACATTATTCATTTGGTGTAAGTCTTGTGATCTGTGATGTGGCTGGAGGAATTTGCTTCCTGAAAGGTAGAGAATTGAAGGGTCCTTCTGACATCAAAAAATGTTGCTGGGAAGTAAAGGTTGAAAAGATAGAAGTTAAGCCCTGAGGTTCAAAACAGTGGGAAATCTGTTCCATCTTTAAGCCCCAGAAAGCCTGATAGAGTTAATGTTTTAAAAAATGCTTCTGTGAGGAACAGACAAGAGAGCACATTCTAATTTAACACTAAAATTTAAAATTTATTGAAAAATTTTTTGAGACAGATACGAAACTAGTTTTGTTGGTTTAGGTGTAAAATAATTCTTTTGACTTCAGAACATCATATTTCAATTTTTTTTTCCTTAATATAAATCTTTGTTCATTGAAGTCTTTGGACACTCCCAGCTGTGTTTCTGATTCTATGCAGGGTCATAAGACACAAAGTAAGTGATCAACTCTTATACTTTTCCTAGCTCGTGATTTCATATTTGGTGGACAATGTTGGCAAAAAGGGTTGAAAAGTCCAGGCTCTAATACTAGGGACAGTGTTGGAGAATGTTGCGTTTTTCCAGGGCATTATAGCAGGTTGTAAAACCTGTTCCGTTTCTTCTGGTGGTTGGGTCTACACATGTAACAAAACTTGGAAATTAAAAGAATACATGGGAAAGGATAGTCTGGCCTAATTGTTGGTGGTAATTTATTACAGTATTCTACCAGCAGTGAAGAAAGGGTAGAAATCTGCAGTACTGCTGCTAATGCAATCTTTCTAATTTTTGTCTTTAAATAATAAAACTTGCACAAAATATTGACTGCAAGGTTAAATTGTATAGAAGGCAGTCTGTAGTCAAGCTCTTCCAGGAACAAGTTGTGTAGCTTATAAGCCTTGAGCAATAGGAGTAAGACCTAATATTGAAGAAATTTCAGGTTTTAAGTGTGAAAATCTCTGCCTTTGGAAGTGGTAAAAGGAAAATAAGGTGCATCAGATTTTGCTTGGTGTTTGTGAAGGTTAGCACAGTTTCACTGCTACATTTTCCTTTGATTATATTACAGTAGCACCAAAAAAGTTAATTTATTTCAGTAAGGAGCATGTTGGACTCCGTTGCTTCTACTAAACTTGTACGTCAGGAAGAGTAACTTGTATCCTTTTGTGGCAGCAGTGGAGATGAGAGATAATTGCTTTGGAAAAGAGACTTTCCCTGTCTGAATGTCCCAACAGGAGTGACATCTCAATGGGTGGCTAGTCTTGAGACAGCCGGCTTGAGAAACTAGTGGAACTACTACTTGCAGGAATGTTGGAAAGAGAAGAAAGAGCCTTGGAGAGCAGGAGCGTGTGCAGGGAGTCTCTGTGGAGACTGGGCTGGATGGGGCTCTGCAGGCAGATCAGCTCATGTGAAGTAAGACCAGTGCAATTTAAAACTCAACAATTTTACAGGAATGAAAACTAGAATCTGAATTTGTAACTCAAATAGGTCAGAAGGAACAGGTAGTGAAGATGTGCATATAGCTCCACCCACCTCATCTTTGCAGGGATGTCTTGTGTTGCAGGTAAGATGACTTGACTGCCCAAGTCACAAATGTGTCCCTCCAAGGCCTGCCAGGCTGCTTTTTCATTTTTGTTGCAGTTTTAGAGGGCCTTCTAGCACTGTTCCCCAGCTCTGTGGTCTTCCTTTCTCCTGTAAACAGCCTCACTCGCTCCCTAAGGAAAGGAACATCTTTCCCCATGGGCTTCCTACCTCCATCCCGTGTTTTTTAATACAAATGTGAGTAGAAGCATATTAGAAAGGGGCAGGGGGCTGAAGGACCCTTACTAGTTGTGGAGGGGGCACCTATAGGTTTAGATGAGTCTGACAGAAAATTTTCAAGGCTAAATTTCTACACATGCCTTGGCAACGGCACTGGAAAGGTGAACTGTGCTTCTCCTTAGGAGCTGCTGGTGAGCAGCTTTCTAAGGGGTGCAAGTGAGGCTTCTGAGGAAAACTAAAACTAGCTCTGTTGCATCACACATCTCAGTGTTGTGAAAGATGTCCTTGTAGATTAGTGGCAGGCATTGACTTAGGAATGCAGATGAGTAGAAAAGGATGCAGGAGGTGGTAACCAAGGAACCCTCGCCAGGTAGTTGTATTTAGCTACCAGCCAGTGATGATGTTATGGCAATGATGTTACAGTACTCTTACACTTTTCCTCACTGTCACTGTTTTATCTAAAGGCCTGCATTTCTTTGCCTGTTACTATTTGGGTTTTTTAATCATAATGGCTTGTTTCCACAGCAGCTGTCATTTGAGTTGCATATGCAAATCATTTCATTCATGCTGGTCTAATTGCAATGTACTTGATCTTCATGTACCAATGATCACTGGAGTTGTGTTGCAAGGTGTGAGAATGTCCTGTTCCAAAATCTATGTTCCAGTTGATGAGCAGTGTTTTGCAGATGCTCACATTACGATTTAGAGGTGCAGAGATTGGTCAGGTCTGCTGAAATGTGTTCTTGGCCCACCAGGAAGAGCCAAGTTGTGCAGGGATCGTATTGTTGTTTGTCTTATGCACAGGCACAGCAGAAGTCCCAGGATGATAGGTGATGGAATTGGAAGTGAACATTTCCCTGGATCAAGGGGACCAGTTTTTTCACAAAATTAAATTCTTAACCAGGAATGTTTTTAAAAAGCTTCAGCAAAGAAATGGGAGTCATTAGTTGTGACTTCATCGAAGCAGATTTGTCTTCACCCAGTGGGCTGCGCTTAGTGCTGCAAGATACTGCACTAACAGCTCTCCTCACCAGGCTGTGGTGACTCCTCCACTGTTTCCCTTCTCCTGTCTCTATCACATTCTGCTTCCAGTAATGATGATGATGTCGTTGTTGCTGTGTCTCTTTTAGGCTTCTAGAATAGTCTGAAAAAGCTTCTGTCTGTCCCTTTTTAAATATTAACTTCATGATGTTCTTGAAGCTACTTTGACTGCAGAGTGCTTTGATGTGTATGTGAAGTGTCAAGAGACTGGAGAGGCTGTTACTTCCATGCACCTGTTAATGCAGGGTGTCTCCAGAGGAGTCTGTTTTCCCTCTAACTCCAAGCAGTGAGATTGTATATAGCAACGCTGCCTGCAAACATCTGTTCAAACAAACAGTTTGTCCCCATCATAGCATTCATCCAAGGCAAAAAGCCATTGTGGATCCATGTTTCATAACCTAAAACTTTTGTGCAGCAATAACAACAGCGTCCAGACTGATTTGAGGGGAGCACATGTGCTAAAGCAGCTTTCTTAGGGGACAGCCAGGGTAAGGCAGTTAGTTGCTGTCTTTGAGGCTCCATTTCAAATGTCATTTGCTGATTTTGTAATGGAAACTGTAGGTATACTTTTCACTGTTGATTTAGACCCTGTTAGCTTGGCTTTGCTGTTTGAATTGCTCCCTTTTTTTGAGGATTGGATTTATGAGGTGGGTTGAAACCTCCAGTTTCAGCTATTTCAGCCCACTTACTCAAGATAATGCTCACATTGTGGGGACTTGCCAGGGCAACGAGCTTTGGCTGAGAGGAGGAGAGTTAGCCAACTCCAGCTACTTCAGGCATGGGCAGGAACTGCACGGCAGGGTCAGGAACGTTCAGCTGTGCAGCTTTGGGAAGCTGTTGGACAACTTAGCTCACCTAAGTGACCTGTTCATCTGACTCTGTTTCCCTGCTCATCACTGCAGTGACAGATGAGGTTTCTGGGGACTGTTGGTACTTGGGGAAACCACCCCAACCAGAGGATAACACAGACTTTGCTCGGTGTATCAGTACTGTCCAGCAATGGTGTCTGGAGTGTGTCTTGAAGGCCAGATCAGACCTCCAGATCCAGGTTTGTGTGCTCTAGTTGGGACATTATTCCTGCAAGAGCTGTGACACTGTTTGCTTTTGCAGTTGCGTAACACAAACACTGAGTAAGATTCCTCGGCTCACAGCGCGTTGGCATTTCATGAATCTGAGGAAGAGCAGCAATTCTCATCACTTTTAGGGACTGAATGTACTTCGTGACTGGGGACTGCCTAGGCTGGTAGCTACAGCAAGTGTGAAAGCAGCACGGTGAACTTTTAGCTAATTGTCATTATTTAGGCTTAATATAATCATAAGTTCTGTGTGTTTTAGCCCCCAAAGATTTTTCCTTTTTTCAATCCAGATCACTTACTTCATAGTATTTACATTTAGGAAATTGATCTTGCTAAACTGCTTGGAAACCAAGGAAAATATCCTGTAATAAGTTCAAACTTAGCTTTGATGCCAGTTGAATTTAAGTGGCTTGTGTTACCACAAATTACAGTTGTCTGTAAGTCTCATAGAAATGCATGCAAACCCCCTTTTTATTCCTTTTATTCCCTCTTTCCTTTTAAGAGAGCAAAGAAGCTGCTGCATCCAAATGTGAGAATCATCTGAAATTTGAAGTCTTAAATTAAATTTCTGAGTTTTGCTATCTGCAATAGACTAGTTAAAAGTACAGCACCTGATCAGCCTTTATTGCTACTTAAAAACCTGTAACTGGAATTGTTTTTCTCTCATGCCTTGGCTGATGATAGCACAGATGAGTGACTTTTGATCCCTTCCTTGTGTGTAATTCTGACCTGTTTATGTATTTCATTTTTGTTCTAGCTTTTACAAAACTGATCACAGTAAATGGCCAAGAATATCATCTTCAGCTGGTTGACACTGCTGGCCAGGTAAGTTATCTTTCTTTGAGTCTTTCTTCCAGGTGAAGACAACAGATATTCATACTCTGTTGAGCTTAGTTGGTAGTGACTGTGCATTCAAAGGTGCAAGTTAACTTAAAAATGATCCTGACTTGTTGTTTAGTCACTAAAGAACTTTTTCTGTAGTATTTATTTAAAGGTTTTGGTTTGTGTTTTGTTACTGGGTTTTTTTTTTCCCCCTATCTATTGAATTAGTGCCTAAAAAAGGGAAGAGGGAACTGCCTTAACACTGATGTCCCAAAAGTTCATCAGTGGCTTGTGTGATATTTACAGAGTAAATCAGCAGTCTTGCTTTAGATAAAAAATGGCACTTGGATAAACCCTGGGGAAATTTTTCATGGCTTTTTCCTATTCGTGTGCTCCAGCTACACCAGCATGACTTGTATCCGTGAAGCAGTCATGGGCAGCAGACAGATTCATGTAGGTGGTACTTACTGAGTTACCAATAAACTGCTGCAGTTTGTCTGCATTTTAATATGATGGTTCACATGTGTGTCTGAGCTCCACGTCATGACAGGGAGCAAGGAGGAGACAGGGAGCACGTGTCCTGCAGCATGCTGGGGAGCTTTGGGAAGTTCAGGTGTTCATTATTTACAGGTACAGGTGTTCATTACATGGTGCTGCTTGGCTGAACCTATGTACAGGAGTGCTGCATCTTTTGAGAGACTCTATATTAGGGAAAATGACCATCAGGGACCACTAAATCTCCGTATTTTTATCCTAAAGTTTTTTTTGTGCTTACATGCCCTTGCCTTCGTGATCTCATACTATGCCTCTGGATTTTTCCAAACTATGAGTAGTGCTAAACAATGTTAGTGTTGTAAAATATTCTGCTAGTACTTGAGGCTTTAAAGCTGCAGGACACCTGCTCATAGCTGGGAGACTATTCAGAAGGGTTGTAACCTTCTAGGTATGTTTGATTGCTTTCTTGGAAGAGAGCTGTGTGACTGGGGAATTGCCATGCTGTGTTTATATGGTGTCAGCCCGTGGTGCTCATCAGCAACACATGTAATCACTCAGAGGTGTCTGAGCACAACACTGGCCGCACGTTCCGGGGCAGGATTGCTGGATGGGAAATGCTCTGCAGAGAAGAGGGAGGGTGAGAGAGGGCCAGGCTGAGGAGTGTGAGCAGCAGAACGAGCTCCATAGGTGTCACTCTGTGCCATTGAGTGCACTTGCATTACAGCTCCAATTGTGTAGCATAGTGATAAAAGAAGAATTCCTCTCTGGGGAGGAAATTGCCTTCTGGGAAGGCAGCATGACTCACCACTAACATACCTCTATTGCTGAGGATTAATTTAATGTTACACAGTATTGTGGAACCTAGATAGCTTATTTGCCAGCCTGTGGTTATTTTCAGATTTAATTCTTCACAGAACGATTTTAACTTTGATTTCTGGCTCACAGGGTTAGAGGGGAGAGATGATGTTGGGTTATGGAAGGTGTGGCTTGGACAGATTTCTTTCTCAAGTCTGTCTTGCTTAATGGCCCATAGGGAGTCCTCACGTGTATACAGCGCAGCAAGAATTGTATTGTAGACACTTTTGAAAACCTGGCTTTGGCTTGAAAAGTTGTAGCAACGTTATTTTATCACTTGAAAAATTTCTTTATTTGACCCGTAAGTTCCAGGGAGCATAGCAGCTTTTCTTCTTCTTGTAACAAGCTAAAAATAAAGTCATGAATTGGGAACAGTTGAGATTATGGCACTTATTTTTCTTGGTATTCCTCTTCTGTCCTGTGCCTCTGTACTTTCCTGGTTATTTACTGAGCTTTGTGCAGTTTAGTTCAACAGGGGTCTTGATACAGGGTCACAGAAGAGGAGTGTAAAAGGAAATGTTACCTAACACCAAATTCAGCTGGGGCAGTCCTGGGAAATTCTGGGTAAAGTCAAGCCACTACAGAGTTGCACTTTCACCTGTTTTACACAGACTTAGCTCAGATCCCTTCTGTATTGACTTTGAGATTTCACATCCAGCTGGAGTGGCACTTTGGCATTTCAGAGAAGATTGGGGGGGCTGCCCTCACTGTGTAGCAATAAAGGCAAATGAGCGCAGCTTTTGCCAAGTGTTATTCTTTCAAACTTTTTTTGGCTGGATCTGTGAATTTGATTTTATGAAGAGTTTTTCCTCTTCTGCCAGTGAGGGAAGTTTGATTCCTTTTGGCTGTCTAGATTTAAGCTGTGTGATTGCACTGCTCTACCTGTTCAGCCATGACAATAAACAGAGAGGTTATTTGATCTTCAGCTAAAATTACCATCCTCAAAAGCATTGGTTTAGCAATTTGAGAACTCATACATTAGGAAGTATGGCTCTTGTCAAAATGGAAATGTTTCCTGGGAATATCTGTTGGAAGAGGCTTTTAACATTGGATTCATAATATTTGTGTTGCATTACCTGCAATATGTCAATTTTGTTTGCCTATTTGGTCAGTCCCTTTTCTAGAGGGGTAATAAATTCAGTAATTAAGTTTCTGGTGGTTTTGTCTGGGTTTTTTTATTTATGCAAACACTTGTCATATAATGTAAACTTATAGTTGTCATAAAGCAACTAATAACTGTATTTTTTGCATCTCTAGCTGGTAAGCATTAGCTGGTAAGCCACAATTATTCGCTTCCTACCAGATTCCTTAGGTAATTTAGATGTGATCAGTGTCACTTGAAATTACAAACTGCTAGATCCTGTTGTCAGCTGTTGAAATTAAGATTTTGAAATGTATCACCAGCAAGATAAGAGGTGTAATTGCTAATTAGTGGTGGGACAGAGTGGATGTTTTGTACTAATACAAACAGATAATTAAGCAGGATAAGAGGATTGGGAAGAGCTTCAGCTCATCCGTAGTCTTAGAGGGAAGAAAACATAAAAGCTGTAGATTAAATTGTTGCATATCCAGACTGACTTCTAGCTTTCTCTTGGTTTGGTAAAGATGCCACATGTGACATTATGATGAAAAAATTCTGGAAGTGCTACCTATACAAAATGTCTTAGAGATATGACCAACTTACCTGATGGTGATCTGATGGCAGCAAGTTCTGAACTGTGGCACCCTTAATTTTAAATGCAATATTCCTTCCACAGGATGAATACTCCATATTTCCTCAGACGTACTCCATAGACATCAATGGCTACATTCTTGTTTATTCAGTCACGTCAATAAAAAGGTAATAAAATCTGTTTGTGTTCTTTTCTTTAAATATTTCCTGGGTTTAGCTCCTGCCTCTGGTATATTTTATGTGTGATTATTCAATTAATCTCTCTTTCCCTTAGAAGTATAATAGGAGTGAGTATTAATGTTTTTTCAGAAACGTCCCCTCAGACCCATATGTCACAGATGCTTCTCAGAATAATGTGCAAAGTACCATTAAGAAATGAGATAGTGTTAAACTACACTGTTTTGAGGTGTAAGTAAAAGTACAAAGGATTATTTCAGAAATAAGTAGAGTTTATTGGTCTTGCATCAGATACAATGGCAGACTTAAATACAAAGCTAAAGGGCACTGTACATTTATGTGAAGTACCCAATTTGTTGCTAGATCATTCCTTCAGCCTTGTAGCTTTTTACAGTACTGAGATTCCTTTGACTTCTTGTCTTGAATTGTCCTGATTAACCATAGAAATATTCATACAAACAGCAACATATGACTTTTGGACTGTAAATGCACTCTTGGCATGCTGCAGCAATTAATCTTCCCTGAAGGTTGTCCCAGAGAATCTCTCTTGTCCTTGCTGTTCCCTGTCCATTCTGACAAAAGGACAGAATCCATCTTACCTGAAGACAGGCAAGACACATCGGCCTTTGTGCGACTTTGTCATCTTCTGTTATTTCCTCCCTTCCTCTGGTCATCTTGCTTTGTTTAAATACTGGTTATCCTTGAATAGGTGTTGATTTTCTAATATTGTACAGCATCTTTATTAGGACAGCTGAATATTTTCTGAAATTTTTGTTTGAATAAAGTGATTAAGACCTTAGACCTTCCAGCCTCATCAAGTACGAGAGAAGTTGATGCTTCCCTTCTATTTTCAAAGCAGCTGGTGAGCTTTTTACAAGTGCTGAAGTGTTTCATATATTTTGCTCTGAATCAAACAAAACTGGATATTTCAAGCTCTTTGATAGAATGTCATAAAATACAGGTAAAGCAACTTGCCTGTTGGCTCTTTTTCTTCTCAAAGGAAGGATACAGTCTGGTTATAAACTTGTGCTTCTTGCAAGGTCTTTAATGTCGAACAGATTTCACAGTTCTTCATTCTTGGTTTTCATCTTCAGTTCTGAAGTAGAGAAGGGCAAGCATGTGTTAGGCTTTTATGTGTGTCTAGAGATACTAAACTACCAAACTGTTGGGTCTGAGTTTTTTAGTGAGAAGTTCAGTGGTGGTGCTGATTAACTTGTATGAAATAGGAGTCAGTATTCTCTGCCCTAAGTAGACAGTGGTCCACTCCTAAAGCAAATACAAAGGTGTTCACTGATATATGGTACTTGGAGGACAGAAATGCCTCTGACTGAAACCAGTGTGCATCACTCAGAGGATTCTGCAACCTATGCTGTTCCCTGTTTGGCAGCTGAAGGACATGTTCTTTCTCAGCCACTGCAGTTGTTGCCTCATGGTGTCTTGAGCTCAACAGGTGAAGAAATGAACATCTGATGTTGTGGTAGCATTCAATCAGTTAAACCAGGTTTTTATGGTAAAAATACAAACAGGACAAAACAGAGTGAGGCTGTAGGTCAAAAGTCTTTTCATCACTATTTAATCTTGATCAGTTTATTATGAGTTTTTATTGTTGTTGTTGTTATTTCTTCCTTAAAATTTCGAAGTGTCAGTGATCCTGTCTTATTCAATTCCTTGTGTTCTGTATCAAGACAGTGTTAAGGTGATAGGAAAGATCTTCCACAATACTCTGGTAGCTTCGATGACTTGCCCAGACAATGAGATCACAGTCACCATCTGTCCTGACTTCTGTCAAAGTGTGTCTATTGATCCAGCTGGGCGAGAGCTTTGACAGCAGACTTAATAGAAATGCTCTTTTTAAAGTTACCATCTTCCCTGCTAACCTCCAGTGGGAAGTTTAAATAGAACTTGAATAAAAGCTACTGGCCTACATTTTTCATATTCCCAGGCTCTCAGCAGCAAGGTTACTGGAAGGCTTTTGCTCTAGTTCAGCTTAATTAAATTCCAATTTTGTATCTTGCTAGGTTCCATGATTTTGTGTAACACGTTTATCTGACAGCTAGTAATGGTTTTTTTTGTATTTCACACATTGAACTGTTTGCTGTAACCCATTTGCTTGACAGAATTGGATGGGACCTCTTATGGTCTCCAAATCTCAGAGTTTCACAGCTTGATGTGGTGGTGCAATTTTTGGATTGGTCAGTCCTTGCTCCTTTTTTGTCCTTTCTCCTTTCAACATTATTAATTTGGAAAGCTTTCTAGAACATTAGTTGGTCAAGCCAATTTCATTCCTGGCAGTTCTTAGCAACTTGTTTCTGTGTCAGAATTGTGTTTGAGTTTAAACAGCACTTCTCCTGTGGTTTCGACCTTGATCTGTTAACGTGGATCAGTTTTTTACTTGTAGTATTTTCACTAAAAAAGGAAGCTCGTGCACGATCTCAGACAAGCAGATAAGTACCCAAAGTGGGGAAATGGATAACCTAGGTTGGACAAGAGCACTTGGCAGCATTGTGCATGGGAGCCTCAGGTGAGGAGTCGCCAGGGTGCTGTGGTGTTTTTCTGGCTAAGCTGAAAACAACACACCTAACAGGAAAGGGAAGCAGGGATTGTACTGTCCTAGGGATTCAGTTAGCCTGTGGATAGTGTGCTAAGATCTTTCCTCTTGCTTCAGACTGAGAAACAGTTTTGTAGTCTGTAGCAGATGTCTTTTTGGTAGCATTTTTATTCTTTCAGTTTGCAGGGTCACTGAGTTTGTGCGTAGCAATGCCTCTCGACTCTGTCACAGCCAAGCTCCATTCAACTCATGTTTCCTAAGTAATTATGAGTGTCTAAGGCAAGTTCTCAAGACTAGAATTTCACTAATACCTTCTCAGCATAAGCTCCTTGGGTCCCTGAAGTCCTTTCATTGATTCCACATTTTCGTGTAATCTGTAGTATCCTCCTTGAGTTACCAGTAGCAATTTGTGCCAGACCAAGTCACGCTTATGTTTACAAAGAACTCATTTTCTTGATAGGATACACTGAAACTATTAGCTGAGCATGGAGAAGCATTGTGTTCCACACAGTCTCAAATATTATTGCTGGAGTCTGACAAATTGACCTACTTGACAGAAAATCCGTCTTAAATGTGGTACAGTTTATTGTTCTGGAAGTGAGAGGTTTTAATGCTTTGAATGGTGTTTTTAGGCACCAGGTCTTTGATTGCTCTGAGCTGGAAGCGTGTTTGAGTGCTGCTCTATTTTTAAGAGTTTCAATTCTAATTGAAATGCAGTGCAAGTCAAGGCACTGCCTGTAGCTAACAACCTTGGAAACTGGAAAAGTTCAGGTCCCTTTTCTGTTGTCTAGTTGTGTGTCTCATCCCTGAGCCTGTGCCTCTCTTAAAACAAATCCGAGCTGTGCACTTCATGTACCAGCATTTTTTCTGTAATGTAACCAGAGGAGCACAACATCTGCTCTTCAACCCTGTTTGTAGCTTGTTCTGCAAAGTACTGAATGTCAAATGCAGTGGATTTTGTTAGTGAGGTTTTTGACTTGATATTTTATAGTACTGCTTCTTACCTCCTGTCATCCAAACTTCACCTATGTGGTAGGGGAACAGACAAAGAGTATTTGAATAATCATTGTTTCAGTGCCATCTTGCTAATCAGTTTACTCACTTCCCATAGAAAATTAAAATTTTGGGCTCCTTTTGGCTTTTACAGAAATAAAACATAATTATTATATATGAACTAAATGTGCTTTAAAAAGAATGTGTTCTTTTAAGATGGAGCTTGCCTAACTAATTACTTTTTCTTCCAATTTGCTTTAATTTGACATACTCATCCAGGATTGTTGGACTGCAGCAGTTAAATTTCTCACTGCTGATAAAAACCAGATGAGAGGTGGGAGGGACTTGGGGTGATTCTGTGTTAGATGCATCAGTCCTGGGTAATGTTATTTATTTCTGCAAATACCATAACTGGGGAGGCTGTAAGAGTAGGCTCAGGCTGGTCTCTGCTGCTGCTGGGACCAGTTTGCTGTTATTACAGAAACGAGTAAGACTTCCAGCATCTTTGTAGTTGTGCATACATAGAGTAAGTTTTAAACACAACCTACATATGCATTTAATTGCTTGTGTATTGGGTATTGAGGATAAACATCAGAGTGCATGTGTGACTTCATCCCTTTATTTTGCAGTTTTGAAGTGATAAAAGTTATCCATGGCAAGTTATTGGATATGGTGGGAAAAGTCCAGTAAGTAGTGACACTTTCATCTCATTTCATTGCAGGCATGTTGCTAGTGCTTTGTTCAGTATACTGTAACTGTTCTGAAGTTCTGAACTTTCTTTCACAGAATACCCATTATGCTGGTTGGAAATAAAAAAGACCTGCATATGGAACGGTATGTGAACTCCAGAATGTGGGAAATGCAAGGCAGCAGCCCACATTCCTGTGGCTGCAATGCGCTGGGTTTGTTCTTGGCTTTCCAGAGCCAAAATCAAATTGTAGGTTAAAATAAGTTACTGGCAAAGGAATTGTGTCCAGAATGTGAACTCCAAGCCATGAACTTCTGTTGTAATGTTGACTTTTTGCTGTGAGGTTCTAGAGACAGTCATTAACACACCGGGTTTTTTTCAAAGTAAGTAACAGAAGTGTATTTGTCACAAGAGCAATACAAGATGATATTACAGATTATGAAAACAAAGCAATACTTTGGGACAACTGCACTTCTGGGTCACAGAGCAGTTTTACCTGGCCCAGAAGTGCATTTGGCAGCAGCCAAAAGCAAATGCTTTGGATCAGACTTCACAAGACGTTCTTATTACAATGCACTTAAGTGTTTTGGTACTCTGAGGTATTTCTTGACATAGCAGATTCCAATTCTTCTGCAAGTTATGAGAAACATATTTTTCTTTCTTTGGTCAGGGTGATCAGCTATGAAGAAGGGAAAGCTTTAGCAGAATCCTGGAATGCAGCTTTCTTGGAATCCTCTGCTAAAGAAAATCAGGTAATGGATTCAAGAATCACTTTAGTCAAATAGCAGTGTAATGGATGACTCAGAGTTTCACTAAATAAAGGAACCTAAAATATTTGCATGTACTGTACAGATATTTTGTGTAGATGGAAGCAGAATGGCTGTATGCACTCAGGTTTATGTACACAAGTTTTTCCCTGCAACTGTCAATGGGAGGAGGAAGTGAAGAACTGTAAGTTCAGCTTCACTGAACATATCAGAACATATAGTGACAAACTAAAGCTCAGATCCACAGGGTGGGTGGAACAGGGTCTGTTACCTTAAATCGGAGTCACTGCTGGCAGAGCAGTGATTTGATGTAAAGTGATGAACCTCATGTTTTAAGGTCCTGGGCAGGCTCAGTCTCTCTAATGGGGGAATAATCATTTTGTCTCATGTTTATGGTCAACAATGCTACAAGTTATTTGAGTAAAGTTGGATTTTCCCTGAAAGAAAGACTTGGATTATTTTTTGGCAACAGATATGGAACACTTGGAGTTAGTTTATCAGTATTTCTCTTTCTGGCTAAGGCTTGCATTAACCTTGTCAAAACTGGGCATGATGGAGGCATGAAATTTCTCAATATCTTCTCTGTATGCAGGAGAGCTTCAAATGCATACCAAGGGAAATCAAATTGACAGTGTAAAGAATAAACCTGTTTAAAATGTCTGATCCTTTTTTTTCCCACCCTTTTTTTTTAAATAACTTAATCTGGATTAGGCAAAGCTGTTGCCTGTGCTTTTGAAACGCATCTTCAATATGCTCTCCTGCATACAGAGAAAATAAAAAGAGCACAAGATGCTCCTTGATTTGCATTCTCTGTCCCAAGCATCAACTTTTGGCATATGTTCACAATGTGTAACAGTGCAGCAATTGATATCCAACAGAAGAATATCTTACTGATAACATTTCTGGAGTTTTTATTGTTCTTGAACCAAGAAGAAAAAAGTCATGTTTATTTATGTAAAGAAGCTACAAGCTTTGCAGGATGCTTGGTATGTCCTGTGTGTTAACTTGCTGCACTGACACAGTCTCCTGGACTGCCGTGTATTTGTGCTCCTGTATTAAGTTAAGCTGCCAGCTGTAGTTTATGTATCAAACTTGGTACCCTTCAGGGAAATCAAAATGGGAATTGTATATCAGATATTCAAAATCCTGAACAGTCCTGTACAAATCCCACCCAAAAAATCCAGAAGTCCTGTGCATTCTGGCTGTCAAAGGTCTTCCTTTCTGCAGGATCCTTCAGAATAGTGATTGCAGGTCGCTGTAAATTCTGTTCCTCTGGATTTAGCAGGAGGTTGTTAGAGGCAGGTGCCTGAACACAATTCCTGCTTCATGCCTGCTACATAATACACTTGGTAAATTTGTCCAGCTTCAGAAGTCTGGCAGATCAGATGTCACTTCTGAGATGGGCGCCCGCAGCATGTGACCATCCTTCAGGCTCTCTGGCACGTTTCCTTCAGAGGCTTGGGATGCGTGGAATAAAGTGTGAAGGAACCCAACACTGGCACTGCTGCCTCAGTCTTCTCACACGTTTCCAGCTCCAAAGAGGTGGAAGATTGAGTTTTCAAAGCCAAGTGTGGAGTCTGGAGCTGTGAGGTGCTGGGGGAAGAGGAGACACCAGGCATTGTAACATCTCTCCCTGTGAGTTGGACCAGGAGCACTTCTGAACTCATTTGGGTTTTCTCCTCCAAATCCTAATCTGACAGGATCAAAAATGCTGATACATAGACTTCTGTCAGGACAGGGCATCTTTTCTTACTCTGAAACTGTCTGGTCTGGGGGGAAAGAGGGTTTGTTTTGAACTTGATAACAAGCTGTGTTGTCATTTTCCTGGTACTGAGTGTTCATCTTACGTAAGTCAACATTACTGGAAAAAGAAGTCTATTGGCACTTCTTGCATGGAGGTTCATCCAAATAATCACCTGTACTGGCGTGGTACAGCAAATGTAACTTGACTATGAAGATTAATTCCAAACTTCTTCCAGAAGTGCTTCAGCTTTTGTTTGTTTAACAGAAAGCTGGTTTATGCTTAAGGCATGAGTTGGACTGGATCAGGGATTTGGAACTTGAGCAGAGTTCAAAGCTTCTTGACTGGGAGGATGTGTTAATTCTCTTTAAAACCAAGCCCATCTGTATTTAATGGATTTGGAACAGAAATGTGACAATTTCTGATGTGCTGGTCTGAGACTGGTTGTGTACATGATGTTCTTCACAGTGGTGAGGAGAGGGGATCTCCCTGATAGCGAAGGCTCTTTTCCCTCTCTTCTACCTTCCTGCTTTGCCCCTCCCACCCCCAAAAAATCCTTTTTGGAGCATCTGTGAGAGTCCAAGGAGCATAACCCAATTATATTGGGCAATTAAAATAGTTCTATAGATTAACTTAAACAAACTATGCCTATTCTGCCAAGAGTTATCAAAAGATAACACGTCCTAGAAATGGCATGACTTGAAGTAGATGGAAAGTGAGAGAGGCAAAGATTAAAGCTGCAGTGATGATAAATGGTAGTGGCTGGCAAGAGTTCTCAAGGTCAGATAGATTTGAGTGTGTTCCAGCTCCTCCAGACGTGGGTGACCTGGTAGGACTTTGGGAGGAGCCTGCATATCACCAGCACATCAGTCATCAAGGGAAATCCCCGGGCTTTGGGAAGGCAGTCCTGACACTTAATGGAAAAGACCTCCCTGAGAGGGCTGCTGGGCTGTTACTGTCATATCTTCTCAAGCTGCTTAATTATTACCAGACATGTTGAACTGCTTTGGCTAACTTCAGTGACTTCAGGCCTTTCTTGTGGAATTCCCTGCACAGTGTCACCCAGGCAGTAGTAGAGTGCTTTGTCTTAATCCCAGTGCAATAAAGTCACTCTTGGAAATACAGTCAGAATCCAAATTGGTCTTAAACCCAGGTGAAGCTGGGAGCCAACTTCTACTGGAAGAATTTAGGAAGTAACAAGCAACTAAGTTGTGTTCATCCAGTTATGCAAAATTCATTAGATAAATTGCAAGAGGAGCAAAGAAATAGCAGAATAATTGCTTCTTACCAAAATGGAGCTCTCTTAAAAAGCAATTGCTTGGTTGTGCTTTTTTCAAAGGCAGCTTCATCTTGGAGCTCAGAAGTTGCACTGCTTAGTAAATGCTTCAGAGTAGCTTGGAATCCAGAGATCTGATGTGTTTGGACTGGCAAAGGATGGGGGGCAAAACCCTCTTTTACCTGGCTGTTGTTGAAATTCCTGTGACCAGTTCTGTGCTAGGATAAACCAATAGTGTGAGCAGCTGAGAGTTTCCTCTTTGAAATAATAAAATAGTTGCCAAAGGATGACTGCAGCACTGTGGGCTGGGTTTGGGTGGTTGTACCTCCCTGCTGGCTCCTGGCAGCACATTCCCGACTCCCTGCTCGTGCAGGGAATCTGCCTCCCCAGCTGCCTGTCCTGCTCACACCAAGGGCACATCTGCAGCAGCAGCTGAGCCTCTGGTGTCCCCTGCTCAGGGATGGGCTCTCCAGGCAGCAGGTGTTGCCCAGCCTGGCATCTCTTCTGTTTCCTCAGGGAGAAAGGTAGAAGGAAAAGCCAGATGGCTTCCTGTGGGCTAGGTGTGACCCACATTCCATAATTGGACCATATGGAGGCAGATGCATATAAAGTCTGGCTGTGTCCTTTATTCCTTGTCACAAAAGATCTTCCTGCATTGTTTAAAGGCTCGGTCTGAAACTCTTCAGCATGTTTGAGCTGAATTACAAATTCCAAAGTGTTCACTGTAGGACAGTGATTAAACCTTCCCAGTGTATATGTATTTTCTGTGAAATGAATTAACAAACCCTGTGAACTCCTACATCTCAGTGCTTCAAACAGCATGTCTTTGACAGGGAATGTGCAGCTTTTTGGTTGACAGAGTAAGTTGTGGAGGTTTTTTAATGGGCGCTGTGAAACGTGGGCAAAAAGAACTTGTGCAATAAAATGAAACCATTGAAAATTTCAACTCTAAGGAAACAGTGGTGCAGTATATTTGTAAATCAGTGCATCACCAGGTTTTGATTAAAGCAGTTTGATAGCAACTCCAGTCCTGGCCATGTTTCTCCTAAAGTCTTAATTTGCCCAGGAAGGGTGTTGTATCATTACTGAACTAACAAGCCACTTCTGTCAAGTTCTGTTGGGATTGCAGGAAACTCCATTATAAGGAGGAATACCCTATTTCCAGCTGGTGAAGTACTTTAAATAGTTCCAGAGATCATACTGTGCACAAACAGTATAAATATGGGAAACTTTAACATTAAGTCTAATCTTGTTAAGATTGCTGTAGGGCTTCAGTCAATGGGATTAATTTGGAAGTGATCCAGTTAAGAATTATATCTTGTGGAGGTGGAAAAACATCTGTTAGATCAGAATATGTAGCCATAAATCACAGGGTGCTCTTCAGCCTGCTGATTAAAACCAACAAAACCCCCTTTTTATCCTCTTTCTAGCATGGCTGCTTTTATATAATTTATATACTTTCCTATGCCTGAAATTCTGAAGTGGATGGCCAGAGCTTGGATCAAATGGCAGTCTGAGACAGTCAGGAGACCATTTCCAAGCTGAAGATTCACACACTGAAGCTCTAGTCATGCCGTTCAGGCTATTTAAAGTGTAACCCCTTTACTCTCAAAAGGACTTCATCAAAAGATATTGCTCAATATTAGTGATAGTTCAGCTTGTGCTTTCCCCTCGTGTCCTTGCACTGTGTCTAACACTGATCTTACTGATAGGGACAATGAGAAAATCAAGAGTTGTAAAGTCATCCCTCATACTGAGCTGTGCAAAGTCACTGTTGAGAGCTGGAAAATCTGCTGCCTTCTGTAATTACTCATTATCTTAGAGATTACTGAGAGCAAGTGGATTGGTTTATTCTCCGGAGCAGCGCAGCATCCAAACCTTCCGTGCTGTCAGTCACTCGGGGCAGGCTCACCATGCAAAGTACAGTGATTACAGTTGTGAACAAGCTCTGTTGTGAACCTGGCTCAGTTTGTGCCTGCCCTCCCTGCCAAGGGTTGCTGTGGATGAGGGTTTGCACTTCCCTTTGAAACTAAAATTACTGCGTATTCCCTCTTCACTTTCAGAATAAGCATTGGATGTGCGTTTATCTGCTGATGTAGCTGGTAAAACTGCTAACATTTTTTAGTTTTTCTTTCAGTAAGTGGGAGGTCCCTCCTAATGGTGTGCTCTCTCTTTGCAGACTGCCGTTGATGTTTTTAAGAGGATAATTTTGGAGGCAGAAAAAATCGATGGGGCAGCTTCACAAGGGAAGTCTTCATGCTCAGTAATGTAATTCCACTGCAGAACCTGAGAACACTGGGAATACATTCTACCTGAAGAAGCAAAACTGCCCATTATCTTTAAGGATAAACTATGCTTCTTTTTTTTTTTTTTTTTTTTTTTTTTTTCCCTTTTTTTAATTTTTTTTTTCTTCTGTTAACCTGAAAGATAAAGAGTTGGTTTGGAGCCTTTCCCTTCAGATTATGTTAAACTCTGACTCCTGTGCAAATGGCTTCACTTCCATTTTCAAATTCTAAGCAATCATATTTTCAATTTATATATTGTATTTCTTAATATTATGACCAAGAATTTTACTGGCATTAATTTTTCAGTGTAGTTTGTTGGTTAGAATAATCATCAAAATGATGCATATTGTTACACTACTATTAACTAGGCTTGGATATCAGTGTTTCTTTGTGTTAAATGTATACTTGTAAATAAAATAGCTGCAAACCTTAAATGTTCTGTTTATAATTTTTCGTTGATTCTTCCATATCAACTTTTTTTTTTTTTTGTGAAAAATGTTCACCTGCTGACCTTAAGAGGAGGCGTGAGATCCTTGGAGCCAATGGATTGTTTGACTATTGCTTGGGAAGTTGTTTGCGAGTGATCCCAAACGTTTTTGCTACTGGAACTCCAGGCTGGCCAGGCAGCTCTGCTTTGCTTTGTGCCCAGTCACGGGAAGGAGAGACAAGTGCCAGCGTTATTTGGAAGGGAAGGCCTGGGTTTCAGTCAGAACCTGCTCTGTGTTTTCCTCTGTAACCGTTGAGTAAAGGGTGCGCAGACCCGCCCCGAGTTCCTGCGCTACGGACTGTTCACGCGGACTTGTGACTGGGAGCGCTGTCAGGATGGAGTGGATTTATCCAGGTCACAAGCGTAGACTTGTTAAGAGAACAAAAATGTCATTTAAAATAAACTGCACGTCCTGAACAAATCAGTGTGGGCTGTTTGTTGTGAATTCCTGTGCTCCTGGGTAGCGCTGGTAGAGGTGAGCGGCCTCTGGATGCCTGGCCATGGATAGTTCAGGGTCCCTGCACAGCTTTCTGTGACCAGTTCCAAGCTTTTCCGTGGCTTTTGGACTAGAGGCTTAGCAAGCTGTAATGTCTCAAGTCTGGAAACAAACTACTTACAACTACAATATATTTTAAAATTTACAATATATTTTAAAAATTTGCAGTTGACCTACTTTGTACTGAAAAGCAGAACAAAACCCAAAACAGTGAAAACAAACAAGGCTGACTTGGGGAACAGTTAATGAAATGAAGTGTTTCTCCTGCATTTTTGTGTTCATTTGAAAACTTAATTTTTGGCAGAAGTACATAGGAAGGGAAAGTTGGAGTGGTTTTGCAACCAGAATTAGCTTTTACCTTCCAGTCTGTCCTAAAAGATACAAATGAAGCATTTTGTTCCTTTGTTTTCTTTGTGCAGTTGTTCCCTCATAAGATATAGAAACTGGTCTACACCTCTCAAAAGTGTATGTAGGAAAACTTGGTATTGTCTTTGCTCATCATGAGAGTAACTGGTAAAAAAAAAGTTGCCCTTTTTCTGCACTTAGGATATTTCCCAGTGTTTCTGAAAACCCGTGTTCCATGGATTCTCGGACCTTGTGCCAAGCACAGGTTGCGTAGCTGGATGATTGTCATGCATGAGGGATTGCTGGAGTTCAGCAGAGAGCTTGTTCAGGGAAACAAGTCCACACTTTGATTTTGGAACCAGACTGAGCCGGGGCTGTTTCCTGCCCAAGAACCTGCAGCACTGGAGCAAGGGTTGCTGGGCTGGCAGTGGAAGGCTGAGGATGCAGAGCATGGCCCGAGGAGCACAGCACAGGGTGTGTCAGTTCAGTGTGATCCTTCAGTGCCCGATCCCTGGGATGGATGAGCTGTTGCATGACCTGAGGCTGTGGTGTTGTATCACTGACACAATGTCGTGTTCTGCGTCACAGGGTGGAAATTCTGGAGTAACACAAACTTCAGTGACCACATCTGCTCCAGTTTTTTGTCAAACTGGCTGCAGGTGTACTGGCATCAGTCTAGCCCCCGAAACAGCTGGTGCATTGCTTCTTGAGGTGTGCCAGCTGCTGAAGGTTTTAAAGGAGATGGATGAGGACATGTGCAATTTAATACTCTGGGATAACAGGTCCTGCCTTCCAGTGGTGAGGCTTTCCAGAAGGGCTTAAAGGCAGGCCCTGGCTCTCTGGATGGCTTGTGGTGGGAGTTTCTGAGACTTGAAAGGGACATTTCATGAGGACATTTAGTGATAGGACAAGGGACAGCGGCTTCAAACTGCAAGAGAGTAGGTTTAGAATAATTAATAGGAAGAAACTCTTAAGGGCAGTGATGCACTGGAACAGGCTGCCCAGTTTATGGATGCTCCACAAAGCCAGGCTGGATGGGGCTCTGAGCAACCTGCTCTAGTGGAAGGTGTCCCTGCCCATGGCAGGGGGGTGTGAACTGCATGGGCTTTTGGGTCCCTTCCAGCCCAAACAATTCACTGAGCCCTGGGAGACATGTACTGCTCTTGCATTTGCTGTAATAGCTGGAGAATTGAACTCATTCACATACGTTCTTCCCTTCCTGTTTCTGCTTCATCCAGTAAAAAATGGAAATTATTCCACTTGTCCCAGCCTTTCTCTGCTAATAAGATCTAAAGGCCAGCCATGTGCAATAGTCTTGCAGTTCTGCTGAAACGTGTAGTCAAGCGTGAACTCCTCGTCCTTGGCTGTACAATCTGAAAGAGATTGCCCTTGGCTTCTCAGGGTGGCACCTTCAGCAGCTGGAGTCTTAACAGAGGCTGGGGCAGCCTCGTGCTTCCTTGTACTGAGCTGGCACAGGTTGGTTCTTCACCCTGAGAGCCCTGAAGTGGGCGGTGGGCAATCGCAAAGTCCTGTTATGTACAGAAGCAAAATACTGCTGCCTAGCAAACTGCTGCTTGCCTGGAGTTAATGAATTTATACAGCTTTGTCTGCCAGCTGCCCTGATCCTTTGGAGGCTTCTGGAGGATTGTGATAAATGGTGCATGGATGAGCAGGTAAGTCATGGAGGAAATAAGTTCTCTGGTCCAGGCTAGGAGAAGAATTATGTAAACCTAATAACGTTGTTCTTAAGGGATGATCATTTGCAAAAGTGGAAGTGCAAAGATCCTTTTCCTGTTGAGGAAATGAGGGAAATTTTTTCACTGTGAGGTTGAGTGCATTCCACCAGCTTCCCACTTTGGACATACTCAAAAGCTACTTGGATGTGGTCCCAAGCAACCAGCTCTGGGTGACCCTGCTTGCGCAGGGGCTGGGCCAGGTGTCCTCCAGAGGTCCCTGCCAACCCCAGCCATTCTGTGATTGTATGAAGATTAACTACTCTAAGTCATGTTCAGTTCTCATTGACTTGTGTGGATTTACAATGCCCTGGTTTGGAAGTGACTCTTGCCTTGCTTGTGCCCCTGTCCAGCTCCTCGCTTTGCTGTGTGAATAATCCTGAGTCCCAGAGCAAGAACTGCCTGTCTTCCAGCCTGCTATGCCTGGAAATGCCAAGGACGAGGAAGGCAGTGGGGCAGGTGAGCTCAGCAGGGGAAGGATGGACTGCAGGTGCTAAGTGGATACATGAGCCGCCTTCTTCCTCTTGTTTCCATGCATAGTAAAGTTTGTTCCTGCCTGATTAACTCCATGACGGGGAAAGTTTGGGGAGTCAGCTGTGGGTCTCTGTGTAATGCTTCTTCCCAGCTTCTGGAAAGGGTTGGTGAGTCCATGCCAGAGAAGAAAAAAGCTGGGAACTGTTCTCATTGTTCCTGTGTGTCTGCAGTAGCTGTGCTGTAGCATCTGGACGAGGTGCAGATGTCCCAGGCGCTGTGCAAGCGCGGTGCAGGTGGTGACCATGTGCCCAGGCTTGCTGGGCTTAGCCTGCTAATTACCACTGCTGAGCTTGAGCCTCTCCAGAAGGAGAAATCAACAGCTTCTAATTAGCCCTTATGTAATCAGGACTGCTCATCTTCAGAGCATTTTGCTAATACTGACTCATCTTCACAACTTCATCTAATAAGGTCAAAATCGCTCCCCTTTGTCAACTGGGGAGGGGGAGTGAAAACCTTTGCACAAAAAAACCTTTGCCTTCAACTCCTGCAAGCATGCAGAAATGTAGCTAAACTGGTCTGGGTGATGGGTGTCCTCAGCATGTAGCTTTTCCTTGGATATCCTGTTTCCCTACTGGAAGTTTTACTGTTTTGAAATACAATGAAAACTGAAAGGATTTCACCCCCCAGGCTTTCTGATGCTTTCCAAAATGAAGTCCAGGTCCCATCTCAGATGCTGAGATGTGCGATGATCCCTGGACAGAATACTGATGAAAACAGGACTGTAATGGGCTAAACCTACCAGCAGGTCCCATTTCCAAGGTGAAGAGCTGTTTTTCCTAGCAGGAAGCCACCCAGATCCATCATTCTGTGGCAGGGTTTGCTCAGTCTGAGAAGGTTTTTTGGAGTCCTTACCCCACATGGGTGACATGAGGTGTTGCTGGCATGGGATGTGTGGTGGGTCAGGGTGTAGGATGGCCACCCTTGATAGAGATATTCTAGAGATTTTTATGTTGTAGTCCATCCATGCTGAAGGCAACACATTGAACCCCAAACTAGTGCCTGGCAGCTGATTCCCTTTTCCAGCAACAGGGGATGTATTCTGCCAGTGAGGGTGTGGGTTGGATGTTTTCCAGAGATGTTCTGCAGTCAGTGTACCCAGCCCTGCAGGCAGCTCTGGGAGGCAGCACATGGTGTATTCAGGTTCAGGGAGTGGGTTAATCACCAGCAGAAATTGGTACTTTTGGCAGCTGGTCTGAGATGGGCCAGGTCTTCAACAAGCAGCATTTATTTCACACAGAAACTCTCCCTTGAGTCATGAAGATGGTTTCTCCCTCAGGTCTTGCTGCTCTGAAGAGGCCCACAGGATGTGCTCATCATTCCCAGCAGCAAGCCAAAAATTTGTCTGTGGGAAGGAGCAAAACCCATGGTTGTTTCATATTTAATGAGCTCAAAGTATCTCCTACTGAGTTATGTGAAAAATCTATGAGCTTTTCAAAGCAAGGTGGTGTTTTGAAAGCCCTGAGCTAGGGATTTTCTGTGCCAGGTCTTACACTGTTTTGCAAATACTACAGGCTCCTCCCGAAGCTGTGGCCTTGTCAGAGGATGTGGAGCAACTCTTTGGCTGCTGCTCCATTAAGGGTTGTGTGGGGCTGCATTGGCTGTAGGAGGTACCTCTGAGCAGAATGCTAATCCAGCTAAGCCTCTGACACAGAATATTCCTGTTCACATTAGCGAGGTCACTCCCAAAGATTCACCTCCAGGAGTCACACCCTGCTCAGCTCCCCTGGCTCTGGCCTGGACAATTTGGAGAGCAAATTGTCTCTCACCACCTCACTCCTCAGTCTCGTGGCAGCAAAGGCAGGCAGGGATAGCACAGCCTGGAGCAGCCCCTGCAGACATCAAACCCAATTCCTCCCTCTAAACCAAACCCACAAAAGAATGTCAGATTTTTGGGTTTTCACTGTTAAAGCCAAATACTCAAACTTGTAAGTTCATTTCCGATGTTTTGTCCTTAAAGCAGCCACAGTGGAGGAAGGCTGCCCACAAACCTTTTGCTGTGGGACTCATGGTCAGATGTGATCCTGCACCTGGGCATGAGCAGGAGGCAAGGTCAGCCCCATCATGACATGCCTGAAATGCTGCTAGTGGCCACAGGCTCCTCAGGCTCTCTTTTCTCCCTTCCATTGATAGCCTTTCTGTCTTTGGCAAGGAGTTAAGGGGGTTTGTCTAGGAATTACCATTTATATTTATCCATATTCTTTTTTTCCCATCATTTTCCTTTCTTATTTCATATCTTTAACATGGTTTCTCAAAGAAATGAGGATAAAGTTGCCACACTTTTTCTCCATCTCTCCCGAAATAGCTTTTGAACCTGTTGGACAATTTCTAAGAAATCTGACAGCCAGGCACAAGTCTCAGGTTCATCAAGCTCTGGCACATTGAATTAAATGTCACACCTTAAGAGAAACAGGAAAATCCCCTCATGAGACAGAGCTGGAGGAAACCAGGCTTTTATCGTTCCATAAAAATCTCCTTCTGAGGCAATATTTGCTTTCCTGGGTGCTTTGGGGCAGTTTGCCATGGGTGCCGTGGGTCTTCCTCTCCAGGCACCCAACAGCTCATGGTCAATGCAAAGAGTGCATGAGCTACAACCTCAATGGATGGAGAATTGGGTCCCAGTGCCACCAACAGTGTCACCCCATTGTCCTTATGCTCCCAGCCATGACTCGGAAGAGGGACACTTCTCCTTCCCTCCCAGGGCACTGAGTGCCACAGGGAACTCTGCTGATGCCCCCATCTTGGCTGCTGCTCTTCCAAGTGGGACTTCCAAGTGCACTGTTGCTTTTCCCTCCACCATCTGGTGATTAATTTAACACCTTAAAATTGGCACCGGCATTTCAAAGAGGGTTTGGGCAGGGTTTTTTTTTTCAATCAGATGCGGCTTTTTTCATTGTTTCCTGCCTCACAGCACAACATGTACGTGTGAGCCGTGTTCCCGCGATGCCGGGGCAGGTTTGCCTGCATCAGCTGGAGGATATGTTTCCTGTCCCAGCACAAAGTGCCACCTCCCTCCTTCCTCCTCCAGCGCATCCCAGTCAGTGACATCCTCCAGCTCAGCCCACATGTGTCTGCACACGCGCTTATTAACTTTTACATCTTAATTGAAAGGGTGGCACACGTTTGAGCCCTAATAATGACATCCTTTCTCCCGAAGCAGTCTTTAATCTCGAGATGAAGCCGTGAGCCGAGGCAGCAGTGCGGGGCTGCCAAGCCAGGCTGCTGGCACCTGTGGGGATGGGAGTTACCTGCCAAGAAAGGAGGTTTTAGGGTTCAGATAGGGTTCGGAAGCGTATGCCTGATGGTCCAGGGAGAGAGGCGGCAGCAAGGGGAGGTGATGGGGGACCAGTGAGTGAGGAGGAGGAGGATTCAGTGAGCAGGAGCTGTGTGTGAAGTCTCTTACAGAGCTATAAAAAACATAAAAGACAAATCTCCTTTTAACATGGCCCCCTGGTACATCTCTGCATGCTGGTCCATGGGCCACCCCCATACATCTGCCTTTACCTCTTCCTAGCCTGGCTCATTAATATAAACTGATGGGGTTTATGGGCTGGGAGTTTCCTTTGCTATTTGTCCTGGGAATAACACAGTTAAAATTGCTGGATATTCTTATAACACAGATGAGGACTTTATGGTCTCAAATAGCTGCCATGTAAGTTACTTTAATATGGTAACTTTATGGTCCAAAAGTCCCTCTAATCCTGACTTAAAGCTGTGAGTCAGGACTTCAGTGCTGGAAGATCAAAACCTTCCTGAGAACGATGCTCATGAGTAACATTGGTGGGTTTGTGAGCCCAACCTTTGCATTTTGGAGGGGATCAGGTCCTCAGCTTTTGGAGGTGCCATTTAGAGATGTTCAAGGGTTGAATGAGAAACCATTGGTTTGATGGATGGAGCGCAATGTACGTTGGTGAGGAGCCTTCCAAGGACACCCTCTCTTGGCTGCCACACTGCAATAGGTGGGAAGAAGCTGGGAAAAAGCAAACCTAACACAGAGAAATTATGTGCCATGCTTAGAGATGATGCTGTTTCCTCATTTACTTGTTATCTGTTCTGAAGAATAAGACAAAGGACGGAAAAAAAAGAAAAGTAGGGGAAAACAGAGGGAGGAAGGAAACAAGAAATAGAAATAAAGAGGAAAAAAGGTCAAAAAAGTAAAAAAAAAAAAAAAAAGAAGTCCTCCAAAAAGGAGCAGTAAATGTGCACTGCTAATCAACCAAAGCCCTGCCAAGCAAATCTTTTGTCAGATCATCTGCCCAAAATCAAAAGCCCGGACTCAGCAGGCCCCGTTACCGGCGGTTCTGCCTACGAAGCAGGAAAGCGCAAAGCCCCCGGTTCCCGCGGCTTTGTTAAAAAGCCCTCGCGACACCAGCCCCGGCCCGGCCCCCCCCCGCCCGCCCCTATATAGTGGGTGTCCAATGATCTGTCCATCGCGGTTTTGGTCTGGCTCCCGCTTTTGGTCTTGGATAACAGCCAGCAGAAATGTCTCAATACTCAGGAAAAGTAAGTAACGACCCAACCACTTCCCTTTCAGCCTGGGGCTGGAGAGCCCGAGCATCCTCCGGGTGGAAGGAGTTGATGAGGATAATAGAGCCAGCAGATGCAGCATGAGTGGTGATCCCGGGAGCAAATTTGGTAGCAGGGATGGGGAGGGTGCGGCAGAAGGAGCTGTGTTTCGGGAGCCGAATTTCCTGTTTAAACATTCCTGCTGGAAATATGTGTGAGTGAGCACAAGGCGGCGAGAAGTGTCATAAATGCGGGATGCACTGCGTTCCCAGAAAAACAAATACGCTTCTTAGGAAAAAATGCCAGTGATGCCGTGCTCCTTTTGCTGGAAAGCAGCTAAAATACCCCAAGCCACCCTGAAATGATGCATCTGCAAGAGATTCCTATCTGCTTGGAATGGGAGTCTGGCTGTATCCCCGCTCCTCACCGCGGGCCCGTTCTCCTCCCTCCCCCCAGATCACTTTCTACGAAGGCAAATGCTTCACAGGCAGGAAGCTGGACCTCTGCGGCAGCTGCAGCAGCTTCCAGGACCAAGGTTTCCTCAACCGGGTCAACTCCATCTGCGTCCAGAGTGGAGCCTGGGTCTGCTTTGACCACCCCGACTTCCGAGGGCAGCAGTACATCCTGGAGCACGGCGAGTATCCCGATTTCTACCGCTGGAATGGACGCAGTGACCACCTGGGCTCCTGCCGGCCCGTCGGGATGGTGAGTGGATGCTGCTGGCATTGGCTCTCCCAGCCGGAGCACCGTTGGGTTTTGTTTCTCCTGGTCGCAGGAGCCCCGCAAATAAGTGTCACAAAAATTTGTGTTCTTTAGAAATAGCGTGTCCCATTGAGGACGAAAGAGTTTCCTGGGTAGGTTTGCCCCTGTTTGGAGTGGTCTGTGCAGGCCCCAAAGCCGAGACAGTCTCCTGTGTCCCCAGACAGGAGGAAGATACATCTTCTTCCTCCCACAATGAAACGCAGTGCCTTTAGCAGGATGAGATATTCCTGTGGTTTTCCAGATGAGATGGCAAGGTCCTGCTGGTACCATGTGCTTTTCCTTTTAATGTAAGCTGCTATGAGATATTCACAGGGGAATTCGGAAGGAGATTCGTTGCCCAAGGCAAGTTTGAGCTGCGGCAGCTCCATCTCCCCATGGACCCGGAGGGGAAGAGGGCAGCCCGAGGGCTTTCCAATGAGAACATGGGGCTTCTCCTAGCAAATTTTAGCTGAATTCTCTGCTCTTGCAAACCACCCTCTGACCCCAGTAATCCTAGACTAAACTCACTATTTTCCCTTCCCCTTATCAAGCTTTTAAAAGCATTGTCCATAGGAAGATCTAAATGGAAAGATTAAAAATTAGCAAAGAACAATGAGTATGGGTTGGGTCTTTCCATTGATTCTCCTATCACTGAGGGCCTCTGGGGCAATGATGAGCCCACTTGGAGCAGGTATTTCTCACTGGCCCTGAAACGGCTTTTGGCACAGCAGCGGGGCTGTTTCGGGTCTGTAACATCATTCCAAAAGCACCTCCATGATCCATACATGGAGGGATGCTGTGCCCCAGGCTCTGGACCCTGGCCAGCACAAGGATGTGCTCCTCCTTTCCTGGCCCAAGATTTTCCCTGTGAGATGCCAGCAAGGGCTTTGAGGCATTTGTGCAGCGCAGATTCCCGGAGGAATGTTTGCTCAGGCACGGTATCCACTTGGCTGCTGCCGGCGGCTGCCTGCTGCGGGGTTTGGCACTGCAGCCCGGCCTCCTTGTGTGCTGACGTTGTTTATTTGAAAAATGCATTTAGGTATTCTTTGAATTTGACTTAAAAATACCCTTTGAGCTCGCTCTGTCCCACATTGCTCTGCTGCAGGCTGCAGAGATCTTCCCGGAGTAATTTATGTTGTGTGACCGTCAAGGGCTCACACAGCAATGATGATGCTGGGAAAGTTTCCTTTGCTTCCCCTGCTTTTATTTTCCTAAAAGAAAGGCACAACATCTCCCACCAGGAACAGCAGCTATGCATGAAACTGGAGGCAATACAAATTAGTTTAGGGGAGTAGTCCCACTTCTTTGTACACTCAGGATATGTTTCTTTTTTCCTGTTTGGGTGCATAGAGAGTCTGATGCTGCATTTGGGATGGAGGGTTTGTGGGCTTGGGGTGTGGGGGAGATGGACAAGGGGCTGCGTGTGCCTGGGCACCGGCACCCCATGATGTGTTTGCATGTGAACATCAGCTGCAGGAAGGTGCAGCTGGGCACAGGGACGAGGAATTTTTGGCTGCTTTCCTGGTTGATGTGCTGGGAGGAGTTTGTGCATGCTCTGTGCATGCTGGCACCAGTGGTCTTGGATTGCTCTTCCCATTCCCCTTCCAAAGCACCCTTCTGTCTCCCTCTGTCTTATAAAAGCCAGAGAAAGAGTCTGTTGCACTTTTTTGGTGTTGCTGTTGACTCCAATCCCTTTGTCCCCAGCACGGCGAGCATTACAGGATCGAAATATTCGAGGGGAGCCATTTTAGGGGTCCCAGCCTGGAGCTGACAGAAGACTGCTCCTTCCTGCAGGGACAAGGCTGGGACAAGACCTGCATCAATGCCCTCAAAGTGTACGGTGACGGCGCGTAAGTAACAGCACGTGTCCTGGCCACTGCCATGCTCCCTGCCCTGGGCACTGCAGGGGAGAGTGGGCTACAGACACTCTTCCTTCATGGAAAATCCTGTCAGTGCTGGGGGCACTTGGAGAAAGCTTAAAAATGTTTGTTAAGCCTATGGTTAAAGGTGAATGTTGGCACCTGCCCACGGAGAGCTGCTTCAAAGGGGTGTGATTTTTGGAGGGTGGCAGCTAAGCACAAGCTACCAGAACTCTGAGACACCTCTTTTAAGGTGTATGAAACAAGAAGCCTAAAACCATCTTCCTTCCTTCCTTCCTTCCTTCCTTCCTTCCTTCCTTCCTTCCTTCCTTCCTTCCTTCCTTCCTTCCTTCCTGCCTGCTTTCCACACCTCTTTAAAATCCATGCTGAAGCTCTCAGGGAGGGTGGATGGATGGCTCCAGGTGATGCAGGTCAGGGCTTTTGCTTTGCAAGTGGCTTCACCGCACCTTTTCCTATGATGGCAAAAGTGAGGCAGCAGCACGTCCCCTTCACACTAAATCCTGCCTCTGAAAGACAGGGCCAACAGCGGTGGTGATGCCCAGGCTGAGGCTCAGCCCCAGCCTCCTGCCCTTGCAGACGCTCCTGAAAGCCTTGGCAGGATGTCAGCTTTGCCTTTTCCTTGATGTTTGGTGGCATTTTCTCAATAGTGTTGGTCAGTTTTGTGGGTTTTTTCTCTTATTGTCAAATTTCTTTTGTCTGACAATTACATTTTCACTGCAAGCATGCTGGGAGCTGGGAAATGCCATAACACCCTCCCAGGGCCAGGCACAGTGTGGGTGGAGGGAGGCACTGGGGCAGAGAGAAGCCCCTGCAGAGGAGAGAACACAGATACCTTGTTCTTCACCTGTCCTGGACTGGATATTGTGCAGCTCACAGGCACGCAGTGTGGGATGCTGGACCCTTTCTGCCTATTTTTTTCTCAGAATAGGGAAAGGTTGTTGCCATCCAAGCTCAAGATGTCCTGATTGCAGCGAGTGTCCTGCAGGACCCTTTCTGATCCAACCAAGGCCTCTCCTCTTCCAAAAATCCAGGCTTATGATTAGGCAGCGGCAGTTCATTAAGGAGCAGAGCTACCCACTCCTGATGGGAAGAAATGGCTGGAGCCCACCAGGGACCCTGTTAGTGCTGAGTATATGAGTACCAGCACTACAAAGCCAAGGGGGAGCCTGTGAGTACTCTGGCAAGAGCTTTAGGGCCAATTTACTGCTCGGGTCCCTGTAGCAGAGCCTGGAGCTTGAGAAATTGGGAAGCTGCCCAGAAACTTTCAAGCACTTGAATTTTTCAGATTGATTTTCCCCCTCCCCTACAAAATACATAAAGGGCACAAAGCTTGTTCTCCCTCGCATGGGAGCCTGGACTGTTTGTGTTAACATTATAGGACTTCTCAAGGTCTGTGAACAGTGATAAAAATATAGAAAAAAATAAAGCACTGAAAGGAGCATGGTGAGGAAACTCTCTGAGGTTTGTAGCATTACATTCAGATCCGGGGTAGATCACTGTTGGACATGCTTGGAAAGGTCTGTAAAGGCAATTAAAAGGCAGGGCAATGCAGAGGGACGTGCTGTCCCAGGCTGCAGGAGGAGAGAGGGAAGGATGAGATACCACAGCAGAGAGGTGAGAGCAGGGAGGAGAAAGGGACCCTGTGGCACTACTTTTCTCCTTTGGATGGACCATCTAAACCCAGGTGGCTCCAGAGGTGCTGCAGGTGTAGGTGGTGCTGGGCATAACCTGGCAAAGCTCTCCCAGGATCCTTGGCTGTTTGGGGAGCAGAGGAGATGGGGTCAATGGAGACAAAGGGAGTTTCAGCCACAGTCTCACTCTGTGATTTTCACCCTCAATTCCCACAATGTGACATCTGTTGAATACAGAAATATTTGTTTCCATTTCAAAATCCATGGATGGTGTCATGTGCTGATAAAAAATTGCTGCCTGCGCTTGTGGAGGTGGCCGTGCCCGCGGGAAGTGATGATGGATCATCTGGAGACATGGGAATGGAGACAAACGTCTGCCTTTGGCATGGTTCCTGGTGAGGTTGAGGGGGTCCAGCACCTTCCCTGCTGCCCTTCTGGGGCGGGCAATTGCTACCCTACCTGAGGGCCCACCAGACAGGGCGATGGTAAAGCAGTTTAAACCATTCTGGCAATGAATTGCTATTTTGGAGCAGTTCTGAGGTGTCACCGCCTCCTCGGAAGCTGTTGCAGGTTTGTGGCGAGTGGCTTCGCCCGTCCCACGGGCAGAGCCAGCTCCAGTATCACATATGGTATCATCTGATTTTAGATGAAGATGTGTGGTTCTTGTCCTCCTTTGTGCCTCAGCCACTCCACAGGGAACTGCCTAGAAATAACAATTTTAAAAAGCTGAATTCGTTTTGTGGTCCAGGAGAGAATACCCCAAAAAGAGCTTTTCTACACCACAGTGGAATAACTTGAAGGAACCAGAACAACCATTATTCTGCTGAAGCATTCATGAGTGTTTGGTAGCTGTTCTGCAGTCGGGTTGTGAAATACAAACCAGAACAGGTACCCAAATGCTGCTGCCCAATGAACATTACATAATTCTCAGCAGAGGTGATACCTGCCCATGGCACTGCTCAAGTCCTGCGTGGAGAATGAGTGACTTCAAGCTCCACTGAAAGCCTCCTGCTTGGTCCAGGCTGACACTGCAGCATTCCCCTCCTCGTTTGTCAGTTTGAGCAGTCAGTTTTGGCTTACAGAGTTTGAGTTGGTTCCATGAGCATTTTATTCCCATGTCCTCTGGGATTATGTGCTAATGAAACACAGCACCGAGATGTTTGAGGGCTGTGTGCTATGTGCCTGGATCAGCTCTCCCATGCTGGGCTTGAGGACAGGATCATCTCCTTTTTTTTGTTTTCTGGGCTCCTGACTGACTTGATTTCCCCTCTCGCTGATGGTCTCAGAGAACGTAAATTTTAGGCAATAAAGGAACAGCTAAGTAAGCCATACAGTCCTTCACTCATCACCTTGCACTGCCAATACACTTCACTCCCATCCGTCTGCTATTCCTTTCATTCCTTTAGTTTTTGGGTTTTTTCAGCCTTCCCCTAAGCAGAGGGACAAGTCAGTGGGGGTTCTTATGACCATACCAGGTCACTAAGTCTGCTTCCATCTACACCAAAGCCTGTCCCATTCCCTCCGTGTAACGGTGCAGACACATCGACCATGTGTCTGGAGAGAAACACAGAAATCTTGGGAAAGACAGTGACTATGAGGGGCTGCTCTTCCCCCTGCTCTTTTCCCCAGGGTCCAACTGTTGTTGAAAGATGTCCTAGAGCAGAGAAGAGCTGAAAGAACATGTCCTGTGGGCAGTGCCCTGTGGACATCCCTGTCCTACCACCCTGCAGTACTTCCAGTAGCATTAGCAGGAGGGAGCGACTGAAAGGTGCAGAAAACTGGAACGGGAGCCCTTTCTCAAGTGCGAGGGAGGGATAGTGAGCTGATGGTGAAAGAGGTCCACAATCATCTAATAATATGGAGAAATGCATGTAAGATGAAGGGAAGGAGTAGAAAAGGAATAAAGCTGGTGTGCCTTAGGAACTAGGCTGGGATGTACCTAACGGAGGAGGAAGTTTTTATAAATTTTTTTAATTAAGCTGAAGAGCTGAGGACACCCTCTGTTACTGCACACCAGGATACGTGGTGGGGATACACTACCCTTGTGAGCAGTGGGCAGCCTTCTCCATGTACTGCAAAGTGACCATCAAAGGAAAAGGCTGAGGATGACTTCGTAATTCCAGTTTGGATATCAACTGGCTGCAACAAGTGCCAGAGAATGAGGTGTTTGTAGGAACCATGTGTCAGCGATGCCACGCACAGGGCTCTGATACTACAGGATACTCTTTCACAAAACCAAGGCACAGTATTCCATGCTGGTATCCACCTGCTGGTCCTGATCCTGTACAGGGATCTGGGAGAAGGAACCACCACAGTCCCACCTTGTGTCATCTCAGAAACACAAAACAAATCTGTCAAGGAACCTGTAAGGTGCCTTGGATAAATACCCTAAACTTTTCTTGTTTTGTTTTTTAAATAATGCCCGTGGGTGGCTGGTTTTATAAACAACTTTTTCCTAAGCCTCCAGCTTTTTGCTATGGATCAGACTGATCTGAGTTCACCAGCTGTTGTCTTCAGGTCAGCTGCCTTCAGGCCCAGCAGTCTTTGACCCCTCCAGTACTTGAAGAAGTTTCTCCCTGGAAATCTCACATACAGTAGGTCCCAACCCCAGTGTCCCAGCTGACTTCTGCAAAGACAGACCACAGAAACCAAATTATTTGGAGGATTGCATTTCTGCTTTGCTGTCATTGCTGAGCAACTAGATGGGAAAAGCAGCAGAGATCCTCATAAAATCCTAAAAAATATGGGCATGAGAGGAAAGAGGCAGAGATGAGCAGCTCAGCAATGACAGAGTGGAAACCTGACTGTAAAACTGTCAGAGCAATGGCAAAACTTGGTTAAAAAGCATGGGACATTCAAACAGAGGACAGAGGTGACACTTGTGGCCACATTAAGATCATGACACAGTGTGACTAAGGGGGGTGAAGGGAGAGAAAAGCAGCAGAATTGTCCCTCTTGACCATCAGAATTGCTCCTGACTTGCAGACCTTCAAATGGAGAAAGACATGCCACAAGCTGGGGTGATGGAGAATGATGTAGCCAAGCCAGGTGAAGCAGTCAGGCATGCCAAAGTCACCAAGGTTATTGAATGTTGTATCCATTTGACTGTATTCCAAGGGAAAGTTGTCATTAACTCTGGATGTAGAGATAAAGTAAAGATAACCCAGTCAAGCCCTGCTCTCTGTTGGAAAGCATCAAAGAGGCCATTAAGAATTACTAACAAAGAGAGGAATTGCTAAATATGGTTCCCATTATAGCTAGTGAATCAGTTCAAAGAGGCAGAATATCCATCAAGCATTGCATGTTTCTCCTTACAGTCCAAAAGGGGTTTATCCAGGGGCTGAGGGGACTCATGTCCTTCTTTAGCACTATCAAATGCTATTAAATTGTTTCTGTTGCACATGGTGAAGCTCAGAGAGAACCATTCCTACAGTAATGTGAAGCAGGGAGCCCTTGGGCCCAGGCTTTACTGCTGGTGTGACCCAGAGCAGTGTTTTCTAAAGGCAAGGTCCAATCTGGCCGTGGGTAATTGCCAGGCCATGCTGGGGGAGCGGGGAGAAGTGCCCACAGTGAACTCCACTGGGAGATTCCTGTGCGCGGGATGGGGCTGGCAATGAGGCTCTGGTGGTTTGCAGTACAGCGGTGCCTAAATGCAGCCACTCAGAGTGGCCACTTTGCATGAGCACAGTGCTGGGACCCAGGGAACCCTCCCTTTGTGCCCAGGTGGGTGCTGTACGAGGAGCCCAACTACCGAGGCCGCATGTACGTGGTGGAGCGCGGCGAGTTCAGCAGCTTCAATGCGTGGCAGGCGCGCAGCGCCAGCGTCCAGTCCATCAGGAGAGTTGTCAACTACTTCTAGCTGAGCTTTCACCCTGCCAGCCATGGCCCGCTGAGACTGAGCATCACCCTCCTCCCCACTCACTGACCCCTGGAATAAATTGTTAAACACCAGCTTTTGGCTCTAAGCACTTTTTTTTCCATAACTAACATGAGTTTGAGAGAGAAAAGGCTTGTAATCTTTCTAAGCTTGATTTACATGCTGCGAATTTGCTTTCTTATTCTGCAGTGGTTTATAAGGAGGACATGGGAGGATGGGCCAGAACTGTGGTGACAAGAAGATCTAGGAGCAAACATGCCTGCCATTGTGGTCGTGGTCTGACACATGCTCCCTCTGCCCTGACCACGGCCACCATGTGATGGCCCCAGCTGACTCCTGATGCCTGGAGGGGGTCACGTTGATGCACACACGGGTGGGGAGTGCAGGTGAAGAGCCCTCAGAGGCCATGTGAGGACACACGTGAGGATCGTAGCAGGAGCTGAGCAACTCGTGAGGTCTGTCTGAGCATGACATGCTGGTCTTGATGCAAAGGTGAAAGAAACCATTCATCCTGAGTTGCTTTTAACTTTAGATCAGTACACATTAAAAATACATATTAAAAAAAACCCCAAGGCTGAAGGCACAAAACCTGAGCAACCTTCTCGTTGTTCCCTCAACCCTTCAGATGACATTTTGAGGGATCAGCAGCAAAGGAAAACAGCCACTGCACTGCCATTTATTTCACAACCCTCTTCCCATCTTTCTGCCCCTTCAGTGCTCCCATCCCAGTCGTTTTGGTGCCCCTGAACCCCGTTCCATGGTTGGCAATTGGGATGGGAATCACTCTGCCCCTTCAGCTATGGACTGTCTCCTGCAGCCTGGGCACTTCCCCTGGCATGCAGCCCCCAAAAGTGCAGTAGCCTCCCTTCATAAGCTGTGTTTAGCATTAGCGGGGGGTTTCAGAAAGGGGTAATTCTATTCTCTTCACTCTGTTACTCTATTAGCTATTAAACCTTGGCTGTCTGATAGATCCTGACAGGCATGGGCATGGTGCCGGCAGAGCTGCAAAGCTCTGTGTTAATCCAGTGGGAAGGCTGCTGATCTAACTCCAGCCCCAGCCCTTCAAAGGGACATGAGTGAGGCTGACGGGTCCTCAGCACACTGGAGCACGAGGTGTGTGTGTCTTCAGGGCTGCTCTGCTTTGCAGGTCTGCAATGGGAATCTGCCCTTCCCTGAGCGATGGGGAGGAGCAGGACTGTGCTCTGTGCCAGGATCTGGTTGGTCCCGTGCTGCGTCCCAGTCTGACACTGGATCCACTTGCCATTCCACCAGTTCACACTCATCCACCTTGTCATTCATCTTCCACTTGGATCTTGGCTCCCTGTGGCTCTCTACCAGTAACAGGACTGGGGTGACTGGTAACAACTGGGCCTATATGAGTTTATGTGCTGTTCCTGTGATGAAGTGACACTGTTGGTAGAGTTGCATTCATTGAGATTTGCCTCAGCTGCACATATGCTGTATATGTGTTATGAGGGGATATGGAAATGCAAAGAAGTTCTACCTTGTGAATTTAACAGCAGTTTGGCTGATGTCTGCCTTAGCAGTGATACAGAAAATCATGTCCTCTTGCAGATAGCCTGTTGTCTGTCTGTATCCTCCATGCAGATCATCACAGAAGCACTTATAGTTACACTAGCTCAGGTCTCGGCTTCAGTGGCCATGTCCTGGGTGGCTTGTGGTGACGTGGTCCATTAGAGCTGTAAAAATATTTAAGATCTATAATGGGTTGCAAGGTATTTCTGTGTCAGAGAAGGCAGGGAAATGATTCATTCATTGAGTGGGATGCACAAATGTACAACTCGTGCATCAACTCTTGCGTATTTCATTTTCTTTTAATTAGATGCAGCTTATGAAAGATTTTAGGAGTCCTTCCAGGATTAGCGTTGCTCTTGCCTCCTGAAGGCTGTAATCGGCTCCTGAGCAAAATGCACTCTATTAAAAGTTAATATTCAGTCATATGCAGTGCTCTCTATTATGACCTCCTGGCCATTAATCTGTTAAAAAAACCCCAAAAAGTGGTCCCAGAGAAAGACAGGCATCGAATTGTGATGAGCTTTAAAGGAGGCTTTTCATTCATTTGAAGCACATTCAATGTCACGGTGCAGCATGAAGGATAAAGAAACAAAGACTTAAAAATATACAATGACTAGAGTCCCAGATGCTCCAAGTATTTGGAGGACAAAAGAAAATAGAGAACAACCATCCACCCACATTCCCCTGGGAACAACAGCAGACACTCCTACACCTGGGTTTCTTAACACGCGGTGCACACAGTCAGGGGAGGTGACCATCCCACTGATGTTGGGGTCAGAGCTGTGACATCACACATATTCTGCTGTATGGCTTCCAGTGGCCACTGGTTCAACTCCCCTCCGTGCAGAGCAGCGTTAGAGGAACCCACTGACATCCCTGCTCGTCCTCAGTGGAAGCGTGGGACTGTGCACGTACACACAGCTGCACAGGCTGACTCCAGCATCCAGCTACTGTGTGCAAGCCCACTTCATTTACACACTTCAAACTAATTATTTGTTTGTATGCTGTAGCAGATTAATATTTGCTAGTTAAATTGTGGAAGTATACTTAGGATCCCCGTCTTGGACTGAGCCTTGTGCTAGGAGTTAAAAGCACAAGAAAGGGCAGTCTGGTTAATCTGTGCTGTTGTGTGGAGCCCTGTTTGTAGCCAGCGAGTGTTTAGCTACCTATAGCACATTTTACACAAGTCTGTAATATGCCTACAGAGTAAACACTCATCATTTATTGACATCTGATATCCCATTTATGAGCACACTCTCAATGCAAAGAGCTGGTCCCATGTGAAGGCTATTTAAAAAAATCCTCTGTGTGCACAAGTCTAATCTCGCTCAAAACTGGCAGTGGGGAATTGAATTCCATCTATTTTTTGCTTATTTGAAACCTAAGTAGGGTGGCCATGGGCCTAATCCAAACACTGATGCTGCAGGAACATGCATTGCGTTGGCAGCGGGGGGACGTGGCTCTCGTTCTCTTCCTTTTCCCTCCCCCTCCTTGCTAAATCTGCACTTGTTTAAAGGACAGAATGTACAGATCCCATATGTTTGCTAGTGGCTTGTTGGTGGGGTTTTTTCCTTAAAAAAAAAAAAAGATTATTGACATTGCTCTAGTATGAAATGGTATGATTTGTGAGTTTATAGCGTATAAAATATAAATGACAAAAATGCCAGCTCGATGTGAAGTGAATGTGAGATTGTGCAGCAGAGCTTTAAGCTGCACATCATTAAACTGTATGGCTGAATGGACTCTGCTACGTGAACCGAGGAGGCAAGCAGTGGATTAAGGAAATTGGAAACTACTCCACAAAATGCCAAAGATGAAAAAAAGATTCAAAATGAACAAAAGGGACAAGTTATTAATTACAAGAGAGAGAACTAAAAGAAATCAGCTTCATTTGGAAAACCAGGAAAACCCTAATAATCAGTATTACTGTGCTTGGCCAGGCTGCTGCAGTGTAATATTCGGAATAACTTTGAATTACATCTGGCCCCAAAGCAAAGAGCTCTTGCCAGAATGCCTGCACACACAATGTCCTTTCTTTGTAGCTGGATAACGTGCAAATTTGATGGAATATCTCTTTCAAATGAACCCTTGGAAGATATCTGAGCAACTGCAGTGCTTTTGCCTTGCTATTACTACTTGGTACATGTACATATATGAAGGTAAGGAGGAAACGGCCTACTGAGGGCATGTGTGATGTTGTCATGTTCAAAGGAATCTCTCCTCAATGCTTGCACAGGTGAAAGGGCTGCACAACCGCCTCCTTTCCCAGGGGAATCAAAGAGGTGTTATCCTGCTGTTGAGGCAGCCCCACGCTCACACCTTCCTGTGCTTTTTTCTCTCCTCCTCCAGAGACACCTCTCTGGATGTGGTAGAAATTAATTCACTCCTTGGTGTCTGCTGGAGCTGTTTTATTATTTCTTTAAGTGGAAAGTCTGGCTCAACAGTGACCTCTTTGACTGAGTGCAGAAAGGAAATCAAGATCATCAAAAGGTTTCTCTGCAGTCTGGCACCAGGAGGAGAGCCCTGGTCGTTGTTAAAGCCTAAGCAATGGCAGGGTAAAAATGTAGAGAGAACAGAGTGACTGGGCTCTGGAAGAGGCTGCCCAGAGAGGTTGTGGAGCCTCCTTCTCTGGAGATATTCAAAAGCTCTTTGGACACAGTCCTGAATAATGTGCTCCAGGGGACCCTGCTTGAGCAGGGAGGTTGGACCAGATGATCTCCAGTGATTCCTTCCAACCTTATCCATTCTGTGATTCTATGATATTTGGGAGCATTGACAGATATCTTGGCTCCCATGCTTCGTCTAGTTTGGTTTTCACTTTCTTTTCCATGTTGTATTGAAGTCAAAAGAAAATTAACTTGGGTGAAAACACATTTGGCCTTGAAACTTTTACTATCCATGGGCTCAAACTCTTGTCCAGGAGTAAATCTGATATAGCTAACAAGTCCTGAACCAAATATCTGCATAATGTGGTCAGCATCATCAACATTGCAAATGGGGATTTATTGCAGGTTTTAATTTTAAATAATCTGGTTTATTGGAGAGGTTAAATGCAGTTAAATCAACCTTCAGTGGCTGAGGCTCATGTAGTTTGGTGTCCCCTTGTTCCAAGAGTCACCCTTCAGTCAGCAGAGGAGGTGCAATAACATCCCACACAATCTGAGCTGTTCCCATATTTACTGGAGGCTGTGACAGAAACCAAACACACATGGAAAAGAGTGGAAAAGGACAGAAATAAAACAAATATGAATTTTCCATAGAGCAACAGGAGCACTGAAGAAAGAGCAAGTGGGTGTACCAGGTTTTCCACGGATAGCTGACCATTACTACATGATTCAGAATGAGACAGTTTGTAATCAAGTCAAGCTGTCCTGGTTTAAGCATGTGAACATACGGAGGAATGTACCAGTGTATTCAGTCAAATTGCGCATGAAGTAAACATGAAATCATACAGAAATTTTTAATTTAAATTCCTTCTTTGAATATCATGATCTCTAGTGGATTGTAGTAACATCCACATGTCCTGTAGGCATTCACACCTGCACTCACACAGTCCAAAAAGCACTGAAAGCTCCCTCTCAGTCAGAATGGTTTCATGAGCTCCTGCTTGGGAGTTTGGGATGTTGAAGGATCAGTCCCTGCTCTTCCATGGAAAAAAATGCAATTTTAAAAATATTTGTTTAACTCATTGCAGCAGTTCTGGTATGCTGCCACTCAGTTTGTTTAGCCTGATATAAACTAAGTTCTTTTCTCATGTAAGTATTTCTTGATGGCCACCAGTGTTGCTCATCATCTGTGATGGGCTAAGCAAGCAGTGCAACTCCTTCCCTGCAAGACACCGCACCAGGCAAGGCTCCTGGTCAGCACAGGTTTGTTCATGTTTTGGGAGAGGTACTTTTAAGCTTTGACGTTGCTGCCCCGCGATCGTGGTGGTGAGGATGTGGGTGAATGATCCTGACTCACAGATGGGCAAAACTCTGTGGTTTCAGCTGACATTCCTTTTTTTTTTTCTTTTTTATTTTTTTTGTGCTGTTGGAAACCAACAGCTTAGAAATAGCGAAAGAGTGTTCATGGGACAGACCTCTTCCTTGCGTACTTTGCTGAAGGTGGCCACCACTAAAACCAGTCCCTTACACGTACATGAACCAGTGCTACAGAAGCCATAAGGTACCAGCACACAACTGAGCCCTCTCCGCCATGGAAACACGCCTAACATTATGAGATTCCTTTAGTTCTGCAGGGCAGGCTGTATATAAATCCTGCTCTTAAATCAAGTTTTCAAGAAGACAAAGCACAGTGTGGGCCACTCCACATGCAGAGCTGACCTGCTAAACTCTGCGAGTGCAACAGCTGCTCCAGCAATGTAAGTGGGAATCAAAACTGCTGAGATTTGCAAAACTTTATGCGGTTGTCTTTGGTTTTCTTGGCTGGTAATGCAAGAAAAAAACAATAACATTTGAGTCATCTGAACCAATAATAATAGTAGTAGTAATAATAATAATAATAATAGGATTTCAAAGGTTTTATTTTGTGTGAGTCCTGCTATTATTGACTTGCCCTTCGAAATGATTCTTCAGAAAACAATAGAGCCTCTTTTTTTTTCACTGGGGGTTGGGACCAGATTCATTTGTCATCTCCCTTCTAAAAAGAGAGGAAAAAAGCCAGACAAACACCATTTTGACTTCTGGAATTTATCATTTGTGTTCAGGTCTCTCTGTAGAGTTGACAATCAGCATTTCAAAGGTTTCAGACTTCTCTTCTTAAAACTTATTAATAAATTATACTTAATAGTCAGCTCCCTTGACAATTAAACATCGCACATCCCATCAGAACCAGGGGCTTCCACGCCACTGGAAATACTTCTGCTTATATTGAATGATTCTTCTTTTCAGCTGCATTCAGACAATACATGTTTGGAAACACACAAAAATAATTCTGGTAAGAATCCAAAATCTCTGTAACAACCCCCCATGCCTGGGATTTGTCTAATAGTTTGCTATTAAAGAGTTCTTTGGCTGGAAAGAAGTACCAGACAGAGTCTCCCTTGTTCTAGTTCTTTGTTTATTTTTTTTTCTTTTTCTTTTTCTTTTAATTTGGTATTTGACTCCTCAGCATGAACTTGCCATCAAGATGATGGAAGCTTCAGGGGAGGACATAGGTTACCAGCTTCTCAAAGCTTGCACTGATTTATTGCAGAAGTTGTTCCTTTCCCAACACCTCCCAAGCAAGACAGAATAACAATGGTATGAATAATAGTAACAGCAACAATAATAAAAACATTCAAATCAGTGATTTTTCCATTTAGGTCCAAATCACCTCTTGAAAGATGCAGCAGAGCATTTTAGCTTGTATGGAAAAGACCCAAAACTGTGTCAGCAATTGTCAGTCTCAGTCCTTTGCTGTTCTTGCCTTCTGCTGGGTGCAGCAGTGACGGGGACGCTCTGATTTCCCGGCAGCACGGGGTGATTACCCAGCACTGAAGGCAGTCAGTGCAATTAGTGTGAATTAGGGCAGGCCCAGAGCTGTGCCTTGGCTCCTGCAGCCTGTCCCAGAGGGACACCGGCTGCTTTAGGAACCTGGTGCAGAACCGGCTCATCAAGCAAGCCAGATAGTTCAATCACATTTATTTAGCATGACTGCACCAATTTACCGCAGCTGAATAGCTGGCCCACAGCGTGCGCATGTTCCTAGACGGTTAAAAGTCACTCTTGACATTTCCCTTCCTGTTCAAGGGCTCCAAGCCTGCATATTTCAGTAGTGCCTCTGGAAAGTAGCTATTGTTTTTATCTTTTCAGTGGTTTAGTTGTGAAATTCATGCTTGGAAGAGGGGTGGGGGCAAGTCCCAGAACAGCCGACAGAGGTAAATAGCATTTTCTCTGTCCTAATTCTTTTCTTCTCTCACTTCTGTGCCATTGTAACTCCCTGAGAATCCATCTCCATGCCTTAAACAGCAGATATTCACTGACATCACTGACACCCTTGTAGAGTACTGATTAGATGAAAACAGTATGTCAGATTTAAGGCTGGAAGTCAATCAAGGCCATTTGTCTAATCAGCTTCTCTTTTCCTTCACCAACACAGAAATCAGAGTAGAAAGCACCTTCCTCATTAACCAAGGGTAATGGAGACCAAAGCCGAATTTAGAGAGGAGAGAGGAAAAGTATATTCCCTAAGTTAATAACTTTAGCTAACGCAACTGATTTGACTTAATTGAAGTCAGTTGTAGAACTGGGCTCTGAATCTTTTCCTCATTGCGTGGCTCGGCCTAACAGGGAACCCGAGGGTTAACAGCACAACTGCTGGTTCCCTTTGTATATATCTGTATGACCATAAGTAATGCATATTTTGAGCAATTGCATCCAAAATGAACAGATCTGTGAGAGGAGATGGATCACTCACAGAGCAGAACAGGAAGAGCCTTCAGCTGTCTTCCAAAAGCATGGGGTATTTCTTTCCTAGGTCCTAGTGCCTTTCCCAGCATATCCCGAGGCTCGAACACTTAATCAGCATGATTATCATCACACAAATGCTGCCAGAGAGTTTGATTTGCACAGTTACTTCTTCACTAAATGAATAACCTTTCCAAAACCCCATGATGCTGGAGCCTCTGTCATAATTCTTCTGCATTTTGGACGGCTTTTCTGCCTGCTTGGGGTTTGGCGCTTGTGTAAAGAGGTGTAATAAGAAAAGTTACTCACAGGAGAGTGTAAGATGAAGCAGGCAGCTCAGCCTGATTTAACGAAAGCCTCATCCTCCTGGGGCTGAAGCCTGGCCATGGTATGAGCAGATGCAGCAGCTCCTATTGCTATTTCAGGGGGAACTGATCTGCTTAGAACAGGGGAGGGATTTTATTCTGGGTGAGCAGATGTTTTGCTGAAGTGGTGTAAGCAGCAGAGAACTGTGCTGGGTCCCTGTATTTCCTTTGTCCTTGGATCTCAGTGGGTGCATTGCTGCTGCCTTGTAGCATGATCAAGGCCATGATCAAGGCCAAATTCTGTGTGAGTCCACCCTGCCTCAGACCCCCAGAAGGTCCCTCCTCGTGTAACAACAGTCCAGGCTGAGATTTATGGGGGTATCTCAGAAGCAGCTTCCCAAAGCATCCCTCTGGGCGCAGTGAACAACTAACAACCTGTGAGTGACTCGGCTGAGCCTCCTGGTCTTAGTTTCCTAGCACAGGCTCTCATTGCCCCCTCTTTGGGGGTGGGATGGGGGAGCCCAGCTGCCCTACACCTCCAGAACCAGGGCTGAGCCCAAGGGCACTCCGGTGCTTTTTGCTCACCCTTTCCTAGAGCTCCACCTCTGCTGCAGGGGCTTCACAAGTGTCTGTGTAAGTATCTGTGCCTTCTCTCTGTGCCAATTTATTCTTGAATACCACCAGAATATAGCAGCAAGCCTTCTAAGGAGCCCAGGGCCCTCTCTCTCTCCCTTTACAGCCTTAGTTATTGGCTTCTTCTCTGAATCACAAAATGTCCCTTTCCCTGCAGCCAACTCACTGCTTTTTCTCCCGTTTCTTCTCCATTTCTCTCTCTCTTTCTCTTAAATAGTTGGCAGGAGGCCCTTTCTTTCCTAACTTCCAGTCATTTTTGCCAGGTGACCCTGTGAGTAATCTCCCCCAACAAATAAGTGAAGGCCTAGTTAAATGACCACTTCTGGCAGGAAGGATATTCCTCTTCTGAACCCCCTCATTATTCTCTCCAGTGGGTCTCTCAGGCAAACAACACGAAATTCTGATCACCCGCGTCCCCAGACCAGACACAGCTCAGTGGCACACGCACGTGGTTTTTATTTCCCCCCCCAGTGAATGGCTCTGGGAAGAAGTTAACCTCTTGAGGCCAGGAAAAAGGCAGCAGAAGACTTAATAGCTTCAGTGATTCACACATAATACTCCATGAAGTGGCACGGCAATTGCCTTTATTTTTCAGAGTCACGCACACCAAGTATTATTTTTTTTTTGGTCAAGTTTAACCCAACAGGCATTTTAAATGTCACGGTTTATATCCTAGATGAATTTCACTTGGGAGTGTTGTTGCTAAGACAGACCATATTGTGGCATCAATGTTTAATCAGGCCATTCCCTCAAACTCAACAGGGAGTTCTGCCTGAGATCTGGAGGTATAAATCATGAAGTTTTGCTGTTAGCAATTTTTATTACTCACTTTATGCCTCTTTGTGAAAAGGAAGGGAAGATAAAAGGAGAGGGAGAGAGTTTAACTGAAAAATTAAATATTGCAACCTTTCTGATGAAATCTGTCTACTCTACATCAGTGAAAGTGCAGCATCAGCCCCCTTTGGAATTCAGTTTGTTTTTCCTCCCAGTGCTTAGATGCCAGAGTTTGGTACTCCTGACACTTGCTCAGTGAGGAGCTGGATGCTTGAGCCCAAAGTCTGGTGCATGGACCATGTGGGGTTATCAGTAGACTGCTCCTTCACCATCATCTTTCTGACCATGTAATGCCAGTATCCGCTCAATTTTCCAGCACAAAGAACACTCCCTGAATCTCCCAGCCCCACCTAACCCTTTGTTCTGGACGTGGTTCAAGTCTGCACAGAGTGTATCAGTGCATTGTTTTCATGGGCAGCTGGAAAACCTCAGGAATGAATGGAAACAGACGGTTACAGACCAGCTAAATTGCAATCTCTCCTCTCAGCAGGGAAGGACTCCAGTTAGGGTGCCTTCCCAAAACAAGAGTGGGATGAACACTACTGGGAACTCAGGGGGGAGGTAAAAAGGAGAACAGAGACAAGGAAAGATTTATTCACCAGACAAACTGTGGGGTATGGCTGGGGAGTGAGGTGGCATCCTGACGTCTGATTTGTAATGCTGGTGTCAGTGCATGGCATCAGGCTTCCTTTTTGTCCCTCCTCAACAAGACATCAGACTCTTTTGCACATGGATTTTGCCATTGATTTCAGTAGGATTTTGCCAGGCACTGGCACTGTGGGCCCAATGACGCTGCTGCTGTCCCAGTTCTGTTCAGCCCAACAGGAACACAAGAGACAGACTGTGCCCACTGGTGAGGCCCAAACTCATACGAACAGAGGTGGAGGTTGTTACAGCACAATTTCCCTGAGCAAACCTATGTCAGATCAGTAGTAGTAAAATCCATTCCTAAGGGTGAGAGTATTTGAGAAGGCAAAGCCATGTATATTGTGAGGTGCACCTTTGTAAGGTGAGAAGAGCACCTTATAAAGAACATGAAGTGCCAGAAAATAATAGGTGTGTCATGAGAATATTTTCTCTACAAATCCAACCTGAGATGTTGCAGCTGAGCAGTTCAAGCTTTGGAGGTGCTTGTAAACCTCATGGCAGGCTGAATGTTCACCCTGGCATCCTTCTCTTTACCAAGGACCACTGTGATGTTTGGTAGAGAAAATGAAGAACAGCATTGGCTCTAAGTGTGCTCTGGCAGAGACACAGAGCAGGGCAGAAGCTTTGACATCTCTTGGAATGGTACTATTTACTCCCACCATGAACTACACCCATCTAAGGGCTTCCCTGCCTTTTTCAGACTCCTGCAAGGTGTGCACTTCTTGTGGCAGCTGTGTCAGGAGCAGGGGCAGTCCGGCCCTGAAAGCCTCATACAAAGTTCAGTCGAGGCTGCAGAAGATTATTCTGTGGTCAATGGGTTTGGTATCAGTTGTTCCTGTAACTTTCTTAGCAAAAACGAGGTGTAAGAGACCGTGACTGCTCCCCCTTTACCCAAGGTTTGGCTCTGCTAACAACGAGGCAGACAAACAACTGAGAATTCTTCCAGAGGCCAGATGTGAATGCAATTGTTAAAATACTGCTTGGGTCACTGGCTGCAACTTCAGCATTTTTGGAAATTTGTTTTTGTACCAGTGTCAAAGGCACTGGGGATCTCTGCTTGCATCAGTACAAATCTGGATTAATGCAGTTAAAGCCAGAAGAGTTGTATCTGTGCAAAAGCAGTTAAAATGGGCTCAGAATCAGGCTCAGAAAGTTACCCTTGTGTCACTTAGTAAGATATATTTCTTTTGGCTTCCATTTAGATTTGGTCCTTAAGGAGCCTGTCATAAGAGATATATGGTCTGGGCAAGAGGCCAACTTACCGTCTGGAAGAAACAGCAGGGCTCCCATCGAAGTAGGAAACAGGGTAAAATGAGCTTTTGACTATTATTTTGTAATTTTGTAAATATTTGTGACTTTGAATTATTCAGTAAAGTTCCCACTATGCCGTGACATGATGGAAGGGCCCTGTCATTTATAGACTGTGGGGAGAAACCTATTTACAGTGATCTTTCAAACAGCTGCCATGAGATCTTCCACTTCCTGGCATGTCACAGATTAAAAATTTCTAGGAAATTGCATCTGCTTTCTTAGTCAGGGAGATAAGATGCCTTTGCAGCAGTGCTTTTAAGCCATTGCTTCATGCCAGCAGAAAGTTAATGCAATCCTCTCTCCGCCTACTCCAAGTTCACAGCTAAATTCCCATTGCTACCACGGCCTGACCTTGGGGTCAGCTACTAAGAGCCCATTTGTGCAACATTACCCTCACCTAACCATTCATTAAGTCACAAAATCCAGTTGATTTTTCAGATCCCAGGCTTTCAGCCTCCTGGCATTGATTAGGGGCAGTCCACTCACCCAGGTGAAGCAGCAGTGGGCAGCAGAGACGCACATGGGTTTTGCAGATGGGTGTTCTTGTTACAGCGGTGTAGGAAATTCATAAAACCAAGTATTTTCAGGAATAAATGTTTTGGAAATACTGCTTCAGATCTGATTAAAAACAAAAAGAATGGTTTTTACAGATAAATACAGGGAAATCTAGTGTAAGTGACAGTTTCCAAGCACCTTTTGCCCTGGAGGGGAATTTGCTAAATGTTTATACCCAAACTAGGCTTCTGAGCACCCTGGGGCATTTTAAGCTGCAAAGAATTCACACTCAAACGAGGAAAGGAAAAAACTGTGTTGCCTCTGTTAAAGAGGCCAAGTTGCAGAGGGGTCAGAAGGAGCTGCGATGCTGAGTTCCGTCGTGCATTCAGGTCTCCGGTCTGAAAGGATAACTTCTGCTCCTCCATCCTCACTTCAGAGTAAGGCTATATCTGCTCCATGGTGATAATTAAACCCATGTAAACTTAATTTGCCTTCACCAATGTCAACTTTTACAGCAAAGTGAAGCCACTTAGGTGTTGATAATGTTTTGAATTAAATCAAACCACTGGAAGCTACATTTAAATCTATTTAAGGTTAAATTTTATTTACATTGTACCAGTGTAACCGGATTGATTTTTAAATCAAATTTAACCTTACCAGGGAAATTTTTAGCGTAGAGTAGTTCGCTCAGTGAGGGACCTTGCCTCTGGAGACACCATGTAACATGCTTTTGTTTATAGTTCTCATTGACTATAAGGATGTGGTTGAATCAAAAAAAACAGCCAAGGCTGGATGTTCATGCAGGATGTGCCACTTTCAATCTTTCAGGACCCTGACAGTAGTTTTAAGAGACTTAGTTGGTTTTTGCAATTTTCTGAGGTGAAAAAAGAGGTAATACTTAATTATCAGCAATTTTGAAAGTGATTGAGGTTGACAGCCTGAAGCAAAGCAATAGATAAAAGAGAAAAGAAGCTGGCAGCTGGAAAGGCCCTTCTTGAAAGAATGAGGAGGGGCGGGATGATGGAAGGGGTTAATTCTCTAAGAAAGATAATTTGCATTGCTGCACACTTTATTCTTTTGTTTTTGGTCGAGCTCTCTGTGCTGACTTCTTTGGGGCGTTATTGGCTCTGCTTCTTTGACAGAACAAAGAGCCTTTGTTGTCCATCAAAGACCATTACAACCCATCCAGATACCCAAGGCCCCAGGAGGGGGTGGTGGACATGGAGGAGCTGCCTGTGTTCCTTCCTCCACAAACAACATCAATAAAATTATTGGAAGCATTTGCAGCATTACTGAAATATTTTCAAGGGAAATGTTCTTCAGCATTTATATCAGAGCAGATAGTGACGTAAATACTGACTTAGTAATTTCTAAGGCCCGGGAGCCTACCTTGTGTTTCTGAAAGTCTGGCAACTGAGTCTAAGCACAGATAATTTGGGATGAAGTTGTTCACAGAGATTTTGCACCTAATCATTACTGTCTTGTGTGTGTGGGAATTAAAGAGTTTCCCTGTACTATGTTGTCTCTGGATCAGAGACGTGAGCAGGTCGAACCTTTGGTGGAATGAAGGTATGTTTTAAGGATAAAGGTCTCAATTTGTTGTACTTAATTGCAGAGAATTGGGAACCTCCTGATGTTGGACCCCTGTCACAATCCATGGTGAAGGGCCGAAGCATCCCTCTTCCCTTCCAAAAGACATTGTATCTGATCTAAACTCTACATTCTTCCTTTACTTCTGATGACTGCCTAAAAAATCTAAACTTGGCTCCAAACTTAGCAATAGCCACTGGATCCTGCAAATTGTGTATTATAAATCCAGCCATAAACATCTAGAAGCCTTCTTAAGGTTTTATAACTACCTGGATGTTATAGGAGCAGCTCATGCCTCTGTGTATGTACACATCTGTCTGGATGAAGGAGGATTCACTGCAGGATTTGGGCCCTGAGGAGAAAAATCAAGCAGCAGGTAACTTTCTTTTACTTTCTTCATTATCCTACAATTAAAAACCCACCACAAGAACACAAATGCAATAAAGAAAACTTATCTAAAATTCAGGCAGATAAAACCAATTGAAAAAAGATTTTAAAAAACCCTCAAGAAAATGAATAAATATTCATGAAAATATTCAAAAGCTCAGATGTTTTCACAAGTCACCACAGGAGGGAAATATTAATTTGAAATAATAATAAAAAACCTTGACAAGGCTTTAAAAAGAGCAAGGGGAGGAACAGCACACCCTCTGCTCCTACAGCTGATGCATGGCTGAGCTTCGGCCAAGGGTTTCCCCTCTAGCTCAGCCTCCCCTTGAGATTTAAATTGTGTGGGTTTAAAATGTGCAGACCTGCCTCAAACCTAACAAAAGGTCCGTTCCATCTGAATTTTTCCTTTCATTCACACCACAGCAGCACAGGAAAATAAAAAGGAGTGCTAATCTATCCTACAGTTTCCCGAGCAAGGACTCTGGGCAGGGGTTTGTGAGTAGATTTGACAGATGTACGAGCAGATGGTGAGGGACACTCCCTGAGAGCAGCCGATTCCCAGGCCTCCATGTCCAAAAAAATATCTTTTCACAGATAATGTGATTTTCAGAGGGAAGAAATACAGTTCTCATGTCTCAAACCAGAACTTCTCGGTCATTTCTTGAATGCACAGCGGTTGTGTGGAAACGCTTGTCTTCAGAAAAGAGCTGGCTGGGGACCACAAGCCACAGGGCTCGACCTGACGCTCACAAAACCCAAATTTGCAGGCCGACAGCTCCGTCTGGCAAGTTTCTCCATGGCTGCATGGCTACAACTGGCAGCTGATTGGGGATCACCTCGTGTTTGCACTGGGTGTGACATATTAGTCCTGTTTGACCTCTGCCAGAATGCGATGTGCAAAATAACACATCCTGGGAATTATCCATTTGACGCATACATTTCTGTCCAGCCCACATGCTGGGGCACCTCATGCCAGAGCAGGGCTGGTGCCCTGTTAAATGTCAGCGAGCACCTGCTGAACCCCAATACTGCACCAATGCTGTGAAACAGAGCCAGGGCTGGGGCTTTGACACAAAAAGGTGCTTTTCAGATCATATGGGGCAGAAGCTTGGAGAAGAGGTTTTGGGATTTATCCTACCCCTGGCAGCATGTTTTTAGCTGCAAATTAGCTGCAGCTCCCCTTTTCTTGTGGTGGGAATTCACGTCGGACCCTCCTGCTGCCTTGCTGGGAGCTCTTGGACTCTCCACATCACTTTGCCCGGGGGATTTATCTTTCATACATTTAATTACACCATGGTGGGACAGAACCCTTCAGCCCATGTTGTCAGAGCACTCGGCCAGGTGGTTTCAGGCACCCCAAAGCTGGGGCCCGCTGCAGCAGCCGTGCCCATGGGGTGCAGGGGCTGGATGGGCAAGGGGTTGCCATTAATAAGCTCCTGAGGCGAAACGTGGCAGGAGCTCGCCCAGGGAGAGGGGCGAGAGGAGGAACAAAAGGCGATGGCTTCCCTCAACGCAGCTCCCAGCACAAGCCTCAGCGTCCCCACGGGAGTCACAGGAGAAGCCAGGCAGGAAAGGCCGCTGCCGGCCGGGACACCGCGGCGGGGCGGGTGCCCCCGGGCGTCCTGAGGGGCGAACGTGCCGCAGGAAGCGCTGCCTCCCCCGGGACAAGCCCAGGGGCTCCGCCGGGGATGCGGGGGTGCTGTCGGGCTGCTCCGGCTGCAGCGCGATTGTTAACGGGACCTCAGCCGGGAGAGACCCTCCCGCCCCTGCGCTGCCCCCGCCCCGCCGGGAGACTGAGCTGCGGCAGGGGCGGCTGCAGCCCCGGGAAGGGGAGTCGCTGCGGGGCGAGGCCGTCCCGGAGGGGCAGCGCTGCCGGGCACCTCCGGAGCGGAGGACGAGGCGCGGGCGGGGCGAGGCGGCCGCCGCGGGGGGAAGCAGCTCGAACGTGGAGCGGGGGGTAATGGAGGCAGGGCCGGGGCGGGGGGTGAAGGCACGCCCCGGGGTGTGCTGAGGGGGCACGGCGGGAGCCCTTCCCGTCTCCCCGCGGGGCGGAGGCGGCGGCGGCGGTGGGGGGGGGGGTCTCTGTGGTCGGCCCGGCGGTGGCTCCGGTGCCCCGGCTGGAGCAGGTTCCCCCAGCCCGGGGGGCGAGTGCGGGATCGCTCCGCTGGAGCCGTGCCGGGGACGGTAAGTGCCGAGATGCCGGCGGCCGTGTGGAAGGGATGGCGGTAGCCCGGGGCGTTGGGGGCCGCCTGAGCCCGGGCTCCCATCTCGGAGGCGTTGCCTCCTCGGCGTGCCCCAAGTCAGCCCTAAGATTGCTTTCAGAAGCAGAAGCTTCGGCGAGGGCACCAGGTAGCGGTACCGCCGCCCGGGCTGAGTCCCCGCAAGGGGCTGAACGTGCCCCGGTGCCCATGGAAGGGGCACCCCGCGCAGCGCGTGCGCCCGTCTGCCGCCGTGGGGCTTCGGATCCTGCGGGGAAACAGGCGCTCAATAGCTTCGGCTCATCCTGGCTGAGGAAACGATGCATCCAGGGAGAGATGAAATGATTTAACGCGCCCTCCCGTTCCCCCTTTGTGTCCCTGTGCAGGAGCCTGGACTGCTGCGCTGATGTTCCGGAGTTGAGGTAATGGCAGAAGTCTGTCTGTGGGGCACGGCCGGAGGTCCCGACCACGGTCTGGGGGCTGCAGAGCGCCCGTGATCTGCGCCGGGATGGGGAACAGCGGCTCGGCCGTGAAGGTCTGCACGGATCACCAAGGGGGCATCAACTGGCTGAGCCTGAGCCCCGACGGGCAGCGGCTGCTCACGGGCAGCGAGGACGGCACCGCGCGGCTCTGGAGCACCGCCGACAGCCAGTGCCACGGACACTTCCAAGGTACGGCAGCGGCTTTTCGCCTGGGGTTTGGGTCTGAAGCATGGCACAGGCCACACAGCATGTTCTGGTCTCTTTCAGTCCCTGCCGGGCAGCCAAAATCCTGCTTGTTTTGGTGTTTATTATAGCAACGTGAAGCAGGAGCTATTTCAACCCAAAACAGGTTACCAGCACTACTGAATGCACGGATCCTTTTATCTCAGGGTGTGCGAAGTTGTTTAACTTATGTCAATTTCTAGAAGCCCTGTTTTACACTGGGAAACAATACTGACTTACTTTTTGTTATTCTCTTCCCCCCCCTCCCCCCCCCCTTTTTTTTTTTTTTCCGGTCCTTTTAATCATCTCATTTCCAGGTAGTCTTTATTTAGAACCTCTTGACCCAGAGGTCTGGAAAGGAACCTTGCTAAAATAGGTTACTTTTGTTTTCCCTCCTCATTTGACACACAGCAATGTTAATTGCTGGGCTTTTTCAGTTTCAATTCATTTTGCATCTTAAACAAAATTTATCCTTAGACTAGCATATTAGTAATTGAAAAGAAAAAAAACCTCTGTAGACAGGGCGGTCATGCAAACATCTAGATATGGGATAAAGATGTTTGTATTCCCACTCATGTTCTTTTCATACAGAAAAAATAAAGCTGTTAAATTTGGAATTTCTAATGTTTTTTTCTTCCAAAGAAGAAATCACATTGCTGTGATTTCCTTGTTGTTTGCTTGCTTGCTTGTTTTTCACTATGGAGTATTGTCTTTTTTCCCCACATCCTGCCATGGTTCTAGCTTCTGGAAAACTCGCTGCATTTGCTTTAGGCTTAGAAATCCTTTTAAACCACTAATTAACTTTTAACTAGAAAGAGAAATGTATTGGATAGCATTCATTATTATGGAATCTGCCAGTAGTGCCAGTGTTTAGGGTAAACTCTGAAGAAGGTTGGCTGGGTGGTTTGTTAACTGTCAGTCGAATCAGATAATTGTATGTATTTTATACTTTTGCACACACAGAGTTGTCGTGTCAATTTTAATTTTACAAGCTATAATTACTGATAAACCTGTATCTCTAGTGCAGTTTCAAGCTCTACCACAGCACAACCAGTAGACTTGTGTGGTGGCTGCTTTTGGCCAGACCAGCACCAGACCTTGTCTGCCACAGGGGGTTTTGGCATCCTGTGTGTGGGTCGGGTATGACTGATGGTTAAAATCTGACTGGCAGACTTTGGTGCGGTAACCAAGGTGCTATTTTCATCTCAGAGCTGGATTACAAGATGCTGTAAGAAAAATCCCAGTGATTTCAACCTGATCCATTCAGGCTGCTTTGCAGAAAGTTTCACAAATATGGGAGAATGAGTGTAGTTTTGCTTATAGCCCTGATGATCTGTTTAATTTTTGGCATCTGATGAATTTTCTTTAGAGGAAACAAGCCATATGTTTGTAGTGTGGATACTTGTTTGCTTTTGAACTACAATAAGGCTTTTGAACTATAGGAGTTGTAGTGAAATCTGTTTTTTGCAGTCAGTGAAACTGTTTTACTGGGCAGTCTTCTTTCCCTCTGTTTTTTTACCATCTCTTTATTTTACAACATTCTGTTTTTCTAATACCTTTGTCCATCTGTCTCTCTTTAATCACATTTGCCCTTCTTAGTTTTTTTTTTTTCTCAAAGGATCGTATTTAAGTCACAGTAGGGCCCACCAACTTCAACCATAACTGTCACTCTTGTAATAGTGACTTAAGAGGAAACTGTTCTGCTCCTGAAAGCTTACAGTCTAAATGTTAAAACACAAGGGTTCAAGGTAATAGTAGTCCAATGATTAGATAGGTGACAGCAATTTCACACAAGAGGTCTTGGATGAAGCTGGGACTTGAATCCTAAGGTGATTTTTAAATGTGGTGCATTTATTGTTACAATAGAAAAATGACATATCTTGCTAAGCAACGCCAAAAGCTTGAGGTGGTAATATTGCTTCCTCTTCTCTAGCATTGCCTTGTTTGTCAGTGGGATGTTTTTAGACCAGTGGTTGTGTCTGTTTTTATTGTAACTGTAGAATCTCTGTATACTCTGAATACTGTATAAACAATTGTGCTCTTGTTTATTCTTTCTGTGTAATTTTCTTGAAGGTATAGTGATATTTAGAAAATTCTGGTGTTTATTCATGTTATTAGGCATGGTGGGAGAAAGAATTGGCTAACTATTTACCTGATATGTTTTTTTGTTTGCTTTTCATTCTGCCTGGACAATGAAATTAAACTTGCTGGTAAGTCTCAGGTCATTTTTTCAGAGTTTCATGCTTTGATTTATGACTGTTTGTGTCCTGACAATAAATGGGCTGGGATGAAATGCAGCCTTTTTCTCCCTGATTTCAGAAGAAGGAAGAAAAAGCATTTTTTAATTTAAAAAAATAAGCTCGTTTTCTACTGGTTTCAAACTTAATTGGTCTGAGTTTTATTATATTGATATTAGTTTAGTTCATTGCATTTTTATAATACTGTTTGATTTACCTGATTGGTGGAACTGTACTGTTTTACTCTTTCACTTAATCCTGATACTAGTGAATTTTTCTGCTGTGACTTGAAATGGTTGTGCTTTACACAAATCCTTAAATGTGAAGAGCACAGTGGTGCATTTAAAACTGGAGTTTTGGTACATTAGTTTGTATTTTTCTTTTGGTTAAGGTGAAGAGCTGGACTAGTCTACATGCACAGTGACTGATTTCCTTTGTTATTCCTAGGACATGAAAGTTACATCACCTTTTGCCACTTGGAGAACGAGGCTGCCTTCACATGCAGTGCTGACCACACCATTCGGAAGTGGGACGTAGTGACCGGGCAGTGCTTGGCCATTTACAGAGGCCACACATCAATTGTCAACAGGTGGGGTTCTCCCCTCATGTTTCTGTCATCTGTTATCACACATTTTATCATTTCACTGCAGTTCCCCATTACTGCACTCATAAAAGGGGCTGTGGAAACCCCAGAGTTCATGTTCTGTGCTGCAGTGATTAGTTTTTCTAGCAACACTGCTGACACAGATAGGAGAGAAATGAAAGGCACACAGCAGGGGAATGGAATCCAGGTCTAGGAAAGAAATTCCAGAAGAAATTATCCAATTGATAACAGATGCTTCTGATAAATAGATTTAAAAACATTGCGGCAAGCTTTTGTGTCAGCAAGAGGGATAAAATCAGGATTTTTCTGTAATTATTATTTCTGTTTGGGCAAATGAAGTAATAATAAACTTACTGTGTGTGGCTTACTGGCCTGTCCATCTGAAGTGTGTAGTAATAGTTGGACTGGATTTAATTAATGACAAATAGAGCAGTCAAAGATTGGTATTTTTTTAACATTTCTTTTCTTGTGGGCATGTGGGCTTTTTAGTTCCTTTCTAAACTCAAAACACATATGATATGTAGCGAGATTCTGTAAATAGTTAGGAAGGCTGGCTCTGTGTTTTGGCACTGGCCTGATTTTTGCTTGAATCAGCAAATGGGAAATGTGTTCCCCATTCATATGATTTTGTTGCCTGTTTGAAAGGTTCCAGAGGACCAAGCTCAGCTGACAAAGAAGGCAAGTTATGGATGTTCTCTATCTCTGGTTTGGAAAGATGAACTGTAGAGATTTTTCTGTTATTGTATGTTTGTGCAGCTACAACTCATTATTTTGAAGGCCCAGGAAGCTGAATTCCTGAGCTGTAAACTCTGGTTTGCTCTTCAGTTATGTAATAAGTGGGGTGCTCTTGCTTTACCTTTTTTGAGATCCTGAAATAAGTGAAATTAGGTGTATTTTTTTTTCTTGCAGTCTCCTTACTTGATGATGGAAAGATGGCTATTTTCACACTGTCAGTTATAGTTCAGATTCCTGGAATGTTGTTTTGCTGCTGTGGTGTTGTTATTGTTCTAATTCTAAGTTATTGTCATAGGTCTGTTTTTAAATAATTTTTTATAAAGAAGTATAAGTGAATAATTACCAAAAATTAACTAATTAAATAAAAACCCAACAAACCCAAACCAAACAACACAACAAACTTCTAGGTATTATATATAACTTAAGAAAGTTCATAATCCCAGATGGAAGGGATTTTAGCAAAACAAAATGCTCAAATTTACAGTGCTATAGTGTGAAAATATCTGCATCAGTGTACCTGAATGAGGGATCTCAATTTTAAAAGTAGAAACAGGGAAGTGTTTGGTTTTTAAAAATGCCAAAGATGTTATGTTCATGCTGCTGTTTCATACTTTGGGGTACTTGGCACTGAAATTGGAACAAAAGATGGTTATGTGAAAAGATCAATACTGTTCATACACACAAACTTTATTTTTTGCAGAATCCTGGTTGCCAAGGACTATCTCTTCAGTGGCTCCTATGACAGGACAGCCCGCTGCTGGAGTGTGGACAAAGAGAAACAAATCCAGGAGTTCCGGGGCCATCGGAACTGTGTCCTGACTCTAGCTCACTATTCCTCCAGGGATGTGCTGGAAGAAGAGGAGGAGGAAGAGGAGGAGGAGGAGAAAGTGAGCAGGGACCTGCTGGTGACAGGGAGCACGGACTGCACTGTGAAGGTCTGGTGGGTGTCCAGCGGGCGCTGCTACCAGACCCTGCTGGGACACACTGGGGCCGTCTTATGCCTTATACTTGATGCACCAAACAGGGAGCTGTTCTCTGGCAGCACGGATTACACCATCAGGACCTGGAATATTGTCACTGGAGAGCAGCTGAAAGTCTTCAAAGAGCACCAAGGATCAGTAATTTGCCTAGAGGTAAGGGCAGAGGTTTCCTTGAGAGCCTTTGGGTGTCTATGTCTTAACTCATGTGGGTCTCAGGTGTCTTTTCATTCATAAAGAAGCTCTTCTGAGACAGGTTATAAATGGTGAGCTTAAATATTCATGTAGTAACAAAAGAATAGTGCTCTCTGGTCTTGAGGCAAACCCTCTTTCTCTAAAACACTTTCTGATCTCCTCTTAGCTTCTAGTGGTTGCCCTGGTCTAACTTCTAGCTCAATATCTATATAAATCCCACTAGGTTGTGGAACTCATGAGTAGGTGTGCTGAGAGCACTGTTCATCTGAGTGGGATTGTGTAATCAGGCTCACTATCACCAGACTTTGAAGATAATAACCTGAGCAAATAAACAGGGACAGGGTCAGGTAACTTAAAAAGGGGACGGGAAAAACACTCAGAGTAAACCAGATAACTTCAAAAAACCCAACCCAAAGCCCAACCCAAAACTGTGGGCAAAAGGTAATAGGAAAGCATAAAGCTGAAAGAAATCCTACATTAAAGACCACACAGACATGATTTGAGAGAAGAAAGGGAGAAACAGATGGCCAAGACAAGAGAACGGGCAAGGAAAATGGAAAAGAAAAGCAGAGCATGGGGGAGAGAAATCAGGAAATGATGGAGGAGAGAGGGGAAAAAATGTAATGTGATCTGAAAAACTATACTCTGTTTTTCTGTTTGCAGTATTTTTCTGTTGAATGCTGCCAGGTTTGTTAATGTTGCAGGGAAGAGGAGGAGTTCAGGCAGATGAAGCGAGAGGGAAACTATCGCACAAGCACTTATCCTGTACACTCATTATCCACCAGAAAATGCTAATAGTGTATTTAAAGAGAGTACCAGATGGTCTGTAACTCAGTTTCAGGTCAGCATAAATGTTTATACATGTATGTGTCTGACTGAAGTTAATGACAGTAGTTTTTCTCGCTGCTCTCCCTGTTTGTGTTTGCTGTCCATAAATGTTTTTCCCTTACAGAGGCTGCAGGATGTATCTTTAACAGCTCTTTAGTAAAAGTTGCCTTTGTTTCTAAATAAGGTAGTTACAGCTGACACTAGTGGACTAAAAACATAGCAGTACTGAAGGAATTCTGTTTTCCTTCAGTTTTAGAAAGGAAAAAAAAACAAACCCCCACAAAATCGTATTGCCCTGGAGTAATGTTTGTCTTGCTTGGATAAATTCTCAGTGTTAAACCTTATTTTTATGATACTGTAGTAATGTACTCTGAGGATGCTGAAGTAAATCTGTTGTTGTCCTTAGTGTCACGCTATGTTTTGTTGTTTAATTGTAACCCTTCTCCAAGGCACAGATTGTCAACAACAGAGGTTGCTTTAATTTAATTGGGTTCTTGCTAAAATTGTTACACAAAACTGGCTTGACCTCTCCCAGAAGCCTGGGAAATTCAATTACGCCCTTTGAATGCTCAGGAATGAGCAATGCTTGTGAGCACAGTTAAACAATGGCTTTAAACAAACAGAACTTCTTGTACGGGAGAAGAAAAGCAAAACCAATACATCTATTTGGAAAACCTGAACAATTCAGAGTACACAAGACTGCTGCTGCTGCCAAGACTGTGTCAGCAATAGCCCTGGCCAAATCTTCTTGATATGGTAGCCCCTCACTTCTCTCATCACCAGTTAGTGTGTGGGGCTGGGAGGGTCCAGCTGAGGTACAAACAGCCCCCACAGAGAGCATTTAGTGTTCAGGCCTCTCAAACTTATCCCAGCTTAAGCAGTCACTGCTGTTGAATAGCTTTGGGCTGTCGATCTTTCCTAATTCCTCTCTCTGCTTTTCTGGGTTCAACACTATCCCTTCTGTTCCACTTGGCTGCCACTCAGCACAGCCCACATGGTATTTTCATTCTTTTAGAAAGGGGTCAATCACCAGAATCCATACAAAGATGTTTCAACAGAAAGGAAACTTCCTGAATAGAGGTGGTTTTTTTATTACTATTTTTGTTTTGTTCTCAATATGTGCTGGGGGCCTTTTTTGCCTCAGGCTTCCTGGTGACAGTGTTGCAATCTGTGGCAGTGAGTTGGAATGGTATTTTTTAGACCCTGGGTCAGGAGGACTCGGAGGTAGTTGTGATTTGCTTACAGTAGCCAGCAGTTTTAATTGATGACAGTAATTTGTTTTCTTCAGTGCAACAGTGAGCTGCTAATTACATCCGATTTTCACTCTCCTGTCCTGGAGGAGCTGGGTTGGTACCAGGAATTGAAGGCAGTTACCTGTTCTCTGGGTGGTACAATGCTTGTGTGGGGAGAAAAAAAGGAAAAGAAAAATAGAGACTTCTTTTCATTTTATTTATTCAAATAAAGATCCCTAAGGGAGGGTGACCTTTCAAAAAGTTTGAGAAATACTCAATGCGATTCCTCATCCTGGACGCAGATCAGGAAAAATTTGGATATTGAGACCATATTTTCCCCAACTTTAAAAAGCTGTTATTAACAGGAATGCTCCGGGATGTTCTGAACTTCTGCAAATTACGTCTGGCCTGTTCCAGTCATCTCCCATTACTTTCCAGTAAACACCAATAGTGTTGGTGTAGCAGTGAATGGAAATTCCTGGAGCTTCTTGAAGGAGTTTTCTGGGTAGATAGCCATAAAGCACACCCATGTTTTCCACGCTGCTTCCTGCAGTGCTGGTGTGTGGAAAGCCGGGGAGTGATGCTACAGACACGTTGAGATTTTCAATGTTCCCCAGTTGCTTGAAGATCCTTTAAGGTGTTGTTGCCAGGTAGTGTAAGTAGGGGAGCCTGGAAACGACTCTTACCTAGCATGGCAGAACAGAAAGTGTTGGTGAGCTTTGGTCTTTCCCTTGTCCCCTGTCCTTGGTGGTTCTGGACAAGGGAGAGATGAGGGTGAGCTGTTCATATTCCCCAGGCTTGTCCTGCTGTCCAGGAGTCAATCTGGTGAAGGTGACCAGCTGAACCCACTGTGTGTGCTCTGCTGCCAAAGGAGTTCTGCAGCTTGTGATAATACCACTTTTCTCTTTCTTCCACCATTTAAATTGCACAGAGAGAGGTTCTGCTGGGAGGCTTTCTATCTGCAGTGGGAACTGGGTCCATGTTAGGTGCTTTGGCAGCATTGATTACATGACTTTCCCAGTCAGGCAAGGTAACTCGCAGTGGAGCAGCCAGAACTCTTCACTCTCCTTCTCCTGTGGTGTGTTGATAGCTTGGCAGACAAAGTACAGCAGCTGTTTTGGGAGCTCCCTCTTCGTATAAGAGCCAATAATGAGATTTTATAGGAAGTGATGGGAAAAAGCAAGGGTGGGCTGAGTGTAATCACATAGCTCATGCTCATTCTTCCACTTAAAAATTTCAGGCCTGGCTAAAGACCAATATTTGCAATTAAAATCAAACATGCATTTTCTTTAATGTGACTGCCTGCAATAGGCTGAATAACCCTGATTTAAATATTTACTTGTGTATGTTTTTCTAAATGTCTCTCCTAAGAAGCTTTGCAAACTGTTCACAAGGATTGCTTTGTCCTTGGTGATTGTTCTGCCTCCAAGTATTTATCAAAATTGTGCTGCCCAAAGCTGGCAGAGAGAAATGATCCAGCTTGGAATTTAGCTTGGATCCTACAGCAAACATTCTTGCAAGAAAACTCCCTTTTGAAGAACGTGAACATGAGTGGGCAAAGACTTGCTTCTGGTTTTCCTGCAAAAGATCCTTTGTTTGGACCATTCCCTTCAGTTGCCTTTTAAAGCTGACTAGAAGAAAAGAATGCTTTGAACAAAGCCACTGCCTGAACTCTGTTTATGTGCTTAACTGTTGTGATCATGTGGGGTAAAGAAATGTTTTCTTGCCACACCAGTTAAATTAAGTGCACGGATTTTTTCATAATTTGTGTTTGTATTTGTTGCATCAGAGGATGAAGATGTGAATGAGAGGAATGTGAAGGTGTGCAACACCTCTAAGAATGAAACATGTTTCTGGGCCATCACTTTGCACTGCGGTAAAAAAGTTGAAAAACATTCTCTTAACAGCCAGCCCAGAGAGCTCATTCTAGATGGATTCTCAGGAAAAAAAGTGCCAACAATTTCTTGACCACAGGGAGTTTGTTAGCTTGTTAAAATGGATGTGGTTTGAATGGGATCCTGAAACTCTTAACTCGGCCCAAGCCTTACATAGTTGTAACTTGAGATTGGTCCAGCTTGGTGATTTTGGACTTAGAAGTGGCTGTGAACAGAAGACCAAAATTCCAGATTGTAGGAACACTGACCCCCACGAGAAGAATAAGGTGGTGATGGGATACGTGGCTGCTGATGTGAACTCATCTTGGAGTTCATGGGAGCCAGTTTGAGTGCAGTGACCTGTTGCAGTGGGGATCCTGCAACACGCATATATCAAACCAGGAGTCCCGTGGAAGGGAAATATATATGGACAGACAGATTCTTGCTAGATGTTTCAGAGATGTTTATTTCTCCAGCCGCATGGCCGGAGCTCTGCCCAGGAACTGTTCCAGTCACGGGACCAAGGGTCCTTCTGCCCGCGCAGGGAACACAAACCAACCAATGGGAACGAGGCTGAGCAGGGACAGGGTAGCCCCGTGTCTGTGCCCTCAGGGCCCCTCTCCCAGGGCTACACGGCAGGGGAGGGACCCCAACACCTCACCCGTTTTATTTTAATAAAAGGAGAATGAAAACAACTGGATAAACATAACAAGGACCGTTTCAAAACAAAACAAGCCACCCTCCTGAGTCTTTAAATGTCCAATCAGATTCTGTGGAACATCTTAGGGCTGACAGAAGGGAGACAGAACTCTCTGAGCATGCTTTGTGGGGAAACTGAGGCAGGAGAGGGTTTAACTTCTTCCCTCCCCCTTTTCATCCCCCACTCGGCATTGGAAAGGGATTTTTGGGGAAACAATTGGCAAAAGCATGGTTTTGTGAGGGAAACCATGGGTGAAAAAACGGATTGGGAATACACTGGGGGTAATAGGACATAGGGTAAAAGGGAAAGGTGGGATTAGGAAAGGGAAACTGTAGGGGGGGCTTACAATGGAGATACTGTCTAACATGACTACGATTTTTTGCATATATACTGCCTTTTACAGAAACACCATCAGGCCCAGTGACCTGCGATGCTTGTAACCCTTTTCTCCCTAGTACAATATTAAATTCCACCACCTCTCCATCTCCCAAGCTTGGGATGCATTTTTCAGGGTTATTCTTTTTAATAGCAGTTCTATGCACGAATATGTCTTGCTGGTTGTCACACCTTGTTATAAAACCATAATTTTGCTTAACATTATACCATTTTACTATCCCTAAGGTCTTAGTTGCTATGATCTTTTCCTTTTTCCGAGTGGCTGCTGTTTTCTGTCTCGCTGCGTCTTTGCTCTCTCCTTCGGTCGCTCCCGTGTTGGAATTGTCGGAGCTGCTGGTGCCTGCGCGCTCTTCCCGGGGTCGCGTTCGGGGCCGCGCGGGCCGGGCCGGGCCGTGCCGCTCCGTTCTCCGTGCGTCGCCTCCTCTGGTCGCAGCTTCGCTGCCGCTGCCGGGCGCTGCACCCACGTCTCGGCCGGGCCCCCGAGCGATGACTCCCCCGCGCTCCGCTCCAGCGCGCGTCTCGGCCGGGCACGGCTCCGCTCCACCGCCATCGCCGCCACCCGCCGCCCGCGCGCCGCCCCTCTCGGCCGGGCGTTCCCGGGGCTCGCTCCACCACGCGCTGCACAGGACCGGGCGGGCACCGCCGGGTCCCGCCGCTCCCCGCTCCGCCACCGACACTGCGGCTTGCGTGGCTCCGCCCGCGCGCGGGAACTGCCTCGCTGCTGCTCTCAGAGCGCTCGGTGCACGTGGCCTGGGCCGCACAGTCCCTGCGCCAGGCTTCCCTTCGCCAGGACACAGCTGACATTGCTCAACAGTCTCGGTAACTAAATAATATTCACGAAAATATTCTTCCATCGGCATATATTTTGACTCCAGTATTAACTGTGTCCAAATGGTTTTCCAAAAGCCCTTGGTAAGAATTAAATCCCAAGAAACATAGAAAAAGTTCTTAAACAACCATGCCAGGAAGTGTTTCAGTTCTTTTTGAGCTTGAATCAAGCTAAAATTTACAAATCGTTGTTCAAGAATCATTTTAAGTTTAAGATAAATGTCCATATGCGGCTCTGAGAGCCAAGAGTCTTCCCACGGTTCCTCCATAGTTTAGATATGGAATAGCAAAGCAAAACCAAGAAGAGGAATCCAAAGTTTCCAGGGTTTACTCACACAAATCAGTCGCTTAGGGATCGGGGATCGTTCTGCTCTCAAATCTCCACCATTTGTTGCAGTGGGGATCCTGCAACACGCATATATCAAACCAGGAGTCCCATGGAAAGGAAATATATATGGACAGACAGATTCTTGATAGCTGTTTCAGAGAGATGTTTATTTCTCCAGCCGCATGGCCGGAGCTCTGCCCAGGAACTGTTCCAGTCACGGGACCAAGGGTCCTTCTGCCCGCGCAGGGAACACAAACCAACCAATGGGAACGAGGCTGAGCAGGGACAGGGAAGCCCCGTGTCTGTGCCCTCAGGGCCCCTCTCCCAGGGCTCCATGGCAGGGGAGGGACCCCAACAGTGACCCTCAGCAAAAGGATGTGTCCAAATCTCTTTGGAGAACCAATTGCCTCTCCTTGGCTGTTTAAAAATTGTTTCTTATAGCAAAGGTTAATTGGGAGGGCAAAGTCCATTCCTGTAAGGTTGAAATACCTGCTAAACAGCTCTTTTGCAGATATTTTTGGCATTCTTACGGGTAGAAATTGTCTTAAGCTGCTGCATTTATCCATTCAGCCAAGCTTGTGAAGCAACAGGGTTGTGATTGTCTTGAGAGACCAACCCTGGATGTGATAATTAGTTTTTTTATTAAAATTCTGGTGTGTTTGGGGGCTACAACCAAGCTTTTTCTTATTAATGAGACCTGTAACTACTGAAGTGTTTACAACTTGTCTTTTGCTACTGCTATTACTCTGCAACTCACAGGCAGTTTGACTGAACCTTTTCATGGAATGACATGGAGTTACATCTCCAGTGCTTTGGCCCGAGGGTTAAGACAAATTTGCTCCATTCACGTCTCAGCGTTTCATCTGGTTCAAAGCAAAATCTCTCATAGCAATGAGAAAAATTAACAATCAAGAATTGCAAATATCAATGCAATGGTTTTTTTTCTGCTGTCTAGCTGAGGCTTTAGAACTGGGCATCAAACTGTTGTCAGGTTTTTAATGTTTTTGAAGCTGTGTGGGTTTGAAATGTCCACTCAGCCCATTGGTATCTGAGCTGCAAATCTGTTCTGTGTTGTCCACTCTGCCACAGGTGTCCTTGCCTGGCCATGGTTTTCTGTGTCAAGAGCTTTGTTGGGCAGTTGGCCAAAGTGAACCAAGTGCTCAAAAGCCAGCCAAGGAAAATACAGGTTTGGAAATACCACCTCTTCTCTGGGCAGTCACAGACTGGAATATGTAACTGTGTCTACTAAATGTTTTTAAACCACAGAGTGTGAGGCCAGCTTGTAAGGTGCTTTGGCTGGGGGAACAGAAAGTGATGATGATTATTATTTTAAATACAGATTAAATGCAGATATCTGAAGTGTTGTAACTTAGGCTGGAGTTGTAAGCTAGACCTATCTTAAGTCAAGTGAAGGAGGAGTGATCTTGCCTTAATTGATCTGGCTACACCTGAGAAGGTTGTCCTTGTTGGGAAGGAGAAATAGCAAGTTTTAAGGCACGATCTGTTTCAGATGTGCCTCGGGATGAGAGAGAGGAATTGTCCTAGACCACAGTGACTGTATGGGGACTATCTTAGCTGTGGAAAGCTGTACCAACTTGGATGAGATCATGCCTATCATGTCACTAAAGGCATATCTGATTTGCAACTTCAGCCTGAGCTGAGAGCTCTTGATGGCTTTCTCCACTGATAGCCATTTCATGCTGTTTTATAAAAATGCCATGGGAATGAGGGGCTGTGTGACAGTCAGAGCCTGCCCTGGATTTTGCTGTTGGGTCTGCTGCAAGCTCAGTCTGTGGCATCTGGTAGATAGTTTAACCTGTTAATATTTCCTTTTCCATGCAGGGCTGAGAATCCTTTGCTACTGTGCTCACCTGCTTAAATTGGTGAGGGGGAGGAAGGTGCACAGAAGTGTTTCATGGGGCAGCAGAAAGGCTTTGAATGTAATGGAAATGGTTGATGTGCTGACCATCTCACCAGCTCTCAGACATTGAAAAGCCAACTATATCCAGGGCTGCAGCAAAACCAGTGTGGGCAGCAGGTCAAGGGAGGTGATTCTTCTTCTCTGTTCTGCTCTTGTGAGATCCCACCTGCAGTATTGCATGCAGCTCTGGAGTCTTCAGCACAGGAGAGACATGGATTTGTTGGAGCGTGTCCAGAGGATGTTGTGAAGATGCTGAAGAGAGATGGAGAACCTCTGCTATGGAGACAAGCACAGAGTTGGGGTTGTTCAGCCTGGAGAAGAGAAGAGAAGAGAAAAGAGAAAAGAGAAGAGAAGAGAAGAGAAGAGAAGAGAAGAGAAGAGAAGAGAAGAGAAGAGAAGAGAAGAGAAGAGAAGAGAAGAGAAGAGAAGAGAAGGCTTGGAGAAGACCTTAGAGCCCCTTCCAGTGGCTCCAAGAGAGCTGGAGAGGGACTTTGGGCAAGGGCATGGAGTTATGGGACAAGGGGGAAAGGTTTTAAACTAAAAGAGGGTAGATTTAGATTAGATATTAGGAAGAAATTCTTTGCTGTGAGGGTGGTGAGGCCCTGGCACAGGTTGCCCAGAGAAGCTGTGGCTGCCCTGTCCCTGGAAGTGTTCAAGACCAGGTTGGATGGGGCTTGAAGCAACCTGGTCTAGTGGGAGGTGTTCCTGCCCATAGCAGGGGTTTGGAATGAGATGATCTTTAAGGTCCTTTCCAACCCAAACCATTTTGTGATTCTAAGGCTCTTAAAATCCTGGTGCTATAAATTACCTGAGTAAGTCCACATAATTTAATACATTTTTATATCTAACAAATTAGCAAATCCAGGCAAGCTGCAGCTCTCTTGTTTCACTTTGGCATTGATACACCCACTTAAATGTAGAAATGAAGCGGCCTAACCTAATGTACCATTAATGCAGAGTGGCATTTACCTGCAGGAGGTTATAATTTAGTGTTTTTCCTTGCTCAGTGGGCGGGTTGATGCTGCTAGCAAGATGTCTAAAAAAGAAATGCAACACTTGGCCACGAACCACACAGCAGGATCTTGCCTTAGAGCATCCTCTTCCATTTAGCAGGTGCACATGACAATGCTCTTCATGCCCATTCAGGGAGAGACTGAAATTTAAAAGTCCTTCCTCAGGCTAACTTGTGGCTCTCGGTTTTGTTAGTGCCGCTGGCCATTCGCACTCTCTCCGCATGGAGATGCCGTATTAATGCTGTTCCTAAAACAGCTTAAAAGTAATAGGAAGTGACATTTCAAAGTATTGCTGGCTTTTTACAGTGGTTTGTGCTTTACAAGCTCCTGGCATTTAGCTATGAAATCTCTCCCACAGGCCAGGTTCTGCTGGGAGGATGTGTGGCATGTCCTGCTCCAGCTGGGCTGGTGGGAGCTGTGGCCAGGGAGCCTCTTGGTCTGCCTGCACACATTTCTTGTGTGGGTTATCACCATCCCATCACTGTAATGCTTCGTATCTCAACCTTTTTTTTCATGTTGTAACACAGGGCAGTGTTGTTTTGTACAAAGCTCACTTTTGATGCCTTTTGGGAATGGGGTCTTTCCCTTTTGGATTGGGAGTGGAGATGGAAGAGCATGAACAACATTCCAACCTTACAGATACAGCGTATGCAAAGAGTGGGGACCAAATCTAAGGTGGCAGAAGAACCAGCTCTTGAAAGTGCCCTACAAGCAAGACCATGACAAGTTGGTTTGTCATTTGTTGGTTTCCTGGAGATACCAGAGAAGCATCAGGGGTTTGTGCACTGCTGGTCATTTGGACCTTCTGATGTGTGTGTTTGGGGGCAGACAAGGTACCATTCATTGCTCCATAGGCAAATTCCACTCCTTGGTGGGGGGTCAGGATTCTCCCTCCTGTCTCTCCATCCCTGTGATGCAGAGGTTGCTGCAAGTCTGTAAAACTTACCTTGAGCTACAGCCAGGTGTTGCAGTGACTGGCTGCCTTCAGCAGGAGTTGGGCTCTACAGAGCAATAGCTGTGAAAACCTTCAGTTTGATTTCTTTACACAGACAGAGAATGCCAGATTTTTCTATGCACTGTGGAGTTTTTCCTTGCTGAGCTTCCAGGCTCGGTGTAGTTTGTTTACTGTGCACTGGCTGGTTTTTTAGTCTTGCACAGGTCAGTTATTTTCTCTCTGTCTCTGTTCCCCAACTGCAATCCTTCCTTTTGTCATTCCCTGTCCTGTCTGTATGGAACAAACCCCATCCTCCCCACCAGTGAGTTCTCACAATGGGCAGGATGACTGGTGCAATGAGGCACTGTTCTTCTTTGGGAAACACAGAGCAGAAGACAATCTGCTTGAAGATATTTTAAAAACCTGTGGCAGGATGGTTAATTATTTAATCATTCAATAACAGTCTGAAAAGACTTGTGGAAATGTAGATACAGAACAGTTTCAAGGAAGAGCTAGTCATTCCAAATACTGACTTGTGCAGAGTGATAATAAACATAAGCCCTGGTTTATGGTGTGTAGGATTTTAATTTTAATTTACCTTTTTTTTTGTTTTTTGTTACTCAGAATTGTTCTGAATTTTTTGTTGTAACTAAAACTTACAGTCTGGTAAGAATTCTTGTCAAATATGCTTTGCAGAAACTGCACTGCTGGGGGTTTTTTGAGGCTTTAGTAATGAAACTGATTATGGAAGTAGGGTTAGCATTGTTAAGCTCCCTGGAATCCTGCTTGCTGGCATCAGCAGAAGGGCTAAATTTTTATGTTCTCAAAGCTGGGAGCTGTTTTTAAGACCCAGAAGTCAGTGGGAGATGCGACTGTGAGGAACTCAAGGTTGGTTTGCTCACCACCCCTCTGTTTCAAGGTGCAGCTTGTTGCTCATTGTTGAGTTGGAAACTGACTTGGGATGAGTCCCTTCAGTGCAGCTCTCTCATGGAGGTGCCTGAGAGGCCATTGCTGATGTGTTTTTCTCTCCCCTCAGCTGGTGAATCGTCACCTGTACTCGGGGAGCGCGGACAGGACAGTGAAGTGCTGGTTTGTAGACACTGGGGAGCGGATCCAGACGTACAAGGCTCACAAACACAGCGTTAGCACTTTGAAATACCATGCTGGGATCTGTAAGTTGCCTTTCCTATGTTGTCCAGCCCCCTCCAGTCTCTTTTCAGTGTTTGTCTTTGATTGAAGGTTGTTAATGGAGAATAATTTTGAATGCTTGTGAAGTTGTCACTTTTTTTCAACTCCAGCATGTTTACATTCAGTACCAAACTGCTGCACCACTCCATGTGGGAAGCTTAGACCTTCCCTCCATTTTCCACCTCCCTCTTCTCACAAATGAAGAGGCAGTTCTGTTGTTTTTGTTGCCAAGGGAAGTGGCTTAAATCCTGAGCTGTCTGGGGGTTGTTTGTGTAGCTGTGGTTTAACCTCACTAGTCTGGTGTCTGTCACCTGCTTCTGCTGTGTGCTAGGGAGAGAAAGTGCTGCTGCTGCTGGACACACAGCCCTGTGCCAGCCTCTGCTGCCTTGTAGACTCTGTGTAACACCCTGTCCTAAACCAGAATCACACTTCAGATGCTCACTGCTCCTTTCTAACTGTTAGGCTTCCTGTTCAGGCTCTGACATTCTCCTAGACTCATTTTCCACAAGTTTTTTCCCATTACCTGTCCCCATTCATGGATTTGTTCCCCAAACCAACTTTCTCCAGTAGCCAAGCAGTGCTTGCCTTAGTAATGTTCAGGACTTAGCTCTCCCACTTTCACTCTTTACAGTGGTTTCTGTACATCAGTGTCTATTGCTGACACAGCAGTATGTTCTGACCATCAAACCTCCCTCTTTAAATCCCTCTCTGTGCTGGCTTTCCTTCTACATGTCTGGGTTTGGGTTGCAAGACAGCACTTCTGTTTTTATCAGGGAACCTCTCTCTGTGCCATCCTGGTCTTATCCTGCCTCTGGTGTTGGACCTGACGTACCTTCACTTGCTTCCCAAGAAAGATCTTCTTCTCTCCTTCTTCTCTCCTTCTTCTCTCCTTCTTCTCTCCTTCTTCTCTCCTTCTTCTCTCCTTCTTCTCTCCTTCTTCTCTCCTTCTCTCCTTCTTCTCTCCTTCTTCTCTCCTTCTTCTCTCCTTCTTCTCTCCTTCTTCTCTCCTTCTTCTCTCCTTCTTCTCTCCTTCTTCTCTCCTTCTTCTCTCCTTCTTCTCTCCTTCTCTCCTTCTTCTCTCCTTCTTCTCTCCTTCTTCTCTCCTTCTTCTCTCCTTCTTCTCTCCTTCTTCTCTCCTTCTTCTCTCCTTCTTCTCTCCTTCTTCTCTCCTTCTTCTCTCCTTCTTCTCTCCTTCTTCTCTCCTTCTTCTCTCCTTCTCTTCTTTCCTACCCTGAAGAAGATGGCCATGGATGTCTTAAACTAACCTAGGCATTCACAGTGCTTTCCTGATTTTGGTTTCTGCACTTCAGCTATGAAGTGAACACATCACACTAAATGAATGGTTGCTATCTGGGCTTTGATCTCTCTTTTGGCAGCTCCTCAGTGTGATGGTGATAAATGGCTGACAGATGCAAGATGGTGCATGTTAGCAGAGAGTTGTACCTGCACAGTTAGTGGCAGTTGTCTGGCACCATGCTTTCCTCACTACATTTATAAACCAGTAACTGAATTGATTTCTTAATTATGTTTGGAAACTTAGCATGTAACCAAGCCCAGAGGTAGAATTTTAGTCAGGAAACCTTTTTTGGTCTTCCTTTCAGCATGAGTCCCACATCACCGCTTTTATTTGTAATTTATTTATTTGTAATTTATGGTTATTTCAGCTCTCCTCACCTACATGGACGAACTACCCCATTCTCCCCTAGCTGCAAGTAGTAATTTCTGCTGATTTCAGCTTCTGCAGTTGGCTAGAAGGCTGAAATGGAAGGGGAAAGGGTCTGAACCTACACTGCACCTTGAAGTTATTATTGCTCCAAGATGCAGGCAGGTAGAGCAAGGGAAATGAAACCAGAAATTGTAATCCAGGATGATCATTGGTAGACAAAATACCAATGATTTTGTGTGTTTGTGTGTTTGCCCCCTTTTCATTATAAAGACACAAACCCAAACATTGAATTTGTCAAGACTAGCCAAAGGTGAGCTAACTGTGCTAAGTTGGTATTTGCCTGATCCTGTGAGGAGCGTTCGTGTCGGGGTGAGAGATGGAGACTGTCTCCTTCAGTAATGAAACCTCCAGAGCTGCATTTCTTCAGTGTTGATCCTACTCTTCATGCAAGCAGTAGAGACTAGACCAGACTGTAAAGAAAAGAAAGTTTTAGCTCAAACAAAAGTTTCATTATCTGATGCCACCACCATCAGCTCTGCAGCTTTCTCTCTCTTCCCCCTCATTCTACCACCCTGTCCCTGCCATACACATACATTATTTTTCCACAACACTCTTTTTTTAAATTAAAATAAAGACAATATTGCTGCATTTAGTCAGATCTGTGAAGAACATCCTGGTAGTGTGATAGAAGAGTTCACAGAGTTATTTAAGATCTCAATTTAAATCAAATGCAAAAATACTAAAAGTGTGAAACAGGGAGTATCGAATTGTTCCACTTGAAGGGTAGAAAAAGTGCTCTAGAAAAATATTAGGGATTTGTTTGAATGCACTATATGCATTTAAATTAATGAAAGAGGAAATTTCCCCTTAAAATTAATTTATATAGTATGATTGCTTGCATTATTGTGGTGCATCCATTACTTATTTCCACACTATCTAATAATTTTGTTAGAATTGGAATTATAAAGAGATGTTTACTGGATACCAGTGTTGGAACTAGTGTAGCTTAAAATTCTGTCACTTCACCTGGGACGGATCAGAACTGTCTTTTAAAAATGTGGAGAAAACGCTTCAGTATAAATTATATTTGTTATGGTTTATGTCACATTTGCACCAGTGCATGAAAAAATACATCTCAGCCAAGAAGTGGTAATTTTCTGTTAGAAGATCTTAATTCTTCTGCTTTCTCTCTGATCAGTGCCCAAAGGCTCATTGCTCCAAAGAGTTTGTGGTCTAAATAAGAAAATAGAGTTGAAGAAAGATGAAAAATACATGTCGGTTTCCAAAATCACTTTATAGAGTACAGGGAGTCCAGACAGATGTGAAAACTAAGCATTAAATCCTCAAAATGTGTTTCCAGTGGCTTTTCTGCTTGTGTAATTAATAGCATGGGGAATATTACAGCTGGTTCTCAATCTAATTTATTTAATGATATGTTGATTATTTCTCTCTTGAAGTATGTGCACAGCTGTTAAAAATTTAATGTGGTTTATATTTTTTTCATGTTGCAAAAGTTCCAGGGGAATGTTTCAAAACTGTTCTCCCAAGGATCTATGAAAATTAAGTAAAAAATGAAAACTAATTTTATTTTGTTGTTGTTGTTTATTTCACAGGTGGTATATATAAGTATTTATTTAAATGCTAAATCTGAGTTAGATCAACAGCTCTTCTTTGAAACTCAGAGGTGCAGAGAGACTTCCTAAATCTAGAGTGACAGTTCAAAAGACATAAAGGATGTCTGTCAAAAGCAAAGTCCTGATGGCTGAAGTAAACTGGCAGCTGCATAGTGAAAACAGCTCTTAATTGGTTCCTACTCCCGGCATGTCTGTAACAGAATTAAGTGATTTCCATTCACTGGGAAAAAAATCAGTACCTGTTCCCTGCTTTACTTTGTTGTTACTCATTTGCAGAGTGGGACATGATGCTTTTTCAGGACTCTGCTGGAAATTGAATTATAGTGGCCCATATAAAGTGACATTGATTTTCCACATCCAGATGTTTCTTGGAGGTGCACCCATGAGGTGCCCAGCTCCCTGCTGTTTCATTTGAATTTAAAAAGCTCGTGGCAGTACATAGTCTGTTCTCTCATCTGTTATTGTAGTCCTGAATTTACTACCATGATAATTTTTTCACCCTTCTTTAGAGATTCAGTCCCTGACTTCTCCCAAAAGATAAGGAATCTGTTGCCTTCAGGCACTCCAGTTTTGTAAAACTCTTTCCATGCTAGTGGCTTTTACAAAGACATGAAATGCAGGGACCAGTGAATATATTGCTTTTTGCAGCTCTGAAATATTTTTCTCTAGATAAACTTGAGGAGTTTGGGTTAACTGAAGGAAAGTGAGTGTTTATAAAGAGAGTTTGTAACCTTTAAAGCAGAAAAATGGGCTCCTTTTTGGGCATATTGCTAAGTACAAAATCTAAATATTAACATGGCCTTACAGTTTCTGGATGCACCAGTTGTGGCGACCTGATCTGAAGATCCTGAAGTGCTGAGAAATTTTTCTTTCAACATGTAAGGTACTCTAAGGAAACCTGATGAATAGCCAACATTCCTGGTCATGCTCAATTTAGTTACCCCAGCCCTGCCCCACTTGTAGCAGCAGAAGTGATGGAGACACTGGAGTACTGAATGGAAAGCTGTAAATAACTCTGGCAAAACAAATGAAAGGTTGAGTGGAAATCCTTGAAACCAGACTTGAGATAAATTGCCTACTTAGAATTATTGAGGCACGTTTAGGCAGGGAGACATCTGTGGAAGTGAAGAGCAGAAATAGATACTTGAAGCATGTGTGGAGTGAAATGCTGGTGTGTGTAGGAACTTCAGTCTGAAGACAGTTCAGTGTTTTGAAAAATACAGCTGAAAGTAAGCATGCTGGGGTCAGCAGAATAAAAATGATCTGGTTTGACTGAGGAGAGAATCAAAATGATATGTCATGGTCCCTTGGGAGCTGGTTTTAGGTACATTTATGAACTTGTATGAACTGACCTCACGTGACTGCTCACATCTGGCTGTGCTGTGTGGTTGTGTGTCAGTGTTCACAGGAAGTGGTGATGCCTGTGCAAGAGCTTTCAATTCCAGGAGTGGAGTCCTGCAGAAGATCTTCCGAGGACACAAGTTCATCATCAACTGTATCCAGGTCAGGAAGGGGCTTCATGGTGGGGTTTCTTCCTTTTGGTTGCTCCCTCATTTGTTTTGTGGGAACTGGTGTGGCTGACTGTTCTGTGTGTCTTGGATTGGATGTTGTTCTAGGATAAGACTTGAATATTCTGTATGTAGTTTTACAAAAGCTTGTTAATAATAATAAGTGAAACCACAGAATAAGTCCCCAGGGACAACCCCATGTCTGGGATCGGGGATTTTTCAGGTCAGGTTGGATAAGCAGCCACGAGAACTGAGACAGATGAACTGATGCTTTGTGAGGCATGGAATGGACTCCAGCCTCATGAGACCCTTTCCATTACAAGACACTAATGATAAGTGTTTGCAGTGCTCTAAGGGGAAAAGAAATTCCTGCCTTATGCAGGCAGAATAATTATAGCATCATCCCCCGAACCGCCCTGGGGCATGGCATCCCTAAACAGTCTGAAGCAGCAGTGATATCTGACCCACATCCTGCCAGGCAAATGGAGGAGTCTCTGCTTCTGGCTAAAAACTGAAAGTTAATGTTTGCATATTGTCTAGGCTCAAGTGAGACTGGCATTTAATAGTTAAAACAGGAAGAATTAATAATCCTTGGTGGCCATGCAAAACCCATGGAATCTTAGAGGGGTTTGCATTGGAAGGGACCTCATTTCAACCCCCCTGCCACGGGCAGGGACACCTTCCACGAGACCATGTTGCTCAGTGCCCCTTCCAACCTGGCCTTGAACACTTCCAGAGATGAAGCAGCCACTCTAAGAACCTGCAGCTTTCTGCCTTGGGAACTCAGTATAAGCTGTGTGCAGAATGAAGATTTTCATTAACAGTGTGAGACGTTGGTAATTCTGGCAGGCTGACAGTCCAAAGAAAAAGAGAGGAGATAAAATTTCTTTTGGAGTTGATCCCAAGCACATAAAGTTGTAAATATGGTTTTCTCATGTATATTCTTCTGACTTAGCAAGGGGCTGTATGATCTTAAACTTCAAACTCCCAGTACCGGGCAGTTGCTGTGTAGCAGGTGGGCACCTGGATGTGTTTGGGGAGTACCTGATAGAATCACCCTGGGCAGCCCCAAGAATAGACAAGACCAAAGCTTGGCTTTGTGTTCTTCTTTGTAACTTAATTTCCAGCTGTACAGGGGCAATAAAACCTGGGAAGAGAGAGCACTGAGAAGTGGCAATCTTAAGGGGATCTTAAGTATATTAAGGAGAGCTGGATGAGGGGTGTGGTGCTTGTGGGGTGCTTCATGTAAGCCAGGGGGATGCTCACTGTCACAGCATGGGCAGGCTGGCACAGAGTACCCATGGCGGGGACAAGACTGATGCAGGAACAGGAAGATCATCAAGACTGATTTCTGGCTTCCAGGGCAGGATGAGGACAATTGGGAACATTACCAACAGCAGCAAATGGTTCATAAAGGAAATGAAACCACAGCAGTGAATCCAGGTTAAATTACTGCAGGCTTTGAAGAACAGTGGAGTTTGAAGGAGGAATTGTACTTATAACTTACTGCAAAGGAGAAAGGGAAGCGAGAAGGGAAGCATTGCAGAACCCCCTGCTGTCCACTGATGATGATTTTGGTGCCTACTTAAGCTCCACATCAAAACCAGCAGTCTGAAAACAGTGCAGAAATTCCCAGCCACAGCCTGCTCTGACACTGGGTTTAGTTCTCCATTGCTTTTCTAGAGGGTCTGGGTTATAAATAACTTGCTGTTTATGGCTCTGTGAAGTGGCTGAGAAATGAGTCCTGACTTGGTAATGTCTCATCCCACTTCAGCAGCTTTTGTGATAATTTATACTGACTCTTGCAATGAGCTCAGGCCTAAGTGTTGGGATCAAGCTGTGTTTGCTCTGACTTTTGACAGTTTGATTGTGCCGATTCCAAGCCGTATGGCTCGGTATTAAGTGTGACCCTGTTGTTCCAGATCCACAACGAGCTGCTCTACACAGCTTCCCATGATGGCACACTACGGATTTGGGACATCCGGGGAATATGCAAGAGAAATAAGCGACGCTTGAAGAAGGAGAGGTCTGTGCAGGGCAGGAGCTCCCAGAAGGGGAGTCTGTCTCGTCTCTTCAACAATAAAGTTGGCTGTATGGTACAGCAGGAGAATGGGGAGCACGAGGCTGTTGAACTGATGTGACTGCCCAGAGCAGGCTTTATGTCAGTGAGCAAAGCTGAACCTTTTGTTTTCTGCACCACTGTGTCCATGTAAACCAGAACTTGGAAAGAGATGGGAAGTGGCTTTGCCTGAACCTCTGTGTGAGGAGCCAGGATTCTCTGTGGCTGCCAAATGGACTCAGGTCAGATCCTGTGGCTGCAGATGACTCAGCTGAGCAGCTCTGGGCTTGGGAGGGGAGGCAGCGTGGTTCAGGTGAGGTACCACTCTGTGTGTGCAATTAGGAACTTTCCTGATGGCTGCTGATGTCAATTCCCTCAGGCACAGAGGTGTTTCATCTCTGGCTGCCAAGTGCCTAATGAGATGTTTTGCCATTGCTGTTGCCCGCTCCCATGACCCCTGTTCAGCCCAGTGTGGCAGTGAAACGTGTCCTGCAGTGAAAGATGGCCTTGAATTCCATCTTCAAGCTGACCTTTGGGTCAGGCATTGGCTGACAAGGCCAGCACAGGAGGGTTTGGCTCTGCAGCAGGAGTTTAAAGCAGACTAGACACCTCTCTGGGAAGCTGGGAGTAGTAGGACAGAAATTAATTTGTTTTTTTTTTTTTTAACAAAACATAAGCCACAGAACAAGCTAAACCTCAGCCCTATTTGCTGACCTTGTGTTGTCTTTCCTCCTCCCAAAGCTGTGTCTTGCTACGTTGCCAGTAGCATTGGATAAACAGTCAAACTCAAGAGTTTTCCCAGTCTTTTTCCAGGTTCATCCTTCTCTGATAACCACTGAGCCATGAATTAACAAGGGTTCTTATATTTTTCTATTTGCAGATATCGCTCTTTGTAGAACCAGTACAAAAATATCTAACCACATGTTTTTATTTTTATGGCTTTATTTATTCTGTACTACAGCAAGATAAAACTGCTGTAATCCTTTTTTAGAATGGATTAATAAACATGTGGTATCTACAGACAACTGACTGTCTAGTTTTTATTTTTGTCTCATATATGGGGGGGAGAGGGGGTGTGGCCTGGCTGCAGAAGCACAGCAGTTAAGAATGGATGGAATATGGGGAAAAAAAACTCACATAGATTTTTGGAAACATTTCTTGCCTTCCCCCCTCTGCTAGGGTTGGAGTTGGATATGTGTGGAACTGTCCTGCCTCCCAGGAGGCACCAGAGTGCCAAAGCTCAGTTCCCCTATCAGGGGAAGGAGTCACCAGACACAAAAGCACAGACTTAAGGGAAAGCAGGGATGAGAGAGTGCTGAGCCCTTACTCAGTGCTGCCCTGGTGTCACCTGGCACACAAAGATGCCACTGTGTGTCAGTGGGCCAGGCCCATCACAGACCCTGCTCTCCTCTCCTCCTAAGCGGCTTGGGTAGTTCTTACCTGACAGGTTTCCACATCTAGTAGGAAACAGCATTTAAATTATGTGAAATGCCTACCAAGAGCCTGATTTGGGAGGTCATCTGCATTGTGCAGACTTAATTCCACTGTAACCCTCTCAGGCTGGTCATTGTATCTCAGTGACATGTTTCTGAGCTGGTGGTGGCTTGCCATGCAGCTGACTGTATTTTGCTTCTGAGGACAACACTAAATAGGAAGCCTTTAGGAGATGGACAGAGTTGCTCAGACCCCCTGGGCTGTATTTTCTGTTTAAAACTTCACATGCACTACCTGAGACACAAGAGCCAATCTGGGCATACAGCAGCTGCACATGCAATCAGCAGAGAGAGATCTCAAAGAGTGGAATTAATGAGTCATTACCACTTCTGCCTGTTGCTAAACATATCAGTGCCTCCAAATACATGGTCAAAATTAACTTACAGCTTTCAGCCAATGCCTCCGGCCCTGCTGATCACTTACAACTTCGATGGCAGAGTTACATCATTGATGAATGGCTGCTCTGACAAGCACTGCATGTTATGATGCTAATTTTAAATTCCCCAAGGACAAACCTTCCCTTCTGAAGTTGTCGCTGCCAGTTTGCTGTGCAAGCCACTTCAGAGGAGAACTGCTGCCTCTGCAGCCCAATGCTGCCTTCAGTGCATGCCCAGAGGCTGGCAGGCAGTGCCAGCATGCCAGGAGGCTGGGGAAGGAAGGAGTAAATTTTTATGTTTCCACCTCCTTCTTGTTAAAACTACATCCATGACTTGCATGTTTTCAATTTGAAATTCTTTTCTCTATTCTGTTTTTGCTCTGCATTTTGTCCAGAGGTTCCTCAGTGCTGGCCTGTAAAGAAACACTGTATAATGGGTGCTGGAGCTGGCTTTCCCTCTGAAGCTCATAGTGCTGGCTTTGGCAATCCTTCAGCCTTCAGGGTAGAGATACAAAGCCACTCAATTTTTATAGCACTTGCCTTGATACAGAAGAATGAAATACAAATAATTCCTTAACAGTGTAATCACTGCCTGCTTTTTGCTGTGCTTGGCTGAGGGAATCCGTATGAAAACCACTCCCCGCTGCTGCAGCCGAGCAGTCATTGTGCAGGCCACAGCCCTGCTCCCTGCAGTGCCACAGCAGTTCAAGCCCTCATTTCCTGGTCGGTAAGTGCCGGGTAAGGAGACACTGTCACCACACGGTTGATGTTCTGGCTGTAAGTGGAGAGCGCGGCCGCTTCCCTGCTCCCACCGGCTCCGCACGGGGCCTGGGCTCCCTCTACCGAGAGCGTGGAGCCATGGAAAGCGAATAAACCACGTCCAAGCAAAGCTGCCAGGCAGAGCAATGTCTGTTCCCGGTGCAGAGGAGCGCTTACACAGCAGGAAATGGGATGTTATAAAACCACAAAAACCCCCAAACGCTTCTTCAGAGCGCTGGAGCTGGACACAACTACTAAGACAGCGCCTGAACCAAGCTCTGTTCAACAGCTGACTGCAGAATATCCCGTAATCCCCTGGAAATCCATCAACCTTAAGCCACACACCTGCAGAGGTTAAACGGAGCTGCTTGGGGAAAGTGGTTATTTAGTTATAAAAGGAAATTCCAGTACATCACTCCCCCAGCCCCAGGACAGGGCCCTGCCAGGTAGTTCCCACCTTTTTAACAAAGCACAGAGGTCTCTCACCGAAGGCAGAAGCAGCACAGTTACCTTTATTGCCTGTGTAACACCTGCAGCAAGGGACAAGCAGAACACAGTATAAACCCACGCACAACAGATACATTAATGTCTCTTAGAAATCTTTCAGAAGAAAAGTTGGAAAGCTGATATACCTCTACAGCCTCATGAGCTAAGGTTTCTCATTTACAAACCCATGTTTTTCTTTTAAAGCTGGTATTTTAAAATGGTATAGAAATGCTTCTTTACTAAGCGAGTTAACTTATTTCACAATAAAAATATAGTTTAGTTCTATTAAATTTTCTTCTGAAAATAAATGTTTCTATTTTCTATGACAATAAATTACAATGTATCACAAATGTAGGCTTTAGCAGAGTTACAAATAAGCAGGAATTAAGTATTCCAACTATAGTTCAACTGAATTCAAGGCCCTTAGTAAGAGATAAGCTGAAGGTGCATTCATGATCCAAACTCAATTTGACAAGGTAAATACATATAACTGAAGTAGATTTAATGGGATTTAGTGCTGTGGTACTTGTATATAGGATAAGTATTCATGAATTATCTGTTCTTCTTCCTCGAGTGTTAAATCCAGATAATCCTCTTCATGCTCAGGAATATCCTCTAGGATTTCATTGACTGCATCAGTCTCCATGTCTTCATCTGTTGGTGAACTAGAGGAACCTTCCAATAAAAAGCAGCAGCAGTGAATTCACCTCTGAAAGAAGTTGGTGCTCTCCCTGTTTCACCAGTGTGGCTGCTCTGCCAGCCCCTTCTTGCACAACCACCCCTTACAACTATTCTGCAAAGGATAGGGCAGGATGGACATTTTTCCTTGTTATTTAAACATGGTGTAGGAAAGCCTTTAATTATACAACAGGGATCACTACAGCTCTGACAAATAATGAGAGAAAAAAATACGTGCAAGCTTCTTCGTTAAATGGAAAGTATCGATTATGGTTCTATCCTGCAAGGGACACGAAGGAGTATGGAGGCAGGTCAGCCACCTGCAGAGCACAGATCTGGAATAAACTCCTCAGCCCTGCCCAGGACACCCTGAGTGTCACCTTTTCTTCTGAGCTGCACCTGCCTGCAGCTGATGCCTGTCCCCTCTGGTCCCTGCGTGGCATCACTGCAGGGGTTGCAGCTCACCTGGGACAACAGCTGCTTTCCTGTAACTGTGTTCCCAGTAAAAGCAGCCTGGGGCATTACTGGAGCCCCTGTGCCACTACTTCAGCAGAAATTACTTAACTATTTCCTACAAAAGCCTTGCCTTCCTTTCCCCCCTGCTGGATGCAACATTCTCACCTGCAGACTCTGTGAGCAGGTCTTTGGAAGAAGTGGATTCCTCTGATGGACTGGACCCTTCTGAGGACAGCAGCAGTGAAGGGGGAAGAACTCCCCCATAATGAGCAAGGGTTTGGGAAGCCACGTGGATGTTCCCTTTAAAGACCTTTAAAGCTTGCTCTGCTGACTCACGGCTGAAACCCATGTACATCAGCTGCAGGAGGGGGAAAAGGAATAATAAAGAAAATCTGGGGAAATCCAAGCTCATCTGACACCAGGGTCTGACAGGAATCTGCTTCTGCATCTGACAGTCATTCTCTCACACAGAGAAAAGTGCTGCATGCCAGGAATTCCAGGACACTGACTCTGGTTTACTGGAACAGTTAACAACAGGGCAGTGACCTATTAAAGGCATGGGGATGTTGAGCACGATCAAGAGCCTCTTGTCTAGTACCAGACCAATTCTTTTTCTGTTTTCAAAATGAAACTTCATAGCACTCCAGTGTATCGGGGGGTACATGTGCTGTTTACTTTTCCTAGGCAATACAGTTTTCTTGCCTGTTACACAGGCAATTACACAGCCACACTAATTACTGATGAGCTTGTCAGACAGCCTGTCATGAGAAATACACATTCCAATTCTTTCCCTTGTGCACTGCAGAGTTTAGAGACTTGAATAAATTTCTCATTTGCTGTCTTTTTTGGGGATAAAGCATTATTATGGACATACTTCCCCTCCACATCCATGCATGGCAGGCTGGTGCAATGGGCAGGAAGTACACACAAATTACACGTTAGCCCGAGTGACTTCACCATTAGGAGTGGATGCCAGACCCTGGAGTGTGACAGCCTGAGTGACATGGGTCAAAGAATATTTGTGAAGCTTTGCTTAAGGAAAATCTGCTCTCTTTGCAAGCGTAATTCAGAGACAAGACAAGCAGCTCACAAGAAAGCAAGTGGTCTAGCTTACTTGCTCAATACTTTCTTGGGAAACCTGAAACTGGTCCATGGCCACAGAATCATCACCATCATCTTCCAACAGTAACTCGGGATTGTCAAGAATAAACTGCAATAAACCAGAGAGATTAGAATAGAGCAACAGAGCTACAACAGTCTTCAACTCAGTGGTGTATGCAGCCCAATGGTTGATAAAAGCAAACCTCAGCCAACTTAAGTGGTATCTGATTTATTGGGTCAGGAAGTGCAAGTGCAGTCATTAAAGTTCAGAAAAGGTAGCTATGAACTAAAAAACATACTACAGAAAATAAGAATCTGCTAAACAATAAAAAAAACCCCAACCAAATTCCTTTTGTACAACACTACTACTACTGAAAAATCATTTACCTTAAAGGCTTGGTCCAGGTTTCCCTGTGTATTTTGAAGAGCTACCTGAGCAGCTCTCTGTGAGTAGCCCATACTTTTCAGGGTATTGATGTCTTCCAGTCGCTGCCGCCTTTTAGCTCTTTCCTCCCTCCTGATCTGCGCCTTTTCCTGCAAGAGCACAGATACTGCAAAGCTCACTGTGCATGGGAATGCTTTAACACACAGCCTGTGCATGTAGGGTTTCTTGGATTTTTTTTGCTTTAACTTTGAATCTCTTGAGGAAAAGGCTTTTTTTTTTTTTTTTTTTTTTGTAAATACAGACTGTGCTGCCAGACACTCGTTCCTAAATAAAGCTGCATTTCCATGAGCCAGCCCTGTCGCCACACTTCCGCTCCGCAGATCGGATCTGGTGCCATCGCAGCTATTCCCGGCCCTGTGTGGTAAGTGACAAACCCGTTTGGCAGATGGGCCCACAGACAAGACTTGCCAAGGACAGACAGTCAGAACCAGGCAGGGAGCCAAGGAGTTCTGTTCAGCCTTCCCTCAGCCAGTTGGCTTTTCAGTCCACACTTCACTGTTTTACGTCTAGAACTGCCTCCTCAGCATACGAAACATCACTTCAGATCTGGACAGCACTGTCTTCACTCACTCTAGCACAAAAAAATCCTTTTTCCCTCCTGGATCTTCCAAGTACAAAGCCACAATAGGGGGCAGCCAAGCCTGGGAGTGACAGCTTGGTCCTGGTGGTTTATTCCCATACGGAGCACTGCTGAGTAGCAAACACTGGTGCAAAGCCTTTGCCATGTGCCTCTGTGGTACAACCACAGGTCTTTGGTGCTCTCATTCCATCTGTTTTGAGACAGAGCTACCCTTGTTAATGCATTAAGTTTTGGTTTCAAACTTGTGCCAACACATCAAACTGTCAGCTACACCAACAGTGCCAAAGCGAGATAATCCAAGTCCTTAATTTAGCACCACGCTGCTCTGGCCACACACACACATCTCATGACACCCCAACTCAGATGATCTGTGATTTAATGCTTTCACTGGCCCTACCTCTCTCCTGTTGGTGATCAGATTGGCAGCATGCTCCACATTCCCGTGGCATGCTCGCAGGGCAAGGCGAGCTTCCTGTTCCGAGAATCCCAGGAGAGAAAGGCGATCCACTTTATCAGGATCTATGGACAGCTCTCCGTATAAAGAAGACGCCTGGATATGGAAAGAGCAAAATGTCACCACTTATACTGTTAACATACAAACAAAAAATGCCTCCCTGCTTCTCTGAGTAAGCGAAGAACAGATGCAAGATGGAACCCAAACTGAGGGGCTGGAGTGAAGGACTCCAGAGTTTTAGCTAAAGCTGCCTTACCTTCTGAATGTACTCTGCAGCCTCCTTTTCTCTGCCACTGTGGTAGTGCCCGATCCCTTGAAGGAGGTAAAGCCGTAGAAATAAAACCTTTTCACGACCGTAGCTTCCCTAAGGAATTGTTTAAAGAAGGAGGGTGGACCATGTAGATAGAAGAATGTGGTAGAATACCAGTTCATTATCAACAGAACACTCTACACATTCAGAGAAGACACAGTCAGGGCTTTGTGACAGTCAGTGTGCAGATAAAGCATCACACCTAAACCCCTGATGATGTCTGTGCATATAAACACACGCTTACCATGACCTTTTTGCCAGGCCCAGTGTTCTCCATGTGCTGACAATTACAGAACCAGATGACAGGCTAATGATACACAGGAAAACTAAACTTCTAAAAGCCAGTCTCGCAATACTTGAACAGTAACTGAATACATGTAGAAAAAAATCCCACCCTAATTAAATCAAACCCAGCATACTTTTATGTCAATAAGCCTTTCGTGGTTCTCCCCATAGCACCTCTGGAAGCATTTCTGTGCTGTGGATAGCTTTTTCTCTGCATCATCCAGGCAGTCCAGCTGCTCCAGACGGAAGTAGCACCAGACTATATCCAGCTGCAGCACTGCGTAATTATCAACCGTGTTCAGCAGCTCCATGCTACACTCACTGGAAAATAAAACAGTTTTTTTTTTCTTTTCTGGGAGAGGGTTGTTTATTTCTTCCTCACACACACACTTTTTAACACTCATAAGACAACATCTTAGAAGTGTGCACACTCATGTTGTGGAAAGCACACTCTTCATATCTGAGGCAACAAACTGATGCCAGGGGAACGGGAATCAAGTCCTGATCGCCCATCCTGTACACTGACACGCGGGACAGATACCAACCCTACATCTTAAAGTGTTACAGTAACAAAATGAGCTGTGGCTACTGTTTTAAGATGGCATCTCTAAAAGCATAATGGAATTAAACCCTGTGTAATCTTTGGGAGGACTGAGAAACTGCCTCGGTGCACATGAACACGCTAAGTACTGTGCCAGTCCCCTTGCACACCCACACAGATGAGAAACAGACAGGGACAGTATGACTTTCGGGATCTCAAAGGAGCAATTTATGGCTCTGACAGCTGATAGGAAACTAATTTACTTGCAGAAGCCCTGGTATGGTTACTGATCTCAGCTATCTGTTCCACCTTTTACAAGAAATTATTACTTCACAGGAGCAACTGCAAATGAATATCCGTGACTGTCTCTCCTGCAATTTATAACCCGGTACATGAATATTGACAGTTTCTGTTTATGTTGTTATGAAAGATTAACTTGCCCAGTGGCAGTATCTGTTTCAGCTGTTGTACATGAAGCCACCTGTCACTGCAAGTCAGAGCTTTATCTGCTGTTTCCCATCTGCAAGACGGGGTGTGAAGCAACCCCAAGCAAAACTGGCCGTGATTTATAAGCATAGGTAGAGTTTGTGCTGTTCCTTTATGGGCTGACAGTAAAGAGAGATGCAAGGACTCAAAATGTTCTTACCAGAAGTGTTTATCAGCATCCAACAAATATGGCAGTGCTATTTCATATTCTTTCTTCTTCATTAATGCTCTGCCCTTCTCATGGTAACCCATAGCCAGCACAAGCGCCTAGAAAAACAGATTGAGACTTTTGACTGCACCTCCCCAGCTCAAAGAGCTAAAAGAAAATATCCAGGTAATCCATCGGAGTCCTTGTTCTTCCTAGAAAAATACCACTGTACCAGTTCTGTAAGACCAGTGCCATTTCACACTGCTTCACACTTTTCTCCCATCTGATAATGTCAGATATTGCCTAGTTAAAAGCAATGGATGTTACTGGCACATGAAATGCTGCACCACGCTTACTTTAAGAATGCAGCCCCAGAGAGATTTTTAATGGTGAGTAGTACAAAGCTCAGCATTAGAGTTCAGTGGTACAAAGCTCAACTACACCTCCTAACAACATCAAATTTGTTTCGCTTTGCTATCACAGTTATCTTGCAAAACCTAGAAATTCACCTCCTGAGAAACATTATAACTGAAAATTAAATTTTGAATGTGTCAAGAAAACACTCCTGCAACGCAACAAATGGAAATGTAATAATAATTCTGGATAGAAACAACCTGCAATACTTCCTCTTATTTTTGATCAATACTGATGAAATGTCATTCACTTGAACACCGGATGCTTTAACTCTTCAGGTGAATTATTATGTTCACCACTTCATTAGAACAGCATGCACTGTTAGAGTGGACAGTGTCATCTCCATCACCCAGAGACTCCAGGTGATGCAGAAATCACAGCAGGCCTCAGGAGAGGCTGGAACAGCAGTTGGCACACACTGGCTCAGTTCTTCACAATTTTTTTTCTGGGGTGTAATTCCAAGTATTTGTAAAAAATTTGTTTATCTTCAGAAAATCCAGTAATCTTGAAAGGCAGCACCTATTGCTAGTCTTCTCCTTCAGTGGCCAACATCAGGTGTGTCACTCCTTCTGTAACTCAATACTTGCACTCAACCAAAGCTATTTTCAGTTGAGAATGTGGAACACTCTTGAATGATGAACAAATTTAAGTTTGAAAGGGGATACACTGAAAAAGATCTAAAAACTATATTAACAGAGTCCAATTTAGAGAGACTCATCAAGTTCCAAATGGAAATAAGGCCTAAGAAACAAGTTACTTTCATGCCTTTCTAGGACACCTAAAATTTATAACAGGCACTAGGATACAACAAAATTAAAGCCCATCTTAAACTGCAAAAGTAAGATATGGATGATACAGAGGTCAGTGCAAGACTAGACCTGTAATGAGATCAGCATTCAGAGGTTGTCTCCAGGTGACTGAAATATAGAGTTTACTATAGAGTTCACCTTAAATTTTATTTCTAAATTATTTGAATTAAACAAACATATAGTGGACCCAGGGTTACATCCCCAGAAAGTCTGACTGTATTTCAAACCCCTATTTTAAATGTTTCACAGACCAAGCTTTAAAGAGCCATCTTAACAGCACTGTATGATGCTTTCACCTACTTTTTTAGCTTGAGGAGGAATCGGAATTGACCTTCCAGTTTGATTAGCTATATCTAGGTATGGAACAGACTCTGGATCCAAGTACTCCTCTGAAAGATATAAAAAAGTTTAAAATTTAAACACCACCTTCAACAGAGCAACTCTGCTGCCATAAGATTATGTTAGTAAATATGTTGTTAAACAAAACAGCAAACAACAACAACAACAAAATCAGAATTACATATAAAGGCTGCATGTGTGTTTTTCTGGACATAGCAACCAACAGAGGCTCTGGCCAGGTAAACATGAGGAAATTCTAGAAAGGTCACTATGGAAAAGGCCTTGTGCATGCATAAATTTAGATACAGTATTAAAAATTACATGAATTATAAAGAAGGTTTTTTTTTTGCAGAAGACAAAACACCTATATTTTACACAACATAGCATTTGAAATGATGTATCAACTAAAGCATACAATATTTAAAAAATATAGCTGAGCACAGTTGATAATGCTGAAAAAAAATACAGCTCAGTATTTTTCTTCCCACATCTTTAATGCTTATAACCAAACTATCAATTTTGTTTTAACTTCCATTCTATTTACAATGAAAAGATGATTTTCTTGTAAGCAAAAGACAGTTACGGAAGAGTTTGTTGAGATTAAAAGCTTCTGCCCTGAGGTTTCTCTCAGGTGAAACAAAAGGGTTGTTAAACCCTTACTACACTTCTCACAGAACCTCCAGCCTGGGAGCCCATTACAGACTCTGATCTGTACTCTGGGATTGGCTGTAATTGACAGTGGCAAAAACCATAAAGAGACCCCATTCAGGATTCAAAATTTGGGGTCTAAATCACTCCTTAAGTCCAAAAAATGCAAACACCTCTGTCGTGTTCAAAATCTGATATTATGGTAAGAAACTGGCTGTCACCAGCTTTGAAGCTTTGTTCAGGTGTTTCTGCATTTGGCAGGAATTCATTACCTGCTCAGCTCCACAGTTCCTTGCTTGTGGATTTGTGAAACAATGGAATAGAGAAGTGATTTAAACTCACCATCAAGCACTGCAGTTCACAAACACAACCTCATTTTGAAAAATTATTACTGTTAAGTGAAGTAAATCCCTTTAACTTAATCCACAGTTGCCAGGAATTAACATCCAAGGGAATAAGAACACAACAGCCATGTTGCAGATGACAGTGACAAATGAGTTGCTCTGCACAATGAGACCATGGTTACACACAGCCATAGCTGAACTACAAAAAGTGTTTCATGACCTATAACACATCATGCCACTGTGCTTATGTCTACAATAAACCTAAAGCTTCTCACAAGTCTTCAGACCTGTAACTGCCAAGGGCCAATTAAATAATTGATTCGTATTATATCCTTCTCAAAGTGCCAAAGTTTTTTTGTAGCATTCTAGTTATGTAAAAAGGGTAGAAAATAAAGTTTTAGCCAACTTAAAATCCAGTTTTCAAGTAGGTAGAAACCTACAAAAGTATGAACTGAAATTCAGCCATGGTATAGGCACTCATCCACATTGAAAGGCCTCTGAGAATATAATTTTTGATGCACAAAAATTAATGAACACCCACCTCCCCCTGAACCCAACCAGCCTACTTACCTCTCTCTGCTAGAATTTCCAAACCCTTCTTAGTTCTTTGCATCTTGTCATTTATTTCTTTTTCTTTCTTACACTGAAGTTCTTCTTCCTGAACTTTTCTTTTGGTTTCCTCATCACTCTGTTCCAGTTGAAGCACCATAACTTTTGCGTTGTGTGTGACACCCTGGTCTTCAAGAGTTTTACCTGCAAAACAGAGTGTGAATTACACAATTCAAGTACTGGAAGTACTGAAATTTCAAGACTTGAGAACTCAGTCAAAAACCATGAAAATTACCGACACAGTCAGCAAAATTTAGAATCAGACTTGCATCTTTAAAGTGCTTTTGAAGCGACTGATACGTTTCTTTCCTTGTTATTTTCAAGACATACCAAAAATACCATTATTTCTGTTTCAGTTAATTGATCTTCAGGCAAAAACTGGAATAAGAACATGTCCAGGATCATACACAAGAGGACAGGACAGAGGAACTGGGAACTGAATCCAAGTTCCTTTTATCAGTTCCATGGTTCTAATTCTGATATATTCCAGGGCCATCAGCAAAGCAAAAGCTGTATCCTCACTTCCCACATGTCTGACAGGTTGAACATGGGCAAAGCAATACAAAAAGTCTTTGCAAGTGCTATTACACAGTAAAATTTTGGAAGAAATTTAGTTTCTTTTAAATGTGCATTTTCAGTGTTTCAACGCTAGAAAAGGGGATTTTCAACATTTATTACAGTATTCCTTTAACTGATCTAATTCTATTTAAGAATTTTGATCATCATAATTTATTACATTTCCTGTAAAGCAGAACCTGACAAATATAACTGCTATTTTTTGGAAATTTCTGAAATTAATATAGTTACAAGGCCATTTTTCTTCTGAGAATTAGAAAACTAGAAAATTAGCATAAAGGTATCCTTAACTAGAGATACATACCCAGATCAAGCTGCTTCTTATTTATGATTATTTTGACAGCATTTTCTTGTAATGCATATTCCTGTGCTATCCTGTGAAATAAATAATTTCATCCGTGAGCATAAATTTGTAGGCTACACAATATTGTTGTTACAATAGCAATAAAGCCTAAAAATTAGTGCTTATAAAAGGCTTAAAATTTCTGCTACAAAAGGCTGCTAGAATTAAAATAACATCATCAGAGAGCTTTGTGTACCATATAGGGAAAATCTGGGATACAAAAAGGGAAAAAGCAAAACAGACAGAAAAGAATCTGATTATTTTAGGCTTAAAAACACAAAAGAAAGAGAAGGTAATGTTCACTGTTCAGAAGATCTGCCTGGTTACAGATTTGGAACACTGATCACTGGTGCCTTCTCAGGTACTTGCTGGGGATTTACACAGCACTATCTTTTTCCTGTTTTCCATTTGTTAAACCACAGCTGTTCCCATGAAGAACTGCCCTACAAGGACACTGGACACCCTGTTCAGAGAATACATGCTAAAAAAAAGCTTAAATCAAACAAAAAGTGTGTTTGTTTTAAATTGGTTTTTTTAAAATGCTGTATGAAGGATGGTATCTCATGAGAGAAGCATGAAGGGTGATTGCACTTACTGGGATCTGAGCTCCTTGCCTGTGATGAACAGACTGGTTTCCAGTGGGATTTTCCTGCTCTGTAGTAATTAGGGGAAAAGAAAGAGGGAAGGAAAAGCACGGTATCAAGATACTTCGGACATTTTCTTAATTACAGTAACATTTCTTTTTCAAATAACAATTATGTTTAGAGGCTTATGGCTGGACATACATAATAGTAATTTCCAGTCCTGTACCTGCTATATAGTGCTAAAAATAAGCATTATAACAGCAGACTATTCAGAATTAAATAAATCTAAATTCAGAGCCAAACAATTTAAATTAATTTAATTATGCACCTCCAATCTTAACTGTGCTTTGCAATTATGCTACTCACCTGTGACTGGCTAGGTTATGATTAATTCCTGTTAGTGTCTCTAGTCCCAGATTAGATAAACTGGAATTTTAAATTAATTCATTCCCCTCTTTGCCCAGCAGCATTATAAAGTAGAATTATGAAACTATTTGGTTGTTGTATCTGCATGGCAATCACTTAAAACTCTCTACCCTTTAGCCCAGGTAATTATTTTTCACTACAGGAGTACTTTATGCCTGAAATTAGAAGTTGAAACCTGACTTTAAAAGGGCAAAACTTAATTCAGTTCTCTGTTGGAGAAGCTTTTAGGAGTCTGCTCTAGAAGGCTGAGCTTTGGAATGGGCTGCCCAGGGAGGTGGTGGAGTCTCCATCCCTGGAAGTGTTCAAGAAACAACTGGAAGAAGCACTATGTGCTATGGTTTAGTTGACAAAGTGGTGGTAGGTAAAGGTTGGAATGATGATCTTGGAGGTCTTTTCCAACCTTAATGATTCTGTGACTCTGCAATTCTATGAATCTATGAAGGGAACAGGTGAGTGCCATCACAACAGAAAATCCTGCTTTTCATTTCCAAGTTCAAGCAACATTAATAGGCTGACTGCACTTGAGGTATTCTTCAGCTGAAAAAATACACCTGTTCTTTACTGCTAATACAAGCAGTCACATCAGAAGGAATCAAATTGAAACAGACACTTAAATAGAACTTATTTTTCTTAATTAAAATATTATTTGTCATGAAATCCTAAAGGGAAAAACTACTCATCTCCTCAATATCATATTCCTTTGCCACGATATTCCTGTATACCTGGGAAACTGAAATATGTAATTCCCCCTCTCCCCATGTTTTATATACCTGACACAGATCACTCATTCAAAAAGCTGAAGTAAAAATATCTGCATAGACACAGATCTAGAACTCAAAAGCTCAAAGTAAAGCTACTTATGCAGATTTTTTTGCAGTGTTACTCACTTTTCTACGAGGCAGATATATATCAAGTCTTGCAATCCCAGTCACTTTAAAATTCTCATTTCCTGTCCCACGCTCAATTGCTTTACACCGTATTTCTTCAAGCATATTCTCTGTATCATTCTCATTGATATTCAGCTTGGATGAATATTTTTGTACAAGCTCCTGAGAAAACGAGAAGAAAAACTGGGTAAGTGCACCAGCAGTATGACATGGAAGATGTATGACATCAACTCAGAGAAAATATTTACCTTCATCTCTTTACCAGCTTCTTTTTTTTCATCTGTATATGGTGGTTTCCATAGCTGAATTTTGTCCTCTCTTAAGCAGCTTGTCAGTTTTGCTATCAAATACTTCTTTTGTGCCATTCTTTAAAAAAAAAAAAAAGGACAGTTGGAAGGGAAAATAAAGAAAAATAAACAATCCTTTAATATAGCTTTCCTGTAGTAAGGTATTTTGGTTTTCAAGAAGTCTAAATGACATTTTGGAATTCTGAAATAAAAGATGAGTATTAAATGTATTTCATGCATTTTGGTGAGGAGAGGAAACTGAGGCCAAACTATGAGAAAAAATGGTGAAAAAATTATTGAAAAGAGGGTGAAATTTGGATTGGAGTAGAGATAACTTAGAAGGGCCCTGCCATTTTGAGACAAATTAAACCTCTTCCTATCCCCTCATGTGAACTGTGATTGCAGAAAGTGTCAATACATCAAAATTGACAATTCAGTTGTTCTGCCCTGCTCTGGATGGAGCTGCTCAATCCACCAGTTCTGATTTAGCGCAGAGAAAGCAGGAAACTCTGAGTCAATCAGCATGTCCCTGGGAAAAGAAACAAAAACCAAACACCCCAAGAAGCAGGGAAGGCACACAGAGGGCAAGGAAAGGTGCATGCAGAGATCTCAATGGAAGAAAAAAAATAACTAGGTGCATGATAAAGCATGGGAGACTCGTGGCTCTTGGACACTGGGAATCATATGGAAAATGTCCTTTAATTTATACAGAAAAGCATTTAAAATGTTGGCATACATGCACTAAGGTTGGCATGAAATTTGATTAATCAGCTTCACTTTTCTTTCAGAGTGGCTTCCATCTTTCATTCTTGTTTATTGGCACACAGCTCTCAGGAGAAAAGGGAAGAGTTCTCTGTTTCAAAAACTGCTCCTGGCTCGGAAAAACACTATTTGAGGCAAAAAAAATATAGGCAAATATCCAATATGTGGTAAGTTGACTGGTCAGCCTTACCTCAAGCCCAGCTTTAGCTGAGCTACAAAGAATTCCCTGGAAGCTGCACTGACAACAGTCTCCCCTAAACAGGAGTCAGAGGGATGAACTGGGCAAGTGGATGGTTTAACAATCTTTCCAGTTGGATTGCTGTAATTTGCACAGTGTCTGTCAATACTAGCAGAGACAACCACACATTCTTTTTCCTGCTGGGATGCAACTGCTATTATTTTAGAGCCAAGGCAAACAATGGCATTTACAAAGCAAAAGTGACAAAACCACTCAATTTTCAAAACATTGCACTGTAGTTATTAAAGCAGCTTTCCCAAAATACGCCAAGGAATTCTCATGAACAGCTTGTAACCATCATTTTCCACTTTTAAGTTATACTGAAGACCCATTTTATACCCACAATTCTACTTAACATTAACAAAAAAAGTTGCTCATGGTTTTGGGTCACCCAGATAAAATTTAAAACTGCAGTCTATGCTTAAGATTAAGAACTGTAAATACAGGTGATATTTATAAACTGGTCATTCATCTGTTTAACAATATTATAGCTTAGTAAGTTTGTGATTTTTAATTAAGCTATCAAAACAGAAAACACCCTTGCAGTCTCCAGTCAAACTTATTCTTACAAACCCTTTATATAAAAAACAAAATTTTGCTTTCGCAAACACAAAACCTATGATTTTATATGTAACATTTCTAACACTTAAAATAAACTCCATCACACCATCACTAAATTGCATGAGAATCCATAGCAAAAACATCTGTGACTCACTCTTCCATCAGCCACGAAACGCCACAAGAACTCCTGACACAATTTCACTTTCGGTATGAATTTAAAGGGACTTTCTCAAAACTCCTTTGAGTAAACAACCGGGGGTGTTTCCCAAGAAGCACTCTGAATGCAAAACTGAGCTTTTGCAAATAAAATTTCGTCCTCTAAGCCCAGTTTGCCTTATACGTGAAATAAAACAAGTGGAGAAATAAGATGCATGACATAAGATGCAGCAACCAAGTTCAAAAGGCAAATTGTTGGTGGAAAGAACAGGGGATTGTCAGAACGGCTGGATAATAAAGGAGGACACATCAATTTTCCCTAAAAAGGAGGAAAGCACAGCTCTGTCACATTTCTCCGTGCCTGAAGGAGGGGAAGCACTGAAGCAGCGTCATGAGCAAACACACAAGGACGACAGCCCCATCCCTGCGGGCCCGGGGTGCCGGGGCATCCTCATCCCTCCCCAGGAGCACATCCAGTGCCTCCCGTGCCAGGGCAGCTCCGGCACCCCCAGCTCCCCGCTGTCAGCGCGGCCGTGCCAGCACGGCCCCGGCCCCGGGCACCCACCTGCGCCCTGCGGGCTCGGCACAGCCGCCGCCGGGGGAAGCTCGGGGGCCGACGCAGCTGCTCCCAGAGCTGCTTCCCGGCAGGGAGGGAGGGAGGGAGGGAGGGAGGCGACGGCCGCTGTCCCTGAGGGAGAGGATGGGGAGCGGCTCCTACGGCAGCCCGGAAGGCCCGGGGAGACGGGCGTGACGTGCGTGAAGCCGCGCCCCGCCCGCCATGTCCGCGCCCTGCCCTCACTCTGAGGGGCCGGGGCGTGTCCGCTGCCCGACGCGCGCTGTGGCAGAACTGCCTTCGGTCGGGGTGCTTTCGTGTTTGGTTCTTTGCATGCTTTCAAGCCTAGTGAAAAAGAAAGGAATCACAGAATCGTAGCGTCAGTTAGGCTGGAAAAGAGCTCTGAGGTCATCGAGTCTGACGTGTGACGGAACACTGCATCAGCCAGACCTGAGTGCCACGTCCAGTCTTTCCTTAAACATTTCCAGGGATGGTGTCTCCACCACCTCCCCAGGCCGCTCATTCCAGTATCTAATCTTCCTTTCCTTTCCAAATGTCCAACCGAAAGCTCCCCTGCCACAGCTTAAGGCCGTGTCTTCTCATCCTGTCCCTGAGATCAATGTGTGTAAGGGCCTGAAGAGGGGGTGCCGAGAACATGGACTGGGCTCTCCTTGGTGGGGCCCAGAAACAGGACAAGAGCCAACGGGCAGAAACTGATGCACAGGAAATTCCATCTGAACATGAGGAAAAACGTCTTCCGTGAACAGTGACCGAGCACTGGAACAGATTGCCGAGAGACAGTATGGAGTCCTCCCTCACTATTCCAGAACCACCTGGATACAATCCTGTGCCATGAGACCAGATGACCACTGTGGCCCCTTCCAACTCAACCCATTCTGTGGTTCTGTGAGACATAACTTATGAAAGAGCAGCTTACAAGTTCAAAATGATGGCCAGGTGTTATAAAAATAAATTACTTGTTGGTAGAATTACCAACCTTGTTAAGGTTTAGGGCTTGACATGTTTCAGTAATCTCAGACCTTGGGGAAGGTTAACAAAGCTTGGGAAGAAGGAGCTGCTACTGATAGTGACACAAAGAATGCAGAATTTACAGGCCACAAGGACATTTGGCGGAACTCGAAGATAAGGAAGAAGCAAATAAAACCAACTCAGCTCCAACTGGGTTAAAGGTAATTCCAGCAGGGACACATCACAACTACTGACCCAAGAAACCCACAGACTCAAAAGAAGAGAAAGACTGAGCATGCAGAATAATTAGCATAAGAAGCGAAAGAATCATTAAACAGTAGAAGATAGAATACTAATTAACAAGAGAACTATCTAACTCGGAGCAAATGAACAATAATGCCTTTGTTTGCTAAAATGTATAAATAGTAAAAAGTTTTGTTAGTTGGCATACTTGATTCGTGGAGTACCACGAAGCACCCAGGCTTGCACGACTCTGAAATAAATCATGTCTCTCTCAAGTGTGTAATTATTGGCTTGTTGCACACTGGGTAATGAACCTGATTTTGAGGACAATAGCAGGAGCTTCTGGCTCCAGAGTATCTGATTGCTCATCCCTAGGATGTGGTGGGGGTCCCCAAGGCTGCCTGAGGGACTGTCCCTCCAGAAAAGGCTAGGGTTGGGTCTGAGTGTTCTGTAGCCACCCCTCATCTACCACCTCTCTGTGTGCGAGGCACAAATGTGCAGGTTGGGTTTTTTCCTGTATTTTTTGAAGGCATCGGTGTCGTAGGTGAGATTTAACATGGGAGTTTATATTTCCCCATCAACAGAGTGGGCAGGGTCTTGCCTGGTTGTGAGGCTGTCAACAGTTAACCTGGGTTCAGAGACTGGGTTGGAAGAATACATGAGTGGTGTGGAAAACCTGGTGCTAAACACCACCTCAGGCTGAGGCAGTGCTCCAGTGTCACTTCTAGTCCCCGAAATGTCCTGGAATGGGAGCAAGGTGCAAGGCTTCAGGGATCTGGCTGTACAATATGGGCTGCTCAATACTGTGTTTTGTATTTGAGGCTCTCAGAAGGCCTGGAATGGTTTTGAGACCTGTAAAAGACATAAGATTTTTTTTAATGGGTAGCACCAGTTACAAGTAACTCATGCGGGCTGATTCTTTCATGTGACCAGCAGCATGCTGTCCCAGCAGCAAAGGGATTTTATTCTATTTTATTCTATTTTATTTATGTGTGAGTGAAATCATTGCTCAGCAGTGTGAAATATTCTAGAATGGAGGGACCTGCAGGACTGTCCTAACGTTTTCCTTAGGAAGTCATGCGGACTACATGAGGGTCCCGTTTCCAGCTTTGGAAATGGGAACCTCACAGGAATCATGGGCTTGTGAACAAGACATTGAACTAGAATTTCAGGATTCCAGGTTCCCCCATGTGCATAAATCAGTCAGGCTTGCCTACTGATAAACTCAGAGTAAACTTGCTTTATGGCAGTCTTAAGTTCAGTGCTTGAAACTTAGCCTGTGGTAACAGTGATGAAAGCTCCTGCCCACGATGGCCAAACATGAAGAAGTTAACAGGAAAGGTATTGCCCACTTGAGAAGTGGGACTTTCTAGTATTTGAAGTTTTAGTTTTTTCCTGATTTTCCTATTTCATTTTCACCACAGCTGCTTTAGGAAAAAACCCGTCATTTTCTCATTAGACAATTGTGTGTGTGTAGTATTCCAGTCTCTTGAAATGTTAGTATAGCCACTTTTCTCATAACTGAAACTACTCCACTAACAAATGAAAACTTACTGAAAATGTTCTTTCATAATGTCCTTGGAAATTAAATTGAAAGATTCTCCAAAGGCAAAATGCCTTTTCTAAATTAGTTCCAGTCAGTACAAAGCACAGTAGTATGCTAGAGAAGCCTGAGGAAAGGATAAAGTGTTTGTATGAAGGAGTTTACAAAGGAGTTAGTTACTTAGTCCATGCATAAACCTGCACTGACTTTAAAACCAAGGTTTTCAAGGTCCATGTTTAATTAAGATAACTAATTCAATCAAAGGACAATGAAATACTTGAAGTATTTTCTTCCAGGTAATTTGTTTCATGTGGACTAATTGTTATCTAGTACTTTTTACCTGTTATACCTATTAGGTATATCTATGCTTTATCTTTTTTTTTCTTCCTAATCACTCTTTAAATACTGAACTACTGTGAAGAAAAAAACCCAGTTACTATGATATCCTACCCATTATTAAATGGGGAGACATTTCCCATTTCCAATTTTTGTGAAGCCTACATTTGAAAAAGAGACCTGTCTGAACACTTGCAGCCGGAAGTGGGCGATGCATAGCTCCTGTTTGTGTCATTGAAAAGCACCTGCAAGAGAGGGTCTCCTCCCTCTAAAGATCTTGCAGAAGGGGAGACCTCATTATTTCTCTAATGAAACACTAGGGATAGATGGGAACCAACAATATATTATGATAAATTTATGTATCAGAAAGAAATTATATTTACTAAGTCTCTTTACAACAATAGAAATGAGCAGAGGTTTTATTAATTGATTTAAAAAATACATCAGAAATTATCTTGAATATCTTGAAAGTGAATGATGAAATAATATGTAAAAAATTATAAAGATATTAAAGATTATCTAGTCAGAATCTTCCGTGGCTAATAAAAGTAGTAGACCCTCAGCAGGTTGATCTGTGTAATGAACTGGGAAGACTACTTGGCTATTTTAAGTTTTAGTTAAGTTTTTGACTAAGTTTTAGGTATTACTGAATGTCCTCACTGTGAGACATATAATCCAAGCCTCCTTGCTGCTTCAGAAATTCTGGGCCCTTTCCTATTTGGGAAAGGGTAAAAGTTCATTTTGTTGCAGGCTGGCATGCATTTTGTAGCAGAAATCTGCTGATGTGCCCAAAGTGCTGCAGTGGCTGATTTCAGAGGAGGCTTTTGGCAGGAGCTTGAAATGTTGCAGCCGTTCTCTTCCCTGGGGCTGTTCAACACGCTTGAGCTTCCCAGTTGCCTGAGCTCAGACAGTTCACTTGCTCCTTCATATTCCTTGGTCTTCAGTGTGTCATTTCCCTTTGAAATCAGTCTCTGGTTGTCAAAACTCCATGGTGCCTTGTTGCAGTGGGAAAGATCCCAGGAATCTCCTTGTCCAGGGCCCTGCCCCAGGCGGTGAGTTCCCAGGTGGACACGCCATAACAAGTTGTCTTCTGAGTCGCCACTGTTGGTTGCCTCCAGTGTGACCTTTCTGACAGGGACATCTCCTCTATATGACTTTGATCTTTTAACTTTCTTATTAATTAGAACAGGGTTGACCATTGATTCTGGAAGAATAGATTCATGTCCACCTGCAAGAGAAATGCATTTGTGCACGTTACTATGGTGACAAAAGTCAAAGGTATGATTTCTGCAGCATAAACTAATCTGAAAAGCTTTAACATGAGTTTATCTGTGCTCTTTCTTTCAGTGGCTGAGAGTAGTGCAAGTTCTTCTGATGCCAGGTTAAGGAGTAGAACTACTTCATGCTTGCTTTTGCAGTTCTGAGGGCATAAATGGTATCCTAGTTTTTCAAATGAAAATGGAAATTTATCAAGACAATATTGATCTAACTGGTACTCTAAGATGCATTAACAGCACAGATTGAGAATCGACTTTCAGTAATTAATTGGTTGTAAGCAAAACCTCTTAAGGCGAGTAGGGACTTGCTCAGTGTGTTGGCAAGTGCTGTAATTTGAAAGACAAAAATGTTCTGTTTGATACAGTTTGAAGTTTGTATTCACAACTTAATAATATTTTGACTATTTCTAGATGAAACAAGTTGTGAATGTCTTCTTTTTATTAATGAGGGATCATTAACATTATAGGCTTGTATTTTATTATTTTACTGCAATTTTACTATTCCAGTCCATATAAATTGTGTAAATACCTTATCACACTAATGTTGCCTGAATGATCACTTAGAGGAATCTGCTTCCTCTGTGAAAGGTATAGAGTAGCTGTAACAGTGGGAGAGAAACTGGTTTCCTTTTTTTTTTATTCTTCTACCCCTACAGCTTGATTTCTAAAGCACTATTAAAGCTACTGTTAAAAATGTTTAAGATATTAGGGATAGAAATGCTAATACTTCTTTAATTAAATTGCTGGACATGACTGGTTGTCTGTGTCTTGAAAATGAACAGAAACCGATCTATTGCACTAAAGATAATCCATTGACACAAATGAAATATACTTCAGTTAGTATAAATACAGTTTAGAGTAGGGGCTGTGCAGAATACTGGCCTTATTTACAGGGTTGAGTTATAGCGACTGTGTCTGTTGCAGTATAAGTTTTGAAACACATTACAGGGAGAAAAGTAGACATAGAAGAGTGCCAGTTATATTCTGAGTGTCTCTGAACAGCTGTTTTAAAAGGATTGTAACCCTGAATTTGAAATGAAGCTAGTTCGAGTAGGATGCTGCCTGCACAAATACCCAACAGCAAACCTCTGCTTTATAGCTGCCTTTTGTGTCATCTTTATGAATAACTATTTGCAGATGTCAGACCCAGCTGATTTACTGGCAGTAAATGAACCTGTACAACAGGGATTTTGCTAAGCAAGAGCTTTTACTGCTGCCTTTGGCTCCCACTGCCAAAACAACAACCCCAGCATAATATCACAGAACTTTTTCTGCTCCTTGGCCATGCAGGGTTGATCTGATAAGAGCTGTTTTGCAGCATGGCTGGGAGGGAGAACCATGTTAGCCCACATTGGCTCTCGTGCTGCGTTACTGGGAGAAAGGAGACTGAAGCACGTGCAGAGCTTTGAGATACAGGTGTGTTTGTGCATCCATCTGTACAGTGAAGTGTGTTAACAGAATTTCTTAGGGTGACACCACTTGGAGAGATAAGAACACACAGTTCTCTACCATGCAGCAGTGAGAATCAAAGTTATGACTGGACCTTATCCAAGAAGTAGAGCTGAGCTTGGCTGGCTACAAAAAGGTCCACGTGCAAAACAGAGCCCTGTGTGTTCTGTAGAACGGCACAGTATTGCACCAAGCTGTGAAAACCACAGCTCTCTGTGTGTTGGAGACAAATCAAGAGAGAATGGAACTGAGAGACTGAGGGGAAGCAGCTTTGCACGTTCTTGTGGATGTTAACTCTGCTCTTGGTTGAACTGACATTAATAGGCAACTTCAGGTGTTATCTAGAACCTTATGAACTGGTCATCAGAAGAATTATGATCTGTCTTGAGCTGATCAGAAAGTTCAGAGTGACAAATATAGTCCAGTTTTAATAGTGTGCACTGGTTTTGAGTTTAAGGTTGATTTGATTCCTTGCTTGGCTACAGATGCAGCACACAAAATTGAGCAATGACCTTGGATAGAAATGCGATAGTCCTGAACCACTGGGTGTTGAATTAACACACCTTCAGCACTGTCCAAACTTCTCAAGAAAGCTTTCTTTCTGTCTTTCTGTCTTTCTGTCTTTTTTTTTCCCTGTAAATTGTGTATTACAGCCTTGTTGCAGAGTTGTTTACCATCTGGTCATACTCTGTCATCATCAATAGAAACTTTTAAGGTTCTGGAGTGGCAAAAGTTAATCTTATCTCAAGTTATCTTGGGAAATACTTGGAAGAGATTTCTGCAATCAGAGCCCCAGTATTTATTCTGTTGTGACTGCATGTGCTGAATACTCCCATTTAATTCCTAAAGTAAATACTGTTTTTCAGCTTCTTAGCCAGTAAATAGTGAATACACTGTTGTATTATCCCATAGATGGTGCCTTTCAAATATTGTCATGGTCTTTGTTCTCAAATAATCAGGAATGGGCAGAAGCACGGATGTGGCTGTGTGTATTGGGGAAGAAACAGAAAAAAGTTGTTTTCAGGTGACTTCTTGGTTACTAACCCCTCTGTCAAAAAAACAGAGAAGTTAAAGGTCTTAAGTTCTGTTTAAAGGTCCATGATTTCATGACTCTTGAAGACAGGTAGTGACATACAAAGTCCTCCAGAAAACTTGGAGTTACTGTTCCAACTGTGGTGCAACAAACATACAGTGCTCAAAATCCCTGTGGTTACATGGAAGGACAGCTGGTCTGCCAGGCAGGAGCAAAGCAGGGTTTTACTAGGTAGAAGAAAGACCTTTGTCAGGGACTTTTAAGACCCCAAGGGACTGAAGGTGCTTTCGTTCCATGAGAGTTTTTGTGTCTGGCCTTTGAAGTTTGTGTGTATGTGTGGGGTTTGTGGTGGTGCTGTTGTTGTCACCCCTTTCCCAGTACAGCCATAATTTCCCCCTCTAGGTAGGGAAAAAATTTTCTGCTAGTACGAATCACTGATACATACATGGACTTCCTTTTGGAACTACCTGAATTTCGGGATAGTGTAGGGCAGTCCTATATGGCAGTGTTCATTTCTGCTCCACATATGCTTGAAAGCTGATGCATGTAACAGGTGCAAAGTGCTGAGCCATGTAATAGGTTTTCCCAGCTTCCACAGGAATGTAAAAGATAAACTTTTAGGACCTTGAGAACTCAGCATAACTAAAAATGCCCAAACTCCGACTGCTTCTAACAGTGACATGAATTCTTTCCACACAGGCTGCTTGAAGATAGAAGTTCAGTGCAGCAGGTTATGTGGTCTTGTGAATGTTTTGGGGCATGTGCATATGTATAAAAATATTTGTATGTGGATTTTTAGCCCTACTACGTTTTAAACTCCCCAGAAACTGTGCAGTCCTATTTTCTAACATATTTTAATCTTCAAATTACCTTGCAAAAAATCTGCTCTGATTACATTCATTATATCTGAAACTTCATTTCAATTAATCTGAATAAAGGTTTCTGCTCCCTTTTTTTAAACTAATGTATTTTTGCTATAGCTGATTAGATGGGCTGTTTTTTCTTCAAGTTAGCTGCTTTTTGATACCTGATAATATAAGCTTGTAGATATATTTTTTTCTTCCTCATAGAGATCTTAATTCTTTTAACATGAGAATTTCAAAACATTTGGATGAAAGAATATTGAAGAAGCAAATCTGTTGTACAGTTCATAATTACATGTTTTTTCTGATTGTTTTGATCATGTGTGACACAGCCAAATGCTAGAACTGCTGAAAAACTTAGAAGAAAATGTAAAGAATGAAATAACCTAAGTTCTGCACTTACTGAGCTAAATACTGAGAGGTGAATGAAGCATGTTTTGAATACTACAATTAAATTCAGAAGACAACTTCATTAGTTGTCTTAGTATTCTCAATATCGCTTTAACTTGGAAATCTGATGTATCAGTGTAGTATTGTAAGCAGTAGTCTAACTAAAAGCTTTAAAATAATGGCAAGTTTCTTACATAAACTCTGTTTGACATAGCAGGTAGATGAGTGATACATATTACTTGTTTTTCTAGCTATGCACTTTCCAAGCAATATGCACTGAAATACTTTCAAAACAGGACCTTTTGTTCAAAGCTTGTATCTTAGTTACCCACTATGACTTTTAATTAAAGTTATTTTTTAACAAAACCCCAATTTGTGCTTGTTACTTGCTATTTGCCATTGCTTCCTGTAGTCTTTCTTTATCCAGATAGAGAAGGTAAAAAGAGAAAGATGACCCAGAATTGCTAGTTCTGATGGAAGCATTCAAGAGAGCAGAAATATTACAGAATACGTTGTACAAATACACTTACCATAGACATGAAGAACATGGTTCCTGTAAGAGTTACTATTTATGTTTAGAACTTTATTTTACTGGTAAAAAACCTGTAAAACCTTACCTCAAATATGTTCATCTGTTGCAAATACATATTAATATTTCACTGACATGAAGCTTATTGATATAAATATAAAACCATCTTTCAGCAAAAGGAATAAAACCCCAAAATGACAGAAAAGGAATTTACTTTTACCTCTCTTGAAGCTGAACACAAAAAGAATGAAACTAGGAATTATTAAAGATTTAAAGAAATAATTTTTACATTACAAACGCATTTTTTTCTACGAATACAAGCGTACCTGTTTTATATACAATAATGTGTGGTTGCAGTTTTTGCTTCTGTTTTATATGGTCATACTGCTCCTCAAGTACGCTTACATCCATCTTGGTGAGCTTCTTATCACCGTCTGAAACCTGTGGCTCTGAGCTATGAGTCACTGAAAAAATACCAGTCACATATTTGTAAGCCTTCACCATCTGTTCCAACAAGGAAGAAAAAGTCATGCAGAAGCAGGACATTTCCTTCATTGTGCTGGCAAAAAAAGCAAATCAAGTATGAAACATCTGAAATCTTCTTAAATGAAGGGATAACTTTCTTCCAAGCACAGTGACTTGTGTCAGGGGTTGCCTGGTCTGCACTGAAGCTGTGGATGTCAGTCGGGTTGTTTTCATGCCGTGTGCCCGGAGCTCCTGCATACAGAATTCACGATCAGGACTGGATAGCTGGATTTTATGTTTACTTAAGGTTGTGAGCTTATGAACCTTTGCCAAAAAAAACAGTGAAGTACAAACCCTCGTTCAGCACAGTCAAGTGCAGAAAAGGCTGGGTAATACTGGTTTATGTAGCAATGCTAATTCTTAAAGGCATGCTGTTGTGGAGGCATCCCCAGGCCAGGAATTCCACCTGGGAAATATTTTTCTATGTTTTTTCCTGTGTATTTTGTGTCTTTCCCCCCCACCACTCTCCCTTCCTTAACTTTCACCCAGTTACATTCTTGCTGACGCTCCTTGGGGCAGTGGGGTGGGAGGGGAGGATTTATTATGCCTTCATACTTTTGTGCTTATTGCTCCCTTTTAAATAATATGTTAAAAAGTATTCAGGCCTGGGTGCAGAATCAAAAAAATATGGGCCAACAACACGTGGAATTGGGAGGCTGGAGACAGGAACACTTTACTCTGATTCATTTAGGACTTCTGTCTTTCTGTAGAATGAAATAAACTACAGGAATAATAATTTTGTTACTGAGAGCTGAGCAAACTCTTCAAATGCATGGTAAGCTAAATTTTAAAACTTAATGAACTTCTAACAGTATTATCTCATAATGAGGCACGAATTTGAAAAAACATGTGGCTTTTGATCGTATCAGGTGAAGTATAAAGCTATGCCTGGGCTGTGTACTCCAAGTTTTTGTCCCTGAAATAGGTCCATCAAGGGCCCAAGACAGTAGTATGTGAAAAAAAAAAAATGCAGTTAAACTGTAGTTTTAATACAACTGTGTGTTTGCTCGTTTTCATGCAGTGACACAGTTTTGGTAAGGGTTTAAAAGGTCTTTCTCAAAACTAATTTGAGTAAACAGTATTTCCTAAGAGCCACTTTGAATGCAAGACTGAGTTTCTGTAACTCAAATGTCATCCTCTACAGACAATTTACCTTTTGTGTGACATAAACCACATAGAGAAATAAGGCTTGAAAGCCAAACTGTTGATGGAAGGGACAGAGGATTGTCAGAACGGCTGGCTAATAAAGCAGGGTGCATTAATTTTTCCTAAAGACAAGGAGGAAAGGCACTTGGCACAGCTCTGACGTGTTCCTCATGGCTGGGGGAGTGGAGGCACCAAAGCAGCGTCCTGTGCATCCCTCTGAGCTGGGAGCACCCTGTGGCAGCCCCAGGCACCCACCTGTACCCTGCGGGATCAGCACAGCCTCTAGGGGATGCTTGGGGATCCACCCAGTTGCTCGCTGAGCTCCTTCCCAGGAGCAAGACAAGAGTTGCTGTCCCTGAGGCGAAGGCGCTGGAGCGGCCGGGGTGGGGGCTGTGGGCACAGCAGCAGCAGTGGGCTCTGATGGAACCCGGGAGCCTGGAACACAGGAGCCAGGAGGGCGCTTGTCACAATGGACAATGTGATGTATGGCCAGAGGAAATAGCAGTGGATTCCACGATGGTTTTTTTTCCATTTTTGTGGACTTGAAGTCCTGTGATACACTTAGAACTGTGAATCTCCTGCACTGGAAGTGTAGGCTTGGGTTGCTCTGTGCAAACATCCTCCATCGAGCACAACAGAAGTCACAGAATCATGGAATATCCTGAGTTGAAAGTGGCCTACATGGATATCAAGTCCAGCTCTTAAGTGACTGACCTATATGGGGATCAAACCCACAACCTTGGTGTTATTAGCGCCATGCTCTAACCCACTGAGTTAAAGTCAGTGGAATTGTAGGGAAGATTAATAGTTTGAAGTTGCCCTGAGTGCAAAGAAAATAGTAGTTTCTCTTAGAAATGGATAACACTCCTATTGCTTTGACAACAGGTTTTTACTTATCCATTGGTCTATTTCCAAGATACCTTGTGAGGGGGTGTTTTATTTTTCTGGCTGAGAAGAGTTTGTGTCTAGAAGGACATAAACCACAGCTGTTAGACTGGCAATAACCACTCACTTGTGAAAGCTTGCACAGGTTTGTGGTGTCGTTGTGGCACAAGAGAAGTTCATAGAATCATGGAATGTTAAGGGTTGAAAGGGACCTTAAAGACCATCTTGTCCTATCTCTCCTGCCATGGGCTGGGACACTTCCCACTAGACCAGGTTGCTCAAGGCATTGTCCAACCTGGCCTTTAACACTGCCAGGGTTGGGGCATCCACAATCTCCCTGGGCAGCCTGTTCCAGTGTCTCACTACCCTCACAGTAAAGAATTTCTTCCTAATACCCAGCCTAAACTTCTCCTCTTTCCATTTGTACCCATTACTCCTTGTCCTGTCACTACAAATCCTGATGAAGAGTTCCTCTCCAGCTTCCCTGTAGGCTCCCTTCAGATACTGGAAGGTTGTTATGGGATCTGCACAACCTTCCATTCACCAGGCAAGATGTTAAACCCTCTCTATAAAAACCAGCTGTGCTAATACAGTTACATCTGTGTAGCTGAAATGGTTACATTCCTTTTGTGCACACGCGGTAAGAGCAGAAAGATGTGTTACACTCTGGTAAGGAAGGTGTGTTGTTAAATGGTATCAGGGAACTGAGTAATTAAATCCAAGTTTTGTTTTCTAACAAAATACTGGGGATAGTCGGGAAGCAACAATATGTTATTATAAAATTTATATAGAAGAAAAAGATGCCATTTCTTAAGATCCATTAAAAATAAAAATGAGCAGAGGTTTTATTAATTGATTTAAAAAATACATCAGAAATTATCTTGAATATCTTGAAAGTGAATGATGAAATAATATATTAAAAATTATAAAGATATTAAAGATTATCTAGTCAGAATCTTCCGTGGCTAATAAAAGTAGTAGACCCTCAGCAGGTTGATCTGTGTAATGAACTGGGAAGACTACTTGGCTATTTTAAGTTTTAGTTAAGTTTTTGACTAAGTTTTAGGTATTACTGAATGTCCTCACTGTGAGACATATAATCCTAGCCTCCTTGCTGCTTCAGAAATTCTGGGCCCTTTCCTATTTGGGAAAGGGTAGAAGTTCATTTTGTTGCAGGCTGGCATGCATTTTGTAGCAGAAATCTGCTGATGTGCCCAAAGTGCTGCAGTGGCTGATTTCAGAGGAGGCTTTTGGCAGGAGCTTGAAATGTTGCAGCCGTTCTCTTCCCTGGGACTGTTCAACATGCTTGAGCTTCCCAGTTGCCTGAGCTCAGACAGTTCACTTGCTTCTTCATATTCCTCAGGTTGCATCATAAATGATTGACTGAATTAGGCTCATATCCTGCAGATCTTGGGAATGCCCTTGGAAGTTCTGTGCCTGCAGGTGACAAGACTCTAGTTATGCAGTGCAGAGCTCTGGGAAGGCTCAGCAGGCTCACGTGTAAGTCTGCTGCAGCTGACTTGTTAATAATTACTCCCACCTTCCCAATATGTTTGTGTCTTACAGTTGTGTTACCTACCTCAGCTGCAGTCCTTTCCTGCCTTAACCAGGGAGAGAACAGTAAACACAATTCTCTGTCAGACACTGGATACTCTTGAAGTTGGCTTCTCTCTACCCCAGAAAAACCATGTGTCACGTTAGAATTGTTCTGATGTACCATGGCTTTGTTATATATACTTTGATACTCTGCCTTCAGCAGTGACAAACACCTGGTGCTCTCTAGCAAGCAGTGCCTCAATTGCCTTGTTTGTCCGGTGTTCTGAGTTGTTGTCACATGGAGTCTGCCTCTGGACCTTCAGGTAGTTGGTTTATACATTGGGACAGGAGATTTAATTAACCTCATTACAGTTTGAGCTGGCATTCAATACAAACATTATTAATGGTCATAAAAGTTACCCAACCTTTTTAAAATTCCAGTCACACTATTTGACTCTCTGACCTCCTGTGAAAGTGACTTGTGCAGCAGCCTGCCTCTGTGTGGCAGGAGGAATTACTGGGATAGCATCCTTAAACCTGAAACATAGGCTCTGTCTTCAGAAATGCGTGCTTCACTTCTTGTTAGAAGAGCATTTAACGTGTAGCGAGTTTGTATCTTATCAGAAATTATTATTAATTGTACTGTAGCATTCCCGTGGGATCATGGAAATGTGAATAGTTTCTACAAGGCAGTCCCTTCCCAAGCAGTTGCACAGGTAAGCAACAAAACCACAAACTGGATAAAGGACCCAGATGCCTGGTGAAATGAAGGGAATTAATCCAAGTGGTACAGCAGAGTGGTGGAACTGGGAACAGGATTAGCTCAGCCAATCCCATATACATTGCAATTTGTTTCCTTTTCAGGAAAAATCTTGTGAATAGAGTGTCTTCACGGAATTTTTAAAGCTGGAAAAGATCTTTAATGTTAGCAAGTTAACCCAGTGCCACCATGTTCACCATTAAACCATGTTCTGAGGTGGCATTCCCCAAGTGTTTTTTGAACAGTTCCAGGGATGGTGATTCCACCACTTCCCTGGGCAGCCTGTTCCGAGGCTTTATAACCCTTTCCATGAAAAAAATATTCCTAATATCCAATCTGAACTTCTCCCAGTGCAATGTGAGACCATTTCCTCTTGTCCTGTCGCTTGTTACCCAGGAGAAGAGACCAACCCCCACCTCACTACAGCCTCCTTTCACGGATTTGTGGAGAGTGAGAAGGTCCCCCCTGAGACTCTTTTTCTCCAGAGTGAGCCCCCACAGCTCCCTCAGCTGCTCCTCATCGGACTTGTGCCCATTCCCAGCTCTGTTGCTCTTCTCTGGACACACTCCAGCAATGTCTTTCTTGTCATGAGAGGCCCAAAACTGCACATAGGATTTGAGATGTGCTTGATTCAGTCTCAGGAGGTGTGTGTGGGTTTGTGTGTATGTACGTTTGTGCAGGTACACTTTGCCATCAAGGCATGTCTGTATGTCTGTATATATATAGACACTCACACATATATATATGTGTCTGTGTGTTTTCTGTGAATAATTTGCAACCAGGATATGATTAATGAAATGAATTGCAGTTCTAATCTGCATGACATCAGAAAGTACATGAGGTTAATTGTGACTTTGATGTGTAGTGAGCTGATGTAGCTAATCCTTATTATGCCACTGGGATAAACTTGAAAATGGATTACCCGTGGGTTCTGTTCTTATATCACAGTGGAATTCCTTTTAGGTATTGCCTGTTTAGGTATTATTAATAAATAAAAATAAATTTCTATTGTCATACATGCACACCAATGTGTGATTTCTTTTTAATCAGTCAATCAATCTTTAAATTGAGTTACCTGGAGCTCCAGAGCCCTGTACGCTTTCCCAGTACGCAGCAGGTGGCACTATTGGAGTGGCATGACTGTGTTTGCCTGAATCTGAAACGTTAGAGGTCTCCATTTGGGCTGTAGGTTGCTGAGGAATATAAGCAGCCAAGCCATTTTCTAGCACTGGCACACGTATCTCTGAACAGCACTATATGTCCTGAGAATTTATTGCCATGATTAGGTTTGTGTCAAAACTTGTTCTTTTTTAATTGAACAAACTCCTGATCAAAACATCATCTGAGTGGTTTTCACTTGATTATCCACTGAAGTCTGAAGTGCCCTATTTCCCTTAAGTCTTTTCTTCTATCACAATGGAACCAATTCTTCATTTCCTTGAGGCAAAAAAAAATTGAGAATACTTCATAGTCCAAAAGCAGTGGCTTTTAGAACTTGAAGTAGATGTTTACTGCCCTTGACCTTGGTTGCAAAATCTCATTTAAAAAGATGCAACTAATTTTATCTCATACTAATTAATTTGCATGTAGTAAATTAGATTTTTATTAAAAATTGTTTGGAGGACCTTTTAGGAATAATTGTTGATTTAAAGATAATTAAAAATGCTCATAATGGTTAACTGACTGAATGCACTTCCTGTAACGCTGGGTTTTACTGCACACCTGAGACCAGAGGTATATTATTCATGATATTCGTGTGCTGAATTATAGACATGTTCAGCACTGTTCATGGAGGTTAAAAAGACAGAATACAAATGTCTGTAGATTTTAACTGGCACTGAAAAGGAAAATGAAAGTTACTGGGGTAATCCCTTTTCTCTAGCTTTTTATAGTGCTTTTTAAATTTTAATTTAAGTACAAACTTGGAGTGTAAGAAAGTGACTGTTTTATTGTTAGAAAATGTAATAACACAAAGAGAGAAGCAAGGTGGCTGCTATTATTTGGGTTCTAGACAGTAACAGTAGAATCAATAGTAATTGTTTACTTTTTAGTGAGATTTTTGATAAGAGCACACACATTTCTATTGTTTGAAAGCACAACCTTAAAGCATGCCCCAGTTACGGGGTGTTGTGAGTAGAGCACAGGACTTTCTGATGGTGCAAGATTATTTTTGGTGCTCTCTGCATGTCCTTGCTAATGGCGTGAAGGATCCTACGATGGAAGTTTTCAAGATGATCTCGAGATGTTTCCTCTGACTTGATCTTTCATGTGCTTTCAGACCTAAAGGGTTCAAGTATGTCAAAGGGAGGGACCAGCTGTCCTTCAGGTCACTCTGAAGGTTTGGTGAGCTTGGGTTGTATGTAGTCCATCTTCACATTTCCTTGATAGGATTCTAATTATCCCTTTTATTCCTTGTGTCTTTATATAAATATAATTAGGTGGTGTGTGTAGGTAGGCATATACCAAATATCTCTGATCCTGCACTCCTTCTGGGTGTCTCTAAAGGCTTAAATCAAGAACACCAAGTTAGCGCTGGGGTATCATACCAAATATCTTGTGCTTTACATGCTTTTGCAAGAAAGATGCAAGGTTGGCTTGCATCAGACCCAGCTTACTATGTTTAATGTTTCTGAGGCTAATTAAAGAGCCACAAGATTTCTTATTGGGAAAAGAATAATTGTGTCAACAGGCTCAACAATGCTTGTTACTAACATGGGCTGCTGTGGTTTATTGCATCTTCATAACTTCAGTCTCTATGTTGGACCAGCTGATCCTTGAGGTTCCTTCCAACCTGGTATGCTGTGATTCTATGATTTAGTACTCACATATCTGGCTTTGCAGGTGTTGGGAGCTTGGTGCTATCCAGTTTCCTTTGCAGAACCACATTCTTTGCTTTTTTTCTTAATTTTTGTGGATGGTAAATGTGGTCAGAAAGAAGTTGCTGGATTCCTGTAGGTCAAATTCAGTTGTGCTGCTTGTGAGGAGTTAAATGCAGCAGATGTTCTGTGTGTGTTTTTGTGCCTGACATAAGCAGCATTTAAAAACCTCTGTTCTTTTGTATTGACTTGCTGAGGATTAAATAATATTTCTTTGGAGTGTTAGTTGCTACAAAAAGTAAAGTAAAATGCTGAAATTTGCTTTGTTGGAAGGCTGCTCCCTCTGTTGGTTGTCTCATTGATAGGACTGGAATCTCTCCTGTGCGAAACTATCAGCCTCCAAAACTGAGGGTCAGGAGTTGTTCATTTTACAGCTCTGCTATCCTTGCCCACCAAGAACTTCTGAAATTCCCTTTAGAAGTGACAATGTGCAGAGGCAAGTCTAAGAAGAAACCGAACGTATTTACCAGTTAGAGATTTTAAACAAATGAACTTTTGACATCTTCCCTCACTGTTTCCCTGGCCTCCTTCTATTCTATACCAGCTACTTCTCTGGCTGTTTCCTATCCATGGAGTTATGAAGGCTACAGTTCTAGGAGGTGACAACAGCCTGTGGTTTTTTGTTCTCCCAATAGACATAATAGGCTTATAGGAATTGTGTGGGAATTTCAAGCAGGGTCTAAAACAAATTGTATAAGCTATCTAACTTTTCTGCCTTGATTTTTCCACCTGAAAACTACAGGATTGTGATTCACTCTTGATTGCAAGAAGATTTTTGTTCCTTGCAGGATGGTGCTGAAAAGTGAAAGGTTTGTCCCTTATTAGTTTCCAATTCAGGCATTGTTTTAGTAGGAATGAGTTTATCTTTAATTGCTTTTAATCAATAAGATGTACTTATCTGTAAGTGGAGTTTGATAAGAATCAAGTACAACGTGAAAGAACTGGTTAATCTGTTGTTAATGAAAAGTTTTATCTGTATGACACCATCTAGCTTCTGAGATGTTTGCTTTTGAGCATTAGAGCACAAACCACTTTGGTATTCATCTTCAAGAAAATCTGCTGGGTGCATAAGTTAACTTTATTAAGCCTTGCAAATGGTGGTAGTTAGGATAGTCCTCCAAAGAGGATGGTTAAGTACTATTACCATTGTGAGAATGAACATGGTCTTGAAGTCTGTGCAGAGGAGGAAAGTATCCTAAAAATAATTTGTTATTCAGAAGCATCCTTTACTTTGCTTCCTTGCAGAAATCTCATGAGGAATTTGTACTGCACTTCATAATCACTGGTAGCCTAATTGAGTCAAGGAAATTACATCTGTGAAACTAGAGTATATAAAACCACATACAATTCCACAGTGCCTGATTCAGTACCCACTGAAGTCAAAACATCTTCTGCTGAATTCAATAAAAGTGAAATTGGAGGATTTTATGTACATGATTAGATAAAAGCTGCAAATTGACCAATACCTACGAAACTGACGATATAGTTGAGATTATGTAGTTGAGCCATCATTTAAATTCTTTTCTTGTATCCATTATTTGTGTGCTTGTGTGTGCTTTTATATGGAATCCTGCACCAATTCTTCATGAGTTCTCTGTAAAGGGCCTTAACTGCTTAATGCAGTACCACACCTGGCATTTTGAATATGCACATGTCAAAAAATTAAATCAGCCAGTAGGTTTGTGGAATAATTACTATACTTAAATAATCTACATTTTCAGTCTCCATGTAACAACTATGCTCCGGGCTTCCTCTTGTGGAACTCATTCACAGGGATTTTGCTGGATCTTTGTATGTGCCTTCCTAGAATCATAGAGTGGGTCAGGTTGGAAGGGATCACAGCAGGTCATCTGGTCCAACATCCCTGCTCAAGGGTTGTCGTAGGGCACATTGCACAGAATTGTGTACAGATGGTTCTGGAATGTTTCCAGTGAGGGAGACTCCACAACTCCACAACGTCTCTGTTCCAGTGTGTGCTCACTGCACAGTAAAGGACTTCCTCATATTCAGGTGTTCAGTAAAAAATCAGCCACCTCAATCCATTGCTTTTAAACATCAAGTTCTTATTCTTACAGAGTGAATAATGAGACTTTCCACTGCATTTGGAGGTATGGACAAACATAATGGCTATGACAAGATCGTGTGCAAAAATAATTTAAACAGATAAGCATGTATTTAGGGAAAGAAAAACACTTTTGGTGTTATAATGCCATCTCAATAAAAAGAACAGAAACTTAATCTTTTAATTTATGGTACTGTGGTATTTTATATTCTCAGTACTTGGTTAAACATTGCTGGAGATTTTGTGATAAGAGTATTTGCAATGCTAAGTAGAAAGGGAATGACCTTTAGAGCATTGCCATTGTTCAGATATTGTTCCAGTGGTAGGTCTAATGCTCAGGCTGAGAGTTGTTGTTTTGGTTTGTTTTTTTTTAAATGTGATGTGTTAATGTGTTATTGTTGTGTTACTTGGAGCTTAACATTGTAAACATCTCCCACCTCATTAGCAGCAGTGCACGTGAGTCAGGTCACTTGGCAAAAAGGTTGGTTTGCATAGGACCCAGCTCACTATGTTTAATGTTTCTGAGGCTAATTAAAGAGCCACAAGATTTCTTACTGGGAAAATAATAATTGTGTCAACAGGCTCAACAATGCTTGTTACTAACATGGGCTGCTGTGGTTTATTGCATGTTCATAACTTCAGTCTCTATGTGCAGTGACTCTTACCTGTCCCATTGCTCCTACTGTGCCTACCTATGCTGATGCACCAACGTGAAATACCTGCTTGGGGCTTAGAAACACTTCTCTGCCCTGCTACTTAGAATAACTGGTTAGGTGCCCAAAATCTACTGCTGGAAGCAGAAGGATTGTTAGCTTTGTAGTTGACCATGCACTTCCTGTGCGAGTGAGTGAGTGTGAGTCCTTCCACATCTCATTAAATTATGTAGCCAGTATAAATCAGGTTAGCTGGACTGCTGTCAATACAGTCATCCTAATTTATATCAAAGGTGTGGTCTATCTGCTCTCTAGCTTGGCATATCTCAGAAGATGTGATGATAATGAAGCCTAGAATTTAGGCTATCACTGTTTTCGAAGGAGTTCCCCTGTGCAAAGCTGAAGAGTGCAGTTAAATCTAAGTTCATATCAGGGTACAGCTGAGATCGGAGGCAGGTTTTGATACTGGAAGTGAGACTAAAAAGTGAAAAATCTCAGTGTGTAGGAATGTGGAATACAGTTAATTCATGTTTTGCAATGAATTGAAATAAATGTGCAGTTGCCGTTAACTTGACAGTAGGGAAAGAAAAAATAGCTTTAATTGGCGTCCTAGTTGTAACTTATCTAAACAGCCAAGGGCCTAGGAAAGCATGGAAGTATTGCTTCTCCATCAGGTCAGAAACTAGTTAATAGGAAAAGGGGAATAAACTTGCTTTTCCCTTTACTCTGCTCCATGTGTCTTGAGTGATTAATCTGTGCTTTGCCTCAAGCTGTTAATCTGCAGTGGTGACATTTCAATTATAAACGGCATTTTGTCCATCCCCTCTGGAAATTCTGGATTTGTCAGTGCTAAAACATCACTAGTACATGAATGCAACTTCACTGATAAATGCACAGCTAAACCTTCTTTGCTTCAAGAAACATTTTTGGAGGCTTTGGCAGTATCTTCAAGCATGAATTTGAGTCCAGAAAGAACAGCAGCAATGCACATTTTCCATACACGAACAATAAATTGGAGACAACGCTGCCTTGATGAAAAGATGGGCAACAGAGTGACTGGGTAAGGCATTGATTCTCCAAACTTCCTTACTTTCTTTGGAGAAACGTGAAGAGTGAAAGCAGCAACAATAACATTCTCACTTTGTCCTTCAGTGGATTTTCCTCCTGACTTGTCTTGCCCCTTTGTTCCTAACTTAAGGAGATTTGATAATACAAGGGTGGTTATCCCAGCCCCAGCTTTTCTGTGCTGTTTAAGTCAAATGATTTCTTGTTATTTGAGACTATTCTGACCTGATTGCTGAAGAATATAACTGATTCTTATATCCTCACAAGATTGCTTTATTTATTTACAAACTCTTGTTGCCTTTCTACTAGCCAATACCTATTTTTAAAAAATAAAAATCCACTAATTTCTCTTTTTCTGAAGTCATTAATCATTCTTACATTTCTTTTCAGAACAGGCTTCAGTTTCGTTTTTTCAAATCTTTTGAAAATTGCAGCACTTCAAGCCTCAGCCTTTGAATCTGTTATTGTTTACAGGGACTATGCAGCCAGTGAAAGGGCCAAGCAAGCCTCTCCTGTCTGGCTCACCAGTCACATTCTGCATTATTAAAAAACCCAGCCTCTATGTGTTATTTGATCCTTTGTTTTCTGGTATAAATTACACAGAGGAAACAGTTCTTGGTAACATTTCAAAAACATTATTTCCTTCACAGCCTCTGGTTAAGTGAGACCTTTGTTCAGGACAGGTTCATCCAGCATGAGCTCTTCAGGGGCAGGCAAATTCCACCACTACTTGGTGGCCATTGTTTTAAAGGTTGTTCTTTGCAATAGTAACTAGAAATATTGAAGGTATAAACCTGTGGGTGTTAGGGCTTTGAGAAATCACTGGATATATTTTTAAATGCTCCGTCTATGACAAAATTTCATAATATTTTATAATTAGAATCACAGAATGTTCTGAGTTGAAAGAGACCCACAGGGATCATCATGTCCAACTTTTAAGTGAATGGCCTATATGGGGACCAAAGCCACAACCTTGGCATTATTAGCACCATGCTCTGACCAACTGAACTATCTCAAATTAAGTGTTTGTACTGTAAAAACAGTTTAAGATCCTGGGCATGGAAAACCTATTTGACTTCATTAAGGCTCTGCTGAGATACTTCTTTGATTGCAGAGTAGAAGCATATTTTAGATGAGTCTTCTTTTGATTAAGGAATACCACTTTGCTTGTCACATTCCATGGCAGATAATGGAAAAACCTAAAATCTCCCCAACCTCCCAAGTGAAAAAAGGCAAGCTAGAAAATAATATTTCAGCCAAAGTAACAATACTGTGTTTTTAATGTAATACTGTGTGTGTTTGTGCTGATTAGAGTGCGATACCGCAACAAGGCTGTGGGATATTAATCCCAGTAATGGGATATTAAAATTTAATTAATTCATTGGGACTGTGGTTTGAGGTTGCTTGTTTTGATTTGATTCTGGTTCCTGGGTGGTTCCTTCACAGAACCTCTGGTGTTCTCTCACCGTCCTGGGTGCTGCTGCTGGGGATCCCGTGTATGGGTGCTGGTTATTGGTGCTCAGCCCCATGCACAGCCCTGGCATGGTGTCACCCACCATCACATTACCCCACCACCCCATCATCCTGATGCTGACCCCCTCAAGATTTGAACAAGGCTTTGTGTTAAACTTCGCAGGTTTTTTTTTTTTTTTAGTTGCTAACCAGTAGATGTAGCTGTTATGATTAAGCAACTGCATTGTGAATTCTGTATGCTTGGCTTATCTGTTGTTTTAAGGAAAAGGGAAGACAGTCCCAAGATGAATGGGCTGGCTGGACAAGAGCCACCAAGAGTGAATTCAGCAGAACCGAGCAGTAACTGGGGGAAAGGTGATTGTGGCAGTGGATGATCATGACCACCGACCTATGGACCACCTACTGAAAACGGACCCCAGACTCCAGTGCGGGGAAAAGTCATGTATATTGCAACCAATGAAAGCTGACGCCTTTGTTTGTTAAAATGTGTAAGCAGTGTAAACTTTTGAAGTCCTGCGCGCCAGCCTTTTGTGGGTTACCACCCAGCGCCCTACCCTGAGCAAACTGGAAAGAAGTACAGCATCACCTCGCCCCGGTGTGTGAACTGGGGCTGCGCACCGGGGAACGGGCCCGCGTTCGGGACAATCCCACCACAGCAGCACCCCACCACGGCCCCAATCCACCATCGCTTCACCCCCCGAACTCTTCCCGGCCCCTCTGTGCGAGGGATGGGGCGCTCGTCCCGCTGCCTGCTTCCGGAGCACTCATTAACCGCGGTGCTGCCGCTCCGCAGGGCCGGGCCGGCGGCTCCTGCCCGGGGAGGCCGGGCCAGCAGAGCCGCCCCCTTCGCGGTCCCTGCCCCGGCTCCCGGCTGAGGGCGAGGGCCGTGCCGTGCCATGGCCGCTCCCTGCTACCTGGGCTGGGATTTCAGCACGCAGCAGGTACCGCGCCGCCTCCCCCGCCCCTCCTCTCCCCGTCTCGGCCGGGCGGCGGGGCCGGGGGCTGCCCTGGCTGCTCCGGGCCCTGCCCGCTGCGGGGCTGCGCTGCCCGGGACGGCTCCGAACGCAGGCCCGGAACGCGGCGGGTGCGGGGGATGCGCTCGGCGCTGCTCCGGCCGCCGTGCAAGATCGGGGCCAGGCCTTCCTCCTCTCCGCCGCTTCCGTCCCCTCCCCGCGCCTTCCGTCCCCGCTTTCCTCCTCCCCGCGGCGGGTTTGCCGTGCCGGGCCCGGCCGGGTCTCCGGGCAGCGGGGCGGTACTCCCTGCCCGGGGCTCGCACCCGCTGCAGCCTGACACGGCTGATGCCAAATTATTCACAGAATGACGGAATCACACAGTTCTTAGGGTTGGATTGCCCACAGATGTTGTGGAGTCTCCCTCCCTGGAGGTAGTCAGTAGATGTCAGGACACAATCCTGTGCCATGTGCTTTGGGACAAACCTACTAAAGCAGGGAGGTTGGACCGGATGATCCACCGTGGTCCTTCCAACCTGACCGATTCTGTGACTCTGTGGAAGGGAGCTCTGGAGATCATCCAGTTCAAACCCCCTGCCAAGGCAGGGTCAGGTGACACAGGACCACATCCAGGTGGGTTTGAAATGTCTCCAAAGAGGGAGACTCCACGTCCTCCCTGGGCATCCTGTTCCAGTGCTCTGCCACTGTCCATGTAACAAAGTTCTTCCTCTATTTGAAGTGGAACTTCCTGTGTTTTAGTTTATGGCCATAATAATTCCCAGCACTTCGTGTGTTTTAAGATGTCTGTGGCCTGCAGAGAGTGCATGTACCTGGTTATTCTCATGTCCCCTTCAGCAGCATAAATGCACCCTTCATCCCTTTCTGCTTGCCCCATCTGAAGCAGTGGGTTGTGTGTCCGAATGTGTCCTGCTTCCCCATCCTGCCAGGGATGAGTTAAATCCTGGAAATGAGTGCTGCGGCCCTTCTCTCTATGCAGGCTGCTTGAAGACCCCTCTGCCCGCTGCTATAGGAGCTGGGATTTGCACCCAAACCCAGATTCCCAGTGTCCTTGTGTGAATCAAGACTGTGAACCTGGATCTTTGGGTTGCTGCTTGAAATTCTGCTTTGTCGGCACAGCCGGGTATTGCTGCACTGTGAATAGAAACTGTGCCCAAGTTGTGCAGAGGCCTGAATATGTTAAAAATAGGTGTTTGGACATAAATTGCCATTATGGTTGTGCTGAAGTTTGGGAGCTTGAAAAGACACATCCAGGTTAGGTCGATCAAGTGTTTTTACAGGGACATGCTGCAAGAGGAGAGCCAATTAGGCTACAGTGGGTCAGAGCCATTTTTAAGCTAGTGCAGGTTGGTAATGAGTTGTGCCAGGGCATAGATAATGGCCCTACACTGCTATGGTAAAAATGGGGAAGGCCTTGTTATTTGAATGCAGCTCCTTGAGATGACAGTCTTTGTAGGGTTTTTTTTTCATCAGTTCCTTTAGCAGCAGTTTGCACTCTCTCCCTGGTCGAAAGAGGCACAGAATGTGACCTACCTTCTTGCTTTTCTTCTTGGCTCTTACTGTCTTTCTTCAGAACTATGTGAACTTAAGATAGATGAGGAAAGGTTGTGGTACCCTTCTAATTCATGCATACAAGAAGGCTCAGCTTTATGGAGTTGGGGATGTTGATTTCCATATGTTGCAGAAGCTGACAATACACTTATGTAATGCCCTTTGAGCTTTGCCAAACGGGTAGAGTTTGATTTACTCACCTTCTGGGGAGCAGAGAAGGTGTTCAAGGTACCCTAAGGGGTCTGTAAGCTTCCTCGGTAAGATGGGACAAAAAAAAGGAGGTGAAAAAAAAAGAAGGCATCTTTAATCTAGATACTGTATTCTCTGGAGAAATTGGGAAAACTGGCTACTGTGATGCAAGCAATGAACCTGGTGATATGTTTGCTGTTCTTTAGCACATGCCTGTAGCTCGATCTTGTGAATTACAGGAGAAAGAGAATGGGGAGAGGAAATACAAACAAAACTACATGTTGCTGAATTGATGACATGCTAGAAATTCACATAATAACTTGTTTAATGTAAAATTACGCCCATACTTTCAGTCAGTTGTATGCCTTGGGGTGATCTTTTTTTTTTCCATTTTGTCTGTGGGAATTAAATTATTATAAATGACTTATGAGTGCTATTCAATTATTGCAAGATTTTGTTAACTTCCTGTTTTATATCTCCTAGTTGAAAGTCATTGCTATTGATGAACAGCTGAGGGTCATTTATGAGGATAATGTTCATTTTGATAAGGACCTTCCGGAATTTAAGTAAGGCTTTTTATATTTTATATTTTACTTGAATAATGTAATTTAAAGCTTTGGAGATTGGGGTGAGGGGACTGTTGCCCTATTGGTCTCATTGATATGTATGGAGGCATGGAAAAAGGTCATGCCATGTTCATGTTTCCCACTCTGCAAAGGTAGTATATGCTCTTGCCTTCCTTGCATGTAAATATGACAAGAGCTCCCAACAGGAAATAAATTAAGAAAATAGACCCCAAAATGTTATATATAAACAAACCTTTTTTTTTTTTCTTTTGTGACTTCAGGCTTGTGGACATGACTGGGTGGGATGCTCTCAGAACAGCAAGTAAATTACTTGAGGGGAACATCTAAAAGGCATTTGGAGGCAAATTCAGTTGTTCAAATCTCACAATAAGATGTAGAATGGCAGTATTTGTTTACTTAAACAATAGACTAGCATTGATAAATGTCATCCTTCAGTCACAAGCTTCAATAAAATACACTTACTTGATGGTTTAACAGCGAAATTGAACTTCATCTTTGAGGTTCAAGTCACTAATTGTGACAGAAAGAACTATGAATTACATGGAGCCAATGAGCAGTATCAGCAATGGATTCTGTCACAGATCTTGCTTCAGGATCAGGGCCTTTTCTTGAAAATTACTTACTTTGCAACTGGGTCAAACATGTCACCTCCTAAGAGCTGGCTTTTACTTTTTCATGTTTCAAATACCAATCCTTGCTCTTAACATAAAAGCATTGCAAATTCTCCTTGGTCATTAATAAACTTGAAGAACTCTGCTTGGCAGGGAAAAAAAGTTGCTGAATTTACCAAGATAAAATCCTGTTTTTCTTTAGGACTCAAGGTGGAGTCTATATTCACAGTGACAGACTGACAGTCACTTCACCAGTGCTTATGTGGGTCAAGGTATGAACAAACTTTATATGGTTGAACGTTTCCCTTGCTGTTACAGAAATGAAAGTTTATTCTGAGCAATAGTGGAAGTCATCACTCAAATCAACATAGTCCTTTTGCTTACATTCTGTTTCTTTGAAGTGTTGTTCTGTGTCTTTGGTATGCAAATAGTAATGCTATCAACAAACATAGTAGAAGTTGCTAACATTTTGATGGGTTTTTTTGTTTGTTTCTTCACTCTCTACTATTAGAGCATTCTGTGTGTGAAAAATTCCCTCCTGACTTTCCCTCATTTGAAAAAAAGACTATTGGTGTTTTTTTTCCCTCATACACAAATGGGGCAGCTGTCACTTTGCCTTGCTTAAATCTGTGTTTTTGTAGCACCCAGGTTACTTAAACTATTTTTTTTAGAATAAGCTTTGTTTACCAATTGATGTTGCAACTCGTAAGTGGTGAAAGGGCAATTTATTCACTAATTCCCAGTAACTTTGGCTGATGTTTATTTTGAAGTACAGCATTTTTTTTTTTTAATTTTAAAATAAGGCCTTCCTTACTTCTGTGAAGATTCTACAACACTTAATCTCACATGGTACTATGTAAATTTGTCTTACTTGAGGAATTTGAATACTTAAAATATATGAAATGTCACAGAACTCCCAGCTGGTAATCCACAGTAGCTGACAAAGGTTTGGTAAATTTGCTTGCAGTTGGTTTTTTGAACCATAATGAAGAAGAACGGTTGTAATTATTAAATTAATAATATGATGATACAGGTATATATGACGTTTCTTTGGAAGTCTTGCAGTGGTCCATTTGTCAAGAGAGTCTGGGAATTGCTGATCTAAATTAAACTATTTAAAGCTAGATTAATTTTTAAACTTCAGAAAAATGTGTCAAGAACAAAATTTACCTGTGTGCTTGAAGTGCTAAAATCACTTGAATTAGCCTTCTGTTAAAGACTCTGTGAATTTGCTGACACTGGGGGCACTGGTATTGAGGTTACCTAATGTCTTGTAGGATGGGGTGCAGGGTGTACCCCATTAAGATTTCATAGATTTTCAAAAATAAGAACAGAAAAAGATAATCTTGCTTTGTGTCTAGCACTCTTAAAAGTGCTTTTAAATGAATTGGAATTCTTTAATTTTTGCCTCTTATTTAGGATTCAAAGAATGGATCTTTGTGATTCAGCTTCTTTAAAGATCATATTTTTCCCCTGTGTGACTCAACTTTTCTTTTATGGACTCTCACTTAATAAATTAATTTATGCAGATTTTTGAGAAGTCCATAGTCATTAGCTAATTTTTCATTATCTGCCAATGAACTCTTATCAGTGATGACATGAATTTACTGTTGAATTCCAGATTGTGAGTATGCATAATTTGAGAGCTCGTTACTGTCATTCTTGATTCTGTTTGTTGTTGTAGGCTCTGGATATGATCTTGGAAAAGATGAGGTCTTCAGGCTTTAACTTCTCTCAAGTCAAAGCTTTGTCTGGTGCTGGCCAGGTTAGTTTATAAAGAAAAGTTCTGTTTTAATGTATTTCTTTGATGGAGTGTAAGGTAGAGTGATAAATTTGACCAATTGTATTGCAGAAGACTGTAATGGAATAAAATAAGATCTAAATTTTTTTGTAAGCATCCATAGACACTCCTCAGGGGAGCTTGACACCTGAAGCACACAAAGCAATCACTAGAAGATAGTGGGAGTGGAGGATGAGGTTTGCAGTGTAGTTTAGATCAGTGTAGTGCAGAACTGCTTGGCTTCCCATTGTTTTAATTTTTTGTTCATTTTGAATTTCAGCAGATCCAGGTGCTTGTGGAAAATGGGGTGGAAAAAACAGAAAGGAGCACAGTTTGCTAAAAGCACAGTAACATCCCACTGAGCAGTTTTTTTTGGCTAGGGCAGGGATCTGCCCAAAAACAACAAAACCCAAATGATGGGAGTCTTTGATGCAGAAATGACAAAAATGCTGCTGTGATTTAGCCTGTAGTGCATAATGCCTTTTTTTTGAGATTTATAAAACCCACCCTGACATTTAGTCAGTTAGCCAGTCTCCTCCTAGTACTCCAATGAATCAACAAAGGCTTTTATAACTTTCACAGATGTTATTCAGGGTGAGGACAGCACCAAAGCAATAGCTAATTCTGACATGCGAGGTTTAGGTTATTCATCTTGATGTATCTGGGGCTAATTAATCAAAACCCTTGCTTTTATCTCCATGTTTCATTGATTGCAGTTGAAAGTCTGAACAAAGTGTCTGAAAATCAGAGCTGGTATCAAGGCTCTGTTATGAATTTTTCAGTGGAGCAGAAGTTGGGGACTGCCAAGTAACCCTACCTCAAATGAAAAAAGGGAGCGTATTTCCAGACTGCCCATATTCCCTTTATTTTGCCCACCCTCCAGCAAGGTGGGCAGGCTTGTAACTGATGGATCAGGGGACTGTGCTGAAATAGCCCAGAACTAAATCTTGACTGTGGAGCCCTGGCTACAGCTCAAAGAACCCTCAAATAAGTATCTAATGCCATTAGCAGTTTAATAATAGTTCCCACGAGAAGATGCTGTAGTTCAAAATAATATTCTGGTTTAGTGTCTGCTTTGCTCAGTCTTAAAGATTTTTTTATGAGACCCTTGATTTCAAAAGGAGCATTTTTGGGTACTAGTTTGGAGAAAGTTCTTTTGTTCCTTAGAGTGTAGGATCAGAATATGAACTTTGAAGCTTGGGAGGGCATCTCCAACTCCTGTTTCTGTATTTCCTACAGCAACATGGGAGTGTGTACTGGAAAAAAGGAAGCATCCAGATTTTAAAGAATGCATCATCTGAACTGCCTTTACATCAGTCACTAAAGGTAAGGTGCACAACAGCTCTGAAGGAAGAGCTACACTGTCCTTTTCCTGATCCTTACACATTGCTTTTCTCCTTCCTCTAGTTTGGCTGGGTTGCATAAATGAAATGTAGTAGTTATTCCTTTAGTTGCAAGGCTATTGACATTTCATTTTCTCCTGAATGACAGTATGTGTTGCTTTAAAAGCTTACAGGTGCCAGTAGGTGTCCCAGAATCTTTCAGTGTCAGAGTAACAGCCTGTTGTTCTAGAAAATGTAATATTTTTGTGAACAATCTGTAAATATTTTAAATTCTTTAATATATTTGTATTAACAAAAAATTGTGGTAAAAAAACAGTTGTACCTGAGATTCCTTGAATGATGTGCAAGTGATTTCATAAGAAAATATATCTATTAAAAAAAGCAGTTTACACTTACCTCTGAAGGGATGGATGTGTAATGCTGTGTGGACTTAAAATCCTAACCAAGTACCTTGTTGAACCTCAACATTTTGTATGTGTGTGATTCGCAAGCTTTGAACACAGACTTGACAAAGCTTTTATTTAAAAAGAAAAACTGGGAGGAATCAGCTTTCCTCTGGAAGACCCTTACTTACTTCAGGGTCAGAAAGGACAGATGTATGTTGAAAGGGAGACTGATGTGTTAAATCACTAGTTTTGGAACCGTCTCATCTGTGCAAAACCCATGGAAATGGCATTAAAATGCTGGAATAAATGGTGTATTAATCCTCAGTTGTATTTCAAAAGGGTTATGCCAAGCATTAAAGAGAAATGTGTTAGTAGAGCTGTGGGAAGTTAATCTGATGGTTTGCAGAGAAGTTCTAAAAGGCGAAGAGGCTTTGGCTACCAGAGGATGTACTGAGACATTGTGCTGTAGGGGCTGTGAAGTGACAGGAGAAAAAGAATGTTGCTTCCCTCTGATGCAAAATTTGGGTTGAACTTACCATCACTGGCCAACATTCTGCTTTCTGTAATTGTTGAGAGGAGGGCAGAAGGCATGTCAGAGAACTGAGCTGTGAGCTGATACATATGGCTGCTGTATTTTTATTACTCTAGCAGGGACTTCTCAGAGATTAGACTTCCTAACAAAGGGTGTTGTTCATTTCAGGGCTGTTTTTCAGTCAGTAACAGTCCCATCTGGATGGATTCCAGCACAGCCTCCCAGTGCAGGGCGCTGGAGAAAGCCGTGGGGGGAGCCCAGCAGCTGGCAAGTGTCACTGGCTCCCGGGCCTATGAGGTAAGGAATGGATGGGGAGAAAGCTCCCAGCAGAATCCTGTGATAGAACCAATTCTGTCATCACAGGGATCTGCAGCAGGTAACCATCAGCCACTAACTATGAAAGGCAGAGCTTTTGAAGAAACTCCAACCATACTGTGCTTTGCATTAGTCTCACAAAGGAAGATACGGAAATTTGTGAAATGAACTGGAAATTTTGCTTCAGGAGGCAGTTGGAGTGAGCATTTGGCCAGTGGTTCCCAAATACAGTGTTTGGTGGCCATGCTTAAAGTCTCAGGGCCTGGTTGTCTCCTGGGGGCATCTTGTGTAGCCACATTTCTATGGGGATGGAAACCCAGTTTGTGTTCCAGGTTTATTTAGGGGAAATCCATCCACCTATTTGTGGATAACCTGTTCTAGGATACTTCTGCAATTAAAATATTGGCCTTTTAATTTTTCCTGGAGGCTAACAAGCAGCTGTTGACCTAAGAGAAGTGTTTCAGAGGTTTGGGACACTGTCACAGATACAATGTCACTCATCTCCTCTTCCTGACTCTTCCCTCCTTGTAACTGTGACAATGAGTTATGGAGTGGGAGCAGGCCTGCCCTCCAGGCATCTCAGCACCTGGCTGCTCATACTCTTGGTTCAACAGAATCAGTCTTTAACCTCCCAAACTGATGTTTCTGTTTTTGAATCATCATGCAAGGTTTATGGCTAATGTTAAAATCAGTTAAAATCACTAACAGTTTATTTTTCACTTGCTAAATGTTAAGGTTTCAGTGCTAGAAGGTTTTTTGGCTATTTGACATAATATGTCAATGAAGAATAAATATTCTTGTATCTGGTTTTAGCCTCTGCTGGAGTTTCTGCTTTGAGTACAAAACTTCCTGCTTTAATTTCAATTCACCTGCCTCACAGGCAGGTACATAGATTGTGTAGCTTAAACCTTTTCAAGGATTTGAAGGCAGCATTTGAATTGTGCTGGTTCCTGTGCATAGAATAAATGTGATTCATTCCATTGAACTGTCATTTCTGAAATGTAAATTATGGATAGTAATGCTTTTCCACATGCCTTTTTTTCAAAAGGTGAACAAAATTCTCATAATGAGACTATGTGTTATACCCTGTTTAGTGCAGATTGCCTGCTGTGCACTGACTTTCATCATGCATCAGGCAAATTAAATATCCAAAGTGCAATGTTCTGAACTCATTACACAGAGTTAATGATTATTGACTCCATTTAGGGTTTGTGTTTCTAAGCATTTGCATTTCTTTCTCAGCGTTTTACAGGAAACCAGATAGCAAAGATTTACAGCCAGAATCCTGAGGTCTACAAGCAAACTGAGGTTGGCTTATCTTCAATTCTCTTATTGGAAAACAGATTTGAAAATCTTTTAAAATTAATTTTGTGCAGATGTTTTTACCAACCTTTTTGCTAAAGATTATTTTGATTCTTGTGTTTGAATTTAGGATGAAAATAGAAAATTTCATTATTTTATTTTTTAATTTTGTTACATTATTAATAGTTAGGCAGATAAAATCAATTCTGCGTGTTATACTTCTCAAGCTGCTGAATAGAGTTTTAAACTGAATTTGCTGGGGGAGGTGAACCTCAATCCCACTCCTACCAATTTGGTGCCACTATCAGAAAGAGATACCCAGAGCCTGGAGAGGGATGGCAGGTCAGCAGGAGAGCACCTGAAGGACAGCAGCAGCCAGTAAAGTCACCTTCATTGGGGGTCCAGCTTAAATGCCTCTGTTCAAACGTACGTGGCACGGGGAATAAACAGGAGTTAGAGAGTTATGACCCTATTGGCACCGTGGAGCCATGGTGGGATGCCTCCTGAAGTGTTGGAATGGAGGGATACAGGCTTTCCTAAGCTGGTTAATATTCAAAGATCACCTCCTTCAAGCTCTGAAGTGATGCATACCAGCAAAGATTAAGTCAGGCAAAAACACCAGGAGGCCTGTGTGGATGAACAAGGAGCTTCTGGACAAACTCAGACACAAAAAGGAGGCCTACAGAAGGTGGAAATAAAGGCAGTAGCCTGGCAGGAATACAGAGAGGTTGTCTGAGCAGTCAGGGATCAGGTTAGGGAAGCTAAAGCCCTGACAAAGTTAAATCTGTCTAGGGACATCAAGGGCAACAAGAAAAGCGTTTATAGGTACATTGGTGGTAAAAGGAAGACTTTGAAAAATGCAGGCCCTCTCCAAAAGGAAGTGGGAGACCTGGTTACCCAGGCTATGAAGAATGCCGGGTACTCAATGACTTTTTTGCCTTGGCCTTCACTGGTAAGAGCTCCAGCCACATCACCTGAGTCACAGCAGGCAAAGGCAGGGACAGTGTAGGCGAAGATCACATTCAAGACCATCTAAGGAACCTGGAGGTGCACAAGTCCATGGGACCTGGTGAGATACATCCATGGGTTCAGAGGGAAGTGGTGGGTGAAGTGGCTAAGCCACTATCCATCGTATTTGAGAAGTTGTGGCAGTCTGGTGAAGTTCCCACTGACTGGAAAAGGAGAAACATAAACCCCATTTTTACAAAGGGAAATAAAGAAGACCTGGGGAGCCACAGGCCAGTCAGTCTCACCTCTGTGCCTGGCAAGGTCATGGAGCAGATCCTCCTGGAAACTGTGCTGAGACACACGGGACATAAGGAGGTGATGGTGACAGACACCATGACTTCACTGAGGGAAAACAGTGCCTGAAGAATCTGGTGCCTGCTATGATGGGGTTACAGAGTTTGTGGAGGAAGAACAACTGATGTCAGCTACCTGGGCTCGTGCAAAGTGTTCAGCACTGTCCAACACAGGATCCTTGTCTCTAAACCGGAGAGAAATGGATTTGACAGATGGAGCGCTCTGGGGATTAGGAATTGGCTTGGTGGCCACACTCAAAGAGTTGGGGTCAGTGGCTCAATGTCCAAGTGGAGACCAGTGATGAGTGTTGTTCTTCAGGGGCTGGAATTGGGACTGGTGCTGTTAAACAGCTTTGTCACAACGTGGACAACGGGGTTGAGGGCACCCTCAGCAAGTTTGCCAGCGACACCAAGCTGCGTGGGGCAGTTGGTGCTGAGGAGAAGGGACACCATCCAGAGGGACCTGGGCAGGCTGGAGAGGTGGGGCTGTGTGAACCTCCTGTACTTCAACAAGGACAAGTGGCTTTCATTTTCCACTGAGGAGTTAACTTTGATTCTATTATTACATTTTAATTGCATTGTGTTGTTGGTTTCCTCCTGATTTTTAATTTTCAGAAATCAGCTTGCAATTCCGTTACTATTTCAGTTTGTTGACTCTGCATCTAGCTGTGACTGAAATGCCATGGTTTGAAGCAAGGTGAAAACTCCATGAAAAAAACTATGTGAATGAGAGAAGGACTCCTGTCCTGTGATTAGAATATGCCAAACATCCAGACCCATGAAGCCAGGATGTTCCTGGTTTTCCATTACTTCAGTTTTTGATAGCATTATAATCTTTTTTTTTTTTTTAAATCTCACCCCTGTATGAAGCAGTTCATTTCATGAGAAAGTGAGTTGCAAAGTTGACTCTCTATTTTATGGGAGAATGCTTAATTTTTAGTTTTATTTCCTTCTTTTCTTTTACATTCTCATTGTAACTAGTACGGTATGAGATGGAACAGAACACTAAGAGGGTCTGATCATAAGTTTAAGACTAAATTTAGAGAAAGATATGTTAATGCGGGGAAGTGGGTCCGTGGAACTGAGAACTGGTCAGACCAACTTCAGACTCTGAGGGCTGTTTGAACTGATGGCAACTTTTAGCAGTAAAGCTTATGCAAGATGTGTTCAAGCACATACAGCTCTCTGCCAGAGCTGCTCTTGGGGACCCTCAAGGAGCACTTAACAGCGTGGCAATCTCAATGACGTGGGGGGTGGATATTTTTGCTTCTGTAGGTCAGCTTGTTAAACTGGCTGGCTGATTCACAGTTTAACTTCATCCTTTTTTCCTTCCATTTCAGGCAGCTAGTGCCCACTGGGGCACCACAGAAGGTAGGCCTTTGTTATCTGAGCACAATGTGATGTATTCCTGGGGAGAGATGCACGAAGAGCAAGTGCATCATTAAATTTCCTGGTCATTACAGCCATCTCTTAGAGCTCTGGCTATAGGCTGTCCTTGAATGCTGTGTGAAGCAGTGGTTTTGTGATCATTAATAAAAAACCTGTCATTGCTGTCTCGCTCCACCAGCAGAGGTTTGATTCTGTTTAGTTATTGGGTGACAGCTGTATTTCTTCTGAGCAAGTCACACCACAGAATGAGGAATTTGTCTGCTTTTGTGCCAGATTCTAGGAATAGATAATACTTGATCGTGCAGGAAGCCTGGTGGTGGCTGGTTAACTCGGTAGTTCACACAGCAGATGTGAAGAGGAAGCAGGTTCATGGTGGATCAGTGTCTTGTGTCATGTGGGGCATTTTTTGGCCAGCCCTACAGATTTCTGGATTTCATGCAGGTGGAGCATGCCCTGAGGCAGAGCTGCAGGCAATGGTTCAGTTCAAAGCTGGTTATTACCAGCTCCTGGGAGTAACTGCTGGGAGGTCTGGGGTCTCAGCGGGAAGGAAGGCAAGGGGTCACACAGAGGTGTTAAAGGTGCTCGAAGAACCTTGGCAGAGCTTCTAAAAGCTTACAGACCTGTGCTCTGGGTGGGGCAGAGAATTGTTCTGGGCATTTCCTCTCTCATGAACACACAGGTGGTTTTGTATGGTTGTTTTTTTTTTTTGTGCGTGTGTGGTTTTTTGTTTGGCTTATTTTTTTTTCCTTAGAAAGTTTTTTTGTTTGAAATGAATTTCTGTGATAGACAGAAGTGGATTCATGTTAACACAGAGTATGCTAACATACATGTGCTTTGCATGTTTCAGAAGGCAGAGCTATTAACAGCTTTTTTCATGGGGTTACTTTTAGATTGATATGTGCTGGATTACTGCGATGGTCAGAACTGAATAATCCTCCTAGGTGTATTTTTGTGTGCTTTCTGGGCCTAACTTTAAGCATCTATTAACATTTGCTGTTTCCAGTTAATCTCTTTGATTTCCAGTTACTTTCTTGGAAGTGAATACAGATGGGACTCACTATTTCTCACTTTTTTTTTTGCAGAGAATCTCTTTGGTCAGTAGCTTTGCAGCTTCCCTTTTCCTAGGAACTTATGCACCCATTGATTACAGTGATGGTAAGTGTGGGCTTTTTTCATAGTAACAATTTAACAAGGAAATTTTCCTTTCCATCCCCGCCTTACATAGGTGGGGGACAAGGTCTATGGTATATGTTTTCAGTCTTTAAATTGTAATTACAAGTATATTAGATTTTAAACTAAATTGCTCCTTTCAGTTTGTTGTTTGCTGTGCTTATCTATCCCCATCCTACTGATTCCCACTTCTATCAAATGGATCCACAGAAAAGATTCTTAAATGCAATTATAGCTTTTTTCATTATTTTGTGATGTATAAAGGAGTGGTGAAAGATCTCTTAGAGGCATCAGAAAGTTGTGGAATCTTAAACTAAACTTCAGAATTCTGATATTTGTTCTTTGGTTTTGCTGGTTTCTCAGAGGTGCACAGGATGTGAACATGATGTATACTGTGATAATTTTTTCCCCACCTAACTGGAGTATGAATCTACAACAGAAGTATATTTTCAAAATGAACCAGGAAAAAAAGCATAAATAAAGCAAAAAAGTACTAAACCCAGTTACAAAAAATCTTCTATCTCTCTTTTCATCATAACAAAGACAAAAAAAGTGACAAGACTACTGTCTCTCTTTTCTGTTGTGTGTTATCTCAGTTATCCAGCTTTTAAATGGCAATTTAAAATGGCAGTTACAAAGGAGAGCATTTTCCTGGGAGCTGTGCTGTTATTTCTAAATAGCATTTCTGATTTCTGCTCTGAAACTAAGAGAAGATACATTTCAGAGCTGAAAGGTTAGATAACAAGGCTCTCTATGGAATTTTTGCATTATAGAGACATGGTTGACACCCGTGTGTTAAGACCAATTTGCTTTTTCTCCTTTGTTATTCCATCAAATCTTACAGGAAAAGACAAGGCACCTCAATTTAAGCTAATGGACAACTTACTTGCTATCAGTTATACTCGAGACCTCAGAAATGGCAAGGCAATCCACGCTTATTTTGTAACACTTCTGAGATTATTATATCTGTTTTCTGGTCCTGTCCTTTTAGCCAAGTATTTCACAGCTGAATTTTATATTTTTGTGTATTATTGGCAACAAGAACTCTTTGGAGGTTTGCACTTTGCTCCTCAGCAGGTCCAAATACTGAGCACTTGAGTTGCTCAGCCACCCACTGTATTTCAAAGAGAGATAGTGAGATCTTTAGGTGCTTTTTCTGATAAAGAAACATATTGATTTTTTATTTTTCAATGAGAGTGAAGTGTTAATTTTGATTGGAATGTTTAAAATTATAAGCATTAAAAATATCTTTGGTTTGAGTTTGTTTTTTTATTTTTTGATAATGTTACTTTTCCTTTTCTTCTTGGAAGCAAGTGAAGGAAAGCCATGCTTCTCCAATTTCAGAACATGAAAATTTGTTGGAAAACAAAATATTTTAAAGTAAAGAAAATTAAAATTTCCATAATTGGAAAATTTTCTTAGAAAATGAGTCACATTTTTCAAACAGCTCCAGGAGAGCCTGTTCTGTTAGACCTATGGATATTTACAGAGCTTGAATAAATGTTATGTGCTGTTCAGAGCATGTACGATTATTAAATCTTTCTGTGAAAAAAGATAAGAGAACTAAGCAGGGTGTTACTGTTCTCTTTACAAGACAAAAGATATTTTGGCATTGTAAGCTATATTTTGCCTCATTCATTCCTTTCTTCTGTTAATATAATGAGAGAGAATTCTAATTCCAGTAATAAAATATAAGTACAGTAGATGCAGTAGTTATTTGGATGCAGCTGAAAAACTTGTTTACTTGTCACTTATAATTTCTTGCAATTCACTTGATCTTTTACTTTGCACCTGTGTATTGTAGTTTAAAATGCATCTCTCAAAATAATATTCAGATAATAGACCTATTCTTCATTTCTGTAGGTTTAACTTCAGGTCATATCATCTTTAAAAGACCATGTCAAATTGTTTAGCTCTACACAATAACTTATCTCTCTAAATTTGTAGGTTATTGTGGGAAATGTGCTATTCAGTTTCAGGATTTTTTCCTTTTCTTCTTAAAGGTCCAATCTTGTAAGGTTCAAATCACTTGTGAATGGCTGAGCACCCTGAGTGATTGATTTAAAAAAATGAAATTACCTTCTAGTGGAATGAAGAATGATTTTCATTTTTATTGTGCAGATGTTAAAAGGAAGGTACATCTGGGACCTAAACAACTTGAACACTTGGGGCATTGTTTCTTTTAGAAGACACCTTAAAGAACAGCAATTCAGCTCTTGACCTGGAGAAGCTTTATCTTTTGAAATGCTTTTCTAAGAGCCTTAGGCAAATCGTAGCTTAGCATACTTGGTTTTGTTGTTCTATCAAAAAACGATGTGTTGGACTGAAGCCTTTTCAAAAGGAGTGTAGTGGGCTGAATTTACTCCTTCTGTAGCTTGTGTGGTGTCAGCAGTTACGCTGCTCATGGCCTTATCTCACTGAAAAGGCAATCCAGAGGGCTGTAATGCAGAAACAGATGCACTTAACTGCTTATAAACGTATGCAAATATTGATCTTTACTTTGTTGATCAGTTAAACCAGTTAGTCTGCATCGTTGGGTCATTGTAATGAAAGTGTTTGTATTCTCCTTTTCCCCCCAAGTGTTCAAGCACTTAAACTTTTGTATATGTAGTAAATATTAGCAAGTCCTGATTGTGCTCCTGGTCATTCTGTGCTTAAAGTCAGTGATGTTTGCAGTGAAATATGGAATTCTATTCATCCACAAATTGACCTTTTTCCTCAGTTCTTGCTGTGCCATGGCCTTGGCTGTTGACCTTCACTGCTGATGGGGTGACAAGTCAAAGGGCTGCCTTTGAATTTTGTTTTTCTCCCCTGACTTCTCAGATTATTGCTGGTTTTAAGTGTTGCACTTTGTGGTGTAGGTCCTGAGCAGAGGTGCTGGAGTTAGAAACGCAGTGTGCATCACTCCTTGTAAAATCAGAGGAGCATTCAGCTCTGTTTTTTGTTTTCCACTGGCTAGAGGTTCCCATGCCAATAGCTGGATAGGATGAATCCAGCCCAACAGATTAATAGTTCTTCTAAAACAGTTGTTTCACATTTTTTAAATGAGTTTCTGAGGTTGAGGCAAATTACCTCATCTCTCTTTTCTCAGGGCATATGAAAGTCTTTGTGCCGCTGCATCTACCAGTCAATAAACTGAAGTGTTGTTTCTGTATAATGTAAACATTCAGTTATAAAGGTTAGAGGCTTTTCTGCTTTATGCAGGAAAGATTGGAGGCTGCCCTAATATCTTGCAAAATTGCATTGGAAGATACTGCTGAAATGTTTGTTTAGGCTTGTAGGGTGTGGAGCAAGAAGGATTTAAAAAAAATCTGCAGAAAACAACAGCTAACTTTTCCGTAGAAAATTCCAATTTATTTAAAGATTCTATTCCTCACTGATTAATTTAGTTTGGTGAAGGTGTTCTTGGCCTTTTAAATCATGGAGTTTTCCAGGAAAATGCATAGATTTGTGCATTTCCTTGTAGAAAGCCCTGTTAGTCCTGAGAGCATGGAACACGTGGCTGTTCACACCCTCTACTTGTGAAAAGTGCAGATGGTGACTCTGGGTGAGTTTACCTTGTCAGGACACAGTTTACCCTGGGAAGGAAGGGATTGCAGGATTCAAGAGTGATCTCCCATAGAGAACTGAGAGAAGCTGGAATAATTCTTGCCATTTTTCCTTTTCTGGGTGTGTAGTAGTGATTTTGATGGCAGAAAAGTTATTTGCATCCTTTGCCTGTGGGAGAGTTGTTGCACTTTTTGCTCTATCAAATTCCTGCTGTTGCATCATAGGACAAGTATGTTAAATCTGTTTAATTTGCCTGAAATAGGATTGATTGATTTGGAGAAAATTAATTCTATTTTTATGTTATTAAATATAATCAAATATCCTGCTGTTTGGCTTGGGTTATTCTGGTGTCTCAGCTCGAGTATGCAACACTTTTCTGTTTACAACACTGTGTGGAGCACTAGGTCCAGACCACGCTGGTGGTGCTTAGGTTTGGACTGATAAATATAAAGTTTGTTTACAAATGCTATTAAACCCATTTTTAAGCCTATATGAAAAACTCTGCTGGGAGTTGATGGGGTGGGCTCATTTGTGCTCAAGTAACCAGCAGCAGAGTGTATGTGGAGTTTGTTGCAGGATCTTTCTCAGAGCAGAAGCTCTGCTGGAGCCTTGTGATGTGCTGTCTGAGATGGGGGTTGAATCCTTTTCTTCCTCTGCATCCCAGCACTGCAAGCAAAGTCTTGTTCCACAGACACTGCATGTGGCATCAACTTCACCATCTTTATGATTTAAAAAGCTTGAAGATGTACTGAATGGAAGGAAATACCAGGTTTTCCACTGTGCTCAACTGAGGATGTGGCTGTGTTTCTGAGATAAATAAGTGGTGGGCTAAGCAGTCTTTGAAATGAAAATGGTATTAATCTAGAATAAGACTACTATGTCTCTGAACAGCACGAACCAGAAATAAATACAGATTTTCAAGTCAAATGAAATGTGCAATTAAAGGCATCTTACAATCATAAGCCAGGGGTGTGGAGTACTCGGTATGTTATATAGATTTGGCCACTAACCAACTTCAATTAACTTCTAAACCAGAAAAGAAACCCAAAAAACAACTGAGGAAAGAGCAATGAGAAACCAAACCAAAACTGCACAGGCCTTCTCAGATCAAGTGATAGTTCTGGTGGGGAAATAGGTGACCAAATCAGTTATTTAGGTTTTTTGCATCCTGTAAATCAGTTCACAGAACCTGGCCTTTAAAGGTTTGCACACTTGCAGGTTTTGCAGATTTCAGTTGGGCTGCTCAGCATTCCTGAAAATCGAAGCTATGGTATTCAAAACTGGATACCGAATTATCCTCAAAATTAGAGACTTTATTTGAAAAATTGAAAAGGGAAATGTTGATATGGGGGAAGATTAGTCAGCATGGATTTAGATGCTTGTAGGATACTCTACTCAAAGGTAAGAGTAGTGTAAAACCATCCCACCCAGGGGGGAATTTCTTCACTTTTAGATCTCTGCTGAGCACAACACATCTTCAAGGGACATTGCTCCATCACCTTTGCTTAATTGTTGTGAAGTCCTTGTCTAAGGTGCAAGATTTGGGGGGTAGTTGATGGGGAGGCATTGATATTCTTGTTTTTACTCATAATTTGTGAATGACTGAATTGCCTAGTGCACTGTACATCAGAGAGGCATTTTCTGCTACTTTTGCAGGTGAAAACTCTCCAGAGGCTGAATTATCAGTATCCTTTATTCTTAGAAGAGCTGAAACTGTTCTTTTTAAATGTAAAACATACACCTGTAAATTTTCTGTTGTTGGAATTTTCTGGTCTTTGCTTAATCCTATGCACTTCCTGTTTTGATCTGTCTTGTAGGTTCTGGCATGAACTTGCTGCAGATTTGGGAAAAGGCATGGTCAAAGTCCTGCCTTGATGCTTGTGCCCCTGGATTAGAGGAGAGACTAGGATGCCCTGTACCATCCCACTCAGTCCTGGTATGTGCCTGCCCCGAAGAGTTGTAAGCAACAACTGGGGCTTTGTTGGGAGTTCTGCTAATGGCACTTGGAGTGTATTTGTGTGTGCAAGACTGCTGATTTAATATTTCCAGCTGTGTTGTGAAGGTGTTTTTCAGAGCAAATGCAGACATTTTTGGAAGCTGTTAGCTGGCACCCATCACAGCTTTGATCTCCTTGGATTCTTGCATGCCCTGGGCTCTACGAGAGACTCTTTGGTAGATGCTCCAATGATAAGAATCTTTGGGGTCCTCTCCCGTGCCCCAAAGCCCTTGGTCACCGCAGAGTTGTGCACAGGCATTTATTGCTGCAGAAACAGAACCCAACATTTATATTTCCTGACAGAGATCTTGTTTTAAGCTGTTTGTAGAGTTAATGAGGTAATCTTTGTGAATAATTTGGGATATTTAAAGCTCCTCAGTTCACATAGCATAATGGTGAAATCAAATCAAGCCTCAGATCTCCTGACTAAATGAGTTTAGTCTTACTACCCAGCACAAAACCAGCTATTCTTTAGCCGGTGAACGTGAGACACTGGAGATACCCATTAACTGAGCCCTCTGAATTCATTGCTGATCTGTAATGGAGAGGAACATATTAAAAAATCCTTATAGATGTCCTCGTATTTTTTATGGATAGTTTTCTTCTGTTTTTTCTCTATGGCTATCAAATGTGGCTTATAAAAATATGGTTCTTGACCTCTAAAATAATAGGGGTCATATTCGAGCATTTGATTCTGTGATGTATATTAATGTTGTGTTTCCTCTTATGTTTGCATTGAATTTCTAATTTCTATCTATTAATATTCATGTATATGTGCAAAACAGATAGATGTGTTTACGTTACTTGATGTGAATGACTGAAGAAAGACCCAAAGCTAAAATGCTGCTATTTGCTAGCCTATTTCAAAATCTAATCTGAGGGTATTTCTGTGAGCTTCTCAACAGCAACAATGAAAAGAGTGCGTTAAAAATTTTTAAAATATTCATTTATACTTTAAATGCTCAGAAATTATTCTTGTAGCTGCTCTAGGGTTTTTCAGTTCTATGTTACAATACATTATGTCATATATTGCAAGATTACATTCCATTTTTTTTTGAGCTTTTTTTCCTTTTTCTTTCTTTCCTTAGGGGCCTATTTCTCCATATTATAGTCAGCGTTATGGGTTTAGCCCAGACTGTAAAATAGTAGCATTTACAGGAGACAATCCAGGTGAGATGATTAACTGTGCAAGATTCAGTGGATATGATTATGTATGTACTGAAATTCTAAATCAATCTTACTGGTTCTCAGATGCTGCCTATAAAATGAAAGAATATTGTTTTTATCAGCATTAATTCCTCTTTCCAGCACCCTTCCATCACTGATTCTTCTGAGATAGAAATGTCTTGGATAAGCTGTGTATGACGAATTAATTCTCTTTTGCCAAGCAATCAGAGGTAAATTCATTTGCCTCTTGATAACTTTCCGTTTTTGTTTGCCTGCCCATAAGAAACTATCCCTGCTATGAACTGCTAACATTTTAGCTTAGAAAATATGAATTTAAAAAATGCTCTTCTATCTTTTCAAGCAAAAAGGTGGAGATGGACCTTGTTGGCTTTCTTTAAAAATTAGAGCTATCCTTTAGTCAGACTGATAGATCTCATATTTTCTAAGGGAAGGTGTTAATTTGGGGTCAGTTTTTTTGAATCCTGGAGACTGTTTTAGTGTAAAGCAAATTTTTCTGTTTTTCAAGATTGTGAAAATAAATACTTGCCTGTATTACAGTAGCTTGTGCAGGTCTGAATCATGATAGACACTTCATCATGATATATTTTACATTCATATTCTGGGAGTTGGGTAAACTCTGCATTATCCAAAAGTCCAATTTTTTCTTCTAGAAAATCACATTCTACTTCGTCCAATAAATATGCGATTAATCTGATGGGAGTGGGAATGTTCCTCCTTTAAAGTGTGTTGTTAATCAAGGGTCCACTGTATTTAAAACCTGAATACATAAACCATTCGATAATCATGCTGTTCTGTAGTCTTTTGTCTTGAGCTTTTTGATTTTATTAAAAATCACTCCCTCACCCAAAAGCTTTGCTCCTCTTTTATGGTGGATAGCCCAAGGCCATCAGGAGCATATTTGCCATTTATATTGTACTTTGAGATGATGTTTGTCATGTCCTATGGTGTCTCAGATAACAGGCTGTAATTGAGTCAAAGAACTACCATTGTACCTGGTATTCTTTTTGCTTTCAGCATCATTGGCAGGGATGAGACTTCAAGAAGGAGACATTGCAGTAAGTCAGAACTCACTCCTGAACACTGTCTGTGTCCTTGGATACTTGAAATACATGAAATGTAAATAGCTGCAGTTGTCAATTAAACATACCTGCTAGTGTTGATTTGCTGTTTATTGGATTTATGCTTGTTCTATTTCTATCAATCTGTAAGCTGCCTGAAAGATTTTAAGTAAACTCTCGTGACTATTTTTAACTAATGCTCCAGACATTAAAACCTAAGTCTCCATCTAGTATGTATTTCACTGGCATGACAGCCTAAGTCAGAGCAAGCTTCAACACGAATCCAATTGACTTAATGTGTAATTTAAAAACAATTAGTGGTAATAACAAATGGTTTTAATTTAATTTCTGTATTGCTTTCCATGCACATTGTGATAAGGCTTCAATTATTTTTTTCCCCCTCCAGATTAGCCTTGGCACAAGTGACACATTGTTTCTGTGGATCCAAGAGCCAACTCCTGCCTTAGAAGGTCATATCCTCTGCAATCCTGTTGATTCTCAAACATATATGGCACTTTTATGGTAATATCATTTATTTTTTGTACATCTGGGATCAATAACATATATTTCTTTCTCTGCGTTAGTGCTTTTTATTTCTTTTGTGAAATGATAATGAATAGAACATTCAGCATTCTCTACGGTATATGGCAATCTACTGCTGAAACATTTCCATCAACGTTATAGCATTCCTATTGTTTAATTTGAGGAACTGAAGCTGCAGAGTTGTGGAGGATAAATTCTCATGGCAATAAAAAGCTGAAATTATTTTGGCATACAGATAGAGCCAGTTCACTGTGTACCTCAGGTAATACATTTAATGTACAGGAATAACAAATCTGCTGAGACAGAATGTGAAATGTATGAAGCCTGACCAGGCTGTGGAACTTGTGCTCCTGTAGTGGTCCAGTGAGGTCATAATGGAGTGGGTGAAGATTCCCTTTCCAGAGAGAAGCATAATCAATGCTGTTCAGGGATGTTTTAGGGCTGTGCTTGAGGAAAATATTGAGATCTCAAGAAACCCAGCTGAGAATATGATCCTCATGGTAGCTTTTGGCTGCTGTGATTTGGGAGTAGTTTGACCCCTTGCCAGCCAAGTAGGTGGAAAGGTGGTCTGGAACTGTGTTTGCCCTCACTGAACCACTGCATTCTGGATTAAAACTTCCAATCCAGGTCATAGTGTTTTGGCAAATATTTGCAAGTAATAAATAGATAAATTTTGTGTCTAAATCCCCTACATTGTAGATGCTTGAAACTCAAAACTTCAGCAAAGCTCAAGTCTGCCCTGGAGCTGTACTGTTGAGTCCCACCTGTACAGTAGTAGATGACAGTGGGAACAGTGTTCATGAAGTTGAGTTCAGAAACATGATGTCAGTTGCAAGTTACTGAGTTTTATTGTGTGATTTCCCAGCAGATTTTGTTGTTTGTTTGTTTTGTTTTGTTTTGTTTTGTTGTGTGTGGTTGGTTGGTTGTTCGTTTGCTTGCTTTGTTTTTAATTTACATTTTTCTTCTACCCAGTGTTTTCTTTACTTTTGCTGTGTAAAAGAGCTATATAAACAACCTGTTCATAACAGGAAAGCAGATACTGAGGCATTTTTCAGAATAAATGTTACACTGCTGTTCTTTCACTGCAGCTTAACATGTGGTTTGGTGGTGGCCTTGGCAGTGCTGAGTTAATCCTTCCTGTTCCTCCTCTGTAGTAATTTCTGACCTGACACTGCCCCTTTGGCACCAATGCCTCTTTATTTCTAGAATATTAGAGTTAATAGAGGACCCTCAGTAGAAAAAGAATGCCTGGGCTACCAGGCAGAGTATTTGTATAGAAAACTCAAATAACTTCAGCTGGTGCTGCTGAGCACGTTCAGTGATTTCCTTGCCCTCATTTTTGATATTTCTGTGCCTCTCCTGCTGAATTGCTGTGGTAACTCTGTGCTGGAGAGTATTCAAGCTGCTTTCCCCTGGATACGAGTCCAACACTGCAGTATTTTGCAGGAGTGTGATATTCACAAAGAAGGTGACAGTGTAAAGTGTGCAAAGACCATAAAATGTGAAGAGATGAATATTTTACTGCATGGTTTGTTTACTGGCTGTGGTGCTTTCGTTTGCCAGATCCTGGCACAGAGAGAATCATAAGTCTTGTTGGACCCAAGCTGGTTCCTCACAGGTACCATGCTCCTGAAATGATAAATGCAGTGTGGAGACATTCCTGCTGCTCCTTGCAGAGTTATCTCAGAGAGAGTGGTGTCAGGGCAGTTCTCTGAGGAGATGTCTCAGCTGTTCAGAGCTAGCCTGGCTTTAGCATGGCCTGCCAGCCTGGATCTAACCTCACTCACTGGAGAAATGTATATCACCATCTCTGCACTGTGTTCCTCAGCACCTCCTGTAAAAGTTGTTTTCTCTTATCTCACTCTTCCTTCTCTATCTCTTTCCATAATGAAGTGATTGTATCTTTTAACTTTCCCAGCTTTATTCAGCTGATAAACTAAACAATAATATCAAGTAAAGGAACAAAATGCTTTAAAAATTTAGAGCTAAACATTTTGGAAAATGCATATGGTGTGTTTGTGTGTTTCAGTTTTAAGAATGGTTCTCTGATGAGAGAGAGGATCAGAGATGACTGTGCTTCAGGCTCCTGGGATGAATTCTCCAAAGCCTTATCATCAACTGTTGCTGGAAACAATGGAAACTTGGGTATGAACCTTAGCAGGGCTGGGACTTTGAGGATTTGCTTAGACACATCCTGCTGTAGGTGTTGTACCTGCTTTTTACTTGGGTCGTGATAAAGGTCAAGAATTAAGTTGGCTAGAGCAGTGAAATTGTCTAATGTGTTCTTGGAAATGCTCTGTTGACAGCCTAAGTGTCATTACAATGTTTTCCTTCAATATTCACTGACCAAGGAAATTATATTTATGGATCTCCTTTGGTCACTGGAAGGGTGTTAGTAACATATTAGCTGTAGAATGTTTGAAACTAGTAATTTCTGAAGGAGGCTTTCATTAAAGTTTATTTCTTTTTCTGAAGACTCAAACCAAGTGAATTAAGTAGGTCCATATTATTTCTTTCTCAGTCATTACTCTAGAATCTTGTTCATGAATGAGTACAAAGCAATGATGTCAAGGAAAGCCCAGATTTCCTGCATTTTCCCCAATGTGTGTCACAGAATCATTTCATCCCTGTTTTTTCCCCCATGTTATGGTTAGTGAATGAAATGTAACAAAATTATGATGATGGAAATAATTTAAAAATACAATTAAACCCACGGATTTGAAGTTTTACATTATTTTCTTTCCCACAGTTTAACAAGTCTAATATATAGCTCTGAAATAAGCTGTTGAAAAGTGAGCACATGTCTAATCAAGATTAAAATGGACCCATTGCAGAGCAGGGTTTGAAATCATCACCATCATCTCAGGTGTGAATTAATATGAGTAAAATTTATGTAAAAATTATAGGCAGCAAAGTTTTTAAATGTAGATATTTAAGCTACAGAAGACTCCACTCCTTAGCAAAGTGAATTTAAGATAGAGCCTCTTGACACTATGAGATTAGATTTTTCATTTTTAGAAGCTCTGTTATGTTGTCTGTCAAATCCAGTCTCTGTGGGGTATTAAAATGACCGGGAATCTCTTTTCATTAGAAGACAAATCAATTCAGGTGTTTTAGAAAATGGGAAGAAATTATTCTAAAACCCCAAAGTCGGCCAGTTTAGACAATATTAAAGAAATTGGAAGTTGATGAAAATATTGTTACTGAACCAGGACAGTGCCTTAAAGATTTAAGATTTGTGTTATAGTATATTCACTTGAATATCTCACTCCTCTATAAAATGGGTGTTTCATGGAAGTCATCCTTAATAACCTATATACTAGAATAACCTCTGAGTATACCTGTAAAAATGCAGTAATCTCCATAATTTCAGTGCCTGGGGGAAGCAAAGCAAAGGCATAGCTGGTTAAATACCCCCTTTTATTCCTTGTTCCCTGCACTCCCTGTTGTGTGAGAAGGTGCCTCTGCAGAGGTTTGGAGGTCAGAATTGGAATGTTGGGATGTGCTTCCCCTAACAGGGCCTGCAGATCTGTGACACACACAGTTGCTTACTGGCAAGTTTGCAGAATGTTTAACCAAAAAGGTTATGTGTGCTAAAGCACAGTATTATTTTGGGTTTTATTTTGCCAATAATCACAGGTCTCATAGGACAGCGCAGTTTTGTTCCAAGGTCTGAACCGTAGAAACTCTCCTTAGTTTCTTAGCTATTCTGTTCAGTTTTTCTGTCCTCATTTTTTTTGGTCTCCTTCCTTGAATATCTTTTCTGACCAACCCATCAACACGAAAGAAATATTTTTCACAGTTTTTGTCTAGCTGTCTACAAAGCATTACAGCATTTCCTCAGATGTCATCAAAACTATTCAGAGCCCGGCTCTGCTTCGTGGCTTAAAATATCTGATGTTCTCTAATAAGCTCATGAAATCTAATCCAGGGTATGAAATGTTCCAATATTCCTGTACTTTTCTTACCAACTTGCCATTTTTTCTGTGTGTGTGTTTTTTTCTTCTTTCACCCTTGCATATGACCTACTCATACTATTTCTAGTATGATGTTGTTTGGCATGTTTAAGATCCACATTTTGTAAACTGAAAGAATCATAGAATTATAGAATATCCTGAGGTGGAAGGGACCCATTGGGATCATTGAAGTCCAGCTCCTGGCTCTGCACAGGAAAGCCCCAGGAATCCCACCATGTGGCTCAGAGCATTGTTAAGAAGTTGATGTGTGTACTGAAATTAGTAAAGAAACAGGCTGTGTGGTGACTCAAATGTCCAAATACATGATTAAACATCTATTATCATTTTAGCTGTGTGCAGAAATAAGGTTCCAACTCTGGGCCTGGGAGCAAGCATGACACTCTTTAATGTTCCTTGAGGCAGGTTTCTACTTTGATGTGATGGAAATTACTCCTGAAGCAGTTGGGATTCACAGATTCAACAGAGACAACGAAAAGGTAATAATAATCTAGTTAATGTCTCATACTTTGAAGGAGTGCTGTCAAGGCTTCAAATCTTAGCCATTGTGTTTTTGGTGGTTTTTTTTTTTTTTTTTTCTGTTCTGTCTGAAATATTTACTTTCCAGTTTCATTTATTGATGCAAATCCCTGGGATGATTTTCATGAGGAAGTATTTGGTCTGTAGCTTGAGAGCATCTATGGAGAAATGTTTGAACTTGAACTTATATGGTAGTTTTTTATGATATACTTTCTTTACTGGAAAATGTGGATTTACTGAAACCAACACTGTCTTTGAGACAGGATTAACTTTAAGCTTACTGAGAACTTTGTACACGTACATGACTTAGTCCTTGTTTTTTAAGTTTCAGACACATAGATTAGGGTATGTTGAAACTTTGGGCTGTAATATTTTGTTTATGTGTGTGCAAACTAAAGACCTCATTTTGTTCTGGATGTCTTGGAGTAACCTACAAGCCACACAGTGAGTGGTATGTAAGTAACCACAGGCTCAAGTCCAAGAGCAATGAAATACAAATTAAGTTATGGGAAGTTCTTTGAATCTTTTTTCCTTTTTTTTTTTTTTTTTTTTTTGAGGACTGGATGTTGTTCAAATGCCTGGCTTTCTGGGTGGTACTGAAACTCAAGGGATGTCTTTGATCAATCATGACTCCCAGTCGATTAGACCTCACGTAGGTGAACAGAGATTGATGCTATCTGGTGTTTGCAGTGCAGCTCTACTCTCTTAAGTGTTGGTCGTTAAATGAATGCTTAATCACCTCGGGCTGTTACACAAATGGAGGCACTTACTGCAGTGCATGGAGAAACTCAACTTCATGTTGATTCCCTGTATTTGTTTGCAGTTCAATATTCTCCTGCTTCTGTTGCCTGCCTCGTTGATGAAAGGACAGAAAAATGTTATAGATAGAAAATAAATAAATTAATGAAAAGATTACCCAGTTTCACTTTGTGCAGACAGAAATAGATTTAAACTTCCGTGACATTGCTTAATTCATCTGAATTTTATCTAATTGGTTTAATTTTATATTTTTGAGGTATTGATTCTTAAGCAGTTCGTGGTGATGGGAAATGCATAGGGAAAAGTTTACAACTTGCCCTAAACTTCTTCCCCTTGTGCATCAACTTCAAGTTCGATGTATTTGCCAACAGCACTGAGGTTACGGGTTGTGTTCTCTGTCATGAGTCTTTAGGTCCATCTTGTGTGTATGAGTAAAGAACTGGGCCTAGATGAGAGCAGACTTCAGGGTGAAGACAAGGATAATCAACTATAAACCTGTCTTGTGTTTTTAACCACTCTGCAGCGTGGCATTGTACGCTGGGTAAGGTGTTAATTCATTCCCTCTTTCGTACAGGTCTCCAACTTTCCAAAGGAAGTAGAAATACGAGCACTGATTGAAGGGCAGTTCATGGCCAAGAGGATTCATGCTGAAAAGCTGGGATACAAAGTCTGTAAGTATGATGAGAAGCTGCAGGACCAATGGTACTAGAGACCAAAGGCAGTCTGCAGTGATTCTTGTTGTGCCTGATGGATACAGAGACTGGTATGAATTCTGAATTTGGTCTCTTGGAAAAATTATTGATGGCATGTTGGGGGCAAGTTTTTGCAGATGTTAACATTAGAAGGACCAATGATTTAACTTTAAGAAGACTTATTTTTCAAGTGTTCTTGCTGTTTCATTGTTTCTGAGCTGCACTGTCCATTTTTAAATAAGAGTTTGGGCTTTGGTAGCTTGTTAAGTGAAAAGAAGACCAGCCTTCTGCCTTGAGCACAAGACTGTAACTCAGAAAATCTGAAATCTATGTTCAGTTCCTGGATCTGCCATAAGCTGGTCACGTACCTCTTTACCTCTGTTTTCTGTTAATAAGGCAGAAGCCTTTTCTCTGTCTTGTGATTTAGAAAGTGAGGGATCCTGCTTCCTAGAATTTATGATATGTTTTTAGCACATTGGAACAACAAAGTCAGCCAGTATTTTACCTAGAGAAGTGGGATCAGATCATTACTGGGTATACAATTCTACAAAAATAATACAGGCAAGTCTGTAGGATTTTTATTGGCATTTTCTGTCAGTGTATCAGCCAGTGGCGTCTTAAAAACACTGAATTAACTCTTCTGGAGGGTTTTTAATAAATATTTTATTTTTTAAAATCATATTATTTTTATTTACATCCTGACCTCCTTCTTCACAAGTCATTGCTTGACTCCTGCCGCCAGGCTTTTATATATAATCATGAAGGACAGAATATTTTTATTGTTTATTTTTAAGAGAGAACTCCAGGAGCTGAAAGTTGAGAAAATGCAGAGATACTGGAACAAATCACAAGGCTTGACAACACCACCTCATAAATTTACGCTGTAAAGGTTTTTGTGTTATATATTTTCTTATATAGTTGAAACTGTATTTATTTGTGGAGGTTATTCATGGAGACAGGCAGAGTTTCAAATAGACTGTTTAAAATACCTGTTTATCCTTCATTCTTAGATTCTGCTGCACCAAAATCTTGGCTTAGCCTAGAAAGCTCATGGCTGAAGACACTTTTGCACTCTGTAAATGTCAGGGGTTAGACAAGCAGCAGAATGTGAGAAGGACTATTTGAAGTACCAGACAACCCTGACACAGGAACAAATGGGGACAAATTATCTGTAAATACATTTAGGCTGAGTAGGGCAGCCAAAAATCTAAATAGTTTTAGGGTGTGGCTTAATAAGCTTTAAGAATTCTTCTTTAGTATTTTTTTAAATGCTGTACCTGCCTGTAATGAAAAGGAGACAGGTGTGATTGGATTGTATTCCTGTAGATTCCTTGGAATATCACATACTTTTGTTTTGTTGCATCCCTAGGGCCTTTTAGCTATTTGGTAACTTAACAGATGAGTTGCTTTAAAAAAGAACTGCAGTACATAGTGTAGGCTGTGTGCATCTCCCACTTCTCCTTAGTGGTATTATTTAAATGTCATACTCTGTTGTTTGTGTAGTGATGGCAGGCTCACATCTGCATTTGTTGTGTGACAGCTCTGAAAACAGGGTGTGTTCTGAATGTGTTTCAGGGTACAGATGAGCATTGTGGGAGTTACTCCAGCATTGCCAGACTTTCTCTTGTTTAATAGCTGCTATTTTTCAGGCTGCCTTTTTTTTTTTCCTTCCTTTTAATGTGATTTAAAAGCTTATTTATTTTTTGGATGAAATATGCAGTCAGGACCCTTGTGTTTATTCAATTCCTTTTAGACCTTGCCTACATGGGGGATTTACTTTGATATTTCCAGGAATCAAGCTGATTTACATTCAGAAATATAATCACAGCAGGGTAAATCTTGGCTTTTTTTTTTTTTTTTTTTTTTTTTTTTTTTTTTTTTTTTTGCTGTTGTTTGCAGCAACGGGAGAATACAGTAAGAAGTGCTCACAAGATCTGGAAGGTTCTGTGATGACACCTATTAAATCAATGTGTAAAAGAAATGTATGTGACATGGTCAGTCACAACAAACGCCTTGCTGTGGTGCCCTGAGGTTTGTGTGGTGCTGTCACAGTGGTGCACGAGTCAGAAACCTGGCTAAGAATTTCCCTAGCTCTGGCACCAAGGTGCTGGAAAATGATTTTGGCAGCTATGAACTTGCCTCTCAGTTCTTGGGCCAAATGCAGTTTGGATGGCTGTAATCAGAAAAGCAACAGTGTACGTGAGAGAGAATTTTGTAAAAATAAACAAATAAAAATCTGCCATATAGAGTTTGTCATTATGCACTGTGAACATGACAAACATTAGATAATCCCTTAGAATTTGCTTCCAGTTAATGAATATATTATCTTGCTAGGAGCAGTGTTTTGTATCCTCAGTGTAGCTGGTGCTGCGGGAAGGAGTGCAATGATGCTGAAAGAGCTTTTTATATGTGAGGTTTTGTTCCCAGTTGGATGTGTCCGGCACATTATAGATCTAATATAAATTACAAATAATAGTTTAAAATACCCCTTAAAACAACTCCTCAGGTGCTGTTTGTGCTGCCTGTGACATGAGCTCAGATTTCAGTGCGGGTTTGGTACCAGTAGAGGGCAGGGGATTCTGTCTCATGAATTTTGTCTCGGAGGCTGGGACGTGTCAGTCTTGTTCTGAAAATGGCAGAGTCACCAGATGATCCTTAGGAGAAAGGTTAAACCTTATATTAATTGTGATTTAAGGGCCTTCAAAGTGTGTGTCACTCTGTTCTAATTGCTCTAATCTTTCTCAATCAGGTTTCAGAGGAAATCATTCAGTAACACCCTGTATCCTGTTTTGCTTATGTGCTCAAGGGGTGGACTGAGTGTTGAATCTAGAAACAAACAAGTGAAGTTTGGTCTGTCCCTGTTGTTTACATCCTCCCATTGAGAGATTAATGAAGATAAGGTGAAGGTTTGCTGTTCTGCCTTTATTTTCCGGAATTTTGATTGTATCATAAACACCGTCTGTTTTGTCACTTCCTTTTAGTGCTTGCAGCCATCCCCCTTGGAAAGCCAAGCTCACAACTGTAGTTCAGAGGCTGGACTTACAGCCATTCTTGCTGCATGGTTTGGGGACTCTCTGAAGTCAAAACCATGGTAACTGTGTGGAGAAATGACAGTGTCTGCGGCTCAGTGACACAGGTGATCACAGCAGCTATAAAGCTGTCAGTGGTACAGACTGATCTGCCAGTATATGCTTCAATAATCTTGATGATCACTTCAGAGTTGCTTCTATTCCTGACCAAGCAGTCCTAAAGTTCATCCTAAAATTGACACTGACCGGAGAATGTTGCCATGATCCTTGCTTGGACCTAGTGAGGCTCTCCTGGTGAAGACCCACAAAACTGATTAATTTTGGAAGCAAAATCCATCCTCCTCCTTTCTGATAGGTGAAGTAAATATTGCCATGATGTATGTTACATATACTGAAGGAAAACAGCACACAGGTAGGGGTTCTGTGTTGATCACACATGTAGTCAATAGATATTTAAATTACATTCTGCTCTACGGTGTAGAAACCTTCATGTCAATTGTAATCTGAGCCCTGAGTCAATACATACTGGATCAGGTGTGTGCTAGAGTTGTGTTAAGTAAGCTTTTGTGGGACTACAGCAGCAATTAATAAATCCTGCCTGTAGGAAGGCAGGTCATCTGGGGTGGGGTCTGTGTTGAAGCTGTTGACTTGGGACAGGGCTTTCTGTCTTCATGTTTTTGTGCCCATCAGTGAGTTCATAATACTCCAGGTGCCCAGTGTGCTGTTCTGTCACCTTCATACCTTTAAGAATCTGATACTGCTGCCTAACTGTCCTCAGCAGGGGCTGATGGATAGAAGGTGCCACATTTTACAAGTGCAGGCTTTGTCCGTAAAGCCCTGTGTCTGTGATTATCGTGTAATTTATAGTTTCTTACATACGTAAATCCATCACTCACAAATAATGTTGGTGCCCTGAATTCTAGTGACTGTATTGGTGCTTAAGTGCTGGCTGGGGTGACACTGACATGCCTGGGGCTTGGCACTGCTGTAAGAATGAGCTGATTTTTTTCCATGGGGTGCATTCTTGAAAAAAAATAGCAGTCCTGGAGTGCTAAGAAGAAAAAAGGGAATCTCAGAGCATGCTAGGCTTGATTTCTCAGTGATTAGAGGGGGGACTTATATTTCTGAAAAACTCAACTTATAATTACATGAGGGCAAACTCCAAGGTGACAAATTTCCATTTTCTTCAGGTGGTGTTTTCTTCTGATGCTCTTCTCAGCAGGCTGGAGGTAGCAGTAACGTGTGGCATTTTCCCTGCAGGGAAGGCAGTCTGACAGAGCCAGGGATGCTCAGATAATAGAATCAAAGAATCATTAAGGTTGGAAAAGACCTCCAAGACCATCACATCCAACATTTGACCTAACACCACCATGCCCACTAAGACATGTTGTGAAGTGCCACGCCCACTCGTTTTTTGAACACTTCCAGGGATAGTGACTGCACCACTTCCCTGGGGAGCCTGTTCCTAACTATCAGTACAGCATGGAGGAGTTGTGTTTCATTGTTCCTGTTGTCACGTGGAGCCACAGAAACCCATAAGTGAGACCTGAGGCTGTTATTCCACAACAAAGTGTTGGGTTCGTTGGAGGATGAAGTGGCTCTCCTGCTTGGCAAGGCTGGGTGCCACTGCTCCTTGGGATGCTCCAGGGATGCCTTTGTGTCTGGCTATGAGACAGATTTTCCTGCTGGTAGTTGTCCTTGACTGTCTGGTATTTGTGATTGTGCTCTCCAAAACTCTTGCGAATTATTGGGAACATGGGAATACTTGTTCTGTCAGCCTTTGCTTGCACTGCTAAGTGTGTGTTTACTCCAGTTGTAGCAGTGTTTTGGCTGAAATAAGGAACACTGGGAGTGAGGCCATTTTGTAGTTGCGTACAGATTAAATTGATGTTTATGCCCTGCGGGATTTAAATTTCTTAGAGAAATCAATACTAAAATGTTGTGTTGGCTTCGTGCTTGTCTCTTGCTGTTTGCTGCTGAGAGTGCTGATGGTGTTTCAGCAGCATGAGGGTGCTGGCTCTGTTAGGGGCCTTTTGCTTCAGCAAGCTTGTGAAAACAGTTTAAAAATTATTAGAGGACAGTGACAGGTTAAAGTTTTCTTTTTGAAACAAGCTAGTGAATAGTGGTAACAGCCAGATTGGAACATGCAGAACAGAGATGGGGCACAGCGTACTGCTTGGCATGCACTACAAACAGACCTCATAAATGCCTTTGCATTACATCTTAAACCTATATTTTTGAGGGAGGAGTGTTGGCTCAAGAAGTACTTTGAAATTCATCAGAGGCAGGATCTTCCTCCCAGATAAGCCATTCTGCTGCAGAGGATATTTGTATTTTCTGATGAAACTTCTGGCTGATAAGAGTGCCAGTGTGAGATGGGCAATAGCTTGCCAAGAACCTGACTCTATCCCCTTCTATTTTTCACAGAGCATCAGCCTTTTATCACGTAGCTGAGCCTTCAAGGCACAATCAAGCAAGGCTTGGTTTTAAGCCAGTGATCTGGAAAGGTTGGTTAGCTCATTACCAATTCCCTGACCAAGTATTTTACAAAAAATGGCTTTTTGTTATTAGTTGGCTCAGGAGAGTAAAGTATTAGTTTAACTAATTTTTTAAAGGTTTAGATAAAATGTCTCTGAAGGAAATGACCTCATGTGCTATAAGGAAGCTGCTTACGTGCTCTAGAATTTTTCATGCAGTGACTATTGTCTTGCTTTTATTTTGTTTTATTGTTGTCATACATATACAGGAAACACAATGAAGACAGAAAATCTGAAGAGTTAATAAAAAGATTGGAAAGGGTGCTATCTGTCTTTCTTTTCTGACACAATGATAAAATGTTGTCATTGTTTGAACAATTGCTTTTAATGTTTGGTCAGCAAAAGACCAAGTATGTAAATGGTTCAATTCCTGTGCCCTGATGTTAGGAGAGATTGTTTATGGCTCTGTCAGTGGATGTACTGTTCAAGCAGTACTCAGAAAAATAGTCAAGCTGTCAGTTTGCTGAGTTTGTTAGAGCTTTGTGGATCTCTGGAAGCTGGGGACCTGGAGATCAGTTGGGTTATCTACTAAATCTCCTTTTATTGCTTGTTTTTTGAGACTGATCTACAGTTTTAAATCCAATTAGATTAGCAAGGGAATGACATGACTGCACTCTATAAGTACCTTCTTGGGGAAAGGAAACTTGATAGTATAGGACTCTTGAGCTTTACAGGCAGAAACATTATGGTTCAATAACTGGAAGCTGAAAGCAGGCAAACCTCAAATGACAAGCAAGGTGCAGATTTTTAACAGAAACTGAAATCAAACTGCAGCAATTGACAGTGGTGTAGTGAATTCTTTAGCACTGGCAGTTTAAAGAACAAGATTTTTATTTTTTTTTCCCTTAAACCAGGTGCTCTGGTCTAAAGAGATCATTTATGTTATAGAAGAGTGAGTTTAAAAGATGAGAGTTGTCCATTCCATCTTGGACACATGGGAATCTGTAAGAAATGCCATTTCTAGGAAGTTCATCTGATTCACAGCTATATAACACTGCTGTGTATTAATCATTTATACCCAGAGCAGCTTCTGGTATCACTGTAAATGATGCCCTGTTTTCACAATCATTCTGCTTGTAAAATACTACATTTACCTTAGTTGACACTTACTGAAATGCTGCATATTTATTACTTTAAAATCTTTCTTCCTGTGTGTTCCTGTATTTTCATTTTTATTGCTCAAATGTGACAGTCCTGTTAGTGAACTCTAATCATCTCTCCCAAGACTCCTTAGTCCTTCCAGCCATTTTTCCTTTTTTTCTGGTTTAAGGTTATTCAGCTTCTTTTACATGTCTCAGGTTATGCATCACTCCTGAGCATTGAGTATCTCAATGCTTTCAGCTGCATCAACCCACACTTGGGGTTTTCAGTATTAACAGCAGTTCCTACTTGACAAGTCATTCTTTCCCTGCTTCCTCTATTTGCCTGCACATACAGTGATTTTTAGCTGTGATTGTTTGCTGCACGAAATTAGGCAAGGCAATTTGCCCTCACTTAAAAAGAGATTACTGCCTAAATTTTAAAACCAACTTTGAATATCTAAAGCTTTGTTTCCAACCAGATTTGATTTCCAGAGGTCAGCTACTCAGCCCTTACCCAAATTATCTCAAGAAAAAAATAGCCAACCACCTCCCACATTTCTTGTTTAAGTGAGACCCAAGTAAAGTTCACACAACTGTGGACAACAGTTATTTTGCTTTCTACTTGTATAACTTCAATTCTCTTCAGACATGAGGAATTAATTTGGGCAACTTTTTTTTTTTTCTTATTTCTGGCCTGTGGTTTTCAAGAACACACATGAACGGTATTCCTTAAACTATAATGTTATTTAACCTGTATGTCTAACTTAGGCACTAGCACAGGTGTGTGGGGGGCATGTAAAGTGACAGGTCTCAGCCCCAAGGCTTTCACAACATCACTTTAGTCCAAGTGTAAAAGGTGGCAAAGGATGGGAAGTTAATGAAAAACAACCTTCAAGTGCAGTGTGTACTTCTCCAGTTCTCTCTCTGAGGTAAGAACAGAAATGTGTTACCTTTTCACTTGGAGGCTGGAATTCGGGATCAGTGACAGGACCAACCCAAAGAAGAAAGTCGGGTGTGTGGAAGAGCGAGATTAGAGCATCCACAGAATTAAGTCCCTTGATGACATGGTGGGTGACATGAAATTCCTGATCCCGGCTTCTGGACAGTGATATAATTTTTCTCTTTGATGTTCAAAAGGCTGGACTTGACAGTGTCTTGCAGTGACCTCCGGCTCGTCAGTGCTGTAACTTTCCTTGCTGGAAAATCCAAAGAATGGATAAAAGAACACAAAGAAAGTTTGCTTGAATCTGAAATTGTCTTTTTCTGACTGCAGTTAGAGTGGTTGTACAGCATCAGACAAAGTAAAACTAAACTCAGGAGTACCTGCTGAGCATTGTACATCAGTACTACTCAAGTAGAAAGTGAATTTAAAAACGGCCACTTCTCTACCACTTCTGTTGGTTTTAAAGTATTTGTGTTCCATTTGACAATATCTGAAGCTTAATAAGAAATGTCAAGAAATCTCTGAAAGCTGGAAATTTGAAATTAAAAATAGATGCATATACAATACAAGCAAAAGGTGGGTTTGTGATGGTTTTATTTTTCATAGTGTCTCAAAGTGAATTAGTTATTTGGAGGATACCTCTACTACAGATAACTGCACTTGCCAGTATTTATCTGAAATGTTCCTAAAGATTGCCTTAGCACTTAATGTTTCACCTCTGGTTGTGCCTATCTTGGTGGATTCTTCTGAAATGCATATTTATTAGACATTTTCAGAAGTTCTGGTGGATGAAAGTTCAATTAGCTCCTGGTTGTAGAAATCAGCTGCATCTTCTTCAAATACCAATCTCTTTGATTTCCACTTTTGCAGTTACAATAACAAATGAACTGACTTGTAAACATGTTCAATTTCTAAAGTTGGTAGCCAAATTTCAGCATGCTTGTCTATCTTGTAAATGTACTCCATCGCTTAGCAGCTTCCTTCAGGGTGTTCTTATGTGTTGTTTTCAACAGCTTAATATCACTTCTGTTGCATTTCAAATATGGGCTTTGTTGGCAGAGGGCTTTGTATCCTGGAGGTATCTATGTGCTGAAGGAAGGCTCCTGGGAACTCCATTCCAGGGCATCCCTAGCTGCCTTCTCTGTGTTTCCAGGAGTGGTCATTCAGTTCCTTCCCCCTCCATTGCCAATATCTGTAGATGGCAATGCAGAGCAGAATAGATGTCAGAATTTGTCTGCACGTAGCCATTTCCTTGGTGGCCAGCTTAAAACATACAGAAATGTCATATATTTTATCCTGTACCTGTATTTTATCTATCACAGGCAGCAGCCCTGTGAGTAGCATTGGAATGGAGGTGGTCACTGGTCACAGAGCTGGAGGGATTTTGAAGGATATTTTCAAAAGTATCCATTCTCTTCACTTAAGATGCTCTTGATCTTTTTTTTTTTCTGTGTTTATTCTGGTCAAAAGCGAACTTTTTGTTATTTTGAAGTAGTTCTAATTATAATGGTAATACAAATGTACAAGTGAAGAGCTGCTTGACTAATCTCTTCAAATTAAGTGCACTTCTATTTAAATGACTTAAGGTTACCTGCAAATGAACTGTTTTGCTGCAAAGAAAGTGATACAAAGCTCATATTGGGTACTTAATGTTGTGAATGCAAAGGTCTGGCACCCACTGAAATGGATGAGAACATCTGAAACCATTGTTTTTGAGTATGACACATTAGAATAAGAAGTTGCTGGCATATCTATCTGAAAATGCAGAATTGTGTTTATAAGTTAATTGCAAGTAGTTCTTTAATAATCATGTGTATCTGATGCTTAGGAGCAATGCCACAAAAGTATGGAAAAAGTGATCTAATGGATGGTGTGTACCTAAGAGCTCCACATAAAAAGCTCAAAGAACAATTAACTAAGTTGAACGCAGTGTTTTAAAAACAGCTTCATCCATTTTCCTGCCATTTTTTGTGCTTTTCCTCTAAATAACTCTAATGTATATTAATTAATTGCTTGAAATAATACCAATAAATCTAACAAGGTTTGTCTAAAGCTTCACTGCACAGAGGAAACTTCATGTTTGTTTCAGTGGTGAGAGAAAAAAATCATTTACGGAAAATATTAAGAAAGCTAATATTAATTTAGATAGAACTTAATGAAATCTTTAATGGCTTTTTAAAATTATTTTCCTTAGATTGTAATTTGAATTAAATCATTACTATTGTTAAATTAGTTAAACACTAAATTAAGAAATGCAAATGAAGTGAGCCCAAAATCCAATGTGGTTATTGTTTTTATTGATATACGTAGGCTAGTGGTGCAGAGCAAATTTCAATTATATCTGATCTGTTATTTGCAGTACAAGTTCCTGACTCTTCATTAAGTGTAATACATTACATTAAATGCTTTGTTCGATAAAAGCTTGGAAAATACCAGTATTACAATAAACCTCTTGCTGCTCTTGCCTCTTGTTTGGGCTGTTAACACTGTGTATAATGCAGGCTTCAAGGCTTTCTGGTTTAAAGTTTGAAAATCCTGCCCAGCTGTGATCATCAGAGGAAGATAAATGTAGGTAGCACAGTCACAGGAGGCCCAGGAGCGAGGGAGAGTTGCTGAAGGCAACTCCATTACATACATGAGTTCACCTGAATAAATGTTCAGTGACTTCTGTTTTGCTAACTTTAAATACTGGTAGCTAGCGAGGAAAATGCTCATTTCACATGATATATCTCTCTCTATGATTAAAACATCCAAAATAAATGAAGCATGCCTCCACATATCAGAGCTAGATTGATCCAAGTTGTTCTTTGTCCTTTGGTTTATATCTTTTTATAATTTTTGTATTTATAAATCCCTGACTGGAATCAGTAGAAATCCAAGGAGGAAAGAGGAAAGTGTGTGTGCCATTTTGGGCTTGCCTGCTTTGTGCACAGCCAAGCTACTTGCCTGTGTAAAAGCTCATTTTTCATTTTTAAGCTGTGTTTTCCTCGGAAGCTGTTCGGGAAGGTGAAATGGAGCATACCAGCTGCCAAACCTCCCCCTGGCTACCCTGTGACAGTCCGATATTGAGAGAGGACACCATAAGCAGGGGTAGGTCTGGCTGCATGACTGGGCACGTGGTGGGACCAACATTCCTGAGCTGTGCCAGGCTTGTGCCTGTGCCTCTGCATCCATCCTGGTGCTGCATGGTTCTGGATCAGGTGATGGGGCTTCTCAGGTGTTCTCCAGAGCTCCTGTTTAGCAGCTCCTGAGCTGCTACAGGAATCATTATTATACACTCTGGAAGAACTTGCTGGTCCTGTTGAGCCCCCCTGCAGAAGTGTTCTTAGCTTGTCAGTATAGTGATAAAAAGTACTTTCAGCTCAGTGTGCTCATCAATTCAGTTTGTTCTGGTGGTGTCAAGGCATGTGTCCAGCCCCAGTGGAGGAGCTGCCTCTGCTCTGGCTGCTCTACATTTACAGCAGGGTGTAGAGACAAAAAACATGAGACCTCCATCACTGTTTTTCAGCCTTCTGGAAAGCACTGTTGCACTTGGGAATCCATGCAAGTGGGATGCTGCCAGAGCAGTGGTGACAGCTGATGTTTGCAGCAGTTGCTCTGGTTTCACTGTACATAGATCCCTTTTTTCTCCCAGTGTATGAGATAAGCAGTGCAAGTAGCTTCATAATCATGCATGTGAGTACAACTGATTCAGCTTCAGTCCATGGTTAACCTTTTCCTGGCAGAATAACTATTGGAATTGATGTGATGGAGGCTTGGGAGGTGGTTGCTGCTCTATTTTAGCCTAATGGGGTGAGCATAGCTACTGTATACAAGGTGCTACTTGGCTTTGGGAGATGGGGTTCCAATGCTGGAATTAAGTTGTTTGCAATGTCCATGTCTACACTGGGAGCATGTGGCAGAGTAGGGCAAGACATTGAGCACTGAGCATGTTTTGTGAGCCTTCTTCCCAGTTACCAGAGAAATTTTTGCCCATTGTACTCCAAATATTGAAACCCAATCCTTTTCTCATACTGTCTCTGTCTTCCTCCTCTTGTTTCAGTTTCTTGGAATTCTGAATCATCCTGCATCCAGAGCCATTCTAAATGGTTCTGTGAAGGCACTGAAAGGCACCATAATGTTTTATTACTGGAAAGAATTAAAAATCCCCTGTTTTCTGCATCATGATGAGGACCCTAAGGATATTTGCCATGTTGCTTTGTTTCATGCATTTGAATGCTCAATAACTGCTACCATACAATTAGCAAAATGCTTCCCTTTCTTGATTTCCTCCAATGCTCTTCATTGCACAAATCCTTGGAGTGTGGCTGCAGAATGACTCCCTGAAATGCTTTTGTCTGCCAGTGTAGTCTATTCATCCCAGTCCATTCCCATGGTCATCCCTGATCTGTGCTAGGAATAGAAATGACACCATTCTGGCTGAAAAACCTCCTGGAAGATATGCTGGCTTTGTTGATGAGGGTGGTGGCAACTAGCGAGTGTCTCCTCACAGTGGTGGTGTGTAGAGAGGAGTTTCTGGGTTGGAGACAGAGATCTTTACCTTGCAGGAAATGTCTTGTGGTTTTGAGGCTGACATTGCTTGGCCTTCTCTTGAAGATTTTTGAAAATGCTCTTACATAGATGTTTTCAGGTACTTCTTTCAGCATTAGGGGCCTTTTTGCCACACTGCTGTCAGATAATAACTAGACTTCCAGAATGATTTTCTGGCCTTCTAGGACCATATTGCAATGGCATCATTTCGTACTTGAGCTGAATTGAATGGTGTGGCACCAGCAACTTGCAAAGAATGAGGATCTCTGCATCCAGGCAGAGCAAACAGCAGTTGTTTTAAATGAATACTGTTAAATGGGAATCAGTTATGGAGAAGCCCTGGAAGCACTGGCATAAAGGAAGCGTGGTTGGTGTTGACCTTTAAGGTTTGACCATGCTTCACAACAGGAGCTTGTGCTGCTTCCTCCTGCAAAACAGCATCAATGAAAGCACTGGGTTATGAATAGTGCATCTGCTGTGAGTAGTGAGGATAAATACTGCTGGATTAGAATATAAATCTTAATCAGGATTAAGCCCCAGCAAATATGTATCTATGAAGCAGAACGTGCTATATGAATAGGGAACAAGCTAGATAAACAGATTCTGTAAGTTCAGAGACAGCTCTGCTTCACTCTGTAAGTGGTCGTGGCCTTTTTCACTCCAAGGAGCATTCTTATTGCACTGAATACGAGGCTTTTCTTTGACATCAAATTTGTTCGCAGAATCACTGAACTGTTTGGGTTGGAAGGGACCCCTGGTGATCATCCAGCCCAATCCCCCTGCCAGGGTAGGGTCACCTGGAGCAGGTGACACAGGAATGTGTCCAGGTGGGTTTGGAATGTCTCCAGGGAAAGAGACTCCATGACCTCCCTGGGCATCTTGTTCCAGTTCTCTGCTCTGTTTGTTGGCCCACAGCTGAGAAAAACTTGCTGCAGCATTTGTGCAGGATTCACTCACCCCATCTGAAATTCTATCAGGGCTGAAATGAAATGTGAGCAAGAGGAAGAACCATGTAGCAGTACAGGTTCATTTGTTTTCACATGAATACATTAGAGCAAAATCTCACTTTCATGAATCAGCATTTCCTTTGTCAATAACTTTCAATATTAAACAGTAAGGTGACACCAGGATTACATTGGAGGAAAAGTAAATTAAACTGCAACAAAAGATTCCAGAGGGTAAATGGACACTTCAGGTCTTGATTTAGGTTCAGCTAGAGAACAGAATGGGAATAACTGTTTCCTCCCCACCATGTTTCAAATTGTTTTGTAACTGAGAGATAAAAAGGACATTTCCAGATTATTAGTGGATACCAGCTCATCCAAATCCCACACTGTATTGAGAAATGATTCTCTTATTCCCTTCCATGTTCTCTGAAAATTCTAACACTCACTCAGTTTGACAAGATGTGGAGCACATAGTAGTGCACATCCCTTGTTGCCTAGAAAGAAAATAGCTGATGTTTTAACATCCTCATGTGCTGAAATGTCATATTCTTCTGCTGAAGTGCACTGTTCCCTCCTCTTCCTTCTTGCCAAATCCATTTTGTGTTTCCACACATTAACCTCTTCCTGACCTAATGCTGCTCATGCATGAAATGCCCAAGTGCTTCTAGGTTGCAAGCACAGCAGTTGTCTGATGTGTTAGTCTTGACAGTGATGCAAAGGAAATGCCCAGGTGTATGAATGTTATTAATAATTTTAGTAAATAGTTATTTAGGAATGTGTATTTTGGTGAAAAGGCAGTCTTTAAATCTTCTGAAACTTTTTTTAAAATTACACAGGTATCCTGCTATTCTGATCTTAGTGGCAGGAATTATTTTACCTTGAGACACACTTGGTTGATATCCATAAGTATGCATGAGTTTACATAAATACAAATACATAAATGCATGCACTTCTTGACTTGTCAGTGTAGTGGCAGCTCCTCCCTCACACTTAATTGTGTGAGTCTCCTGTATTCTTTCCCTTGCCATTACAAGTTCAGACAGCCAATCCTGAGATGTTTTCAAAGTTCACAGAAAATTTAGAAGGCAGACAAAACCAAGAGGGAACACACTTTCTGCAGGATCATTGGTGGAAATTCAGCTGCTTCTTTAGTTGCAGAGTAGGTTCTGTAGAGCCAACAGCAGTGAAAGCTCCCCTACCCTTCAATCACAGCTGTGACTTAAGAAAGCACCTTTAGAAGAAAATGTACATATTTTTATAAAAATGGACTTTACCTTTAGTCTGGCCAATTTTTTTTTTGTTTTTATTGTGGGCCTATATTTAAATACAGACGTTGTCATCTCATTGACTTGTTGATAGTAATGATGCTGCTTGTGTTTAAGCATGTTCTGAAGCAGTTTCCCAAGTTCCAAACTTGAATTTTTCACCTCCTCCTGAAAGCCAGTGAGAAAACTGAGTTGTGTCATTTGTTACCCAGTGTGTACTTAGCAATTCCTGGCAGAAATCCCTCAACCAGGGCCATGAGTCTCTCAGAACAGAGAAGTATCAGCAGTGAGACCCCGAGTGTGTCAGTCACAGTGAGTATAAACATTGAGAGGTCTTGTGATATAATGAGAAAAGGCCAAAGAGGTGAGCTGTGCAACACACTTCTCCACCCAGCGTACACCTAATCCTGTCTTACACATTCAGCTGTATCTCCAGGCTTATCCTCTACTATGGTGATGAGGAGCTCATGCTTGTGACTTGAATAAATCATGTAAGTTGCATGTTAAACAGAAGAATGGTCTGTTGGGAGCCTCATCAAATTCAACAAGGAAAAATGTCAAGTCTTGCACCTGGGGCACATAGACTCCCTGCATTGGTAAGAATCTGGGGGAAAGCTCAGCTGAAGACGATGTGGGAGGTCTAGCTAAAATGAGCCAGCAGTGTGTCCTTGAAGCAAGGAAGGCTGACAATGTGCTGGCTGTACCAACAGAAGCACAGCCAGGCAGTTGAGGGAGAAGAATTATTGTCCTTTATTCAGCAGCCCAGCAGTTGACATCTGGAGTGCTGTGCCTGGTTTGGGGCCCCTTAATGTAAGAAATTTATTGACAAACTGGACCAAGTGCAGTGGGGAGCCACCAAAATGCCTTGGGGCTGGAGGACCTGCCCTGGGCAGAGAGTCTGGAGGAGCTGGACTTGCTCAGCCTGAAGAACAGGAGGCTTCAGAGGGGCCTAATGGCAGCTTGTTGAGGTGCTCTTGTCTGAGGTACACAGCAGAAGAAGGTGAGGCAATGTCCATAAATTGATAGAGGAGAGTTTCTAATGGGTTATATAAAAAAAAAAGATCACAGGGAGGAGTATAAATATAAAACATTTTATTAGTGAGCTCTTGCTAATAACTGAAGGTCTTGAAACCTTGTCTGGGAAATGTAACACGACAAGGCTAATTTTATGTTGTCCTCCTTCTGAATAAAGTTGGTATATTGACCTAGTTCTGTCACTTTGCAGCCACAAGCCAGTTGGATCCCTCAGCTGCCACCCCATCTCATTTTGCCTCCTTTGGACAGATAGAGCTAATTACACTAGGTACTCCATCCAAATTTTTATGGATTAATTTACAGCATGATGAACAGAGTCAGTGATGGAGATGCAACCAAGGAAGTGAGGGGTGCTCTGACCTTGTCATTCAAACGGATGTGGAGACATACTGCTCTTTTCCCAGATGGCTCTTGAATTTTACAGAAAGTCAGTGACAAGTTTAATTACTTCTGACAAATAGAGAATGCTTTCTCTTCTATCTGCATTGTGTTTTACCCTTCAGGACAGTGGAAGAAGGCAAAGCAGCATCTTGACCAGCCACTCTTTGGGTGGGATATTATAGACTGAAGTTTCGGGGTTGAGGTCCAGGGTTTTGGCTCCCATTGGCTCCTGGTGCTGTCAGGTTTAGATGTGTCTGATGCAAGAAGGTGCTTAGGTACCTCTCAAGTCAATGAAACTTCAGTGCCTGCCTAAATAATGTTCTGCAAAGAGATGTTTTCTCGGCAATCAAGATGTAGTTTACATGCTGTATGGCATTTGATAACTCCTGCTAAACAGAGAAGATTGATGTGAAGTTGCATTAACACGTGGGTAAAAAGGTCAAGATTGTTACAATTTCCAGAATTATGATAGATATAATTAAGGTTGAAAGACTTTTATCTTTTTATAACTTTTGAAACAAACACACTGAGGGGGGAAATGGCTGCACTTGGACATTTGGGGCTGGTAGAATCAAATATTTCTTTGCAAGATTTGAAGGTGCCTTATTTGTTGTCTTGATAGTGAATTTTTTAAACACCCAATGTGAAATACTTTCATGTATTTAGTGAATAGTGAAAGGGAAATTGTTCAAGGTGTGTCTTCCCAGCTGAAAAGTCTTTTGGATCACCTCTGGTTTTACCTGATTTGCAGGCCTTTGTTCAAAAGAGAATTAAGGGGAGGCTCTTTCAAGAGTGCTCAAAGCTGAAATAGTTTTGGTGCTGTTTGTGAAGGTAAGAATGGTAATCCTGAGTCAGGCTGAAGGCCCAGCTAGTCCAAACTCTTCCTCTGACAGTGGCCAGTCTCTAATATACAAGCAAGGCTTGAACATCCTCCCAGTCTGCAGCTTAGCAACTCCCCGAGCCTAAGGTTTTTTTTATATAACATTTGTTGACAGATATTTTGCCATGATTTCTTTAATCACTTTTTAAAAGCATGTAGTTTTTTGGCACCCATGGTATCCTGCAGCACTGAGAGCTTCACCTGAGCTGTGCGTCTCATTGTGTGAGATGTCCCTATTTTTTGTTTGTGTTGAGCATGTCACCTGATAACTTCATTTGCACTTTGGTAGGATTTGTACTATGAGAAATAGAGAATAGTTATTCTGTATTTATCATCTCTGACTTCCTGTGCTCTGCTGGCCTCCTCCTGGTATCCCCTTAGCCATTTCTTTTCTTGGCTGAAGAATTGTAATCAGGACTTATTCATGTCTTGTTGGAAGCTGTCCCACACCTTTGATCAGCCTTGTTGAGTCTCTCTATATTGTTTCCATTTCTGCTATGTTCTTTTTGAAATGCAGGAGTGGTACTGCACTGAGTATTCAGAGACTCAACTTTTATTTAAAATGTGGCATATTGCTGTTTCTGGCTTTATTCTTTTTATAAAAGTTTTTAATACACTTGCTTTTTTCCATTTTTTAAGTATTCATCTGTTATTTTCATGAAATTTTAAAAATATACCATGCTTTACTCAAAGGTAATACTTCAGAGCCTGTTGGGTGTGCAAATTTAGGTCTCTTCAGAGTTAGATTTGTTTTCTAATTCTCTGCTTTTTCCCAGATTACCTTTCACTAGCAGCTGAGAAAACCGATCACTTACTTGTACTCTTTGTGTCATGTCTTTTTAAAAAATGATCATCAATTTTTGAGACCACGTCCATTCTTATCCTGTGGCAGCCTTCTTTCTACCAGAAACTTTGGTGAAGAACGTTCTCAAAATACCTGTTGGAAATCTGTGTTTATGCTTGTGTAAAGCGTTTCTGTTTTCCTCAGGTAACATTGTAACAACTGGGCACTCCATTTATACACAATTTTTGCATGGGTAACATATGATTTGTTCTAAAACATCCCTTGTTGACATCCTGAACCCATGGATTTTCTGCTTAGGAGAAGTCAAGTGTTGCCTGGGTTTTTTTCCTAGGGTTCTTGAGAAGTTGTAGCATAAAGCATATGTGAGCATGATGTTTAGCCTAACATTTATTAGTTTATTAGTTGATCCTAATATAGGGATAACTGTAGTGTGTCATGGTTCCTGGATTGCCTGTCCAGGCAGTCTGTGTGATCTCTTTGTGTGTGTTTTAATCATTTCCATCATCCTGGGCAAGTGGGTTGTTGTATGGTCCTGGTATTGATGTGATATTCAGACCATATGGATTATGTTACAAATTGGTACAATTAACTGTTTTGTCTGCTCTGGCTTCAGGTTTTCATTAGTGTATAGCAACACTCACCACTGTGGTTTTCCTGTATCTTTGCAATATAATTTGTTCTTTTATTATACAGCATGTAATGATTGCCTGCCTTTCACCAGTGTGTTCCTTCTATCAATATCCTCAGTGAAAACCAAGCATTTTAAGCCTTTCTGTCTTATTTTTTAACATTTCTAGTGTCAATATAACAGCACTTCCACACTTGGCTCAGTATCTTATTTTTGTGCTATGATTAAAATGGAATTGTGTCTTCTTTGTGGTTAGTTGTTAAGATTTATTAATATCTGCCCTTTTATTTATAGATACAAAGTTTTAATGATTTCAGCCCTAGAAAATGTGTCATGTCCATTTGTGGCAACCTTACTGTACTTCTAAGTTTAAAGATTCTCTTGTAAGATTATAATTGTAAATGCTGGTAGTTTGGTACCAGCTTGACTTAGATGAACACCATCCTTTATGTATAAGCAGCATTTTTTCCAAAAGTTTCTGCAGTTCCTACTGAAACAAAAATTCATAGAAAAAATGAGGAGTTACACCAGTGTGGAGGTTTTTTTTTTTTAAATGCCAACTGAAATATTTAACAGACTTTATTTATTAACAGAAAGAGATTTGTTAGAACAGGTGAATATGCGCGATATACAGTAATCTGTGGATACTGGAAATGCAGAGTGGTAGTTGCCAAAGCAGTGGGCATTCAGGTGTTGGCTATGACTTTGGAAGAACTAAGCTATAGAAGAACATTTTGTTCTACTGGTGACTCGGCAAAAGACATTCAGAATCCTCAGCAGAGGGGAGAATCAGGCTAATGAAGGCAGATTCATGGTGTATGGGTAGGATTTGGTCGTAGGAATTTGAAAGTTGAAGACAGTAAGCTAAGCAGCTTAACATCTTCAGAATAAGAGGGAGTGAAGCTTGTAAGTGTGTCAAGCTGTTTGCTTAGATCTGGACTAAGGAGCTTAAGTAGCTTATAACGCCACAAGCTCCCGAGCTCCAGAGAAAGGGACTTACAAGCTGTGCAACAGCCACACTTCAAAGGCCTTACAAATACAGCTGATGAAGCCTGCAGGGCTTCAAGGGAGCATGTCAAGTAAATGTGTCTGTCTGTCTGTTTCCCTGTAGCATCCAAGTGCTTCCTTTTGTTTCCTCCTTACAAAGTTATGGGCCACTCTCCTCCCTGGAGTTATCACAGTGTTAAATACTGAAGTCAGGAGGTTCTGAAAATGAATTTAGTCATGTCCTTTATACATATTCTAGCCTTTATACTCACTTAAAAACTATAGTATTATGCATGCTGGGATGTACCACTTGTTTTTCTGATAAAATGTTGTACGAGGAACTTGAAAATGATGAAGAGTCCCCTGCTTATAATGGGGGATAGAAAATTATCTCAATTGTACTATCTCAAAATGTAAATTAGCTGTCTTCAAGGTCTTCAGCTTTAAACGTGTTTGGTTCTTGTTGAAGTCTTTAGGACTAGATCATCACAGCTTGCAAAGTTACACTGTGTTGCTGTGGTCCCACCCAATTCCCACTGAAATCAGTTGGCTTAGTTGGAGCAAAAGGCTCCTGCAAAGCAGAGATGGTGACTTTCACAAACTTTTGCTCTGCAAAATAGCTGTGATGTCCTCAAGAGTGTCATTACTTACTAGTCAAAAAAATTACCTTCATAATGGTGCTGTCTTAAGAAATTTTGTCATCTTGAGCTTGTTCTGTCCTGATTTCATTGTCTACTGAAGATGCACTTTCAATTAGGGGCATATGACTACATTTCTGTTTTGCTCTAATTCCTTGCTCCCCAGGTATTTAGTTTCTATGTATTTCAAAGTAGATCCTTACATGCAGCTTAGTATTTTTGTCTGTACAGACCGAAACATACGATGATGAAAAATGGATGTTTGTACATTAGTATCTCACACGGGCTGATTTTGAAAAGTAATCTTTCAGGATATTTTGCACTGTTTGCAGTTAGATGTAGTGTTAGAGTAATTCAAATCACAGTGTGGAAGAGGGTGGAAATGACCTCTGGAACTCACCTAGTCAGAGCAGGGCCAGTTGGAGGAGATGGCCCAGGACTGTGTCCACTTTGGTTTTGAATCACAGAATCACAGAATGGTTTGGGGTGGAAGGGATCTTGAAGATCATCTCATTCCACACCCCTACCATGGGCAGGTACACCTTCCATTAGACCAGGTTTCTCAAAACCCCAACCAACCTGGCCTTGAACACTTCCAGGGATGGGGCATTCAAAAGTTTTCTGGGCAACCCAGAGGGTGTCTTACCACCCTCGCAGTAAAGCATTTTCCCCTCATAGCTAATCTAAACCTTCCCTTTGTCTCAAAGGGTGGAGGTTCCAGAGCCTCTCTGGGAAACCTGCTGCAGTGTTTGATCACCTGTACAGTTAAATTAAAAGTTTATATTTAAAAGGATTTTTTTTCTATTTCAATTTGTTCCCTTTGCATCTTGTTCTATCACCAAACAGTACAGAGAAGAATCTGTTGTCTTACTCTCCCTCATGAAGTATTTATGCACACTGGTAAGATTCCCTGTGAGTCTTCTCTTCCCCTATCTGAGCAGTTTCAGCTCTCTCAGCCTTTCCTTGGATGCCAGATGTTCGAGTCCCTTAATCATCTGCACGGCTCTTCACTGTGCTCACTCCATTACGTCCATGTCCTTGCACTCTCTTGCCCAGCCCAGGCCCAGCACTGCTGTTGTTGTGTGTCCCATGTGCTGGGCAGCTCCTCATCCTGCGAGTGCTGTTCCTTCTAGAGCCACCCAGGATGCTGTTGGCTGCCTTTGCTGCAAGGACACATGGCTGGATCTTGTTTGCCTTGCTGTACTCCAGGATCCTCAGATCTTTTTCTGCTAAGCTGCTTCCCAGACGATGGCCTCCAGCCAGTTGGTGCATGGGGTGTTTCCTCCCCAGTTGCAGGACTTTTCACTTCCATTTATTGAACTGGTTGAGGTTCCTGTTGGTCCATTCCTCCAGCCTGCTGAGGTCCTGCTGATGGCAGCACAACTCTCTTGTGTATCAGCACTCCTCTCAGTTTTGTGTGACTGGCAAACTTGCTGAGGGTACACTTTGTCCCATCATCTAGGGCGTTAATATTGAACGGTATCAGACCAGTGCTGACCCTTGGGATACACCACCAGTGAGTTGCCTCCAGCTGGACTTTGTATCACCGTTCACAACCTTTAAGTCCAGCAGTTCAGCCAATTTTCAGTCCCCCTCACAGTCCATGTATCTAGCCTGTACTTCATCAGCTTGTCAGTGAAGATCTTGTGGGAGGCAGTGTCAAAAGGCTTGCTAAAACAGAGATAAACAACATCCCCTGCTTTCTCCTCTTCCATCAAACCAGTCTCTCACCTTAGAAGGCTGTGCTGACGAATTCCAGTCACCTTTCTATCCTTCATATGTTTGGAAATGGTTTCCAGGAGGTTTTGCTCTATCTTCCCAAGGATCAAGGTGAGCCTGACTGAGTGGTAATTCCTGATATCCTCCTCTTTGCCATTATTGAAGATAGAAGTGACATTTGCTTTCCTCCAGTCCTGAGGAGCCTCCCTGAATTGCCATGACCTTTCAAAGATAAAAGAGTGGTCTCACAATTATATCAGCCAACTGCCTCAGCATTCAGGGGTGCATCCCATGAGGTCCCATGGACTTCCGTGCATTCAGTTTATATAAATGTTCCCTAACCTGGTCTATTTCACTGAGAGTAAGCTTGCTCTGATCTGGATTTCCGTCCTGGCCTCATGGACCTGCCATTCCTGAAAGCAAATCAGACTGAGGCAAAGTGTGTGAAGAATTTTGGTCCTTTATCACGCAGTCCTGTTCCCTTGCTGTCTGTGCTGCAGACCTTGGTCTGTGTCTGTGTGTGTGTTTACTTGTGGGCTCCTTTCCAAACAAACAAGCCTGAGTTTTGTGCTGATTTCCCAGACAAGCTTTTCCTGTTCATGGCTCAGGATGTCAGCCAGTTTCCCCAGTGAGCCAGCAATTCAATTCCAGGGGAAGTTCAGCTTGGGTGAAAACAAAGAGAGCAGTACACATTTTTCTTTGGGTTTTTAATTACTTCCGTCTCTGTATCTGAAGCATTTTTCTTAAAAATACTTCACTTTGCAGGTGTTGCCTCACAGACTTTCTCTCATCATAACTTTTCTTATCGTCTGTAGCCATTAAAGAGTTCAAAATACTTTTGGCAGGGGCCTTAACACAGGTGCCCTGGAGCAACTCCCATTGGGATAATTGCATTCTTTTAACTTAAAGTCCCCTTTTTGTCAGGTGTTATCTTAGGGTCCATTTCATGTCAGGAGTTGCTGTGTTGTGCTGTGCTGTCTGCCAGAAAGGGATGTATTTCACTGTGGACTTTTCTAGGGCTGAAAGTTTTGTATGCAAAGTAATTTTTTTATATATATATATACTGGGAGGACAATCCAATAAACCATTTTCCTTCTTATTGGAAATTGAAATAATATTGCTTTTGGGTGGAAAGAAGTGTACGGGGTGGATTTTGATGTCTCATTGATTGTAAAGCAGAGCTATGGCTGCAGTTCACAGTGAAAATGTGGGGTGATTTCAGTGTTGCTTTGACCCTCAGGAGACTTGGCCTGCAGTCCTCGTTCACCTAGAAGAGTATGTTCTCTTGTTCTCACATTTGAAATCAGGATGCTGGTAATTCCTGTCTGTCAAGGGTGTTCTGAGCACAAATTGACTATTTTTGGACTGGGATTGACAACTGCCTCAGTTGTTAAATGGGAAATGAGATTCAGACCTGGCGATTTCTTTTTTTGGTGCTTAATTCTCACATGAAAGCTCTGATAAGGACCCTGAACTCCAACATGTACAGGGATCTAGACCTGGATCACTGAAGTTTTCAGATTCACAGGGGGTTATTTGCAGCTTGGATAAGATGTTTGTGTACCAGCAGAGGAGAATAAACCAGGTTGGCACTCAGTTCTGGAGAGCAGTAGTTGTTGCTTCAGCAAACTTTGAAGCATATGGACTGGATTTCTGTGTGGAAGGAAAATGGAAGATGTTTGGTAGGGCTCCCATGGTTTCTTCTGGGAATTTGTGGAAGGAAATAGGAGCTGATAGGCCATGTAGCCTTTGCATGGTGAGCATGATGTCTTTGATATGTCAGATCTCTGACACATGTAGTGCACAGGAGACCAGGGCCCATATGGTAAACCTTGATGCATTTTGTATTCCTCTCTTTCCAGCCAGTCAAAATTTGAGCTTAAGAAAGGAAACATGAAAGCAGAAATCTGACCATATGGCAACCCTAATTAAGGGGGTCATGTTAGTTTTTTCCACCTTCAAACTCAATGCAGTTATAGTGACCTCAGTGCTCTTTGCTTTCCTATGGTGCATTTCAGCATGGAAAGTTTGCTTTCCTGAGCAGGGAGACTGTGAGAGCATGTGCAATCAAACACTTGTAGTTTTGTTTCATAAGAAATGATGTGCTTTCAAAATTTCTGTTCAAACTGTCTCGTAGTTAAAGTCACGTTTTAGGGGGCTTTTGTGAGGAAACATGAAGGATGCATCTCCTTTAGGAGGCTGAGATCCCTTTTTTGAGTGATAACAGAAGTGAGTCTTGAGCCTAAATTTAACATAAATCAAGCCAGTGTCTTTGCTGTTGGGTTTTGAGTCAGTCTGTCTTCTGCTTGGGGCTATTCTGCCTCTTATGAAATATTCACCAGTCCAGAGAGACAGTGTGACTTTGTATAACTTGATGGTGAAGGAAAATCTGTGGGATAAAGCAGATCCCAATTCTGGTTCTGTCCCTGCTCTAAATCAGGGGATTTATGTCCTAATTGAGTCCACAGGCAGCAAGGTGATAGTGTTTATTCACTTTCTGATCTTTCTTCTGTTGCACTTTTCCAGTGTGGCCTTGAAAAACTCTTCAATTAGCTGTTGAAGTTCAACAAAGCTTATCTGGCAGAAAAATTCTTGACCAGCTCCTTCAGGATTACTTAATGAATTATGAATTACAGAACAAAGGTGCTAATATGTTCCAGGTAATAGTACATAGGGTTTCCCATTTTATTCAGTCAGTCTTTGCTAAAGTCAGTGCCTCTCTTTAGATTTTTGGCTTGATTACTACTGCTGCATTCCTACTTTTCATGAGACAATATAAGGAGAGGGTCTAACACTGTCTTTCTCATGACTAGACCTTTGTTTTTCCCTTTTTGTGTGATTTTCCATAATTTAGATAGCTTGACAGTGTGTCTTAGTGGATTTTTAATTTTGCAGAACTTGAGTCGATTTCCTGTTGAAAAATTAACCAGTCCATGCCCTTGAAAAGTCATTGCATCTGTTATTACCTCCACATGTGATAAGTTTAAGAAAATGATTAGCAAAGGTGTCACTCATTTCTGCATGCTGTATATCAGATCGGACTGGCTGTGAAGTAGTGAACCATATTAAAGCTGTGAAATCAGCCCTGCTCTACAGGGACTACAACCAGCTGCACCAATTTTACTACTTTTTTTCCCTTGCAGATTCAGGAATGATTGGAATGGAGTTTGACAGTTTATTTACAGATTTGCTGTGACTGACAGGATGCCAGAGGGGAAATGTTTGTACTCCCTGAAGATAGTTTTTAGTAACTAAGGCTAAATATCTGACAGGACTTCTGTTACAAAACAGAATGTGATCAACAGTTGTGTTACTGCAGAATTCAGTGCAATTTTTCATTTAAAATACAGCTAAAAATACAGAACTAAAGCCAGCATTTGCTTTGATGTAAAATGTCCCCACAGAGAAGTGTGGCACTGGTGAATTCAAACCTTTCAGTCCAATTCTGATCCCTCATCCCTGTAAGAAACTGGGGAAAGGAGGATGAAAACCACTCACATTCCACTTTTCTTTCCTCTTGATCATTGATTTTCAAACTTAAAATTTCTAGGGGCCCTAAATTTTCCAGTATGTGACTGGGCTTCGTGCATGGTAAGTTCAAGTCTCCTTGGCAACCTATGTGTTTCTCTTACGTTATGGGCTGCCAAGAGTTCATGGACCATGCACTGAAAACTTACATCCATGTGTGAGATATTAAGGTTCCTTGAGGTTTAACCTTGAAATGAAGAAAACAAAATTAATCTTGTTTTCCTCTTATATTCATCCCTTGGCTTTTAAACTAGTGCAAGTGGGCTTTTTCTTTTTCATGATCATTCTTTTTCTGATTCTCAGTGTAAATCTGCAGCAACCTAAAGTATCCTTGTGGTGTATAAAAGTCTTATACAATGGTAATTTGAAAACAGAAGCCTTTTAAAAGAAGATGCATGAGCTATGTACTGTATTATGTACAGTATATGGGTTGTAAAATTATAGTTTGTATTCCCAGAATTAATATTAAACTTTTAGTCATGAAAGTATTTTTTGTTCATTAGGAGCTCTTTGCTCATTTAAGAGGCACAGAAGCTTTTGTACATTGAAAAGGTTAACTGTGCTCAGAGTAAAGGTACTTGAATAAATTGTTTTATGGGTGGCAGAGGTTGAAGGTGGGCAGATTTGTCTAGCACAGAGAAAAAATATTTTTATTAGATTGTTAGGTGTTAAGAAGTGCTGCCAAGTTGCCAAATGTTATCTGAGTATTCATGAGCAAGGAATGCTGAAATACTGCAGGGGACAGAAAACAGGCACCTGAGTGCCTGTGTCCTTACTTGCATTTAAGGATTTCTGTGTGGTAGGAAAATGGAAGATGTTTGGTGTTTAAGACAGTCCTGCTGGTTATGTCAAGTGTCACATATTTTAGTAGGGTTATTTTTTTCTTAATTTTGTTGTTTTTCTGGCTGTATTGATGACCTACTGCAGACTGTATTATTTGCTGTGTGTTTTTGTTATAATAAGTCTGTGCATCAAGGAAGAGATGTAGAGCACAATGAGCGAAGAATAAATGAGAAAAGGCAAAATGAGCCTTTCTCAGTCATGATCTTCTAGTGACTAAGTCCCTTTTTAATACTGATATGTGAAGAATGGCTTGCAGAAAGACCTGAATACACTGTGCTGTAGCACAGCTCTAGGGAAGATTTCTCTGGCTCTCTGGTTATCACCAGGCTGAGCCCATCTCCCCAGTGATGAGCTTCTTCCAATGTAGTCTTTACTCTGGATGCTACAGGTTTGACAGATGAATTCTTTTCTGCCTTTTTTAATTGTTGGTAGTAAAAAACATCACTCTGGGAACAGAGACTGGCATCCAGCTCAGCCCTTTCCTGGTGAATTCTGTTTTCATTAGGCTGTATGGCTGTGACTATTCTGGCCCTGTGGCTCTGGCAGTCCTGGCTGCAGAGTGACTTTTCTGTAGTGGCAGAGTGATGGTTTTCTCTGTTGGCACCATTGTTATCCACGCAGTCAAGGAGTTCCTCGTGGAATGGGAATGGTGGTTCACCTATTCCTGTGCCTTGTTATCCTGACTGTTAAAACCTTTTCTTGCAACAAGTCCAACTTTGGTGTGTGAAGGCTTAATACTGCCAGGCTTCCTTCTGTCTGTGCTGGCTGTGGAGTGGCAGAGTGATGGTTTTCTGTGTCTGCACCACTGTTATCCATGCAGTCAAGCAGTTCCTCGGGGAATGGGAATGGTGGTTGTGGCTCTGTGGCTCTCTGGTGCCTTTTAGGACTTAAGAAAAGTGACCAGAAGACTTAACGGTCAGTGACCAGTGTGCCTGATATTATAGTTGAAGTTCTTCAGCAGCTGTGTTATGTTATTAAAAAAGGATTAGATGATGTAGCAGGAATGGAGTGTTTTGAGATCAGCAGCAGAGCTGTGAACTGGAATCATGAGCATTACTAAGACTGTCATCCAGTGCCTAAAGACAAAAGTATAATTACCATGAGAAGGTCGTTTTTCTAAGCAAAGGACAGTTGTAAACTGCCTTTACCAGGAAAAAAAATCAGTATTTGTTGCATTGCATCATTGAATTATTCATCAAGATCAGACACTTTCTTGTTCAATTTACTTTGTCATTTTCTTCTAGCTTATTCTCAGCAGTTTGGATGAAAATATAACACAGTAGCACCTGCTTACAAGAGACATTCAATTCACTGGATGTCTTGATTGGAAAGACATTTGCTTTGGTCCAAGGTAAAAACAAATGCTCTTTGTTTTAGTGGGATATTCATGTTTTATGGACAAATAGCTAGAATTGGTGTTATGATATCTTTCTGTTAACCTGGTCTAATTATTTTAGTGAGTTATTTCAGACCCTTAATTTAGAATAAATGAGATTTACTCATGGATCAGGTCCTGCATCTTTTCTTCTGTTCTATACAGCCTGTGTCGAAACAAGTGTTTTCCCACCAGTAAGATTTGATTGTCTAGAAAGGTGTAAACATTCCTTTTTCTGAAATTGCTTCATGTATATAGGTGAAAATAACACTCTCTTAGGAAATTCCAGGCATGGTTAGATTGTTTCAAGACCCTGGTCAGAGTACTGAAATGAGTAAATAATAATTTCTCTGTCACTTCACAAGCTTTCCTTCTTATACACACATATAGAGAGAAACTCAGAAACAGCAAGATGATCAGAATCTGCCCCCATATGTTCCTCTCACCATGATCCCTTTTCTTCTCTTTTGTTGCTTTCTCCCATAATTTACTTCGTTTGCATATTTTAGTGTTTCATACCATGGTGCCTGAGTCAATTTTCTTTTGAATAATTAAACAGGTACATGCCCTTGGAAAGTCATTGCACCCTTTATTGCCACTTAATGTGTTAACTGTGAGGAATTGGGAAAAGATGTTGTACGTTTTTGTTGACTGCTGTTTTATGTGAGGATTGGATGTGTTGTAGTGAAAGGGACTGAGAGATTATGCTGGATTTTGGTGAACCACATCTCAGGTACCCAGAGGATGTACCCAGAGTGGAAAACCTTATCCTTTTGCATTTGAAAGGAAAATGTGAGCAGCCTCTTACTGTAACATAACAACAGCAAAAATGATAATAGAAATAATAATTAAAAAATTAAAACTGATTGATAGAGTCAGTGGCTATTCAGTGATGTCCCATACTTATCTGGGGCTGGGTTTTAGGTAATGGAAGATTTTGGCCTTTGCAGAAGAAAATTCGGAGAAAAGAATTGGTCCTGAGTCCTCTGCTGTGTTTTTGGGAGAAGGGGAAGACAGAGGGAAAGGACGGGAGAAGCTTTTCAGCTTTTTAGCGAAGGTAGCTGAGACTTCTCTGGAGGGATGACAGACGCAGGTGGGGATTGGGGCGGGTAACACACTCTGAGGTGCTGTTAACCCAGGAAGGCTGGGTTAACAGGGAAGTTTCTGTAAGCAGTGGAGAGCTCCAGGTTCTCATTAAAATCCGGAGCCAGGTGAGCTTGAGCGTAGCTGTGCTGCAGATGCAGCTCTAGCAGTGGTATTACAGGGATTTGTTAAAATTGTGCTGGCCTGGATAAATGAGTCACAGTTTCCATTGTAGGAACAAGGAGTGTGTGCCAGGGTAGGCCAATGACAAAATGTGCTTTGATAAATTGCATTTTATTTTACTATTGCCTGGTAGTCATGCTTTACTTTACCCCCTCCTTTATCTAGAGAATACTCTTAATTGTAAACATATTTCAGTGTCTTTGGTCACTCTAAATGACATTAAAATGTTGGTTTGCCTTCGTTGCTCATTCAAGCCCTACTTTTTTCAATTAGGGTGCTACTAGAAATTTATATTGATTTCTATGTGGGTTTTTTTTCCTTAGGATAGCACATATCTCTGCTTAAATGCTACAAAATAAACCAAGGCAGTTTTTGCTTTTTAATGCCAGCAGATAGGGGTTTTTGGGATTGTGTGGCTCGTTACTCAGCATGCAGTGAGAGCCAGGGAGAGATCCCAGCTGATCCCTGTGGCCAAGGCAGCTGCTGGACTCCAGCTCTGTGGCAGGCAGGTGAAATCTCTTCTCCAGCTGTCAAAGGCAGAGAATTCCTTTAAAACATAAAACTTCTGCTTGGTCAAGCTTGAGAAAAAAGTGCAGACTTCAGCTTATGCTTTTGATGTGTGAGTTGACTAATAAACATAGAAATATGAGGAAAAGGTTATGGCAGGGTGGGTTTGGGTTCAGTGCAATTCATAGTGATTTATCCAGAGGAAAGGGATTCCATCCATTGATACAGTTATCTTCTCTTGGCCTTTGGAAGAACTTTCCATAGAATTGCTTAGCTGTGGCTAAAATATCCCCTTGTCAGCATGACTGGTGTGTTCAGCCAAATGCTAAACGAAATATGCCTGGTTTTGGGGTTCATCAGTGGGAGAAAATGTGGGGAGTATGGCAGCAGTTTATAAAAGAGCAGCCTCTTGAATTATGGAGATTAACATCTCAGGGAAAGCTGCAGGCACAAAGCATACCTAAATAATGATCATTGGTTAAAAGGCATCAGTGCCTTGGAGATAAAGAACTGCTATAGATTGTCAAAGAGATTATCAAAATCCCTCAAACCAGACAGTGTTAATGGTGCAGATCATGAAATGTGTGGTGACTGAGATTTAAATGTGTGTTTTGATATGGATTGTATGATCACTCATCAAAGGATTCAGACCTGTTGTTTTTTAAAAAGTGTTTTCTTTACTATCTGAATCAAATATTCAGCTCAGCAATCTGTGGCAGGTTAATTGAAATGCAGTGAGAGTGCAAAATCTGAATCAAGCATGAGGTTGGCAAACTTTGTTTATCCTTTTATTTATGCAGATCTCTAAAAGTAACCGCTTAACTTGAGAACTGTTGGTGAAATTAGTGTGATTTTCCATCCTTCCTCAGATAGGAGGTATTTGGGCCATAAAGGAATAATTTCAAAGATGTCTTGTTTGGCTGGATTGAGTGAAGGTATTTCAGGAGTTTGAGGAACATCTTATTATTAGTAGCCTTTTAGTTAAGTTTCAGTGGCCAGTGATGGACTTCATCTGACTAGAGTGAAATTCTGTAAGTGGCATGCCAGAAATATACCAAGGTAATTTTTGTTGTCTCCTTTTTCCTCAGAAATTATTATTTAATTATACTTGGTGACACTGAGTGCACATTAGAGGGAGGCATTTATGATAATCACTAAAGCAAAGGGTATTTCAGGTTTATCCTTTGTGAGCTGTTCTTGTTGTTCTGCTGAATCCATGTGCACCCCTGCCTGTCAGAAACCTGTGCCACACCATGCCAGAGCTTCTAACTGGGCTCCTGCCTTTAGATCAAGTGATATCCTCAGACACCATCAGCAGGAGAAAAACAAACCCACCAGACATAAATTTGTAAAAGTCTTTGAATTACGGTGTGAGGGGCTGAAAGTGTTCTTTCCTTCTCCTTAGCTGGACCTTTGGTTCCCCTTGCAATGGACTCTGAATCTTTAACTTTTATGGGTTGTATGGGAACATGAGGGCAACAAAGGATGGTTCAGGTATTAGAATGATACACCAGGTCCGTGTATGCGCAGCTCAGCTGCAGGGGATTGTAATAACAATAGGAATTAAAGAGCCCTTTGGTATCAGAAAGTTCCCACTTTTCAGTGGCATGAAGCTATTCATGTGTGGGAGCCTGTGTTTGTACTGAGGGGTTGTATTGTTCAGTACCCAACAGTGTACCCTTCTTAGATCTAATATTTCATTTAAAAGCAATTTGCCTGAATAAAATAAAATATGCATGATGGGTGAACACAGATGAGCTCTGTTAATGTATTCTAATTAACTTGCTAAAAATATTTTAAAATCTTAATAAGCTTAAAGAGAATTTCTGATGATCAGATGCAATGTTAATGAGCATGGTATAAAAACATAAGAAGGTAAAGTGTAAAGCTGATTGGCAGTTCCAGTGCTGCCTGTATACCTAACACTTTTCTTGGGCAAAAGAAAGATCTTTGGGTTAAATTTGACCTTTTGTCTTGGTATTTAATTTCTCAACATCTATTTCTAGAGAGCTTAATGAGCAAAACATTAAAAAAAAAAAAAGAATTTACCTGTTTGATTTGGGGTGTAGTGGGAATTTTATTGCTTAATTATGCCTTAGAAAAACATGCTAAGGACATTTATAATAAACTATCTGTGTTCTTTGTGTGTGGGAGAATGACTCTTTTCTTTTTATATATGCCATAAATCTCAGATTGTAGTCCTTTTTCTCTCCAGGCTATTAGGTTTCTGCAGACTGTATTTCATTCCTTAGCACCTTTAGTTGCTTGGCAACAACATCTGATTTACATGAACCCAGCCCCGTGAATGAATAGTTACCTGGAACCTTTCTGTGCAGAAACCCTGAGAAACGTAGCAGTTCTCCCATTCACCATGACAATTATTAGGAAATATTAATTGCTTCTCTCTATTCATCTTTCCATAGCCTTTGTTTTTCAGTTTAACGGAAACAAACTGTATTCTCTGTTTGGTTCTAGCCTGCCAGAGGTCATATAATTCATTTATAAATAATCCACTTGGACAGGAGGAGGTTTATTAATAACAGAAGGCTTTAGTGGTGCTCAGAGACCCAACTGGTACAAGTGGTCCCCAGTGCTGTGTTCTTTAGGTACAGAAAGAATGAGTTCAGAGGAGTGAAATAACTCAGCACAGTCACACAGAGCAGGTCAACGTGATTTTTTCCTGTGAGTAGGTCTGGTATAGTTTTTAGGGAGAAAAATGTTGCCTCCTCAATTTATTTTCTTCTCTTCTTGATATAGGGAACTTAATTGAACAAACAAGGTAAACAGATTTTCTGCTACCTCAGCTAGTGTTTGGTGAGCAGTTACACCCTTCTATCAATTAATTTTATTCTTGTGAAGTACCTATCAACCTGTAGGTTATTTCTTTTGAGAGGAGTAGGAGGTATGAAAGAGAAAAATCAAGAAGAAAAATTCTTCAACAGCACGGAATGAACACAAACCAGTCTTCCTAGACTAGGAGATGAAAAGCTACAGGCAATATTTGTGGATGCCAAAACAGTTGTAATAATTCTTTTGAAAAAATGTTTGAAGAAAACACCCAAATTGCCTCGTTTTGGAAGTTCTTTTCTGTTTTTTATCCAGCTTATCCTTTGCTAAAATAAAATACTGCTTGGGCTTGACTGTTTTCTGTTGCATTTCCAGAGGCTTTTATTGCTGCTGCTGCTAAGACACAAAGGCTGGTGTGGAGGGAAGCAGAGCAGACCTGAGATCAGGTAGAGATCTGCTTTGCAAATCTAGATTCCAAACTGATTTCCCCCCCATGTTTGTTGTGCTTTGGGTTTCTCTAGAATCAAAATACTTGATAACATGTTCTCTCCTCTTGTCACTTGAGTGGCATTCAAGGTCAGGTCATTTTCATCCTGTGCCTTTTAATTATATCCCATGGCTTTAGGTAATGCTGAACTTGCAGCTCATTATTATTATTATATTTTCTCCTGTGGACATGTCTTGCTACTGATGCTCATACTCTGCAGATTAACTAATGCAGAATTGAATGCATTTGTGATCTAAGTAATGAAGAGGCCTTTGTTCTATTCTTGGTTGTTCTTCTGATTTTGTGTGACCTTGGGTGGCTCATTTATCCCCTTCCTTGCTTTTCTCGTTTTAACCTTCAATGGATGGTGTCATGTGTTGATTTGCCAGTGTCATTTTCTATTTCCCTTAGAAGATTTGCAAGGCTGAATATTGTTGTATGAGGACAAATCTTTGTTAAAAAATGAAACAGTGTTTTTTGTGTTCCTAAATAACTCAGTAACAAGCATTATTTACTGATGTGTGATCTGTAAAGCCACATGTGGTACTTACAAACATCAGAGTTGTGATAGGCATGGGAGGGTGTGTATTTTGCTGAGTTTCAAGCACAAGTCTTTCCTGTGTCAGAATATTTTGAGATACTAGGCTGTGCTGCAATGCTGCCTACAGAACACATTGTAAAAAAATTGGTTTTAGTCCATGGAGAATGCCTAAGGTAGCAGTGACCTTTTGATTAAAACTATTTTTTGGGAATATCTTGCATGTTCCCGTCTCTGGGTGAATTTGTCACCTTCATCTGGGAACTGAGCAGCAGGAATTGTCAGGGTTGCTAGAGGCACTGGAATGCAGCTCAGTGCAGAGCTCTCCAAAACCTTGGGCTCCCTGTGATGGGAACCACAGGACACCTGACCTCCTCTTACATGGCATTGCAGAGTGTGTGCCTGTTGGAGCTACAGACATTCAGAGCTGGAGCATTCTCTCCAAAATTCTCCCAGGCAGTTTTCCAGTGCAAGATTCTCTGTGATTTATCAGGAGTTTTTATAAACTGGTAAATAGCTGGATAGGCAAACTGACAACATGCAGTGTCAGACACTTCTGGGACAGACATTTTTAGTGCTCTTACCAACTCTGCTCTTTATTTTGATAGTGGTTTCAGAGGTGAAGACATTTCTGCAAGGCAATGATATTAGACCAGGAGCACTAAGCATCAGTGGTTTGTGGTCTTGAAATTATGCCCTTTAATGAGTGGCAGAACTTAATATCCTTAGCTTACCAAGAAGAAATACAAGACGTAATTTAATTGTGGTCTGTAAAGTGCCAACATGTGAAGGAGAAACCTAATTTTAATAATAATGTTTTAACTGGAAGGCTAAAGCCACAAAGATCAAGTGACTAGAAGTTTAAAGAATAAAAATATAAATTATGGGAAGAGTGCAACTATTTAAAGGTATTAAAAATGAAAACAGCCAGTAGACACAGTAAATTCTCAGTGACTTTAGCTGAGGTTCTGTGTCTTTCTGAGGTCACTGTAGTTCAGCGATTACAGATCTGGGCTCTGGGATCGTTGTGTGGAAGTTGTGTGATCTCATTTTGGCAAATGGTCCACTCTGATCTTTTGCTGTTTTGGAGCTGTCTGTAGGTAGGTTATTAAAACACTGGATGAGGTGGCCAGATTTCAAATGCCTGGTTTGGATCTCCTCTAGGTTTTGTTTGCAGACTGGTACCACCTGCTTCAGAACATTTTTTGAGAATCAGTGAATTTGTCACATTGGTTCCAGATTTCTTGTTTATTTGCTGAACGACAGGAATTCTGAAGTGGAAGGTAAAGATAGAGGTGTTGCCAAGAGTCTGTGAATTAATTGTGGCAGCATAGGGTAAATCAAAGCAGGTTGTTCTTTGTTAGGTTAAGCCTTTAATTGGAGCTTTGGCTACTTTGTAGATGTTTGAACAACTGCAGAAAAGTTTTCGTGGTTATTAGTATTTTTCCCCAACACACAGTTTTTATAATATCCAAACTTTGGGTAACAGAAGAGGAAAACTGAGTTTCCAAAAAATAAAAAATATAAACCTGATGTAAGCAGTTACATTGGTGCATGAGTCCTTTTTATCTTACTACTTCATGCAATATATTACTTATTTTTTCTTTAATGAATTGATTCAGAACGTAGAAATTAGACAAGCAAGAGACAGAAAGGTTCATTAAATTGCTTCTAGTAATATTGTCTTCAGGAGAGGGCTTCTCCCCAATACATTTGCAGTGTTGACCAAAGATTTGAAGTGTTTATAGAATCACAGAAAGGCTTGGGTTGGAAGTGACCTTAAAGATCATCTAGTTCCAACTCCTCCATCTTTCTTCTATCTCTTTCCTTAAAAGCTTCAGAAAAATATTCAACCTTTATCTGCAAAAATTATTGGTCTGAATCTGCTGCTTTTTTCCCCCCCCTTGCTGTAAGCTCTAGTGCCGAGTTGTGGATTTTTTTTTTTAATACCTTACCTTTGGAATTTGTCCCAGGTTTCATTATAATATTCTGTCAAATAGAGATCTGGGTCTAAAAAAAAATAAATTAAAAAATCGCTGTGACTTGATAAGCAATTGCAGCTCTGCAGTATTTCTACAAGAATTGCAAATATTTCAGAGGCCTTGTTGCAAGCGTGTCAATGTATATGTTATAACAGTGTTATGACTATTGATCTGCTTGTTCCCAAAGAACTCTTTACCACTCATGAACCAAAGTTTTCCCTGCAGTATAATTCTCCTGAAGTCAATTAAGTTGAATTGTATCTTGAGTAGATTTTGTTTCTTCTGTGGAACCTCTTGGGCTGTGTGTATTTTTTAGGGGTGATCTGCAGTAATTTAAACTGCTGTTAGGAGATAATTTATGTGCATGTTTTTCTTTGTTTATTTCTTCCTGAAATCCATCAAGAAGGAGAATGCTTTGAGTCAACATTAAATTTTAAGTTAATCTCTGAACTGACCAAGACTAAGAGGATTTTCAGTTAGGTAGTTTGGTGTCTTCAAGCTTCAGGTTCTGAAATACTAAGTTTTGTCTTGATTGAAACAAGGTCTTAGGAAAGCCAAATTTGGCATCTTCATGAAGATCAATTTCTTGAGAACATAAGGTGGCCTGTGACTATCAGTGCCAGATGAGCCTTGGTTGCTATACTGTTCCTACTCTGTTTCAACTTAGTTGTTGCTCCTCTGCTCATTTTAGTGGTGTTATTCTTGCCTTCCAGCAGTGTGAGCAAGAAGAATCATGCCTGGTCTCCCCCACATCATTGTAGAGACTTTATTTATGTAAGTAGCATAAATGTTGAGAATATTAGGCATATTTGTCATTGCTGCTGAGAAAATCAAAGCTTTTTTTCCCCCTCTGTTGAATTACAGCTGATTTAATGGTAGCTCTACTACCGTGGCCTCAGAGGGTGATGATCAATTCTATCTGTAAAAGTTGTTTTTCTTCCCCAGGCACTGAATTTAAAAAATAAGACTAAATTTTGTGTCTGGAAAATTTCTGAGAAACATTTGAGCAACCCTCAGTGAAATTAAAGCATGTTACAAAATATATGAAAACTTCTTCACTTGCCAGTTAGAAAGCAACCATCCTCTATGGCAAACCTGGCTTGCTTTTGTCAGTAATTAGCTGATGTTTCAAAGTGAAAGTCAGAAACACTTCTAAAAAATAGTTTCTGAATGGCTTTTACTTGGGCAGTTGTATTTGTCTAAATAAAAAAAAAAAATAAATAGAAAAAGGAGAAAATAGGTGTATTCCAGTTTCCATTACTTTTGCCTCATTCACGTAGATATTGTTTAGGACCCAATCCTAGAACTCTCAGGGACATAAAAGGCCATATTTTAAAGGGTTTAGAGAAGAGAAATCTTTTACCATAGCAGGAGTTAAATTTCAGTGTCTTTATATGAATAAAGAAAATTAGTATGAATTTTGGAAGAGTTAAGAAGCAAGGAGGATGATTTTGGATCACTTGTTTGATAAATGGGACAAAATAACCATATATTTTTGTTTTGGTTTGGTTTGGTTTCTTTTTCTTGAATGGAAAGCTAGCAAATACTTTTTTTTTTTGAAATTATAGTGTTTGAAGTTAATCAGAGAAATAAAGGAGGGGCTGATACTTTTCTTGTTGCTTGCAAATTGTAAATTGCAGTTATTTGCAATCATGCTTGTAACTGGCATGGGTTCATGTGCATAATCAGCTGCTTTTTGAATACATGTTCTATTGTTCTGTTTTATTTATGGATTCAGTTGTGATGAGAAAGACGTTATGAAGCTGTTTGGATGAATTCTTGGAACTGTCTTTTAAGAGGTTTGAAAGTCAGAGAGTGCCTGGAGTTTGGCATACAAACCAGGGCTGTGGGTAGCACACAAAATTTAGATTAAGAAGTTGAAGAAATTTCAGCTTCAAAATGGAAGGTCAAATTCTGGTTTTGGACTTTGAGGTTCACGAACCAGCAAAATTTTTTACTGACACAGACTTTCTGTTTGGTTGAAATACAGCCCGATCCAAAAGCCCTTAGGTCAGGAGTCATCCCACCTATTTCAGCATCTGGATCTGTTACCGGTCTGATCTGACCCACTCCTGGTAGAACGGAAGGCTGAATTTCTACCTCCAGTCTCCTTGCATGAACGATGTGGCAGAAGACTTTTGGTGATAATTATCAGTGTTAACCTTCTGCTTGGTGCTACGTTTATCATCATAGAATCATAGAACGCTCTCAGTTGGAAGGGACCCGTAAGGATCATCGAGTCCAGCTCCTGGCCCTGTAAAGGACCATCCCCAAGAATCCACCATGTGTCTGAGAGCATTGTTCAAATGCTTCTTGAGCTCTGTCAGGCTTGGTGCTGTGACCGCTGTCCTGGGGAGCCTGTTCAGTGCCCAGCCACCCTCTGGGTGAAAAATCTTTTTCTAACATCCAACCCAAACCTCCCCTGCCACAGCTTCAGGCCATTCCCTCAGATCCTGTCACTGGTCACCACAGAGAAGAGATCGGTGCCTGCCCCTCCTCTGCCCCTCACGAAGTTGTAACTGCAGTGAGGTCTCCCCTCAGTCTCCTCTTCTCCAGCTGAACAGACCAAGTGCCCTCAGCTGCTCCTCACATGGCTTCTCATCAAGGCCCTTCATCCTCTTCATTGCCTTTTCTTTGGACACTCTCTAATAGCTTTATACCCTTCTTATATTGTACCATCCAAACCTGCTCACAGGCCTTGAGGTGAGGCCACCCCAGTGCAGTTATGTGCCAATGCCGTCAGAAGGGATGTCAGACTGCTCAGGAAAGACTCATCCTGTGTTACTGGTTCCAGTGTCCCACTTGCTGAATCCACTTGAGCAATGCTCTTTGAGCCTGCTCTTTATAAAATCTTTGGTTTTCCCTCCACTTTTGATCTGAATCTTCTTAAATTGCTTCATTTTCTGGGAAGGCATTAGTTATGTGTTTGTAAATATACCATGATGCAGGACTCCAGTCTTTTTGGGACCACTGACAATGCTGAACATACATAATTGTCATTTCCCTCTTTTCTCAGTGACAGATTTTTTTTATTTTTCCTATGTACCTTTTAATGAAAGCAATATTTTGGCTGAAAGCAAGAGACAGGAGATGAACTTTAACATCACTCAGTTCTTGCTGGATCTCTGTGGAAAGCACAATGAGTATTTTTGTGTGCATAGTAACGTGCACAGAGTGTGCTGCCTTCTAAGCCTTGTGTGGGAAAGTGCCTTTTGCTCAGACTTCCCACATAAACAAACTTCTTTACTTGGGTCTTCCTCCCTCCTCCTGTCCAGTGAGAATCATTATTTTAACTCTATTTTGTCAGGTCAATCACCGTGTTCCACAGAAGGGAATAGATCTCCAGAAGATGTGCATCTGGCAGAACAACACTGTGCCATATGCAGCTGCAAACCCTTTCTAGATAGGGTTAAAATTCAGCATCAGCTCTCTAAAAAATAATTAGTTTTTCAATAAGAAGCAAATAAACTGGTTGGTTAGGTACTATGCAGGGAGCTTTTGATTAAAAGATGTTTAAATCTGATTCTCTCAACTGTCAAGGAATTGAATTCATGAATTATGTTTGCTACAGTTGTTGGTTTTTTTAAAGTATCACTGTGAAGTTCTCTTTGTGCAGTGCTGTAGGGGATGGATGGTAGCTTCTGACAGATTCAAACACAGCTGGCTGAGACCACTGCTGGTGATGGATGAACAATGTCTCTGTTAATGCCTTTTATGCATAAATGATGGGCTTGCTTTATTTATTTATAAGATGTATCCAATTACACATCTCAGAGCAAATGTCCACTGTTCAGTAAAGCACACAATATTGGCATTAAAAAGACAATCCCTGGAATCAGTGATCAATGCATTTTCCTCATTCTCTGGAGAGAGACTGAAATAAGAAGTAAACCTAAAATTCATCAAATTCGAGTAGTTCTTTTGGGACCTAATCCTTATCTGGAAGAAGTGATGGAAACTCAATGAGGGATGCTGTTGTCTCTGCTCTGGCCACTAGCAGAGCACCACATTCACCTGAGATTTTGCTTCCATTTGGCCTGGATGGATCAGTCCCACCTGTACAGCAGCTCAGAGTCGGTCATCCCACAGTGATGGTTAAAGTTCACTTGGCTGTAACCTGCTGGGATGTGTTTTGGTGAAGTGAGCCATCCTAATTACTCAGAGTGAAAGGGAATTAATGGTTTTGCCCTTCATGTAGCTTCAGCATAGGGTTTTGGGTGCTTTTACAGTGTGTCTGTGTGTGTTTGTACTCATGAGTGGATCCAATTTAGAACTTGAGCTTTCTAACCAACAGCAGAAACTTCACAGTGTAAATTAGGTTAGTTTCTTTTATCAAGTAGGTTAGGTATATTCTGAAATACTTCTTAGTATTTTGTTACAAAAGAATTAGTCTGGATTAAGGTGGGTGTGCAGATAATCAGCATTTATCAAACACTTAATAGTCAGCATAAATCAAACACTTTTAGACCTGAGATATGGTTTGGCCTCTTGGAAGACACCTGACTCAAGTAATGGTGGGGTAAATGCATACTTGTCTTTGGTTTGTATAGAATAGCAAATGCACTGTAAATTCACACCTACTTTTCTGATAACTTACTGGTATAGAAGTGGCTTGAATTACAGTTATGGCATGAATTGATAATGTAGCCGAAACCTGAATGTTCTGACTTAGCAAGAATTCTCCCATCCATTCCTGGATTCCAAATGAAAACATTTGGGAAGTTGTGGAGCAGAAGCCCTGAGACAGTGAGCTGGCATGCAGATGGAAGTACAGGAAGCAGCTGAGCTAAGATGTGTTTGCTGTTCTCACAGGGGTGGTTGCTGTTTGGCTTTGGCACTTTTATGTTGTCCACTTTGGCACTTTTATGTTTCCTGGTGGTGGAAGCCCAGCAGTGGGTTTGGCCCCTTTCCAGAGGCACTGGAGAGCAGGCCTGCCTTATTCTTTGGTTTGAACTGCTGGAAAGTGTACCCAGTGTGTTTGTTTCTCATTTTGTCTTGCTGGCTGTCTCTGAAATGTGGTGTTTTCACATCGGATGTGGTAGTTCCGCAAGAATTTATATTCACAACAAGGTTTAGCAAGACAGAATTGTGACTACCAGGCAAATCATTTAGAGTTCGGTTTGGTTTCTAGGAACAGAGGCTTACTAGTTATTTTTCACTGGTTTCTGTGCTATTATGTTGTTGTGATAATCTTGGCAGGAATCTGTCACTCTGTGTTGGTATAATTGAAACTTGTTTTCCCTGAGGAATCACTCTGCTGTTTGTTTTATTTGTTTGTTGACATTGACAGAGATCCTAATGGCTTTTAAAACCCAATTTGTGCATCACTGAATATCCTCCAAAGAGGAAAATAAAATTGAATTTATCAGTAAAATAGGGTCCCCCATGCAATGCTTTGTCTGGGTCTTGGGCTCCACCTGAGTACCCAGATGGGGTTCTGGAAATGGTTTGGGGAGCTGCATTTTCTGATTATTTATAATTCTGTCTTCAGGGCTTTCGTCATTAAGATACTTGGAAGGATAAATGACAATAAGTTGTTTAGGGCATCAGTCTAAGTTGCCCAACTTTGCCTTGTGAGAAATAAATTATCTTTAGCTTTTATTAAAAAGGAAGTTAAGATAACAAAACAATAACTACAGTGAAATTTCCCTTTTGGGAGGGTATACATGATGGTATCATTTATTATTGTCATAAATCAGGGTAATTAAATGTTTAGATTTTTTTTAAATGTATGATATCAAAGTGTTTATGCATTTATTTTGTTTTAAGCCTTTGAAGAACTTCAGTGAGACTGTTTGGACTATTTATGTTCATGATGCCTTGCTGAATTGTGATTATGGATTCATGTGTGTCTTGTTGCATGCCATGCTCCAGAGGAACATGCACACAAATAGATGATGAGGCACACGGCAGACATTCAGGAATGTAGAAGAAAGGATGGGTTTCTTTAAGCCTAAAGAACACAGGGTATTTTTTTTAACTCCCCCAAAGATGTGGGTTTGCAGTGGATGAAGATTCAGATATTTTTTGTTTTAGTGAAGTGATTTAGACCATCTCTAATTGCCTTTTGACACACTTTGTTGTCATTCAAGCGCATAGGGATTGCCCAGGTTTCAGAGAACTCTGACTGTGAACGTCATGAGGAGATAAGTTTGGAAAATACTGCTGATTTTAAAGGTTATCTGTCAGTTTGTATATATACAGCTATGAGCCAAACTAATCTGACCTCAAGCCAGAGCTGTAATATAATAACACTGCCTTTCTTACTGTGTATCTCCTTTGCAAATCTCCCTGACATTGATAGCACTATAATAATAATAATAGATCTGCAATATTTATGTTACCTCTCCTAAGGAAGTGTTCTAATGTGCCTTGGAAAATTGGGTAATTAGTGTTATCTCCTTTTTTACAGAAGGTAAATTAGAGGTGCAGAGAGAGAACCCTGACTCCCACCTCCTTGTTCTCACTGCTTGGTTCAGTAGTACAAATCTTGACCATATGTACTTTCACTCTGATTTGTACTTTCTATTGCATTGCAGTGCCTAGAACAAGGATTTTGGCTACTGGTGGTGCATCCCACAATAAAAAGATCTTACAGGTAAGTAGAAAATTAAATCCTGAACTGAACTTGCAGTTACATCTCCATTTTTACTTTGCTGTACCAAATCCAAATCACTGCAGCTGCAGAGGAAGGTGTGGATATGGAATTGTGACTCTGCTGCAGGTCTTTGGGGTTTTTCTTCAGGTTTAGTGTGAAAACCTTTAGCCCAGTGCTAATTTTATATTGAACTTAGAGGTTTTTTTAGTTTCATGAATGTGTATCTTAAGCACTGGTGATTTCCAGGTCTCATCACTTACATCAAATCAATCAGCAAAGAAATCAAGAAGAAACTTCTTATATAATACCTGAGATTTTTTTTTATCATTCAGGTCAAAGTTGAGCCATTGGCTGCTTTAAACTGAAGGGGAGTTACACTGTTGTTAAACCCTGCAAAAACCCAACCACAAAGAAACAAACAAACAAACACCCTCATAGAAACCTCAACCCCCTGTCCTTGTGTTACTTATTAGCATCATATCATATACTGGGAGGAAGCTACACTTTTGTATGGTCGTTCCTCTCTCTTCCCAGCCTCCTCTTTTGCTGCTGTTGCTGCACATCCAGCCTGGGTAAGATCCTTCATCCATCTTCTGGAGAACAGAGAACCGTTTGCTCTCTGTTTCTGCCCACTGAGACTTGGCAAAGCCTCGCTCACAAATGGAGAGAGGCCTCTCACCTGGCTTTCAACAACACAGAGCGAGACATCTGGATTGGGATTCATCCTGCCCAAATCCAGTCACCTGTGATGTGATGTCTGTTTACGATCTGTCAACCCTGTAATAGTCGGGGGAGATCCCGTCTGTTGCAATGCAGAGGAAAACGGATGGTGTTTTAACTTAACAAATGTAATTGTCTCCCTCTGGGTGATCTGAGGAGCTTTCTGGGCTCTGAAGGCTGCCTTGACAAGCTCCCCTTTAATCACAGGCTCCAACACTGACCTGGAGGTAGACATGTACACCAGGAGTCCTAATCTTGGGCCAGATCTTATCACTGGTGATAGTGAACACAGGGTGAAATGTTTTCTGGGGATTCCAATCCCTTCCCGTCAGCTCCAGAGAGTCGAGGCCAGCCTCAGCTGCACACCATTCTCTTTGACAATTGCAGTCAATTCTCTGCTCCACAAAGCCTGAGCTGGATTAAATGGAGATCGAAGAGCGAAAAAGCAAAAGGCTGTTTTCTCCTAAGGCATCTAAACCACATGTGTGTGTAACTGCTGGTTGTACAGCTGATTGAGGAGCAGCAAATTTGGCATGTTTTGCCTGCAGATGTCACTTCTCTTCACCTGCTTTGGTTACTTTGCCTAAGAATGTGACATTGGAAAATTAACTGATTGGTTAATTGCTTAAAACATTGGTCCTTACAGGAGTAATTCTGCTGAGGGTACATCAGGAAAGATTGGATTCACAGATGAGTTTGTTTTTAAAGCTGTATTTCCAGTTTGGGTGCCAGGAGGATCTCCTTGCTGTGGAATGGAGGCAGAGAAATGAATGTTCTTAAAATACGTAATTTGGTAACATCCACAGCTGAAAAATCATGGGGTTGGGAGAGTGGTGGCTGGGGTGCCTGCTCTTCACGTATAACAATTCAGCTGGTTTTAAAACTCATTAGAAGTGCCTTAAAATAATATGATCAATACAGTGTCATTCATTTAATTCAATCACTGGTTAATTGGATCTTTCTTTTTAATTTAATCAAAACCTCAGAAACCATATCAGTTGCATAAAGAATAACAGCTTCCACCCTTATCATGGTCAATTTTGGATAATTTGTTCCAGGGCTACAAAAGACTATCATTTAATTAATCAACGTTCAGTAACTCCTATATTTTACACCACAAAGGAAACAACTTAGGAAAATCTGTTAAAAAAATTTAGTAGAGCAGCTTTCTTCACAGTTCCAGGAAGCTTTTTATAACATATGTGGTGCTTGATTAATGACCACATGGAATACAGTGAAATATCTTAAGCAGTAGAACCTCTAACAGTGTCCTTTAAAATTATTTGTGAGAGATACCACAGTTCCAAATGACTTATTAAATATATGGACTTAGAATAATTTTTATTTTAGAATTGTGGTAAAAAAAAAGTTATTTGTTAAATTGTTAAAATGTTATTTGTAGTATTGCAGCACTTCTTAGCAATCAGTATAGAGCTGCATTGTATGAGGCTCTGCAGAGATGAAAAAACAAAAAATTGTTGTCCAAAAGGACAATTTAAACTTAAGACAAGAAATGCCTACTAGAGATGAGGTAAAGATGCAGGTGGGAAATGTGTTGAAACAAGGTGGTAGCGTTGGCTGGCAGGATGGGCAGTGGGACTAGAGCTCTGTGACCGTATAATTTCCAGAGGACTTTTTAATAGACAACCATGATTAATTTTTCATTTGTCCTCTAGCATTGAAGCTCATGTGTTGCTCAATGCTTGCTTGCAAATGAAATCAGCCAATCCTGACTTGTCTGTCTTACTAGAAGAGAGTGATTTAAGTGTATAAGCTCAGGCTTTCATTGGGTTCTAGTTAGCAAACAGCTACTTTCATTTAAATTGTGAAAATCAGTGATTTTCAAAGGTTTTGATTTGAAGATTCTCCACAAAACTTCAGAGAAAGAAAAATCCTTTAGAAATTTCACATACTATATATTTCTATAGGTGATATGGATTGTACTTTTTAGTCATCTTTTATGAAGCCCTGGGGTACATCAGCAGCAGGGTTATAAATTCCAGGGTCAGGGTTACCTTGCACTAATCCAAATAGTTTGGAATGCTGGACATTCTGGTCTTATTTTAGACTCAATTGCATGGATTTAAGTCAGGTGTGACACTTTTTCCTTTGGCAAAAGTAATAAAACCAGCACAAGTTTTATCTGAATTGTTGCCTGCTTCTTGCATTGCTCAGCCTGAGGGGCACCTGCAGTCCTAGAAGTGATGAAACCAAAATGGAAAGCATTTGTTGACAAAGTTCTTGGAAAGGAGTTATTGAACCTCCTATGTCCCTATCCAAATATGTCTTAATTTCCCCCGTTCTGTATTGTTTTTCTAAACCTAAACTGTGGGGAAGAGCACATGTACTCAGCGGATGTGAGGTGCTGATGGTGTTGATTTCAGTGCAGAACAATGTGTGGTCGAATAACTTTAGTATCTGTTGGATACCATAATAAATTCTTTGCCTGTAAAATTTTATTTCTATTACTCAAGCCAAGTGTCTCAATATATCTTCATAGCTAAGGTTCCCTTAAAAATAGGAAAACTGATAAATTTAGACACTATGTAATCAGCTCTTGTGTCATTCTCCCTGCTGATCCTAATAGGATGGGAATGGTGGAGATGAAGAAGAAAGGTTTAGCAGGCCTTCGTATTGCTGGAGGTTAATTTTATCCAAGCTGAGAACTGAGGAGTTATGACTGGTTCTTCTCTCCTTCCTTCCCACTTGAATCAGCCATAACACGATGGAAGAAAACAGGCTCCAGTTGTGGGTTCCTGAGCAGGTCTCCTTGCCGTGATGTAAGCCTTTAGCATGGGCTGATTGTGTGAGCTTTTGAGGGATGACGCTTGAACCCAGTCTCCTCTGAGCTTGTAACCAAGAGATCTGGAGAGAAATGGGACTTCATTTTCTGGCTGCAGTCACCTCTCTAGCTCAGAATTACCAATACCCTGTTGTGTGACAAGTTCAGGCCTCATTGTTGTCTGCAGTGCTTCTTTCCACGGGTTCCTGAGTGCTTGACTGGGCCTTGGGACAGCTGCTTGTTTTCCTGAGCAGTGATGGAGGATTTCTTTTCCCTTTGTGTTTCATGGATGCTTTGATGCTCCTCAGGTCCTGTCTGATGTGTTCAGCGCGCCCGTGTTCACCATCGACACCGCCAACTCTGCTTGTCTGGGAAGTGCTTACAGAGCAATCCATGGTAAGGCTGCCAGGAGACGCTTGTGAGCAGTCAGGGAATTTAATTTCACTTGGTTAATACTTGGGATTAACGTTGCTGAACATGAGGGGGGAGTAAAGCTGTGCGCGTCTGACTGGAAGGTCCCACAGGTCAAAGAGGGATTTTGCTCTTAGTACACTTGGATTAGGCCAGAGAATATCATTGACATCATAATTCCAAGCCTGGTGGCTGCTTCTCAGCCAAGGGATGGGGTGTGGGAAGTGTTGGTACTGTCCAGGGAAGGTCTAGGACCTTCACATATTGAGTTGCTACATCCATGGAGGAATACAGCCAACTGAAGGTCCTGGTGTAGCCTGCTGCCCTGGTTTGTGGACTGGGCTGTAAACTGGGTTGCTGAAATCGCCAAACCAAACAAAAGGTTGATCCCACAAAGAAGATCTATGAGGGCAGGGACAACAGGACTAGTAATACTGCTGGCCAGTATTAAACTTACATTTATATCTTCCAGCTTTTAAACATCAAGTTGAGGGACATGCATGGCGTCCTGGGTTCCATGCATTTTCTCTTGTAAAAGCATAAATCTTGGGATACTTTTAGGTTCACCAGTCATTTTGCTTCACCTACTGTAAAACAACAGTCCAAGCACCAGGTTTTATATGTTAATTAACTTATTAACATAATTAATGCATGCAGGTGTGTGTTGAGAGTGGGCTGTCAGCTATTTAAGACTTGAATCCCAACCATGAAATTTTATTCATGTATTTTTAAATGGTTTCTAATATCTTACAGCTAAACAATTCAAGGAGTGTGGAAATCCTTGTTTAGGTCATCTTTAGTTAGCCTCAGGTTTTTTTGATTAGAAGCTTTAGGATTTGGGCTTTAAGACCAGGGTATCTTCTCTACAGGTTCATGTAAGACATGGGTAACTTCTCTACAAGTTCATGGCTAACTTCTCTACAAGTTCGTGGGATTGCAACAAGCATGGCAAGGATAGCATCAGCCATCAGAAGAAATCAGCCAAGTTTTAATTTTAGAAGCAAATTCTGCTGTCACATTATAGCATCTAAAGACTATATGCTGTCTTGCATTTGAAAACAGCACAGAAGATTGCACAACCAAAACTTGGGTTGGTGTGTTTAATGCACACAGCATGCTCTCCTCTTTATTTCCAGAAAAGGCACAAGGGTTCTGTCAGGCCAGGTAGGCTTTTGCAGGACAGTGGAAACACTTGGATTATCTGTATATTTGAAGCTACAATGAAACCATTTTTGCACCTTACGGGTCGAGTTTCCAAACTGTTTTTCTTTATACTCAAACTTTGCCTGCTGCTTCAGAAGCCTCCCGGCACCTAATGCTGCAGGCAAATTTTTTGTCCTTGAATGCATGTGAAATGTGGAGCCATCATTAAAGTTTGTGTGGATATTTTGTGTGTGTGGGAGATGTGTATTCCCTCTGCCAGTTTGGCATATGAGATGTGGAGGCTTGGCTGACAGAGCGTTTGAGCGAGGATTTCAGATGCCATGCTGATGGAGGGACTCCTCGGCTCATGTCCTCTGCCAGCCAAGCCCCAGGGGGTTTGCTGTGTGTGTTCCTAAATGGCATTTTTGATTGATGCCTTCAGCTACCTCCCTCTTGGCCAGGCAAAGGAATTGAGGAAAAGTGAGGACTTACTATTATAAATGAAATACTGATGGCAAGGGCTCTTTAATAATATTACAATGTGCATCTGGGGTGTTTCACAGTTAGCCTGGGGTTCTTAGCAGGTGTACAGGGAGCTCCTGAAATGCTGTGATTTGCTCACAAAGCAAAATGCTGTGGTAGCAGAACTCCCCTATTATTCTGCTTCCTTACATATAAATATATTTAAAAATTTGTACTATATTTTCTTGAAAGTGTTTTCACTTCTCTTCATTTTTATGTTTAGTCACATTTTGTCCTTGAATCCCTTGCTTCCACTTATTTTCACTGCTGTTTACTGTATTGTTGTAACTATAAATAATTACTGATATTGTTGAGTAGCATTTCTGCTGCTTACCTATTCCCCAGGGTACGAATTGAGTGATTGGCAAAAACTCAATCACAGAGTCCCCACTTCCCAGGCTAGCTCATAGGAATGTAAGATATTCTGCCATTTATCCTTCAATCCTGAATGCTGACCTGACCAGGGAAGATCAATATAATGTATTAATTTGCTAGGGAGTCAAGGCACATCCCTCATTGTGTTTTTTTGCATTGATCAAGATTGTGATTCTCATTGCAGGACTCGTAGATGAGAGGAATGTGTCCTTGGCCGATGTCGTGAAATTAGCAGCGGAGCCCAGATTGGCTGTTACACCCACCCCAGGGGCTGAGGAGGTGAGCAAGCTTGGGAATACCATTTTTGTTTTCATTTCTTGTCTGCTTCAAAATGTAGTGGTTTGCTAATTATTCTAGTAAAATGGATGAGTTTAGGAAAAATTTGGTTACACAACTCTTATTCCTTGTTGTGAAGACAGATTTGATTTTGGGAGATCTTTGGTGTTGTAATGATGATAATCACTGCAATAACCTGATCCCACCATCCAGGTCTGTGAGAGTGAATTTTCCTAACAGGGCATGACCAGAGAGCAAAATCTCTTCCTTAAGGGATAGAAAAAGTTATAAAATAGGTTGAATTTGGATACAGGTCAGTCAGGTTGTAACTGATAGTCTTGACAAAATAGTCTGGACTTGTTTGCAGCAAGCAGCATGGAAAGAGGGGTGGTGACTGTGCTTTCGGGCTTATTGGAAAACATCTCCAAAAATCTTTCCTGTCTGATTGTAAACAGTGGTCAGCAATTGTATATAATCACTGGTAGCTCCCACTTGGAAAACATGCCAGCTGGGAGGGTTCAGTAGGCACAGGTCTTTGGTGCTGTGCCCATCCTGTGAATTTCAGCACGTCTGAAGGTGAGGCTTGTGCCTTATGGCCCACGTAGACAAAGCAGAAGAGATACTCATTGTTGGTAACTATGGGATTCCAGCCCTTGTAAAACCCAGGAAGGAATCATTGTCTCAGGCTCTCCAGTGCAGCCCTGCACGTCTCACTCGCAGCCAAAGGCTTTAGTTTACAGCGGCTTTTGAAATATAACACGCAGTAATAAATAAACAATACAATATAGCAAGATTCCTAGAGAACATGTTTAAATAACAAAGGTGAATCTCACCAAGGTCTTCAGCTGTGCAAAAACTTCTTTTACATCAGCACAGCCTTACACACTCCACCATTTATGAGATTTGGATGTGCCCTAACTACAGGCAACAAGGTTTTAAAGCTTTTATTTAAACTGGGAAATTAATGATCTGCCAGAACTACTAACTCCCAGCTACATGTGTAGAGGAGCACCAGATATCATCATGAGTAATAATAGAAATGATCATGCTGTATTGTGCCTGCCAGCGTATTATTTAATTATTAACTGAGATGGAGGAGCTCAGTAATCGAATAGAAGTCCCCTTCAGAAATATTAAGACATTGAATAATTTAAACTTGATTGATCTGATCTCATTTACTCAACCTTCCTCCCTCATTTTAAAAGATAAAATAATTAACAGCAGTGGCCTATGCCACGTGTGTTGCAGCTGAAGCTCTCTGCAGGGAACACACCACAGGAGCAGCTCCCTTGTGTCTGATTCAACCTCACGTTGCTGCCCTGTTCCCCCCCCCAAAATGCTGTGTGCTCAAAAGCTGCCAGCCTGGCTGGGGTGGAGGTGGGGAGAGCTCAGAGACCTGCTTTTGACCCCCTGGTGCTGCTTCAGCTGTAAAAATCAAGGGCAGGGAATACAGCTGTCACTCACAGGGGCCTTGCAAGCACCTTGTACCCCTGCAGGGGCCAAGCAAACCTGACTGGAGAGATTGCCAGGGAATTCATCTACCTCTTTCTATTTTGCTGTCTACATAAAATGGCCTGGAAGCTAAAAGAGTTAATTATCTCCTTCTCAATACTTTCCTTTTCCACATGGTTAGTCCTGGCTCTCCTTGCACATCTTTTCATTGGTTTTAAATGATGTACAGTAGTGAATTGTTGCCCCAGTAGATAGGAGTGAATGACAGGGAAGTAGTGGCCAAACAGCATGGGAAGGAATAACCATTCCTACTCTTTAGCTTAGCTTTCCAGCTTCATTCCATTAAAAGCAGCTTCTTGCAATTACATATTCCACGCCATTTCTTTTTCTTCCTGCCTTATAATTTTGCAGTTGATGGTGGATTCCCTGGCTAGTTTCATGGCTGTGAAACTGCAGAAAGCCAGAGGGCCTGTCAGTAATACACTGTGTTAGCATGAACAGTGCAATAAAAATTCATAATGCAATGAGTCAGTTTGATTCTGTTTTATACAGAGCTGCATCTCCCTGTCCATCCAATTTCATTCTGTTGAGGTTAGAGCCTTTCACTTAAATGATAGTTCTTTTTATAAACTTCAAAGTCGTCCCGAGGTTAAGTCCTGTCTTGCTGAGGAGCTCTTCTGAAAGAGTCTGGCTCACCAATGTGAAATTCCCCCAACCACTTCTTTACGTTTTTTGGACGGCTACAGCTAGATCTTGGCAGGGTGGATAAAAAACAGGTCATAACACAGCAATCTGCTCTGGTTTCATCCTTTCTTCCTGGTATAGGTTGGAGACAACATGTGTTAGATCATTGGAGAGAGGAAAACCTCCTATAGACAGAGGTCAAATGCGACAGTTTGATGTAGCTTCTCCTTCATTGCCAAGGCCTATGCCCGCAGTAGGGGTTTCCAGGAACCAAAAATGCAAAAAGCGTTTCTTTGATTTCTGAGGGATCATTTGTGATAATGAATGTGATTTTAAAAAGCAAGGGCAGGGCGCACAAAGCAGCTCTTCTGGTTCAATTAAACTGATGGGCTGGTAAAATAGAATAAAGTCACAAGATGGGGAACATAGAGCTTGTGGTGGGCAATGAATCAGTAGTTAGTGGAAACTGAAGTCTCAAAAGTTCCAACTTGCCTGGCAACAATGTGACTTTGTCCTGTGGCAGACCATCCTGCCTTGAAGAGACTGTTTCAAAGAGGATGAATCCCTCTCTGTGGGTATGACCCCAGTCTCTTAGCTGGACCTGATTTCCCAGTATTTTTTGTAGTATATGGGTATTAATCTGAGCTTTTTTCTAATTCTGTCAGTACCCAAACAGGTCATGAGGTGTTCTGGTGGAAATCACTGTGGTGATAGTCCATGGTCATTCACTCAACCAGCTCAAGTCAGTCATCTGTGGGTTAATTTGATGAATCCTTCTTCCTTTTTTTTCAGAATAGCAAAAATTAAAGAGTCATCTCACCTCTCTGGGGCCTCCTCTCTCCTCCGAGGAAAAAGATTAATCAGAACCACTAAGCATGACAAAAATAACCAAGAGATTCTAGAGCAATAAATATATGTTAACAGACAGAAATAATCTGTTATTCCAGCATTAGAATTCAGATCTATTTTAGTAATCTATTAAAACAGGGATGGTTGGCTAGTTGGTTAATTAAGCAAAAATAAAACATGAGAGAGAACATGATTGTCTGGGAGTTGGTCACTTGTGTTTATAGAAGCTGTGTGCCTGTGACATAGCGCCAGATTGGTTGTGATATTGTCCTGTGGGATTTTGTAGGGAGAAGGCATAGAGCAGCTCACTACCTCTGGATGTGTGATTTTTGATTGCATTATTGACTCTGCTGAGGTGTATTAATCTTGCAAAAATTCAGGAAGGGAAAATGTAAACCTAACAGGTTTCCTTGACTTTGGCGAATTGCCTTGTAAGTGGGTGGATTTATAGAAGTGACCCTATTACCCAGGAAGGTTATAATGACCTATTTATTGATTTAAAATAATTATATTTTGTTGAGTTAGATTTTGGAGGGGGGAGGTTGCTTTCTAGAATTGGTTTGGGTTGGTAATTTAGTGCCGAGTAAGTAATAATAATGCAACCACAAAAAATATAATAGGTATTGATAGAAGTTTGATTAAGGTGATTTGTGTAGCCAATAATTTTTTTAACCTATTAAACTGATTAAGATAGGCTTGCAGAATGGATATCTGAAGTAGAGAATGTAATTGTTTCAGGTGTGGTTCCTTGGACAAGTCTTCAGAGTATTTCAAAACACTGTTTCATTATCTCTGCTGTATGACTATTCTTTCTCTGTTAAGAAAGGTGAACAACTGCTATGATTGGAAAAATAAAACAACTCTTGATTTCTTAAGCAAATCTCTATGAGTATTTTGGCTTTGGTTTTAAAAAAAGGAACTTTTCAAAAGTAGCAAGTGTTTGTGAGAGACTGATTAATTTTAATCTATTCAGGGTAGATTAAATGTACTCAGGTAGATTAAAATTAGATAATCATCAGCATCATCTTTGTAATTTGTAAATTTTGAATTGCTCCAGTGATTGGCTAATGGAGCGTTGCAGGAGATAGGAGGATCCCTGTGGATGGTCACTTGTAGTAATAATTTGTAGCTGGTTTTGCTCTTAGAAGGTTGTAGGCACAATGTAAACTGTAAAAGCCCTGTTGGGTACATAGGCTGGTACTGTGGTGAGATGTAGTTTCAGGATGGCACATTTTATTTGTGCTAGAGAACAAGGTAGCATTGTATGAATGCATTTTTCAGAGAGGGCAGGTTAAATTAATCTCTGTTATAATGTATTATTTATCATTAGTATTTTCTTTGGATAGTTGTGGGACTGTCAGAATGTGACCAAATTGTCCCAGGAGAGAAGTTGAGGGTTTGTAAATGAAGCAGTCAGCATACTCTTGATGTTGTGGAGTAGGGTGTAAAGATAAACTGGAGAAAGGGCCATAATTAAGCAAGGACAATTAAATTATGGACAATAATAAGGTTTGTGTTGTGATACATGTAATTACTTTTGTTAAATATCATGGTTTGATAGATTAGGTTTGAGGCTATGACAGAGAGGGAATTTATGTCCTTGGTTTTTATGCATTATTGAGAGTCCTTTATTCCCTTTGGACCCCAATTATAAAAATACATCTATATAATTGCCTCAGGAAAGAGACTCCTGGAACTGCACAGGGGGAGTTGCCCAAGGTTCTGTGCAGGCACTTCAGTCGTGACAGACGTGGAGCATCATCTTCCACAGACACACCTGAGTGCACACTCAGGCCATGCTCTGGGCTCGTGCTGTTTGGCTTTTCTTCTCTGTGTTTCGTGGGAGCTGCACTGCTTCGGCCCCAAACCTCAGCTGTCATGAAAAATACTGCTTGTGAAAAGCTTGAGGTTCTGCTGCACTTAGCAGCTATGATGTACTGGTGGTATTACAGCCAAATTCCCTGAGGAGGAGGAATTAAAGGCTTTGCTTATCCCTCTGAGCTGTGCAGCTTTTTACCCCAAAGAACAGGAATAGAGTACAGGAAATATTCTTAATTATTTGTTTGCAATTTTTTTTCATATGGTCCATAATGCAGGATTCATTTACACTAATGGCTGAGAAGCTTATTGCAAATGCCTGAATTTGCTCAATTAGCAAGCTAAGTGCTTAAGTCCAATAAACAGGAAAAGAAACTGTGTCAGTAAATGTGGTTGTTCATTTATTTTGACACATTTTAATTTAGAGTGACATATTAACAATAATACTTCCCAGCCTTCTGGTAAATGCGTTGTGTGTATTTTGTAAAAATACTGATGGGCAAGTAATAGGGAGCCTGCTTTCTCAGTGCCTGAGCTCACTTACCAGTGCAGCTTTGCTGTGCTGAATCTTTGCTGAGAAGCACTTAGGGTTTATCAAATTTACAGAACAGTGAAGTAAGAAATAGCCAGTCTTCATTACAGATGCTTCAGTGAATAGAGGAGCTGGTTTTGTTTGAAATACTGATGTTCCCAGTATAGCCATAGTTGCCTGCTCAATGTTTTGTTTACTCTGAAGTGCATATTTACCAGAAATGGGAGCAATAATATTCTTTGGGAACATGAAAAGGATATATATATATAATCTGTACTTCTCTGATCCCTCCAGGCCCTCATGTAGTTAGTTAAAAATACCATGCTGAGTAATGTGACATTTCATAATAGTGGTGCATTTTATTTTCTAACCCTGTAAATCTGCATAAACCTCCAGGATCTCAGCATCACTGTCTTGTGGAGAAGAGGATGTGGGGCACACGCATGTTAGATGCCTGGCCTGGGGTCACTGAATGAGTCTGTTGCAGAGGCAGGAGTGAGTAGGATTCTCTGCTTTAATCAGTGGAAAACACTGTAGGACTCAGCCAGTGTGAGATGGCTTTAAAAACCATTTTATGATGCCTTAGCTAACAAACAGTGTCTCTTTCCAGTTGTTGTGCATGCTCCTTCTCTTCTACCCCTTCATATATTTAATCTGTTGTAGAAATGTACTTTATCTTCTATAACATCTGGTTTGTAAAAAGATAGGAGTTGGTATAAACCACTTCCTTCTGCAGAATGTGTCCATTAGGTCACTTCCACCTGCTGTTGTGAAAGGTGGAAATGGGAATGAAGACAAAAATCCAGTTTTCACTGGTCAGGCTTAAACTATCATTCAGGAGGAGGGAAACATAGAAACTGGGTGTTTTGCCATCAGTTGAAAGACAGAACAAAACCCCACTATTTTGTGTTTCCTAGATGAGAAAACTTTGTGATTTCTTTTTTTATCTGTTAAGGTGTGGCTGTTACAGACACTGAGGCTACCACAAGACCTGCAGTACAGAGACCTGCACAGAAACAACCCGGTCTCCTACTACATCCCCGTAGTTTATACCTTAAAAATTCTCCTCCTGAATTTTCATGCATGTACACACACAGTTGTTGGCTGTCCTGAAAAGGATAAAATGCATTGAAATGCTAGATCTGGCTTACTGATGAGAGCAGTAATTCAGTTTGCTGGGTATGATTCATTATGGCTCTATAACCTCTCTGAACCTGGAGCCAGGAGCGAGGCTGCCTTGATTATGAGTCAGTGCAGAGGGCTTGTAGACCAGACTGGCAGCCTCTAGGATTCCCTGTGGCAGGGATATGACCTTATGGCATCCTCCTAAGGACTGCTCGAGCCTGTACCGGACCCTACACTGGCTCCTGGCAGTCCCTTCTTTGTGCTCGAGCCAGCAAATGTGCGAAGCTGTCCTGGTGTGGCTTGTCAAAGTACTGATTTTATTAGAGGGACAGTTGACATCAGAGAGAGGAGATAAGGAGAAAGGTGCATCTCCAAGATCTAGGTGAAGTACAGTTTTTGGTTGGAGCCAGAGTAGAGATTTATTCAGGATTTCTGCTATGTAATAGATCTCACCTATATCCAAAAGCACAGGACATGTTTGAGTGCGGGGTTTTGAATACATTTGAGTCTTGATTCTTCTTTTTATGGTTGTATCAACATTGGATCTAAACCTCCTGGAAAATTCTAGCTAGGGAAATATGAAAAAGCTACTCAGATACTCTGTGTAGTTGTGGATAGCAGCTGGGCCTGCATTTGTCCCCCTGGGCCTGGAATCGGGGAGTGAGGAACATGGCCACGGAGCAAATTATGGATGGGAAAGGTTGTGGCTGTGAAAGATATGAAGGAGAGAAGCAGCTCAAACAGGTAGAGGAGTCCAAGAGGGAGTATGAAGTGCATTTTAGAAGGCCCTGGTCAGCACATTGGCTAAGGAGGACCTGTCTGACTGTGCTGGAGAGCGGCAGTGGGGTGATTAGTGAGGCAGAGGAGGAGGGGACAAATGCACTGATCCATCCTGGGGCAGTGGAGGGAGGCAAGGACAGGAGTTCTGCCTGGGTGATTAGCACAGCTATTACTGAGGGGGCATGTCACACTGGGAGAGGTGACTTTAGCTGAGCTGCTTCTGCTGGAAGTAATGACTTCTGCTTATAGCAGGAACGCAGTCACAATAAGAACAACCTGTGTGTGTCATAAAATTAAGCTGTAAAGGTGATGGTTAAAAGGACTGTGACATTTAAAGAGGGAAAACTCTGCAGCATTTTCATGAGCTAACTGGGGAAAAACCAGCCCAAACCTTCAGGTACCTGTGAACATGCAGCATTTTTCATGTCTGACGATGGTTTTTAACTGCATTGTAATTTAAAAATCTAATTTTTCAATGAGACATATTTATTTCTTTTTTCCTTTTTAGCTCTATTGTCCACTTCTGAAAAGATATGCTGAGCTTGAACAGAGGGTTATCTACAACCCAGTCCCTTCTTGTCTTGTGAAATAGAAGCAAACAAAATTTATATGTGGGCTGAGTGGACTCCCAAGGAGAAGATCAGAAGAGATTTGCTCAGAATTTACTGGAGCTGTTTAAATCATTTCATTCCTCTTTGTAGACAAATAATTTTTAAATGTCTGTGTTTGAGTGTGTTGGTGGGAAAAAATTACATTGTGATTGAAAACCTGATTAAAAAAGCATCATATTGCTCTGTGTGTTTGTGGCCTCAATTTTTCTTAGGTACTTTTCAGACTGTGCTTGCTGTTTTGGAAGAGCTGGGTGACAAAGTCAAGTGCCTTGTTTATGTGAGTCACTCTACCCTTCTCTGTCAGCTTTGATTCCATGTGTTTGGCATGCCAGCCTCTGCATACCTGTCGAGCAAAGTATCTTAATTCCTCAGCTTCTCCTGCTTTAATGTTTTGAGACTATCTTTCTGTTCATCTGTAACTTGGAGATGTTTATGTCTTTGCCTACACAAAAAGCATAAGCACACTGACTTAATCCTAGCTTTCTTTAATATGTGGAGAAGGCTGATTAAAGTCTTTAAAGACTCCCTGGGATCCTCTGAAGAAGGGGAATTCTTGTCGCATGACACTGTGGAAAGCCTGTTGTGTGATAAAACACGATATGGCAGGGGTTTATAGATTGTGGAAAGCACAGAGATCTTAAGTGATGCAAACACCACTGTGCAATGTTTTACTTGACATCAGTTTTGTAAAAAAGAAAATAATAGACCAAACATTGGAAGTTTCACACATCTCTTTTCTGCTTCAAAAAGCAGTCAGTTCACCTGCACACCAGCTTAGGGTTATTCTTTTTCTTCCTCCTCCTTGTCATGGCAGCTAAATTCTCTGTGTCCTGCTCTGCTCTGAACAGGGCAGGAAGGTAATTTTTTTCTTCCACCCCCAGTATCCCATTTCTTTCTTGGAGATCTCGAGCAGACTAGCTGATTGTCTTGCTCTGTTGCTACTGTTTCACTTCAAATGTTTTAGTCCACATTAAGTAGCCTCTAGCTGAGAAAATCTTAGAAAATGTGAGCCAGGAGATCTTTCTGCAAAGATGTGTGGAAGTTGCAGAATTTGAATGAACATCCCTGTGCAAGTGGGAACACTTTACTGCATTCTGTGGAGCTGGTATCTTTCCCTCAGGATAAAATTTCTCCTGGGAATAAAGCAGATTGTTTAATGAAAGTGACTGAAGCCTTTCTTCCCTTCCTGTAGAAGCTGTAATATGTCTTGGGAATAAGCCAGGGAATTGTAGAGAGTAGAGGATCTCTTTATTGACTGAGAGCTGGATTGTGCTCCCACTGGAGTAGGGTGACTCATATTCTTCACATTTTGAGGGCATAGGAGCACTCTCCCTATCCCTGCCACATCTCTGTTGAGAGTGGGAGCCCTTTGCCATGACTCACCTCTGGAGTGGCCAGGGAATACTCTCATTCCTCCTGTGCTCTCCCTTTTATATATAAGTGCTTCACTTTTGAGTACGAACAGTACCTTTTTTTGTTCACAACTGAACTTCTCCTGATATTAGCATGATTACTCAGGAAGGTCAAGAATTACATTTCCGAGTTGCTAAAGCAGACTTCTTTTAAGCAATTGCTTTAAAAGGTGGCATTAGAAATACACATCTATCTCTTTTATGTGCTTATTATTCTGGGTCCAAAGGTACAGTGCTAAAACATATAATACTTCTTGCAGGCTTCCACTGTCAGCAGCTGCTTTGTCATTGAGCAAGGCTGTAGAGAAATGCAGAATTAATTAATACAAGTTAGACAATGCCTGCTGGTTTAAGCAGCATTACCATCATCCTTAGTCTGAAGTTGTGCCTGGTTCCTGGTTTGATGTCAAAGTTAACCACACAGGGAAGGGGTTTGGAGAGGTCACAATCACAGAATGGGTTGGGTTGGAAGGGGTCACAGGGGTCAGCAGGTCCCACCTCCCTGCTCCAGCAGGGTCATCCCAGAGCACATGGCACAAGATTGTGTCCAGATGGTTCTGGAATATCTCCAGTGAGGGAGACTCCACACCCTCTCTGAGTGATCTGTTCTAGTGCTCAGTCACTGCCCAGTGAAGTTCTTCCTCACGTTCAGGTGGAACTTTCTGTGCATCAGTTTCTGCCCATTGGTTCTTGTCCCATTGCTGGGCACCAGGGAGCAGAGGCTGGTCTATGTCAAGGCTGAACAACCCCAGCTCCCTCAGCCTTTCCTCGTAAGAGAGATTCTCGAGACCCTTGATGACCAAGGGAAGGTCTTCCTCCTGACATTCATTTACCCTGGTCTCCTGGGTCAGAGATTCCTGAGGGCTGGTCTTATCAGTGAAGACTGATGAAAGGAAGGCATTCAATAACTCTGCCTTTTCTTTCAGCTCTGTGCAGTTTTGGTAACAATTTCTTGAGTAGCTCATTTGGTTTGTCAGAGTGAGAAGATCATTGTCTCTTGTAGCTTTCTGGCTCTATTTGCTTGTGAAATGGGAGCCTCAAGATCAGTTTCTTACTCAGCTGAGGAAGATTAAAGCTTACATTTCCCAGCTCATAGCACATGGTAGAACATTTCTAGTTAATATCTTGGCTCCTAGCAAAGTATTATGTGGTGCTAGTAGGATATTGTCTAGATGATTTAACTACTTTCTGGGCTTGAGCTATTCTCTGGATAGGGAGAGGAGACACTCCCTTGTCTGTTGGGCTGGTCTGGGTCTCACTGACATGTCCCACATTAGCATTAAAGTGCTGTTTCCTCAGGGCAGCTGTTGCACTGTGTGTTTGCTCCAGGAGTCCCTGAGAAAAGACTTGGGTGCAAGGCTCTGAAGGGCCAGGAGTGAGCTGCCACTGAATTATAGTATTGCTGTGGTGATGGGTTTATTAGGGCTGGCCTCTGAGGAACAGTGTCTGGAGTACAAGAATTTATAGACAAGCTCTTTTTTTTCTAGCTCACCCAAGTTGCACATGTTCACTGACTAGTGTCTGATAGAATAAGACTCAATAAATCTTCCCCTTGAAAGGTCCTTTGAAGAAATGCTGCTGTAAGACTTCTACTACTCTTTTATTCTTGTCCTTCTAGGAATGCACATCAGCTCACCAAGGAAACACAGGCTTCTTGCTCTGATGTGCACATCCCTTTAAAAAAGTCTCCAGTGATGGAAGGATCTGGTGCCCTTTGGTTTCCAAAACCACGTGGGCTTTTTGCCAGCTTATCTACCTTATGTTACTCTGGTTGTCTGGAGTAGAGGTGGTGTTATGGTATCAGCTGGACTCGTTGATCTGGGACTTACTTTCCAACCTTAGTGATTCTATGACTTAATCAACAGCTTAGCTAAGAGAAACCTAAAGGCAAGGCAATGTCTTCTACCTCTAAATATTTGACAGAGGTTGATTCCCTCCCTCCTCTACAGGAGACCTTACTGTTCTTCAAGGTGAGCAACACGGCATGCCCATCTTGTCTAGTTGAAAGATTAGCTTCTGTGTTTAAATATCTGATGAACTATTCCCAGTCTAGAATAACTTCATGGAAAATTGATCTCATCCCCTGTAAAAAACCCAAAACCCCTTGATTTCCACAAAGAGATTGTTTCGCTACTGTCTAGCCTGCAGCTCCTGTCCTGCACAAGCAAAGCTGCTCTAGGTTGGAGGTGGGTCATGGAGTTACATGGAAAAATCCAAGCAGCTTCCCTAGCTTGATGGCCCCGTGCTCTCACCAGTCAATCAGAGCTGCACTGGATTCATCCACAAGCTCTTGCTGTACAACAACCCAAAGACAAACAGTTTTCTTTGCAGCCTGAAGTCTTTAAAATCTTTTGTGATGCAGCTGGAAACAAACAGGGAAAGATGTTTGCTTTTTCTTAAGGGATCAGTCAGAGAGTTGGAGCTCTGATTGAATAAGTAATGTACTGAAAAAAAATCTATGCTGTGTTGGGGCTTTAATAAGTAATTGAGCTGAATACTGCCGTGTGCAATCCCAGGGGGACCTCTTTGTTTTTCAGCTTGCTTTCCTTTGGAGTTGAGCTACCACCACAGATCACAGAGCAGTGCAGTGAATGTGTATCTAAAGCCACAAAAAGCCAAAGCAGGGCTTTGAACAAATCATTTGTTTTATCCTTATTTCTATTACCTTGGTCCCCAGACTGCTGCGTGCAGGTTAGGGGCTGAGGGAAAAACAGAGCAACATTTCAGAGAACTCAACTGTCTGGTCTTGGTGTTGTCATCAATATGAGGCCAATTTCAAACCTCTTCCTTAGAAGAAAGCAACTTTGGAGAAATTTGGATTTTTCTTCTCCTCAGCTGATGAATTTTCACGTAACCTCTTGGATTTTGATTTTGGTGCCATCTTGACCCTCATGTTAAAATGGGTTGAAATTGCCAAACAAATGGCAAAGGAAAATAGGCAGAGCACTCACTCATCCGATACCAGGGCATCACTGTTCTGTGAGGAGTGTTTCCCTAACAAGCTTCTCTGAAGGTGACTGTAGTCCCGATTCCATGTGGCTTGAAATTTTATACTCTTGTGCAAATTGGGTACAAAATCATGTCTGCACCAAAGAATCTTACCTCTTTATTACTTTAAGCTCACTTTGTGCAGGTCAAAAGTGCTATGTGATGTGCAAGGCAAAAGGACTCAGAATGAATTCCTTGCGTAACCCCTGCTCACCTTCCGTGCTTTGACTGCAGTCTGGATCAAGCCTCTTTGGTTAGCCAATTCAAGTGGTTTAGCTTTCAGCCATCACATCTTACATTGCTAGAATGTAATATTTTTAGATTTTTTTTTCCCCCTAGAACCAGTTTTTTCCTCTCTTGCAGCAGATAACAACCTTTTCTTGTAGATGGTTTACCTTGTTGGCTGTTTCCACTTCTGAGGGATGCTGAGAGCTTCTCTTACGTGACACTTTGCTGAAATCCAGCCCCAAGAGTCATTTTGCTTCTCTTGTTCTTCTACTTCTCTGCCGCTTCTAAAAGTTGGCCTTGACAAAGAGAACAGTGTTTCTGTGGTGATCCCATACTTCTGGGAACCTCTCAACCACTGTGGGAGCTCAGTGACTTGGTTCAGTGTTCTTGAAGCACATACCCTGAGAGGAAGGCTGAAGGAGCAGCTATCACTGCCTATGGACACAGCTACAATCTCTGATTCCAGTCTTTCACAGAGTTACCTCATCTGTTGGTGTGTCAGCCTGCCCATTAACCCATTACACATGATGGTCAATCACCGGCCTGACTACTTTGGGGATATTATTAATTTCATGCAATGTTTTTTGTGCTAACATCTTTAGATGACAGGTATTTGTGACACATTCTTAAGATGCTTTTTTTGGGTATATTTTGGCAGAGTACTCCGTAATGCATCCATCTGGTTGTCATTCCTCTTTTAACATCTCATCAGCCAAACAGGAGTCTGGTCACTCAGGTGTAGGATTCATTTGACCAGTGTAGACATCTCTGTCTGCTGTCATATGGGCTCCTTTAGAAATCAAAGGAGAGGACCACAAGGGAGAGGAGTTTCTGGCTGTTGTTCATCTTACCTTGTGGCAGATGTCTACAACAGATCAGGTGATTCGTCTCCTGAGTGAGCAGTTTCTTCCTACTGAGTAGAAAGGCAGTGGTGTGGAGATGAGGACAGAAAAAGCCAGTTTCTCTTCTTGTGCCAAAACTCCTGAAGACTTGATTGAAAGCTGGTCTCAGTTTTGGAGACAAGATTTGTTTCCAGTTACTACTGCACAGCTGGAAAGATTTCTTTTTCCAGGACTGCTCTGGTTTTACTGTCGAATCCATGAGACTGACCTCCCCAACTCCCCTCTGACTGCCTCTCCATACACCTGCACGGAGATATCCAGCAGACACAGTTCAAGATCTTTGTTACTTACATTCTTGCTTTTTATCCTTTAGTTGCATGCCCTTGCTTGTGTTTATCCCTTCAAGCTGGACTCTCTCAGGCATTTGTGTTATGCCTGCAAGCTCTGAACACTGGTTCAGTGAAAGACAGCTCCCTTACGACTGAGACAAGCTCTGCACAGGAAAACAAAGGTCTGCTCAACTTGCTGTTCGAGGACACTTTTTATTCTCTGATTGACATGTATGCACTACCCTCCTGAAACTTCAACTCTCTTCCAGGCCTGATAAATACTGGTGTTTTGGAAGATGGAGTTCTCCTTAAAAATTGTCTAAGCCATGCTGTGTAACAGAAGGACTTGGTGCAGAAATGGAGCTGCTTCTTAGCTGAGAACTTTTATCTTAAAATATAACATCTTGCAGAAAGCAAGTAAGAAGCAAAGGAGTCACACAACTTTGATATCACAGCTTATGCCACCTGGGAGCATCTCTTCACACAGCTGTCACAGCTTGTTAGGTTAGGACGGGACATTCCCCTGTCACTCCTGGAACAATTTCTTTGCTGGGTTCCTGCCCTGCTTGAGGACAGTTGCATATAGCAGAAATACCCTTTTCATCAAGAAAGGTGTTTTGAAAGGCAGCAATATGTTTTCCCAATTTCCATTTCTCAGTTAAATAATTTTGGTCCCCACAATTGTTGTGCCTCAGAAGGAACACCTGCTCAAACAGAGGAAAGAGAAAACATTGAATGCAGCTAATCCAATATGTGATTTAGTCAGAGACTTCAACTGAATGAATAAGTAAATAAGCTGCATTTCAAGCCCTCCCTTGCTGTGAAAGTGTTTTATTTTCCTCAGAGTTATTTTTGGCTCAGAAAATACAGCCATTGTTTTTCATTTGTGGAAGGTGTCCCTGCCCGTGGAAGGGGGATTTGAACTCGTTGATCTTAAGGTCTTACCCAGACCATTCTATGCTTCTGTGTTTGGCAGGCTCTCCCAAGAACCTTTCAGCACAGACTCATTTTGCTGTTTGTCCAGTGAATACAGATTTTTTGTTTTGATCTGTGTTGTGTGTGGTTTTGGCATGATTTATAAACGGACCAGTTAAACAAGTGTTGCTGTAACTGCCCTTGCCTGTTGTCAACCCTCCTTGGTCATGGGCTTCCACAGCAAGAAAGATGAGCCTCTGTGGGACAAGGGATTCCCATAAAGACCAGAGTAAATTCAATAGGCTCTTTTCCCTTCCCTCTTGGCCCAGCAACTTTGTTGTAACTTTGGTTTACTGGACAGGCAGTGTTGGATTATCCATAGTATGAGCAGTTTGCAGTGAAGGATGCTGAAGTTCAGCCAGGTTGTCTGGACGAGAAATCACTGAGGTGAGACTGGATAGGCAATTTGTATCAGGTTCTGCATTTTGTAATTTATACTCTGAATCTTTAAATGACAAAGCAAATTAACTTGCTCAGATGACTGAGAACCATGTTTAGAGGGAGAGGGAGAATGCATCTTGACTCGGGAATTCTTGGTGAGGGGACCCAGGCACTCAGAGGTTCCCTTTCTTCTGGCCTGATGCATCTTGACTTTTGCTCTACAGCAGCTCAGGTTTACAGCAGACATGGAAACTTCTCCCTCCCTGAGTTTCCTGCAGCCTACCAAAGGTGGCCTGCAAACCAAGACCTGGGGTCAAATCCACCAGGCAGGGGGAGCACCCAGAGCTCCCTGCTCCCAGTGATGGCCTGTTGTCCTGAGGCTGTTGTCCAAAGAGTTGGCTGCTTTGCACCAGCTGGACACAAGGCTCTCTTTGGGGGCTGAGTTGTGGTGCTTCTTGGATCTGCCTCAGACTGGGAGCTCAACCTTCAGAAGGAGTTAAGGAGGTGAAAGGTAAAAAACATACTAATTTTTTGACATGATGACTAAAAACTGTATGACCTGACCATGACGAAGGCGAATGTTATCCTGGACTTTACCTGTGTGCTTTCCCAGTTGAGATGGGAACATTGCTTCATGCAGAATTTTGGTAAGACCCAGCCAGATCTGCTCTCTTGTGCTGAAGGAAGAAGAATTAAAACTGGAAGGGGGTAAGGGAGGGGCTGGTACCTTGATTAGGGGAAGGGAAGGGCTGTCCTAGAAGAGGAGACTGAAAGTTTAACTTGCTTCGCCGGAAGCATGAAGCAGTTGGGTTATTCAGTAAAAATTATTTACTGGGTTGTTCAGTAAAAATCCTTCAGGCTGGGGGTGGAGAAAGCTCTTCAAGCCAAAGGACAGTGTTGGCACACAAGCAAGTGACACATACTGATTGTGAATAAATTTGCACTGGAAATTAGGAGCAAGGTGGGGGTGAGGCACTGAAGGACCTCTTGTACTCTGTGCATGTTGCCAGGAATACAGAGCCCCATACCTACAGTACAACATGCTGTAGGGTGGTAACAAAGTGTTAGAAATCCTGTGTGAACACTGGTTTGGACCAATGGTGACCTTTAAAGAAGCTGTTGTTTGCTGTGTGGACAGAGCAGGGTTTCACAGGTGACCTCTTCCTTCTTGACTGTGTTTGGTTTGTGGGAAGGAACTAGTATGGAAGGGACAAATAATGGAAAGCTTCCAACTCCACTTCTTAATCTTGGGGCATGTAACAGCCCAATTTGCTATCAATTTGCTGGGCTGGTCCTCTTCAAACAAGAGGAATTTACCCCACGGCAATCTTTCTTCACTAGAACCCTGCAAAAGGAAGTGAGGTTTAATTAGCATTTTAAAGTGGACAGCCTTGAAGTTAATGATATTCAATAAAGAAAAATTGTTTTAACCTTATTTGCACTTTTCAATTTACTTATTAGAGGCCATCTGTTATATTTTAAGCAAGAACACTGAGAGCTAAACTCTCAGATTGTCAAATGAGGTTTTAACTGGCTAAGCAGAAGGGAAGGAACAGGCTGCCTTAAATGAGCAGTTAGGCTGTTTTTCTTCAGTTTCTCACTTTTGTGTCAAAAAGCAAATGGTCACCCTTTCAAGAAACAGTCAAGTTGCGACAATGACATCTGTTTTTACAGGTGCTGATGAGTCTTGGCCAATGTCACTTGTCCTCAGATCTCAGATATACTCTAACATGGATGAAATTCAAAAAGCCAAAAGTGAGATGAAACTGGTGGGGGTGTGAAGGGCAGGAATAAGGATTTCTATAAGTAAATCACAGGAAAGGGAAAATGGGAACATATTGATTTGCTGCTGAATGTGTTGGCCAACCTAGTGACAAAAGGGCATGGGGAAGGCTGAGGTGCTCTTTGCCTTTGTCATTACTGACAAGGTCTGCTGTCAAACCTCTTCATCTCTGTGCCTAGTGGCAGGATTTAGGAGAGGTAGGTGCCACCTGTCGTAGGGGTGGATCAGCTTAGGGACTGGTGAAGCAAAATGGGCATACCTGTGTGCATGAGACCAGGTGGCATGTGTTCAAGGGTGCTGAGGAAGAGCGTTGATCCGTTGCAAGACTGCTCACTATGATCTCTGAACGGTGGGGGTGATCATGGAAGGTCCCCAGTGACTGGGAAGATGCTGATGTCGAGGTCATCCTCAAGCAAGGAGGACCTAAGAAAACTTCAGAGTGGTCAGCTTCACCTTTGTCTCCATGAAGGTCACAGAGCAAATCTCCTCGGGGACCATTTCCAGGCATGGGAAGGGCAAGAAGTCACTGTGGAATGCAGGAACCTGATCTCCTTTGACTGTCACAGGATTTTGACTCCTAAGCTTAGCTCTCTTAAGCTTGAGCATATTCCCACCATATGTCTGAGAAACTGGGTGTTTTTCCTGTGTCTCTGGGCAAAACGGGAACCTCTGGTAAGACAAGAGCCGAACCTTGGTCTCCCAGGTGTCATGAGAATAATTTAAATACTGGGCTACCCATAATTCCTCCTGGAGGGCTGGGAAAGGAAAGAAATATGTCCTCTGCAAATCTACTGAGAAATCGATGGGATCCAGTACAACTGCTGCAGTGCACCTGGATTTGGGACTGTGCATTCATGTATGGATGTTTGAATTCAGAGGGATTGCTATAATAAATATGGTGTTGTTCACCTGAGCAGAGGCACTGAATCCGGGTCTCTGGGGAATTTGGCTGTGGTGGCTGCAAAGCTGCCGTGCCCAGAGTGGATTGGGATAATCTCTTCAATCCCTTTTGCAAACAAATGCAAATTGTGATCAATGCCATGGAGCAGCAATGTAAATTGCCTCAGCCTGAATCCCTCTGAACTGGAAATTTGAAAACAGATCCCACAATTGTTTGAAAATTTAGCTCATAGGCTGAAGTTGTGAGCTTTCTCTCTCTCTCTGTGAGAGTTTGTGTGTATCCCAGATTTTCTGGGGACTGACCCAGCAGCTGTTGTTGGTGCCAGGCTTGCTCTCCAGCCAGCTGTGATTCTGTCCCTCGTGGTGAGTTATGCCAACAGAAGGAGGGAGAAATGATCCAAACAAAAGAAACAGGGCAGAAACGTAAACTAGATCACGTTGATTCATGACAGCACTTGATCATTAGGAAGAAAACCCCCACTAAACAAATGAACTATGAAGTATCTCTAGCAGTGAAATCTGGCTGCCAACAGTGTTATTGTAAAACATAGTCATGGGTACTGTTAGTTTGCTGTGAGCGCTGAAGCTGAATGAGTGTCCAATAAAATAGCTTTTATAAAACCTGGCTTTTGTGTCATTCCAAGCCAAAAATGCTATTTTGTGTTCAGATCTATAGATTAAAAAAATCTCCACACCACAACTTGGGGTGACTTTTGTTTTAAGACTGTTTTAAATTTATAACTGAGCTGGCTAAAATGCTTTTCATCAAAGTACAAAAGTTTCATGCTGTAATTAATGGCAAGTGATATCTAATGCAATAAAACACCATCATTTGAGTGTTCTTACAAGACTATTTATGACTGGATATTGAAACTGATAATGATTCTGCCATTTGTCCTCATAATTTATTATTCCAAGGAGAGGCAAGTGGTGTTAAGGGTTCACGATCCGTTTTATGGAAAGAGTGCTGAATTCAGCTTTTTATTGGTGTAAATGACAATGTTTGGCTCTCTGTGGGAAATGAGCTTGTGACAGTGAGTGCAGGCCCTACTGAGGGGTTGAGGTGGGGGGTGTTCATGCTCTTTCTTAGAGAGCTGAAACCCCTGGCTGTGTGATCCAGTTGCAGGTGGCCTTACTGGGAACAATGCAAAGACTCAGTCGCCATCTCAGCAGGACCCCTTGGAAGACCAGGGCAGGATTTTTCTGAAAACCTTCTACCTGGTTTCTCAGCTAGATGATCTCTTGAGGTATCACATTGGTCCACCAAAGCTGAATTCACTATAAAGAGCCTAATCCAAAGCCCATGGAAGATAATGGAAAGAATTAAGGGCTTGGTAAAATCTTGTGTCAGGCCAAAACAAAACTCGACTCTAGAGGAGATTTCCCTTCGTCTTGTAAATTGTCAGCCAGACTGTGTCTCTCTGAGCACAGCCCTTTCAGATTGTACCAGGCCAGTTTATGGAACTCTCAGGCTCTGATTCTCACCTTATTTGGGCTCATGGAAACATGGAAGAATTTCTTTCAAGTTAATGTTGATGCAACTAATGGAAAATCTGAATGAAGTTAGATCTTGTCTTTTTGTTTGGAGTGATATCTGAAAAAGAGATTATACTTCATTCTGATGGACTCCCAGCCCTGAGACTACAGATTTTTGGTTTTCCCCAGCCTGCTGTTAATTTGCTGTGGAATAAGGACCTGTAGGTAAAGATTTGCATTTCCATCAATAGTCGTAGCAGCAATCTAATGAGTTTCTTGCGGTTTTGCAAATAACTTGCAGTGAATCTGATGGCACGGAGGCAGGCAGCAGGATGTGGCCCATTGTCTTTGCTTTTCGAGAGCTACAGTCACCTTCCTCTTCCCTTCCGCCTCCCCTCGTTTATTCTAATCAGCATGTCAAAAGGGAAGTCACTCCTTTATTGGAGGTTATCCATGTCAAGGGAAGTTATGTTTCCATCACTACCTGGGGGCCCATCAGCAGATGAAGATGGAGAGCAGTGACTCAGAATGACTTTGAAGCAACACCCGGCAGCAACTCAAGACAAGAACATAACCTCAGCTGACATTTAAAATAACCCGATACACAAATAAAACCATTCTGCTAAATTATGCATCTTTTTACTCTTGGGTGTTCTTAAAGGAAAGGGACTGGGTGAGTGTTTTCTGTGTGTGCCTCTTCTTTTCCCCGTTCTGGGAGCTGAGTGACAGATGCACACTGATGGAGCAGAGTGCATTGATTTTTGTGGCTGTGGTACTTTGTGCTGAAAAGAAATACAGCTTTTAAAGCAACCAAGCACCCCTCTTCAGGGAAAAAAAAGTGAGGTGTATGGGTGAGTTTTGCTGAATGTACATTAGTTATCTGCTTTGAGTTAAGCACGTGCCTAAATGCTTTGTTGACCAGCATTGATGGGAGCACACTTAACAGTAAGTTTGAGTTGAACTAAATAATGGCTAAAGAAAAAGCAAGAGAAATAAGATAATAGGGAGATTGAGAAAAAAAATCTATCTCTGTTTTAGTACTTGAAATGAAGAAATAATGTGCTGAGTTTAAAGCTTTTTCTCTAATAGCACGAACACAGGTAAGTGCCATTGCTTGAGCACTCCTCTCTTTTCCCAGCTGAGATGTGGGGACAGTGAGGTGCTGGTTGGTAGCGGGCTCGGTATGAATCAGCAGTGAGACTGGACAGCCCAGAGGTCAAAATCCATCCTGGGTGGCTTCAAACACAGCACGACTAGCTGTACAGAAGAGATGATTGTGCTGCTCTATTCAGGATTGGTGTGGCCTCACCTGGAGCACTGTGGGCAGTTCTGGGCCCCTCAATTTAAGAAGGGTGTTGTGCCAGTTTGAGACAAATTCGGAGGAGCGTCCAAATTGGAACGTCCTCTGATAGAAGGCAGGTTACAGCCATCCCTCCCCCACCAGGTTTGGGAAAAAATAAATTTTCCTAAGGGGAAAGTGAAGGAAAAAGCCCCTGTTTATTTAACAAACACACGGGAAAAGAATAATTATGCTAAATAATAAAACCTCTCACTGTGGAGAGAAACCTGGGAAGATTTTAGAGTCCTTTCTGTGGTCTTTCTCTTTCTCTCCTCTTCAGAGCTGGAGTTTGGCATAAGGCCCACTCCAGGCCAATGGTGTAGGGTCTCCTGGTGTGTTCTGGTATTATTGAACAGTCCAGAAGAGAAGAAGAAACCAAAGCCCCAGGAAAAAAGTTATTTAACTCTCTGTGTCTCTCTGGAGAAAACTGAGCTGAAAGCTGGCTGAAAAGCAGCAAAAGGGTGCTTCCTCCGTGCTTGCTGCCGCAGAAGCAGCAGCTATTTCTGTGTTCTTGAACACAAAACTGCTTTGAAAAGTTCGTCTGGCTTTTTTTTTTTTCCTTCTCTCACACCCAGTCTTAAAGACACAGAAAGGCACAGGGTTCATGTCTGTTCATGTCTGGGCATAGAGCAGCGATAGGGGATACAACATCATAAAGTCACCCCAAGACAGGTGTGAAGGTCATTGAATGTGTCTGGAGAGCAACAAAGCAGAGGAGGGAATGTCCTGTGAAGAGCTGCTGAGGGCTTTGAGTTTGTCTTGTTCAGAGAAAAGGAGGCTGAGGGGTGACCTCATCACTCTCTACAGCTTCCTGAGGAGGGGAAGTGGAGAGTGAGGTACTGAGCTCTTCTCTCTGGGATCCTGTGACTGTGTGGGAATGGTTCCAAGGTGCACTGGATGAGGTTAGATGGGACATTAGGAAGCATTTCTTTACTGAGAGGGTGATCAAACACTGGAATAGGCTTTCCAGAGATTTGGTCCATGCCTCAAGCCTGTCAGTGTTTAAGAGATATTTGGACAGTGCTTTAGTAACAGGCTTTACCATGGTCAGCCTTGAACTGGTCAGAGAGCTGGACTGAGTGGTCATTTCAAGTCCTTTCCAACTGAAACAGTTCCCTTCCCTTCCCTTCCCTTCCCTTCCCTTCCCTTCCCTTCCCTTCCCTTCCCTTCCCTTCCCTTCCCTTCCCTTCCCTTCCCTTCCCTTCCCTTCCCTTCCCTTCCCTTCCCTTCTCTTTTTTTTCTCATCTTTCTATTCCATTCACTGGTTTCAGCTCCTCAGTTTTACAACAGCTCAGGCTGTTTCTCTCACCATAGCTGATTTCACTGTGCTCTCACCAACACAGCCCCTGTCTCCTTCCTGACGTCCAGTGGCCAAGCCCTTGCCAGCTGCAATTTCTATGAGGGAGATGAGTCAGTTGACCCTGAGCAGTTGCCTTCCCTCCAGCTTTCATTTAATGGCTCTTATTCAAAACTTATGGGGAGGGCAGGGGGAGGATGAAAGACATCCCATTTGATTTGGGTATCATTGTATTAGTTTTCTTACTGCAGTAGCACTGAACAGCTGTGGGTGTGGATCACTGTGACTTCGCACTAACGTAGATCAAGTATCAGGTTTGGATCCCAGTTTCTCTTCCTTTTGTGACCTCTCTAAGAGCAGAACTAGAAAATACAATCCAGTTTTACACACTGAGTTGTCTGCTGTTCTTCTCTAGATGTTTGCTGTGGTAGGCAGGATACAGAGCAACCAAGGCCTGTTTTAAAGTGATGCCCTCTGAAGCACTGCTTCTGTCAGGTTTCTATGTCAAGACTCTATCTTTCTGTGGTTTCCCAGAAAAAAATCAAGCAGCACACGTCAAGGGAGCTGTGGTTTGCAAGTGGAAAGGCTGGTGTTAAGGGAGTTGTTTAAATGTTCCTCCAAAAAAAATTGCTGCTTCTGATGGGTGCTGGTGATCTGGTCATAGCTTCGAAGCCTTGAACATGGCTTGAGTCACCTCTGATGCCTTTAGCTCACTGAATTCGGTTTACTTGGTTTTGGGGAGTCTCTGGTTTGAAAATAATAGTTGATTTTAAGAATAAATATTACATGTCTAAGGGGGGAAAAAGTCACTCTTTTTTGAATACGTTGATCAGTTGAGATCAGTCTGTCCTGTGGATGGTCTCTGTGAACATGTGTCCACGCATAAAATGGCCATGCAATTTAGCATGACAGGCAAGAGGCATTTTAAAGGTTATTAAGGGGATACACTGGCTGATCTGCCTGTGAGAGCTTGCACAGTTCCTGGCTCAGCCTGTGTTTTTGTTTCTGCCTCTCTTACACTAACTAGCAATAAAAATTTAAGGTGTGTAGCAAAATTTCTTTTGTTTCAGGGGCCAGGCAAACGTTCCAGGTTTTGTGTTTATTTATAGGAGTTCAATTTGCTTGTGAGATGGGTTTTGTAAAATTGGATCCAGCTTTACCCAGAGCTGAGCCAGATCCATGGCTTGCATTACTGACAGCTGGTTTTCATGGGAAATATGCTCCTGGTTCAGAGGAGCACAGGACACAGAGGATGGTGGTGAGGATGCAAGATGTGATGCAGGAGACACATGGCTGTGGGTTTCCCCTACCCAAGTAGAGTCCTTTGGTGTTGGACTAACAGGACAAGGAAGAGCAAGAGCTTGTAGAGAGGTCAGAGTTGGTTTCTTTGAGGGGACCAGAGGAAATGGCCTCAAGTTGTGCCAGGGGAGGTTTAGATTGGATATTAGTAAAAATTTCTTCACTGAAATGGCTGTCAAGAATTGGAACAGGCTGCCCAGGGCAGTGGTGGAGTCACCATCCCTGAAGGGATTTAAAAGATGTGTAGATGTGGCACTGAGGGACATGGTTTAGTGGTGGAATTGGCCATGCTGGCTTGAGGTTTAGGCTTGATGATCTTAGAGGTATTTTCCAACCTAAATGGTTCTATGAGGGATGAGGATACAGGACTGTTTTGAGGTGACAAGCTGGCCCTAAACCAAACACAAAACTCCATGCAGATCATAGAAACCTCCAACACGCAAAAATGCCAGCAGTGATATGTCAGGCAGGGGTGGTCTTCACTGGCACGAAGGTTGGTTAGACATCAGCTCTTCAAGGTCAACATGGACGCTCACATTAATGTAGTTGCAGTACCACTCATGTGGCCTTTTGGGACTTGGCACTGTCCTGTCTCTGATGGCAGTGGCTCCTGGGACCTACATCCCACCTACACCATCCTAAGTGCTGAAGGTCAGGCCACCAAACACTGTCCCATTGCCACGTGGCCTGACCCCAAAACCCTTTCGCTTTCAAAGCCCTGGGAGAGAAGGACATTTTGTTCAGAAGTGTTTGTGGAGGTGGTCCCAGTGCCTGGGAGGGGACTGTGCTCTCTGGGTTAAGGTGTTTTATCTCCTCTTGCCTGTGCTCTGTGTTGGTTCCTTGGTTGTGAACCGTCATCCTGAGAAGTATATGGGTGCCTGTTTACCATTCATGGAGCAGTGCTGCTCCGATTACACAGCATACATTACCCACAAGTTCACTGGAGGACAGTGAAGGTGATTAGGAACAGAAGAAAGTTGTTTTTCTTCCAGCGACTTGAGAGCCAAATCGTAAAAAGTGAAATGTGCTTGGGTGGCTCTAGCTGTGCCTACACTGCTGGGTACGGGCTGGGCTGGGACACCCTGGCCTGTCCTTGGCGGTTTTGTTTTTTTAATTTAGACTCTCTTAATACAAATGTCCCATCCCAGATGTCACACACCCAGCTGAATCTGCTCTCTCCCATCTTAATGCTGTCCAACAGCAACATGTCTAATTTCCCAGCATGTGCCCTGGGACGTGTCTTATTTTCATGCCCAACCCTGCACATGTGACGCTGCGAGCGATGGTGGCCCTGATGCGCTGGCATTGGCACTTCTTCACTCTCAGCCACGCCAGGTCCCCAAAGCTTTGAAAATCTCCATTAGAGCCTCTCTGGGCTGTGCATCTCCTTCTGATCGGGCTCACACGCGCTGGGTGTCTTGGGACACGACAGGCTCATCACGAGGAGATGCTGCTCGCACTAATGAGTTTCGTGTCTTGCTACAGTGGATGGTAATTAAAGGGGGTTGATGAGACGGAGCTTGCGGGCACGGGTGGTCGGTGCGGGGGCGAGGAAAGAGGCTGCTGAGGAACGGCGCTGGGTGCGGAGGGACGAGCTTTTCTCAGAGCGTCACACTAGAGGGTGCCAGATGGCTTTCCTCCACCCTGCTGCCTTCCCTCGCTCACACTTGGACAGATTTGGCTTTGTGCATCTTGAAGGCTCCTTCCACCCCCTAAATGCTCATTGTGTGCACACAGCATTGCTGCCAACTGGGTGCAGAGCACTGGCCACCCCAAAAACTGTGCCGTGGACATGTGGTGTCCTCCTCTGCACAGCTTGGCTTGGTCCCAAAGCCAGAGCTGCATCTTGAGATTCAGGAGTGGCCAAACAGCAAATTGGTCTGATTGTGGGATGTGCATTGATCTGATAGCAGGAAGCATCCCTGGTCTTCAATAGGGAACCCAGAGTCTGCCCTGGACTTGGATAGGTAGCCACAGCAGGAAAGTTGGGAGTTATCCCCTTTTATGTTATGGCAGGTTCATGTGCTTCCCTGTGGATCCCCTCCAGTCAGTACATCCCACAACTCTGATGGGATGCTGCTCTCATTGCTGGCTCTTTGTGGCCCTTTTACCTGTCCCCCAGACCATAAACCAGCACCTCTTGTTTGCCCGTGCTCTGGAGATGTCCCTCCCGAGGGTAGGAGGTTGAACTCGTTCCTCTGGATTTCCCTCTTGCTGCTTTCAGATGGCATTTCAGGCTGAGGCCTGTCTGAATTCTGCTCCTGTCCTCTTGAACACTTGCAACCCCTTAGGACTTGATCCCACCAGCCATTTTACAAGCAAGTTCCCCACCCTTCATCGAAGGCAGCAATCAAGATGTTGGCCACACCCAGATCTGGGGCAAACCTCTGCAGGTTTGGGAGTGAGCCATCACTAACCACTTTGTATCTTGTCTTTCAACCGCTTGTGCGTTTACCTCCATAACTTTTCTACAACCTGGGCCCATCATCTCTATGGGCCCAAAGCCTCCAAAGGATCAATTAACCAAGATCCATGGATCTTCCCATGGACACTATTGAGCAGTCACAGTCTTTCAAGGAAAATCTCACCCTGGTGGGGGTCTAGGCCAAGCTTTCTGAAGTGACTATAATTCATGAGGACAGCAGCTTTTCTTTCCAAACTGGTTGATGGGTATGTTCAGTGTACACAACTCTCATTGACATTAACTGGAAGCCCCTTGGAAGTGCCTCTCCTTCCCAGAAAGGTGGAGTTGGCACTGCTGATCCCTGTAGGCTTGAGATTTTCTCCTAATTTGAGACATGTGGAGTCTATAAAAGAAGGGGAAGTATATGAGACAGATGGGAGAAAATAATTATTAACTTCAAATCCCTTGAATTGCAATCCTACCCATGCACAAACACACTCTTCCTCATATTCCAAGCAGAGATTTTACTCCCCAAATGCCTATAAGGACTCCCATTCCATAAAATCTCTAGTCATAGAGGTTGGATATTGCAGGGGTGGGTGGTAAACTATTGGGTAGGTAAAGCTGCATAAAGGTAAATTAAACACAACCTGATTCCTGAATACCAGCGGGATAAATGTTCCTTCAGCGGGAATACCTCCAACTCCACTCATGGCCATTGTGCACAGTTCCAGGGATGGTTTTCCTTCTTCCTCCTGTTGCTGTCACTGTTGGAGCCAGATCTGAGTGTTACCTTTTTCTCGTCCCACGTGGGTAAATTAGAGCAGAAATGATGTGGGGTGTAATCAAAGCTGCCAATTAGAATTATGTTCAGTTATACATAATAAGCCTAATTAGAACCCAGTGTAGACCTGCTGGAACTCAATGAATTTGCACCGTGGATGGATTTGGCCCAGTGTTTTCATGCCATTTGCATGTGTCTGTAAATGGCTAATGTGTGACAGCCCAGTGGCATCACAGAACAATGCAGGAAGGGGAGATGTGTCTTCTATCCCATCCTCTCTGCTTGCTTCTCCATCCAGCATTTTGCATTCATATTTGTCCACTTTCATTTTAGAGTCTGGATACTATCAGGAATGACTGGCTTATCTAAACATCTCATTTTATTTTTCTAGAGGTTTTAGTAATGCTGTTTTATCATCTGCTGAGCTTCAGAGGGCTGAGAAAGGACTTCCCCTCAGTTGCTCAAAAACCCCCTGCCACATATTCTTTTCTCCTTACAACAAGCCAAGCTCAGAGGGATTTTGGAAACAGCTGTGGGTCCTACTTCTCACTGCTGTGTCAGCTCATTCTCTCTGGAGGTGAGTCTTTCAGACCAGTGCTCAGCATAAACAGCACCTTTCTTCCCAGGTTGTCCTGGTGCTGTTAGTGAAGGTGTTTGATGAGTAACTTGTGGCTTGGTGAGCAGCAAGAGGATGTCACTTGTCCTGTGCTCTCTCCATCAGGCTCAGCTTGTGTCCCGACCCATGTCCCTTGTCTCTGCATGGATCAGAGTGGCAGCATCCCACTGGAGCAAGGGCAAGGAACCCGGCAAGAGATATGGGGGCCACTGGCTGGAAGGCCCATAGAAATTTTCTTTCATTTTCCAAAACATTGCCTGGGACTGGCTGCTGAGTATCACAACTTTACTCTCTGATTCAGCATAATTATTTTAATTTTTCTTATGATTGCATCAGAATAAAATTCCGGGTATTCTCCTCCTCCTTCCTAAACTGAGATCTCACTGTTTGAAACAAACAGTGTCACTTTTCTTGTGCACTCCTACCTTGTGGGGTCCTCTAATCCTACCAAATTTTGTAAGCTTTAAATATTCATGCTTAAAATGCAAAGGAGGGCAAAATGGGAGTGTTCCCTTATTTCAGCACTGTTGCAGCCTGGCCTCCCCATTGTCAGTGAGCAGGGATGTCTCTTAGGTTAGGGTGGTACAGGAAACAGAGGTCCAGGACTCTGCAGTCTACAAAGTGTATGGCCAAGGCTTTGAAATAAGTTATTCTTATTGTGATTCTTGTTTATAACACCAGATTCATTGTTTGTAATTTTGTTCAGTGGCATCCAATCAATAGCAGACAATAAAATATTATTTCGAGTGGTGTAGACATTCCACGAGAATGTGATTGATTGCTTTAATTTCTGCCTTCCTCAGTGTTTTTACTAAGCCCTGTCTTCATTTCTTTCATTCTGCCTAGTTCTCTTCAGCATCAGTTGTTAAATAAAGTGACATATTTATTATATCAGCTTTATTTGACAGATTGCGGGGCGACACATTTCAGATTAATTTTTTCATTTATAGATGCATGTATGTGTGTATGTGAAATTATACATATATATATACACACACTGTATAAAATCAGTGTGTGCCTGAATATACTGAAGGCCAGAATTTCCAAGCACAACTGGAGATTTTAGGTGGTGGTTTCAGCTGCCTAAATTGACATCCTTTGACTAGTCTAAAATCAATCGCCAGCAAGTATATGATCATGCAATTTAAGTGACGAGGTTAGTGTGTGTACTGTGAAGTTCTCAGTGGTCAGATGAGGTTTATTATCTCTTCAGATGGCTGCAGAAACAGACCACATGAACGCTCCTGGTTTTCCATATCTGAAAGGATATCTTAACAGCCCACCACCGAGAATTTTTATATTAAAGCAAGCCCTGTAAGGTGTCTTTAACAAGTGTTATACAGAGATATTTCAGAAATGTCTGGAAAAGTTCCGTTTTGTCAAAAATCCAGGGAATTTTTTGGAGCTATTTCTGGTAATCATCAAACCCTCTTGGAGCACCTTTGTTCCCAGAAATCTGGTGTGTGCAGGGCATGGGGATTAAAATCAAGCTCTTTGGGTGGTGTACATTGACTTAATCCACTTATTCCATGTAAGGATATAGGGAGATTTAGTGCACCTCCTAAATTACAGCCTAAATGAGCTCTTTCTCCCATAAACATTGCATGCCTTTAAGTCAGGTGCTCCAGAACCTTAACAGCCTGTCCCAGAAATCCACTGCTGTGGGGAACATGACAACTGCTTCCAGCTTTAGCTGGTCTTGATATTGGGCTGTAAATCCTAGCCTTGGTGGAGGACTGAGCATTGCTTCAAAATGCGCCCACTGTGCTTTGGGTAAGGAATTTCATAGCTGGAGAACATCTGGGTGCTGTTAAACATCCATTCTTGATCCTCAGACGACTCCTTTTTTTTTGTGCTGAGTTTCACATTTAAAATGGCAATTGTCTGAACTTGTTTAGCAACTTAGGATGTTCTCATAGCAGGGAGGCATTAAAGACTACAGAGGCTCTGAACTGCATATTGAAAATGGAGCACATTCTTGTTTCTTTCCTAATCCCTTCAAAATGTTGTTGGAGTAGGGTTTAAGCCCAGCCATCTCCCTTTTCATGAACATATCTTGTTGTCTCTGAGCTTAAAAAAACCCCACAACCACCAAACAACCAACAAATAAATCCTATTACTCCAGAATATGATTAGTGTTCTGGTTTGAGTTATAAATCCCCTTCATTTAAAATGCACTGTTGCTACAAGTTAGGATTTGAAAGTACAATCATGCAAATGCCATTTGCAATGTTTTCACTCTAGTAACCTTGGCAATACTGCAAACACCTCTCCTGTTTGATACACACAGGTTGGGAATCTCAATTGTAAAGCAGAGAGGGGGATGCTGCCAATTTGTGCTGCTCCTGGGAGGGGAAGAGGTCATTTCTGGGGTAAAATTTGGCTGCTGCAGGAGCCATCCCTTTTTAGTCCACCCCATTCTGGATACTGGTGCTTTGTTTTATGTTGTTTTATGCTGGTTATATCCACCTTTACAATATTTAAGCCCCTTGTATAAATCAAAATCACGGAGCATAAATATTTATCAGCACAAGAAATACACTGCACAGGAGACAAGCTCGGGAACAGAACAAGCCAAGTATTGCTCATAAAAGCAAAACCTGTGGGTTATGTTTTCATACCATCCAGAGTTAATGTAAAGCAGTCACAGACCCAAGCACCTTAATTCCCTCTCAATTTGATATTAAACATCCCAGACCAGCATGGATATTCACGCTGTGGCCAGCTGTTCCTCAGGCCTGGTGCAGAGGAGCAGTGGGCCTTTCCTTGGGCACATCTTCCTTCTGAACGAAGCCCCATCTCCTGCAGGCTCACAGCCCCCAACATGGGCCCTGCCCAGCACTGCCTGACCTGCCCAAGATGACTGGTGGTTGTTTTTGGTGGCCATGGCAAGGCTGGTCACACCTGACCACTGCTGCTTTGCTGCCTGGTGGAGTGTGGAGGATGTGCCTCCTCATGAATGTGGGATAGCCAGAATTTCTTCTTGCAGGTGAGAAATAAAGCCCCTGTAAGACGTGGCAGGAGCCTTGTCTTTGCCAGCCATTCCCTATTGACTGACAAGCTGGTCTGACACTTCCCCTCCCTAGAGGCTCCTTCCTGATGTTGATTTTCTGACAGCAGCCTCTCTGGAAATTCCTGCACCCACCTTTTCCAGGCTATGGTTTGCTGCTCCTGGATGCCAGCCCTGCTCGTAGAATCAGAATCATTAAGGTTGGAAAAGGTCTTTAAGATCAAGTCCAATTGTGAATCGTCTTTGAGCCTGGAACACGAAAACCTGTTGTACTTTGGAGAGTGGGCAAGACCACAGAATCAGAGAATCACAGAATGGGTCAGGTTGGAAGGACCCCAGTGGGTCATCTGGTCCAATGTCCCAGTTCAAGCAGGGTCATCCCAAAGCACAGGGCATAGGATTGTATCCAGATGGTTCTGGAATACCCCCAGTGAGGAAGCCTCCACACTCTCTCTGGTCAATCTGTCCCAGTGCATAAAAAGAAGCTTTTCCCTGTTGTCTGCCAGGACCCCCAGGTTTCAGTGCATCAGCTCCTGATGCTTTCCCTCTGGGTCCCCAAATATTGGAGGCCACTTGCAGCTCTGGCTCTGCTGCCAGAGGTGCCTACAGGATCCAGGAAGGGATCAACCATGGAAGATGCTGTTCTTGAGATCTCCAAGAGCCTGCCTGAGAGATGTTCTGTCCACTTCAGTCATAGAAAGCAAGCAGAAATGAACAAAAAAGGTGAAAATGTATGAAGACTTTTAAGGAAAAAACAGTATTGTGTGCATGTGTGTCTGCAGGAAAAAGTATTGCTGAATAGAAGTATCAAATTTAACCTTACAGATATTCATGACTGCTTGACCTTCAACTGATTTACAGCACTGTATTAGCAAAAGCATGAGTTAAAACTTAGTCTTTTCTTATGCAGTTCACATGATAATCTCCTTAGGTCTGGAAAATTCATCCAGAACTGTAGAAGAATGGAAGTTGCATACCTTGAATGTAGCAGAACTAGAGATTGGCTGAACTCAGGAGGTGGCTGTGTGGCCAGTTGCACACATCCTCATGTGCTTCCCACCTCCACACAAGCAGAACAGGAGGGAGTCCCTGGGCTGCATATGAGAGCAAAGAGTGCCTTGAGGGCAGAAAGCAGAGCCTGGGGTGGGTTTCTGAGCAAAGGGCTCTTGAATTCCTGTACCAGGGGATGCCATCGCGTGCCCTGCCTTTCTGCAGTGCACACTTCATTCGGAAAGATTGCACTTTGAAACAAAACACCTTTCCTGCATCGGCATGAGCACGAAAGCACTCCACGGCTGGGCAGAGGCTGGGCAGGGGCTGTCTGGGGGCCCTTCCTGCCTCGGCGAGGGCTCTTTGTGTGACCATTGTTTTGCATTGCCTTTTCAGACAGCGTTTTGCAGCCTTTAGCATTGTTCGAGTTCTATAGCAGAGTCAGATGTTAATCGGTTTGTTGCAGGAAAAAGTTTTATGGCACAATTTAGCTTTAACTGTGCCCTCCCCCTCTTCCCCACCTTGTTTTTCTTCAGAAAGGGAAAGGACCTGCATGATGCTGTTTGTCGGGGTGAGAGAGGTCTCCTGACCATGCTCACTGTCCTTTCCTGCTCAAGCAGGGAATGCACTTGGGTAATAATTTCATGCATATGTGCGATAAGTGTTTCTTCCTTCTGTGACCTGCAGATGATCTCCTGCCTGTGGGCTTTGAGGGAGATTCACCCCACCCCACACAGATACCCAGCACCCCAGGGACAAGGTCTTGTGCTCAGGAAACTTTTCCACTGTGGGGATCATGTTTTCCACCAGTCTCCACACAAGCATGCCCAGTCCTCCCACCATCACCTGTGACATGTCGAGGCTCAAAGTGTGGGATACAATCCCCTGTGTTCACTGCAGTCTTTCCAGATTGAAGGGGCTATTTAGGAAATAGTGAGCGTTTCTAGTGCAAAACCGTTACTTGGAAAACAATCATTCATCATTTTGGAAAATCATGCTTTGAGTAAGGGAGGAATAAGGCACTGAACCAGGCTTATTGTTGTCAGGCTGCTTAATGTCTGTTCTCCAGCAGCTTCCCCAGGATTACAGTCCTCCTGATAAGACTTGATAAGATCTCAGCTGTGCTTGGAGACTGTCTCTGGGATGCTGAGATACTTCAGGATCTGTGGTAATGTTGCCTGTGGCTGACTGGCTTCTGGTTAAAAAGCCACCTGGAAGTCAACACATGTGCTTTATGGACCTGTTGAAATCCTCCCTTAAAGCTTGTCAGGTCAGTATTATGAAATTCAAAAGGGTTTGGAGTAGGATATCTGGAAGCAGACACCTTCCAGGTGCTGCAGCCATGGGGGTGAAGCATGCAGCCCCTGGAAACAAAGACACTGGATGCTCTCCTGTTTATGGAAACCCCATAAAATTCAATGACAATAGGAGCAAGAGCATTCTCTAAGCATCTGATACAAAGCTATGTTTTTTTCTGCATACTGTAGAATTTAATACAGATAAAGATTGCTTCTATGAGTGCCATTAACAACTTATTTTCTGTTAAGTTCTGTTGTCAGGGTCTGAAACAGAAAACATACAGTTGCTATTACAACATGTAGAGCATCCTCCTAAGGATTTCATTCCTCTGTTATCCATAAAAGAAGTGTGTTCCCAATCAGTTAAGGCTTCCCTTTTTTCAGATTTTCCATTCTCCCCTAATCCTCCTGTTGCCAGAGGTCTTCAGTCAGCTATAAAGAAAATGCCTCCACTTTGTGGCTTAGGATTCAAAATTCACCCTCTAAACAAATTTACCCAGACATGACTTAGTGTTTTTGAGAGACATTACAGTGTTGAAACGACAATGTGCAAAAACATCTTGTCTAGTGCTTGTATTGTGGACAAATCCCAAATCATGAGCTTCTGCAAGAAAAAGGGCTGGAGGGAAAATTTCCATGCATGCTGGCAATGCAACAGGCATGCTAATTAGCTGGGCTGTTTGCTGCTCTGGATCTCAAAGGACCTGGGTCTGTCCAGGGATTTCTTAATTCTTTCCCTCATTTCCCCTTTGTTTAGTTGTTTTGCTTTTTTCTTCTGGCCTTCACCTGTTTGTTCTTGTGGGAACAGCTATTAAAGACTCTGAGGAGGCCTGTCAGTGAGTAATTGCTAGCACCCAGTAATTAGTTGAACTAATCAGAAGTGGTTAATTGTGATGGGATAATAAATGTAGTAGTCCACCACTGTGGTTTGCAGAAGGGAGGTGTAGATGCTCAGGTGAATTTTAGCACTTATGAGTAGGCAATGAATGGGGGATGTGGGGGCCTGGCATGGGTCTGGGTAAGAGCTGTGGGTCCTCATTCAATAAATCTGGTGACTCTTGATATCTGGATGTTTAGGCAGCTGCAGTCCCTGAGCTGAGGTTAAGATGCACGGCTTCTAGGTTTCTTTACCCCACCGTGGCTCCGTACACCAGCTCTGGAGTTCCAGTTCAGAGGGCTGCAGTGCATGTTGGATCAGGAAACTCCTACTGTCTTTCCTCACCCCTTGTTTATAGAGGTGGCTCTGATCTGGAATGAGGTCTTTGAAATCACTACCGTGGGTGTTGATGAGGATCTCTCCAACCTGAGTCCTCTGCTTGGAGAACTCTAAGCCCTGAGTACTTGCATTGCTACTTTTTTGCCTTGGCTTGCTCTGATAAAGGGCATGTTTTGTGATCCCTGTCTTGTAAGACAGCAGGCTTTGGCACATCCTGAGACACCAGTCTCTTGGATCAAAGCTCCTACCTCAGGCAGTGAACAACTTTTTATTCTAAGCAAATGGAGACACTACATAGAGCATGGCTGGGATGGGCAGAACACTTCAACAGAAAAAGTGTTGTGCTGTATCCTCTCTTCTCACTGAAATTTTAGACAGTACTCTTGTCTCCCTGCTTTTTCATGCCTTTGTTTCTGAAGAAGCATGGTCTGTTCTTTGCTTGGACTCTTGCCCTGATTGTGTTCTCCTTGGTTATGCATCTCATCTAGAAGTGACCTTTGTATTTTGCTCTCCTTCTATTGCTGACCAAAACTCCAGACCATGGCTTGGGTGGGCTACTTGTGTCAGCTTTGATCATTTGTTGCCACAAGGCTTGCTTTTTTCTTTTGTAAACAGGGGCTGCAAAAAAAGTGCTGGATTTAAAGCAATAATGGGGAAACAAACCACCTTTTTTAATCACTCCCTCTCCTGAGGATGGACCTCATTTAAATGGGGGCTCCTGATGCTGTCCTATGTAGAGTTTGTGTAGAAACTTCTGACAGGATTGTCAAAACTAGGTCATGGAAGCTGAAACTTCATCTTGGAAGGGTAGAATTTCTGGCCAGAGAGAAATATCCTCATCAGAAGTACCTGAAGATGGGATGAATTTGGTGGTCACCTCAGAGAAGAGAAGCTGAATCTCATGCCATGGCTTGAAATTCACTGTGCTGCATCCTGTACTTACTGCTTTGCTCACAGATATTTATTGCTTATTGCACACGGTTTGTTTTTCTCCTCTTGCACCTTCCCCACTTCATATGGATAGCTCAAGAACCACTGAGCAGGAGGATGGTAGGAATGAGATTTTCTTCCTTTTGTTCCCCTTTCCATCTCCCCTTTGAATGTCACAAGAGTGGAAGGTTTCTTCTTTGCAGAAGCAAATTAAAAAACACTGTCTGATGATCACCATTTTCTACGAGACTGAGCCCTCCTGGGAGGTCTCTATCCTGCCTCAGGGGAGGTGAGGGTTGTGAGTACATCTGTGTATCCCAGTGCCTGTTTCCCACAAAGAAATATTCCTTTATTTTGAGACTGGTTTTGTTTGATTTTTTTGGTCACATTATTAGTTTTTCATTTTTAAAGACCATTGACACACTGCCTCCAACATTAATTTGCCACTCCTCTCCTGTGATGTGTCAGAGACCCTTTGGGGCAGCTTATCTTCAAAGAAAGTCAGTTTTTCCTGTTTTACTTGAGGACTTTCATCATTCCTTCTTCAACCTGGAAAAAAACCCCCCAAGCCCTAAATAAGCCCATGTGCAGGAATCCAGACAGATTGGATTGTACCAAAAGGACAAGACACAAACTGTACCTTACACTACACCAAGCCCACAAAGCTCAAATCCATTCAAATTTTAATTCCTTTTAAACACCTAGATGGCCTGTATGGCTTAGAGAAAATCTAGTTTGCCTTGTCTACACATAGTGTTTGCTGTTTGCCTTTCTCTTGATGTGTCCTCTTCTCTGCTTGTCCTTGGCAAGAGGGAAACTGTCACTTCTTGAGCATTAGAGAAAATCTTCTCACACTGTAGACTTATAAATAATAATAGAAACCTGTAAGTGTTCATACAGTAAATGCACATTAAGCACCATCCGATCTGGAAGAAGTATTCATATTTTATGAGACACTGCACAGCCACCTAGGCACACATAATACAAAGGTGTCCTGAGCAGCTGATCAGATAGCAATCTAGGCCATAAACTGTGTTTTTTCTCCAGGAGTGGGGACCTGTTTGTTTGGCCAGAATCACTCCTGCTTCCTGACATCAAGCGTGGCACGAAGTTCAGAGGGTGCGTGCACGACTGCAGGGTCGGCTTGGGTTCTTCTCACTAAATCTCAACATAAACAGTTTTGCCTCAAATGTAACATTAGAAACAATCAACAGATGTTAAGATGTGTTATACTAATGACCTATTTCATATTCAAGTTCAGTTCCGAATTCCCTTGTCAGCCACTAATTTGCATAACGTTTTATTCACGCTCATTAGCCATCAGGAGATTCTAACTCAGCAAAAGTGGATATTCATCAATTTCCCCTTTGATAATGAATTGATATGACACCAAAAACTATCGTAAGCTTCCCTGTACCTGCTGCAGTACCTGGAAAGAGTGTGTCATGCAGCCCAGTCACTTCATATCCGACAAGGATGCCTTGGGGGAATTCTTGTGTTTGATTTCAGTGGAATAAATGAGCCCTGCAGAGAGGCAGTAAAAAATATGAGACCATGAGCGCATGCTAATGAACCTGCCTAACTGTGAAGGTTTCCAAAACCACCCCAAAATGCTGCCTGAAGTCCAGGAACCTGTACAGTTAGCAGCTGAAGCCTTCAAAGCTGCAGGAGTGTTACCAAGAGGGAAGAGAGACAGGGTAAGAACCAGCATGACCAATAATCAAAAAGTGGTTCTAAATTTGATTGATGGACCAGCTTATATCCTGCCCCTGACCTAGTCCATGTCAAACTGCATCATCAAATACAGCAGCCACCACCTATCACGTGAATGGAAAGCAAATGACACCCCGACACGCATGTATGGAGAAGACCAGAAAATTTTCACTGACCAAAAGCTGTTGACTAGCCTGGATTTTATATTTTTGTCCTTATTTTTAATGCTGCTGGAAAACTTGGTGCTTGGGATATACTGAGTTTGTTTTCAGCTCCAAAGGGAGATGTCTTGATGTCAATGAAATTTGTAATGGTGATGGCACAACAGCAAAAATAAGTGTGGCACATTCATTGTTAAGGGAGGCAGACTCGATCATGAAGATTAATTTGGAATCACCTGTTTCTACAAAGTCCAATTAACTTGGAGAATCTTCAGATTCTGGTGTTTGTTTTTGAATGTGTCATGCTAAGCATGATGAATCTTGTTTGCCTTCAACTGTCAGATCTAAAACAGGGTGGATTTGTCTCTGCGTGGGGGAAGAAGGTACTGGGGAAGGTCTTTGTCACCCCTCTCTGCTCTGGATCTGGATGGACCCTGTGTCTTACAGCTCTGAGTTGTGATTTTAAGTAATTCCAGGATATGCCAAGGCTCAGTTAATAATGTAAGACAATTCTGGGAGTGGGGGTAGGGGGTAGCCTGCTGTTCCTTGTATTGATCAGGAATTAATGTCTAACCTTTAAAAATGCAGTAGAGAATCACAGTGTGATTGTGAAACCCTACATTGTGCTGTGAACAGTCACCTCTGGGGCCCATGGGGCTCAGCCTGCTGATTACAGATGCATTTGGAAGAACCTGAATTTTCAATTTTTCACATGAATCTTATAAAGTGAAACGGACTCCTGCTGGGATTTATGGAAACTGGTTTACTCTCCACTGCACTCAGTACATCTACTTAGCTAAGTTGGGAGAGTGCTTTGACCAGAGAGGCTCTGCAAGAATTATTCCACCCTCAGCAAGTTAATTGCTGCATCGTCAAGTAGCATGGTTATCCATCCTATCCCTTCTGCTTTCTCTCTTGTTTTTTCCCCCCTCTTCCTCTCCAAGAGCTGATGTGTGATGTCTTTTATTTTTTTTTTCTCATCCTTGCCATCTGTTTCATGTTTGTAACTTGCAGAGGGTGGGTGTGTGGTAGTGGAGCTTGTGATGAAGTTTGCTGGTGGAGGCATTTCTTTCACTCTGTTAATTAGATTTGTGTTTTCCTTACTCCCAGTTCTAAGGGCCATGCAAATAGGACTAAATTATGCATTAGTGATATGCCCCAGTGTTTGAAACATTCTTATTGTTGGGGGACACCAGCTCCATCCTGTATTGCTCCCTTTCATTGAATTCAATTATATTTAAACTATTAACATGGAAAGTCTAAAAATTCTATTAAAATGTCAGTTTAATAAATCTTCCCAGGTTTAATCTTTCATTTCTGGACTGGGGGAAGGGGAGGATGAATTATGATAGTTTTAAGTTTTCCCTGAGCAGCCCCTGTGTGTTAAATTGTCTGTAACTGTCAGAGTGTTTCTGAACTTATCTCTATTGGTAAAACAATCTGAGGCAATAGGAAGGTGCTTGGGGTATTTACTGGAATCAAGCACTTCATGTACAGGTCTAAAACATGCCACAACTGGGGGAATTTGGACCCAGTTCTTTCTTTCGAACCGTTACAGAGAAGGAAGGGAAAGGGGTGCTTCCTGCCTGGTCTCCACTCCCTGCTCCAGGCTCTCAAAGATGGGCTTATCTGGCTTTAGACATGTGATTTGTACCCAGCACTATTTAAAACTGATTAGACTGTTGTTTTTAATTTCTCTCTTCTTCCATGTGCTGCTTCAGAAATACCGAGGGCCTGTCCATCATTCTGGTTGGTACCCCACTGTGCTGAGTACCATGTGAGCATCTCCTGTAAGCAAAGCTGTCTTCTCTCCCTCTTTTCGTGCTGTTTTCTGCTTTTAATAAATGCTGAAATCATGTCTCTTCTGTTTGCTTCAGCTAACCCTTGATTTGAAGCTGTTCCAGTGTCTAACACACAGGGAGTTTTTTACTATTTCCTCTCGGCATTCCTGTGCTTGAAATCAGGACTGACATAGGACCATATAAAGAGATTGCAATGGTTTAGCCCAAATAAAGGAAATCCAGCTCTTGGTCCTGCACCCTTATGGCTGTAACACAGAGGATGCAGGTGAAGTGGTTGTTTTGAGACCTCGGACATGAACAGAGCATCCAGGAATGCTTTGTGACAGGGCTGCTCCTATCAGGTGAAGACTCAAGAGCTAAGCATCCCTTCGTGGGGGGTTTTGTGGGCACTTTCTGGGAGGGCAAAGAAGATCCAGGTGGTGATTTGACCCAAGTGAGTCTGCTTGCACCCGAAGTCCTCCTGGATCTGGTGTGGAGACAATGATGAGGATGGTGGTGGGTGATATCTGAGGGTGATATTTTTCATGGGGCATTTGGTAGTGCTGCTCTGCCTGTCCCATAAAAATGGGGATTGCTAGTCTGTAGATGGTGATGGTTGCAGAGAGCTATGAGTGTCAGGTCTGACCTTGCTTGAAGGGGGCTCAGCTGGGGTTCCTCTGGACAGCAATGGATCATAATTTGTCCTGGCTCTGCAGGCTTTGCTCATGTGTTGGGGTGCAGATCCAGGACTGGGAGAAAATCCAAAAACTGTGGGCTCTTCAGAGGAGGGATGCTGAGGAGAAAAACCCAGCTGCCCCTCCATGGTGTAGACTGATGCCAGAGCCAATGCACATGAGGATCTATATTGAAATGGAAAAGACTTTCATTAGTTTCTTGGCTTTGCTGGGGATCCCTGTGTGCTCTCAGCAAAATGTCTGCACAGCAGGAGAATGTGGTTGGCATGGGCATATGGCTTATGACATCTCTGCCATATCAGCAATGAAGTATCTCTGACAGAAGTCAGTTCCATGTGGGAAATGCTGCTGTGGCTGTTGGTGACACAGCACTGAATGAGGAATAATTCCCCCCAAACAGTCCATCTGACCGGTGATCCTATGATGACCTGGCGTGCCTGGCATTGCTTCTCCAGAATGGAAATGGGTATGGTCTGGCACAGCACACCAAAAAAATCAAACTCCTCTTCTTGCCTCCCTCTTGCTCACATTTTCAACTTCTCCCAATACTTAAGCTCAGTAGAGCTGAATTGTCCTATTGCAGCCCTGGAAATGGAGAAAGTCAGTGACCAGCAAGAAGGGTCAAAATGTTCTCAGTGGATACTGGGGAGAGAGAGGTGATAAATGGTACTGGTGGAATACCTTGGTCAGCTGGGCTGTGGTGCATAGCTAATGCCAGGCTGCAGGGAGAGTGTTGGGGCACAGTGCTTTGTTTGGGTGAATAAACCATGCATGTTCATGGAATATTAATTAATAATAAATGAACATGCATGAATTATTCATGCTCATAAAAGCAAATTCGCCCTGAAGGCATAACACAAGATAGGTTTTAAGAAGGTTTGGGGGGGGTTTTTTCTTTTTTTTTTTTTTTTTAACTAAGGGATAGATTTGTATAGGGCACAACTGGTTGGTGGGAATTTGAATCCAAATGCAGTGTGACTGCCACGGCTGAGCCAGTGTATCTCAGTACACTGAACATCTCCTGCTTCCCCTAATGCTATTTTAGTCATTCATTTGTCTTCCAAGATGCATTGAGGGACCTACTTGCTCGGAGTCCCATTTGACTCTGGCAGGCCAAAAGCAGTCCCCTGGGTTAACACTGTTGCTGTTGGAACAGGGATAGATTTGTCCCTGCATGTTCGTTCTGCTGACAGATTTGTTCCACCAGTGTGCAGCGCAGATGTCTCATACATGATGCAGGATTCAGATGAGATTTGAAGCAGTGAGCTGACGCAGGAAATGCTGCCTCTCTATTTAAACTCCAGGTTATGCTAAACAGGCCAGCAGAACCTTTTGCTGTGCCAGTGTCCGTCCTTCTGAACAGCACAATAACCCCCCATTAAGAAGGATTTAAATGAAAAAATGCTTTTGTGTCTCGGTGATGTGCCACCCTGCCATAAGAGGCTGAAAGTTGTCCCTAACTTAGGAGGTATCCTGACTCAGCTTCAGGCTTCACTCTTTGCACCAAGGCAAGGATGGATGGCTGCAAGCAGTACATGTAGGATAGGTATCACTGTGGGACTGTCACCTTGTCCACTGTGCTCTGTAAATACTGACCTTGCCAGGGCCAGGGGCATAATGTGTTGCAGCCATGCAAAGAAATATGCAAACATGTGCAGTATCTTTCTAAGTGCCCTGCATTGTCACTGGTCTACAAAGTGAAATGCAAAGTTTTTCTCCCCGTCTGAGTCCATTAAGGATTCTCAGGCTGCCATCACCCATAGTTAGATCCTAACAGAATTAGAAACATAGCCCCCACCTATCTACATCCCTGCACAAGTTTCATGTCAAAATATCCTGGCTTCTCCTGATTAGATGTGGGAAAACTGAGTAAGCTGGGTGTTGCTGCACTTGTCCAGAAGTTGCCTGTTTATGGTGGGTAATTTCTAGCTCTCCCTGGGCACTAAAATCTCTCCAAAATACCATCCTGTTGCTCTCAGAAAAGGAGCTGTCTGGGTGGTTGTACATGGATATCATGTACCTTCGTGGCTGAAGGTCCTACTCTCCCTCCCTGGGCTCCTTGCACACTCTCGGCCTTCTCAAGTTTTGCACTTCTGGTCAAAAATTGCAGCTGGCTTCTAAGGTGCACTGTCCCTGCGCCACAAAGTTTGGCCAAAGTGGTGTCTCTGGGCAGGCAAATGTGGCCATGGTGTCAGTGACCAGCGGGGGAAAGGGCCCCCCACATCTCTGGAAAGTGGGTTAGGAACTGTGAAAGTACAGAATGGTCTACACATTTGGTGAGTGGTGCTGGATGGATCGTGTGGGCTGGCAGGATGGCAGGTGCAGGGAAAGGATGTAGAGTGGCACACCATAAACATGGTGCTCGCCAGCCTCCTAGCCATCATTTCATGGGAGAACATCAGGGAACGTTAGAAATAGAGAAGAGATCCCCAGACACAACTCAGGTCTGCTATGAATCTGGCCTCAAGCCATCAAAATAATCTTAAACTCCTTTTTATTTCCTTTCCTATATTTTTTTCCCCAGAAGCATGCGTTGACTTCCTCAGCTAATAAAGAGCAGGGCCATAAACTCTGCTACCTTTCCCTGGCAAGGCCATTCCCTTTGGTGAGCTGCTTCCTCCCGTCTTCATCTTTCCGTTATTACGTTTTTAGTTTCTGCTTTTCCAGCAATCCTTCTCTGCTGAGCTGCTGTGTTTTGATCTCTTCTTCTTCTGATTCCACAACAAACATGTTTTAAAACCTTTGGTGCTGGTCTGCAGACAGTTTTTCCAGGAAAAGTGCTTCACGTATTACAACGTAAAACATGGGTGGATTTTTTAGGATTTAACATCTTGGAACCTAAGCCTTTGGTCTCCTCTTTCATATGGTCATGAAGGCAGAAAAATGGGAATGATTTGAGTAATTTATATGCTAAGAAGTAATAATCTTTGCAACCATTTTATCCATCCAAATGCTTTTAACTTTGATCTTTCTGTTTTCTAGCAATACCTTGTGTTTTTTTCAGACCTCTTCACCTTCCAGAGATAACCATCCCTGATGACTCTTCTGAGTGCTTCCCTCAGCTAAAGAGAAGCAGTGTCTGATTGTCACTGCACCATCCATATATCTCCACGATTAACTGAGATAGTTTTTGGTGTTTGGGACGTAGGGCAGCAGAGGGACAAAGCTCTCTAAACCTTGAAAGCTGCTTTGTCCTTGCACAATGGAAATCTGAAGCCCTAGGTCTTGCTGTGTTTAGAAGTCAGTAGATTTACTAATTAATGTTCTTCACTCAATTAAAAAGCCCTTGATCTGAGCCCGTCAATAGATTTTCAGTATCTATAGAAATCTTGGCCTTGTGCTGAAAGATTTAGCAATTGCCTTCTCTTCCTTCAGACTAAGTCTCAGTAGGGATGAGAGGCTGTTTGGCAAAACAGGCTTGGCCACTCTGCTGGGCTGTGTCAGGAGCCCTGCTGGGAGGCTGTCCACAGCTGCAGCTGGGAACTGGGCTTAATTGCAATAATTTACTGGGCTGGGTAATTACTGGATTAAGGGTCAGTGTTGTAGCACTGAGGGAAGGCATTGACAGAAGATGGGGTCTTGTCCCAAGAAGAATCTGGCAGTGCTGGTGCAAAAACAGCAAAGGCATCTGTGATACCTCCTTTTGAAAGGTCCCCCAGCTTAGGGAACAAGGCAGCTACAAACTCACATTTACTTTACTCTATTTAGGCTATAAACAAGGAGGATAAGAAGGAAAAATATTTTTATTTCACCTTGTAACAGGGTATAGACAGTCAGTGCTATGTTGTCTCTCTTTCACCTCTTGCTATAAATACCTTCTTGCGAGAAGGATCTTCTCAGCCCACTTGGTTTGCATTTTAATTATTTTCTCTGTCTGGCACATTTTACCTGTTGAGCTGTCTATTGTTGTTGATGTTTTGTAAAGGCAGATAAAAGCTGAGCATCACTGTGGACTGGACATCCCAGTTCATGTTGGAGAATGCATATGAACCTTTTCCCCATAAGAGAAAACCCTAAAGTGAAAAATGAAGCCAGTTGTTCCTAAGATCACTGGCAGAGAATGATGCACTGATGTCTTAAGCTGACCTAAATCCAGCACTTTATAGTGTTAGGACCTATTTCAGTGACTTTCTCAAGAGGTTTAGCCACATGTAGCCTCCAGTTAAAATCTTTGTTCTCTTACAAGACCTTGCTGAAGTCATGAGCCTTAGTAATCTCTAATCATGCTCCTTTCCTGAGAAACACTTTCTTCATCAGTTGTCTCGTTCCACCAACACCCTTTCTTCTCTGCAGGTCGGAAAGCCCTTACTGTGGCATGTCTGGTTTTTGGATTGTTGGGAGGTGGCAATAGAATGTGTGATGGGGAAGGTGACATAAGAAGCCAATTCCTAAAGCCTGTCCTTGTGAGGCAGTGCCATGGCAGAGCTCACTGGATAATGTTCTCTGCACTTGCAACTACCCCAGCTTGGCGTGGGGAGGAGGTGGAGATGAAGGGCCAGACATGGCCAGGGAATGAGCCTCTGTGGCTTGAAGGGAAGGCAAAGCTCAGGGACTGTCCTCTCTCAGCCCTCACGCTGAAAGTGAAGGGGCAGGCAAGGTGCAAGCAGCACGGGCCTTTGCAACACGCTCCCCCTTCTGCTTTGCTCTTTAGCAGCCCAGCTCTAAAGCCAGAGAAGTCATCAGCCCTGGGAGGCTACATGGTTTCACATCCAAAAATGTAGCTCAGATATGATTCTGTTTGGCCTGCCATGTGTTTGTCTGCTTTTCCTAAACCCTCAAGTCTCTCGGTCGGAGCGGATGGGACTCGTCTCATCAAACTGGCATCCGCAGTGTCGGTGCTGACTTCAGCAGCAGTCACCTGGGGCTCCTGAACGGTCTGCGGGGACAGAGCCAAGGCAGCCGAAGGAGTCCAGGGCATGATTCATCTCTTCTTAAACTAGATGTCTAAAATAGGTCTGGAAAGTTGTGCTCGGGAAGTGCCGATTTCTCTCGGCTGGCTGTGAAAGGAGCTGACGGTGATTAGCTCAACATCCCTGTTGAGGATATCTGTGTCTAGTCGGATGAATCCTACCCAGATGGCTTTTGGCTGTGTTTGTACACAGAGCTCAGCACAGAGGGGCCATATCCTCAGTCACCGTGGATGTACCATGACATAAATAATACCACCACCACGACTGAGAACACGTACTGTACATCCCTCATTATTCCAGCTCCACAAACATACATCTTACCATCTTCTGGGGTTCCATATGTATTTGTTAATATAATAAGAATGGGGGGGGCAGATGTGTGTGGGTGAGCGACTGTACGGTGTCCTGTATGAATAGGTTGAGATGGGCTGGTATCATAAGACAGCTCTTCTGTATCCTGATTGATTGAGGTGTTCTGTTTCCACATTAACTTGCAATAAAGTGCTCTCTGATGCCGATACGCATTCATCATGTGCAATTGTGGAGACTGTTTATAACTTAATTTACTCCAAGGTAATGATGATTATATCTAAATATTTATGGAGAGGTCAGTGCAAGTAAATTTCTCAGTAATTTTGTTTTGCTTTTCTTTTCTTTCTCTTTGCTTCAGCCAGCCAAATTATCTCAATGCTCCCTACAGACCTTCTGCTAATTCCTTTGTTTGCAGTGACAGTTAGTGGAGAAAGAAGGCTGATTAACTGCAGGCAGCCTCTGCGTTGAGCAAGCCAGCAGTCTAACCAGAGGTGCACGCCGCGTCTCTGCCTTTTATTTTAATTTTGACCTGAAGGAATGTCATGGGCCAGAGCTGTCTATTAGGATATATCTGAATCGTGTGCGTGTTTGTGTGAGTTAACAATGCTAAGCAAAGCTTCCCACTAACACTGTAAAATCAATACTTTCTGCAGATGTGAGAGCGGGTGGCACCTATGCAGCACTGTTTGTCCATCTCATGATGATCTGCTTGGTGCAGACCATGGGTGATCATTTTTAGGGTGGGCTCAGTCAGGAAATCAAGTTATTTATGGCTTGGGGTGTTTGTTAATTTTGGGGTGTGGGCTTCTTCCTCCATTTGTTCTGCTTGCTCCTTCTCTGTGCTCTTTTTCTCATGTGATACAGTCCACTAAGGGGATCCCATCTCTTCTAGCAGGACTTAGCCCAGTGGGGCTGTGGTCTGTGGATGATTCCCAGCCTGTCTGCTAATATTTAGGACTGACTGGAGCTGGAATTTTTCACTCAGGAATTTTTTGAGGCAGCGTGGAAAATGGACCATTTTGTTATCTCTGAGGGAATAGGAATTTCATGATATTGATATGAAACAGCTGAGAGGATGTTTCATTTTGATGTCTTATGAAAAACATCTGTGGATCCCTGTGCTTCTTGGCTCTCCCTGCTCCATATGCAGAGCTTCAATATATCACATTATCCCTTTCCTTCTCCTCCTTCAGCCATGTTTGTGTACTCGTGTGACCCTGAGGGCTGTGCTTTGTGCAGGAGTTTTTGTCATTAGGCAAGCAATGAACCCCTCAGGCAACCCAGGCAATGGAATACCTGGATTCTGGATGAGTGATGAACTTGGAAAGAAGATGGATGCTTATATCCTCAATCCCATGAAGGTGGCACTGGGTAAGACAGCTCTGTAGGATCTGATTGTAGCTGGATATCTCTTGCTCTCTTGGATATCAGCACCAGCATAAGATAATTCATTTCTGCTCAAGAACTGCAACCTCCCACTAGCCAATGGCAGGCTGTTGTCAGCTTTGGGGGCTGGCAGTGGTTGTGAGATGTGGCAGCTTTGGACCTAAATGGCCTGCAGAAAGATGGTGCAGTCTTCCCTTGAGTTTGGCCCCCACTGGTACTTTTATTGCTGCATTCTATCGCAGTGGTCCATGTCACCTTTACCCTCATCCAGCTTTAAATACTGCTTTACTTCCATCCCTGGCATTACCTCTTCAAGTATTTTCTGCTTTTCCCTTTTCCAGTTCTATTTTCCCTGGAGGAGCAGGAGAAGCCCAGCAGCCATGCCTTCCTGAGCAAGGACCACTGCCTTTTGTCCTCACCCCGTGCTGTGCCACAGCAGAGGGATGCCCAAGCTCTGTGACTGCTGATAAGTGATTGCTCCATGCATCTATTGGGGATTTGGTGGTGAGGATGTATTTTCAGATGTTCCTCAGAACATTCGATCACCCAGCTGTGGCCCTCAGCTGCCTGGATCCAGCTGGAAAAAAGACCTGTCTTGCAGTTTAGTCTTTATGGCATGGAGAAAGGCAATTGTATAAATCCACTGTCAGCCTCAATCAAACGTTAGAAGAGAGAAAAGATATTGAAGTATATTGAACCACAGAAGAAAAAAAAAAATTATAAGTGCAATCTGCTCCATTAAAAATTTCATAGGCCGTTACTTTTACAGTGCAATTAGCTGAGTGATTCCGGTGCTATTGGAAGCCAGAGCAGTGGATAATCAGAGGCAGAAATGCCTGTGCAGGTACCTTTGCAGAAAACCTTTAGGTTTTAGCTGCTTTTCACGTGTTCTGAGTGCGCTCGTAAGTCACCAACTGTTGATCCCTTCCCTTCAGCTTCACTTTTCTCCTTTGCTTGTGTTTCCTGCCACAACTCCAACAAGCCCCAGCCCCTGTGCCTTGATGTCTTTGTTGCCTGTGCAGCTGCTGTGGGACAGCGGCACAATGGGACCTGTCAGCGCTGGGGAGTGGGGCGGCGGCGGGCGGGGGGCTGCTGCAGGCAGGCAGAGGGGGGCTTTTGTCAGCGGGGAGTGTTTGCTACCTTTGATGCCAATCATTTTGGAAGAGTTAATGCTGACATGGAAAGCAGTGAGAGGGCTTTTCATGTGAATTCTGATGGAGAGAAAGGGATCCTGGGAGCCACATAACCACGTTTCCATGGCTGAGCACTTCGAACCAAGTTTGCGGTTTCTTTTTAATGCAAACTGATGGCCATTTTTCACTGCAATACTGGGGGGAAACTTCCTATTTCTTTGATAAAGGGCCTGATTCTGGTCTTGCTTGCACCAGGCATGCAGGAGGAGGCGTCAGGGGACAGGCTTTCCTTGTGCAGAAAAATGTTTGGGGTTAATTTTTTGAATTTCATCATGAGGACTCTAAGCCGTGAGACTTACATCAAGGCAATAAGAAGGTTTTACCACCTAGTGTTTCACACTTGAGCACTCTGGTTGTGTGCTTATGTCCAAAGGCTCAAGTCTGCCAAACCTTAGAGATCTGGAGTGGGCAAGGGGATAACTTCACTCAGTGAAAGCTGCAGGCAAATGGGAAGGCTAGACCCCAATTTTTACATCTGCTGTCTCTGTTCTGGCAGCAGAGGGGATGCTTTTGGCTTGTGCAGTTGTGCAGGATGGGAGGTGAGCTCTGTGAGTGGACACGAACGGTGGGAGCACGAGTCAGGCCTGCATTTATATGCACGTCAATGACCAGCCAATTCACTGATTAACTTGACAGCAAGCCCCGTGAAAGGCACTGGGAGCTTTCTGCCCCCACTCCAAAGCCTGGAGTTCAGTGTCATACTACTGCACAACAATCACTAATGAGAAAAAAAATGTTCTTATTCCTTCTCACTGAAAAAGACAGATTTCCTTAAAAGCCAGACCCCGACATTTCAGTGAACTGTAGTTGAAGACAAAGAATGTGCATTGTTTCTAAACAGATGCAAAAATAATAATAATAAAAGATCTTCTGCTTTTCAAGCCAATCTCACAATTTCCATGGTTTTTCTCATGCTTCATGATGACAATGCCAAGTCTCTGTTGTCAGACTGCTGAAAAAGCTCATTCAGTTTCACCCAAATACCAAAGAAATGAGCAAAATCAGATGGGTCTCCACAGTTCGGATGGAGTTTATGTCTCCTGTTCTGATGCTGTGCCTTAGAAGAAGCAGCAAAGGCAGGAGGCTGAGCTCCAAGATGTCCTCCTGCTGTCTTTCTTCTGTGGCCATGCACAGGGCTCCCTAATCTTCCCTCCCTCCTAAAGTATCTCCTCACAACACACTGCTTACCAGAAATGATTCATAATTCAAGATAATTCATTTCTCAGCATGAAGCCACATTGCAAAATACAGACTGCCCTGATGTTACTGGATCTGCACAACAGCTCTACCCTGAGGCTTTCCCTTCACTGCCGGTGCTTCTGCTCCCTGGACATTTCCACACCGTTTCAAAACTGAAGTTTTTCTCCTCCAGGAAAAGAGAATTCCAGCATCCAGGTCCAGCTCTCTCATGTAAAAGATTTCATAGCTAAGTTTTAGATTCACTTTTGGAAATGTGGTGGACTCCCCAGAATGCAGAAGGTGTGTTTTCTTTCTAGGTTATTTCACCATCACCGCTCACAAATCCTGGGCTGCTTGGGTGCCCTTTGCTATTTGGGATCAGATGACTGGCCAGGGCTCCCAGAAACAGCCTGGATGGAGCCTGGGATGAAAGCAGGACCCCAAATCCCATTCTGGAAGGGAACCAGTAACACTGCTAACTTGTTAGCACGCAAAGGGCTCTGGAGAGAAAAAAGAAAATTCAGGGCACCTTCTCCCCAGGTCAGGAGTTACTGCACTGCAGTCAGGGTATGAGTGGCTGTTACTATGTCAGCTGTGGAGTAATATTGGAAAATCCAGGCACCTGCAGCTGGTAGTGGAATGGGCTAAACTCCATCAGACCCCTCCCTGAGGTCCTGGCTTCCATAAAATCCTCATTGTGGTGCTGTGTTCCTCTACATACAGGCACTGTTGTGCTCCCTGTCTGTGATTTGCAGAGGATTCTGGTAACCAGAGGCTTAAGATAAATCAGTTCTTTTTGTTGTTGTTGCTATTGCTGTGGGCAGCCTGGTACAGCTGAACTGTGGCCAGGGTCTCCAGTCCAGCATATTCTGCTGCCTCCTACAGCTCTGCTGGAAATCAGCTGTCAGGCCAGATGTTTAGCAACCATTTTTCCTAGTAGGAAATTAGTCCCTATCAGGTAGCAGGTGGCATTTTCTCCCATGCTGTACAGTCAAAGGCTTTGGGGAGTGAACATCCTCATCCTCTCTCACCTACAGCTATTTCCAAGGGGCAGCAGCATGGAACCGGCACCAGCAAAGCCTATTACTTAGAAGAACAGAGAGGAAATGAAGGTAAGAAAAATAAGTGTCTCTAATGGACCCAGACCAACAGCAGAACATCCATGAAATTGTAATTTACAGAGACTTTGGCTTTTACGAATACAGTCTCAGACAATGAGGGGTATCTATTTTCTGTTGGAGGCACTGGAGCGTCTCTCTTTAATGTTAAAAAAAGATGTGCACACCTGGAGAGAGGGATATGAGGGCAAATGTGCCAGACAAGGGATGCAGCTTAGTTCTCCCAGCTGCTGCTGCAGAGATGGGTGGGGATTGGGAGGGCACGTCTTGCAGAGAGTTTTGGTTGCAGCTCTGGCTCCAGCGGCGAGCACATGTGAGATTCTGAGGTGCGATTCCCTGCTGATGTGCACCTGGCATCTGCTTTACCTGTGCCAAGCACAGCCCCTGCCAGGGCTGGCTCGTGGAGCAGCAGAAGTGTTGCTGAGCAGGGATTAAAGCTGCTGCCTTCTGCAGGTTTAGGGTGTGAAGGAGAAGAAAACATGCTTTGAGGACTCCCCAGGGAGAAGACACAGTAGCTGAGGTCCCGGGGGGATACTAGATCCTAGATACCTACTTATCCATAGGAGTCTGTGTGCAAGAGGGCTTACAGTTTTCCTTGGAGATTTGCAACTTCTGCTGGTTTCCCCAGCACATAATATTGGCTTGACAACTGTAGCTAACTTCTGGTTCCACTTGCTTTTCCTGTTAGCTGGGAGTGTTGTGTGCAAAGAGGAGCAGACCTCGTTTATGTCTGCCGAACTGAGGGAGGTCAAAGGCAAGCCAGGAATGGCCCCAGTTGCCAGTCAGAGCTTGAGGCAGGGTTTGTGGGGAAAACTCTGTGTGAGTAACCCTCAGCTGGAGAGTGCTGTGGGGATTTCTGTATGTATATGCCACGTGTGTATTTATGCCCGGAGCTGCTGTGTTTGCCTGGTGGGAGCGTGGACACAGGTACGTTTGCATCTGCCTGTGGGCAGCCAGCAGGTTATCATGTTATTTCGCTTATCAGTTCTGCCTTTTAGTGGTTAAATACTTCCCAGATCAGGTCAGACTGTGCAGAAATGAGCCGTGTTTCAGAGAGTTTTGGGATAGACCAAAGGGTTTGCATGCTCTGGTAGCAGAGGCTCTGATGAAAGACAAGCTGAAAGCCTGTCCCCTCAGGGTATACCCAAATGTCAGGACCCTAACTGGGCTCTCCAGGCACTGCTCCAGCTTTATGCCAGATGTCTCCTACCTTCCCTGCAGGGTCAGCATGTAGCCAGTGACTCCACGTGATCCTTGGCTCTGCCACAAAATGTCCCCATGAGCCAGAGGGTGACCTCTGAGGCTGCTGGCAGAGCATACTCCTTGAGGGACAGGGGAGCCCTGGTGTGTCCAGTGACGCTGCAAACCATAGAGACACCCTGGACCTCACTTGAACTGCAAAGGGTCTGGTTTCCAGGGGGATGCAGAGACAGACTTTTAAAAGGCATCAATTAGGATATCTCTGTTCTCACAGACTGCCACTCTATGGCTTGTACTGACTGATTGGTCACAGCTCTCCTGAAACATCTTTGGGTTCCCTGAGACCACATGTGAGTTCCCAGGGACCACTGGCTGCAACCAGTGTGCTGGATTTTGGTAGGGTATTGACAGAAGCACAGTGGAGCTGACAATGTGTGGGAGCAGCCCTGGCCCCATGGTGTCTGACTGTCATGTTCTCGTTTTGGGCTCCTGTGGGGGAAGCATGGGGAATGCTGGTGACTTGGGTTGTCAGGTGTGACTGAGGGCTGTTTTGAGCCAGGGAATCAGCAGAAACCCCCAGCACAAGAAGACCAGGAGAAATGGAGTCTGAAACCCTCTGCCGAGCTGCAGAGACATCAGGACCCAAGAAGAGCTGAAGCCTTGTGATTGCATGCTGTCTGCTGGAGGTAGAAAATGCAAAACAAGACAAAAAACCACAGCCAAATCCTCACCTGGTGCCAGCAGCAGCCTGGTGTCAGCTGAGGCTCAGCCCTGTGCTGGCGCCTGTCCTTGCAGGCAGCTGTGGAGGGGGAGCAGTGTTGGGCAGCAGAACTGCTCCTCTCTCTCCTTCCTCCCCATCCTTCCCAGCCCCCTTCTTTACGGGGTTAATTTTATTTTTTCCTCCAGGGGTTTAGGAACAGCCAGCTGAAATGCGCAGGCCAGCTGCCTGCCGGTGGCAGCAGGAAAACAGGCAGACAAAGCAGATGGACGCAGCAGGGGTGAGGGAAGGAGCACTGTCTTCAGCGGGCCATGGGCACCACGAAAGAGTAAACAGCTCTCCAAAGGGAGCCGGGAGCTAACTCCAAACCCCATCCTCTCCCAAGTACTCAATCACAGCACATTAACAAGAACGCCTGGACTGCTGGGGGAGAGTAAACAATAAGAGGCCATGCTGGCAGGGGAGTGGGAAAAGCAGAGCCCCCTCCAGCTAATATTTATTGAAAGGGGTGTAAAAAGTGGCTTGCGGCTCAGCGTGCTGTCAGCGAGCTGCACTCTGTGCTGCTGCTCATCTCCTTTCGGGACGACCGCCCTTTCCCTATCTCTGTCCCTATCCCTGCGTGTGCCGGGGATTTGTTTGAGAGGAAAGAACAAAGGAAATCCAGAAGCTGGAGGTGAATCCACTGCCCCCTCCTCCTGAGCTGGCTGCGGCTCAGTGGGTGCAGCCTTACTTCCCAAACCTGGGCTGGGTCTGGCATTTGGGGACTCGACTGCTCCAACGCCACTCGCCCGTGCTGCCACCCAAGTGAGCTGCTGCCATGTGGGAGGGGGGGATTGTGTGTGGGGGACCAGGGCTATTGTTTAGCAGCAGGAGGGGGTGATTCTTCTCCCGCTTGTGCCAGCGTGACTTCCTTGATTTTGCTGGAGCGGCTCCTGATTTATGCCTAGGAGCTGGATCCCGCTCGCCAGGCGTTGCTCTTTCATCTGCAACATTGCAGTGAAGTTTGTTTACAAAGCTTTTGGCACGGCCGCAGATTCCTTCTCCCCTTTCTCCCCCTTCCTTCTAATCAGCTGCAGTTTTCTCTCTCCTTTGGCTCCCACTGAAAAACTGATTGACCTTTCTGAGCCGTGGCTGACACATGAACCATGCAAAATCCTTTCTGCTCCCTCAGCCCGGTGCTTGTTTGGGAACCAGGCTGCCTGCAGCAGCCCGAATGGGTGGCCTCAGGCAAATGAGTTTGCTGCCTTTTGGGAGCTGCTTCGCTTTTAATATTGGGCATCCTTGACATTGGGTGAATGTGTGTTTTGTGGCTGAGCCTCCCCAGTGCTCTTTGCAAACAATGATGACATTGCTAAAAATGTGCCTCTGACATGTGCTCAGTCCCAGGTTGCCTCTGAAATGGACCCATTTAAGCAAAACTGAATTTCAAGGCAGAATATGAAAACTTCTGGCCCAGTGGCCCCCTTGATCCTAGCAGGGTGTATCCACATGGAATGTGCACAAAGGCTTTTTACTCCTTTTTGGGACCAAACTTAGCAGAGCCCTTCCATGAGAAGCCAGCCTGACCTGCAGCAGCTTTATGCTTTAGCCATGGGGTAAGACTTGCCCATGTTTGGCCTGCTGGGCTACTAAAAATCTAATGAGAGCCATGAATTTGCCATAAATATGCTTAAACTGTTTTTTCTTTCCATATTTCTTGATGGTAAAGAAGCACGGGGGAAGAGGTAGTCTGGTGGTCTGGCTAAATTATCTTCGCAGCAGTTCCCACGGACTCAATGTCCAGTGATATTGGGGCCTAAACACTCTTTTACACCTTCTTGAGCACACATTGGACCTTATCCCTTTTACCACATTTCAGTGGTGGTTCAGCTTTCTGTCGTTGTTACTTGTCTGTATTGCAAGAGTGAGGTTCAGAAGCAGCTCTCCACTGCCGGTAGAAATTGAGTTGTTTTTGAGGCAGACCAGCCTCTGCTAGAGGCCTATTGCTGTCTGCCTTGTATTTGAAAATCTGGAATTGGAGGCAAGTGAAAATATAATCGAGATGTTTTCTTGCTGTTGTCTAAAGCAGTGTTTTCTTGTGCTAACTGGAGTATGTTACACACCTTGGTGAAATCCGAGTGTTGCTCACCTTGTCGAACACAAATCAGATGAAATATAAACAGTAATTTGTAGCACACACAAGGACAGAGCTCTGAGAAAAAAGCCAAGGCAACCAGGGATGTGTCAAAGAGTGAAGGCTGCTTCGGCTCTGGAAGCAAGATAAGAAGTTTCCATTTCCACAGGAAGACAACAAATTGTCCAAAAAACCCTACGCAGTAGGGTTGAGCTGAGCCTCCTCAGACTCAAAATGCAAAGCACAAGGGTCCCATTGGGTACCCAAATGTGTCTGGCCTGTGTCCAGCCAGGGGAGCTCTCCTTGGCTGTGATGTACCCCAAATGACCCGTACTCAGGTCATGGATGCCAGCAGAAGGCTTCCACTGGACTCGAGGAGAGCACTGGTATAACTTTACAACAGGATCTCCACCTCTTTTTCAGGAAAAGATGTGTCCTCAAATCAAGCAAAAAGTACAAGTGTTTTCTTCTCTTATCCCTCCTACGGTCAAATTCCTCTGGTGCTGATGGTAAGCTTCTCTTTTCCCTGGGAAATACATCAATTTGATTTTATCCCTCAAAGGATAAGTCACTGAACGACACCACCAGCCAATTTCCCCCCAATTTTGGCTGCCTCTGGGTGCTGGGGGAATACCGTTGAAAGGAGCTCTGCTTTGTTTCAGTCCTTCTATGCATGCTCATTTTATTTCTCATGCTTTCTTCCTCCCTGATATTTTTTTTTTTGCCCAAAGCATCCTTTTGTTCACCAAGAGCCACTACTGCTGCTGGGCTGTGCCTGTAGCAGCAGAGTGTGCCCCAGCATCTGTCCTGGGCAGTCTGTCCCTGCCTCTACTCTGCCATGCCGATTCCCCCATCAGAATAAAATTATGGAAAGCAGCAGCAGAGCCCAAGTGTTTAGACCCTGCTGGAGGGCAGTTGCGCTGCACGTAAGCATCAAAAAATTTGACATCTACAACTGATGGTGGCAGAGCCCTGGCGTGGTGAGCAGGACCGGTCAGTGATGGGAAGCTTTTCTCAAAGGGCAGTAAATATTCAGCCCTCCATCTTCTCTGGGCAGCAGTTGAACAAGGTGGGCTCCGAAAGCACTCTGAAGCTCTCAGCACATTGTACTGGTTTTCATATTGTACCGCTCCATCTCACCTTGGGGTTTAACCCTTATGATGACGCTTTCTCTTTTACCCCACAGCCAAATAAAAGCTCCCTTGTTTTGGGGTGTTGCATGGGTTTATCAGGCAGAGTCGTGTGAGATATGCTGCTCCTTCCCTGCAGGTGGGCAGAAGAAGAGGGGATTCATTTTGAAGACACCTCAAGCCTATTTTTCTTTTTGCCTCATGCCAATGTCTCACCACTTGGGTAACTTGGCTGGAAAATCCACGTGGAGCAATCTCAGCCTCTTGTAGCTCTGATCATGGTCTGCAGTTCCCTTCTGAAGCCCTCCATGCTCTCCAGGAACAGATTCATCCCAGCCTAAGGGCTGAAGGGTGACTTGTGTCGCTGACCCTGGGACCTGTGGATGCTGATGTAGATCCCAGCTGAGGAGAAGAGCTCCTGGGGCTTGTAGAAGTAGATTGAGAGTCAGTCTGATGCTGCAGTGCTGCTGTGGAGGCTTTGGCAACATCCACATGTGTCAATGGGGTCCTTTGGAGGGCATCAAGGGAGCTTTATCTTTGGCCTTAGTGATTTAAGAATGCCTGTCCTTGTCTCCGTGTCTCTTAATTTCATAAGATTGGATGTTTTAGGGATGTAGGGTATGTTTGTGCCCTCCAGAGGTCTACTAGGAGGCACCCAAGGCAGGCAGACCTTGCTTTTGGGAATGGCTTTGCTCGCTTCCCTGGGATACAGCCAGTGCTGGATGCCACAGTGGCCCCAAAGAGTTCCACAGGGAAGGCAGCTCTGGGCTGGAAAACAGGGGCTGAGGAGCACACTGTGCCCGTGGTTGTCTGGGAGTGATCTGTCAGCCCAAAACAGGCATGACATCATTTTAAGAGCAAGAGCTTTCCAGACAGTAGTTAGAGATGTTGTGAAGTTTCCTTACTTAAAGACTGTGGAATATTTCAGGGACCTTGGAAGAGAGACTTTGCAGCGAGTCCTACACCCCAATGTTTTTCTCAAACTCTATTTGCCAGCAAATTGCCTGGATTTGAAATTCAGGTGAGTTGTTGGATGAAAAAATACGCTTCCCCGCGTTGCTCTGACCTCTGAGATGGCTGGTTTATTTTTTAAAGACATCACTGCTCCCCTTGGGAATGGTGTCTAGCTCTGTTTTTTGCTCTAAGGAGGTAGCTCTTTTCATGTTTATCTTTGATTCAAACATTGTAAGGAGCAATCCCCCGCACTTATGCGCTTCATTGTATTCTGGCCATGGGAGATTCTCCCCTACTGTTTGTAGCTCTCTTTTCAGTGTAGCTAGTAAAATATTTGAACAGAAAAGAAAAAAAGAAAAGAAAAAAAAAAGAGACACTAAACAGCCTCTGGCATTTAGAGGATAAAACAAGATGTACGTGGAGGGCTGACTGTGGTTAATGCACAGGGCTGGGAGGCCTCAGATGGACCACGGCCTCACTTTGCTGCTCTTCTTCTGACTTCTGTGACTTTGTCTCATTTACTTGACCACCTCCTGCTGCAGCTCTTTAACATACTCCATGTTTTCTGCCTGGAAAACCCATGCAAAAGCAGAGTGACAAACAGAGATTTGAGGTCCATGTTGGGAGGGATGATGTTTGTTAGTTCAGCTGATGACAGATGAAGTATTAGTGGAAGAGTTCAGACAGCCTTTTGGAGTGGTGGAGCATGTGAGAGGCTGTGCACAAGCAAATGCAGCCTCCAAGGCTAAACAAATCAGGAATTTTCTCCACTTCAGCATTTTTCCCCGCTTGCTGGCCGAGAGAAGACTTGGGAAGCAGTTAACCTACAGGTAGCAAGATATTTTGAAGCATGAGTTGTTGTCAGTATCAGGATTCACACTTGCTGGACACATTTATGGGAGTTGTTTGCAATGTGCTCACACATGCACCTGTTGAAGCCCCAGCTAGGCTGAGGTCTCTTTCCCTGCTGATTATTTGGGGCAAAGGCAGCTTTCAAGACATCTTTCTGCCAGGTCTAATGCTTCAGGGAAGCTGTTTTGCACAAGGTAGTTGCAAGCAATGGCTCCTCCACTGAAAAAATGAGTTCAATCTCAATGGGCTGTAACAGGCAAATACGTGTTAAAGGGTCTTAAGGTTAATTTTGTCCTTCAGAAGCCTGCTGTGAATTCAAAACTGAGCCAAACTGGCATGAAGGGGCATCATAGGGCTGAGAGTTTGGAAAAGCAGAAACTCACTGTGATGGTGATCATGGGGTGGTTTGAGGGGAGGCCCCCAGCAGGACTTGGTGCAGTCCAGGTAATTCAGGTAATTTAAAAAAGAATATCCCCAGATTCTGGAGGGTTTTTTTAAACTTCTGGGGCATAGTGGCATGTTTGGGAATGGAGCAAAAAGAGTGAATATTTACATAAATAAGCCGATGTTTCTCTGTGGGAGAGGGACAGAGTGAGCTGTGAATTAATGATCAGCTTTTAATTTGTCCTTTCATTGGGATCAATGAAAATGTCAGAATGATTGAGATATATGTGCTCACAGGAAAGATATGAGCCCAAGAGAACAACATCGTGCCTATTTCTAATATATGGTTTTTTTCCATGAAGATGATGCTTCCCTTCACCTCTAATACCAGAAATGCGATAAGAGAAAGCAAAAGGGCAGCCTGAAATTTACCCCTCTGTGGGAGCTGGTCTGAAGGTGGTGATCCCTTGAGAATCAAGTTATTTAACCTGCACTGCTGTGTTTGCCGTGAGTAAATTTCTCAGGAAGCCTGGACAATGCTCATGTCCCATCAGAGTCTTGAAGTCCACCACCCCTGGGCTGGCAGCTGCCCTTGGCACAGGATTCAGCCTCCCTGGTGCTGTCAGATGCCATCTTGCTGGCTGCAGATGTGTGCTGTTTGCTCTCGCCAGTGCTGAGAGGTTCAGGGCTGGATGTGTTTCAGGACACCAGGGGGACAAAGAGACACTCATGTTTCTGAAGATCCTGATTTGAAAAGGCTGGTGAATGTGAAAAGCTGGAATTAATGTATTGGAGGCAAAACCAGCCTCCATGGCCAGATTTGAATTCTGATTACTGGGAGTATTGATGTTTGATCCCCACAGCCACATCTAGTTGTGCAGGACAACGTTAACCTTGGCTCTGCACAGGGTTGTCACATTTCCCACTGTGGGAGCAGAAGGAGTAATGAGGTTTTCAGTGTAATGAAGCTTCTTGAGGGTTTTCTTCAAGAGCAAGCAATTTACTCAACTTCATACTTACAGCCACACATTCACAGCTAAAATGGGTGCCTTGTTTCAGCCAAAAAAAATGGTATTTCTGAGTCTTGGCAGAAATAGTCTTAGGCTTAAGGAAGCTCCCTTTTTGGCTGCTCGCTTGGTGCTTGTATTTATCATCTGTAAATCAAGTTTTTAAGGGTGTGGTCAAGGGTTAACTGCCTACGAGAGGGACCTGGGTGGAAACAGTGACTTGAGGTTGTAGAGTCCTCTGTACATCCCCCATCTCGATGGAGGCTCTGGAGCACCCCCATGACAGGGAGAACGTGTCTGCAAACTGCCAGGTGTGCCCTGGCCTAATTAAATATTCATTGTGACAAAATGCCACAAACACAGGGGAGTTTCCAGCTATTGCTTCACCCCAGGTAACAAACCAGCTCTCGCTCACTCCTGGGGCTCCCACGATGCATTTCCTTCCTCCCTCCACACTCAATGCTCACCTTGCTCAGCCTCTTGTTCCTTGTAATGAACAGGGAAAGATTGAGCTGGGCTCTTTTATTTCATGGATGCGTTGTCCTAGTGCATCCATCCCCACAAATGCTTCTTTTTTTTGTCTCATGAGGGCCTGATTATTACATCCTGCTCTGTTCTGTGGACTCTGGCTTTGAGTTGAGGTCTTCTCTAGGTGAGTCAGCTGCCAGACTGGACCTAGAGCCTCTCTCTTCTCTCTGCACCTTGGCTCAGGCTGGGTTTTTGTTACAGAAAATTTTTCATTCTCAACACTCCCAGACATGAGCAATGCAACTGTGCTGCTGCCAGCAAACATAGCCCCCACCAGGAGCTTTTATGACAATATTGCCTCAGCTCTTGCCACTTATCCAGCCCCGTGGTGGTGTCTCAGGAGCTGACCTCATAGTTTCCTGATTCTGAGCTCAAAATTTGGGGCACAGGGCACAAACGTGCACAGCACTGATTGCTTGTAACCTTGGTAGCCTGGTGAGCTCATCCTGTGTGAAACCACTCATCAGCCTGTCTTCATCAACCAATGTCCTGTGTCAGGGACCACGAGCTTCCTGGGTGGTCTCAGCAGACACAGGTTTTAGCCAAAATAAGGGTCACTCTTACACATACCCTAAAATAGAAGGGGAAGGACTGAGGGTCAGGCTCCTGGCTTCAAGTTACATTTCTTTTCTCTTTTGAGATGAATATGCTTCTTGTGGAAGGCATCAAGCTGGATTGTTCTCCAGGCTAGCTTAATTTCCATCCCACATCCTGACCAGTTCTTCTTATCCAGGGCAGATGCAAAAAAACCCTGCTGTTATGGAACAACTTAATCACAAAGAAACTTTTCTACAAAATCCTTGTTTTGCTTTCTTCTCATTCCCCCATCCCTCCAAGCAAGGAGTTTTACGTCCCTGATGACCTGCTAGGGCTTTTTTGACTCCTTGCTTTTATTACTCCTGCGGCTCACAGAATCATAGAAGAGTTTAGGCTACAAGGGACTTTTAAAGGTCATCTAGTCCAACCCCCCCTGCAATGAGCAGGGACATCTTCACCTAGATCATCCTTATTATTAAAATGTCCAAACCTTCCCTGAACATGTGGCTTGTAGAGATGTACTAGTGCGGTGAAATGCATAGGAAAATTATGCATTGTGTCAAATTCGGGGCAGAAATCCTTCAGTGAGCGGATTTTTAGTGACTTTCTTTAGTTTCCCAGCTGATTATTTAGCCATCTTCACCAGAAAGTTGTCTTAGTGAAATGAGAACTCACCCACATTCAGGATAAAATCACAGTTTGTTTTGTTTTTTTTTTTTTAGGTTTGAAAATGTCGGGTTGTCTCTGGTGGAGGATGTGTGTGCTTGTTTTGCTTTGTATGTGTGGCATCCCTGCATATGTTTTGGATTGGTTCAGGAGCTGAAATAGCAAAACAAGCTTTTCTTTATTCAGAAATGGAAATGAAATGATCAAACAGCTGAGACAGGAGCTACATGTAATGCTTTATGTTTTACTGATTATTTAGTAGATATCAATAGCGGTAATTATTATTACTATGGCTCTTTCTGCTGTTACTTTCCCCATCAGTCCTGAGTTTTTCTAAGTTTGCATTACATTTTGATAGCACATTCCTGTTTGTTTTTCACCCATTGAGGGTGTTTTAAACTCTGCTGCAATCTGCCTAGAGGCTGTGGCAAGCCAAAGACAGTGGTTTGTGCAGTGCAGGAATCCAGGATCCCTGCGCAGAGGTGGCACTGGGTATGCTGCTTGCCCTTACCCTGCCTCTGTAGAAATGTGCATTTTACTGATGATTAGCTACCAAGGAGCATCCTAAAGTTCTTTAGGTGAATATCTGGTCACAGGGATGCTCTGATTTTTGGGCTAGGAATGCTAAAACTCAGGAATGCAGCAGAGCTTTATTGGCAGGCTCTAACAGGGGGAAACTGAGACCTAAGGGATGGTTGTTGACAACAGAGGGCAACTTCAGAGAAAGTCCTGCAGGAAAAAATGCATGGGTAAATAAGGGAAGGGACCTACATAAATCCATGTCCTTTTGCAATTTCAGCCATTAGAAGCTGGAAATGCAGGGTGGAAATCATTTTAGGCAACTAGGTTTGTTGCAGCTACGCAGCTAAGTGAGTTATGAAAAGGGAAAAAAATGCCAAATCAAAAGTTTTCAGGCTACGCAGCTAAGTGAGTTATGAAAAGGGAAAAAAATGCCAAATCAAAAGTTTTCAGGCTCTATATTTTTGGATGGGGCTTTGCTGATCTTTTTAGTAGATTCCCCCCACCCCCCCCCCCCCCCCCCGGATTTGGCACAGTTAGCATGACAGAAGCTAAGATGATACATATGTTTTATAACTGTAGCTCACATTGTGAGTTTAAAATCAGTTTGTCAATGTCTCTTCTCCTTTCTCTCTTTTCTTGTTATCTGTACGTGCTGTTACTCTTCACGAAAAAGTTCTGCAGCCTCAGCTGAGGAACTGGATGTCATTTTGTTGAGGGAACAGCAATGACATTTTGTTTGGATGGGACTGACATTCTTGCAGCTCAGATGGCCAAGAGAAAATGACAATCAGACAAGGTCTTTTTTCTCCACATCATTTCTCAAATCCTGGCTGTGGCCATAAGAGCATTTATTTAGAAGAAAATTAAGAGAGGAATTACCACAGCTAAGTCTGATTAGGCAGAGCAAAAAGCCCAGGATGGCTCATGGCACATTTGGATGTAACAGAGACTCTGAAAAAGACTAACTTCAGGTTCCCCAGAGGTGCTGGCCACTGCAGATGTGTTGACTGGATGTATCATGGGGCAGAAAAGCCACATGCATTCAAATCTTCAAACATCCTGTAGCTAAAGGTTCACAGTATCCTGTATTTCTGCTTTGGACAGTGGGATATATCAGGGTAAAGTCTAACACTGCAGATGTGGGAAGGTTGCCCCACATGTAGGTCTTGCTTTAGCTTCTCAAAAGTGAACATTTTCCCAGTGAATCCAAAGTCTGCACATGAGATATAAACCTGGGAGTGAACCTCTCTTCTTGGCATACTGGCAAGCTCAGGGATGGGATTGAAAAAGATACAGCACTGGTTTAGGTTGTTGGTTCATGCTTGCTTGGTGTTGCTTTACTGACTCCCATGAAGCTAAGCTGAATTAGATCTACTGAAACCAAATCCATCTAATTTTCTCCCCTTGCTTCTTACCTTCAGGCTTGATGTATTATGTCTGGAAGCAAACAGTTAGAATAAGATGCATTTGTTAGATTGTGTCTTTTCATTATCCAGACAGAAGGAAGAGGCAGTTGACAAAGCTTCAGCAGACGGTGCATAGTTGTTGTTTATGTTAAACAAAACGAGAATGTGCAGCATTCAGGGGTATAAACAGCATGACAGCAATAAGCATAAAACATAAGATTGGAAGCAGATTTCACTTTCAGGCCTTGGGGAGCAGATGGATCTCAGATCATTGTGCATTTGTGTACAACTCCAAGACCTATATAAACTCATTTATTCCCTGTGTCTATGTGTTTTACAAGAGTCAAATGTAGCACGGCTACAAATGGATGCAGCTCCATTGAACATAATGGGCTGGACCCAAGCACCCAGATCTGTCTCCTAAACTGCTCCAACAACACTAAAAGGATGGAGAGATGCTTTAGTCTTGCAAGCAGAGATTGCCTTGTCATCTTAATGTTCAGGTGGCATAAAGATGAGGCAGCCCTTATTTGCATCTCCTCTGTGCGCAGGCTGGAGGGAGCTGAATGCGAGAGGAGTCACAGCTGGTGGGGTTTAGACTTGCTGAACTTGCACAGAAGCTGTTTTCCTCCCCATATCTTATATCTATATGATATATAGATATAAAAGAAGCCCTAAACTTTTCCCTTGATTGCTGTTTTCTTAACTCTCAACCCCCAAATTCCCATCCCAGATCTTGCAGCAGGGTGAGCACAGCTGGAAGAGGAGATGTGGCTCAAACAATGGCATTGCATCTGTTTGTTCATGTGTGGTTCAGGACTGATGCTGTAAGTTAGAGAGGAAACCAAGCCCACCCTCTGTACATTGGTGGAGATAAAGTCTTAATTTCTCAGTTTCAGTGAGCCAACTGGATCAGTTCAAAAGCTGCACTGATTTAGTACTTACAGAGGCAGGACCACACGGGATGCCTATTATTTATGGCCCTGATTCCACGGCAGATCCATGTCATTGAAGTGAAGGACATAATGAGGGATTTCAAGCCCAAGCAGAGACCATCCAAGCAGGTGGGAAAGTGACAGGCCAGCATCCAGCCTTCAGAGCACAGACCAAAGTGAAGCTGTTTTAAATAGCAACAATGGCCCTAATCCCCCGGCAGGATGGAGAGATGCAGATTGGTAAAGGGAAGAAAGGGAAAAAAATAGCAACCTCATCAAATGTGTGCATGTGAGAATCTCTTTCATGATGCATTAATAGGATGCACTGAATAGAAAGAAGAGACCCTGGAGTGTGTTTAAAACTGATTCCTGGTATAATATGAAGCACTGTAAATGAAGCACTGTACAAAAGAAATAATAAAAATATATCACTGCAGTCAGTATCACTGTCTGGGTCAGTGTTTAACCACGTCAGGGCTCATCATTAACTCAGAGACAGAATAACACGAGCAAGCAAGATGATAACTGGGAGGGAGAACACAAGGACAGCGACAGGACCCCAGCAAGGTTCCTCTTGCCGCTGCTCCAGGAAATGGGAGCCCAGGAGGGAGAGGAAGCCCACCCAGCAGGCACAGCTCTGCAGACACCTCCAGCAGCGGCGTGGGTACGCACTCACCTCCTCCGTCACCAGCCCTCCTGCAACAACCCGCCCGGAACAGCCGCTCGCCTCCAAGCGAGGAGCTTTAATAAATGATCATCACGCGCAAGCCGTGCCTGTGTGTGAGAGAGGATGGGGTATTTTTAAACGCGAAAACTCCCACCAGCTGCGGTTTGAACACGGACTGCATGATCCTTGGGGGAAGGAGGAAAATGTGCTGGTTTCCTCTAGAGTCGGACCATTTGCTGCAAACTGGGTTGTTCATCTGAGGAGAGTTACAGAAAATGCAGTCCACAGTGGCTGGTAATTTCAGGGTGGTATTAATTTTAGGATGGCCTGTTAGAGGCCCTGTCCCAGGAGAGGTGTTTTGTACTTTCTGGAGATTAAAACATATCTAGATGCTTCAGGTTGTATTGCTCTGACTCCAGCAGCTGAGAAAATAAATCTATATGAATGGGTTTCCAATGCTGGTTGTAAATAATTTGTGCAACCATCAGGAGAAGGGTGAAATTCTGCCTCCACCAGAGTTAATAGTACATCTGCCACTGACTTCAGTGGGGTGAGGAGTTCCCTGGGCTGCCTGACTCTGCCCCCTTGGCTGACTGTGGTCTCCAGCTGGGATCTGAAGCCATGCCAGATCCAGAGCATCACACCCAGTGTCTCAAAGTAACAACTTGGGCCCAGTCAAATTTATCTACCCCTTGTATCCTGGGTGTTTTACTTCTCAGTGTTTAGTACCTTGCCTGATGTAAGCTTTAGTCACGCTGAGGAAAGCAGCTTTATTGAATTTGGCTGTAAGTTGGCATTGACTGGACAGACTGTATCAATTCAGAATGGACTATTACCATCCCTTTTGCTAGTTATCTGGAGCTCAAATATCCTGAATAACATGCTCTGATGATGTCAGTGTCTCAGGGTCAATAAATAGTCATCAATATGAGATCTGCTGTCTCTTCCTTCTCTTCTTTTTGAGCATAGGAGAATATACATATATTGTGTGACCTTTACATTGAAGACCATGCACAGAAGCTGAAGAGTTGCACAGAAGTCAGTGAGGATGCACTACAGCAACCATGACCCGAACCACTGGTCCCCAGGGCTGGGCTTTGGCTGCCTGACAGCCTCCACCATGAGGCTGCTGCCTTTGGCTCAGCAGTGTTACTTCAAGGGCATCTCGAGCTGCATTTGGGGTTCTTTGTCTGTGACTCTTTGAGGAAGCTGGGAAAGTAGGAAATGAGACGAGGAAATACATACTGGAGCCTCTTGAACCTCTCCAGTGAGTGTAGTAGGATGGAGGATGATAGGAGCAGGAGGAAGCTCACGGGAAGGAAAGGGGAGAACAGGCAGAAGTACAGACTTTGTGAAAACCTGCCATATAGGTTTAACCTAAACACCCACCTGCTGTCCTGGCCTCTCATGGCCTCTGGGGGACTTATGACAGCAACAGGGCGGGCTGTGCATGACAAGGGATTTTAAAAATGAACTGTGTAGAAAGCTTTCCCCACGCCCTCAGCCTGACCTGCCAACCCCAGGCTGGTGATACCCTACGTTTCTGCACGTCCCAGTGGAATATCTGCATGCCTCCAGCAGCAGACAGAGCCCCGGGCTGGTGAGGCAGGTTTTAAGTCAGCTTCTCAAAGCTACTCATCTGTCATCTGTGTGTACCATGTTAAAGCAGCATTTCATCCTGATGCTGGAGGGCTGCTCAAAGATGCTGGGTGGCCATCATTTGCAGCTCTAAGCTTTACGAAATCCAGCCAAATAGAAAGGGAAAGACAAAAAATGGTTCTGCATCATTTCTGCTGAGGAGGCATTTCATGACAAGTACAAATACAGAAGTTGCTTTGACTCCTGGACAGATGAAGTCCGGAATCTAAAGGATGTTTGAGGACAGATTTTCAGAGGTTGGAACGTACATACTGACTGTAAAATTACTTCATTGTGCCTGGCTGTGCATGTTAAGCCCATATTTGCCTGCACAAACAAGGTGCTTATGCATGCAGTTAGAGGTTTTGCAGACACAGGGGCGAAGGTGAGTTCAAACCCTGGATTTCTCCATCTTTACGACTTTACTTAGCAGTACTCTCTCCTTGCCAGGAATGCTTCCCTGGGACCAATGTTTGCAAGGAAGAACTCATGCCATGTCCCCTGATGGAAAAGATTTAAGCTCATAGCTTGTGTTCAGCTAGACTGTTTTAATTGGGATGGTTCCCAAAGCAAAGAATAATAATCCTTGAGCTTTAAATTACCCTGGAGGAAAGAAAGTCTCTTTGGCGCACAGTGGGAAGGTGCCTTCGGCATGACTTCTCACTCCTCATTTGATGCTGCAGCTTCAGCTCCCAATGTCAGCAGGTAAAAGCTCAGGGTGGCTTTTAGGAAATGCTCAAAATGACCTTCACTTGTGCCCCAGGGCAAAGCTCAGGGCTGGTGTCTGCATTGTGAGGCGATGCTCAGGCCCATGGGCAGTACAAGCTGTGACAGCACTCCTGTCTCCTCCAGCTTCAGTCCATTTCACCAGTGGCAGGTGGCTTAAGTTCAACGGCTCCACGGTTCTTAGGGTGAGCTGAACTAAGGTTTCCTTTGTCCAGCCTGCATGGATGGGGTTTTGGGTCCAGTCTCTTCCCCTGCCAGACCCTCTGGAGCAAAGCTTATGTGCAGGACTGCATTGAAACCAGACTGGTGCTGGGACAACCTGGATGGAGGGTGGGCTCAGAGGTGGTGGAGATGGACAGCATGGGGGCAACAGAGTTGTATCAGTCATGATATAATGCGCAGAATGCCGTCTCTGTTTGATCACATAAAAACTGCCTGGGCTTTCCGTGAACGGGGAATTAAAGCTGCAAAAGCAGCTGGTCACACCTCGGTGTCTGGAGGCAGAGAGAAACCGTGCTGCTCTTAGGGAGATAATAAAGGCCTAGACATCCACAGGCTTTGAAAATAATTCTCTGAGTAAAGCGTGCTCCTAATCCTGCCTCTCCCGTGACATTCCTGCCTCCCTCAAGATCTTTGTCTCCTGCTTGGCTGTCCGATGCAGCTCAGCAAGAAAGCTTGTGGTAGTTAATAATAGCAGCTTGGGGATAGAGATTACAACCAGGGCAACGTAAATAAGACATTTATTTTCAACAAATGGGATAGGGTGTCTGCTCTGCCATGTTTGCATTTGGCATTCATGGAAATTTAAGGCCTGATATTTGGTGTCAGGCGTGTCCATAACAATGTGGATTCATCATGGCCCTAATTATAGCTTGTGGGCAAATCACATGGGGTAGCATGGCTTATTTATAGGTAATATTTATAAACAGACCCTCAATCTTCCCAGGAAAAGGTCTCTTAAAGTGAGACACATTATGGTGATTACTCTGAGAGCCATCACAGGGAGCATCACTGCCAAATGCTTCCCCTTCCCAGTCAGACCATGCAACATCACTCCTTGCAGCAGGCAAGGGCCAGTCTTCCCATCCCACCCAAAACACGACACACAACCCCCACAAACAGATTTGCTGCACTTTCTGGTTTCTTGCAGGGGAAAGGGGATGCCTGTGTGAAAATAGTGATTTCCCAATGCCACCGATTGCATGTGACAAGCGTGCAGTTATATCTCAATAGGCCACTGCAGCGTTCAGCCACAATCATGTGCCTTAATCACCTGACTGTATAAATGAGTTTCCCTTGACAAGATTCGATCCCTTCGGGCCCCTTGACTAATTACCTGCTATTGTGAGAGGCCCTGCTTGTTGGGGAAAGCAACTTTTGTCCCCCAGCAATAGCAAAATAGAGAAATAAACACAGAAGTCTGGAGATCAGAAGGTGCTCATTTACTCTCCATATTTAGTGCCACATAAAAGGGATGTTAATTATGTTCCTCTTTGATGACAAAAGTAGCTTTTGCAAACAGTTTTGCTTGTTTGTTCTCTTTTTTAAACAAAGGTACCTGTACTTTTGTCTTCCTAATCACTCTGTAGCACATAGCAGCCTTGTGAGGAAAAACTGGCAAGTAACCACACCACCCAGCTGTGGATGCAGGGGTTTCTCATGGCCCTGAAGAACAGAAAGTGGAGCTTCCTGTCCCTTTTACATCCCCTGGATCAGAGCTGAAGGTGCTATGCAGATAGAGGAGCTGCCTGGCAACTTTCCTGCACGTACACAGAGGCAAGGGCTGGCCAGAGAGTGCAGGGCAGGTAGGAGTCAGGCCAAAGAAATTTTGCAACACCTGAGCTCTGGAGGGAGAGTCTTTTAGTGTCTGCTCCCAACTGTGTGGTCCTGGGCATCATTTTCCATGCATATGGGTGACAATGATGTGCAAAAAACATTTGAGAAGGTAATTTGAGTTGCCCAAGAAGAGAGTTGGCATCTCTTCACAAGAAGGCATCGAGTCTGTTGTACCCGTTGAGACCTCTCGTTTATTCTGCCAGGCTTGCCCCATTCATTTCTGGATACATGGATCTGGAAATGGAAGGTGACAGAGCACATGCCTCTTGGATCCTGCTGAGTGGTGGAGACGGTGTTGAGATGCCAGAGCTTTCCACATGCTGCATGAGGGTGCTGGCTGATTTACAGTCCCTGCCAGAACAAAGCTACCTACAAACTTTAACAGAGGAGGTTCAACCTTTTTTTAAATTTTTTTTTTTTTTAAATTTCTCTCTTTTTTTCTGAATATGCAGAAATCCACCCCAAATTGTCCTAAATCAACCTCTCTTCTGACATGCTGTCTCACACCTCTTTGGTGTCAGATTCTTTTTTAGGTAGTGCTAGAAATCAGAAAGATGAAAAGAGGGGAGACGTCTGACCTGTGCCTTTTCTTAGAGCATCACATGGTTGTGGCTCACAAGCTGGTATGATCCAGCTCCAGCAGTGTCAGTCACCCTGTACCAACCTGGAACTGCCCTGGGATGAGCAGGAAGTCTTCTGCCCTTCTTGGGGAGAAGGGGCCTCTTTGATGTTTCCTAGTAGGGATGGTCTGTTTATAACTGATAATCTCCTGAGAAAATTATCAGGAACAGCCTAAGGTCATTTTCTATTCTTATGTTTTTTGCTGCTTTAAGCTCCACATGGGACAATGGATCTGCTGTAGGTTTAGGAAGCAAAGCTGAAATTCAGCTGAAATGGACCCTCAGCAACATGCAGTGATGCATTGGTCCAAGGTTTCTGTCCTGGATCACTTTGTCCAGTGAAAACCCAGGAGAAAGTCTCATCTTCCAGGGTTCTCTTTGAAAGCACACAGTGGATCTGTGCTTTGAAAATGCAGTTTCTTCTCCACTTCTGTTACCATTTGATCTTAGTGGGAATCTTCCAAAGAAATTACCACTCAGGAAACACCCATCTTTCAAAAGCAAGTCCTTTCCAGAAACAAATACACTTCAGTGAGACTTTTGAAGGGTGAGTTTCTTAAGGTAAGGATGATGGAAAATAAGAAAGGGATGTGTGGATACTGACTCCTACAAACTAAGAAATCATACATGTAAAACACTTGGCTTGGAAGTACAAGGGTTACATTCAAGACCCTGTACTGAGCTGTGAGGTGTCACAAGCCCAGTATCCTAACCTCTGGCTTTTTCAGTAGTTTGATGAAGCAGAGCAAGTCAGTCAGCATTTCTTTGGTCTGTCTGGCAACCCCTGCCTCATCATTCAGTGCAGACAGTTGTTTGCCAGGTAAAATGTTTATATTTTCACCAGCCTGAGCATGGGGCTTTCACTGTGTCTGCTCATCAGTGAGTTGCACTTGGTATGACTTATACCTTGACCATCGTGCTGCAGCTCTGCTTCCAAGCAATCTTGTGTAGCCATGCCTCACAATGGAGATGTTATTCCACACCTTTATTCCACAAAATGGAGACCTTCCCTGCCCCTGAGTTCTCACACCCCTGCAGCTGGGTTAACAGTACCAGCATCTCCCTCTTGGAGCATTTTTTGACCGACTTCAAGGTTTCCTTCTTTGTAAGTGTTTGATTTCTTGCTGCCCAAATTAATTTCCCCACTTGTAATTTTTTTGTACTGACTTTAGTGAAGCTTTCCCAAGACTCCTAATCTTGATGACCTTTCAAAGAAGAAATACAAGTCAGCTTGTTTCCCCAGACAGTTTTTCCTAATTTCTTACAGCTCTGTTGACAACACATTCCCACCTCCCTCTAATTTCCTCTGGATATGATGATGCCTCTCCCAGCTCTAGAGAGACTAATCAATGTCAGGAGGAAAACCAGTCTTTTTGGCTGCTTGCAGGGGAAGCAATTTGTCTTGTTTAAGGAAACTGGAGAGGGTCTGTGAGACACAAACCAGAGTGAATTACCACCTCTCGTGAGCTGACAACTTACATATCTACTGTTTTTCCTTATGCTGATTCTTTCAAAGTCTGTGTGAGCTACCAGCATCCCCACTGGGGTTGCTTCGCACCTGGCTGCTGAGATTCCTGTGGAGGACCACCACACAACTTTTTTCGTTCTGTGATGTAGCTTTTTTGCAGCCAGATGATTTAGAAGGCATTTGGAGATGACCAGCTGAGACAAGAGCTGAAGCTCAGGTCTCCAGGTATGTCCTCATGTTGAAATCAGCCTTAGAGAACCAGCCTAAATGACTTGCCAAGGATAACCCAGGATATCTGTGACAATGACAACTGATGTCTGCTCTCCCCTGTTCCAAGCCAGTGCCTTAAACAGTGGTTTATCATTAGTCTTTTCTGTAGGACTTAGAGAGAGGAGATGTAGAGATTTCCAAGAAAAAAAAAAATCTCTATTCTTCAAACCTCTTTAAAGGCTGTGAAGCTGTGTATTTTTTTTCTGCAATGGGACCAGTATAAGCAGGACAAAAATAATGTTAACCTTCAACTCAAGTTGGTCTGCAATCAGAACAGCCTTTCCCAGCTCACCCCTTTTCTTTTCCCCCTTCCATACTGAGGACATTTAAAGAACAACAAAGACTCAAAGACTAGTCACAGGGTCTGGATTTCTGGCACAGCCTGAGCTGCTGCAGAGGAGCAACATCTTGTATTCAGATGACTCGCTGACAATGTCATAGCCCTGATAAAACATCATTAAAACCAGTTATTTCTAATGACATATTCCAGTGCAATGGAGATTCCTGCGTACACTAATTTGCTTTGAGGATTGCATCATCCTGACGGAAGTGTAGCCAGAGAGATTTAAAACAAAAGCAGTCTGTCTCCAGGCTGAGCTGTGGTACTTGGCAGAAATACTACTCTCCACTGAGCCCAGCGTGCTGTTTTAGCATACTGCTCCCCTCTCTGCAATGTCACACTGGACGGATGGCATTTCTGGTCTCCCGATCCGTAAAGGATACTGGATGAGCTATTCAAGCTACCAGTGTCCTTGAATGAGGTTATTGGTCCATGTGGGGCCTTGTGCTGTGAGCATTACCAGAATTTCAGGGGAGATATCCAGGAAGCAAAATGTTGAAATAGAGCCTCTCATTATCAAAGCAAAAGCCATGGAAAGCTGCTGATAAATTGGTTAAAGGGCTGACATATTTATCCCTGTTACTCTCTCAGTAGTACATTAGGTAGGATCATAAGCTGAGGTGAATTGAGAGGGTTGGTTGTCCAGGATGGGGGAAGGATTTCCTTGCCCACCTTAAGGATTCACACAGTGGAAACAATCCCAAGGCATCCATCTGCAACCCCAAAAGCTGACGTATATCCCTGACTGCCTGGCAAGACAGCTCTGGGTCCTTAGTATGGGTAGAGCTGGTGAAATGGCAGAAGGTATATTCTGGGTGTCTGTGGAAGAGCAAATAACTGGACAGTCAGCTATAGTAATGGTCACAAAAAAGTGTGGATAAACATCACTGGTGGATTCCTACCCTTTGTCAAGGGTCCTGAGGGAGTTGTGCTGAAAGTTTGGAGTGCCAGGTCTTCATTGTCTTCTTCCTCTGTAAGGCCCTGAAATACCAAGGGAGGAGCATTTAACTCTTTCCTCCATCCATTTATAGCAGCATCTTGATGGATGCTTGGCTCTCAGGTGAAGGGCAGCACATCAGCTCTACTGTGGCAAACTGGAACTGTGGCTGCGCGTGCGTTGCAGACAGAGAGTTGATTTTTCTTTTCTGCTGGTATGAATGAGAGTAGAAAAAAAAGAGACACTAGGTGACAATAAGATCTTTTTGTTTTGATTCACAACTAATTAAATCGTTGCCTGTCTTACTTCAAGGAGCATCGGGACAGCACTCTCAGTTATATGGTTTAGTTTTAGGTAGTCCTGTGGGGAGTGGAAGTTGAACTCAATGATTCTTATGGATCTCCTTGAGTGCAAGATATTCTATGATTCTCTTAAAAAATCACTAAGGAAATCAAACACTGAAGGGAGGAAGGGAGGAAGGGAGGAAGGAAGGAAGGAAGGAAGGAAGGAAGGAAGGAAGGAAGGAAGGAAGGAAGGAAGGAAGGAAGGAAGGAAGGAAAGAAGGAAGGAAGGAAGGGAAAGACAGGAAGGAAGGAAGGAAGGAAGGGAGGAAGGAAGGAAGGAAGGAAGGAAGGAAGGAAGGAAGGAAGGAAGGAAGGAAGGAAGGAAGGAAGGAAGGAAGGGAAAGACAGGAAGGAAGGGAAAGACAGGAAGGAAGGAAGGAAGGAAGGAAGGAAGGAAGGAAGGAAGGAAGGAAGGAAGGAAGGAAGGGAAAGAAAGAAAGAAAGAAAGAAAGAAAGAAAGAAAGAAAGAAAGAAAGAAAGAAAGAGAAAAAAAAATCTTAGCTTTTATAGTTCATTGATTGAAAAATCCACCATAAAAATCAGCGGGATTTATGGTGAAAATTAGTAGCACCTAGATGAAGAAAGAAAAAACTTGGCTTGGAAAATTTTACCCTGTTTTAGGACTGATACATGGAAAGTACTTGTTATGGTGCACTCTTAATATTAGTAGTCATGTGATGGGGATGTGAAAGGGTAAAATGCTCCCAGGATTTGTTAGCACAACCTTCTTCATTTGGAAGAAGGGGAGCTCCTAGAAACCTGGCCAGAAAACAGATGACAAGGTCTCCTGTAATGAACGACCTCCCTCAAGTTCCCTGGTGCACCCATGCTTGCTGTCTTGACATGAGTAAGAGTGTAAAAAAGTGATTTTTAATCAATCTCTGCTGAAATGTAAGGCTGTTGCAATTATATTACATCTTCCCTCCCACCCCACAAAGTGATTAATTAAATTGCATACAAATTCTGCCTGGTACTTAAATGTTGTGCATGCATTATCTTCATAGTTCATTATCCATTCCTACGGAGATCAAAAAGCATGGCTCTGACTCTGAGGAATATCCCCATTAAAAAATGTAATCTTTTTGTTGTGCTGCTCTGCTGACTACCTGTCATCAGAACTTCATCTGCCCCGTCCCTCAGCTGGGGGCAGCTGCTGCCTCTGCAGCTCAGCATCACACAGGAGCTGCGTGGTAGATGTAGGCTCAGGTTCAGAGGACTTAGTGGGATAATCGATCAGTTAAAAGCAGGAGTCATTTCATCTACTCTAGATACACTTTCGATGACAAAGTTTAGTGGTGCTGAAGTTTAAAGCTGGCAATTGTGGGTGTTTCTTATAATCACTGGAGAAATCACTCCAGGATCCTTTTACATTTTCTCGGTGGAGAAAAACGACCCTTTCTAGAGGATGGTTCTTCTGACCTCTCTTAGATACTTATTTTAGGATGAGATCACTTCCCATCTTGCTGTTGGCTGTAAATGAGGCCAAGGGTGAATATGTCTCAGTAAGACGTTTGGATACTTAAATTAGGGTAGATGCCCTGCTGTGTTGCTTCAGGTCAATTGGGCCATGGAACTCTCCTACCCCCATATGAAGGGTGAGCTGCCTCTTGGCTGGTGCCAACCTTCTCAGCAGATTAGTCTCCTGAGCTCAAGCTCTGGACAATTTCTTGCTCATAGAATCATGGAATCATAGAATGGTTTGGGTTGGAAAGGATCTTAAAGATCATCTCGTTCCAACCCCCCTGCCATGGGCAGGGTTGCCTTCCACCAGACCAGGTTACTCAGAGCCCCATCCAACCTGGCCTAGTTTGTCAATACATGAACCATAGGACATCCAAAACTGAGGATGAGTTCGCAAGGTGGGTGGCAGGGTGGAGGGGAGACCCTTCTTGTTCTGTTTATTTGGAAATGGATCACATTTGGTATAACATCGTTGGAGGACAATAAAATGGAGTTCATGGGGGTACCCCAACAGAGTCAGCCTTCAGAGCAGCTCCCACACCCTACAAGAGTCTGGCTGAGCAGGGAATAGAGCCTGGGAGGCTTCAGTCTCTATCCTGCTCTGTAGTACACACTTCAAGCAAAAGGGATCGGGCTCTTCACCTGCCAGAGTGAGAGGAGCCGAGGGGAAGGCAGGAGCTCAGCACATTAACAAGCCACATGCCTTTGTTACTGAGGGAATAAAAACCCTTTGCACCAACTATTCCTTTCTGTGCCTATTTATAAGTGTTTCCACAATACAAGCAGTGTTCAGAGTTCACTGCGTCTGACTTTTGTTTTTTAAATCTCTGTTGCACTATTATCTGGAGCATATTAACCCCTAGGTGCTAAGGTTTTTAAATGGATAAGAGATGCCACAGGGAGGAAGAGGGAAAAAGAAAATATCTAATCCTGCTTAAAAAAGGGCCAGAAGGTGAAATAGCAGATTAATCACTCTTTAACACAATTTGCTGTCACCTTCACCACAAGGTCCCTTTGCTCTCATACCCAAAATTAAGAGACAAACTCAACTAAGTTGCTGCAATTCAAAAAACTTGTACATACATACACACACAAATAAATCCAAACCATTCCCTGTGGTGCAATTGTTGGAAGCACAAACCATTTTTAAACTGATACCAGAAATGAAGTTTTATTTTCAATCATATTTACTGTAAATTAGAAATTACTCAGTAAAATGCAATCTGTTAGCCAAAATGTATCCTGTCACTTTCAATTAACCAGCTAAAAGGTTGTTAATGAATAAATATTGACTTGTAGAGGAAATGCTTCTTAACCAGCTGCAGATACATGTGCATGATATTTGACAAGTGATCAATACAGAGCTGGTATGCTCCTGCTAACCTGGACGTAGCTGTTCAAAATGCCTTGGCACAGCATTAGATGACGAGTTTCATGGTGCTATGGGTGTAGGGGCAGGGCAAAGGGGTGCTGAGATATTACAGAAGTGCTGTATGTTAGTGAATCCAGCTCTACACCTGCTTCTAAAACTAAGCACCCTGGAGTGTAAGCTTGGAAACAGAAATCAACCATTCAAGCATCCCTGAAACTTTCACTTGATTTTTCAAAGCCTTGAACACTAATGAGAGCTGAGACAGCACAGCTCCCTTTTCAAGTCAGACCTTTTATTAGATACCAAAAATGTGCATGTAGGTGCTGTCCAAATTGACTCTTTAGGCTTCTAACAGTTTTTCTGACAACTCTGTCTGGAAAAATATCTAAAGGTGACACTCCAGGTCTACACTGGTTTGTGTGTATGGCGACCCGCACTCAGCTCTTTGCTAATCCACAAAACTGAATCCTTGAGCCAAATGCTGTTGTGGGACATTGAGTCTCACAGTCCAGCAGAACTATTTGGGTTGTAGCATCTGTGGGTAAAGGAGAGCCAGGCAGAGAGAAGGATCCAGTGGTGAAGGAGCATGGCTGGGATTCTAATCCTGGACCCAGGCTGCACTTTTAGGGATGGCCATATAGTTGCCTTAGTTCTCATTTGTATGTAAAAGAGTGGGAATGTTTAACTGGGGGCTGTGGTTGGAAAGGTTCCTGGTAAGTCAGAATCCTCTGGATCCCAAGTATGGAGTTAATTACATTTCCAGAAACTTTAGTCACTTTGTTAGTAGTGGCTGATGTGCCATGCTGTAAGTAATCCACAGCACGGAACACAAAACTTGGTGTGGTTTCACGTGAATTTTCTGTAAGCACTAAAGATGTTCCCACCTCACAACACATTGGGCATCTGGAGAGAGGTGGGGATATAGAAAGACTTCCATGCCATGGGAGGTTATTTGAACTTCTTGTAATGGCTGTCAAAAGAACACTGTTACAGTCTGTTTTTCTTCCGTGTCCTGTATGCATGAAAATAAAGGTTTCTTGTTTCAGTGCTTCAGCACTTCCAGTTGTTCCTACAGTAAAAAAAGTACTTCTCAACCCATCATTTCTAAAAACAGAGTGTAAAACATGACAGCTGCCATTGGGCATTGCCTGGGAGTTTAAAGAGTTAAGTGTTTTCCCCATGTTGGTGTTTCAAGTGTTTTTCTTGCTTGAATGGAAACAATTGTCTCTGGCTCCCTGGGCTGAAGATGATCAAGATTATGAAGTTCATAGATGCTTTTCTGCTTTGGCATCTGAATGGAAATGAGTCCGTTGGCTGGGACTCCTCAGGAGACCATTGCAAGATTACTGTTTGAACTATGCCCATTGCTGCAGAGGTTAAAAAGGGCCTTGTGGAGGTGTGTTAGCCTTGTGTCAGATGGGCAGGATTGTCTTTGTTCTAAATATCCTGCTCATCCCGCTGATGTGGTGGGTTTAATTGGTTTTGTTATGTGAGGACTCAAAATTAATTCAGCTGCTCCCGTGTTACTTGTGGCCCTTCAGGAACAGAGGGCTCTACCATCTTGCCATTGCAGATATATTTGCTCCTTTCTTTCTCCCTGTCCCATTTACCTGGTTTAGTTTTTCTTTGACCAGAACAGCATGGCCTGATGCGTGCAGGTTGATTCAATAACTGGAGAACCTTTGGGGTCTGACTGGCAACCAAGGGCATGTTAGAAAGGTGCTGTGCCCAATCTAACAAACCACATTTCTCAGCAGGACTATTTCACACACTCCTGGTGGCCCAGCTTTGGCTTCTGGCTCTGAGGCAGCTCAGTCAGTGCTCACCAGAGGATTTTTTACCTATGTACACAAAGACAAGATCAAGGGACTCTGCCTTCCAGGTAAGCATATCACAGATTTTTCTCCAGCTTTAATGCACAGCAAGAGCTTGCATGCAGTGGTGCTCTCTCTCCATCTGCTTTAATTCCTGTGCCTCGGGTGCACCTAAATTCCTCTCACGTTCTCATTTGGTTGATTCAGCACAAATTATGAGAATGGACATTGGGTGTATCAACAACAGTAAAAGCTAACGGCATTGCACAGGGACCAATAAAGCTGAGATAAGAACTGCTGGGCTTTTCTCTTCTTCATTGGCAGTTAAATGTGATTTCTATTATCTCACTGTTTGCTTTAATGTTATATGGAACCTGTCAAGGCCCCATAGTTTTGCCACTTACTGTTCCACTAGAAGGAAAAGACTCTGTAAATTACAGAACCTTTTGCTACTGAAAGGTGTGTAAAACTATTCCATCTAATTCATGGTCCCCTTTATCATAAGTGATAGTGGAAATGCAGAAGATTAGCAAGGTCAGATGAGTTTGGGATATCAGGCCAAATCTGTAAATCTTCTGAGCTTGCTGTATTCCCTCCATTTTCTCTAGACCTGCCAAAACCTGTATGTGCTTCTGGCATGCTCCACCTCCAGTTCATCTTTTCCCCTAAAGTCACCCATTTTGGCATCCCGCTGGCCAAAAATACCAAAACTTCAATAAACCAATGTATGCCATAGAGGATGTGATTTATGGGATTGTAAATCTTGTGAATCTCTGCACTCAGACTATTTCCTCACGTCCCTGTGTAGACAACAATGGGAGTCAGGTATGTTGCAGAAAGAGAAAGTCACTACCTGTGTCTCAACTAATGAATTCAAGCATAGTCTCATGGTAACCTCACTACACTGTTCCTCTTCCAGGGATTGTTCTTGAAAATCTGCATAAATCTGCCTTGCATCATGTGTAGGACCTAAGATACACCTCAAGGCACTTCAGAACCTTTATGTGTCTTTGTCCTACTTGTAGGGAGGAGCTTTGTTATTAACCTTTGCACAGTAACATCACCCACTAACCAAGATGGACAATTATTCTCCTGCCTCTACTGTTCTCAGCACAACCCAGCTTCTGCCTGGTGAGATTTTACCCAGCAGCACTGACTTAGAGGATGGCTTTGACAGCACAGTTGAGTCTTTGCTGTGGGGCTTAAGTTCCCTCCCTGGAGCTGTGCCAGTGGTGGCTGTAAAACAGCCAGAACAGGACATGAGTGTATAAGGTATGTGTGATAGAGGAAGGAGACTCAGTTCCTTTGGTAAGGGTCCAGATCTTCAAAATGATCAGATTTCTTCAGCTGGCCATTTGTGGAGTGATTTAAATATCAAGGGTATCATGAAAATCTCCCAGGACACATTGCTCATCCTGTGCCAAAATCCTCATCACCCTGGTGTTGTTATCAACTAAAGGTCATAACATTACTACTTAACATTTATGTTGCAGAATAAATCAGGAACAATTGGACCATGTTGGGCTATATACTGCACAAATAAGTGGAACCACATCTCCAGCCCCAGGGAATTCATAAAATGTGCAGGGTGTGTAAGGCATGGCAAAGGTTGCTGGTTTGGGAGGGAGAACCTGCATGGCAAATTATGACATATTCCAATCTCTGGGCTCTTTCCTCAGCTCCCTACACCGACAGAACAACCTTAAGAAAAATTTTAGTTACTTTTAAGGAAATAAGAATTACTTCATGGGAATTGGTGTGGGCAATGAGAAGGAGCGAGTATGTCATCTCTGGTTCTGGCCAAAACAGAAGGATCCTTTCAGAAAAGATATATAAAAATCATTGTAAGAAAATACCAAAGGAGTGAGGGATGAAATACCCTGTGATTACCCCAGAATGGTGCATGCCTTTTCATAACCTACTCCTGCCTTGAGTATTACTCCTACCATTGCAAACTCACCTGAGCCAAGAGCTGATCCCTTGCATGAAGATCACCCATGTCCTACAAACTCAGGTGAAGCCCAAATCTATAAGCAGATTGGCTAGCCAGGATCTAGTGAGTGACTCCTCTGAGCTAGGAAGGAGACAGCGACTTGCACCCTGGGCCCAGCTCTTGGAGTTGAAGGGGAAAAATGGAAGATACATGTTGAGTTGGATCCTACTGGAACCAGGTTGAGGTCTGTGCAGTCCTGCTTAGTCCTGCTTAGTTTTTTGTGTGGGGAAAGGACATGAAGAGTGTCTGATTTCAGACTGGAAAAAAGTAAATTTTGAGCTGGCAGACCTATGGAAGGAGAAAGAGGATGAGATTCACGTTCACAGTTCCCTGTGCACCTGGTGGAGAACACATTGCAGGAATGAGGATTAGAGAGAATCCACTCCTTTTGCTCACAGCAGGAAAGGATAGAAACCTTGTCATCCTCTCAGGAGTTTCTTTTCTGACATGCTCTTAAGTAAGATAGTGATTAAATTCCTTTCCTGGGAGCTTGCCTTTCTGGGACAGATGAAACAAGGCAAGGAAAGGAAACATGTAAACAAATATTAAACAGACAGAGCAGCCTCCCGTATTTCACCAGGCTTCAGGCTGCTGCTTGGCTTCTTCTGAAGGAGGTATGTGTGCCTGTGTTCCTGGGCTTACTCCCATTTGCCCTCCCTCCATCCTTATCTCTGTACCCATCGCTGCTTCTCCTTGTGCCTGAGCTGTACAGCAAATTGAAAATTTTGGAATTGGACTTTTGCTGTTAAGAGTTCCCCTCCTGGATTTGGAGATGATGTTTGACTATTCAGAGCAGCTTTGGAGCCCATGCAGAGGCTGGGCAGTGAGTGTGCTGCAAAGGACACAAGCAAGAGAGCTGCTGGGCAGTGTTTTGTCACCCAAAGTCTGCCCACAGTGCAGGCAATTCTGTGCCTGTTGCAGATCTACATCTTCCTGCACTGAGCTGCACGTCCAAAGAACGTTCCATTGCATTATGTCAGGAGCTGCCATAACATGAGGTAATTGGCTTTGATATGACATAATCCACCCATAACACAACGTGTGATAGATGAAATGACTTTCCCTGAGGCAAGAAGAAACCAGCTGGTACTGTAAACACCTGAAAAGAATGGGAGGTTTTTAATCATCTCCTCCTGCCTTGCTGGGGTGGCAAGTCGTTCAGTCTATGCACATCCTTAATTGAAAACTCAAGATGATTAATTGTTTTTTAAAATACCACAGCATGTCTTATTGCATTTGAAACAAATTAAAGTTTCCACAAATTCGTATTAGCCATCCACATGAAAGAAAAAAAGACAAACCAAGCTCAGGTGAACATCTACAATGCATGAGATATGATCAGTTTTCTTTAAGCTCTTCTGATCTGAAGTACCTTCTGCTCTTTCTTGGCATGTGCCCATGTTTAACCTCAGTTTTGCTGCTCAGAGAAACACTGATGGACTGAGACCAATTTAGATCTGATCTTGAGCAGAGTTTCTTGTGGAGATTCCTGCTGGCCACAGATAGCTGTAGAGGGGGTGAAACTTGGAAATGGCACAACTGAACTGAACATTTGATCATCTTTTCCTTGGGGACATCCCAACATGTGATATCCCCTGACTGGAAAGGGAAAGCCATGAACAGATGATTGTTTATGTCTTAGGAAAGTGTTTTGGAACCTTCATTTCTGAATGAAGACATCCTGAGGAAAGAGCTTGAGGGAATGGAGGGAGACTTGCTTTAGATAAATTAAAAGGGATCTGATCCTAAAGGGACCTGTCCCCCATCTGATTTGATTCAGGTTACTGTCACTCAGATGTTCTTCAGGTTTCCCTTTCAACATTACTTCCTACAATGCTGTCACCTCTTCATTCACTGCAAATGTTTCAGAAAGGTTTAAAAAAAGTAGTAGTATGAAATCCTGACAATTATAAGGATGGGAAGAAGAGGGTGTCATTTTCGATGTACATGTCCTAATTCCTCTTGGCTTTGATGTATAGCTCATGTCTTAAGGAGTTTAGCATAGACTGTCTTGTGCATGTGGCACTCACACTTTCATGACTACACTCCTTATTTTTTGAGGTGCAGCATGTGAAGTTTCATGTTATATCACTTGTCTGTCAAAGAGATGAAATACTCCTTTTTGTCTCATTTCAAAGCCAACCCTACCCTCACTATTTTTGTCATAGGGAAAATCACAGAAAAATTGCAGATGACAAGACAAAAGTGCTTACCACTGTCCAAGAATCTGGTTCACTTATGGGGAGGAGGACTCTTTTGCCATCACTTTGCAGCCCCACAGACTTCCCTGTCCTCTTTACTGGCCCTGTAGTGTCCAGGCTGGGCTCTCCTGAGCTTCTTGAGTTCTTTTGTAAGCAAAAGCATCTCGACTACAAAAATGAGACGTGACTTATTATGACGATCTGCAAAAAAGAGGTAATTTGATATTCCTGTCCAAGGCTCTACTGCCATTTTCTCTTGCTGGTGTTTCCAACTGCTCCTGACAAGTATTGCCAGCCCAGTGGACGGACGGCCCAGTGAGCAAAGGCAAACTGTGTTTCAGTGCTGGCCTTGAATGTCCTTCGGTGGGTTGATAGAGATGCTGAATGTTGTTCTAAGCTGTTTCTTTTGTGATGCCTTTAGTATAAATCTCTGCCCTCTTTCTTAAAAGCCAGCTCAGCCACATGAACGAGGCTTTATTTTATGAGGCTCATTATTTTTATATTGATGTTCATTTTCTGAAAATAGTGTGAAAGCTAAATGCATACAGCCCCCTAGATGTTTTAACAAAATCATATTTCAGTCGCAGTATTGATTGTCTATCTATAAAGCAATATATGGCCAGGAGTTAATGTTAACAGTGCACTATGTTAACTGAAGTAATGTAGTGAAAAACAAAAATGAGAGTTGGGCTGCCTTCACTTTTTGCTGCAGTGTGACACCTCCAGCTGAGCTTTATTGCTTCTCCTGAGTGTTAGGTAATCACAGAGATGACCTATAGCTGTTTCCCTTAATGGATGATAAGCAAAATCAGCCAGAGTTCATGGTTGCTAGTATGAGGGTGGCACATAAACAATACTCCTTTCTTTGTGTTTACACTCATTTTTTTCCTGTCCTTAGAGCAAGAAACAGTTGGGTGCAGGTTCAATGTTAAAGTGGTGCCTACTCTTAAAGTGGTGACTGCTCTATACTCCTGTGGTCTTGAAACTGTTCTTGCTTTGCTGCAAATGGGTGGGGTTTTTATAGGAACTATATTTGTTCAACCATTTTCTGTGAGGAAATGAGGCTTTAAGGCTAAATCCAGAAAACTCCTTAGACTGCAAAACCTTTCTTTTCTTGTTACTGCAGATACACAAAATGAGTTGGAGGACCTTGACCTGTACTCTCACTATCCATGGTAGGGTGGATCAGCTCCTGTTTTTGGAAGTCAGCTCCATCCTGGCAGATCCATGACCAGACAAATTTTCTAGGTGCATTACTTTTTTGTTTTCCTGGAAATGGATGAGAGTTTTGTTTCTGTATATTTACAGAATTTATGGGAAAATTGATGAGTAGAGGAATGTAGCAATCTGACCAAAGTCACATTGTCCCACCAAAATGGGAGCAAACCTAAAAAATCTTGGTGTAAAAAGAATGTGAGAGAGCCTAACTAGTGATCTAGTCTGTTCCTCAATCCCTATATTTCTTCAATTCAAACAATACCTTTTGTATATAATTTTTTAAACCCTCCAGTGATAATTTCAAATGCTACCATGGTGCTACTTTTCCATGTTCTGTTCTCTGGTCTTCCCTGTTCATGTCCTACACAAATCATGACATCTGTCTTTCTTGTAATGGATTGGATTTTGTTTTCTTTTATTTTTAATTATTTTTTTAAATTTTAAATTTGGATCTCCTCTCTTGCATTAATCCAACTTCTCCTGACATACAGCGGCCAAAACAAGAAAAAGTTCTCCAGTGAAGCCTTTACCAGCAGCAAACAGAGCAGAAGGCTTTCTTCACACATCTCAAACATGATGGTGCTCTTTGTATGCCTCAGCATGGTGTTTGCTGTTTTCAGCACAACCTTGTTGATTCACATCTATCTGCTGATCCACTCCAACCCTCCAGTCCTTCTCTGCAGATCTCCCCCCCAGTCTGTTGTTGCTGGCTTGTAGTCATGCAGTTGTCTGAACCTGATATTTATTGAGGACAAAAGCTCATTTGCATCCTATTTTTTCAGACCTCCTCGAACGTTTGCCAGGATGATTTTGATCTCTAGCCCTGTGTGTTCTGGTGTGCTGGTAGCCCCTCCCTCTGTGGTGTTGTGTGTGCATATGTAAACATAAAGATTATGTTGTTAAGGAAAATATTGCAGAGTGTGACATCCCAGTCAGAACCTTGAAGATTATTTCTGGATATACATCTCCTTCTTGCAAGTGAGCTGCTGATTACAACTATACTAATTTATCATTTTTCCCATATAGTTTTGCATGCTCCAGTAGCAGTTTCACCTAGAGCATATTTCTGTACCTTGATACGTTATAAGCTGCTGAAGTTGAAGTATGATCTCTGCTGCTCTTCTTCCATTCACTCTGCCAAAGTGAATCAGATTGGTTTAGAAATTATTTGATCTGAACACCAAAATAATCCAAATGTGAGTGTTGCTCAGCATTCCTGGGTGTCTCCCAGATATGTACAAACAGCTTCCTCTCTTGTGCTCATATTGTTATGGAAATTGAAGTCAAATTGTTTTTCTTCTCTCTCTCTCCCCTCTTTCTACATTGGCTGTTGTTCAGTTCTCTGTAATCACTGTCATCCTTCAGGAGCTCTGGATAAACACTGTCACAGGCTCAGAGATCTTCTAGCCCACTTCTGAAATGCTGTGGTTTCTTGGCCACTTTGTCTCTTCTCAGTCCTTCAGCACAGAGCTGCTGGATGCTCTTCTCCTGTTGTGCAAATCCTCAGCAGATGTATAGGGCAGATATCCAGTCTGTATCCTAAACAGAGATGAGGGCTCTCAACTAATGGCTGGAGCACTTCTCAGCATCCTGGAGACTGATCCGTCATGTCTCTAGAGAGTTGTCTCACAGTCATGACAAGGGGCAGGGAAAAGTAGTTGACCTTCTCTATTCCAGCTGCTCAAAGGCTTCCACTCTCCCTGTTTAATGAGGAGCTATCCCAAGCCAAGGAGAAGGCATTTGACTATCATCCAGTGACCTTTTCTGGGAGGAAGAACCCCAGCTTTCATTCCCTTCTGCTCCACAGACTGGTTTTGTCATTTAATATGTTATTTTATGCATTTTTGATATGTAAAGTGGATAATTAAACCACATTAAATCTCTTCATAGACCCTCATTCAAGTTTAACATAGCATTAATTTTGCTGAGCTTAATTTACTTTGTAAACTGAATTAGTGGCACTGTAATTCTGAATGAGAGTGTGTATAAAGGAGCCTAATGTGGATTAAATAATCCAAATTAACTTAAAATGTGAACAGAAAATGAATTAATTTCCCTGAATATCCCAGTGTAGATTCAATGCTTCAATCATCCTCTGCTGTGACAGCTCATCCCATGCAGGTGAGAATTCATCTCCAGTGATTCTCTCCCTCTTTGCTACATGGGTCTCTTGTTTCTCCATGACCAGATCCTCTAGGAGCACTGATGTGAGCTGGGTTGGCAGCAAGGGAGCAGGGGGGGTTTTGTCATCCCCCAGAAAAGGATGTGAGTTCTCAGAGCACACAGGCAAATCTCAACCAATGGTTAAATGAGGATGGGAGCAAGGAACAACCTCTCCTGGCCATGAAAAGGAAAAAGAAAAAAAGCTCTTTCTCTGCTCTTTGCTCTGTCCCCCTTTGCTGTAACCACCACTCCTCATTTACGCTGAAAAGAAGGGCTGGGCTCAAGGCTCCTGCATGTAAAGTATTCCTATAGGACACCATCCATTACTGTGCTGTGTAAGCACTAATAATCCCATTGAGTGTTCTTTCACTTGTGCCTTGATGCTAATGTCTTGTACACCAGCTTTCTCATGCATCTCCCTTCATTGGGAGCTCTGGGGAGAAAACTAAAATCAACCACAGATTACTCAGACTTGCCGAGTGTGCTCTGCAGAGCAGAGAGTACATTCTCAGCTCACTGCCTGTGCGTAACTCCCATTCACATTAATGGGAGTTATGTGCTTACATCCACAGGAGGCTATTCCCCGATGCCCAACACCTTGTTTTATCATTTATGACACTGAAATGACCTGCAAATTGTAGGGCATGTAGTGACTGCAGCAAGTACCAGAATGTCAGAGTGGTGCTGTGGTTATATGGGCTGGACATTCCCCCTCCTTTACATGACAACATTGCCTGGCCCAGGACATCTCTGTTCTCTCACTGCCAATAGGGCACCTTCTGGATAGTTTTGCAGTGTTTTCCCCATGGAATAGAAAGAAGACAAAACTTAACCTCTCAAACTCTTCAACACCCCAATAGAACAGATTTATGTCAACCTTATGTGAAAGGGAATTAGCCCTATGGCAACAATCAGCAATCATACATGACAGGTAAAGGAGCAAGAGCTGCAAAGGGGATTAATTAGGAGTAATGGAATAAAACTGAGGGGTGGGGTGGGAAGTTTAGTTTGGATATTAGGTCATGCTTTACACTGTTGCATTTCTCAGCCCATGGAATTGTCTTTAATTTTGCCACTTTGGAAGCTCAAGTGTGCACAAAGCTAGAAGCCTATGAAGGGACTTTACTTGCCTCAGCAGTAATAGGGTAGGATATGAAAAGAATGGGAGCCTTCTCATGATGAATCAGCCCTCTGGCATCTCTGTCCCGTCCTCCTTGCTGAAGAAGACATGGGCAGTGGATAACGGATAATACCAAGACAGTATGAATATGTCTATGCTACGAGCAAGAAAAACACAAATCAGTGACAAATGTCTTCCTTTCCTCCAGGGGTGCTGAGGTCTTGTAGCTTCATTGTCTCTGGACAGGAAGTTGGTCAGAAGCAAAAAAATCCTTATGACCACAGTGGGAATAAAGGAGGTGCAACTGGGGAGAAGATTGCTGTCTGCAGGCCCTGAGACACAGTGTAAGAGGAGGGCTTTCTGGATCTGCTCTCACATTGCTCCTAGAGCCATAACTACATGGCTCTGAAGTTGGAACTTGTTTGTGCCCCAGAGTGCTTACACATGGTTTTTATTTTGTTTTGAGTCTGGATCATCCTGCCTGTCCCATTGACCTGAGAGACACACACCCAGGATGGAGACTTGCACGTTGTCCTATAGAGAGTGTGTCCCACAAAGCAGGTAGCAGAGCAGGCCTTGGCCCAGCCCCAGTCAGGCTGACGACATGGAAGAAGTACCCAATATTTCTCCTAATAGGCATATGTAGGAGTTCAATTATAACTGTGCAATGGTTCAATTTTTTAAGGCAGAACCCTTTGTACCCTTTCAACATCATCACTACAGCTCTGAGGCCTGAACAATCTGCTCTTCTAACAGCGGCCAATGTTGGTGAAAATAGGGTGGTTTCTTGTAATTACTTAGTTCTTGTAATTCTTTGGTGTTGTTCCCAAAGCATTTTTGAATCTAATTTTTTTTATGTTCTCCTGAGTTCATTTTCGTCCCTGAAAAACTCAGATGGGTCACTAGCCTCATGGGTGTGTCTCTTTAAGCCTGAATATGTCCATGAATTTTGGGTCTATATTGTCATGGTATGTTGCACCAGTATGTGTTTTCCTGGCATACACCACCCAAATTGCCTTTGGCTGGAATTTGTTAGTTCTCTAGTGATACTAGGTGGTAAAGAACATTCATCTTTATTCAAAGCCGTAAAGACTGCAGGGGTAATAGCCAAGCCTGGTGTGTGCTACTCAGAGATCCTCTCTGTACTTGCAGAAAGCTGCTAGAGCAGGAAAACCTCATCCTACGCTATTTGCACCCTATAGATCTCTCCCTCTTCTCCCAGCCTTCCCTCCCATCCACAGTGACATGTCTGCAAGGAGTGACAGCTGCTCAACATTACACCTTCAGCCAGTTGAAGGTGCTGTGCTGTGCCTTCTAACTGACAGAGCCTTTATTTACAGTAAATGGCATTTTTGAACTTCCCCATCTCCTTACTGCTCTTTTAAGTCTGCTTTAATCTCATTACATAAGAAAGTAAGAGCCTTACAGGGAGAATCTCTACCCAAGCAGGCCAGCTCAGATAAAGCTCTAAGCACTGTAGGGTGAAAACCCCCAGTATCTGGTTACTGGCTACGTGGGAATCAACAGTGTTGTAGTGCTAGATTTAGCTTAGCAGGCTGTAGCTTCCTGAGAGCTCAGTGGGGATGCTTAGGGCAGTGTGACCATGGTTGCCCTCCCGTAGTCCATTTTGGACAGCCCCACAATCTTGCTCCGGCAGCCAGCAGCGCCACAACCAGTGATGGCAAAGGAGGAGAGAAGGGTCTCCCATAGGGATTTGAGAGGACTTTAATCACATCTTATCCCCCTGATCTCCAGAGGCAGAGAGACCTCCTGGTCCGGGCGTGGAGGGGTTTTGTCAGGGGCTCAGGGACGGTACCTGGGAGGGGTTGGGGTACAGGAACCAATACGGAGAGCCCGAGGGCATGGCCAGGGCTAGTGGCAAGGAAAAGTGGCAGAACAACAATGTGAAATAGGAAAAGCAATGGGTGAACAGATCGCCACACAATAGGAGTGAAGGTGTGACCTGGCAGCCAAGCAACAAAAAGAATGAGGCTGATTCTTCCCTCTGCTTCCCTTTTGGTTTAATCAGACTTTTCCCAATTCATCAGGGTAAGGAAAACTAATAGAACAATCAGACTCTGATTCCTGGGCTTTTTCCTGAACGAGCTTTGAGAAGCAGATTCATCCTTGTCCTGACAGAACACCAGAGAGGAGAATACCTCCTGGTTTCTGTTGCTATAGGGAACTGCTGAAGGCTGGTTTGGCTCCTGGCAAAATTTGCAGCAGGTCTAACATTTTCTTCTGTTACAGGATGAAGGCAGCTCTGCTTGGCCAGGCTCCTTCCCATTCCCAGCCTGCCCTGAGACAGGAGACCACTCATCCTCGTGCAACCAGTAGAGGTGGCAGGGAAGCACTGGGAATGCAGGAGAGAGAAGTTTGTGCTGTGCACAAACTGTGTATAGACCTGAGTGCTCTGGAAAGAGTTTGGGGTTATGTGCTTGCAGCTGTCATTGGGGCTGTAGGAGTTTCTCTGTGGGTGTCAGAAGAAGTTTCAGTACCTCCATTTGAGCTCTTTTTTCAGAGGTAGAAAGGGATCCATAGTATCAGGGTGTTGGGCAAATTTCAGATGGGTGCAATAAATATTCCTCTCCTGCATAATTCCTCAGTTAAGGTTTTTTTTCCTCTATTCCTTCAGGCTTTCCTGGGGTACTGTCTCCTCTGGTCTTAAATTTGGCCTCTCAGCAACACTCAGTAAAAGCAGAAGCATTTAATCTCCCCTCCTGCATCCAGGCTTCACTTTTTATTGTCTACATATATCTGTAATTATTAACTTAGAGCAACATTTCATTGGCCAATAAATGTTAGTTATGGTATATTTGGTAGCTTTATGAAATGTAATTAGTGCTGGAATAGTGTGAGATACTCAGGAGCTTCTGTGCTGGTAGACGAACCTTTTATCAGCTGTGGGCATTTAATTCACTTTAACAGAAAAGCTGTAAACAAATAACAATAATGCATCCTTGGACTGGCCTAGTTTCATCTTGTTTGCCTGCCTGGCTGCTGTGTTTCTACGGTTTCCTTATATGATTTTTAGCTCCCGCAGGCTTGTAGTAAATTGATCAATTGTTAGTTCTGAGATTCAAATTTCCCTTTCTACCATCCACAGTCCGTTTATTACTGCTTATCATATTTCACTGGAACCTAGGAACCCTCTGCCAGTTTTAGAGGACCTTGCTCAACAAGTGTGGGACAGAAAAAATTGGGAAAAGTGCTATTACCAAAGCTTTGAAAGGATGCAGTTTGGCAGTCAAAATAAAACTTATACCATTTGTATTAAGCCAAATTGTGTTTTCTTTCAGGTTTTCTGGCCAAAATAAATAACTGCAAATTGTAGAATCATAGAATTGTTTAGATTGGAAAAAACCTCTAGGATCATTGAGTCCAACCATTAATCCAGTGTTCACCACTAAATCATGTCCCCAGGTGCCACATCTAGATGTTTTTTGAACACTTCCAGGAATGGGGATTCCACTACTTTCCTGGGCATTCTATTCCAATGCTTGACAACCCTTTTGGTGAAGGAAGTTTTCCTAATACCCAATCTAAGCCTCCCCTGGTGCAACTTGAGGCCATTTCCTCTTGTCCTGTTGTTTGTTACTAGGGAAAAGAGAACAACCTCCACCTGGATACAAACTCCTTTCAGGGGGTTGTAGGAGATAAAAAGGTCCCCTCTGAGCCTCCTTTTCTGAAGACTAAGTATCCCCAGCCTCAGCCACCCATCACAAGACTCCAGACCCTTCACCAGCTTCACTGGTCTTCTCTGGACACACTCCAGCACCTCAAAGCCTTTCTTCTTGATCAAGCTTTGCTGATCACACATGGTGATCTCCTCAGCAAGAGGAGTGTAGCAGGGGAAGAGTCTTTCCACTGCCCCTCACTCTCAGGGACTTGGAGCATTGTTAGTTAAAATCCACAGGCATGTGCTAATCTAGTGAAAAAGGGAAAATAACATGCCTTTAATCTGACTTTATTCACCTGAGAACTAGCACAGAGAGTGCTTGGACATGGAAGCACTTAGGAAGCCTTTTGGAGCTGCCAGCACCTGGTACAGGGTTATCAGCAGGTTGTGGGGCTGGTCTCAGTGCAGGCTGACAGAGCTGGCAGGAGGGGGAATTCACTTGTCATCCATTGGATTATACCTGATTTATGGCTTCACTCATTGACTTCAGAAATCTCGCAGTGGCAAGCTGCATTGTCTTAACTTTGCATTTGTAGATTATCCACACTGCAGAGTTATAAATCCTTCTGAGCACAGCGTGCTTCCAAGGTCTAATTATATTGTCAGCGATAGGGTCTGGAGCGGGAGTGGATGCGCGACAATGCCCTGCCAGTCCCAAGTTCAGGAGGCATTCATAGAGGCATTTTATCAGTCAATTTCATGAGACATTAATTAATGAGATACTTCAATTAGATCATTTCTGTCACTAGGAAGGAATTATTCTTCATGGTCAAGATTACATCATCTTAATTAGTCCCTCTCCAAGTAATTTGCTTCTTTTCAAGCCCCGAAGAAGGGTACATTCATTATAGATAATTAATATTCAAGTTAATTGACTGTACCCTACAATTCACGGAGCCCCTTTGAAACAGATTTCCTAGTTAGGCATCGGGAAGGGCTGTTAAAGTTGCACTGTGCAGTCCTCTGTAAAGCTTCTCAATCATCTGGGGGACCAAATTATAATTATCAGCCCCGGGCCTGCCTTAGCCACTCCAGTTAATGCACACAATAGAATGCCCATTCTGAGCAACTACTATAGAGATACAAAAGTTGAGACCAGAAGGTTAAGCTAAAATCTCTTGTATTTATGTATACACTATGTAGGGAATCTATTTTTTTTTTTTTGTTAACACACATTCTTCATAGCAAAATTGCTTTGATTTGTCTATTTCAGTTTTAAAAGGGAATTTTTATAACAAGCCAATCAGGAATAACAGATACTTGAAGCTCAGATGCTGTTTGTTTATTCTCTCCAAAGAAAGGTTATGCAATATTAATGTTGTGTCTTTTAATGTTGCAAACAATCCACAGAAACCACTGTATCCCACTCAGAGTAGTAAATTTAAGGGAGCTGGCTGATGTCATCAAAAAACTCTCCGGACAATTTTTGAGCAGTCTTGGGAATCTGGAGGGGTCCCAGCTGACCGGAAGCTGGTGAATGTTGTCCTGATTTTCAAGAAGAGCAAGAAGGGGGACTCTGGCGCCTACAGGCCTGTCAGTCTTACTTCTGTGCCTGGTAAAGTTATGGAGAAGATGGTCCTGGGGGGTATTGAAAAACACCTGGAGGACAACACAGTCATTGGTCACAGCCAGCATGGCTTCATGAGGGGAAAGTCCAACTTATTAAACCTGGTTGCCTTTTATGACAAGGCGACACTCCTAGTTGACCAAGGGAAGCCAGCTGGGGTAATTGTTTTTGTTTTCACTAAAGCTTTCAATCCTGTCTCTCACAGTATCCTCCTGTCCACGATGTCCAGCAGACAGCTAGATAGACATGTCATGGGATGGGGGACAGGTAGGGCACAAAGGGTGGCAGTAACTGGGGTGACATCAGGCTGGAGACCTGTCATTAGTGTGGCTGCATAGGGTCCAGCCTTGTCCCTGTGCTCTTCAGCATCCTCATAAATAACTTGGATGCAGGACTGGAAGAGATACTAAGCAAGTATCTAAAAAGGGAAAGTGCCAGATTCTGCACCTGAGATGGGGCAACCCTGGATGTACAGACAGACTGCGGAATGAGATGTTGGAGAGCAGGGCTGTGGAAAGGGACCTGGGGGTCCTGGTCAACAGAAAGTTGAATGTGAATCAGCAGTGCCCTGGAGTCACGAGGGCCAACAGTCATGGGGGGCATCAGGCACAGCATCGCCAGCTGGGCAAGGGAGGGGATTGTCCCGCTCTGATCTGCAGTGGGGCATCCTCATCTTGAGTGCTGGGAGCAGTTTTGGGAGCCACAATATAAAAAAGACAATAAGTTATTAGAGACTGTCCAAAGGAGGACAACGAAGAGGATGAAGGGCCTTGATAAGAAGCCGTGTGATGAGCAGCTGAGGACACTTGGTCTGTTCAGCTGGAGAAGAGGAGACTGAGGGGAGACCTCACTGCAGTTACAACTTCGTGAGGGGCAGAGGAGGGGCAGGCACCGATCTCTTCTCTGTGGTGACCAGTGACAGGATCTGAGGGAACGGCCTGAAGCTGTGGCAGGGGAGGTTTGGGTTGGATGTTAGAAAAAAGGTTTTTCACCCAGAGGGTGGTTGGGCACTGAACAGGCTCCCCAGGACAGCGGTCACAGCACCAACCCTGACAGAGTTCAAGAAGCATTTGTCCTTTCAGCTTTTTCTGTGATTCTGTATCATATTACAACCATTGACACATAACTTTTCTTTTCTAGAATTTCTACTGTAGTTTTTACATTTGATGTAAGTCAAAACTTCACTTTGTTCTGTTTCAGACTAAAGGGGTGCTTTATATTTGAAAATGCTGCCCGCCTAAAGTCTCAGAATCTGGAAACCTCAAATGCAAGTCAGTGTTTCCATAAGCAGCTATTAAAAAAGAAAAGAAATTGATAACATAGCCTAGCAAAGTTACAAGCATCTACAAGTCTGGAACAACTCCCACTGAAGCCAGAGAATTGTGCTGTCTGTACTTGCATCAGGGCTAAATCTGCCTAATTGCAAGTGCAATATTGCTGCTCTTTATTTTTATGCAGATTGCTGATCCTGTCTGATCCAAGCAGAGCTTCCGAGGAAAAGAGATTCAGTCCGTACGTGTGCAAGTCTTTGTTTTTAAAAACAAAACTTCCCCTTTGACTTGAACTTTAAATAACAGAGCCAGGCAAATAATGTGGATAACGTCACTGAATGTGTGCTCAGATTTCAGTGGTTTATAGTTCTTCCTGTCTTCACGCCACTTATTAGTTTCCTCTGAATAGTCTTCCAAACCAATTAAACGGCAGGAATGGTAGTGGAAACAGTGAGACATAAACAAACACTGAATATTCAGAGCCACAATTTTTGTTCCCAGCAGAAACCTAGTTTTAAGATCAGACTTTCTCCAACTGTGGAGAAGAAATATTAGTATGAGTACAACAGTGTTTGTGTGCTGTGGTTTTACAGGAGCGCTGCTAGAAGCATGCCAGGAGCAGGATGCTGTGGAGTGAGTACACACAGAGTGAGACTTGGGAAAAATCCGTATGTGAGAGGGTGTTTGGCCACGGTGGTGAATCCACTGCCTGCACTGCATGGACTGCACAGAGAAAGGAGTTTGCTTTCACACCATTCCCACCAGGATCTGTTGGAACAGGTTTGGATAAGCACATTGGATATTTGAATTTAGTAATATTTATGAGGAGCTGTTCTGCTTGCGCTGCTCTTTCTGCAGACCTCTCAACCTCCTCCAGCCACACTGTGAACCTCACTGCAGGAGGTGAGCACCAGACCCCACAGCAGCTGTCCTTGCTGAAATGTTACCTGTCCTGAATATGAGACAGAAGAAATGCAGAGTCTCGAGTATGGAATAATTTTGGAGATGGCTGTATTCTGCATTTGGCCTTGAGGCAGAAAAGGTCTAGAAAAAAAAGAGAAGTACATAAACTTCAGCTAGAAAATACTTTGTTGAGAGTTATCCACCCAGGGCTGTTAAAAATCTAGCTTGAATTAACATCCTGTCACTTGCTTACTGCCTCTGTCTAATTCTGTTATCTCTGATTGATTGTCCAAGAGCAATTCTCAGGAGCTTGCCCCATTTTTTTTATTGCTATTTAGGCCAATAAAAAGCAATAGTCTAAAACTTCTTGTTGTCTGTCCCCCCACCCTCTCCATCCACATTCATTTTCTCTAGAGAACTTCTAGCTCTGCCTGTGCACCATTGCTGCATTTGACTTGCTGATAATTTTTTCCACTTTTTCTGCCCCACAGAAAACTGCAGAACCCTTTTGCTGTTGGTTCTAGAACCCACTAGATTAACATTTTGTGGCCCAAATCAAATCTGTGTTTTTCTGTCACCTGCTTATGAGAGTACAGGCTCTGCTTCCACTGGCACAGAGAGAGGTGAGCACACAGAGACAGAGCAATGGACTGAGCTGCTCCAACTGTCATTTTAAAATTTATTACTGATTTTGGGGTAAAACAGTGCTAAAAAAGCTGTTCTGCTTGTGTTACCAACTCACCTTCCAGGCCGTCTGTCGCCATGGCTGTGGACACCTTTGCTCTCACAGCTCTGGAGCTGGCAGCACTCTCTGCATAATAACAATCACAGGGTTTGTTTAGGAGGATCACTGCAATATATTTTCACCTCTGGAACAGCCAATTTGAGGATCTCAAATTGCTCTGCAAACATAACTGCAAAATCTACCAAAGGTCAGTAGCATTAACCCTATCTTGACACTGACTAATTTAATGTCCAGAGAGACAGAAGGTCTGCACTGTGGAGATGCTGAACAAGTGCACTTTGAATTGAAGTCTGGAGGAGCTGTGGGTGTTTGATGTCTGTGTAAAGCAGAAATCCCACCAGGGATTTGTTTAAAGGTAAACAGAAGAACAAATGGGGAAATCTTAACTCCCAGTCCTCTCCTCTGATCACTGAATCTCTCCAAAGGGTAACTTATTTAATCATCCTATGTCTGTACAATACCAGCCTGGAGCTTGTAAAAGGTGTTTTGTATTTCAAGGGCTTTGTTTCTTATGCTGTGAAAAATACTTGCTCTTTAAATATATAATATTTACATATAAATATAGTATAAATACTCCCAGTGTCTGTGCAGTTCTGATGTTTAAACTGGGCACATTTAGGTCACTCACTGCTCCTGTGTGAGCACTGGAAGGAGCTGATGGAGATTTTTTTGCAATATTGCATCATCCTACCCAGTACCCCAGAAGTTTTCCTTGCACTAAATTTTCAAATACCCTGGTTTCTGTTCCCAGACTTTTATTGACATCTTCAGTCCCTGGCTGACTCCAAATTAGGAAGGAAATGTCCTGAGACAGAAAGCACTCATCAGCACATCCTGCATACTGAATAATTACAGTGAAAAACCATGTCCATTAGCAGAGGTGAGAAAAATCATGGAAAAAAGATAATGGAGTCCACTGGAGCAAAAAATCCATTCCAGCAGAGATCTCTGAGAGCTGGGGGAGCTGTTTTCAATGAGAAAATAACAAACTGCACATTTTGAACTACATTTTTCTGAGTAGAAAATTTGGAGAACCAGGTAGATGTGGTCTTTGGACAGAGTGGATCCAGGGTCCCACAAACCTGCTTAGATGAACTGGAAATCTGAGAGCTGTTTGGGATGGGAACAGCTTCCCAACATGATGTTTTGGCAGACACAGGGCAAGAGGCAGAAATCAAATTTCTTCTGGAGTGACTGATAGCCTCTGACAACATGAGGCAAGTTAATCACAGATTATGCTGTAACCTTACCATCAGGCAACTTAAAAGTACTTCTGCATGTCTTAATGGTGCAGTATGGTACACTCAGCATAGCAGCATCGAGGGTTTTTCCCAGCTAAGCATTTCTTTTTTTTAATAATCTCCAGCTTTTCATGAGAAAACGTCTTTTAATTAGGGTTTTCTTACGTACTTGGACATTTGCCCATCGTTGCAGCATCTGCTGTTTGCTTTGTAGGTAGGGACCCGCTGGCACTCACAGAAAGAAGCTTTTTGCAGGTCTCTGAAGAGGCTCAGGTAGGTGTGGTCGTGGCCCAAATCTGTGGCCAGAGCAATGTGAATCATTTCCATATGGTGCTTTGAGTCTGATGGGCTGCAAACAAAGGGAAAAAGGAAAGAGCTCCCGGAGCACAGCCATGGGGGCTGAGATGGCAACCTGATGGGACCTTTCCAATGAGCACTGAAAATACCCACGATCTGCATTCTGGAGAGTCTTTTCAAGCTTTTTCCCCTGCTTCTTTTCTCCTTTTGCTTCTTCTCTCTTTCATCCTGTCCTTTTCATTTTCAATTTCAGCTACTTGATCTCCAGATATTTTTGAAATGGCTGGGAAAAAGGGAGACAAAAAATGAAGCTGACATAAGGGAAATTGAAGTGTGGGGAGAAACCACAGCAGACCTTTATTCCACACCTTGTTTAATGAAAAATAATTAGAAAATTTCAAAACACTCTGCAAACTGCAATCCCATTTTCTGTTTATTCACAATGGACAAAAGCCTCGAAGCTTTGGTTTCTTATGATAAAAGCAAGCAATGCTTACTTTCAAAAATAATTTTTGCCCCTCATTTAATAACTTGAAGGGCTTTTGCGCCTGAAACAGACAATATTCAGAGGTCTGCATTCTTTCTAATTCTTGTCCTGCTCCCCCAGCCTGGTTGACATTTACCTTCATGACCTCCATCCTCCCTGGGTGGGCTCAGAACTAAAGCCATTGCTTGAAGTTACTGGTGAAGCGGATGTGGATCATTGAAGGAGATGACAACTTGTGCTTATGCCCTGTTCTCCATCACAAGGAAGAGTGGGTGGGATTGGCCAGGCTTTTCAGTTTGGGAAGCAGATGAGGGAAAAAATTAGATGGCATCAAAATCAGGAATGGAAAGCAGGAAGCAATAAGCAAACAATTATTCTCATTTTCTCAAAATGCAAGACCCACCTTGATCCAATGAAATAATCAGATGGTGCACCCAAAACAAAAAAAACCCAATATTTTTCTTCTAAAGAAACCCATGAAACTTGTTGCCTCTGGGTGCTACAGAGACCAAATGTTTAAGCATTCTTAAAAGAGACTAAACAGTAATGAAAAATTTCATTACAGATGACTATTAGACATGATTCACACCCAACTTCCAGCTCAGGAAGACCTGAGCTGCCACCTGACAGAAGGTGGAGGGATAAGCCAGGTTACAGTCTGTTTTGTACAGCCTTCCTCCTCCTTCCACCTCTATTTTCACTGATAAGATGGACTTTTCATATGTTGAAGTTTGATGGGTCTTGATTTCATACCAACATGCCATTCCTCAGCCCAGTTGCACTTAAAATCTGTTAATTAAAAACTGAGGCAGAATTTTTTGAATCAGTAGGTAAATTTAAATTGCTGAGCAAAGACAAAGACTTCCTTCACAATTATCCACCCCGTGAATGCACCAAGTGCTGTGGCAGAAAGAGTAATTTAATTCTTGACTCTCTGAGCACTTGGATAAAATTGTTTCTTCTCTGATTACTTTCTCTGATTACTTTCTTTTCTCATCTATGTTGCATCTGGACTGTTTGGAGCAGAAACCTCTTCAAAATCCTAGATGTCTTCAACTGTTAGAAGCAAGACTAGTACAACAGAGCTTTAACCTTAAGGTTTCTAGATTCTTCTTTCATAGAAGTAAATAATTATAATTTCTATAAACTACAGCATCTTCTGTTAAGTCTTCATAAATATCTTCTAGTAAAACAGGGCTTGTAACAAAACTACTCTTTGGTCTCACACTTACTGAGTCACGAGAAAAGTTCTCTCTTTGATGCTATCTCTCTACTTTCTCCTTTGAATAAAGCTGGGAATGTACAGGGCTGCCTCCTGCGCAGGTTTACTGTTTTGCAGGTGGTGGAATATTTTTAAAGACATCTGACTTGAGAACCAAGCTGTGTGGTGCAGTCACACACTGAAAGGAAGGTATGCCATCCAGTGGGACCTGGACAGGCTGGACAGGTGGGGCTGTGTGAACCTCTGGAAGTCCCATGAGGCCAAATTCAAGGTCCTGCACCTAGATGGGGGCAATCCCAAGCACAAGTACATACTACATGGAGAATGGGTTGAGAGCAGCCTTGCAGGGATGGACTTGGAAGTGTTTGTTGATGAGAAGGTCAAAAATGTGGAGTCTTTTTAGCAGGGCCTGCTGTGATAGGACAAGGGGTAAACTGAAAGACAGTAGATGTTGCAACGAAATTCTTCACTATGAGGGTGATGAGCCCCTGGCACAGGTTGCCCAGAGAAGCTGTGGATGTCCCATCCCTGGAAGTGTCCAAGGCTGGGCTGGATGGGGCTTGGAGCAACCTGGGATAGTAGAAGGTGTCCCTGCCCCAGTGGGGGCTGGAACCGGCCAATCTTAAAGGCCCCTTCCAACCCCAACCACTCAATGGTTCTGTGATTCCATGAACCCCAGGAGTGCATTGATTGAATAGAACTAAATATACCAATATCCATGTCAGAGTAGAGGTGGTTTTTTGCTGCTGGAGATCACAGGCAGAATGGACAGTGGAAGCTTTCCACATGATGGTGCTTGATCATACGTGTAAAAGGAGTCAAAAATTGCCTCTCATGAATTTTTTTCCTAAGTGTAAATAATCTCCAAGTGCTATTGTGATTGTCTCTCTTCACATATTTGGCAGCACCAAGTTGTGTTTGGTTGTACATTGCCATGTGGAAGACATTTGACTGTTCAGGGTGATATTTTTGGGGTTGCTGGTGTAGGAATGGGAAGACAACCTTCCATAAATGTGAACAATGAGGGACTAACCCAGATTTTTCTTCTGACAAGCATGTAACTCGTACAATATGAAGTTTTTAAAAAAGTGCCTGGAAGACAATTTGGATTCAAATAATGTTTTCTAGGAGGAGCTGCCTGCTGGCATTGTGTCTCAGTCCGCTGTGTGTTGACAAGCCCCAAAGCAGAGTTAAGAGGCCCTCTGAAGCTGACTGAAGTCAGTGTCAACAAAGCTGGGATTTCTTCCAACCAAAAGCTGTGCAACCAGTGTGAAATGTTTGTCAGGCTGTAGAGAGGAACAGCCAGAGGAGCTACCAAAATATTTGACTGAGGCTTTCCGAGAGACATTGGGTTTCTGCTAAAAGATGCTGAACTGGCATTCGACACTGTGAAGTGTTTAATCCAGAAATTTCCTTGAGTTTCCTCTTTGGAAACATGTCACTGGGAGGTAACCCGACAGCTGCTCCCTCTGTCACTCACAGACAGTTTCTACCACACTCACACACCACAGACATCACATTTTTCCTAACTCCCCCAGAGCTCTTGGTGTCAACTACTTGCCAGTAAATGGATTTTTCTCTAACTCCCCCACTATCCCAATGTTTATCATGATTCCCAAAATGGGACTACTGCACAAAAGGCTATTGACTAACCATGAATCCACTACTCTGTGCTGGAGCACGGCAGCTCTGGTGAACACACAGGCTGCAGCACTGATGTGGCCTGGCCTTGGGGTGGGGCTTTGGCTGATGGCTTTGGAACAGCACAAGTGACAGCCACCTGAAAAGCTGAGAGGAACTCAATGCAAGCAAATTGGTGAGGACACTAAAGACAGCTGTCCTGCTCTTGAGAAGCTGTGCTCTGCTGTGCTCAGAGTTGCTCACAGTCTCAGCTTTATGTCTCATCCAAAGGACAGGGCATTGCTTGGGAGGCAGTTTCTTGCTCTGTAAAATTGTATCAAATGCCCACTGAGGCCATCACAAGGAATGTTTGCAATAGCCTCAGTGGGTGTTAAATTGAAAACAGGAGATTATATCAGTTTTTAAGAGGTAACATTCCCTAGAACAAGGGGCTTATATGAAGCCATTTCTACTTGCTTTGCCACCTAACAGAAAGATTCATGGCTGATTGAAGTGTATGCTTCCTCAGCATCTGGGATAGTGATCCACTGGGGCTTCGATGGTGATTATCTACAGGGCTTAACCATGAAGCCAGGATAGTTGATGGACTCATGGTATCAAAGATCAGTAGGATACAAGGCTAGAAGTGACAATTAGATCATTATGTTCTGTTCTCATGAACATACAAAGTAGAAAAAGGTATCTAGTGATGCCTGCACTGAGCCCAAAGTCTTATGCTTGATTAGACCATCTGTGTTGATTCAAAATCCCTGTCACCCCTGTTTGTGGACTGATTCAACCAGAAGTCCCACCTTGCTTGAGAATTACTGGAGTGAAAAAGCAACAGATGAGTCTGTAAACAGACCAACATTTTATCAAATATTTTTTTATGATAATATTGATTGAAGCCTTTGCCCCTTGGCATAGGAAGAAGAGGAAAAGCAGTATTTACATTGACTGAAGGAAGCATAAATGCTGCATTCTCACGATCTAATTTATAGGACCCTGTGGAGTGCTGAGGAGTGAAATGACCATGTTGACCTGGCAGGGTTGAAGCCAGTTCTGTTCAATATACTACAATGAAAATGTTTTTGAAGGATTGTCCTTGCTCTAGTTCGGTGTTAAATGAAAGAAAAAGGAAAAGAGACAGAGTAAAATCAAGAATAGAAAAAAGGATCAGAGAAAAACATTGGCATGGAGCTCACCATTTTCGGAGGGAGGAGGGCAGGGGGGAAATAATCCCTTTCCCGAAAGATTTTGGGGAGAAAAAAACCCTGCTGTGCTTGCTAAAATTCCCTTCCAGCTCCCATTGTCAGTGTTAATTGGTGATAGCCCCCATCACATAGAAGCACTGTGGAGGTAAAATGAAAGGAAGTATGTAAGGGTGTGTACGTGAGTAAGAGGCTGGTGTATCATGTGAATGAGGAGCACAACAATGGCTCAGAATAAGCTAATATATATAAATGAAAATATCAGCTTGATCCTTTGCAGGACTTTTTGATGCTTTGAAAGTTCACGTTAATTCCAGCTGCGTGGGTCCCTTTATTAATTAAATGGTCAAGGCAAGCTCCATGTGCAGTACCAGCTCCACTAGCAAACGATGAAAGCACCATGTTGACATCCTTATTCTAAGCTCCACAGTCACCTTCAGGGCCTGCATTCAGGGTGAATTACTTTGGCTTCAGTGAACTTAAAGAATCCCAGGCTTCTCTCAATAGGTTTTAAATCCCTCAGTGTTGTTCACCTAAGAAATGAGAAGGTCTCTTGCTGACACCCTTCTTGATGTTCCTGATAGTAAAAAAACTTTAGAGCCAAATAGGTGGATCTAATTATTTCAAAGGGTTCCCAGCTGCACCACTTCTTAGCTTTCCCTTTCATCATTTATTTAATTAGAAAAGGGCTTTGTTTTATTTATTTTTAAATGGTATATGGTAGAACTTTATTTTAGACTCCCGGTAGCTCATGGTTTGTCTGTGTGCTGGGGGCTGCAGCACAGGTTCCTCTTGTGCTTGAGTAGAGTTTGGGACCAGGTGTTGACACTTCTCCTGTGGACAGAACAATCTGCACAATCGTGGATAGCTTTGGTGATATAAGAGGATTTGCTTTGTGGCTGACCTGAGGAGCTGCATGGAGCAGTTACCTGTGCTCTCTGTGCACAGGTGGGACCCAAATATAAAAGCTGATGGTCCTTGCAATTATACTCTCAGTCCAAAGGATACCTCTGATGAATGTGCAGCCTTTGCTCTTTATCACTTCAGTATGTGATGCCTCTGGGTGGCTCTACAGAAACATACTGAATACCAACACCAAAGGATGGCTGAGCAGGAGGAGGGATAGCTCTGTGCTTAAGAAAAAGAGAGATTCCGAGGCCCTGTGCCTCTGTTTCATGGAGAAAACAGTGTAAGGATTGTCCTCCCTCACCCTTCTCTGCCTGGTCAGGTCTTGTGACTTTTCCTCATCATCTTTTCTGCAGTCTTGAAGTTCTGCAGGAGACAATTCTCTCTTGTAGGTGAAGTGGTGCAATGTTCAGGTGTTGGTCTCCTTTGGAAATAACAAAGGATTTTGCCACCCTTACTAGAGGAACAGGAAAAGTCAATGTCTAAGCTAATCTAAATTTGTGACCCTCTGAGTTGAAGGAAGGACTTCCTAACAGCTCTTCTTGACCCTTGTTTAGATTTTGTACTCTTCTGGAAACCTTTTGTGACAACACCAAATTGAACACTAAATTAAGACTGTGAAAATACAGGCAATGGCAATGACATAAACCCTTATGTGTGAGGAGGGAATGCAGTTCCAGGCCTGGTGGGAACCACAAGCAGAGCTTCCTTGGGGACAAACTCCAATGTAGCTGGGTCCCTCTGCCCTGGCAATGCTTGGGCTGGCAGACCCAGCACTGACCCACTGACCTCCTGCAGCAGCTTCTCAGCACCAGTGTCCATGTTTGGGTGCTGTGTGTTGGGCTTTTCAAAAAATCACAGAATCACTGAGGCTGGAAAATACCTCTAAGATCATCTAGTCCAATCACTGACCCAGCACTGCCAGGTCTACCACTAAACCTTGTGCCTAAACACCCCATCTACATGTTTTTAAAATACATTCAGGAACAGTAATTCCACCAATTTCCTGGGCAGTTTATTCCAATGTGAAGAAACTTTTTCTAATATCCACTATAAACCTCCCCTGGTTCAACTTGACACCATTTTCCTCTTGTCCTAACACTTGTTGAAACAACACATTTTCCTACACATTATGACAAGTTTTGATCCTTAAGTGTCAGAAAATAAAATCTGACCTGATTTAGAGATGGATCTCGTTATTCTACAATGATTAGACATTGCATGAGCTATCTGTGATTAATTCACTGTTATTTTACTCTGTCCTATCATGGCTCATTGTCTGCTGTTTGAATCAGTAATGTAACAACTTCTTCAGGGGTCAAGGCAATTGTTCCTCCTGGATTTTTTTTGCTTTCTCTTCTATTAATAGCAGATGGGGAGATGAAGGCCCTGGATAAACAGTTGGGCCTGGTGGCTGTCCAAAGTGGGATGGCTTTTTCCCAAGCCAGCACGTGCCGCTTGCTACAGGGTTTAGCATGCCAGGTGTCCAGAGGGTAGAGCCAGCTCTTAAGCTGCTTGTCATCCCTGGGTGGTATCATTAGTGCATCATATGTTTGGGAAAGAGGGATCCTGGTGAGAGCCCCGCGTTGCAGAGCAGAAGCTGGAATGCTGGTGCCTTGCCCTTCTGCTGAGGGGAAAACATTGCAGAGAATGATTGAGTGTTGTGGTGAACCATGGCCAACCCCAGGGTCAGCCGGATCAAGTGGACATTGGTTTGATGCTTCCACAGCCCAAAAGCCTTGAAGTCACAGGCAGCACCCAAAAAGCTGTGAAAAATATGTAGATAGATCCATGCCTTACCATTGGCCGCTTCTCCTCTCCCATTATTTCTCATATTTGGTTGTCTTTCCAGAGAGTTCTTCTGTAGTTGATTGGCCCTTGCTACTCCCCGCTACCTCCTCCCAGTTGCCACAATTCCCTCTCCCCGCCTTTGTAGCGTCCCCTAACTGATGTATTATTGGTTACTGCATTGGTTCCACGCCCGTTCTGTAGGGCTATAAAACCCCATGTCAGACCCATTTCTTTGGCTTCTCCGTGCTTTTCCTGTGTTCTTCCATAAACCCTCTCCCCCATGAAGAAGTCCCTCCGCTTCTTTCCTGCCTCCTTCGTGCACCTTTGCCATGGGTGGGCAAGGTGAACCCGACCAGGAGCTTGGCCTGCCCTCCTGCGCTGTGATCGGCCCTGTCATCCCTTCAAGGCAGGCAGAAGATCTCCCGGTGCTCGGGGCAGCATGCTGGTGAGTGTGTTTGGTGTGTGGGAGCATCTCTCCCATGCTGTGCACACTGGTTGTCTGGAGCACCAGTCCCACTTCTCCCTCCACAGCAGAGGACAGGGCAGAACTGCCCCCAGAAAAGGATTTTGCTTTAATTTTCAGTGTGAGGTTTATGTTGCTTCTCTCGTTTCTCCCTCTTTTTGCGTGTGCTTGTGCACACACTCACACGCATGTACTGTGCTCTTCCTTGGGTGCCTTTGTGCATTTACCTTCTCCTGCAACGCTGGGAAAAGCTTTACATCACCTCAGTCTATTTTAGAGCATGGACTCAAGCTGAAACACTCATGTCTTGGCTGTTTGATACCTTCCTTTGACCCTCCTGCATGGCCAGAGGACATGGGCAGCTCTGCAAGAACTCTCCATGGGTTACAAAATGTGGCCGGGGGTGTCCACAACCTCCTGTCATCCAGCATTGTCCCAGGCTTGGTGACATTGGCCCATGACAATGTGGTTGCCCCCCCATGATATCTTCTGCCTCATTCCACAGTGATAACAGAGTCAAGGCAGCTCAATGGGAAGAGTAATTGGCAGTAATTAGGGCTCCTGTGAGCTGTTGTGTTCCTCAGTGGCAGCCATGTGGCCTTCACAAATGCATAAAATTCCTTGGGTTTTGTAAATGTCAAAAAATGCTTAATACAAACTTGCAAGGAACCCCACTGTGCAAGTGGTCTTTGGGATATTTATAGGGGATTTGTGTTGGCCAAACATTACGAGGAATCAGGAAAAAAACCCAAAACAAACACAGGAGAGGTTTTTTTTTGCATGTGGATTTCTGGGAGGATCTGTGGTTATTTCCCTGTGAAGGTTTCTGTTTCTCCAGTGACAGGGGTGACCTTCAGGTGGGCTTGTAACAACACTGACGTGTTTGCAATGGTAAAATCCTTAATACAATCACCTGCACTTATACTGGAGATTTGCCAGCATAGAATCATAGAGTGATCTGAGTTGGAAGGGACCTTAAAGATCATTTAGTTCCAACAATGTAGCTACGTGAGTGGAAGAGCTCAGTGTAGTCCATCATGAGTGACCATTGCTCCACCCTTTCCCACCTCTGTGCCTCAGTTCCCCGTATCTAAGATGATGGGACTGCTCAAGAATGACAGCACAAAAAAAATCTGGGTGGGATTTGAGCGCTAATACAAGCAAGGCCACTGCTGTGGCTCTGGATGGTCTGGAGGCTTTCCTTCTCATACCTTTTCTTTTTTTTGTGAAGAAGAAGAGCTTCTTGTGTGCTTGAAAACAGCCAGCAGAGGAACACAAGTGCTTGGGAGAAGCAATATATGTGTGCATTTCTGTGGGTGTTGCACAGCCCATCCTGAGCAGAGGTAAGAGGGTGCTTGTGCAGAGAGGAGCAGCTCAGGGGATGCAGAGCTGCATCCTGCTCCTTGCACCCTGCATGGTGGGGGAAGAATCATAACATGACAAGGAACTGCACCTTTTGTTATTCTCAGGGAAAACAGCTGAAACGAGATTTATTCATAAATGCACTCTGTGTTCTTTAGAAGGAAAAGCCATGTGGACGGAAATACTTTTAATGAGTAACATACAAAATTAGATGCTTCCAAAATGTGTTTATGTTATCTAATAGCTTAATAATGAAATATACTGTCATCAGGGCTCTTTGCAGTGTTTGCAGAATTAAAGTAAGCATTACCATGTTTTGTGGTTTTAATATTTTTCTGCTGCTCCTGAAGCACAAGGCCTCATCCTGGCTCAGGCCTCTTCGCGGCAGTGCACAAACGCCAACCTGAATGGCTGAAGGGTGGGTGAAACCAGGTGGGAAAATGCTGACAGGACCCTTGGCTAATTCCCATTTTGGCCCTCTGGGATTCCAGCCCCACGGGTGAGGAGGGGAGGCAGTGTGTGTGCACTGCACTGGCACAGAGGGCTCCTGTGCCTGCTGCACGTGTTCAGTCTCCCATTACAGCTTATTCCACCTCTCTGAAGTGACACAGTACAGTTTCCCACTTTGTCACCAATAATAATTATCTCAGCAGTAGCCTCTGATGGGAGCTTGCCCTGAGGAGGCTGCTCTGGCTGCAGGATGTGCAGCAAGATGCTACAAATGATGCTCTGTGCTATTTTATCCGTGCACTTCTTGCACCAAGGGAATCAGCACATAGCAAGGGGCAAGAACTTGGTGCATTTAACCATCAGGAAATGTTTGGGTATGCCTGTTTGAAGTGGTATAGGTGCTTGTAGGCTTCCCTTTGCGTTCTACCTGCTCTCTGCACCTGTCCAGGGGGAGCAGTCTTTCAGTTTAAGCATTTTTCTGACCTCAGAGAATGCAGCAGCTTCTTGATATGCATTAACCTCACACTCTGGCACTGCTGGGTTGCGTTCTGTCTCAATGAGTTCCTTACCACTAAAACAACCATTCATCATTCACCATGTACAATAAACCAGAAGACTGTATTTTATTTGGTTCCAGCCCCAGGCATCTGAAGCAGGTATGAATCTTTTAAACGCAAGTTCATCTTTAACTTCTCCCAAACGTGCCATGAATTACTTACGTGGTTTGCTATCTGTCTGTAAAACAATCCTGAAATTGTAAATGATGTTGTAGCCCAGGCAGCTCTTTAATACTTGCAGAGGGAAGTTTGGTTCTATTGTTGGACAGGACTACCTTTCAGACAAGATTTCTAGAGGGCTTGAAAAAATGCTAGTAACTGTGGTTGGTACCATCCCAACAAGATTTGTCTGGTGTGAATCCAGCCGCTGGGGATTTGATAATGTATGGTAGAAAATACTCAGAAGATTAAGGAATTAGAAAAATTGCAATTTACTGGTTTTATGGTGTTTAATGACCACAAGAGGTCAGGGCTTCTGTTTTCACATCTCATGTGAGAACAGACCTGTCAGAATGCAGTACCTTTAAAGGCAGCGTTCCCTGAGCAGCTTGAAGACTGTGCCATCAGCTGGAAGAGGCATCTGTACACTTTCACCATCCCAGGCCATGTTTTTTTGCCTCCTCCTCTGCCCTGACAGCTATAATTGCACTGCCAGGTGAAGGTCAGCCCCAGTTCCTGATCTGGCTGAAAACTCAAGGGTGAACCTCATGTTTGCAGCTGGTAGAGCAGAAGAAGAGGATGGCTGGGCAAGGAGACAAGGGGATCATGGGTGGTGTTGCTTTTGGTACCAATAGAGCCCTTAATGGGCTCATGCTCATTATAAAACCGTATCTCTGGATCTGCAACATTCTCTGGAGCTTTGATAGGCTGTATTATGTGCAAATATTGACCACAATTAGCTGCAGGAAGCATGGGAAGTCTGAATGGCATCTATCCAAGCAGCCTGGGGTACCTGAGATGACCAGCTTTGATGGAACTGAAGGACAGGATGACAAATGTAATTATGTAGATTCTCATGGGCAACTGAGAACATGTTTAGCTGATCAAATATTCAGCAAGGAATGAAATTTCCTCTCTGGAATGGATCATGCTTCATCTTGGAGGCATGCAGGTAATTTGCCCCTCTATTCTGACTGCAATTCTCTCTTGAGAGGTGTAGACACTGTCTAGTGATTTCTAGACTAGGTAAGGCATTGTATGCCTTTCAACCACAGAGAAAGGAGGTAGACAGAGAAGTTTAGAGAAGTCTTTGTCCTGGTCACTTGGGTGTTGGCAGGGACTATGTTGTCCTGGGTTTCACCTGAGATTGCATTGAAAAAATCCAAACTCAGGTGACCTCACATGGTAGTGAGGCTAACCTCAGAAAGGAAGGGTTACTCAGGGGAAGGCTCTTGCGAGAAAAGACGCTTAGGGCACTTTATAATCTGGTATAGAAGTGCACCCAGTATCTCAGACCAATGGAGATCTGAAGCAAAGTACAATGCATAGAGCAAGCAGCCCTTACAGCAGAAATTCCTCTTCTCCTGTGTTGTCACACGGGTTTATCCCTCCAATTTCTATTCCAGAGTCTTTTATATGTCACTACTGATGGCATTAAAGGCTTTTCTATTCAAACCTACGCTAGAGCACGCCCTCTCTAGGAGGCAGCCTCAGTAGCATCCTCTAACAGCCCTGTCCTGACTTTGGAGTATGAGGTCAGTAAGTGCTGATGAATTCATCAACTTGGTGTTTCTGAGCTGGAGACTGAAGGAATGTATACATTTTGCTGTCTATCAAGAATAAAATGCCTGGCCATGGCTGTGCTAGGAACTTTGCCATCAGTGAATTCGTGTTATGCCACGAAAGAAATTTGCTGCCAGCCTCCTGCTTCCAGGGCACCACAATGCCACAGTGTAACACCTACTGGGTTTCTGGTTTTGCTTTAAAGTGTGTGTCAGGCCCCAGGGACGTGATTGTTTTGTAGAGATGAAACTCACTGCCTGCTCTCCTGAGACAGAGCCAGAAGTGTGAATTTTAAAGGACCTGGTGAAGTCCTAAGTGGCTGAAATGGATAAAACACCAGCACTGGGTACTTTAGCCTGCTATGCTAACAGCAAACAGGAGCTTCAGAGGCACAAGGGCCTCCTAAATACTTATGGTAATGTCTAACAAGAATAGAAGATGTCAGACAAAACAGCAACTACACATCTTGAGGAAAAGCCTTGATGTTTCCTTAGCTCATTGGACATTTATCAAAGCATAACCTGTAGGTTAGCCTACAAAGCACCAGAAAACAAAGGCTTTGTGTTCAGATCTTTCAAGGGGGGAGGTTAAACAAAGGACATTGAAATATGCTGTGTCAGAAGATCTTTGTTTCTAGACGTCAGTGGAATAGAGGATTTGGAATAGCCTTCTCACTTCCTTCATTGTCCTTGCCCATGGGTGTTTTGTTTGTTTTTTTTTTTTTAAGGAATAAAACAGATGAAGAAGTGAAAACAATTGATATCTGTTGATGCAGTTGTTTGAGTAGCCATATGTGCATCACCTGGAACATGAACTACTCATTTTCCAGAAAGTATACTTGACCCACTCTGCTCAGATCTCCGGAGTATTCTGCTGCCATAGATGTAGGATTTTCAGGATAAACCCATTTCCTCAGGCAGTAATAGATAAAAAAATGAGTAAAATTAATCTATGAGCAAATTCCACAAATGGGACACGTTATGTATATTAAAGGAGTTCATGATGCTTTTTCTTAGGATGGGTAAACCAGTTATACCCCCAGTGGAACATCTTTGGATGCCATAAAACACAACCACTGCCAAGAACTAGCCTGTTTTAAAAGGATTACCATGTTTTTTAAGAGTCTTTGTTTCACAGGAAAACCATCTTCTGGGGTTGACTATTACTTGTTCTTCTTTTCTGAGCCCTCCCCAATGAAATCCAGTGGCTAATACCTTCCTCTTACCCAGTAGTCTGAGCAAACAGACCTTCCCAAAGTCCTTCCAAAGCTCCCTTCTCTGCACTATCAAGAGGAAATGTCTTTTCTTTCTTTGCACTCCCTGCTCTGGAGCACAGGCACCACTTTTCACAGCAGCCTGACATACGACTTTATCCCGTGGGTAGCGGCTGCTTCATGTAAAGGTTAAGAGACTTGTGTGGATGCCGGGTAATAGGTATGGTCTGGCATCAGCCCATTCCTCCAGTTGATGCCAATGCCAGATGCTCTTCAGGGTAATTTGCTGGCATGCAGTCACATCTAAACAGTCTCTGAACATTTCATAGAATGAGCAGCTCAAAGAATAAGAAGAAATGCTTTGAAAGCAGAAAAGCCATGGTGAAACTACAGAGAACCAAGAAGGTCACCTTTAAATACAAGTGAGATGCCTGCTCTTAAAGAAACTTAGTGAGGCTGCTTCTGGGTGAGGAGAGGTGCCCATGCAGAGGGTTTTAGGGAGGCTGGTAATGTCCTGCTCATACAGGCTGAGCTAATATTGGTTGGGTATCTCAGACTGATTCCTTTTCTCCAAAGCAGCTGCGGGGGGAGACCACAGCTTAGACTGGATATTTCCCTGGGATGCTTCAATGCCTGCTTTGTGCCTATTCAAAACCGTACAGTTCATCTCCCATTGCCTTTCAGACCAAGAATGTACTATTCCCTGAAGTCAGTAAAATCTGCCTATTGATGCTGCAGGTTTAAAAACCAGGGAAGTTAAAAATTGGCCTTTTTCAAATAGGGAAAGTTGCTTCCTGTGTTGCCTGCAGGCTTCACATTTTGAGAAGCAAGTTTCCCATCTCTAATGGCTAATTCTTAGGAGGTGATCACACAACCTGGTGATGATTACAGCTATTGTAATGCCTGTAATGTAAAATTGAATGGGTCATTCTGAGTATTTCAGTGATAGATATAAAACACCATAAAAGTTGGGCAACTGCAGCTGGAAATTATGTTTTTTACCTTTTTCCACTGAAGTGAGTATAATCAATGTACAACAGAGTATAAAAGGGTTTCGCATGTACATTCTGATCATGGGGACAACTCTGCTGAACGAAGTTAAGATGCTTAACTTTTAATGTGATTGCTTGAAAAAGCCTCTCCAGGGGAGTTTTCCATTACCTGGAAATATGGCCAGGATAAATGCTCCATCAATAAAGGAGGGGACACTTAGTGGAACTTGAAGTGATCAGAAGAGACGTGAGAGATGGGTTTCAGGTACTGCATTTCAACTCCAAATAGCTGGCTTCACTACCTAGAAGGCTTCACTTCCCACAGGCTTCCTGTGACTGAGAGCAGTTACCTGGGGCTGCTCTTCCAATTTATAAACCAAAGGAACAAAGCAGCTTTAATGCACTTTTACAAGCCCTTGTTTACTACGATCTCAGCAGCAAAAGACCATTTTTTTCTCTCTGCTGTTGCAGGAAATCTGCTTGAAGAGTGACCTGGATAAAGCTGCTGCATTTTATCTCATTTTTCTTGATGCATTAACATACAGGGTTTTTAGCGTTTTGTTAATTTATTTTAAAATTGTAATTTAAATATTGACTAAATTAAGCTGTTTCTCTCTCCACTAGTCCTTCATAGACACCAAGGGAACCCAACAGCCAAAATTACACCATGGCTCAAACCCAGTGAACTTCTGTCACATCTGGTCACAGTGACGGGTCAGGGATGAACCTCATCTACATATTAATGTAGAGAATATTAATGCAAGATTCAGCATGTGGAAAGGCTTTTCCCTAAAGTCTGCAATTCCCATACAGGAAGGAGAGCTTTACCTTTAAAAAAGCAACCTTTGGGTTTGGAATAGTAGGTTCAGCTCCTGTGGGCTTTGTTTTGGGTGAGGGGGACTTTGGAGGCTTGGGGCAGGGCTGTGCAGCCCTGGCAGGATGTTGTCTGGAAACGAGGAACATGATGTCCTGAGGACATCTGACCTTGAAAAAAAACCCTAAATAGCTGGGATAGTGGCATCCTTGTGGGGAGTCCAGCCTGGGCTGGGGGATATGTATTAAGGACATTTTTATATCCTGTCAGCAGACTGGGGAGCAGGGCAGCCTTTTGACCCTGGACCAGCAATGTACTCACTTGGCAACAGCTCAGATCAGTCTGTTTTCTTTACTTTCCCTTACCTGTGACTTCAGCAGCTGCTACAGGCAGCATAAACTGTGGATAAAGTGCAGTTCCAGAGGAGCAGAGCTGCAAAAGAAAGCATTTGGTGAAAAGGGCAAATAATCCTCACTGTGGTTTTGAATTTTACTCCAGGATTGCTCCTAAGTATCCATTAATGGTAGGACTTTACTAGATGTGCTCCCAAAGAGCATCTTCCAGGGCCCTTTAGTTGAAAAGGAATCCCCTTCTAGCACTTTGTGCCTGTGCCATGATGCCAATGAAAACATGGTGAGCAAGGACTGTAAGAGGGTTCACTTTCAAAGTGCACATCTGCTCCAGAATAAAAGGCTGCTGTCAATGTGCCCCCAGGCACCTTGATGGAGCATGCAATGATCCTTAAACCTATGGTGCTGGATCCTTCCCATAGAGTGGAATTCCAATGCCTAAATATAACTATGATGCAGGACTTAGGGCAGACATGGGGTAGGAGCCGGAGGCCAGACAGCAGCACCTAAAATGGCTTTAGGTGGCTGTGCTGAAGCAGCTGAAGCCCATTCTCTGTGGCCAGCGTCGCAGCGCAGCTCCAAGCCACCCAGAGAGGACCAGACTGCATTTCTGCTCATGGCATCACAGCCTGTGAGAGCTGGATTAGGCTGGTGGCTTGGGAGACAACTCTGGGGAGAGACACCCAGAGGTTTGGAGGGGGTTTCTAACTGTGTGCCATGATGACATCTAATGCAAATGGGATGGTTTTTCATACATCTGAAGCAGTGACTTGCAAAAATTTTATTGCAGTGGAAATCCTCTTGCAGTGAACATTTATCCAGGTCCCTTGGGGGTTTGCTATGCAGGGAAGTTAGATTGCAGTCTCCTTGCTCCTATCATGTATTAAGACTATAAATGATTTGTGGAGCATGTATCAGCTTTTCCTCCGTGCTCAGTGCTGTGAGACTCAGGTCTCTGCTGAGCCCTTGCTATGATTGTGATCAAAGAAGTTTGGGGCAAAGGGTGGTTTGTGGTGTTAAGCCAGAGACCACAAATAACACAAACAAGATGCAAAGTGAGGTCTGGTTTGAATTCTTGGATAATGCTTCCTCGTGGCTAATTTAGAAGGACTTAGAGTTTGTGTGGTCAGTTCTGCCACTGTGATCTGGTAACAAATCTGTCCTTGAAGAGGCAGAAAAAAATAAAAGTCACATCATCATGTCCTATTCCACAAGCCAGATCCTGGGGTGCTTATTTAGAAAAGCCTCCCGTTGACTCTCACAGTATGAATGCACAATATCCGCAGGAATGCAGCCCAGAAATGTGACCCAATAAATGCCGTGTCTTCAGCCATCAATCTGGTTTGCATCGTGTTGTTCTCTCAACTGTTAATCCAGATGTTATTTACATCAGTACAGTAACATTAAATGCTTGTACAAGCAGTATTAATAGCATCAATAACAATACTCAACATAAATAGCGGCAGCACTGATAGTAGTACTTCCAAAGCAGCTTGTAATTGTAACAACCTGTCATTCCTTTGCTAACTCGTGCTGACTCAAGATTAAATTGCTCTATGTGTGGAAAGCAACATGCAAAAGAGCCCATCTGTGCCAAGGCTGTTTTCCTCCCTTTGTATTTTTGTTTGTTTGCTTACACCGACTAGCTGAGAAAATGTCACCATGCTTCACCCTCTTTTATTGTGGCCACGTTTTTGACTGACACCATTCAGAGGCTGTTAGTCCTTGGAAATGCTGTACAGAAATGGAGTAGCCATGAGTTCTGGGCAAACTGGCTCCTGGTGAAACTGCACTGACTTTGGGATGTTGGATCCTGATTTACGGTGCTGTAATCTGACATCCTGGCTAATTATTTAAAAAAAACCCCAAACTCTAAATGTTGTCGAAATATCCTCTGGTTATGTTTCCTGTTGTTTTGGTTTTGAGCTGTTTCTAGTAACTTCAAAATATCCAAAGCAGCCAAATTTCCCTAAAATGGCTCTTGTCTAGAACAAACATGACCCATTTCTTGTTCTGGGCGCGAATGGAGTCTCACAGGAAAAGATTTGAGACTTCTGATGTGCAACACACCAAAAGCATCTGTGGGTTTTATGAATTCCTCAGCTTTATAAAAGGATCTTGTCCTAAAAGAAGAAAGGTAGGCTTTCAGCTCCTAAAATTTGGTTTTTTTCCTTTGGTGCAGTATGACATTTTTTCTCATTCTTAATTAAATGACTATGTTTTCATGCATTTAAAACATCTAGAAAGCAGGGTTTTCCTGTGTTCCTTGTAGAATTTGCTTCACAGCCCCATTCACTATGAAGCAAATAAAGAATAATTCCTATAAGATGGGAATTTGATATGCCTTTTTCTGGTACATGGCTTATCACAGATCAGAGAATATATCTGCATGCCTTCATTATACCATGGATCAAGCCCTAGGTCATTAAGTTGTTGAAAATTTCCCACTCTGAGATGTAACTAGGATAACAGAAGGATTGAGGTGTAATATGTATTGAGGAAGAACTGGGAAATCTTTCTCAGTTTAATGCAGATGCCACCAAGGTATTTTATGGGATTCTTTTAAATCACTGTTACTTAAATTTATTGGCTTGGACTCTACCCTAAGTGAACAGTTCTGCTAGACTGTATTCCTTGCCCCATGTAGCTCATAAGTATTCTCCCGTGGATTTCCAAGGGAGGTAAACATCTTGGTACCCATATCCACAGCATCAGTTTTTGGCTGGTTTTCTTCTACACTTGCAGTCATGAGATGATGAATGGAGCCAGAGGATGGTCCCTGTAGAAGTTGTGCACTGTGGTCATCTGTCCTACTCCTCATAAAATAGAGACAACAGTATTTAGCTGCAGAAAAGGGAAGTTGTGAAACATGGAGCACTGACAGCTGGTCCCTGACAGACCCTGTAGCTGCAATTTCAGATGTCATCATGCTTGAGTATCTCTCTCATCTAGGAAAAGTGGATTTGTGCTAAGATGTAAACCAAAGCAGCCGAGAGAACATCATCCATCATGGACTGGGAGGGTCGAACTTGAAGCAGTAGCACTTTGGATCACCACAATAAAATTCATTAGGAAATATCACCCATTGTCCTTCACTAAAAAATACTAAGTGCCTAAGCCTATCTACAGAAAATAGCTAAGTAGGGGAACAGTTGTATTTGCACGTCCCCTTTTCTGACAGCCTCACCTTGAAAACCACTGTGGAAGTCACCGTTATCGCCTGTCTTTTGAGTTTTCCATTTGATTATGTCATATAAGTTATAAACAGAATTGTAAAATGAACAATAAAAAGCTCAACCCAGGACACCTTCCTTAAAAAATTTAAAGTATTGCAGTTTCATAAGCCCTGGTGATGCTGAGTTTAAATTGGTGGCTGGATCATTGACAGTTTGCCAAGGGACTGGTTGTCCCATCCTGTTTCTGCTCCCTACTCACTGTCTTAGCAGGTTTTCAGGCAGCTGGTGGAGAATTGTGGTTCTCCATATGTTTCAGAACAAAAGAATTTTGTAAGTGGATGTTGCTTTGAAGTGTTGGAGTCAAAGGTGTTCATCTGGCCTGGGTTGAGAAAGAAGCCAAATGAAAGGATATTTGTAATGATCTCCTGGCCATTAAAAAAGAAGTGTTAGTATCTGGATCTTGGACATCTTGGAAGATTTTACACAATGTTTGCTCATAATAAGAACTGTAATAAAACATCACTTTGAACTTTAATAACCTTAAAACCCCACAAATTCAAAAGTCAAAAACTTAAGTGTAGTCTTGGCATGAGATGTACCTTTGTACCTCACAATTCTAGTTTGATGTAAATGAAGCTCTGGAAATCTTTTCCTAAAGAAATGAATTGACTGAGATTGGGCAGGCTCTTCAGAATATGGAACAGGAGTTTCAAGAGGCAGACGGAAGCCCTCCTTTGTATCATGAACTGTATTTTAACTGTACTAGAAAAGTACAGCTCAGTTATGTAGCCAAAAATTAGTGTGTTTACTGAAATCTTATCTCACCTACAGAAATCTCTGAGAATGCCAAATTAGGCAACAACTTTTTGATAACAAGATTTTCCAGGAAAATTACAGTATTTCTGATGGGTCCCAAAATAACGGCAGCATAATCTGCTGCAACGTATTCAGCCCACTCTCTCCTGATCATGAAGGGATTGCAGAAGAAAAGTATGGAAATAGAAAATGTTGATAATGTTGACTTTTTTTTCTCTCAAAAAATATCTCCAGCTGTGAAAAATATTGTATTTCACTTGTCAGTTCCAGGGGGTTTCGTTTCCCTCCTGGGAGTTGTGGCAAATCTCCTCTCAGATAGTGGTGGTGCCAGACTCTTTTTTCCCAAGAAGTCAGCCCATCCAAATTGCTTTGTGCTTGCTGTGGGATGAAGGCACAGGCCCAAGGTCACATGTCACCTGTGATGTGGTTGCTTTACCCGCCATCTGATCCCTAAATCCCAGTGGTGTGGAGTTTTAGGAGCACTTAGCAATTCCAACATGCAATTTGGCACCTAAAGTATTTCTGAAAATGTTTCTGAATGATTTGGTGTGTAATTGTCATTGAAACCTGAACCCAGCTACCTAAGCCCCTCTTCCAAAATGGGATATAGGTGGCTGTAGCTTCTGAGACTTGTACCCCAAAAGTGCATGGACCTGCACCTCACACATTCCCAACAAAGCAGTGCCCTTCCCCACCAAACACGAGCAAACAGCAGGGGCATGGTTCCCACCAGGGCGGTTGATGCAGAAGGCTTTTTCTCATCTGTCCACAGGAATGTGAGCTGAGCAAGATTTGTTTTTTTTGGTCATGTGAGGGATGCTCTGGGGGCAAAGATCACCTTGCCTTTGCTGTTTCTGTACTGCTGCAGCAGCCACAGAGTCCTTTGGTCTCCAAACCATTCAAAACACTGCTCTTTTGGGTTACTACATCACCTGCATGGCTGTGGGGCTGTGTTAACCAATTTTTGCAGCCTCTTTTCTTGAGTCTCAAATGAGAAACTCCCCAAGCACACACAGCCTGTGCCAGAGCACCACTGGAATTTCAAATGCTCTGATTAGATTGGAGAACCAAACGTGAGTCACTTGGTAGTACTTGGATGTTGCTCTGCCTTCAGTATCTTCTGAAAAATGCTCTTCTCTGGAAGCAGGATCTCCATAGCACTCCACAAGTGTTCCAGTGTTTTGAGCTCATTTCATCCCTAATGTAAACAGCACAAACCCTGAGCTGGAATTTGAATGCTCACGTAAACAGGTTTTCTTTTTCACTGCCTGGTAATGAAATGTCACTTTGCCTGGCCCCATGAGAAGAGGGTTTTGCTGTACATGCTCCTGGGAAATTCCTCTTGGCTGGCAGTCAGGAGAATGGCGGCATCTTAAGCTCTGCCACAAGATGCTGCAATTACTGTACTTGTGCTTCTTTGCATTTCAAGCCTCTGCCTTAATGTCAGCCAGTGCACATTAAACATGACAGTGCTCTGTGATACCACTATATCCCTGACAAAACTGGATTCCACGAACATGGCTAGTGGGGAGTTTTTTGCTTCTTCTGCCCCTGTCATTTTTGCTGGTGGGACTAATGGCAATTCAGGCATGAATCTGGAGCCACTTTAAAATACACCAAAAGCCTGGGTGTAGCTATGCAAAACAGTAAACAAAACACAGGAACATTTCACAGGAAGGAATTGTGTGTGCTGCAGTTTTTTTGATTAGATTAAAGAACTAGAAAGAAGCAGTGTGATTCAAAGTGGCCACACAATAATAATAATAAATAATAAATAAAAGCTGCTCTGAAATCTTTTAATTGGAAATAAAAATCAGCTTTGGGTAAGCAACCTGGAGAGAGGGTACAAAGGAAGGGGAGGGACTGTGCATTTGGAGTCCCTTTGAATGATCTATTATGCTGAAACTGCTTTTATCTTTTGTTTGGTGCAGTTGTTGAATGCAAAGTTGGCTTCATCTGTGTGACATGTGTGGCAGACGCCTCTTTGGTCTGTGCATCCTACAGGGTGCAAAAGACCAGCTGGCTCAGCAAATTCCTCCCAGCATTATTTGCTTCTTATCTTCATACCGCGTGCAGGGATCCTCTGACATCCTTGGGAAAGATGAACTTGCACAAGAAGAGGGAGGCTGGGAAGGAGGGCACAGGGGGCAGGGAGATGAGGTGCAGGGAAGCAGCTGTCTCTAAGCATCCCAAGTAGATTCTTGCAGTTCTCCCATCCTGGCATGGGCTGTGGAGATGCTTTCCCTGCCTCTCCCTTGTCCTCAGCTCATCAGCAGTTTTTTCCCATTTGATGAATGGACAAACCTGAAGCCACAGGTACACTGAGTGCTTTGGTTAGGCAAACTTTCCTAAAACCACCTCCCAAAGCCTCTCTCCAGGCTGCTTAGAAGAAGCAGAGCCTTTTCTCTTCTTACAGGCTTTCCAAAAAGCTCCTTCTTATTCATAGTCATCATTTCTTGGTCACTTTGGACCCCCTGTGCCACTCCAATTTAACTTAAAGGCAGCACAAGCAGAAGGCAGCAGCAGAGTTATTTAGCCATTATATGATGCCAACCGACCTCCTGAGAAATGTCTGACCTAGTACTTTATGCCAGCTTGGACTTTGAGTGAGGAACGTTCTTTTCCCCTCCTTTCATGACTCCATTGGAAATAGGGGAAATTTCTGGCACCTTCTCACAGAAGCCACCACTGTAGCCTTCCCTGCAACCAAAACCTTGCCATGCAAGCCCAACACAGGAAGTGGTAAATGTGAAGGTTGCTGTAACCAAACTGATAAAAAAAATACTTATTTGTACAGAACCACCCTGGAAAACTCTGAAAGTGATTCTGCTCCAGGAGGGGTCTGTCATGGGACATCTGCAGACGGCACATGGTGTATTTTTCATTTCCGACCTGCGTCTGTAATAACCTTTATTGCTGAAAGAAAAGTCGACAACTTGCAATAAAGGTGCTATAGCCAGAAAAAAAGAAATTCTAATTTATGGTGATTTAAACACACTGTACCTGCACTGCCATTTGAAAACCATGATTGTAAAAGAACTATAACATGAAAAACGTGGGGAGGAATTTATTAAAGGCCAGGCCACTTTAGCAAAGCCAAGATCTGAGCTGTCTGAGATGTAATGTGGTGCTTATAAACTAAAGGCATAAGTTATTAACTTAACCTAAATGATTTCAGATTTGTGTTCAATGGACTTGGTAATTACACCAAGGAATTTAAGCTGACCTCATCAAGCCTGCTTTCTCTTTTAAAATGTATTTCTGTGTCAATTAAAATGCCTGAATATAAAAAGCAAAGTTTTTATAGGCCCAGCCATACAAATTCATTATCGCGCTATTATATACTTGGCAGTCTACAAATATGCCAGTGATTAACTTAGTGTGCATTAGCTGCCGGTATTGCAGCATTTCACATAAGTGTGGCTATTGTCTCCACTCAGCTGACTGAAATTGCCAGGGATATAGACCTTGGATCTCCTGGAGAAAGTAGGTCCTTTCCGGCTGATAGTGGCTGTCTGCTAGATGAAGCTTGTATTGCCTATGGGAGCATCTCAGTCAATAGACAGATAACTGCTCCTGGGAAATGGCTTCTGGAGAGGTTTTCTGCAGGGTGCTGGACAAGGATGGTGAATTCCCAGGCTGGGATCACTTCTTGCCTCTGACCACACATGGCTGGATAGCTTTAGTCAACAGCTTCCCTACTCCATGTGTTTCCATCATTATACTATTCCCATTTTTGTTCCATTTATATGTCTGCTTTACATTGTAAATTTTATGGGGCAGGGACTGTTTTATGAGTGGCTGTTACTGTATTATTTTAAAATATTATCAGCTAAACTGAATTTTCTCTAACACTTGTTTCTGCTTCTCTGTCTTAGCACTGTGATGGCAGTGGTGGTGGGGAGATGAAGCAGATCACCACTGGACACCAAGACACAGGGGAAAATGCCCCCTCCCTTTCCATCCCATTATTAAAGTGACAAATCAGTTCAGGAAAGGCTAACTATCATGCCCTGGGGACATCTGGGAGGGCAGAAGCAGAGCAGGGTACATCCCAATCCCCCAGCATTGCAGATGGGTGCCATGGCTCTAGGTGGGCCCTTTCCCTCTGTGCCTTCAACATTATTTAGTTAAACAATACAATAATATCTAACCCTGCTGGTAAATATTTCAGAATACCTAATATAAAATTCAATAAAGTTATAATGGCAATGGTGGAGGAAACTATTTCCTTGGGGTAACAGGCTGTTTGTATCAAATAAATGCTGGAGAAACGTTGGAACTGTAATGGCAGGACACATCAGGGCAGGCTCAGGGGAGAACTGTTTGATACTGTGACTGGGGAATTTTTTGCTGGTGCTTTATGTGTTGGCATCTAGGAGCTTCTCTTCTGGAGGTACTGAATAGCCACATTCCCTATGGGAGATGGTGGTGCTCAGCACTTCCAAGAACTAGGCCTCTAAAGATGAATACTGCTGATTTTGGCTGTATCTGAAGGTGAGCGACAGCTGCTCGGTGAAGCCATGTTTTGGAATAAATCTCTGAAGGAGACAATACAGACAATCCTCTGTTGTTTTCCACCCTTGGGAAGAGCTCTGTGCTTCTGGCTTCCAGGTGGAACAGGTGGTGCAGTGGGACAGGCAAACCTTAACCTCAGTTGCTCAGGAGGCCACCCTGTCCTTCCACCATTTTTGCCTGTTGTAAAGGACTCCCAAAATGTGGACACAGTAATGTGGGGAAGCATGAGATCGGGATTTCCAAACTTGGTGTTCTCTTTTCTTCCATTGGTGGCAGCTGTTGGCTCTACACATCCCCCTGGGGTGAATGGATCTCTCATCCTGAATGTACTGCTGTTGGGAAGCTAGTCCTAGAGAAGCCATTTAGGCTTCACATCCATGCCTGGGCTTCATGTCCGTGTCTGGGCTTCCAGACATCATGTAGGTGAGGTGCCATGTTCCCCTTCAGTCAAAAGTGAGGCAGCTACAATGAAAAACCTCCATCTTAGACACTGGCTTTAGGCTACCTCTCCTCAGGAGGTGCATAGACATACAGGAGAGAAGCCCAGACTGCTTGTTGACATTAGAAATTCAAATTCTCTGCAAATATAAGGTTGATTCCACCCTGGACTGGATTAGCTGATCAGCATTAGCTTTCAAAGACTACCAAAATATGAACATGCTGGTCTCCAGGTGTCTGACCTGAAACTGAGACCTGTAACTGATAACCCCTCCAGGCTCAGAAGAATAGCCCAGGACTAAGAAACATCAATGAAGTCATGTTTATGTATATGAAATGATCAGTTCTGTCACAGACTATAAACAAAATCAGGCAATGTAAAATGAGCCGAGTTCTCTTTCTTGTCATTGTTGTTGTTTGAAAAGTACTTGATGAATTTATCTGCATATGAGGTCTGGCTATGATTAGACTAGACCAGCTTCGAAGGAGCCTAGAGATTTCCATACCAAGTTGTCCATTTTTTTAGTAAATCTTGCTTTATATTTCAGGTAATGATGGAGCCAGAAGACACTGTTTTTACCACTTAGGAAAATGCTGCAGTTGACAACCATATGAAGCTCACACTTGTAGGCCACGGTGAATTTTATAGTCTCCCAGTTTTAGCCAGCCTGCAAAGAGTCTCTTTCTGGAAAGACTTACTGCTTATGGCAAACTGAAGGCAAGAGAGAGCTGTGAAGGAGATAATGCATTGTTACTTCTTAGCTTTTTGTGGCAAAGGAAAAGACTAAATACAAATTGCCAGTTTTGCTTCAAAGCACGAGATGACTATGGACATCTCTGGGAAGGAGACCGGTCCCACTTGGGAGATAAACTCTTTGGGATCACCAACATCTTTGTGGGTTCCTGCAGACAGCATCTTGTAGCTTAGGTGTGGCAAATTCCAAGGCGTTAGTGGAGGGTGATGTGTTACAGGTTCTGATGCATATTTTACTCCTAGGCAAATTAAACTCAATAACTGAAGTTTTTGGAATGAAGGAGGACAATTACACATGCAGGAGAATACTTAACCCAGCTAGACATGTCACAAAATGAGACTCTCACTGATTCATTATTATTTAATGAGTATTGCTCCATTTAAGCAAGGCCATTTATACTTGTACATACCACGAGACCTCAATACAATCCATTCAGGCACAATAGTGGTGCAAAAACAAATAATTTTTTAAGAAGTACCTTTTGCAAGTGGAATAGTAAAAAGTCTGCTCTGGGTCCTGTGAGATCCTTATCTCTCAGCAGAGGAATTTAGCAGTTTCCACTAAACACACTTACAGATGTATATAAAGTACATCTGATGGTGTCCCTACTACAGCACTCTCAGAATGAGGTCATATCTATTCAAGGCACTTCTGACAGCATCTCTGCTCCCCTCTGTGCCCAAATAACTCTCTGCTGGATGTAGCATAAGGATATGACCTCCAGGTCACTGTCCTGAAACATCTGCATGTCTGTTGGGAGGAGTTCTTGAGTGAAGGGATTCCTGTTGTGTTACAACCCAAGAGGTGCCAACCTGTTCATGCACCTTAATCCTGCATAGATGTGCTTATGTGAACTTGGAACTCCCTTTTTCTGTATTTTAAAATGCTAGAATTTGATTTTATACCTAAAATAAACAAAAATAGTCTAGTCCTTATCACTATAATGACATGGACGTGCAGTGATGCTTGCCTAAGTCTGAAGACGGTCTGCAGATATCTCCAGGGAAATAAAGTCAGTCCTCAGTTTGGTGGTACTGCTGCAATGCCATGGCACTCATTTTGATCTTGATATTAAGGACTATGTAACTTATCAAATTGTCTACAAAAAGAGAATGCAGCTGACCCTACATTTGGAGGAGAAGTGATCAAAATCCCTTCCAGTGCTATTTTGTATGATTTTTATATGAGGGCTGTGCTAGCATAGTCAACAGCAAGATGGAAAACCTGGGACAGTATCACAGTATCATAATTTATTTTTTCCTCTGGGAAATAATGGACTTCTTTTTTCCTTGTCACTTCAGCCATTCGTTGTCCTTGCTTAATCTCTCCTCTCTGAGGAGCTCAGCAACATGGCAGAAACCCTCGTGCCATTTGTATTTGATGCAGTATCTTGGGATGTGTGAATGTTTTTTTCCCCATAACTGGAAACAGGCTGTGAAAGTAGATGCCTGCTCACCCCCTGCCTGCTGAGCCAATGGAGTGAGCTCAAGGGAATGTTTCTAGTGGGTTTCTGGCATAGCCCCAGTCCCAGTTCCAGCCATGTGGGACTGGATCTGTCCCTGCTGCTACTTGGGCTTTGAAAGGTCTGCATAGGAGGGGTGCAACCTTTTCATGCATTTCATCCCCTTGGCAGGGAAGAGACATGGAGGGAGTAAGATACAGGAAGAGGGATGATTGTGCAGCGTGCTGGAAGGAGAGGGAGAAGGGCAGTTCACTTGGATGCTGATGATAAAACCGCTTGGAATATCTCCTGGTGCCTAAATCAGTGGCACTTATAGGGACTCAAATGAAAGTACTGCAGTGCCATGACAGGTGAGCATTTGTTTTCCTAGCCCAAACCTAGGCTATGCTGTGAGTGATCTGGGCCAGAGACCTGCCCTGACAGCCTTGTTTGTCATTAGAGAAGGTTGTGACAACATCCATTAATCTTTTTTAAATTCTTCTCTTACCCATGTTTTTTCTTTAAGCAGGGGTTTGTAGAATGAGCAATTTTGTCTCTATTTCCAATGATCAGTCTCGGTGAAGTCAAGATCTTATTTATTTATATGGGGTTAATATTTGTGAGGCTCATTGCTAAAGTGGCCGATAGCTTTCTGTCCAGTGCTGCCATCCATCTCAGCTGGGTCTTTCAGAGGACGCCAGTGGCTGAAGTGAGAAGTGCTTTTATTTTCCTTGGTAATAATTTGTGTGGTTCATCAAAAAGATCAAAATTTGTCTCTCACTAAAATAAAATCATTCACCTGCTTGTGTGAAAGCTGCCTGTGGCACTCACTTCTATCAAAAAATGCTTTCTCCTTCTCCTTTGCACTAAAGAGGAATGCACATCAAATAGTTAATCCAGCCTGATTGTCTCTCCTCTCCAGCTTGGTCTGGGCACCAAATGAGGAGCATGTTTCAAAGAGATACATGGCTGCCATGCTGTCACAGTGGCATGTTTGCTAATTATCTGTAAGCAATAATTATTAGTTAATTATCAGCTAATTATCAGTATTAGTTAATAATCAGTAAGCAATAATATAAGCTGTGTTTTCTACTAGAATGACATTGTAGTTACTGAACTCCTGGCACCTGAACTTCATGTGACATTATTTATGGAGCTCAGAGTGCTCCCAATAGAGCAAAGTTTGCTTTGTAGAGGTAACATCTCCACAAGTGTGTGTTGGATGGCTGAGTGGGTGCTGCATGACTCTAAAACACCTTGGCTTAAACATAAAAAAATTAAATACAGCATGATGGCCAAGAATATTGCAAATTGTAATTCTAAACATAACCAGCATGGAGTTTGGCCTTGCAGGGGTATTGTCTTAAATAGTCATTATCAACACCAGCCCTCTTATTAATGAAAAATATTAAATATTTGGCTCACCATATCCGGTCAGTGCCATCTTGGATGTAATGTATTTATGCTGAATGGAAGATGTTCTAGAGAGCTCTCAGAGAGAAGGAGCCTTTGAGGGATTTTTTCCTGCTAAAAATTAGGTCTCTTGTTGTTGAAGACAGTGGACTTTGGATGGGTTTTGTGTAAGAATATATTGAGGAGGATCTAAAAGCCCACAGGTGGTGTGCTTTGGGATTTGCATTATCATGACTTCATCTTTTGACAAGAGGTGGGAGAAGATCATTGGGGCATTCAGCTTCTCTGAAGCAAGGGAAGCAATTTACCATTCCTTCTTCCTTCCTGTGAGGGTGCTGAGGCACTGGCACAGGTTGCCCAGAGAAGCCGTGGGAGATGTCCTGGAAGCATTCAAGGCCATGTTGGATGGGTCTCTGAGCAGCCTGGGATAGTGGCAGGGGGTTGGAACAAGCTGATATTTAAGGTCTCTTGCAACCCAAACCATTTTATGATTCTGTGAATTTCTCACCTGAGCTCCTGAGGAAATCTGAGAGAGCAGCAGTCCAGGCCAGATCCTTCTCACTCTTTACATTTATTACTTTGTACAATACATGAATGTTGATCTGCTGTGCCTCTTGTTATGTGTATATGAGTGATCCAGTACAAAAGGCCTCAAAATATTCAATAACTGATACAGCTTTTCAATAACTGACACACTTTTTAATATTGCTTTTGTCATGCCCAAAGCCAATGTCTTATTAACTAAAAATTAAAGGCGAAACTTAGCTCCAAGCAGTGTGCAGTGCACTGTGGTATTGCTGGGGTTGGAGTGCTGAGCTTTCATGATGCTTAGACTCCACCAGCTCTCTTCCCTATAGTCTGAATGCTTTTTTGGGGGCCCCACACGCCCAGGATTGCCTTTTAATCAGTGGCTGAGATGGCAGGTACTGTTTGATTATTACTCATTCTTTTTTTATTACCTTTATCATTACATTAAAATATTGTTTAGTGATTTATTCCACTTTGTATTCAAATACACTGATTCAAATATCTATTTTAGGCTGCACTTTTACTTTGAAGATGAAAAGCACCAGGTATTAAAATGCAGTGCAACAACTCATGAATCCTGTTACTCACAGCCTGCATAACCTGGACTTGAGAAGCACCTGTCTGGACACTCTTCACATGCATATCTGAATGAATTTTTCACTCCTAAAATTGCATTTTGCAAGGAACTAACTGAAAGTATAAAGACTTTTTTGGTCCTTTTATGTCCTCACAGCTGATACCAACAGAGCCTTCAGTTTGCCTCTGGAAGAAAGAGGAAACCCAGCATCCCAGAAAAAAACGTATCTACCCATTTTTAGGAGAAGGTCACAGACTAGGCAGGCTGAAAAGGCCATTCAGCAAAAATAAACAGAGGGAAATATGACCATCTGTGCTCATCTCAGATAAGCAAATGGTATTTGGCATAGTCATAGTCACAGCTGAGCACCATTACCTTCTGTCCCCTCCAGAGAGGGAGTGTGAACTTCACCATTTAAGCACCAGGAGGTTTTGCAGTTGAACTGGCACCGTGAGCTGTGAAAGCCTGTCATGTGAACCACAGCCTTCACTGCCCAGCACTCCCTGTCCATTTGTGGCTTTTCAAATCCTGGTGTTGATGTAAAGCACACAACATGAGCCACCTCTGGTGGAACTCCACCACCTGCTGTGGCTCACAGTTGTCCCCAGAGGGATGATAGGGAGGATCACAGTCACCCCAGAAAGCCATGAATCTTGACATTTGGAGGTGCCTTACTCAGATACTTTGATGAAATCCATGGCAGAACTCTAGACACCCATCTCACAGCTTTTGTCTCCAATGCTTGGCTCCTTCCTTTTTATAGCTCGTTGGTCATATGTCCTCTTGAAGAAATAGTCCAGAAATAGGGGAGAACTCCATGAAAGAAAGTAGAATGGTGTATCAGGGAAGCTCTGGTGAAAGATAGCAAGTTTTCCTGTGGAGTGATGCTGTGAGGTTTTCTCCTGACCAACGCTTGCTAAACCCAAATTATCATGCAGTCTTGGTATGCAAGACCACATAAACTGTGCATTTAACTGATGGACTCTGAGCATCTTCAAGCATGAGGCAAGGACATTTTTGGTAACCCATGAGCCTGAACTCTTCTGGTGACATTGTTTGGTTCAGCTCTCCCCTAATGCCTGAATACAAAATGTGAAGAGCTGGTCCACGGCTGAGACATCAAGTTCAGCACAGCCACTTTGTTAACTTACTTACACATTTTTTAAATTCCCAGATCCTGGAGTCATATAGTTAAATCTGACTCTCAACTTTCATTAAAAGGAAAAGGGAGTGTGACTATTGAAAAACTGTCAGGATGAGTCTTGTTCATTCATAACCACAGAAAAGCAAATTGAATTAAGATAATCTTGTCTGACTTTGAGGTGGCCTGATCTCTGGTTAAGCAAACCTGGCTGGCTGGAGCTTGGGCTGCAGTTCCAGATGTCTTTTCTACAGATGTCTTCCAAAACTGCTCACCTTTGGCTCCATTGGATTCTTTCCTCAATCCCTAGGGGCTTATGACTGATGTGGCAGCACCATATCACCTCTTTGTACTACATCTTCTGCCAGATTTGTGAAAGAAAGTATTTAAAGAAAAAAATAACTACCAAAAGAATACTAGCATGCTGATGGGCTAAGGGGAATATAGCTAATAGTAGTAAAAACTATACCCTTATTTCAGCTTCTGGCTGTGCATGTCTGGCTGTAGCTTTTAGAGCTCCACCAGTGATCACCCTGTGCATGGTTCAGTTTCCTAAATGCAATATTCAGGCAGCTTTTCATGCCACTTGAAGTGCCACTGTGCAGCTGAGATGTCCTCATGGATTTGGGCAGAGGTAGATCCACTCTGCAGTGGCAGCCAGGTCCAAAAACAAGCAGCTAAGACAGCCCAGATGGCCACAATTACTCAGACACCTAAATTATAGCTGATGTGTCCACACTATTTCCATTGTGTAGAGGAACTGGTGTGGCTTCTGCAGGACAGTCAGTTACACTGACACGAAGTGGCTGGATGGGTCTCAGGCACACAACTGCATTTCCACAGCCAGCATGTGCAATCTGATGTTCATGCTGCCCATCTGCTGACCATGAGAGGAAAAAGATCCTAACCTGGCATCAAGTATTCCTGGACTAGGTAATTTCCTTGAATACACTTAGAAATTTTGAATATGAGTTTGGTTGTGAGGTTTCTGGGCAGTGGTGTTTTAGTTACATTTGTGTTCTCTGGCCACAGGGCTTTTGCTGGAGGACTGGACACCCTAGAACTTGGTTTATTGGGTGGTAGAGCCATGACCCATCTACACTGGCATCAAGGACAGGACATCTTTATAACTGAGCAGCTCCGTCTGCACTGAGGCATGTACCAGTGAAATGTAATTACTTCTACATGAAAGAACCACATGGATTTGCATAACATATATAAGAATATAGCACACAGGAGCATAAAAAGTAGCAGTGGGCTTGTCTAGTTCCTACCTGTCAACTGAGATTCTGCAGCTACCCCTGTATATTTTCTTTGCCTGTTTCTCTTACAGGACCTGCAGTTTAGCTCTACCCCTTGTCACTGAGACATCCACTACTGAGCTTAACTCACAACAAGAAGCAATTAGTTTTTACCTTGCCACTTTAAGATGCTGTAATTCAATTGACTGATTGCATCCTGGTGTTTTAGACCAAGTCTATCATGGCTGCAAATGTTAACTTAATTTAGGCACTCACCAAATGCTTGTTTCTGGCTAGGGTCCATCTTTCAACAAATGTTTCAATCCTGAAAGATGTATCCATGGAGGATTGCTGATTTGCAGCCCTGTTTGTTAGGACACTTTCTATAGCAATTGCTTCTATTGTGGAAAAGTTTTTCTGCTTTCTGCAGTGGAAGCACCAGCTCCCAATATATCTGTCCTCTCTCTGTCCTGAAAGATTTGTGGCTCTGATCAGCACTGCTGGCTGCCTAAGATCACCCAGGCTCCAGATAACTCTTAGCAGCAAGACCTTTGTGTGGATTTGGACTTTGCATGCATTTGCAGAGATTTGGAGTAAAGCCGCATATATGCCTCAGTCAGCTGCCATGTGTAGATATGACTCAACACTGCACCATGCCCTGGCTGTTAAGTTGTCCTCTGGTGAACCAAGAAAACAAGAGAATTTTGGGATTTAGCCCCCCTCAGCCGAAGCCGCCTGCTTACTGCTCACAGTTTTCCTGGAAGTTGCTGAGAACTTCTTACACCTTGTATGGGGGCTTGAAGTGACAAGTGACAGAGTGAACCCCCTCGTCAAAGAATTACATTTCGGTTTGGATATGTCAAACTACACCTTGAACAAGAAGCCAGAACAGTCTCAAGAGCCTCTGCAGGGAATGTTATTCCGTGGTCACTGTAACCTCTGCAGAAGGGAGGGGTTTCTATACAGGATTCAAAGGTGGATTTGTTTAGGATTGTGTTCTACCATCCCAAATGGACCTTTGCTGAGCAATGGGAGCTGTGCATAGCCTGAGGTGCTGGCTGCAGGAAGAGTCTTGCCACATGTTTGGGCAGGACCCAACCTTTACAGGGCACACCAGAACTCAGATGCAGAGTCCAGAGTGGCATGGATGTGTGGGCAGAGATGTCACTGGAAGAAAATCTTTCCAAATACACAAAACATGGGATTTGGGGCATACTGGGGATTAAAAACTAGATGGAATCTGATCAGAAATGGATCAGGGCAACTGATAGGGAGGTGGGACAAAAGATTCCCTTGCAGGAGAAGAGTGCCAGACCCTCTCAAGTTGGCAGTTTTCCACAATTCTTAAATCTTAACCTGTTTCTACCCATGTCACAGGGTATCCACTGTGTTATGTCTCATGAGAGAAAGATTTGCCTGTCCTAAGCAGAGAGACTTCCACTGCTGCCTTTGGGAGAGTCTGTGCCAAAAAATATTTAAAGGGAGTATTCAAAGCAGCAGCAGTTCTAGTGTTTAATTTCTCTAGTGAGAAAAGCACAGGGTGGGCTGCAGATGATCTAAGCATGTCAGTTGTCAGATGAAAGCATTTCCAAATGGCTTTCTGGTTATATTTATGTCTTCTGGCTGAAAATGCATTTGATATTTTTTCAGATGAGGACTTTTTTTTCTTGCCTGTCTTAGAAAGGGAATTTACTGATTAAAAGTCACTGCATTGACAGCAGTAGAAATTGAAGTTCCTTTTTTATCTACAGAACAGGTACAGCATGTACAGAGGCACCATACTTGCAGGCTGCTGATGTATCTTAGCTCTGTCCTGGGCTTAACAACCTGGAAGGAAGAGGGCATAAGCTGATCCTCATGGTCTTGTTAGGTTGTGCCGTTGTTCAGATGGAGAGCCCTGACTAAATCTGGAGTAGGATGTTTTGTTAACAGGATTGTCTGTTCAGCAGGAGCACGGCTGAAAACCTCCCTGGGTGGATTTACAAAGAAGGTAACTGGATAGCTGTCAGGTGTTGGTCTTCTGAGTTGGTTTTGAACTCAATAATTGGCAAAAGACTTTTCCACTTCTGAGTAAGTCCCTTTAAGAGGAAAGTGGTTTGACTGCAGAGGAGATCCCATTACATACTCACAACGAGGATATCGCTTTACATGCAGGTCTCATTCTCTAACAAGCCTCTGAAAGAAGTCTTTGTGTCATGATTAGCAAGGTCCATTTTTTTTTTTTTCTTTTGAAAGATCTGTGCCAAGAACTAAACATTTATAAACTGATTTGGGCAAATAATTCCACAACAAGGTAATAGGCTGTGCCATGCAAACCAGTGGTTGCCTCACTGTTTGGTGTATAGATGTTGTCTCTGTTTGCAAACTTAGACAGCCAGGATTGCAAACCTCAATTTTTCATCCTCTAGAGAGGCCAAAATACCTTAACAACACTTTTCTTCTTGTAGGCCATTGGGACACTGGATGCCAATGTAAGGACAGGACAATTGTTTTTGTATACAGAAACATAAACGTGAAATTAATGGTCACTGACCTTTCAACAGGTATCTGTGTGCATGTGAGGAAGGATAGCGTATTTTCCTTGGGAAATAAGACTTATTTGACGGGAACTAAAAATTATATGATTTCTGTGTCTGTATAAATATCCCCTTGCTACCTTCTAAACCTCCCGGCCTATTTCAATCAAATTTGTCACAAGTCTCAAGACATTTGATTCCTAGAAGTTTCACAAAAAAAGACAGTGAAGAAGACAAACTCTGTTAATGCCTTCCCTAGAGAAAGGTTTCAGTGTTAGTATGGCTCTCCATAGACACCAGAAAATTCCTCCAGAGATGTGAAATTTGTGGGAAAACTGGTTTCACTAGTTTTGTGGAGTTATTTAGTGAGCTATATGGAAAGGTCTCACTGTAGGACCTGCTCTGTATGTCCATCTGTCCCTGGGAAGGAGTGGCTCAGGAGCTAAAGCAGCACAGATAATGGCCAACCAACAAATCCTCACTGTAGTACCTTTAGGGAGGGAGTGGCTTTCTTTATCTTGTCTTTAATTTTCATGTGAAATTTAGTGGCCACAACATCTCCTATGACCTCCTGAGGATATATGTATACATTAGTTTAGGCTAGGTTTCTTGAAGTCCGTGATGTTTTGTACGAAGGAAGCTTTGTACTTCAACAGGCAATACAAAATAGGAGAAAAAGTAATGTACAAACTTAAAAATGCTAACACTCCATAATCCCAAAATAGTGAGGGGAAAAATATCCTTATTTTGACTTGCTGGAGAATGGATGCAAATTTTTGAAGCTTTTTTGCTCAAATATTGAACTGGTTTTTTTTCCAAAGTGTTTCTTTGAAAGCTTTCATTTCTTCTTCATCTTCTTTTTTTAATGCGCTCCAGTGCAAAGAACATAAAGCAAGTCCTTCAAATGAGTAAATTCACCATTAAACCTTGACAGTGTACTTTATAGAAACCATTATTCTCTTGAGCCATATTAAGTCCATATAATAGGTAGGGGTTTTGGCAGGGTAATCTTTACATGGCATGCTGTTTTCACTCTACGTGTTGTACATTATTGAAAAAATAAGTGGTGGTCAAATAGCTAAGGTGGTACCTTGCATACATTGCTGTTGAAATGGAGGGTGAATCCTTTCTTGGCTCTAAAAGACACTCCCCAGGGAAAGTTCAAGCTGCAGTCCTAACAGAGGCCAGAGAAGGGCTTTTGGTGTCTCTGTGTCACCTGAGCCAATGTAAGAGTGGCTGGAAAGTGCCCAGTGGGAAAGGATCTGGGGGTGTTGGTCGACAGCAGCTGAACAGGATCCAGCTGTGCCCAGGTAGGCAAGAGGCCAATGGCACCTGGCCTATATCAAAAATAATGTGGCCAGTGGGACCAGGGAAGTGACTGTCCCCTGTACTCAGCACTGGTGAGGCCACACCTCTAATCCTGTGATCAGTTTTGTGCTCCTCATGACAAGAAGGATATTGATGGGCTGGAGAATGTCCAGAGAAGGGCAAGGGAGCTGGGGAAAGGTCTGAAGCACAAGTCAGATGAGGAGCAGCTGGGGAAGCTGGAGAAACGGAGGTTCAGGGGGGACCTTCTTGGAAGGAAGGTGTAGCCAGGTGGAGGTTGGTCTCTTCTCCAAAGTAAAGCAATAAGACAAGTGGAAACCATCACAAACTGTGCCAGGGGAAATTCAGATTGGATAATAAGAAAAAAAAGGTCTTCACCTAAAGGGTTGTCAAGCTCTGGAACAGGCTGCTCAGGGCAGTGGTGGAGTCATCATCCCTGGAAGTATTTAAAAGATATGTAGATGTGGCATTTAGGGACAAGGTCTAGTGATGGATTTGTCAGTATGGAGTTGGACTCAACGATCTTAAAGGTCTGTTCCAACCTAAATGATTCTATGATTCTGTGATTGTGTGATTCTATGATTAGTAATGGGGACGTGTGGAGAAAGGGAAAAGAAAGAGACTGGCTGAATAGTTTCGGCTACTCAAAATGCATGTGGTCAGTAAATCAGTTAATAAACCTGTCTGCTGGAAATGCCCCAGCTTACACTGATCAAAACCTTCCAGCAGGCAGTACCTCTGAGACCTTATAGCTCAGCAGAGAACTGCAAACTGTTAATCTGAAAAATAGAAAGAAGCAAAGCTCAGAATAAAACAACCCTCTCCCCTCCACATCCCTGAAGATGAGTGTCTGTGGTTCTAAATGCACTTTGTCTATGTCACCCCAGCTGCTAAATGCCTTCTATTGATTTCTCTCTCACAATATTTTCCCCAACATTTCTTTCTTTCCCCAGCCCCCATCTCTCTTTACATTTAGTTCCCTTGTCCTGTAGGTACAATGAACAGGCCGCAGAATGACTTTTTGGAAGATCACTTTCTGTTGTCTCAGCCAGCAACAACTTGGGAACCAGATGGATTTATTTTTTCTGTATATGCTTCCATTGCTTCCATCCATCCCCTTGAACATGGGAAGGGGCAAAGAGGAGGGCATTTGCACTGCGCAAGTCCCAACACCACCCTGCACATCCTAGAGACACCCAAAAGCTCAAACAACCAGACCTTTCATGCTACTTCATACCCTTCTACTGGCTTCACGGAGATTGAAATTTAGTAAGTATCCCATAAAACTGGGCTCTTTTGGGGCCAACATGAATGGTTAAATAACAGGGAGCTTTAGAAGCTTTCATGCAACAGCAGTTTCGTTTGAGTGACACTGTAGCATCATATAACTGCTCTGTCTTTTCCCTTGCCTGCTTCCCTGGGGAAGGAGCCTGCAGAGATTTTCCAGCTGAGTGGGAATGGCAGGGGAGTACTGGTCAAATGACATGTGAAGCAGCACTCTGCAGTATGGGTTGGAGGCTTCAGAGGGGATATCTCAAAGGAGGAATTCCCTCTCCAGAGGCTTTAGTGTTTGTGTGAATTTTCGTGGCTGCTGTTGTTTTCTCCTTTGTTTCCTGCAGCTCAGTGTATTGTGTTGATACAGCAGGGCAGCATGGGAGTTGTTCAAAAATAAGGTGTTTCTCCCCTTCCCATTCTTTAGGAGTAAAAGGGAATGTGCTTCCTCTAAGGTGGATGTAAAACCTGGTGTGCAGGGCTATGAGCCACCTGGCTTGAGGTATATGGGCAAGCTGCTCTCTCCCCCCTCCCTGCTTTCTCACCATCCATCAGCGTTCATATCGATTCAAGTGTCTTGGCCACATATTTGGTTAGTGAGTGGGGAAACTATGCCTTTGTTCTGATGCTGGCAAAGCTCAGCAAGCCTGATTACCTAAAATAAAACCATCTGCAACCACTCTAATCAGTGGCATATGCATAGAGCAAAAACTCTAAGCTCGTGGCTCATGTAAAATGTTCATTACATCAGACTGTTGTGCCGCAGGAAAGAATTTATGGGCAAGAGCAAGTGGCTCAGTATTACCCAGACTTGGTGGGACACGTGTACCCATTGTCCCCTTGGGTGGCTGGTTCATTCCTGCAGTTCCTGTCTGGAGGAAGGGCTGTGACTGCCCTGGTCAATCCTATGGCACTGCAGATCCTGGAATCAGGACTCTTTACATGGTGAAGTTTCCAGGCAGGCTTGGAAACCAGAAAGGACTCATGCAGTTAGCTCATATGACTTGAGGGTTGAAAGATTATTCTAAATATGTCACTGGATTTGTAGGAAATGGGTTAATCTATTTCTTCATTCACTGAACCCCCCTGTAAACTGAGAGCTCATGTTTAGCACCTTGTCTCAGGGGTGAGATGCAGCCTGTTGATCCCACACACGATGTAGGTCTAATTGGTGACCATATTCTGGATCACAGAGTGACTTTTATCTATGTTTTCAAAAGCTGGAGCAGATATCCAAGGCAGTTGACCAATAGAGGAATCAGCCATGCAGTACAGTTTCCTTATCTTTTAAATATGTGTGTGCTTCCCTGGACCAGAGCACAGAGAGTTATTTTGGGAAGCTCAATGTGGGTAATGAGTTTAACTCCAAGAGAGTTTTCTTAAAATCTCATGGCAGATCAAGGCCAGGAATAAATTCCCATGCTACTCCTATAATTCCCTTTTCCTACAGCCTTGTGCAATGCAGCTAATGATCCACCTGTCAGGACCAAATATTTCCTCAGGCATCAAGAAAATACATCACTTCACCACTGGAGCTCACTTGCCCTAAAGTTGTTCATTGCCATCGTTTTCCTTTTGCACATTTCATGTCAATCTATTGTGCCAAAATTGACAGGCATGGCAAAGCTGGGAAGCTGTACACATTGTCTTGGCTGATGATAATCACAGCATCTATTCCTCTTAAAAGTATAACATTCTGGTCCCCCATAGTCTCTTTGGAGCCGCATGTGGCCTGATACTTGTTAAAAATTTTTTCCGACTTATCTTTTTTCCTTGTGTTTGAACAAATGTTGAGCCTGGGAGATCCTCTCAGAATTTGTGATCTTCCTCCTGCAAAACCCATGTCTTTGTTCAGCAGCACATGGAGTAGTGGTAGACATAGTTGCTTTGTATTCTGAGACAGTGCTTAAAACTAGACTTTTCCCTTCAGAATCTGATACACAGGTCAAAGGGGCGACTGATCACGTGGTTTCATCTGCATGCTCCTGACAGCTCCCATCCTCTTCTGCATATTCATCACCGCCTCTTTCACCGCAAAATGATGTATTTGAAAGTCTAGTCCACATCTGACCACTTTGGGGACTGATTTATGATAGCAGAGAGGTTTTTTTTCAAATTGTATTAATCTTTACATATTGAACAAGGCCCTGGGCTACAGCATGTCTGTTTCGGGCTTGCATGCTTCAGGTTTTTGCAGGGATATTATGGTAGTTTTTAGTAAAGATTGATTTAATCAGACAAAATCTCCCAACCTAGAATCAAATTCTAATTTAGCAAACCAAATCCACTCTGCAAAGCACGTAAGCTTGTGGTTTATGGCAAGGCAGTGCTTAAATTGCCATAGGGTCAAGAAGGTTTGAAGGATTTTGTTATGGAACTCTGCTGAATTGGGTAGGGAAAGTGGGAAAGTAAATCTCTGCTGCTTCTCACACCACAGCCAGGTCACTTAGGTACAGTGAAAGCAGTGGTGGGAACTATGGTGGTCAAAAGCAGGCTGGCTTCTTTTCTCTTATTGTAGAGGCCAGTGCAGTATTGAAATCTTGGTCATGAAATCTTGACAAAACTGCCCCAGCAGCTTTCCTGTGCTCCGTGGATCTGAGCCCTTCTCAAGTAATTTCATTACCTCAGTAGAAGATATTTTGCCAGGGTTGAGATCTTCTTCTCCAGATCAAATAGGTGGAAAAAAACCCCTTCCAGCCTCAAAGGAAGAACTCATCCTGTGATCACTAATTTGCATCCACAAGAGAACTCTTAGCCTGCAGTGAGACCAAAGAGATCTGGTAGTTTAATCTCCTTTGAGGAGAGGCTCAATTAATCCAGGTTTCCTCAGCCTGAGATCATTCACAGGGGCAGCTATCATGGACCAGCTGTTAGGCTGAAACTTGTCACCCTCCAGGAACTTTGCCCATGTCTCCAAGCCCTCAGATTTGCTACAGGTGCACAGGCAGCTTTGATATTTACCTTTCTGTAGCACTGTTTGACCCTTCATGGAGGGGAGATTCTGAATTTGACAACAACACTCAGCAAGGGTGTGAATTTCCAAGTTTTATGCTCATATGTGCTGTTTGAAATTCATCCTGTTGTTGGTTGGTTACATAAGGTTTTCCAGGGAGGGAACACTCCTGTTACCTTGACGTTCCTACAGTGAACCCACACAGCATGAGCTGCAAACTGTGACTGCTCGCTGTGTACGGCTCACAAATGATCTGCAGACTGATTATAATTCACCGAAAAAATCTGAAAAATAATTTTAGATGAAGAGTCCAATCAAGAATCTATTTGCAGACAATTCACAAACACAAAAAGAATTGAGATTCATTGGAAAAATTATGCACTATGAATTATTCATCTGGCTCCAGTTAATGAGGTACATGGTACTATCAGTGTTTAAAGTTAAGCTCATTTGTATATATTGGGCAGATCAAGGCTGAAGTAAGAGCTGAGGTTTTGGGCAGTAACCTAGGCTTCGGAGGGCTCAGCAGAAGAACTGCTAACTGCGTGTGCAGCCAGGATTTCATTCCTTTAGTTTGAACTCAAGGGCTTGTCCGTGCTCTTGAATCAGAGAAACAAGAGAAGGTATTCCCAATTCCAGGTTTGGATCTCTACATTAGATGCCATTCTACGGGGCGTGCAATCAAGACAGAATACGTAAGGAAGGAAGGGAAGCTTGGGGTGGTTTCTTTGAAGGTTTTGTGATGTTTTTAATATGGGGATTGACATGAGCTGGAAATCTTGAGTCTTCATTAATTTTTTTATTTTAATTTTTTTTTTGCAAGAGTTAAGTGATATCTAGGCACCCATATGTGTCACAGTATGGAAAAATTCCGCTGAAGGAGGAATCATAAAAATTTGATTCTCTTCTAAATCATTCCTGTTTAAATGATCCTACTTTCATCAACATCTTAAGACTTTGATACGTAGATTTTAGACCACAAAAACAACAGCAAAGCACATGCTTGACTTTAGTCACGAGTAACTCTGCTGAAATAGCAGAGAATACTTCTATGACCAAATGTATATAAAAGCATAAATCCATTCAGAAAATCTGAGGTTTAGTTTTAGTCACTCAGAGATTTAATCAGAATTAAATGAGAGGTTGAGTGGATATTAACTTCTTCCAAAACATTTTTCTTTAAGAGTCTCAAGGTGGATTTAATTCTTTCATTTAATCACACAGGTTTGACAGTTCGATCTTATAATATTCCGGAACCTCAAACAGAAGAATTTGGAGAATTCTTCATGGAAGTGGATCATCACTTTACTGGAAAAGCCCTCAATTTCAAATCTAGATTTCCTTTTGTATTTTCAAATTTTTAAATTTTTAAAACCAACTCCTATTGGTTCTAGGACTTGACATTTTTTACATGAAATGACATTATCAAGAAGTGCTTTTTCAACATTGCTACAATAAATCTTTAGCAGGTAATGCTTGAAATTACAGGCCACAAATCTCAGTAAGTGCTATTTACTAACATGATAATTGTGGAACATTCAATGATGTGTTAAGTACCATGGAGTGGCAGTATAATTACAGTACATGGCACGTTACAATATAAATATAAAGTAAATACATGATTATTTCTGGCTTAGGTCACATGGTAAATACTAAGTGCAATTACTGCACCAAGTAATCTGCAGGAACATGTAATTACTCTTGGGCTCAATTCATTTACAAATCCTTGTCCAGCTTTTCACACTGTATGGGTTGTGGAAACTGTGGAAAACAGATTATTCATGGCTGCAGTGGCCTCCTTATTACCACAGCCAAACCTCATACATGGATGATGGCTCTTCTGCCCTCTCCCAGGTCCCAGAGGATGGAGGTGAAGATTGGTGTTATCAAGGCAGCACTGTGGAGCCAGATGTCCATGGCAAGCTGGGCCAAGAGCTCTCCAGCTCGTTTGATGAACTCAGTTGATGTTACCTAATAGTTGTCATCTGAAGAGTTTTGCTTTGGTGAGATCATTTCACCCCATTTTTGAGGTATCCATTAGCGATGTGGACTCTGCCTTACTCTGCATCCTGGAAATCCAAGGCTATGGCTGACTGCTGCTCACCACCAAGGCTGATCCAGGAACCTGCCATTTTGTAATCTCTACTTGGATCCCTCTGCTCTATTAGCTGGGAGGTTTGACGGGCTGAGAGGCATGGTTTGGATAACACAGCCAACAACTCTGCAGGTTCAAGAGAAGAAATGGCAGTAGAAGCAACCAGGGCATATGGAAATGCTGTACACCTAATGGAGAGCAGACATTTGATTCAGATGTGTGAAATAGTCAGTCTACAGACAGCCACAGTATGTGATAATTGGGGAAAAGTCTATCAGAGAAAAAAAGAAAAGTAGGAGAAAAAAATTTAAAGCCACCAGAGCATCCTTCTGTTTATCCAGCCAAGAGGACAACATGGTGCCTCAAACATCACCTGCTGCCTCTTCTCCCAAGCGCCTGGGGCCTCAAGAAGGTGCTCCCCACTGTATTTTCCTAGGAGAGATTATCAGTATTAATCTTACAGTCTGTCAGCAGGACCTGAACCTGGCATCTTCACTGTTAAAGCTCAGACCCCCCCGAGATAACATTAACAGCTGCAGCTGTTTGCCATTAGCCAGCCCTGCTCTCCAGGGATTGCTTCTGGGGTAGCTGGGATTTTGGCCTGTTTCTTTTAGGGTCAGCTGCAAAGCATTTGAAGCAAGACAGGAGGTGGGGAACCAAGCTGGACACAGCAAGAAGCTGCTGTGGTCTGTGCTGTTTTGGACTGCACAGGAGGGGCTGGCTCCCAGTTTGAGGTGGGTGATGCTTGATAGGGTCTGATGAAAAGAAAACTCCCAGAACTCAGGATGGGCACCTCCTGAAGTTTTGAAACTCTTGTGATGCTTGGGAGTGGGAATATCCCAGCTGAAGAAGTAGACACAGGTTGGCTAAAGGGCAGTGTGACTCTGGGGAGACTGGGTATGGTTCAGAGGAGACACCTCTGCATTTTAGCTCTCCTCAAGAGCTAAAATGATGTTCCTTGTCTGAAAACTGCTTTCCTGTCCTCAGCAGGCCAAACACAATTTCCAAGCCTGGGGTGGTGAATCACCCCAAGGCACAGCAACCAGCCCATGCTGCGTTTTTCTGCCATGGTCTGCTCCTGCTTCCCTCTCCCAGCAAGGGGAAAGGCTGCCCTGGTGAGCTAAAATACTGGAGCAGAGATGAAAGGATGTGATCTCTCATCATTTTTGTTTTATCCCTCTATACTCCCATCTGTTGTGCTTTTCTTTTGACTTGTTCAGTCATACTTGGTTCAGTTTTTCTCGCAGTCTCCCTCGGCCAGAAGAGAAGGAGAAATAATAAACAGCCTGAAGAAATATTTCCAGTTGTGTAGCACACACTGTAGTGCACAGGGATAGTTAAACAGGGCCTTGGAGCTAAAACAGGGGAAAAATAAGAGAAACACCAATGATTCTGATTTAGCATCAAAATGCATCTGTGTCTTCCCAGTAAAACCATAGAAAACTCCTCTGAGGTTCCCAAAACTTTGCATCATGCCTACAAAGAGGGGTCAGTTTCAAATTTCTGCCTTGCAGTAAGCTGGAAAATATATATTAAATGATTATGGTGTCAAGAAAAACTCCAAAGCAAGAACCTTCTTATTTGTTGCACACCATTTGCTTATCATGAAATACGAAACACACTTACTCTGTGCTGCAGCCTTGAGAAATCACTATAAAAATTTGTTACTGCAAGCAAAGGCTCTTGCTTACTCCAACCACAGCTAAGGCAGTAACAAAGACACGAATTACATGTTACCTAACTCAAGAGAAAAGTTCCTTGCCCTACTTCAGCAGACTAGTATAATTTTTAAGATGCTGTGTCTAATGCTGAGTGTCTGAACACTCTCGGGTTGTTTAGAATCAATTGGCTTAAATCTTGTGTAATAAAAGTGTATTTACCAAATAGGTTTGAGCTCATTGCCATGCAAATTAACATTTGCAGGGACGAATTTCTAAGTCCTTCCTCTCTTTGTTACTTCCAAGATGTTATGGATACAATTTTGCACTTGCAGTTATGTGTGGGTGCAGTTCGTGTCATTTAAACTTCTAATTACAGCATCTGATTGCACCCACGTATCTTATCAGCTAGTTAGACACGTCAGTGACACGCACCAAAACTGCAAATAACTGGGGGTACAAAATTGCACCAGCAATTATTTGCACCCACTGAAGGCAAGGATGGGTATAAAGCAGGCCATTAAAGTGTTTAAAATACTTTTCTTACAGTAATATAAACCACTGCTATGAGTATTTTACCTGCGGGAATGTAGAACAAACATTAGACTGAATTTTGAGCAGCAGCTGGGTTGGCTTTGTAGCATGAATCTAACCAAGGTTCCTTTTGTGGGTGCAAAGTGTGTCAGCCAGGTCTGAGTTTACTTACCTGGCTTCCTTCCTCAGCTCTGCTCCAGATCCCCATAGTACCAGCACAAAACTCTTCCTCGAGTCCAGCTGAAGCCAAATGTGATGCCTACACTGCACCCTTTAGAATCTGTGCTCTGGCAGTGTCTGAGTCAACACCACAAATTCTCTGTGAGTACAGTCTGATTTTTTAAACAGCCTGGGGGCTTCTCTTAGCAGCCAGAGGAGATATGTTGATTGGGTTCATACTCATATTTTAATTTAAGCTTGCAAGTGTTCTGCTGAAAAGGGGCGTAAATGGAGTGAGGACAGTTTAGAAAGAAAATAAAGCTCTACCCAAAATAACAGAAAGCAACTTCATGACGTGCCTATTATCAATCCAAGTAACAAATTGTAGTCATCTTTAGGACACATTCTTTTGCCCCGTTCTCTGGGATCTTGCCATTATTTCCTGGAACTCTCAAGAGATATCCCTAGCACCACGGCAAAATGCAGAGATTGCTGTGTGATTGTGCTACAACTCTCTATTAGTCCAACCTTTAGCACCTGGATTAAAGACTGATCCTCCTCTGGTGCAGTATGGAAGGATGGTCCGTGTCTCAGAAACCTTCCAGGCTGGTTCCATTCCCTGTATCAGGCATGAGACACACAAGCATTTTTTGCTCTCATAAATTCATGAGTAGCTGAAGGTAGTAGAGTTACTAAGAGGAGCTGAAATAACGGTGGTTACATTTCTTGTACAGCATTGTGAAACTCTATCTGTTTTAATGTCTTTTTTTTTTAAATAGTTGTCTGTTAAATGATAACCATCCTCACTCAGAAATGGTGTATGTTTCACCAAGGATGGTTTGCCATCTGGATTGTAGGCTCTCACAACAGCCTAGGTGTACACGTCTTCAGATATTACTTTATTCCCTATGACAAATACGTGCAATTACTCAGAACTAGATCTAAGCTTTCCCAAGCAGCTGGGAGCATTACAGGAGCTGAGCTGGAGTGGGGTTGCTTTTAGAAAGGAGCCCTCTCAAAAGTGTAAGACTGTAGGGAGCACAAATATTTTGATCCACACAGATACCAGTGGTGATGAAGAGGTCCTACCTTGGAGCTGTATGGATATTAGCTTTATGGAGTCTGTCCCTGATAGAAAACCTGGGAGGATTGTCTTCTGTTCTTGTTTACCCTGGGATAAATCCAGAGCAAACTCAATGATCCAAGTGGAACTTGTCCAGATTTCTGCTGGCCTAAATGAGAACATTGTTTTCATATACTAGTGGGGAATTCTGCCTTCTTTAATACCATAATTTTAAATTTTGCTGTCACCATGGGACACTGAAGCTTTATTTTTTGGCTTATATTTTACCCATGAAAGAATTAATTATTTCAGCTTCCTAGAAATCATTGCATGATTCAAGTTACTCTTTCTTCATGACTTATTCAAAAGTTGGGCTTAGTTTCCACCACAACAGTTCCCTACTCTAAAACATTATTTATATCCATAAACCACTGCAGGTTGGGAACAGCCAGTGAAGAAGTAAAATAAACACAGCACTGCCTTTTAGCTGGAGTTGTACTCTGCTCCCCAGAAGGGATAACATTTGTAAATTAAACACATCCTTAATTAACTTTCTGTCTTTGCACAGGATTGTGAGGGCGGGCACAGTCACACTGATTTGAAGTTGCAAGGTGCTCATGTGACTCCCTCACAAAAGATTCAAACCGGTAAAATAAATCACAGTTTAAAAAACTAAGGGCTGGGTTTGGGGCTTTGCCGGTGCTGGCCCAAAGCTGTAAAAGCCACACTGAAGAGATTTCAAAGCAGTGACATCAGAACACAGTACTCAAAATGAGTATTTCTGGGTTTTACATGGGAAAAAAAAAGATTTTTTTTCCTCAGGTGAAAACAGTAATATACATCCTGGGATTTGGAAGGTGGTTTGCATATACTTTACCATCTTGCAGTCTGCAGTCACACAGAGTTAACCTGTCATCTCAGTGAGTGACACTGCTTTAGTCAAACCTCGTTTCTCCCTGTTGTGAGAGAGGGAGAGAGGAAAGTCTCCTTTTCTTTGAAAACGTGCTGTATCCCAGCTGAAAGGCATCCTTCCTGGGGAGATCCTGTCTGTACGAGGAGGAAGCTCAGTAACCATTCGTAGCCTAAAATTAACAGTTAATGTAAGATCAGTCAAAGACGGTAGCAGTCCCTTTTGCAATGAAGTTAATTAACGACATTAATGAAGGCTTGGGTGCCTTTTGAGAAGGAGAGCTCTAGCTCAACCACAAGGTGTGAGTGTTTGATGCAAGAAGCCTGGGGCACGTTTCTGGGTCTGTCACAGTAGGGTTGTGTGAGATGTTCAGACTGATTCCTGTGGCCTTTAAACTCCAAATCTACCAGCTCTGCCTGTGCCGGAAACACTCTCCAGAACATCTGTGCTATGGATAACATCTTTGGAATGACAGTATTTCTAGTGGCAAAAGAAAAGGCCTGCTATCTACAGGTCACTGTTTTTGTTGCTGTGCCTGTAACAGCTGCTTGGAGCTCAGGCTGCACGAATCCTCCAACCTTTACTAGCCCCATGCAGGGAACTGGAGCTAGCAGGGGAGGAGGCATAGAACTTTGCCTGATGTGGATGAAGCATGAGTATTTTCAGGATCTCACTGAAGAGGTCTGCAGATGAAGATTAATGCTTACAGAAGTGTCAGTCTCAGTTTTCTGATTGAACCAGAGCTGATGTCCACCTGGCAAAACTCTGTTATGAAGGTGGGCTGACACCACTGCCCAGAATCCCTGGTCCCTGAGATGGCTTCACTCCTCCACACCCACTGGTGAGTGCCCTGGTATCAGCAGGTATCAGCTTGGGAAAGTGTTTGGCACTGCCTGGGAGCTCTGGCAGGATGAGTGTCTACGCTTTTTACATAAAACCACAGCGATGCCTGGGAATCAGGAAAAACATCTGGGTCCTGGTCCCCAAGGCTAGGGAGAGTCTCAGAACTGAAGGGAAGGAGAGGGGCTGGTGGTTGGTGAGGGGGATTTACTCTTCAGGAGGAGTTCAACCCTGCCCTATATCCCCTTGGAGGGAGAGAATTTTCTAATTCTAGTCCCTCTTTTTTTGGATTTAAAAGAAAACCCAGATGTCATTTCTCCATGGCTCTTGTTGCAATAACCTGGCAGGACACAATTCCAACCTTGTATTAATGACCTCTGCCACTGGGCAGACACCTGGCTGCAGTTCCTGGCTTTGTTGAAGGATATTTAACAAAGATTTCCCCTTTTCAGTGTTTCAGTTTCCTTTCTCTTTCCCATTACAATGCTGCTGTATTAGTAAGAGTTTGAAGAGCATCTAACTGCTCCCACTGGGGGAACCCCACTGTCAGCTGAATGCCCCAGCCTCCTTGGTGAATCAGATACACGGAATATAAAAGGGTGCACTGTGGGGCACTGGGATGGGGCATTGGAAACCCAGCCACGAGGGCAGGTAGGGAAACCACCAAACAAATTGCTCTGCAATGCACGGTGTGCATGTGTGTGTAAAGGACGTGTTAATCCTAACTCCATTTTGTGTTTCCTCTCCCCAGTGAGCATTGCTGACGTCCGATCCGTGTTCCTCGCTTGCTATTTCCAAGGAGTTATCAAGTTTAAGTGCTGTCTTTTTCTGTCTTACAAGAAGGGGATGCTTGAGCCTGCTGATTAAACACATCCCTTGCTTTTCCCTGTTCAGGCACAAATTTCCAGACTCAAACTCTGAATGTAATTTCTATTCCTCCCACACCATGTGCGTGTTGCAGAATTTTACTGTCACATTCCAAATCTTGCAGTAAAAACTTTGGAAAGTTATTAACAGACAGGATGGGTACTTCAGCTTTGACTGCTCTACACTTTTGGATCAGGATGGGCTCTTTATTTTGTTTGTTTTGATGTTTGTTTTTTTTAAATGAGGGATTTCAGCCCTTGGAGATCTGGAGAAAAATGGGGTGAGACACAATTGCATGGATCAGTCACAGTTCCTTGCACTGTGCTATCAATCAAGGTAAAACACAACATCCTAGATGACCTTGTAGAAGTTTATATACCAAAACGGATAAGCATGTCACTTGGGTGCAAAACGGCCCCAAAAAAGGTACTGAAACCATCTGATCTTATTACAGTGTGTTGAGCAAACTGTCTATTATGGTGTCTGTATTGCTTTGCTACTGCACACGTGGACATGGACATGACAGTGCATCACAAACACTATTTTTAATTCGAGAAACATCAACAAGGAAGCCATTAGGTGCAGGGCAGAACTTGCAGCGTGCGTGCCTGTGAGCAGAGGAATGACTGAAGATGATTTGCAGAGGACCTTTTAAAGGCTTAAAATTATTCTCAGGGCCAGGCTGTGAACTTCATTCTCAGAGACATCCAACGCTGTTCATTGGTTACTCATGGGAATGCTCTCCAGTGGGAGTGGGTGGTGCAAAGTCTCGCTGTAAATGCTTGTTTCCCTGGGTTTCTCGCCGCCAAGCAACACTGATAATTATAGTCACCCGCAGGTTGGAGGCACGCAAAACGAGACACTTGGGAGCCCTCCCTGGAGCAACTATACTCCAGGAGTTCCAATTCCTCCTATTCTGAATTTGGGCTTCAGGATGCTTTCCTGCCTCTCACGTTCAATGTGGACACTGGATTTTCTTTTTCAAGCCATGGCTCTGGAACTGTCTGATTTACAAGTGACTGATAAGGGAAGGTGGGAAATGAAGGTTTAGCCCTCAGTAACATGCCCTGCTGTGTGACCCAAAACATGGAGTATGCCCCCATGGCACCAGAATGCTCCTTGCATCCAGTTTGTGTCCCATCACAGTGAGGTTGCTCTGAGGTTTCTTTATGAAGAATGACAGGTGATTTTTATCTTCAGTGATTTCGATCTTCAATGGGCTGAATTCTCTCAGGGATTGCCTCTGCCTGGAGTACACAGAGCAACTGATGTGACTGTCTTCAGGCCACACTCAGATGCTTCATAGCTCTCATAGACCCTGAACAGGTCAACCTGATGCTCAGAAGGACTCCTCCGCCAAAATCAGTGAGAATAAAGAAAAGCATGAGTTGTTCTTTTCTCACCTGCATTTCAAGTGTGTGCAAGAACTGGGCATTCCAGAGCTGATAAAGTGAACTTCTGCATTCAGAATGGTGGGAAAACAGGATGTTGGGAAGTCACTGTGCCCCTTAGGCAATGGACAGAGAGCAGAACTGCACCAGCAGTGCCTGCATAGCCACATCCCGGAGTGACTGAGTTGAGAAGCTTGAACACCATCAGGAGAGGATTTCTGCCAAGTGCCTCATTGATGGCAACTCCTTGATGATTCTTTGAGGCTCAGCACAGTAGGAAGTACTTTGAAGACAGTGCTGAGGCACCTCTGAGGAAGCGGCAGAGCTGAAACTGCTCCAGACAAAGCTGCAGAGAGCAGCAACTCAAAAGCTGATCCCTGGGGAGGACCCTTTAATCAGTCCTTCCACCGGGGATGGATTTCCTGGGCCTACTGTGCCCTGTAGAGATGGGTTTGGATTTGGGGTCAGGGTGGAAATATCTGGGGGATCACATTGCCTTGTTGGTTTCTCAAGACTGGAAGAACACTAATGCAAAGAATGCTGCCAGGACATCCTGGAGTCAGGGTCTTCAGATGAGATCACATTGCTGATCTGTTCAATGAGGGGCTCCTAACTTGACTCTACTTTTCCACCTCCTACTGCTGTTTTGAGCCAAAAAGTGTTCAATTTCTTTTAACTCCTTGCATGTAGTACTTAGGCTTAGAAAATATTGCACATCAAAGAATCTCCTGAAATTAAATGTTCCTCTGGAACTGCACTGAGGTAGCTGATGTTTTTCTATCCTTCTAGTGACTATATTCAGTCACTCTGAGTCTTTGGGCTGAGTTCACTGGCCACCCCAACCCTGTCCTTCCCAGAACAGCAGCCATTCAGCTGCATGAGTTACTGGAGAGGAGTAGTTGGGGAGCAGATGGAAACCATGTGCAAATCCTCAGCTATGCTCCTGCCTGAGCTTTGGGCCAGAATCAAATCCTGTATTTGAGCAGCCTTCTGGCTGTGGAGGTGGCATAGACAAGAAGCCGTGTAACTCAGCTCACAAAGCCAGAAGGCAAAAGTGGGATATATTTCCTCACTTCCCCTTGGAAACCTCCACCTTTCTCTTCTTATTCCTCTTCTCCTTTGTGAATTCTCTGCTCTCATCTCCCTTCACAAGAGTCCTGTGTGACAAAGGAGTGAATATCTTTGATATCTTTCTTTCCATCAGGCTGCAGATATGATGAGAGGGAGATTCACCACAGTCTAGATTCACTCATCAAACTTCAGGCGCTTCACCAAGGCTCCAAAATTAGAAGCCTCATTGTACTGACTTACTGCTGTTTGTGCCAGCAGCATCTTGAGAAATGGAGAAATACTGGCATCTTGAGAGAATGATTCACCCTCCTCAGATGTGAATCCCTCTCCTGAGGTGTCTCTCTCTTCTCTGTGACTGTAGCTGTTGCCCAGATAACGGCAGTCTTAACTTCAATGTCTCTGCCTGCTATCAGGTGGGATCCATCTGAGCTGAAATGCCAGATAAGCAAAACAGCCTGTCAGAAGTAAGGTGGGGAATATGAACAACAAGACTGATTCAGCCTTTACTGTGAGAGGAAGAAAAGTTATCAGAAGTCTTTAAATCTGTTTCTGGGATGATTTTTTTTTTTTTTTTTTTAGGTCTACCATCTTGCAACAACTTTCTGGTAATTCACTTTGGACAAGAGCAATGGCAGTTTTTTAGGGGTCACCTTTCAGGACCAGCACAAGGAAAAGCACTCCCACTCTTCCCCACTGCTGACAGATGATGTGTCCACTGAAGAAGTCAGAACAAGTCCCACCCTTCCCCCTCAGAAAAAAAAACCAGCAAAAACTCTCCAACCCCTACCAGTAGGTAAAGTTTAAAATAAATGGTTGCTGCTTTTCAGGAAATGGACCTAATAGGAAATATAAAACCTTTTGAATGACAAACCTATATCTAGCCTGCTAGCAGGTACTACTTTCCCAAAATATTGATGCTTTTAAGCCTTAATCCATCTGTCAGAGCTGATAGGATATTTTTAAAAGGAAAACACTGCTTCAGGCTATTGGGGGGAAAATGGAACAGAGTATGTTAGCAAGATGTGTTACCTGTCTCTGACAGCTAATGTATCTTCCTTCACGTCACTGCGCCTTTGTCCTCTTCTGGTACCAGATAAAAACAGAATCATTACGGATGTCCCCAAAAGACAGCTTGGTAAACACGGAAGACAAATTAAGTTCTACATTCTCCCGATGGGATCTCGGCATAGAAAACTCAGCTCAGAGTCTGAGTGGAGTGCAGGTACCTCTGCTCCATGGTTGTTTCTGGAGCCAGTGGGAATGGTAGGACCTTACACTGGGTTAGGGGTTTTCTTCCTTGTTTGTCACAGTTTACTCTTGCCTTTTTGCTAAGGCTCTTCTGCTGATGGGCATGGTCAGATGATCTGACTCTCAAAAGCCATTTAAAGCAGGACTGATGAGCCTCTCAGGTTAAGGCACCATCCACACAAAGTTATGGTCAGATGAAAGGAAAAAAATCAAATGGAAAAGATGGGTTGGAAGAAGCAAAGGGGAAGAACATGGCTCTGCAGCTGAAGGAGGAAGAAGAGAACTCTCAAGGCAACTTAGAAACTGTCTTCTGATAACTAAAGAATAGAGAGGTAAATATTATTTTGAAAAACCCCAACATTTACTTGTCTGGTGGCAGTACAGTGTGAAACCTTACAAATAAATAATTCAGAAGAGGACAGCATGGATTTAACCACCCAGAAAATGGTTCTGCATTGTTTCCTGGCATTGGGGAAGAAACAGGATATGCCATCAGAAGTGATGATTCTGCTTTCAGCAGAAGACGCCTTCAGTATCTTCTTACAGAGAAGAGTTCTCAGCTGAGCTTTTCATTACCCACCTGCACAAGTTTTTGAAGCAATTTATGCTCTGTGATTTGTTCTGCTGCCTGCTTGAGGGCATGGTCCCAGGTCAGTCATGTGAGACACAGGAAAAGCAAATGGTCCCTCAATGAGATATAAAGAAAATGCCTGACTTGCTTCCACCCAGGAGAATTGAACTGTGGCCTTGCAGGTCACCTGCTGTAGTAGGACTTGTGTATTTGGGTTCCCTTTCCAGCTCCATTACAGATGTCTTTTGTAGTTCTAAGAGACTTACTTTGGAGCATTTCTAGAAATCTAAGCTATTTAGTAGATAAATTGATTTTATCAGTCTCTTCTGGCCTTAAATTCTGTGCCTTGGCTTCACATGCTCATATTCCTGTTTTTAAAACCTCCCTTGGGCTGCACTATAGGATAACACATAGCTATCCTCAAGCTGGATTGACTTTACCTTTATGGATATGATCAAAATTTTTAGCTGGAGTAAATCACTACTGCTCCTCTGTAGGGAGTAATGTAAAAGGTCTTACTCATTTAAATATGTGCAAATCAAGGGTTGTTTAAGACAAGTTAAGTAAAGAATTATACTGGTAGAAGAATAAACACAGAGAAAAAGGAAAGCAAAGAATGAGTTTTATTGCCAATACACAATGGTATGATGACGCTTAAAGTGGACTTATTTCTAACCAAGTTCCCTTTATGATGTTATTTTCACCTCTGCAGAACACACATAACCTGTAGCAGCTCAGGAAGGTCCCTTTCACATCTAATTGTCACTGCATTACAAAGTGCTTTAGGATGCAAGAAGGCAGGAAATCCCTTCACTGGGAAGTCTTTCCCTGACATCCTGACTCTTGTCACATTTTGTTGGAGGCACCTGGTCCTCTACCTCCTTCCCAGAGGCCTCCTACAAAAACTCACCAGCCCAGCTATCCTGCTGCCTTCCTGCTCTCCACTTCCAATGAAGCTTGTGTATGGTTGATGTTTTCCCATCTAACAGACTCTCTCATATTCCCCAGCTGCTGTTGGAAAATAGCCATGAGAAATTCTGCCACTAATATATTGCCACCTGGTCTCTGAAAACCTTCTTGGTATCTTCTTGGTTTTCTTGTAATGTATGTGACTGGTTTTTTCCTTCCAGCTTTTCATGGGCCCTTAAATACTTTCTTTACCCCTTTTATTACTCCATGACAAGTTTCCTGGTTTCTGGGGCAATAAATTAACAATGCAAAGCCTTTCACTGTGGATGTCAAGTGACTTATTTTTTTTCCCCTTCCAGCCTCGATGACCTAAAAAGAAGCTCCTGTGAAGGCTACAATTCCTCCTAGAAATGCAAATTTATTTTAGGCAGCAGGACATATTGGTCACATTGTGGCTTTGATGCTTACACACACATACACACAACACTGTCCTGGAGACTACTCTTTGTGGCTATTCAAGCTAATTACAACCACAGCACAAATGGCCCAGTACTGCAGGATAAGTTGTTTTTAAAGACATTTTGAGGATGAAGTCTTAAGAAAATGTGTGGTAACTGTAGGAAGATCCTATCTGAAAGGGGTTGTGTTGTCACTGCTGCTTTGTGCTGACCAGAATGGCCATACAGGAAGCTACACTGAGTTGCAGATTTGCAAGGCTTAAAATCCACAAAAGAAGATCCCTGGGAGTATTAGCCCTCTTCAGCTAGTTACAGAGAGATGGAAAAGAGTGTGTTAGAATTCAGGAAGGACTGGAGCCTTCTACACTTCAGTCCACTGTCTCCTTGGCACATACACTAACAAATTAAAAAAAAAAAAAACCCAGCACTGAGCGATCTTTTAAAAAGAGGAAAGGTTTATGGGTAAGTGGTATTTTGTCCTCTGATTTTTTCTTAATGAGGTCAGAACGTGTTTAAAAATATTTGCTGAGGTATCTTGCTTAATGTGTAGCGCATGTGTTCAGATCAGAGAATGGTCAATGAAATCTACAGTTCTCCATCTCTCTGTGGTTTTTAGCTTGTTTAGAGACACAGACAGTTCCCATAAATACTGTGATTTTTGGGGCTGACTCCATGCCAGACATACTTACATGTTTTGGTTTCCATGCTGTATCACCTTGAACAGCCCAGCCCTGAGCGTTGTCCCCAGGTCACCTCTAGCCCTGCTCTGGGGGAAGGCTGAGAGCAGCAGCACTGACCATTGGGGAGACATCTGATTTTCTGTAGCAAACTGCTCACCATCATTTGTATTTTCTGTCTTGCTTTTACTTTGGGCAAATGCAGACTTTAAGGTGTTGCAGTGGGGATACTGCAACACGCATATATCAAACCAGGAGTCCCGTGGAAAGGAAATATATACGGACAGACAGATTCTTGATAGCTGTTTCAGAGAGATGTTTATTTCTCCAGCCGCATGGCCGGAGCTCTGCCAAGGAACTGTTCCAGTCACGGGACCAAGGGTCCTTCTGCCCGCGCAGGGAACACAAACCAACCAATGGGAACGAGGCTGAGCAGGGACAGGGAAGCCCCGTGTCTGTGCCCTCAGGGCCCCTCTCCCAGGGCTACACGGCAGGGGAGGGACCCCAACACCTCACCCGTTTTATTTTAATAAAAGGAGAATGAAAACAACTGGATAAACATAACAAGAACAGTTTCAAAACAAAACAAGCCACCCTCCTGAGTCTTTAAATGTCCAAACAGATTCTCTGGAACATCTTAGGGCTGACAGAAGGGAGACAGAATTCTCTGAGCATGCTTTGTGGGGAAACTGAGGCAGGAGAGGGTTTAACTTCTTCCCTCCCCCTTTTCATCCCCCACTCGGCATTGGAAAGGGATTTTTGGGGAAACAATTGGCAAAAGCATGGCTTTGTGAGGGAAACCATGGATGAAAAAACGGATTGGGAATACACTGGGGGTAATAGGACATAGGGTAAAAGGGAAAGGTGGGATTAGGAAAGGGAAACTGTAGGGGGGGCTTACAATGGAGATACTGTCTAACATGACTACGATTTTTTGCATATATACTGCCTTTTACAGGAACACCATCAGGCCCAGTGACCTGCGATGCTTGTAACCCTTTTCTCCCTAGTACAATATTAAATTCCACCACCTCTCCATCTCCCAAGCTTGGGATGCATTTTTCAGGGTTATTCTTTTTAATAGCAGTTCTATGCACGAATATGTCTTGCTGGTTGTCACACCTTGTTATAAAACCATAATTTTGCTTAACATTATACCATTTTACTATCCCTAAGGTCTTAGTTGCTATGATCTTTTCCTTTTTCCGAGTGGCTGCTGTTTTCTGTCTCGCTGCGTCTTTGCTCTCTCCTTCGGTCGCTCCCGTGTTGGAATTGTCGGGGCTGCTCGTGCCTGTGCGCTCTTCCCGGGGTCGCGTTCGGGGCTGCGCGGGCCGGGCCGGGCCACGCCGCTCAGTTCTCCGTGTGTCGCCTCCTCTGGTCGCAGCTTCGCTGCCGCTGCCGGGCGCTGCACCCACGTCTCGGCCGGGCCCCCGAGCGACGACTCCCCCGCGCCCCGCTCCAGCGCGCGTTTCGGCTGGGCGCGGCTCCGCTCCACCGCCATCGCCGCCAGCCGCTGCCCGCGCGCCGCCCCTCTCAGTCGGGCGTTCACGGGGCTCGCTCCACCACGCACTGCACAGGACCGGGCAGGCACCGCCGGGTCCCGCCGCTCCCCGCTCCGCCACCGACACTGCGGCTCGCGTGGCTCCGCCCGCGCGCGGGAACTGCCTCGCTGCTGCTCGCAGAGCGCTCGGTGCACGTGGCCTGGGCCGCACGGTCCCTGCGCCAGGCTTCTCTTCGCCAGGACACAGCTGACATTGCTCAACAGTCTCGGTAACTAAATAATATTCACGAAAATATTCTTCCATCGGCATATATTTTGACTCCAGTATTAACTGTGTCCAAACGGTTTTCCAAAAGCCCTTGGTAAGAATTAAATCCCAAGAAACATAGAAAAAGTTCTTAAACAACCATGCCAGGAAGTGTTTCAGTTCTTTTTGAGCTTGAATCAAGCTAAAATTTACAAATCGTTGTTCAAGAATCATTTTAAGTTTAAGATAAATGTCCATATGCGGCTCTGAGAGCCAAGAGTCTTCCCACGGTTCCTCCATAGTTTAGATATGGAATAGCAAAGCAAAACCAAGAAGAGGAATCCAAAGTTTCCAGGGTTTACTCACACAAATCAGTCGCTTAGGGATCGGGGATCGTTCTGCTCACAAATCTCCACCATTTGTTGCAGTGGGGATCCTGCAACACGCATATATCAAACCAGGAGTCCCGTGGAAAGGAAATATATACGGACAGACAGATTCTTGATAGCTGTTTCAGAGAGATGTTTATTTCTCCAGCCGCATGGCCGGAGCTCTGCCCAGGAACTGTTCCAGTCACGGGACCAAGGGTCCTTCTGCCCGCGCAGGGAGCACAAACCAACCAATGGGAACGAGGCTGAGCAGGGGCAGGGAAGCCCCGTGTCTGTGCCCTCAGGGCCCCTCTCCCAGGGCTACACGGCGGGGGAGGGACCCCAACATTAAGGTGTAGATTAATCTCTGTGGAGACCATAAGTTCATCAGGACAGGGCTGGGGTCTCACTGTCCAAATATACTGAGCTTAAAACAGCTGGTACCTGCTAAGAGCTGGGCTGCAGAGTCAGGGATTGCCTTGAACCAACCTGTACTCTTTTTTCCTAGTGTGTCTGCCTGCCTTCCTACAGCTCCTTTGGGATTTGACCACACAGAATGCATGTGCTTAATTAAAATTAGTTTAAAAACAGAAGCAGTTGAAAAGATGTGAAAAGATGCTGGGGACACAGCTGGCAAATGCAGAGCCTCAAGTTAAACGGAATTTTAAAAAATAGGTTTAAATCCACTGAGAGTATCCACACAAGGGTTTCCACCAGTTTAAGTTAATTGGTTTAAAAGAATGCTTTTAATTAATCCTGTGTGTTCCTGTAGGTGGCTAAGACCTTCCTTGGAGATAGTAGAAAGTGGCCAGCATTCTCAGACAGGGCTGATGGCAGGAAGAAGCATTTTTAGCCACCCATGTCCTCTTCCCATGCGAGCCCATCCTCTGTACCAGGGATGCTGATTCAGACCCATGAAGTATCATAAAAATTTTTCTGTCACCTGGGGCAAGCTGCTTAGTATTTTACCCATTTCTCTGCCCAAGAACAAAAGGATAATTGCATGTAATTCCCTGGGGTGCCTAAGAATAAATATATAAAGCATTAGGAGGGGACAAGATGCCGCAGTAATGGGGGCCATGTTAAAAGCACCTCTTCCTTTCTATGAGCTGGTTCTAATGATGAATTTTGCTTTGCAAGGTAGCTGCTGGCCATACATTACTTTTCAGACAATGAAGGCTTTAGATGTGTCACCAGAATGATTACTGCCAAACTTGTGATGTATATTTTTATGAAATGTAAACGTTTATAGTGCCTTGCAAAAATAAAGCCAAAAAAAAAAAAGAGGAAAATTAAAAATCTACAAACCTTTCACCCCTAACATCTTTCAACAGATCTTGTGGTGTTGGATGGAAAATGAATTTAACAGGATATTACAGTTCTGTTGCAATATTTCTGGTGTACAACAATATTATTGTTGGTGTTAAACTTTATTACTAGCCCTGTGATAAAATTAGTTCAATATCGGCTGCTTTTATAATGTGGTTTTACAATTGCAAACATGGGGTAATGTGATAGTACCAAAAAAAAAAAAATCATAAACAAACCTAAACCCACTAAACCCAAAAACATGGAGTGGAGGGAAGAAACAGAAAGTTACCTAGCACGAAGGTGCAGAACAGGGGCTGCATTTTAATGTGGGGTGCTGTGCAAATTTTTTTCTGGAATGGCTTGAAGCCAGAATCAGCCTTTTGATTATATTATACACAGGCTGGTGACCACCACTGTGAAAAGTGTCAAATGGGGAGCAGGCAGGCAAGACAGGAAAGAAGGTAACAATTTCATGGCAGTGACTGGTTTGCCCAGAGGAGAATTTAGAGAGAGGTCATTGTGCTGTCACTGGCTCCCCAAGAAACAGAGACTTCTGAAATGGGGCTTTTTGAGGTTATTTGTGTTCTTAAATTGGGTGAGCTTAACCTCAGAAGGGTTTAGTACAGTAGGGTGGAAATACAAGCCTGAGCAGTGCTGTAACAGCAAAATCAGTGTGTGGTGTTCAGACACCCAACCTGCAATGCTCTGGCATGTTCCATCACACATCTCCCTGTCACCGCAGTGTCATTCCCTGTTTCATTTAGAACCACGGAGTCTTAGAATCCTTTACGTTGGAAAAGGACTCCAAGATCATCAAGTCCAATTGTTAACCCAGTACCACCATATTCACCACTAAACAATGTCCCCAAGTGCACATCTACATGGCTTTTAAATACCCCCAGGGATGGTGATTCTACCACTTCATTGGGCAGCCTGTTCCAATGCCTGACAACTTCTTCAATGAAGAAATTTTTCTCACTATCCTGTAGGTGTCCTATCACCTGATGCAACTCGTGGACACTTCCTATTCTCCTATTGCTTCTTACCTGGGAGAAGAGACCAACTCCCACCTGGCTGTCCCCTCCTGTCATGGAATTTTAAGAGGGTGAGAAGGTCCCCCTTGAGTCTCCTTTTCCCAGGCTGAGCCTCCCCAGCTCCCTCAGATGCTCCTCATCAGACTTGTGCTCCAGACCCTTCCCAGCTCCATTCCCTCCTCTGGACATGCTCCAGCTCCTCAGTGTGTAGTGAGGGGCCTTTTTCTTTTAGTGAACTTCTTCAGATATTACTTCTTACTTCATATTTGTGCAGAACTTGGTGCAACAGAAACTATTCCCTGGTGTTATTTGTGGTTTCTAGATGAGCATAAATCCCAGAACAGCTAGAACTGGATAGCCTAGACCTGAACTGGTACAAACTTAGGCAGCTCTACTGGAGCTAGGATGAAGCAGAGACAGAGAAAGAGGGAAGAAAGCTCTGCTAAAGGTGACTGAAAATCTATGTCTGGAAGCAGTGACTTCAGAGTTGTGTTTAAGATGGTGTTTCAAAGCTATGTTGTAGCTGGTGTCTTGCTGTGTCTCCTTTGATCTTAGGGATATCCTTCAGGGAACAGCTGGCCCTTGCCGCACCTTGTCATAGAGTACAAGATGAAATCAGAATAATGTCTTCATTAGTATTATACTGTTATATCACCTTCTTATTTTTTTTCTTTTTCTTTTTCTCTTTTGTGTGAAAGTAGGAATTTTACTTCTTGGGAATTATGGCATCCACTGGATGCTGCTATTAGAAGCAAGGCTGGAGTTACACAGACTGTTACACAAACAGTTACTGTTGTCTGTGCAGAGCTCTGTGCTGATTTCCAAAGAAATTTCTGCTATAAAACTATTGGGCCAACATGGCTGCAACATTTCCCCTGCTTCAGCTTAGGCTTTTCTCATGTTGGAGCGCATCTCTAGTAAAAAGGAGTGGAAGGTGGAAAGAATCTGCAAAATGTATTGCCTATAGGAGCAGTATGTGCAGCCAGCAGAAGCAGCTTTTCCTAGTAAAGAGAGCTGGGAATAGTTAGGAACATTCACTGAAGAGTATAAAATCCTTTGGGCTTTGTTGTAAAGATCTAGCGATACAGATATGCGGTAGTTTCCAGAAGGAAAACACAGCTAATGAAAAGGCATGGCAAAGTTTCAAAACTTGGAGGTGAAGTTGAGACATTCCCAAATTAACAGCTAAGCTGCAAACTGCCTGTGGAAGCCTGGGCTGTGCTAGCACTTTTTTAACCCATCAGGCGCTGAAAGCAGGGAATGCTTTGTGCTGGATACTTGAACTACATGGCATCAGCACAGACGTGGTATGATAAACGCTCCTCAGTCCAGAAAGAGAGCAGGGTAGTTGGAAGGACCTGCTCAGAAGGACATCACTACCAGAGTCTGTGTCTAGTGTCTGGTGGTTCTAACATGCTTCAATCTCACTGTGATTGCCTTATTTTGCTGTTCCTATAACTCAGACACTTTGGTTTTCTCAGACCCTTCTCAGATGATCTGGTCCTGAAAGCCTCCTCTCTCTGAGACTCCTTCTCTTCTCCAAGCAATCCATGCAGAAGATTTGGGTTCGTGTAGGACTTTTTTTGAAGCAATTTGTTTGGCTCTGAATTGCCAGATTCTCCACAGCACTCAGTCCATTTTATGTAGCTGAGTTGCACCTCATCAGATGCATTTCAGCAAGTAAGATGATGGATTGGAGATCAGCATCATTCATTGCTCCATGATCTTAAGGATCTTTTCCAGCTGAAATCGTTCCATGTTTCTATGAGCAGCATTTAAAGGAGAACATAGCATTGTTGTGGATGATTTCATTAAAAGTAAAAGTAGCTGAAGGGTACGTGAACCTGTAGGTGGGGACAATTTAATATGGTGAATAATTAAAGCCTGCAGATAAACTGTCTACTTAACATTGCAATGGCCTTGGTAGCTAATAGCACTGCCTCCCCCCATGTCTGGAATTGGTGAGATGCTTAAGCTGCACTGAAGAGGGAAAAAACTTCAACTTGATTGTCCTTTCCCATAGATGTATATTTGACTCATCAGCAGCACTGTCCATTGCAGAAAGTACAACATAAGCTCAGCCAGAAGGACTGCCTTCGCCCTTGGTGACACCGATGGACCTGAGCTGGGTGGCACCACCCCCTCTTGCTCCTGAATGTGCATCCAAGAGCCACCTGACTCCGTGTGCCAGCTTTTGCCCTTGGGCAGGGTGTCTCCATCTCACTCTGGTCACTAGGGGCCATCTCTGTCCCCTGCAGCATCCTCCCGGAGCAGCTGGCAGCCTGCAGCATGCCAGAGCAGGAGCAGGGCTGCCTTAGCCCTGGCCCCACAGGCAGCCACCCCAGGGTGCCCACCAGATCACGGGAGAGAGAGGCCTTTTCAGGCATGATTAGGAATACAAAGGGCTGTGCCTGACAATTAGAGAGAGGCTGTGGGAGTGTGACAAGCATGACTGGAATTTGGAGCAGATGAGCACTAAAATCACCCAGAGCCGCGGCCTCAGCTTTATGTTTCAGCAGCAAGTTTTAAAGTTGGGGGATATGTCTTGTTGGTTTGGTTTTTTGGTTTTGTTTTTTTTTTAAATGTAGATTTTTTTCAGCTTTCTCAGGCAGTTGAAAGGAAACTGTGGTACCGAATCATCCCGCGGTGGAGGTGGGAGGTTTTAGAGCATTTAGACCTGGAGCGAACAACGGTACCCAGAAACAAACTGTAATGAGAGTGTGTCCTTTCAGAGCCAACCATCAGGGAGAGCAAATCAATCACGCCCTGCCCTCCGCTGGGACCAGGGATGATTGATTCAGATCCTGTCGGCTGTCCATGGGCCGGGATGTGCGCGAACATGAAAGGAGGAGAACAAAGACCCCATTACCGCAGTGGGCAGAAAGAAGGCTCCCCTGCTGCTTGATGCATCTCTCCCTCTCTAAGCCATTGCAGCCTCCCCCTCTTTGTCCTCCTTTCTCCTCTAGTGCTTTGATCCTTCCTGTCCCTGCTTTCCAGCCAGTCTGGCCCCAGTTCCCTTTTCCAGTTACTCCCAATTGTAATATTTTCTTGTCAGGGAAGTCCCAGTACCCTCATGTTGCAACTGCTGTTCCTGACTTACCTTGTGGCCAGTCTTTCTTTACCATCCATTTTTCTTCCCTCAGCCCTGTTCATCCACCCTTGCAGAAGTGATAATAAAACTCAGGCTCAGACAAGTGTCTGCATTTTGGGATTCATTACTGGTGAAGCACAGGCCTCCCAGTCCTTGCCTGTGGTTCCTAATGTCTGTTTCTCTCCTTCTGGGACGCTCCCATTTTTCTTTATTTATTTGTCTCAGTTAGGACCATGGAGTTGAGTCACAGAAGTGGAAGGGAGCATAGTTATTTTGGTTTGAAAAGAGTTTCTGTCCCTTCCCACTGCACAGAGGAGTGTGAAGGGATGAAAATTTGCCTGTGATTTTTCTTCCCTGCACTTCTTGTTTTCACCCACATTATTCATAGTCCTCGGCTCTTCCCCCTCAGGGCTTTTCTGGGCTCCTGACGCTGAGGCCCCCCAGGAAATTGATGGCTGCAGCTGGCAGTGCCAAGGCTGAGCTAAATGGTGCCAGAGGTGTGGTGTGCCTGGAGCTGACTCGCTCCTCTGCTGAGTGGCTGATGAGTTTCTGGTGCCTCAAAGACAGTGTGAACCTTCAAGCTGTAACATCTCAGGTACCTTTTAAGACCAAGGGCCAGTGGGGGTCTTTTCCCAGCTTCAGCTGTCCCCAGGCATGGTTATTGACGAATATTGAGTCCATCCAGCTGGAGTTCACAGGCTGTGGTGTTTTGGGTGCTGCTTTTTCTGGGACTCCCTGACTTCCTAAGGAAGAACACAAGGGCTCAGAGCTGCAGCAACCCAAATGCTGCTCCAGTTGGCCTTTGGCTTGTGAAGACAGATCCTATTGCTGGTTTTTCCAGGAACAAGCACTAGAGCTACAGGCATATCTTCATAAGGCCAGGGGACGGTTTGATACGTGGAGTTCAATAGCTCTTTACTGCTTCTAAAACAGGTAGAGTGCATCAAAGTAAGGAAGACTGGCCCTTCCTCTGCTGATTCATGGAACAGTCCTCCCTTTAATATGTCCTTTCTTTCTCAGCTCTGTTTAATCACCCCTTCATTACTCATTCAGTCCAAAAGAAGTTTCTGGTTGTGCCGAGTGAAGAATTTTTATTTCTCCAATCCATATGCCCGTGCAAGCTCAGCAAAATCCACTGGCACAGAGCAGCTTGGTTAGAATTCTGCAGCTCCAGGGGTAGGCTTTGAGCATGTTTTTTTCCCCTTTGTCTTTGTGCGGACACACATACACACACAAGGAGAGGGCAAAGGCTAAAACCTCAGAGGGGCTGCTTACAGTTTCATCAATATTTCATGATTAAGAAGGTGACAGAATTCTGCTTTATTTAATAAGAGTATTCCCTAGGTAGGTCCTGTTTTCCCAGCCTGCTCCTGTAATTACAAACTGTTTGTGCATTAGCTGAGCAGCTTCAACCAATTTCCCCCCCCTTCAACTGTTTTAAATTAAGGGGTTGACTTTTGCCTTGGTCAGACCCATGCTTTTCCTGGAAATCAGTGACATTTTTCATAGATTATTTTAAGTGAATCAGGAAGGGAAGAAAAGAAAGTGTGAGAGAGAAACTGGGTGTGATTGGAGGAGCTGAATTTCACCCTCTCTGAGCACAGCTTGTGACCATCAGGCCGTAGTAGTCAAAATGTCAGAAGAGACTCTCTAAATTGAGAATTGTAATCTGGGGCAGCAGCACCCACCAGCTGGATAAATGGTGGCCTGCAGAGGGGTGGGTTTGGAATCATGTTCACCACTGCCACAGCTCCCTGCAGCAGAAGCTGTCACTGGGAATTTCCACAGCACAGAGTGCAATGGGCCAGTACCTGGTTGGCTTCTAAGGGCTACCACAAATTATCTTTTTGTGAGTAAGCTCAGTGCTCTGCAAGTCCCTGGTGCTTTACAGACACAGGAAGTGTGGGGAGCATGGACATACTTTGAGCTCCCAGCATAAAGATTGGAAGGGGCTACAAAAAAGCACCTCAGGTCTTTGGCTCCCCTGCATTGCATCAGTCAGGGGATGGACACAGCTCCAAGGTGAAATGGGGACAGGTCACGTCCATGGGACTGTTGCCACACCGTGGGAGCATGCAGTGGTGCAAATAAGGGGAAAAGGAGGGCTTAAGGCTCCTTAGCACTGTCATCTAAGCAAATCTGTGGCATGTTTAGAAGCATTTCTGTTGCTGGGTCCATGTTGGTTCATCTCCACCTCCCAATGTTTTAGGCACAGCATGCATCAGGGGCAAGCACGGGGGTTCACTCTGGGGGCTTTGACCCTTGGGGAACTCCTCCTGGTTGGTGTAACACACTCCCTCGTGAGCTTCTGGGAGGAAAGCTGATTTTCCCCTTGGACAAAGCAATGGACTTCAGGACCCTAGGAGCTCCGCAGCCCTTGGGATTACCCCCTTTAACAGGATATGTTTCATTAGCATCTCCAAGGGATGCTGTTAGATTGTCTGAAGGTGTCAGTGTGGGAAAGCTCCGTCCTTTCAGGACTCCCCACCACGCTCTCTGTTTTAGTCCACAGTCACAGCTTAAAGGAAGCAGTGTTTGCAGTGAAGACGTGGCAAGCAAATGACAAGGTGAGACACCGAGGGGTGCGGGAGGACGTGGGCAGAATTTTGGGAGGTTGCTGCTGCTGTCCTACCTCCCCACATTCATCTGACTTCTTTGTTCCAGCCCTAGGAGGGCAAATTCCACAGGCGATCAGCGATTATTCAGCCTGCGGCAGCATCAAAGCAGCCTCATTTCCAGGGTTTCGTGTCTGATGTTCGGATTCTCTGGCACAGGGACAAAGTGAGGATTTTCCATCAGCTGGGGCATGGAGAGCTGTATGTGTTCATATGTGTGCATGTCTCTACTTGGCTCCTCTCACAGCTAACACTCCTTGGGGTCTCCACTCTTCCTTCTGCGTGGAGCTCTCTCATCTACCTGGCAGCCTATTTTTATGAAACTTTAGGAACCTCTTAACTTTGGGAATGTTTCATCTCTTTCTTATTGGTGTGAAGTGTCTTTTTGGTTCAAAAGTTATTTGGGTTGAAGATACACAGGTTAGGATTTCAGAAATAAAGTAGCAATAACCCTTCATTTACAGTCTTACAACTCCCACCTTGCCTTTCAACAGGAGCTAAGAGTGCATTTTACAAAACTGTGATTTTTTCCCCCCCCCCTTTTGCATGACTATATGAATATATGTAACTGGAAATGCTCAGTAAGTGCCATGAACATGTGTTCTGGGTAAAGATAATTAGTGTGATGTGAACATCACTGCTCACTGGTCTTTCCCCTCTGAACACATCACAGCAATCCCTCCTTCTCTTGGATAGTTTTCCCTCTGCCAACACCACATGGAGTCAGTGTGGTGCAGCAATAGGATCTGAACAAAGAGGGAAAAACCCTAATCTGTGCCTATATATCCCAAAGAACATTTAAGATCTCCCGAAAATGTCTTCTGAGGCATGGGGACATCCTCCAGTAACCTTGGACATATGGTCTCCTTGTGGGGCAGCAGCATGGGTGGCTCAAACCAACGGGCAGAATTATGTTCCACAGCTGCCTACATTTATCTGGGACTCTGATGATGTAGTCTGAGGTTTCCACCTTCTCTGTGCTGCAATTTTCCTTTGGTAAAATGAGGTGCGGCTACTGACCTTGTGGAATGTGCTTTGAGGTCTTCAGTTGGGAAGCAGCCTGTGAAAATTATGTATTATTGGGAAGAAGAATGTAAAACACCAAGTTCAGAAGGTGACTAAAAGAGCTGTCACCTGTAGGTTGGGATACTCTGAAAACCTAATGTCAATAAATGGGCACCCTGATGGCTCTGAAAGCTCCTGCTGAGTAAAGGCAAGATGAGAGTGACTCTGAGAGGCTGCAAATGTTTCTCTTGTCTGTGGCAAATCACCAGTTAAATCTGAGCTGGGATTAGGCAAATTTACTGCTCCAGGTTTAGAAAAGAACTACCAGGTTCTAGAGGGTAGGACATGCCTGGTGGGGGTAATGCTCAATCATTTTTTCTGAGACCAAAATTTATAAATGATGTTGTTCTCAGAAAACAAGTTGCCTTAATGAACTTTTTCACAGATCAAGTTCAACTCTTATCTTGCCCCAGGATGTAGGTTTGCTTTTAATGGAAGTCTTGAAACTAAACAAGCAAACAAACAAAAAATAATAACTAGTTATAAACAGTTTATGCTCTAGCTGAGAGCTTATGACTTGAGGTGTTTGCCCTTATTTCACAGGTAATTTTCCTACATTCCTGCATGTGGATGAGTTCATACCACTCTGTTTGAGCTTTTCAGAGGTGGGGAGGCAGCTGGGGTCAATAGGAGGCACAGGTTGTGCTCTGCTTCATGGCAGAGCTTTCTTGAAACAATTAGAAGTGGATGCAGTTCTGCAAGAGCTGTAGAAGGGATCTCCAGTTTAATTAGGCTGAATAGCCCCTGAGCAGATGCACAAATGTCTCAAGAGTAGGACAAACAGCTGGACTTCATGCACCCATGTGAGATGCAGGACAGTGATCTTGAGGCATAGGGAAGTTGGGGGGACTCTGAAGAAAATTTCCATTTGGCTGTAGTGCCTTTCCGAGCTCTCCCGTGGCTCATAGTCCTGTGGCTGATCTGCAAGGTCAGACTGCCCCGTGCTCCCGAGCAGCTCTGGAAGATGAATTTGCAGAATCAGTCTTGCATGTTAAGGGAAAGGAGGGAGTCTGTTTGCTCTGTGGGGCTTTAGTCCTTCAGTCTCACCACTTGCTTTGGCCAAATGAGATTCTGCTACATGATGGAGCACATCACCAACTCCAAGGGCTGCTCCTAGAGCTGGGAGCAGAGCTGGGTGTTCCCAACAGCCTCTCTTGCACCACATGGCACCATGAGGAGGTCTGAAATCACCAACTGGACCCATGGACAGCAGGTGTCTGGTCTCATGAGCTAAAACTCCATCCACCCTTCAATCCTACAGGTGCTAAAGCATCTGTAGGACCTTAAAAAGTTGTCTAGCACTCCAGGGAGTCCCCAGATGCCCAACTTCTCTGCCCCAGCTGACTCAGTGTGTCTCTGAAGAGGAGCCTTGGTGCTGGGCTATGAAGGCTGTTGGATGAGCAGCAACACTTGTGTGTGCCCACGGACACAGCCTGTCAGCACTGATTGCTTGTCACCCTTTTCAGAGGATATTTTTTCCTGCTTTGAATGTACAGGCAGGATTTTTATTTGGAAACCAGCACTGACTGGACAGAAGTGGAGCAACCTGGGTATGTGGGTCTGTACTGGCTGTGGCACAGACATGGCCAGCAGTGGTAGAGTGGAGGCAGGAAGGGCAACTCCTTCAAAAAATGGGTAAATAGTCCCAGGTCTTCCGTCAGTGTCTGTCTCGCACTACCCAGAATACAGCAGAATGATACCCACGACTGAAGAAATACCAAGCATTATTCCTGGAGTTCCCTGCAGCCTTTCAGAAAGAAAACCTAGCCCGGGAGGGAGAAGTCACAAGTTAATTTCCCTTATAAAGACAATACAGAACGGATGGGTCTCACGTAGTTTGTACCCAGCTCTGAAGCGCTGTTTGTGCTGATGACTCAGTTTGCTGCAGTGATATTGAGACAATGAGAAAAACCTTCCTAGAATGCAGTTTCTCAGAAGAGGTGGGCTCACCTGAAAATCAGCTGTTGGTTAATAAAATTCATCTGCTGACTCACATCTTTGTGCAGTCTGGGCTGGTTTGCTGTGACCCAGGGAGGTTTTTTGGATCTGAATGCAGAAATCTTTGGCATCCCTGTGCTGCTACTGAATCTTTAAAAACAGTTTCATCAAGAGTAGCTGTTACTGCGAAAAACTCTTCCTGACTTGCAGTATGTTTCATGCAGTCAAGGTCTAGGAGAAAGTTATATAGCAGACAGCAAACCCCACCTACACTTCTCTTTATTTTTTTTTAATTTTTTTTTTTTTTTACAGACAGATGTCAGTGCCTTTGAGTGTATGCTACTTTTCAAAGGGGCTTTGTAAGCTGATAACACATTCTTCCGAGGCTACACAATACTTAGCACTGCTCTAACAATTTTTATCTTCAAAGTGCTCTCCCCTGTGCGAAAGGAAAGTCAGTCTCTTCCCTGAAGAATTTCAAATCTAAAAAGGCAAAAAGGTGTTAGTGGAGAATGGAGCTACGTGAAGCAAGTTCTCAGACAGTAGTTCACTTGCTATAAACAAGTCATTTTTGGTTAAACTGAAACTTGGAAAATGACACCACATTTTTAAGGTTTTTCACCCCCAAATATGTAAGGAAAACATTTTTGGAAATATTGCAGGCTTGTACCTTGCTGTTTGCTAAACCAAAATTTTATATATCAAATCAGTATTTTGCTTGGCAATATAATTAATTTTTTTTCTTCAAAAAACTGTAAATATAAAAAAACTTCATTGAATGAAACAGATAATTCATTTTATATTTCCTGGTTCAGCCACTGAATCACGGAAAATAAAATCAATGCAGGGAAGAGCCTTTAAAAAAGAAAAACATTATAACCCTTCCTGTAAAATGGAGAAACTAAATGGTGGTGGATACCACTGCACTGATTTTTATGGTCGACCTTCTGGCTACCCTTGCCCTTCCCAGCCCCATGTCATGCATCAAAGCCAGCTTTGCTGTACTCATGATTGCTTGAGCACAGCGCTGAGATGCAGCTGCATTCCTTCATCCTGTGCAGACCAGGACCCTCGCAGGAACGTCTCTGCACAGCACCTCTGCCTCTTAGCTCCTCTTTTGTCAAGATCAGCAGACGGGAGAAGGAATACAGGAGCTTCTGGAGCTGGTAAAAAATACTGTGGGATAGCTGCTGCAGATCACTTCTGTTGTATGGTCCCGTTTGGGGTATGGGTAATTCCAAACCCCACAGACCCTGTGCTGGACAGCAGTGAGATGTGAAACCTCAGCCCTCACCACAGGATAGCTCTCAGGTTTGGGCTAAGCAGCCACCAGGTTGAGAGTTTTAGGTATCTGGTTGCCAGATAAAAGCAACTTTCCCTCAAAAATTCTTCTTCGGTATTGGTGGAGACCCAATAACAGCTGTGTTGGTTGGAGGGAGAGTTTGTACTCTGGATAGGATCCTGGTCTTGAGTTATGGTTGAAAACTGCATGAGCTGAGTCCTATAAATGAGTTTGGCAATGGGCAAGGGAATGATGCCTTTGTGAAGGGGATAAAGCATCTTCCTTGATGGAGGAGTGTGCAGAAGGTTCCCTCAGCTGCACTGATTCAGGAACATTCAGTCTTCCTGCTTTGAGGTGGCACCAGTGTTCAGTTTGTGGATCTCAAACTCTTTTCTCTCCTCATTTGTAGCTGAGGCTGCTTGAAGGGACCTTGAAGGAATCTTTTCTCCTAAAGCAAAGATCTGAGCATGGTCCGATCCTTGGAGGAGGGGAGGTTTTGGAAACCTCCCATTCTGCAAAGGACTTGTAGTATGAAATCCATCCCTCACCGGGCTTTGCACACCCTGCTGCAGACAGAGATTGTACAAGGGTGCTGGAGAGTATGGTGAGACTAAAGAGTGGGACTTTCCCCTGCCTCAGAGCACCTTAGCTCTGCACACCGCGATAACAGCTCACACCACAAATTTACAAAAGAAGCAATAAAAGATCACCATGAGCACTCTGAGAAGCCCCAGTATAAGGCCTCAGCCTTAAAATAATTAGTATTGATTTGCTCCAATAACTTAGGCTGCGTGTGATAGTTCCACAAGCTACATCTGCCTAGAGGCTTTGTGCTCAAAATAGCCTCCCTTTCCGCTCTCCTTCAGCTCCCGCTTCCTTCGCTCCTCCAAATCACTGCAGAGTAGCGTTCTGCAGGGAGCTATGGGGAAAATCCCATTATAGACTGTGTGGGAGCTCAAAAGATATTCAAAAAAAGTGAGCCAGGTTAAGTGAGGTTGGAGTATTAGAAGACAAATTGCTGAAAACCAGGCCACACTTCTGTGGTGTTTCGCAGCAAACAACTGAAATCAGCGCCGACAAAATCAGTTCCTTCAAAATTTTGTTTGAGAAGAGCAAACGCCCTGTTGTCTGCAGGTGCTAAAAAGCTGGCTGGAGGTGTTGGTGAATAACTTTTAAAAAGTCCCCATTGCTTACCATAGCTGTGCTAACAGCACAGCAATTCTCTCCGGTCTTATCATTTTGGAATATCTTCCCTGCAGAGGGAGAATGTCTATTTGCATTTTCATGTTAGTGACCAGCACGGTGTGCACAAGAGAAAGTTTAATTATGGTTGGGCTAGGGAGATGAGAGAGCCACAAAGGAAGAAAGGGTTCCCTAACTGACCACCATTTCTCCTCCTCCTCCTCCTCCCCTGGTTTCTCAGAAAACCTCAGGGAAGTTTCTCATGCTTCTCCACAAACAGAACGGGAAGGATTTTAAAGAAAAATTGGGGGAGGTTGGAAGAAAATTAGTTCAATGTGTTCTGCCAGTTGGTCTCCTTATGCAGCCATTACCCTCTACATTGGTTACCTTAAAGCTTTTCTGACGTGTGCAATTACTGGTCCCCAGAGAGACTGAAAAAACACATTTCACAATGTGATGCTGGGGCTGCCCCTGGGCTCCAACTCCTTCCTCTCACAGCTGGGTACTCCTCAACCCCCACATACATTAATACATTCCAGAGTGTCCCATAGCAAAGATTTGGGTAATTTCCCTCCCCCCCCAACCCCCCATTTTTCTATTTGCAAAGCCAAAATAAATAAAATAAATAAAGGCTCAAAGTTTCTAATAGAATGCTATAAATCACTGGGCTGTTATGTAGTAAAATAGTCATGCACTGAAAAACGCATTTATACCACTCTTCTGTTCTTTTGGGAACAGCCCCACTCTCCAAATGGAAGGAAGACTCTTCCTGTAGCTTTCCAGAGAAACCTGCCCCAAAAGGGGAGAGAAATATCCTTCTAGGCAGCTAAGAAGCAGCAAAATTTGGGAGTATGATTTAAAGGAATGAATGTTAGGATAGCAGTACTTACCATGCAAATTAAGCCTTAGATGGGAGGTCACTGGGGATGAAATTGGACCAGCATCAAGATCCAAAACTATGAAATAAAGTAGAAGCCAAGTATGAGATGAACTACTTGGGGTAGACCAGTTTGCTCCCTGCTTTAAAAGAACTTTATTTCTGAGGGAAATTGGTAAGGGATGCAATGACATGAGGAAAAGGAACAATTATCATATTTCTATCGGTGCTGTTGGTGGGAGGGTGATCTGCTGGTTTCAGTGTCATGTGGGACCACATGTGGTTGTGTGTCCCATGCTGTGCACATGTAGATCCACTGCACACACGTTGTACCCTTGGGTCTGGGCCTTCCAGATCTGCAGGCCTGTCCTCAGACTAGATTTAACCTCTACTTTGAACTGAGTAGTTGGGGCATGAGGAGAGGGGGAGCAGATGAACTTCCCCTGCTCAGCCCCTGTCTCGTTCAGAAGGACTCAGTCTTGCTTTGATCACACTTGCAAGATTTGCAGCTGAATGGATGCCAAAAGAGGAGCTGCTTTCTTGAAAGTCTGGCCTCTAATAGCCTGCTCTGCTGAAAACAAGTAGACTTTGACACTTTTGGGTGGGATTCAGCCCACAGATTTAGATGTCCACCTGTCCAAATTCCCATTACAGTCATTGAAGGTCAATGCCATGCATTTGTCTAAATACAGGCATCTAATGTCATTTTAAATGCCCTCTTTTATCCAAAATGTCTCCCTGGGCTGGTAAACATTACCCAAAATCTGTGGAAAACTGCACCCCCAGGGAGCAGTAGCTGGGAACGAGCCAGGACACCCCAGAACCTCTAATGGTACCAGATGCCTCTTTTATGCAAAATATTTTATCTCCTGATCAATATTATGTAGAATCAAGAGCAATGGACTTCTACAGATGATGAGCATTGACTAGATCTCCATTGGCTACAAAAGACATTAAGCATCTAGCTCACAAAACACCTACATTTAAGAGTCAATCTGACCTTTGATCCCACACCTAAGAGCTGATTCCTTCCTCTTGCTGCCTGCAATTCATAACCCAAGTGGAACAGCCCTGAGCTTCGGACTGTGGCCTGTGTCCCAAGCCCCAGTGTATTACAGCAGACTGGCTGGGACGCCTGTTAGGTCTGGCTCCTTTGGGAGCTCTTGGCTGGTTCATGGGGAGACAGTGACAAGGATATGGCCCTGGTGGCTCCAAAGGGACCAGTGGCACAGTGGAGCAGCCTGATGGCTAAAACCCAGGATGGTTCTGGTTGACAAAGCTCTGGAGCAACCCATGCCCAGCTCTCCATATAATCCTTGACCTGGCTTTTCTCTTCTGCTATGGTCTGTTTGCTCTGTGTTCACATTATCCAGCTTTCAGGTGTGGTCATGGTGCTTTCAACTCCCTTGGAACTAAGGTGGTTTTTTTGCTTAATTTTCAGGCTTATATAAATTAAAGAGCTAAGAAAGTGTATATGAATATGACCTCATTTTTCCCTCCTACCTCCCCCCACACACTTCCCCAGTTGACATGTTTGTGCAAATGTTGAAGATGAATAACGTAAATAGACTTCTTTAACAGTGATAGCTTATTAAAATAGCATGGGTGTGTGAATTTCTATCGCTAACCAGGAACCCTGCTGCTTACCAGTGGCAAAGCCATCCATGCATTATTCAGCAGATGAAAAAGGCCATTGTTCCTGTGTTCTGGAATTAATCAGTTCAGTATGAAGATTACCTGTCACCAAAATATCGTGTTTACTCAGTCCATCAAAACAGCCCTCTCTGACAGCAGTTGAGTTTCCTCCATAGGGCCCTTCATGCTAAAATATGCTTGCAAATACAACAGAGACCTGGTGGTGTTCAGGAGAATGCAAGGAACAACCTTTTTAATCTGTCCTGTGTCCTGGAGTTTAAAGCCTGTTGTGGGGGCAAGAAGGAAGAAATGCATGGAACAAGGAGCACCTGTGAGTTATAATTCAATCAATCTGAAATCTATAGTGTTATTGTGACAGATCTAAATCCGACTTTCAGGCTTAAGCTCTTTCCAGCTGCAGCAGAGGTATGTGAGGTCCTTGACTTCATTATTTTGCTTCCATGCCGTTTCTGAGCTTGGGTACTTTTTTTTACTGAAAGTTGCAGCCTTTCTTCCATTTCTCTTCTCTTGGCCCTTGACCTCTTACTCCATTCGCTTCTCTTGCTGCCAAAGTGAGGTATTTAAACATCTGGCCTTGCCTATTTTCACCACTCTGCTGTATCAGATTAAGGAGGCCCAAGGTTGAGCTGTGCTGCGGCACATCTCAAAAGACAATTGTGGACAGGCTGATGGAACTGAGGTCTGTGTGGACAAAACCAAAAACCTCTGTAAAGCAGAAAAGTGGCCTGCTTGGCTTTTTTTATTTTGGCTTCTGAGTGCCCAGGATATTTAAAGTAGGTTTAAATGCTACTTATACATAGTATCCTCCATTATTTTACATATGCACAGTTTTCCCCCAACAAATACATATTAAAATATCCATTAAATGTGGTCCCATACCTTCACATACATGTGCTGTTGCACAGTCTCAATCAAAACCAAGTGATTTCCTGAGTGGTGACAGAGGAGGTGGAGGGAGCTGTCCCTGTTGTGTCTCCAGGTCCTTGCAGAGCCCCGACTGGGCAGAGGCAGATGTGCAGCAGCAAGGTGCTGCCTGCCTCTCTGTCTGCAGAGGCACTGATTTCAGTCTCTCTCCCTTAATTTGCCCAGATGCTGCTTTTAATTAAGCTCCGAAAGTTTCATGGTCTTTGAGACCTCTTCCACTCTGTTAATTTTTGTAGGAGCTGGCAGGCAGTGTGATCACAGCCTTGCTTCTGCTTAAATTCAGGCTGAGGTTTGTGCACAGAGATGACTGTTTCCAAGCAGGGTTAATGCATTCACCTGGCGTGTGAAATATCAGTGATGCTGCGTGTTTCCCAGATGACCTTGACTCTGAGAGTGACTGGCCATATGCTCACTTAAGCTGATCGCAATTTTTTTCCTCTCTTGTTGACTTCAGGGGGTGTCTGATCAAGGCCCTAATCTCCATGTGCCTGTAATCCCAATCAGTAAATGAGCACGCACTTTGCTTTATTTAAAATGCGAGCTCCTCACGAACACCGTTTGTACAGATTCCAGGACGGCGATGTGGGGGCTGGTGTCTCCTTCTGGATCAACTACATCCAATAATAAATACCAAGCCTTGCCACCCTCCCAGAGGGATGCTGTCCCATGGCCAAGGACTTTCACAGTGTGTCACTGTCTCTGACTCACAGCTGTAATTCAACTGTGACAATGGCAAGGAGTGTAATCCAGGGAACAGGTTGGCCTTGTTACAGGAGGAATATGTACCCTCACAGAGAGGCAACTGTCTCCATGTCTATTTGCTCTTAACTAGATAAAATCTGGTTGCTTTGAAAATATGCTTTAAGAATGTTCTGCCATTTCTGAAATTTCCCAAGGAGAAAAACGGACTATTTTAATGGAGAGGGCCCAAAGAAAGATAATCTCTTTAAAAAATATTTGGGGGGAAGCGGGGGGTAAAACTGGATAATGATACTGCTGTCGAATATTCCAATTAGTACTTTTAGAAGAAAACTGTTTTCAGAAGTGCTTCTTTGTTCTTTTGACTAGCTGAGGCCCATTTTGTCAGTCTGAATGCTGGTGTCTCTGCTGCTACTGTATAGATCACGTCCCTGGCCACTTGAATTCCCTGAGCTAGAAACAGCTTCATTCATTGCATGTATGTCAGCTCTGCTCCAGGCTCTGTAATAATAACTCTTTCACTTCAGCTGATGAGATCTAGATATCAATCTTGCTGAGGTCACCAAAGGAAAAAAAAATGAGCTTGGTCACTTCTCCATTGACGATTCAACACAAACCATATATCTCTGCCTAGGGCGCCTCACACTTTCTCCTTACTTTATCCAAATTGCACAAAAAGCACAACTGAGATTTCACTGAGCTTAAAAAAAAAAAATCCCTCTATGCATGACATCATTCATATTTGGTTCCTCCAATATCATAGGGACAAGTGGCAAAAGGGTTCTCATTTTATTAATGCCAACCCTCTCTAATGGAAAGAAGCTGTGAGGCTGACCTAAGCTCTCCTCAAAGGCAAAGCACAAAAACCCTGTACCCAGAGACATTACATAAAGCTAGTAACAGCCTTTTCTCTGGTGCTACTGAGTAGAGAAAAAGGAGCAAATGAATTCAAGTCTGTTTATCCCCATCTGGTTAGATGATGTGTTATTGGCAGGCCTGGCTGAATTTGCTTTGTGTGGCACCTTATACAAGACACCTAAGGCATATGTCTTCCAGATAAAAGCCAAGTCCCCTGATTAAAGGGTCAAAGCAGAGTGCTGACAGTAGGAAGATGAAGCAAGCTGTTACTGAGCTCTGCGGAGGGATGGGAGCAGAGATTTCAGAGCAAGACAGTGAAAAGCTGAGAAAAGACGTATTCCATCCAGGCAGAGATACCAGTGCTGAATGGACTGCACAAGATGCAAAAAATAGTACCTGCTGTTCATTCAAACTGGAGAGAATTCCCCTCCAAGGGCGCAGACGGACAGTGGGGAGTGGTGTGTGAAGGAGACCTGGAAGCAGCAGATGCTGCAGTGCGCCCCTGAAGCAGGTCCCATGCCAGTGGCCTTGGCCACCCCCCTTGCCCTGCCTGTCCCATCATCACCTCCCTCCTCCTCCTTACCCCCCACTCTGGGCTCACTGTGGGGACCTTGGGCTCACCAGCACACAGGATTGGGGCTGCCCCAAGAAAAGGCACTGACCTTTACTAGATGGCTCCAGGTCCCTACTCTGGACCAGCACCAGCACTGGGGAGTAAGAGCAGTTAGTCACCAGCATTTGTCCCTCTTGTCTATATTGCCCGTTCCTTCAGGGTTTTGCCACTCATATCTCCCCTGGGGACATCAAGGCAGCCCTCCTTGCATCCCAGAAGTAGAGAGCTGAACCTTCCCTGCAGGAGAAATTTCCATCCCCCAGCACCAGGCATGCTCTGGCAGCTACAGCTCCATTCCTGCGGACTGGCTTGTGGTGCCCTGTGGAAGAGACTGCTGCACAGGATCCCCGAAGCAAAGATTAATTAATGAGTGTTTGCACAGCACTTTAAAGGTGTGAAGAGCCATATAGATGCTGCTAAGTATCATTGTTAATTATGATTAGGTGTAATATTGTAATATATAAATATTGCATGGTAAATAGCATGAAGAGCATGAGAGAGGATTTCTCAGCAGTCATGGACATTTTGCCTTTATAGCTGGAGACGCATCTACCCATTGGACACACACCTGGTCTGGGAATTTGAAGGGTGCAAGTAGTGAGAGGAGAACAGTCAAAAAGCTATTTTGTGGTAGACTGACTGTGTGGGATTTTTGTAGGGGGTGGGGAGAAGACAGAAGAAAGTGGCATTTTAAAACAAAACATTGGAAAAACTGACTATTGAATGAACATCATTTCTTCAGCCCATTTTAAGGAAACTCAAACCTCACCAGCAGCAATGTTTTTGCCAAGATGTATTTTGTCCAAAGGCAGCTTTCTGCTGCTGAGCACTGAGAGGGGTGACTGCAGCCCAGGGACTGTCCCTGGGGTGATCCAAACAGCCACTTAGAACTTTTCCTTCCATGTTATAGGAGCTTTGGTGGTTGCTGGAGGAGTTTCATCTGCACACATTGGTGTCTGTGCCAAATGTTCAGGGCTCTAGGTGGGTAGGGAGATGCTGCCTGTCCTCAGCTCTGTGGACTTCTCTGTGAGTATCAGCATCTGCGTGTCCACTCTCTGGTCACCCAGAGGGACTAAGGTGGTGTCATGGGTTAGCAAGCATAGTCCCGGAAGTGATGGTCTTGCAAAGAGGTGCTTACAGCTCCTCTATGACCTGACAGAACCTATCAGCTGGCTAGTTTGAATATTGACAATTTTTTAAGCCACTTAAAATTTTGACCACCTCTGTGGTCCACATTTAAGAATGGACAAAGCCCGGGGGAGCTCTGTCTCGTTTCTGGTGCTGGGACAGGTAGCTGCAGGGCCCGTACTGGGCCCGGCGGGCCCAGGCCAGGTCCTGCTCAGGCCAGGCCAGGCCGGGCCATGGCCATCCTGGAGGCGTGCAGCCCTATTCCACCTGCAGCCCCCCAGCCCTGCTATGTGCAGACGGCATGGCCCCCCCTCTCCAGTGCGGCCAAAGAATTCAGCTGAAGCTGCACCGCTGCCCGGCAAAGATCATGTGACCAACAGCGATAAGCGAAATTCCAGCTGCAAGGCCTGGGTGAGATCAACCCTTTTAGTGCTGTGAAGAGCTGAAAACCTGAGGGAGGAGAAAGAGGACATGCTTAAAGCTGAAATTGTGTTGTAAAGCTATGGTGGTGATGGACTATGATATATCGGAGTACCCGTCGTAATTTCATGAAAGCATGGGGGGTGGAACATTCAAACTGTACTTGTGAGCGAAAGCACCTGTGCTGGAATAAGCAAATGCTGAAGCAGCTGTAATTTGATGAGAAGTTTGAACAGGGAGAGATGGAAGTGATGAGAACTCTTGCTCCAAATCAGAAGGAGAAGACCTCAGTTCCTAGAGATGCTCCCAGAGATAGTCCTAGAGATGAAGATGAAGGGGACCCTTTGCTCCCAGGGAAAGGGGAGGGTCTCTGTTCTTAGAGATGAAGATGCTCCCAGAGATGGGTGAAGAGAACTTTTGTTTCTGAACGGCTCAACCTTAAAATTGTACCCCAGTAGCTCAAGATTGGACCCTTGAAAGCAGTTGTGGGAAAAGCTGCAAGTCGTGGGAAGGGACTCCCACATGATGCGAGCAGAGAACCAACCCAGGCGGCTGTCTCATTGTGATAATGTCTCCACAGCATGAGCAAGAGAGACTCCTCTTCCTAAATGAACTGAATAGGGTTATTATGGAAGTGGTAAACAGACTGAACATCTCAAGGGTTGTCTTTTTACATTGTCAGTGGGAGAAGGGAGAAAGGTGGGGGGGAGGAGAAGTGTTCTGAAGGTGTGGTGTGATTTTTTTTTTTCCCCCTCTTTTAGGTCTATTAATAAACTTCTTTATATTCTTTCAAGTTTTGTGCCTGCTTTGCTTTTCTCCTAATTCTTATCTCACAGAAGGTAAATAGTAATGAATATTTTGGACCAAACCACTACAGGTGGACAAAAACTGCCCTCCACATTGCCTCTGTGCTCAGACTGAGCAAAAGGGCTGTAAATCTGAGGGTTAAGCTCTTAAGCCAACACACCTGACAGACTTGCAGTTTTAAGTGAAATTCTGTTAAAGTCAAACACCTGAGTATCCCAGAGCCTGGGGCTCTAATTTCTTGGATTCTCACTTTCCTCACCTGTAATACTGAGGACAATAATTCCCTTTATGAAACAGGAGGAGATGTATGGCCAAAGGGCCTGAAGACAAGGAGAGTTAACTTTTATTAAGTGGATTCTGAAGGCCAGAAGGACCGCTTTGATCGATAGGTCTTGTCCGCATAACCTTCCTCTGCACATTCTTTGTACCAGTCCTTTAGCCTCTATGTTAGCGCTGGTGTCTTGTTATTCTGTGCCTTAACTCACTCCTGAGACCTCCATCTGCCTCTCCCAGTGCCACCCCAGAGAACAGATCTGGTACCTGGTGCCTTTGATACGAGGGTTGCTGTGAGGATGAATTTGCTCATATTTGTTAAAGGCTATAATTTGATGGCTGAGGGGCAGGTATATTAATCAGGGGCATGTGAATGCTATTGAAACTCTAATTTGCCAGAAAGAAAGGAGAAGAAGTGAGTAGAGCAGGGAATTAGCACATGATAAATCTACTTAATATACAGAAAGAGAAACTTATAGGGAGCAAGCTGCTCTGTTTCCTCTCCTTTCTGTCATTCATGCCTTATTAATAATGCTTGTGATGTTAATTTTCATCTCACACAAATGACAAATAAAAAGGCCTGATTTATATTGTTCTTGAAATACAAAGATTCATACACAGCCTTGGAGGGAAACTCTGATCACTCATTCCCCCTGGTAAACATAAATATTCAATAATTAATACTGAATTTTCGGAAGGCTGATCTGTTCTCTTGATCTCTACAGCAACCTGTTGACCCTGTCGTGTTACAGGCAGCATGAGATCGAAAATTGAGCCTCATCTGTATCTGCATGTACCAAGTGAATTCCAGTTGAAAGCTGCTGTATTAACTGGTTTTGACCTGCCACGACCGTGTTACTGTCTTGCTGAAGAAGTAGCACCCTGAGTACACCTTTCCTGCAAAGCTTTGGAAATTGTTATCCTGTACTCGCTCAAGGGAGTCCTTGATATCCCCCATTCCAGCTTGCAGAGAGAGCTCTGCTGCACAACAGATGGCAGGAGAGCCTGGTTTTCCCAGGATGTGCCCACTCTTACCCCAGGAGTCCTTTGAGGTGCACTGCAACCCTCTATCTTAAATTTTCTTCTATACCATGTCAGGGAGACCTGTCTTTCTCCACCCCTCTACAGAGCACCCAGCCTGTGGAGGGAAGGATATGCCTGAAGGAGAAAGAGAGGAAGCAAACGGTTCAGTCCTGCATGGAATTTGGACCTGGCTCCTTCCTTGGTGCTGGTGTATAGAGACCACCAGGAAAGAGAGCAGGGAGTCAGAATTTTTGGCTGGTAACCACTGCTTCTTTCATCTATGAAGACAGCAGTGAGGAAAAGCCTGCCCATAAATTCTCCCAGCTCAGGGCAGCTCATTGCTTCTGTAATTGCAACTTTTTAGACCAGCCTTTAGACAGCACAGGCCACTCTTGACAGCAGGGTACCAGCTCTTCTTCAGGCTGAGTCCACAGAGGACCATCTCTGACAACTCCCCAAGAGCCACCGACACAGAAACCTCACGTGACCCGTTGTGTCATCTCTGAGAAGAGTCTTCAGCACTCATTCTTTTCTAGAGCATCACTGCCAAAACAGCCACACAGGAAGAACATGGAGAAATTGAAGGAAGGAATAACTTCCAAGACATTTTATTTTGTAAATGAGCATTAAACTAAAAAAAAACCAAACACAAAACAACCCAAACCTGTTGTTGCCTGTTCTGAGCTTCCCCTCCCCCTCCCAAAGACACGTGCTCCTGCCCATGTGCTCCGAGCTCCTTTGTTCCAAGCGCGGGCAAAGCCAAATGTAACTCAGACTCTTCAGCAGTGTCTGATTGGCCGGTCACCCCGGGTCCGCCCCCAGTCCGCCCCTTTCCCCTTCTCTGAATAAAAGATGGTCGAGGGGAGGCTCCGCCCTCTCTCTCAGCTCAGCTGCTTTCCTGTGAACATCTCTGGTTATCTGTCTCATTTAAAAGCTTCTAACTGCAGGGAATTGAGTGAGCAGGGAGCTATATTTCTCCCTCTTTGCTTCTGCTGATGGTATTTGCTTTGCAGCTGATACAGATACCGATTTTAGAGCTACTAAAGTGCTAGAACGCCCTTGCTACCTCTCAAGGCTGCTCGAGACTTTCTAAGGCATTGAAATACAAGTGCTAGCCGGTATAAACCTGAAAAGATACCTTCCACACAAACCCACAAAACCCAAACAACTCCAAGAACACCCTCAGCATAACAAATTCCTCTCTGGACTCCCTAGTGGTTTTATCAGAATATCTTCCTCCTTGCTTGACCTCTCACAACATCCCTGAACTATAAATAAGTTTGTGATAGTTATGATACAAGCCAGGCTGCCAAAGCAGGCATGGAAAGTGGATGGAGATGCTATGAATGATCTCTACCGTTTGAAGTGTTACCTTACTGTATTTCTTCCCAGTGACCAAGGCAAGAGAAAGAAGTAAGAAAAAGAGTTGAAAAATGTTTTCTCATTTTGCTCTTTCAAAATCATTCGCTTTTAAAAAAACTGCTTATAAATGTATAGGTGGATTTTTGCCCGTAAATAAATGGCTCTTTTGCACAATAAACATGTAAATTGGACTATGAAGCATTTCAAATACACTGTGTTCCATTTTGGGTATCATAAATATCACAGTGTAATCTCTGCCTCTGTTAGTTTCTGTTTCAAGACATAGGAAGAATCATTCTCACAAAAATGCCTTACTCCCTGGAATGGCTTGTTGTAGGTTACCAATGAGTCCCTTAGGAGTCCATAGGCAGACCCTTTCTTGCTATAAATTGGTGGCACTCTACTGAAGCCAATGGAGATTATATAAATCGAGGGTCTGATTCTGTGTGTGTGTCTCCCACTCCCTTATTCATGGCATGTTTTAATCAGCTGAAGCAGAGAGTTTGCCATATAACCTATTTGAGGAAGGAGAAAAAAATAGCATTAGAGAAGTGATTTTCTTTATCTAGGGCATGGCTTTTCTGTTTGAAGCTTGGTCTTGTGGTGATAGCTGGGAAAAACCTTGTTGGTGAGCATTTGCAGGTCTGTAGTGACTGAGAAGAGCACTATTCTTTTAAATATTCTAAAAAAAATTTCAGGAGTTTCTTGTTTATGAAGTGCACTTCTGCCAGTGGCACCTCTGACCACAGCAACATTACTTGTCTGAGGCTGCACTCTTGAGTTCTGTTTGCTCACCCATTACTGCATCAAAAACAGAGAGATTGAATTTAGCTCCAATAAAATTGCATTAAGTTTCCAATACACATCTTTTATTTCCAATTGGATATGGCATCTCCCTTTGAGAAAGAACCAAGTGCAGTGTTTCCAACAAAAACCTCTGCAGGTCTTATCTGTGACCTTCTCTCCAGAACTTTTAGCAAAGTCCTGTTGGATTAGGTACTTACTTTGTTAGAAAACATACCTTTGAACTGGTATTGATAAATTTTCTGGGTTGACAACACTTGAAAACTTACATTTGCCATGTAACTCATAGGACTGTCTAGAACACTCCAAGATGATATTTTTTTGCGGAGTAAGGAGATGATGTACTGTAGAGTGGGGCATGTTTCTCTATTTCCATAGATATCTATGGAAAAGAGGGAAATTTTGAACACCATCTTGCTTTTGTCTAGACATAAACCAAATGTCTTCATGAGTATTTGCTACTCAGCACTCAATAAGTTTTTCAGACAACAATTGTCAGGTGTTTGCTTTTTAAACTGTTCATTCTGCACATCCGCTACTTCCACTGGGTGACTGGCTCCCATCTGATTAAAAGTATACTCCGAAAATAATAGGACACTGAATTGTGCTTTATTGAATTCTGAATATTATTCAGTCTGGCACAAATTTGGAAACATTCTGGGCATTGTGTTTGGTTTTTTTTGAATGCCCAAAGCCCTAGCTCTACTTGTTTACAAAGAACAAGCAAAGCAATTCCACAAAATACCAGGAATCAAATTCAAGCTGTTTTGTTTATATTCATTTACAAAATCTGTTTCCATTCTCTGAATTGTAACTCTAATAATAGCTAATTAATCTAACTAATAATAGCTCTCATTGTAACTAGAGTTTATCAACATTTTTCAAATGCCAACATTTCAGTGAAACAGATTTTTTTGGGGGGAGGAAGAGGAAATGCTCACTTCATTCCAAAAAATGAAGACTACTCATGAGTCAAATTGTTCAATTTGATTTTAAAAAAGCCCTATTTTCAATTATCATTCCATGCAGCTTGCAAGTTTCTCATCTGAATTAGAAAGTTTTCAAGATATTTCCAAAAGACCCCTAAAAAAGCTGCTGAATGACAATTGCAAATTTCCCTTGTTTCTACTCAGTGAGACTGATGTTTCTGAGTATCTCTATGTAGCACAAGTACTTAATTTCTTTTCCCATCTCTGGTGCTTCAAAGTTTAATTATTATAAATTATGAAATTATCTGGAGCTGCAAGTGTACATAGACACCCTGAGGGCTTTAGAGAAACAATACAGAAGGAACCAGAGCTAAGGGGGACTAAATCAATATGTTCTTGTCATTGCTTAGAAGGTGATACATGTCACATTATTGGCTTCACCTCTTCTCCTGACCTATTTCCCTACCTGATTGCAATCCCTGATATACATACTGTGAATAATCTGTGGCATAGACTTGTCTATAATTTCTCATTCTTACTTGAAACAGAAACCCCAAAAGATTGTGCACTGGCCTCAGTGAAGTGGTGCTTGAGTTAGGGCTGTGCTTACAGCAGAACTGAGCCTGACATTTATGGCTGGGATTGCTGATCTCTAACATTACTGATTACTTAATATCAAATGTTTTGTGTCTGAAATAAGTTTCCTGGTAGTTTGACTTAACAAGTACGGTTTGTACAGCCCACATACTTTTAAAATAATTATTTTCCTCCCACAGCTATTAGTGAAAGCTGTGACATCTTCCCCTTCTTCGCAGTGATATGTCATCTCTGCTTCAGCACCAGATGGTCCAGGAAAATGAGCAGGAGAAATAAGCGTGTCTATTTTCCCCTTCCTTAACATGGCAAGAAAATTAATGTGAAATAAAGAAAGTGTTACCTGTGCTAGGATAAAGCATCTGGATGTGATGGCTCTCTCTGCCAATTTCCTCCTTTGCTTTTCCTCCCTGCCCCCTCCACCAGTGCAGTCATGGCTGGTAACTGGACATTATGGATAGACTGGTCCTTCCCTCAGACCACCCTCCTGGATCTTCAGGCGCAGGAAACACCTCAGACATCTTTTTTTGTCAAGACCTGTTGTACATCATGTACATCATACCTGGCTCATCTCGTGATTAAGGCTCTCTGTTGGGATTAGGAGAACTAATGTTGGTTTCTGACTCTGCCATGGGGACCTCCAATGACCTTAAACGTCGTTCATGCTTTATGTTCCCTCAGTTGTCAAGAGGAGACAGTGACTATTGCTTTTTCTCCTCCATATTTATGGACAGGTCTTGTCTGTGGCTCCTGAGTCAGGCAATCAGAGTAGGGATTCACTCCCATGTCTAGAAAGGTGGGTCTTACTCACACCTGTGAAGTAAAACTCAGAAATGTGAACTGAGTATTATGGAGAAAAATAATATCTATACATGTGTAGAGGCAACTGACACAATAGTTTGGAAGAACATGACAAGGGAATCATAGTCCCACTGCCAGACTCCGAAGCCACAGTGCCAAGCCATCCATGCCTTAGCTTTGACTGGAAACTGAAGATGGCAGTAAGTGCCAGCAAATATACTCTGGTTACTGGATTAATAAGAGAGGATCTTTTATTGACCCTCAGGGCCTTGCCTTGTCTAGCACTTTTGGACAAGTGTTCTCCAGGCTGGTGTCCAAGCTGTCTAAGAGGGATCAAAGCTGTGGTGTCCCCTCTTGTGATGTTCCCTATAATTTACCTTTATTCAGTCTCAGTGTTCAGAGACAAGGGAGAAAGAAAGAGGAATCAAGGATGGCCTTTCCAGTTCTCCTGCAGCCAGATTTCCTCGTACACTGAGGCTGTTTCACACACATCTGTCCTACAAGTCCTTCACAGAATCACAGAAGCACAAAATGGGTGAGGTTGGAAGGGACCACAGTGAGTCATCTGGTCCAACATTCCTGCTCAGTCAGGCTCTTCCTGGAGCACATTGCACAGGATTGTATCCAGACGGTTCTAGAATATCTCCAGTGAAGGAGATTCCACAATCACTCTGGGCAATCTGCTCCAGTGCACAGTCACCTGCACAGTGAAGAAGTTCTTCCTCTTCACTCAGGCTGGAGTAAGAGCAAAGGGAAGGTAATTTGGACCCTAGCACTAGTTAGCATGTAGAGCTTTATCTTCCCTTTTATTTTGTGCTAGAGCTGCCAAACCAGCTTGAAATTCAAACTGTTCTACCACTGCTGCCTTTAACTGCAATGTCAGATCAGCAATCCGTGCAAGGGACAGACCTTTTGCACTGGAGGCATGTTCCCCTGCCCTATTGGAGGATCCAGTCTCACAGTCTAATCTGCTTGCATGGGAGGTAACAGCAGCGTTCATGAGAGTGTGAGCATGAAATTCAGCTGTGAAATGTCTGTCCCCTCGTTTTATTTTGCTGTCTGCTCATCAAAGTGTTTGTTAATCTTCAACTTCCCTTCAACTTCTGCTCCAGTGAATACATGTTTCAGAGTTTCTTAATACATGTTTCTTGTCCTTTTTCTTGAAAGCCCTGTCATTTATCAGATAATAGAAACAGTATGACTGAGATCTACCACAACCCAATAAGGATATAAAATATTCTGGATGAGCATCTTATGAAGAAAAAGGTCTTGAACTTCCTTCAGCAATAGCTTGACAAAAGCAGGAATAAAGGGTACCTTCGCAAAAGCAGAGGTTGGGTCATAAGTATTTTCTGGCCCACATTACAGCTGTTTATCTCTTCTTATAGGCATCCATCAGAAATGGTTTGAGCAGTCACCCATAGTTTTTATTTTTGGCAAAATGCCATGCTTCCATTTTCTTTTCATTACTGGCTTACAATAAATTGCACTCATGTCCCAAAAGCAAAAGTCTCTCCAGTCCATTATCATTCCCCAGGGTCATTCTTTCAAATGTAGTTAAACTTGGATCTCTCTTGCCTCTGAGGCATCTCTCGTTTTTAGACCCTTTTCCATTTAGCCTGACTAAAGTCCTGAAAGGTTAAATGACTTGATCAGGGTCATACAGTGAGTCTGTGGCTGGGCAAGAGAGAGAGACCCTGCACATGACAATAACCAGCCATGCCCCCAAGCCCCAAGCCCTCAAGCAGTATAAAAGGATTTTATAGGCAAACCAGCTCAGAAAATTGCAGACTCTTAAATAGTTGAGTTTATAATGGAAATACTAAGAGAAACCTGACTGTAGCACTGGAATAGTAGTAATGCATTACTTATTCCATTAATGGCTGTGTTCTTAATAGAAACAGGTTCATTACATGGTAAGAAGCAAAGTTTGCATTAAATAGAAACATCATTTGGTGTTTTATTGGTTAAAAGGAGATTAGATTTCCATGATGTTCTTTAGCAAATAGGATGCCTCGGAGGAAATGTATATATTTATATTATAAGCAAGAGGGTTTTATTACAGCATAATGGAAAGAAAATGTATCTCATAATGATGCTTTATATCACACAAGGGATCTGATAACTAAAAGTTTAACTCCTAACCTAGCAGTGAAGTCCAGAAATCTGTATTCATGTATTACTGCAAAACTAACATTTTTCATTTGGAAAGTCTATTGTTCCATGCTGCAGGTGACATTGAGGTTAGACCCTCTCTTCTCAACCAGAAGATCAAATCAAACCTGTCCCTGTGGACTACATGGTGAGGGCAAATTATTACACTGAAATCTCAGCATCAGCAGAAACATAATCATCTCCAATCAGCAAATATATGGCACACCCTTGTTTCACTTCTCCCTGGATCCTTAATGGTATAAATATCAGCAATGCTAATTACCCACCAATGATTTCATTGCTCTCTTTCAGACACCTGTGGCTGTGAAAGTGTGCTTGTTCTAAGCTTCAGGACTGTGGGTGATGGGCTGAAATTCAGCCGTGCGAGATCCACCTTTCCATTTACCCCACTGTTGCAGAGGGGCCGATCCCTGGTATCCCAAAATCACCACAGAAACTTTTGTTAGCAGACCAGAAATTTGTGTTAGACCAGAACCACATCAGCTCAAATAGGAGAACATCCTGATGAAGGACAGGGTGGACTAAGGCACCATGCAGACTGCCCTGACTTACACCTTGAACCATCCTCTGAATGCTCTGATGCATACTCCCCAAGGATTGCCCTGGGTTCAGGCTGATGGATTTAAAAACTAAGTCTTTAAAACATGGTGTGCTGATACGAGTGTGGGGGATGTGTGGTTTGACTTAGAAGCAAGCACCTCAATGCCCCAGTGTGTATTTCCAGTTCAAGCACAGAAGAAACATGGCAAGTGAGCACTTTGTCAGGGGGAGATGAGATTTTACTGAGCACCCCAAAGTGGATGGGTTGTTTCAAACACTTCCTCAGTATGTAGCCTCTCTGAGACAATGTCCCTAGAGCAGATGTTGCCATTCATGGATCTATGGCTTGAAAAGAAACCCATCACTTTTCTATCTGCCAGGAGTCAAATCCATCAAGTCAGTCAAGAGTTAATTGAAAGGCTCCCATTAACTTCAATGGGGCCAGACTTTGCTCCTAAATAATTCTGAGGAGTTCAATTAATGTTAATGGACACCTAATGCCGGTAACTAACAATCTCCCTTTAACAACCTAATTATTTCTTGACAGATGTTGGACTAGTAAATAATCTAGTGGTCTTTGGTGGTAGCTGTTAGACAGCTTTGGAAAAATGCCTCTCAAGGCAAAGTAAAAATGGTTTTCCACCAACCACCCTGCAGATGGTCAGATTTTACAACTTGGCTGTGTTTTGATGACCTTTTTTTTTTTTTTACTATGGCTGAAATATGTATGATAGAAAGGAAATACTGTAAATGTAGCTTGGTTGACTTTACTGTTCTGCCAGAGCACAGGATTATAGTTCCTAAGTGCTTACTGGCAAGTATGACCTGATCATTTGTAGTGTAAATTTCTGTAAAATAAAATACCTGTTTCTAAACATCTGTGAAATGGGGTTGAGGACTGCTGTGTCTGACTATGAGCTTTACCCAGGGAGCAGCAACAGCTCTAACCACCCTTTCACCACGTGCTGCATGTAAGGATGCAGTTGTTCAGAGATACAGCAGGTCAGGGTTTCCAGATGGGTGCTAGGGATGAGGTGGGAAGGAAGACCATTTTAGAGCTCTCCCAAAACTTTTATTACTTAACATGACAAGCACTCTTGCTTTCAAATAGACAAACACAAAAAAGATACTGGCAGAAGAGTAAAAACTGGAGGGACCTGTGGAAATTACTTCATCCACTGCCCTCTAAGGCCTGAGTTCCTGTTGTGTTGTCCTTTATGCTGCAAACAAGGGTTCCCAAAAGATAGCTGACATTTGTCACGCAGGATGTAATCCAGCTGGTCTGTAGGTAATGATGATAGAGATAGGAGCATGGAATAAATCAATGACAGCTTCAGGAAACACTGCAGCACTTTTAGATGAAAAACGACACATTTCTGAAGAATTTGTGGAATATCTAAATTTCTGTTGAAAACTCAAAACTCTTCTGTAAGTGAGGATAGGGAGGCATAATTAGAGTTGAAAATTAATGTGATTCCCCTCATTTTAAATAAAGAGCCATTGAGTTTGCCCCTGTAGCTCACTCAAGCTGTGAGATCAGTGCAGCATTCAGCCTCCCTTTGCATCTGCCTGCCTTTCATGTGCAACCTGTATGAAAACCTCCTTCATTCACAGAAGCCTTTTTCACCAGACTCAGAGGCCAGATCTAGAAAAGACTGTTTCTGTAACCATGTCCACCTCCTGCCTGGCAGCCTGCCTGGTGCTGCCTGGCACCAGCTTTGCCTCCTAGGCAAACAGCAAAGCTCTCAATACTTATTGTTTTTATAGGAATGAGACATAACAATGATATTTATATAGTCCAGCATGTGTCTGATTCAGATTAAACTGTGTGAGGACCATTTTTAAGGATTTAGTTTCCTTTTGGATGGTACTGAAAGTCTTCTCAGTGTGTTTAATGGTGCTAGACCTGGACAGGAAAAAGATAAATTTGATACATCTGTGAATTCTGTGTGTTCAAGAGCCTGCTGGGGAAATGCCAAATAATTTCCCAACACAGTCCTACCTGCAGATAAATATTAGGGTGTTTGTTACAGAGTGTGCTTGAAGGCACCAATCCCGTATTTCAGGGAATTTGCCTGGCCTGGGTGTTGGCATGATGGTCAGAGCAGAGACAGAGGTGGGCACTGAAGGTGCCAAAAATGGCTTCTTTTACAGCCAATGTAGAAATGAGTGTGATTATCTGACCCTAGATGTCATAGGTTAGCAAGCATAGTCCCGGAAGGGACGTCCTTGCTAAGGGGTGCTTACAGTTTCCTCTGGGAACTGATAGAACCTATCAGCTGGCCAGTTTGAATATGGACAATTCTCTAAGCCACTTAAAGTTGTGATCACCTCTGTTATCCACATTTAAGAATAGGCAAACTCCCCCTCCAAGCTCTCTCTCGTTTCCGGCGCTGGGACAGGTGGCTGCAGGGCCCGAGCAGGGCCCAGCGGGCCACGGCCATCCTGGAGCCGACGGACCTGTTCCAGCCGTGGAACCCCCCCACTGCCTTGCCGTGGGCAGCCGGAGCAGCTCGGCTCTCCCCCCTCTCCACTGCGATAAGAAAGATTCAACATTCCAGCTGCAAAGCTGCAAGGCCGAGGTGAGATTAACCCTTTTAATGCTGTGAAGAGCTGAAAACCTGAGGGAAGAGAGAGAGGAGATGCTTAAAGCTGAAATTCTGTTGTGAAGCTATGATATATCAGAGTATCCTGTTGTAATTTCATGAAGATATGGGGGGTGGAGTGTTCAACTCGTGAGCAAAAGCACCTGCGCCGAGATAGGCAGATGCTGACGCAGCTGTAATTTCATGAGACGTTTGGACAGGGAGAGATGAACCAGATGAGGACTTTTGCTCCAAACGGGAAAGGAGAAAACCTCAGTTCCTAGAGATGCTCCCAGAGATAGTCCTAACGATGAAGATGATGAAGACCCTTTGCTCCCAGGGAAGGAGAAGGGCCTCTGTTTTTGTTTCTGAACGGCTCAACCTTAAAATTGTACCCCAAAAAACTTCAAGAGTGGACCCTCGAAAGCAGTTGCGAGAAAAGCTGCAAGTCGGGGGAAAGGACTCACACGCAGGCAGAGAGACTCCTCTTCCTAAATGGACTGAACAATATTTGGAAGTGGGCGGCTGTCTTGTTGTGATAATGTTTTCATAGCATGAGCAAGAAGAGACTTCTCTTTCTAAATGGACTAAACAAGGTTATTATGGAAGTGGTAAACAGACTGAACATCTTAAGGGTCGTCTTTTCACATTGTCAGTGGGAGAAGGGAGGAAGGTGGGGGGAGGAGGAGAGTTCTGAAGGTGGTATAATTTTTTTTTTCCTTCTTTTAGGTCTGTTAATAAACTTCTTTATATTCTTTCAAGTTTAGTGCCTGCTTTGCATTTCTCCTAATTCTTATCTCACAGCAGATAAACAGTAATGAGTATTTTGGACCAAACCACTACACTAGAGCTGCGTGGTTTAGGATGAGGTGAACTGCACAACACAAATGTCTGCTTCTCTGCATGGATACAGAGTCAGTTGTACAGGTGGTTCAGCTCCAGTGGAGACATTCACAGTGCCAGTGCAAGCACTGGGTCAGCTGAATCTCTTCCACCAGGCTTTGGACACGGATCTCTCAGATGGTTGTGAAGTGATGACTGGAGCAAACAGTGTTAGCCCAGGCCAAAGATGAAGTAAATCATCACTATGATGTAAAAAGATGATGTAAAAGATGATGATTTGTTGCTCACTTCCTTGAGAACTGTGATCACATACTGATCTGATTCCTGTGAGTTAACTCTTTCATTTGTTGACTTCTGTTCTTCAGTAACTAATAATGTGCTACTTTTGCTTCCTGTATTTCGAGGCAACATCAAGTGTGACTTATCTCAGTGTAAGGCATTGCTGGGACCTGTGTGAATGAGGAATTTTGGATGGGATTGTTTAAGATGCAGAGAAGCAAAAAACATGGTGACTAAAGATATAATGCTTACATCTGTGCTTATAAATAAAATAGGCCAGGGCCTGTGCTCTGGTGCTAGAGCCACTGGCATCTCACAGCTCATGTCCATGCATCTGAACTCTCTTACACTCATAATTAGACTAAGAAGTGCCCCAGACTAGACTGAATGATCTACAGGCCTTGGTTTTTGTTGGTTTTTTTTTGGAGATCAGGGGTGGATGTTGATCATAGGATTTACATGTAGGCATAAAGCAAACATGGAGATGTGATCTGTGAAAGTCAGGAGGAGGTAGTGGGAGGCAGGAAGGCTGTACCTCTCTTGTCGAACAGGGGAGGCTCTGTGCCATTGGTGGCAGAGGAGGGACAGGAGGCCTTTGAGGTTTTAGGCATGCTGTTATCTGATTGTCCAGGCTTACGACCTGGGTGAACCTGCCACTGCTTTATCCAGGCTTTTCTTAGTAGTCATGAGCACTGGAGACTCTTCCAGGCGACAATTTTGTTGTTCTGCAAGAATGCAGGACTTCATGGAGCTGAAATATTGTGCCAGTGTACCTCTGTGAAGCTTCACATCTGGCCACTGGCTGATAGTTTGAAAAACATAATTTTATGGTCATGTTTATTGCTCTGTGTGGTTGTAAATGAGGATTAGTCTATTTCCAAAGTAAGAACAACACTTAAGATGATAAGCAGACATCAGAGAAGAGTATGGGGGCACCTGGAACTTGTCAGCGCTGAAAAAAGTAAGGAGAGATTGTTTGAAGAAGTGAGATTTAAAGACAGATTTGGATGTGTGAAGATAGAGGCCCAGATTCTCAACTGTTCCCAGCTGCTCTCGAAATACAACACAGCAATAAAATTAGGATTTGAAGCTCTGGGTGGCACAGAACTGGCAGATCCCTGGGGGTTTTTTGTACCATTCATTTCAGGAATTAAAATTAGGAAATCCTGCTTGTTGGAACTTTTTCTTAGGATCACATGTGTAAGTCAGAGAAACTCTACTTTTGATGGATTTGAGTTGTAGATTGAGTAACTCAAAGTCATTTATAATCTCCTTTGGTCATCCACTAGAAGTATTTCAATGAATACCAGAAGAATGTGGCCCAGGGAACATCCTCTCAAAGAAGGTTGGATTCTGGAGCAAAACAAAAACAAGAATGGGAAAATGTAGCAATAGAACCAAGAAGACAAAAATAATTATGGAATAGTGTGTGAAAGGGAAAGATGAGGTCAGAGACATTACAGGAAGAACAAACTGTATTTTCCCTGTCCTCTTGAAGCATCTGCTAGCTAACACATTCTCTCTCTCCTTTTCTCACTTTCATTTTCTGCACAACTCAAAGATGAAACTGCTCATGGCTTTATTTTTGGCTTTTCAATATCTGTGTCCATATGAATTTTGCTCATCTGTATATCTCAAATAAATGAGATATGAAATGTAATTAAGCAAGTAAATTAAATTAGCATGATTTGTCCTGTCCTTGTTCCTTGCCTCAAGTCCATCTCTTACATGTTTCCATGATTTATCATTTCTGTGGGGAAGGAGATTGGAGGCCTAAAAAGAATGATGTATTGAAATTAGCATGGTGCTGATGGGGTCCTTGATTTAGTCTCGTTGTACATTAACAACATTAAAAGGTCAAGATCCATCCCCTCACACCCTTTGAGCAGTGACTGTTGCTGAGCTGTACTTACTTATGAAGGGAAGCAAATGAGGAAAGATGAAGGTACACGGTGTATCTACTCATGCTGCCACAACAGAAGCTCTCACAGTTCATCCCTGTGCTGTAACCATCAGGTGAATAATCAGGTTGAGTGTGTAAAGCAGAGGAATGCTGACCTGTGTCAAGAGACCCTGTGGGTTTTGAAGTGAGGAAAAGGAGCCTTGTGTAAATTTTGCATTTTCATCTCACTCTAAGTAGCTTGGGTGGAAATTTTCCCTTTCATTTTCCCCCCGTACTTGGAGCTGGTGAGATGATTGCTTTGTATTTTGTATTTTCCTTTCTTTTAGTGTTTGTTTTCTTTGTGGAAATGCATATTGCAAATGTCAAGAGCCTCCTGTTCCCATATCTATTTCATCTCGACATCATGCACTTCTTTGGGCTGACAGATGACTTGTCTCAGTGCTGCAACACTGCAGCACTATGAAAACATGAACCCATAGACCAGATCTGCTTTCTAGGCTTCTTAAAAGTGACACTGGGCCTCTGGTTCATGGCCCCTTGTGCCTATCCCCAACAGCACTGTCTCCTCTTTTATTATTGGGGTTTACAATGCACCATGGGGAAATTATGGTGAAGAGAGGCTCTACCAGCCTAGGACAGCAGCCAGTGGCCATCACCAGGGGATAGCTGAAGAGCCCTGTGGCAGCCAGAAGATGACTTTTCTCCTACCATGTTTACACCTGTTTCCTTGGTTAGACATTGCCAAGTGCCCTGACAGGTTTGTCTTTCCGTTCTGCTGCACTCAATTCCAAAATCTGTGCCTTAATTAAGTCTATGGCACATCTGGATAGTCTGAGGTCTGTTTAAATGGCTTTTCCCTTTTCTGCATCCTTCCAAGCTCTCAGCCTTGGTCAAGATGCCATCATTTCCTTGGTGCAGCATGGCTGGATTACACATGGTGCCAAGTACCAGTCTCCTGCCGAATTTTGAATTTATCCTGTGAGCTATGTGATATCTGTTAAAAGTTGTGCAGTACTTGCCAACCTGCTACTGTTAAGGGAATAGTGTTACCTCAACCTAGACTGTCCAAAGGAGGAATGGAGGAGCTGTTCTGGTTCTCCACCTCCTCCTCCTCCCAGAGCTGGTTTTTATCTTTTACACCCCCATTTTCCTGTTCTTTGGGGCTTGTTTTCTTCATTCCAGATGCTTTGGAAGAGACCACATGAGCACCAATGTGAGTGGCTTGATCTTGCAGAGGGAGGTGTAACATCTTCTGGGGTTTTTCTCCTACTTCTTCCCCTGAGCATTAGGGACAATTATTTCAATGATCTAGCTTGCCTCGGGCTTATGAGATGTAATTTTCCCTTTCATCCTGCCTGCTCTCAGTGCTCCTGGCCCTGGGGCAGAGAGAGGCTTGAGGGTGCTGGAGAAGAGGACTGTTTGCTTGGCTCTAGCCACTTCTGGTAGTGGTAACTCAAAGCACTGCTGCCTTTGACAAGCTCATTAACCACTTTGCATATTGGCTCATACCTCCTCCTGAAGAACTTCCCTCTAGGGCTCTCACTGTGCATTAGCTGGAGTGCTGCTTTTGTGATGGAAATAAAGTGGCTCAGACAGAAACATGAAGTGTCCTCCTGGGGAATGCTTTAAACAAGATACAAAACCCCAGTTGTGGTCGAGATGTGGTTCCCCTTTTGTCTGACACCAGAGGGGGACAGGAGGAATGGGATAATGGCCACCATGAACACAGCCCAGGCAGTGGAGAGGGATTGACTTGCATGATTAAAGATGCACTTGGTCAAGTTGTTTGTTAAGATATGGGCAATGCCAGAACAGAGAGAAGACTCTTCCCAGCATTATGAGCACAGTGTTATGGGGGAAACATGAGCAGGATCATTCAATACTCTGTGCAGGCAACCCCATCCTCTCCTTCATCATCCTGCCAACAGCAATGAAACCCCAGAGAACTTACCCTGGGATCTCTTGGTCGGTGCTTGTGGTCTTTGCCCACATGGTACATGTATAACTGTGGTTCAATGATGACACAGAATGCAGGGCTCTTCTCTTAGAAACGCAGCCAGCAAAACTCCTTCTCAGAGGAAATTAGGACCAAGTGCCACAGTATTGGCTCCCTCAAAGCTCTGGGAGGCACTGGTGCAAGTCACTCTCTCTGCAGTGCGTTCACTGGGCACAACAGCAGCAAGAAGAACCAGTCAAGTCCCCTGACAGTGAGGTTTTCCCACCTTGCCAAGGACACAACAGTCCATTCTCTTCTCATCCCAGCTGCCTGTCACAAAGACTATTCACTGAGGTGGGACTGTTGTGTTACCCCATACCAGAAGGATCTGCAGGTTGGCTTTCCACCCCAAAGGAGCATAGCAGACCTTTTGTGCTATGCTTCCACCTCCATAGCGGTTTCTCTCCTTCAACTAAATACAACAGGACTGCCTGGCTTTACGCACATGAAGTAATGAGCAGAGTAGAACTTTAGGAACACAGAGTCAAAATCTTGTCTGGATCCTTGGATGTGTCCCTGTGAGCATAAAGGATCCAGACAAGATCCATATCCGGAGGGTATTAATTTACACTGCTACCAGGGAAGCCCCTACAATCCCCTGTCCAAGGACTATGCCTTGCATGAGTTGGTGCTAATGGCTGGGTGGGTTCTGGTCTCTGAGTCAATCCCAGTACAGACCTGAAAACGGCCTCAATTCTGCACCAAACCAGAACCACCGGACTGAAAATTTATAATACTGGGATAGGCTGAATGCAGGAGAGACAGGACTCACCACAGAGATCTTTTATAAGAGAACACAGTGTGCACAAACCTGGCCCAGGGCACTTTGGCTCCCAGTGGCCTGAGCAGGTTTGATAGTACACGTAATCTGGCCCAGACACTTTACTGGAAAAAGTTGTGTCAGAGCAGCAAACTCCAGCTCAGCTTGCTTTGTGAGATGTGGATGCCTTTAAACCATGTGCTTTACAGGTCTCTCATCTCTGCATATCTCTGCTCATGGTATATGAGAGGACTGGGTTCACTCTTGAGCCTTCATTAATTGCATATAGCACCACTGTTAAGGGAGTCGTAGATTTTGGTTTCTGGGGAGAAGCTGTGCCTTGCTTTTCACCTTCACACCGCATCAATTTATCCCAATGTTCTCCTGATATCCCCCCCCTACTCCGCCTCGTTAAAATTGTTGCACAATAATTGTAAATTTTACAGCGCTCAAATTAGATTATTTCCCTTGACACAGAAACAAACAGACTGCTAGGAAATGACCATTTCAGATTACTGGAAGAGTCACACAATGCTGCCGAGCCCAGGCCAATTGCTGTTCTCGGTTGCACATGTGCAATCCCAGGGATATCATTTAGGGCTGTGCACATGAAAAGAGAGCGTACATCGTGCCCCAACACGCATAAATAGCCACGGACCCCATCCTGTGTACTGCTGTCATCAAGTCCAGACCGCTGTGCTCATAAACCAAACACAGTAAATTTAATTAAAGGATGATCCCACAATGCTAATCAGATACATGTGCAGATTCCAACCATGGGATCAGGCCCAGAGCTCTTGAGGGCTGAGCCCCATCCGCTGCTGTGGACTTATTTAATGATTTGGGGGCTGATGAACCACAGGATTGGGCTTTGGGTTGTTTTGCTGATGAACCAAAGCACATGCCAAGAAATGCACCCAGAGGTTTTTGCTTCCTTCTCCATGATGTCCCTGTGGCTGGCAGCAGCAAACAAGCAGAGCTCCCTCCACCATGCAGGCAGGCAGGTTGCCCAGACCAGTGCCAGGAACAGGCTGCTTTGATCCAGCACCAGGCTATGCCCGCTGTGAATTCAGCTCAGCCCAGCTCTGGATCCACCAGGCCACACAGCAGTGAGGCTCTGTTCAGCTTCCAGCAGCTGCCAACACTTCAAAAGGAGTATCATCCTGGCATTAAACCTGCTAGATGCTGTACAGGGACATCACTGTTGTGGCTATGCTGTACCCTGAAGCCTGTAGGCACTTGGGTCTTGGCTCAGAAATTATGAAAATAAGAGCAAGCGGAGAAATTTTACCATTGTTGGTAGTTGAGCATCATCCTTACAGCAACTGTGGCAGCAGGAAGGCATCATTTGCTTGCGTGTGGAGACCACAGGATCATTTGCATGGGTTAGAAGGTGTAGGAGATGCTTGCATGGCTTTTATCTGTGCTGGGTTTGGGCTACAACCTCTGAGGTGAGAGCCTCAGCTGAAGCCCACGCTTCTCCTCTTATCCTGGTGATCTGCTCTTTGGTGGAGGAGGAAAGGAGTTCAGTCTGCTTTATTCAGCACCTTTCCTCCTTTGACAGGAGAATGAAGGGCCCTGCTCTGAGTCTCTGTTGTGCAAACAGGAGTGGGAAACCCCATTTTCCACGAGCTGTTCACCGCAATGCTGCTGTCGGCTGCTGCGAGGAGGAATCCAAGCTAATGATAGCAGTTATTCCAACAATGTTAATGATTTGTAGAAAGATGAATTAAGCAAAGAGAGAGAGCTGCACAAGTCTATTATTACCCTGTGCCTAACTCTATTAAAAAGAGCTGAGCTGTTCATCCATTTATGAGCCATTGACAGGGAGGCATATATCTCCATGAAAAAGGTCAGATTGCTCCAAAATGGTCATGGGCACATTTCTTTTCAAGGAGGAACTCTCTGTGACAGAAAGTCTGTGTTTAGCAGAGGGTTTGCAGATGCAAGGCTGTCTGAAAGACTTCTTTCCTGCTGTGTGCACAAGGACTTACCTTCAGCTTTTGAGGTGCTGATCAAGGGGACAAGAAACAAAATTCTGCCTTGACCACCTGCTTGCGCCTTGCAAATGGCAAAGGCCACAGCCCTGTGGCAAAGGAAAACTCTTCATTTCTGGGGCTGGGACAGGGGCAGGTCAGCCTTGAGGAAAGTTTAATGTTTTGGATGGGTGTCATTCCTCTGCCCCACTCCAGTCTAACCCATGGGGCTTTCCCTGACTATCTGTCATGGAGTATTTTACAAAGCTGTCATTGTGGTATTGAAGTGCCACTTGTTTAGTGCAGTTGGGATGAGACAGAGCTGAAGTTCACTATTGATCTGCAGAAGAAAAATAGCCTCAGCAGCAGGGGGGATGCTATTGCTGGCAGAAGCACAGGCTGCCTGGGAGGAGGTGGGGATGCTGGGAACCTGGCTCCTCACCGCTGTGGGTACACACACATCAGAGAGGACCTGGGCAAAGGGCAGGACAGATTTGAAAGAGGAATTACTGAGCTCTAAGTCTGTTTTTGTGTAGCTCTTGGTAGCACTGAGAGCAGATTAGCCATCACCACCTCAGTATGGATGCACCAGGGTCTGTAAGTCCTGCCATGCCATTCTCCCTCAGCCATCAAGCCTTTCTGGTGGTGGCAAAGTCTACTGTTGTTCAATTCACAATGGAAGTCAAGTGACAATGGCTCTTAACTAATAGTGAGGTACACAAGACTCAGCTGGAAATGATGACCTAGAAATAAAGCCTCGTATTTCCTCCTGTCTAACAGCCTGATGTCTGGTGCTGTTCTCTTCCTCTGAGCAGTTTAACAATGAAGGCAAAACCCAGCCAAGCTGCAGGTTCAGCTGGTTCACCTGTTGGAAGCTGTAAAACTCCTGCAAAGTGTGATGTCCTTCGCAGGGTCTACTCCTGTCTCTTCCCTGCCAACTGCAAAGAGGTTCAGGAGTGAATATGTGTATGCCTGGAATTTTTGTCATGTCTTGGTTTCAGCATGTTGTGTCATTTCTGTTATGTCGGGCCATGGTGTATCATCCCTTGTGGCATGATATTATTTGCTGACATCTAAGGAAATAAGATGGAAGCAGGGTTTCAGCTGTCAGTGCTGCTTAATATTTGCACTGTGGTCATGTCTAGACAGCTAAAGTGAGACAAGGCTCTGCAGTGATGGCAGCACAGTAAAAACAAGGTAAGAAGTAGACCATTGCCTGATGTGCTTTAAGCTGAACATGAAAGGAAGGCATTGGAGGAGAGAAATATCATGTCTGTGTTTTGCATGGCAGCCACAGAGAAAATATGTCACTGATCAAGAGCACAGAAGCCCTCAGCAGGTGAGTGCAATGGACCCAGCTCTGCCTGATCCCACTTCCACACTTTGTTAGATCTGTCCATCCTTGTCTGCCATTAAAAACAGAGGCTGTACGAAAAAGGAAATCCAACACCGCACTTTACCCTCCAAACCTTTAAGGGCAGTCTGCTGTCTGGACAAGGAGCACAGTCCTGAATATTTCCTGATATTTCCTCTTATTGATAATGATGTGCAACACAAGATAAGCCCCTGCTGAAGATCAAGTGTTTTTTGGGACATGCAATCCAATTTGCCCACCTCCTGCTGCCATCCAGAGCCACGCCATTGCAGCTACTTCATGCAGGACAGGAAAGATGCTTGTGAAGCTCCTTTCAAGGGACATTGCTTCCAAACCAAACCCAGCATGTAGGTTATGGAAGGTCGTTCCCTGAGACCAGTGATGGGTGAACAGGTTTGTGTAAAATAAAAGATAGCCCCAAGTGTCTGGGGATGTTCTGACCTTTTTCTCCAGGCTTGGAAAAGCTCTATTCAAAAGTTTGCACACAAATTCTGTTGTTAGCCAATGTTTTTGTAGGGTTTTTCTGGATGGGTGGGAAGGACATATCTCTCCATTGTGTTGGCTCCATCGTGTTCACTTAATAGGCTTGAAATAGTCCTGTTAAAACCCAGCACAGCTGTGGGGAAGAGCCTAGGTTATATCCTCTAACTCCAGATCTTATCGTGGCTTTTCAGCCCTCATCAATTACTGCAATTCAGACGAATGTCTTTTTTACTAATTCAAACCAAATGACCTAGAAGACATTCAATTGACATCCTAAATAACACGTCGTCTGTCCATTATTCAGGCAGAGTGTGGCTGTAGCTCCCCAAAATCGATGTCCCTCTGCCCCAGTGCTGTTAAAGGACTCAATTCTACCTCCACACATTTCCAAGTCTCCTTACTAAAATCACTGTGATAGATCTCTGGAGACAACAGTGAAGGTTGTGTTAACAAAGATAAAAGGGTTTAAGCAGAGATGCTTGGTGCTTTTGGTATCCAGCCCTATTTCCCCTAGTTCTGTGAGCAGAAGTTCACAAAGCAGTTAAACAAAACAAAGCAACAGGTTAAGCAAAGCAACAGGTTCCCAGTTTGAGTAAAGAGTTTGCTGTGGCCTGAAAAATCCTTTGTAAAAAAAACCAACTGGAACTGAAAACTCCTTGGACAAGTTGAAGTCCTTAAGGAAGAAAATGAGGACTGCAAGCAATATAGTGGATAGTAGGGCCACTATTTTCTTTCAGAAAAGATTATAGATAAGAACCAAAAGGCACCAAGCAAATTGATTTCTGTAGCAATTAAACGGACTCACTTTGAGAAGTTTGTTACAACCTCAGAAAAGAGGAGATAAATGCTTGGAAAAGCTACAGAAGATGTAATAGAGCATTGTGCACCACAGCCAAGCAATTTGGTCGTCTCCTTTGAGTTTCATAGGCTGAGGAGATGATGTAGCTGAATGTGTGGCAGAGCTGGAGGGGCTAATTGAATGTTGTTTGATTAGCAACCTCCTGAGGGATCTGCTGTGAGACAGATGGAATTTCATCATTACAAGTGCCATAAACCATCGCTGATTGCTGGTGGAGAAGATCTTCACCTGGCCCAGAACAGCGCTGTCAGCAGCAGCAATGGAAGAAAATGAAAGGCTGAAAAGACGAGTATTTATAAATACCCGAATCAACTGAGCTGACCAACCATAAAATGGAAAAACTCAATGAAAGAGCAGCTTGTTTTGTAGGAAAAATTTGCATATGAGCTAGCTCAGAGTCATTTATGCCTCAAGATGGGATGTGCAGACAAAAAAAGCAATGGCAGCTTTCAAAAACAGCCTCTGAAATCCACTATTTCATCCAGAGGTAAAGGAAGGCAGCAGAGGGAGGGTTTTATTTTGAGGAGGCAGAAGATGCAAGAAATATCTGCTTTCTAAAAGGCAATGATGGACTTTATGGTGTAAAAGTAGAGTTGAACTGCCTGTCAGTTTCCACAGAAGCACATCCAACACCCATCAATGAATTTATACCCCAAATGGCAAAAGAGGACTGAACCTACTGCTGAGTGCCACACTGATATGTGGGCTTGCTTTGGAGGACTCCTTCTGGTGACAGACTCATGGTTTGTTTCTCCAAAACTCAAATGCAGAGATAAAATATGGATTTGTCCTAAATACCTAGGCCAAACCCAAAACCTGTCAGACAGATATTGTTTGCAAGAATTAAAAGGGAAATGTCAAATAGAGCCTGCAGATAACACTATTTCTCTGTGAAAATACATGCAGGTGCAAATAAAGGGTTAGGACATCTAGAAGGGAGAATAACAGGGATTTATGGAGAGGATGGGCTCATGCCAAAATAGCTGCTGGTAGGGTTAGCTCCCCATGCCCTTGGAGGGAGGATTGAGGAGGGGTGGTGAAGGAGGGCATCATTCACAGCTGTTCTTATCTGCCTCCATTGCACTTTGTGTTTGTATCAGGAAAAAAAAAGTTTCCTCCGCAGCAACTGAGCATGAAGCCACATGGGATCAAGTCTCTGGAGGAAACAAGCATCCCATCCCTCGGACATGGGCTGTCAGGGCAGGGCAAGGGGGTGGAAAGCTTAGTGGAGTGGGTGCACAGCAGCAATCTCTGCAGACAGTGATAGATGAACACAGTGAGGATCTGATTACCAGGAGAACAAAACAGGCAATGAGAAGCCTCAGAGAGCATCAAAGAGCAGAAGAAACTTCACTGAAAGGGAGCCTGTATTTTACAGCAAGAATAGGTGGTGGCCTCAAGTGCAAGAGAAGTTATCTCAGTAACTGGGGGCAGCATGACTTCATAACCAAGTGTCTGTTCTCTTGTAAAACCAGAAGTGTTGTAAGGTCTAAATGGTAGTACCTGCAGTACCTGGAGGGCAGGGAGAGGATTTACCTTATAGTGTTCACTTGTGGCCTTTAAATAGGCCAGCCACCTCAGAGGCAACTAACTTGTGAAACACAGTTGAAAAAATGATTATGATAGTTGCTCTCAAATATTTAAATTCCTTTAGAGTCATCACATGAAAACCTGAGGTGATTTGGTACCAGTGGGAAAAGTCAGAGAGGATCATGAGAAATATAGAAAGCCATGAGGTCATGGCAAGTGCTTTCCATTTGGACCATCTTAAAGATCATCAGTGCCACATCCTGTGACATTTTGGTACATAATGTGAAGGCAACTGGAGGGTGGACAGATGGCTTCATCTTCAGGTCAGTGACTAGGGCAGAAAAGACTAAATTAGCTGATAAAAGAAAGCTAAGTTGTTGTGCTGGGAATAAAACATCTTCATCTCTGTCTAGATGGGAAGTACTTTATTTTTCTGGCAGATCATAGCCTACTGAAAGGATCCTTCCATGGAAAAAGGGCAGGCTGGCCAGTGCACCCCAAAAAGGAAATAGTCTGTAAGGTGAAGGCTAATGTAGACATCCTCCCTCTACCAACAACTGCAGAGATGGAGTCACTCAAAAAAGAGAGGACATCTCCTACCCCAGCCCAGGGAAGTGGTAGCTTGGACTCATCACATGCTCTGTGCACAGTGCACACTGTTTTACACTCAGAGACCAAGAATTGTATCAAATGCCTTGAGTATTTTTGTCTAAAATATTTGCAAAGCTGGTGAGGACCTGAGAAGTCCATCAGCATGGTTTCTTGCAAGGAACTCTCTTCTCCTGTCCCTCCCCAGCACCACTGGGATGCTCAGCATGTAGGATTGATCTCTTGTGATTTAAAAATTTGTGCTGTGGGACATACACACCCATAGAACAAGGATGTTCATGGTCACCTCAGTGGTCTCCACTGCTAGTGGAGTTCAGAGAGAGCAAACCAGTTGCAGCTACACAGAAACAACCAGTAGGGATTGTGGAGGTTGAAAAGTAATGATTGTGGACATATTGAAGACTTTCTGAGCAAGGCCAGGTTGGTTGGGGCTTGGAGCAACCTGGTCTAGTGGAAGATGTCCCTGCCCATGGCAGGGGTTTGGAATGAGATGATCTTTAAGGTGCCTTCCAACCCAAACCATCTAATGGTTTTGATTCCAAGTGGTGTCTGTGGCTTAAGACCATATCACAACAGTGTGTCTACCAGGTGATGTTTAAATATTGGAGCTTTGGCTCCTCTTCCATGAAGGAGCTGAGACCATGAGATATGTGTGCACCACTTGGGCTCATAGTAAGGAACCTTCTCAATTCCTTGGCTATTAAAGGGGGACACCTCTGCCATGTGAAGGAGAGGACATGGGTGCCATGGGGAACAGGTATAAAATAAGTGACATGAAAGAGCCTCTGGTTTTTAATGCAGTGCATATGAACTCTAGTTAATCGTCTTGGTTGTTAATGCAATGGAGAGATGGATGTCACACAAGTGTTAATATCTTAACCAGGGCATTATGGAATGCAACAGCCTCATTGTCTCTTTTCTGCAGCTCTGTGATAAATAAGGCAGCAGCTTCCCACCTGCAGTGCTGTGAGGAGTGTTTGGTTTTCTTCAACCAAACAGTCTCTTTGCTCAAGGAATAATTTTTTCCCCCTCCTTCATTGAAGCCCTGAGGAGCCTGATCCTTTTTGGGTAAACTTGTTCCTTGGTTATATGAAGTTATTTCCTTTTACTCCCTCTTCTTTGTTTCAAGGAGAGCATATGAGAAAAGCTGGGCTAGTCTGGAAGACTTTCATCAGCTCCCTGGAGGCACATCAGTCAACAAATGTTTGCGATTGTGTAGGTGCCAGATACGTGCCTTAACCCGATCAGCCCAGGTTTAGAGCCTACAAGTGCTCTTAGAGAAGGATACAAGGACCCGTGAAACGAAAAGCTGAACTAATCTGCTGATGGAGATGGGGAGTGTAGTCTCTTCTTCCTTTCCTTCCCATGTCCACACCAGCTCCTACTGCAGAGCAGAGAGGTCACGAAGGTCATGCAGTGGAAGAGCCCAAAAGCAAACCTACATTGAACTAGTTTGTGTCTGCAGAAAAGAAATAAATAAACCCCCATCCCAGTCGGCTGCTCAGCCGTGAGCGTGCAGCGAGGTGTGTGCCGTGCGTGGGACCGCAGACTCCTTGCCAGCACCTCTCAAAACTGAGCACAAAAGAGCACGGTTTGGCTTAGCAGCTGCTTTTTGGAGTTGTCTCTGGCTGTCATTTTTGGGAAGGGGTGGGGGCAGGGAAATTGGGTTGGGTGGCAGATGGTGTTAAACGGGAAAGGAGGCAGTGTTTGTTTGCAAACATGGCGAGGTGTCGTTCCATTATTGCCCGGCTCTCTTGACAAAATCAGTGTGGGAGCTTCCTGCCAGCTACCGCAGCCCCGCGACGCTGCGCGGCAGATGAATCGACGCCAACCCGGGAGCAGGTCCCTGCCCCAAAAGTCCCCGCTGCGAGCGCGACGAGCAGGGGCAAACGCGGCAGAGATTCGCTGCCAGGCACGAACGAGGACGGCGGTGCCCCGCATTTCAAGGCTAGCACGGGGCACTTCAGCGTACCTTCAGCCAGCCTGCATCTCTAGCTGTTTGTTTCTCCCCCTCACCGTCCTCGGAGATGGAGTGATATCTGCAGGGAGAGGGAAATGCCGCCCGCCGACGTTCTGGGAGGCGGCGAGCTCGTCTCGCCGTGCCCACGCGGCGGGATCCAGGCGTTTGGGACCAGCGCTCAGCCACGGTGCTGCTTTCACTTCATTCCTGTGGCAGGGAACAGGGCTGGGGGAGGGTGTCACAGCCCTTCAGTGGTGGCACGAAAAGGGGCAGGCTCATGTCTGCAGCCATGGCAGGTCCCTTCCAGGAGGGAGCCCTGCTGTGGGTGCTGATAGAGACCCCGCCTGCGTGGGGAGCATCCTGCGCCCTCAGCACCTCTCTGGGCATGCAGCAGTGAAGCCTCTGCACCCTTTGCACATCGGGCATAGCTGCTGACAGCTCCTACAGACCAAGGCGGGAGTCGCAGGAGTTTGGCATGTTTAGGAAAGTCAGCTTTGCCATGATCACAAGTTTACTGGTGGTGGGGTTGGGAGTGGAGTCAGGGATTTTAGCCTTCCCTATAAGGCCCCGGGTCACAGTCAACCTGGCAGGGTTTTGAGCGGCCGTCCCTGGTGCCAGATGTGGGCAGCACGAGGGACCCGGCAGTGCCCTGCTGAGCCTGCTGTAGTGGACATCTCCCTGCCTGCAGGCCCATGGCAGAGAAGTGCTGGGGAGTCAATACCCTGCTAATCCTGGGGCTGCAGCCAAGGCTGCCTCCATGGGCACTGAGGGGGTTAAGGACTGAGGAACAGATTTTATGAGAATTCCCCTAAGCCACCACAGACTCTCTTTTTTCTTTCATTTTTCTGGAAACATGGTGTTTTAGGACACTGCTGCTTGTGCATCTCCTTTCCTCTCCTGCCGGGAGAGCCAGGATTGATGACTCAGAAAATGCTAAAAACATCACGCTCAGCACTGCCACGATCAGGAGTCTGGCTTAAAAATCATAAGATTTCTACCAAACAGAAATCAATTCTTCTCCCTTGTCCTCTAGTGTTTTTGACGTAGAGGTCATGCTTTAGTCCTCAGCTCTGAGGAATGCATTATTTTATTTGGTTTGTTTTTTAATGGAAAATAGGTGTTCCCATCTTGTGTCTGGGAGGGCTTGAGCACAGTACCAAGTTATGTGCCTGTCCCGTGAAAAATGGGAGTGCTGCCCACATTCAAGTGTAGGAAACACCAGGAAGGACAAATGCAAACACCCAATTCTGCACCATTAGCTTCTATATGAATATTAATGGCCAAGGCACCACTGCAGTGAGTCAAGATCTGGGGAGGCAGGTTGTCTCCAGATCCTGTGACCACTTGCCAACAGGAAAAATGAGTGAACTTTCACTGGCTGTTTTTCAGGGCTGGATATTCTACTTTAACGAACAATCAGAAGGCAACTAGCTGGAAAATAACAGGACCTTTAACAGCCTTGGTGCTTAATTTACCATGTACTTTTTCTTACATTCTCCCTCTCATTGCTGATATTATATCAGCATGACCGCCTCCCTGACATCAGTTTTATTCAGATACTGCTGTTTCATCTCGCCTCTGCTCCTCAGTCTGCTTCCCTGGGCCATTTCACCAGGTCTGCCTCACCTGTCAGAGCAACCCATCACTGTCTCCTCAACCACAGCCCGTTAGGAAAGGCTGCACCCTGGAAACCTCCATCTCCATGGTCCAAACACCAGCTTCTCCGTTGGATTCAGGGCTGGTTTCAGGGGTGCTGAGCCCACCCTGTTGGCGGAGGGGGCCTTGTGTGGTGGCTCTTTGGATAGAGTCATTTAAACCCGGGATTTATGTGTTCTCCACGCTTTAATTGCATCAAGGAATCTCTCACTCTGGCAGTGTGTAATCTCTCGACATTTCACATGCTCTGCCCGCGCGGTGTCAGAAGATGAATGGCCCATTCAGATGGGGAGTGCTTCTCATCCAGATACACTGACTTACAATGCTGATAGACTGGAGCAAGAGATGAAGGATAGCAGCAGGGACGGGTAACTTGTTGTGCCTACCAAACCTCGTGGATTCAAAAATAAAATGTGCTCTCTCTTTATCTGTAAATGATGGCATTTTCACTCGCCTGGCTTTTCCCTTGCATCTTCCAGCAGATCTCCTCCCTATTTGCTAGTCTCTAAACGATCTGCAGAGCATGTCTTTGCCCTTAGGGTTTGCAGGGTGGTGCTCCAGAGCCAGCCTTGGTAGAAAAGGCTATTGAGGAAACCTGAAAGCTCTCTTTAGAATATGTATGTGAGTATTGTTCCTACTTGGCACTGAATCTGTCACCTGAAATGACTGAGATTTTCTTAATGGTGCATGCACATTTGGCTGGCTCCTTTTCTCTGCTCTCCTTAAAATACTTTTGTTATTAAATACTGTGCAGCAGAAGTCCTAAATTTAATTTTTTGGCATGGTAACAAATAGGAAGAGACCACACCATACCATCAGACAGAGTGGGAGGAAAGAGGTGACTTTGTCCTCATCAGAGGAACTAACATTAAATAATTTGCCCAAGGTCATACAGAAAATCTGTATCATCAGATCAGGAAACTAAAACCAGGTCTTTTTTCCGAGTTTTGATCATAAGACAAATTGTATCATCCCAATCTGCTATATTTTCACACTGAAATATATTACTTACCTCTAGAACAGGCAAAACTTGCTTACAAAGGATACTTGAAATGTGTTCCCATCCAGTCAGAAGATCCACTGTGGATAAATTCAAATGTTCTTCTTTAATTTCTGTATTTGCACTGAAGTGTTCAGAATAGATGAAGGAGTTAATCTGTATTGAGATGTGGTGCAGCACATGCAAGAACAGTCATATCAGACAAGTTTATGTAAATAAATAGATAAATAGAAGCACGAGTCAGAAGTTGGCTGATCTGAAATCTCAATGCTTATAAATCAGCAAATGTGAAGGTTCATCCGAGGAAGGAGTAGAAGAGAATGTGTCTCACTGAAACTGAAATGTTCTGTTTATTACAACCACCAAGATGATAGCTAGTAAATCTTATTTGCTTGCCTAATAAATATTAAGTTACTTGAGCAGAAGAGGAGCAGCTCTGGCAGAATCTGAAGCTTAGCTCAGAGCAATCCCCACTCTGGCTGGAACTAGTTAAAGAATTCTCCTGCACAATTACTCCTTGGTGATTGAACCTCTCCATAATTTTCATTCTGGAGGCTTTCTGTCAGGCTCATATGAAAATTCTTGGAATTTTGGAAACATTTCTGAGAGAGGAAAATCAGTTTTGGCCCACATCTATTTGTCAAGTGCTAGGTCAGGGAAGAGCACAGCGATGGAATTGAAAGGGAGGGTGGTCCTTTCATTTCAGTTGCAGTCTTATGAAGCACTTACAGAGTGAAAAAGTGATGTAATTACACATACTTGACCAATCATACACTTGAAAAGTCAGGAAGAGAGGCCTGTCTGCCGTAACCCAGGTGTGGTCAGGGGAGGATGTGTGCATTCAGCTTTCAAAGATGCAAACAACTCTGCCCTCTAACCCACCAGCTGCAGTTATGTTCCCAATGTTCATTTTCTGGGTTGAAGTTTCCTGGCCATATCTTTCTCCCTGTACATGGGCTGCCTTGGAATGTTGACCCAATATAGCTTAAATTATATCTTTCTCTTCTTCTGAGAACATATAAGAATGATATGAAAATCTGGATTTTTTAACACAGAAATCACAGTTTTAAATGTCCTGTGTTTGAATAGACCAGCAAGTAACTGCCTTTAAAAGGGGGATGGGGCTTTGAAATGGAAGCAACAGTAAATTTGCTTGTTTATCATTGCAGAGAGTAACATGATGAGATGCTGTCTACTTTAATTTCCACTAATTTGGCAAGTTGCTGGAGTAACTCTAGGTCCAGATTTTTGGAAGATCATGGAGGCTTTTAAGCGTATCCGAAAATCTGGCTCTTATTTTAGGTGTCTAAATGGGAATCAAACACTTGTAAAACAATCTAGCCCAGTTGTGGGTGCTGAGCACTTAGAAATATGGCCTTCAGTTGTCGAGAAAATCTGGCTGCTAACATGTCTTAAGACTGAGAAAAACATGGCTGGAACATCAGGCCAAAGGAAACAATTTGTCTTGTAATGACAGGGTTGAGAGGTAGATGATATTCTTTTAAATACGTATGGTACCTAGGTCTGGATGATCTCTGCTTCCAACTAGATGAGGATATAAAGACACTGGTAATGAGATTCATTACAGCAGCTTTCTAATCTCTTTCGCTACAACATACATTACATTTGGAATTTAACTGTGTGTGCAGCACACCAGGTGGCCAAGCTGCTTTTACTGGGAGAAAATAAAGAAGCTGAAATGCACTGCTATGTAGTGCTTTTAATGCCTAATAATGTCATAGAGGAAGAAGTATGCTCCTGCTCTCTGTTGCTGATGACTGCCGAGCGAAGCACATGTTATACAAAGTCACATATGCTGGAGAATAACGCTGCTGTGGGAGCCCTTAGCTCACTGGTATGTGACACTGCAATGTGATTAGGAAAGAAATTACATACTGGCAAAGAGCTTTCCCCCATTTTGAGAGTGAGAGAGAGGAATCGCCCCCTTGGAAATGTTATATCTGAGTGAATTTACTTTTCCATGGGCTGATATTCTTCTAAGGAAGAAGGATGTTCCAGCCACTGCTCAGCAGAAAGGACATTTTTTTTTACTTTATTGGCCCAAGGTGGTCATGGGGCTGTGGAATAAATTTCACCTTGGGTGAAGCGGAGAGCATTTCTCCAGTTTCAGGGGAAATTTAGTCCGAGGTTTGTGTTGTGCTGAATTTGAATATGGAGACTTAAAAATAGGGCTTCTAGTTCACATCCCAGTCTCTGAGGTGTTCTTGCTAACGGTGGAGGTGTGTTGACATGGCAACTCCCTAAATCTAGCCCTGAATGCTGTAAGCTTAGCTCCTGGCCTACCAGGACTCAGAACTCTTCTGACTGAAAGACTAAGTCAAGGCTTTCTGTCTGCTGAGGATGATGCTTTATCATGTAGATGAAGTTGACCTATGGGGTTTTTTTCTCCTAATCGCATAAAATCCCTCAGAAATTTTGCATTTTAGTTTAATAAGAGCAGAGCTGGGCTGCTCACCTGTAGTATGTGGTCATGATAAAACTGTGGCAAACTCCATTTCCTTCCATACTTCCTGAGCCTCTCACGATGCAGAATTCCTTTACCTTTCTCTTTCTCCCCGTCTTTTTTGGTTTTGATTGGAAGCTGTGTACAGGCTGTGAGGCACAGTGCAAGAATTAAAAGCTATTCCCAGCTGTTTGCCATGGCTCAGATTCACTCTTTGCCATGGGCTGGGATCCAGTTGCAGGACAGATGCTTTACAGTTTTGTTTATTGGATTTTCTACACAAAGCATTGTGCTCCACATTGACTGGGAGCAGGTGGCTCATAGAAAGGAAAAAGAACCCACGCCATGTTTTTGTAATTTTTTTGACTGTCTACAGATTCTTGTGACATACTGATTGCAGCTGGATGTGCAAAAAGGCAGGGCTGGAGGTATCCATGAGATTGCCATCCCACCACTCACACAAAAACACTCATGCTCCAGGACTTGTGTTTTTCCAGAGCTCAGCGTTGCTTGTGCCGTGGCCCATGGGCGAGCTTGGCCAGCTCATTTCTCTTTCCCTTCTCCCCTAAGTTCTTATTCCTTGGGAAAGCTGTGGACTGTGTGGGTGACTCTGGCAGTCTACCATGTGAGATCCCAAAAATGCTGGAGAACCACCTAAGAGTGACCAAAATGCACCCAACCCTCACCACGCAGTACCTACGTACACTCGGATGTCCGGCTGTGTAGCGGGCATGCTCCCTCCTCTTGTCACATACAGGATGCCTCCCTGTCATTGCAAGGATGAAACTGTCCCTTTGGTGACAGTCATGTTGGATATTTCCCCAGTCTGTCTTCACTGCTGTCATGGACGTTGTTTAGAATGAGTTGAGAAATGAGGCTATAGAAATACGTAGGTAAATTGGTTCGCTTGAAAAGACAGCAGGAAACTGAATAGACCACTGAAGTCCAACTTTTGGGGTTGGCCCCAAATGGACCTGAGTAGTGCCTGTGCTCCCTTCCTGACCTTCTATTTCCTCCATCATGTGAGCAGACGTGAACCCTTGTGTGGGCAAAATTTAGGTGTCTCCTCATCCTTGCTGGATCATAGCAGTCATATAAAGGTGTGTGCAAGAAATTCCCCTTATGGGATGAGGGATACCTGAGTGTGGTCCATGTGAAACCCCACATCCCTGGGGCTCCAAAGGAAGAAAGAACAGCAGCAAAAAACAGACTCGTTTGGGTGGCAATCCATGGAATGTCTTCACCATATAATTTTAAGGTGAAATTCAGGGAGATATGGAGGGGTCTCACAAAATGAGGATATGAAAGACTTGGGAGCCATTGCTGTCAGCATATGACAGCAGTGGGTTTGGATTTGGATTGCTCTGAGCAGCCTGGTCTAGTGGAAGGTGTCCCTGACCATGGCAGGGGGGTTGAAACTGAGTGATCTTTAAGGTCTCTTCCAACCCAAACCATTCTGCAATTCTGTGACTCTCAGTTTATGTAGTTAAAGGGTGGGATGAGGTGCATGGTCCCAGCAGCATGAAGAGCAGATGAGGAACCAGGATCCTTTTGTTCATAGCTGTGGTGATCAGTGTGTGAGCAATCCTGATGACAGCATAGGTTTGTATAAACCAGATGAGCTAATTAAGTGTGAGTAGGTGCAGATTTGGGAAAGATCAGCATCTATTAGTGGCAAAGTCACAAAAAGGGAAAAGAAGCTGACTTTCTGAGACTGCTCATAGCCAGCAGGTTGCCTGGCTCTGGGCATGACTGAAGAACTTCTGTGGAAATTTAGGAACTAAGGATAAAAATTACTTCACTTTAATATACAGGGAGGTTAACAGGAGCCTGCTGGAACCCTTTAAATTGGCGAGTAGCCCCATGGAGCCTGGGACTTGTTAAATGATTGTCCTGGTAACTCAAAGCACAGCTAGGCTGGAAGTGTTCACCTCTATCTTGTGAATTCCTTAAATAACAAACACTGTACAAAGCTCAATAAACAACCAGATCAAATCTCGATGGAGAGGCACTGGGAAAGCAGCTCGACAGAAGCATCTCTGGAGCAGTAATGTGTAAAAAGGAGAAAATCACTCAGAGATGCAGGCTGGAGCTGATGTCTGCTCTGGAAGGATTTACTGGCAACATGGGGTGAAGTGTTTTGGGCTGGGCAGGTGCTTTTTGTTCAGTGTTTTGAAGCAGGAATTAGAAAACTTTTCCAAGGTCTGAATCAGTCTTTCAGGCTTGTTTGATGGACCAGAAATGAACGTCGGTCCCTATTAATGCCAAAAATCATTGTGTTCATGAGCTGTATGAAATGGAATTGTGGCTTGTGGAAAGGCCATGAGTGCTCCATTCCCATGCCTGAATTACATGGGATTCAGTGTAACAAATCTCTTTCCTAAGCCTTCCTCGCTATCTATTTACTTCTCTTTGTTGGGGAAATTTCAGTGTCTCTAGATCCCCATAAACTCAAAGTATGTCCTCCCTAAAGCACCATTTTATCTCCCTGCTGATGGAGGTAGGTTCCTAAACTCCTAGCATGAATCTATAACATGATGCCTCCAAGAAACCCCGTAGCTGGGGTGATTGTGCCAGTCAGCTTGGTCCCAGCTGAGTGGCGGGGATTAGAAGCTGTGGTAGGATGAGACCAAGGAGAGGCAGCTTGGAAGTGCCCATGGGAAGCAGCTGAGCATCCCTCTCTCCTGGTGGATCCCAGTCCAGGCCTGGTGCATGAGGTTTATGGAGAAGTATGTGGCTCGGGGAGGAGGAGGACTGTGGTGTTACACAGTTGGGTAGTCTTTTGGGGGCATGTGAAGGATGCAAACCATGGTGGGATCTATGGGATCACACACAGGAGGCACCATGCCATGCACAGGGCTGAGAGACGTGGGGAGTACATAGGGGAGGGCTGTGGGGTTGTGTGAATGGGTCAGGGTTCTCTTACAGACACTGAGGGTGCTGATGTATCCTGGATAAATACTGCTGTGACATTACTGTCCTTGAAAAGCAAAAAAAAATTGGTATCTCTTATTTGGACAAAATTTAGATCTCTGAGCCTTGTGGACATAGCACCCTTGTCATGTGTACGTGTGAACTGCGGGCTTTTCTCCAGCCTACCTGCACTTTTGCCTAAGCCCTTATGCCAGGCCCCTTATCATGCCACACTTTGCTGTTTGCACCTTTCTGATGGGTTGTCAAGACAGTGCACGGGAACGTCACCGCGCAATTTGTCACCGTGTCATCCGAGTGGAAGAAGGTGGTGGTGACATGCAGGTCTTCTTCCCTGCCTGCCTCTTCCCTGCTCTGCTGCTCATGGCAGCACCACCACGACTTCTTCCAGCTCTTCATCACCCCTTGCAGAAGTGGGATGTGACTGGGGGCATCTCCCAGGTGCTCCAGGTCTCTCCCACGGGTTGGAGGACGAAGTTCAGCTTTTTCCTGCCATGGCACCATGATTCCCAACCCAGGGCAGTGGCACTGGAGGGTGCCTGGTCCCTGCTGTGGGTGCTAAAGGGCAGACAGCCCACCCAAACCTGCTATGGATATGGGCACTGATTTCTTCAGGGAAAAAAGAGGAGAAAAATCTTCTCTCACAAACTCCTGCTCTGCCACCACGTCCAAGTGCAAAAACCAGCTAAAAGAAGGAAATACAACTGCTGCCCTCATGGCAGGTCAGTATTTGAGTTTTGTAAGGTTGTTTTTTTTAGGGTGAGGAAGCAGAGAGGTGGGCCAGGTACCAAACTGATACGATTTCATCTATTCACCAAAGAATGTCAACAAAATCCTGTTTCTCTAAATGCAGTGGGGGCAATGAACAGGCATCCACATTCACTTAAAGAGCCTTAAGTGCAAGCAGCTTGTCTTTTTGTCTCTTCTTAGGACCTTGTTCTTGTAAGACTTTATTTCATCAGCATAAATCCTTGTCTAAACATGGCCAAAAACAGGGAATTCCTCCTTCAAGAGTCTTCAGATGCAGCCTGGGGTGGGGTGAGCCCATGGGCAGCTCTACACAATGTTTATGGATCAACATGACTTGACCAAAGCCTGGCAGACTTCTTGGCTATGATGGGGTCAAACTTGATATTACATCCAAATCCTGTGAGCAAGGAGGAGATTGATGATGAGCTCTGGAAGGTGGAGCAGCAGTGAGCTCATCACTGTAGGTATTTATAGGAGGAGGAGCAGCACTCATCAAATCAGTCAGATTGCTGGTGGGTCTGGTTGTAAACAGGCTATTGCTGAATTGCCATCAAGTCTCAAAGGACAATAGCGTGACTGAAACACCAGTTTATGGTTGTGGGGGCTTTGAATGGAGTGACCCCTACCCCTGGCCTCCAGGAAATGAGGCAGAGGAAGCTGGATGGGGGCTGGATCACCCAGGTTTCAGTTATGCTCCTTGAACATAGAGCACACGCCAAAATACTACACTTAAAAGGTGAAAGGGAATACTTACCATGATTTAAAACACTCTCTTGCCTGCCCCCTAAGTATTTTCAAAACTGAAGGATAATGTCAGACCTTTGTCTTGCATGAAGAATGAGTTCATTTGCTATTGAAGTATGACTAGCAGAGAATGACTAGTATGCCTGGAAGGTAGTGAGCTATTGGTGCAGCAGTGGGTAATTTGTACACTCTGCTGCATGTAGTTTGTCCTCCAAAAACGTTGGCTGGGTCTTTAGCTGATTCCCAAGTCTTGGTCCTAGGAAAACCACTGGGATCTCTCCTGCTGCATTCAAGTGGGTGAAGATTCAGGCTGAGGAACTCTTCTGCTCTGCAGAGGGTGTTTGATTATCCCATGGAAGTGAAAGAAGCATGGTCACTTCTAGGGAAGCCTCCTGGTGCTGCACCATTCTTTGGAGGGGAGCAAATTCCTGTGAGAAACAGGGTGGAGGATTTACACCCTTTTTGCTTCAGGTGTGATTCAGCTGGCCTAGTTTATGCACCTAAAAGAGTTTTAGTTGCAAGCTCAGAGAGGGTTTGAGTTTGAAGCAGTTCAGGGCATCCTTTCTAACCAAGTGAAGAAGGAAAGGGAATTCAGCTCCTCCAAGAGGTGCCCACGGAGTCCTTGCATTGTTTGAACTTGTTTCACCACCACAAAGAGAAAGCTGTGGCCTAAATGTTCAATTTACAGAAGCCTAAGGAATCAGTGATCAGACCCAAATCATCTAAATCAGGTCTGCTTTCCTTTTGTCCTAATGGTACATATCTGAGGGCAAAGCAGTGTGCTGCTGCAAGAATGTCAGCAGGATTTCCTGATCTCCTTCTTTCCTAGCTCCAGGGGGAGACAATGACCTGCATGGGTGATGAGTCAAGGCTTCTGATGCCACCTCCTGCGCTGGCATGGATTCTGTCAAGTGCAGGTTTAGATCAGCTTGATTAGAAGGGTGAGAGAGACCTGTTGGACCTTGCTAAACAGAATTGAATGACCCTGGAGTAAATCAGCACCTAGAAGGTTCTTCACTTTTTTTTTTTTAACCTAATTCCAACCATTTGAAAGCATTGATTCATTGCATTACTGCAGGTAGAGCCTGTCTCTTTACACAGTGCAGCTCAGCTGGTCCTTCTCAGAGCTCTCAGCATCTCTTGTGGGCACTGGTTGCTGGACCAATGCATTGATGTGACATTTCAGTCTCTGTAGGATTGTGTAAATGTGTCTTTCCCAAGTTTCCCCTGAAAATTGGGCAGATCCCTGGATTCAATTTGCCTGGATCTAAGAAGACAATGGGATGACAACAGGGAGGATCTGTGGGATGTGTGTTGCATGTCTCTGGAGTAAGCATCCTCACAATAGAGGGACAAAATTTGGTCCTGGCTATAGGAAACTCGAGCTTGACACTGCGTCTCATGGCACCACCAGAGCCACACAATGTAAATGTTTATTGCCTTCTTCCCGTGGGCCTGTGGCTTGTGTTTTGAGTCCCATGCAATGCAGTGGGGAGGCCCTCCAGAGAGCAGGGTTATAAAGGAACCAGAGGCCAGATGTGTACGAGACTCCAGCCCAGAGAAAAGTCCCCGCAGTTTGACTCCGTCAGGGCTGCAGGGCACGGAGAACAAGGGAAAATTGAGTCAGCCCCGGGATGCCATCCGGTCTTTAGGGCAGACTAGTGCATGTAGTCTCGGCCGGGGCTGTAAAGCTGTATTGCTAGGCTGGAGAAGAGGAATGCGCGGCCGGGGAGCTGCGATAATGGAAGGAGGGGCTCGGGAGAAAGGGGAGAGGAGCGGCGTTCGCTTTCCCCTATGTGTGAACTTGATGCAGAGAGACGTTCGTAGTTTCCAATAAGCAGTTCATTTATCTTAACTTAATGCCTTTTTACTCCATCGCTAGCAGAGTGATCCCAATTAAGGCAGCGCAGCAGGGCTTCCTGTATAAACCTCCTAACACCGCCAGTTACGTTCTTTGCTACAACCAGCCAGAGTTATGATCACCAGTGAAAAATAAGCTTCCTATCTGGCAGCTGGCCAGATTCATCCCAGCAAAGCAGCGGAGTAGCAGGGCTGGGAGAGGGAATGCATTGAAATGTAAAACAGTTAACATTTCTACAATACATGTCAGCATCCACCAAGCAGTGTGGGCAATTAAGTAATGTTACATTGTACACTTCACCTTGGAAGAAAAGCTCATTTTGATAGAATAAAACACCCAAATGCCACAGTCTCACTACTGCTGAATTCAAACCTAAAGCAGTGTTTTCCCTTCTATGCACAACGCCTAGCACAGAAATAAGACGGGGGAATAAAGCAGCATGATTTTAGACTTAGAAGATAAGTAAAAGTGTGGGCCCTCTGCCAAGTTTCTCACCATTTAGCAGTGCTGAGATGGGATAAAGAACAGATTTCTGACTGCTTCCCACAGCCACTTTTCTCGTTTTGCAGAGCTGTTTTATATTAGAAAATTGTTGAAAATCTTTCATTGCATCTTCCCCTCCCCCCCCCCCCCCCCCCCCCCCCCCCCTTCCCCATCTCCTCCTCTCCCTGGTTTTCTGTGGAAGCAGCTCCTGTAGGGGTCCTGACATCATCCTGCATGGGAGCAGTTTACTTGTAGGAATGATAAAGCCCTTCAGTGGAGTGACCCACGAAATTGGTTGTGGCTGCACATGTCAGTCCTGCTGCACTACTGGTTTTTAAGGTAGGGTGTCCCAAAATTTACTGTGATAGCCTTGCTGGAATCCTAAGCCTTGGAACTGGGCGGGGACTTCACTGAAAAATCAAACAATGCATGTGCATCTGGGCCATTAGTCTGAATAACTGAACTCAAGAGATGAATGGAAATTGCCTGTTGCTTGAGTTCACCAAAAGGGAAAGCCTTTCTTTACCAAAAAAAAAAAAAAAAAAAAGAGAGAGAGAGAGAAAGAGAGGAAAAAAAGGATATAAGCAAAAAACTGTAGTCTCTAAATTCCTGTGGGTTCTATTAAAATTCTTCCTCTGCTGGTATGTTATTGGAGAGCCTTTAGCTTTGAGAACTGATTGTCCAGTACTGCTGGCTTGTCTCTTAAAAAACCTGGATGCTGACTGGAATCAGATGAAAAATTTTAGCTGCAATGTCTATTAGGAGATATTCAACAGACTTTCAGGCTCATTTTTGATACCCCCAGATGCCAAAATGGTAAAGAGATACTGCACGTGCTGCAGAGAAATAGAAGGAGAGGAATGGGGAAGGAGGGACCAAAAATAGAGTGGCAAAATTGTTAGCAACACTGGGAGGTGGAACATTTTAACCAGGTCTTTTCTCTTTGCTCCAGGAATCTCATGAATGTTGCTGTTAGTTTAGGCATCAAACATAATATAATTACAGTATTCAAGGAATAAAGTTCCTAATTGCAGCTATGTGAAGTTTCTGCGAGATGTTTTGAACACACAACCTGTTGTTATTGAAATGTAAAATGGCTTTTTCTGGGTTTTTTTTCTGAAGCTCTCTGTTTGGGGGCATTGTATGCTGGTGCTGCATCTTCCTTTGGTGTGGTATTTTGGAAATTGGGCTCAGATTCCGAAGGCAGGCTCTGCTCTTAACACTTTGAGGGTGTAGGAGGCTGGCTTTGATATTTTGCATCAGTTCTGCTGAACCTATTTCAGGCTGCAGTTTGGTGGTTTACACAAGAAAATAATCTGAAGAAAGTAACATTTAAAACCTGATTGTTCATGAGCTATCAAAGCCAGGAGAAATTGTGTATAATGGGAGAACTGGGAATCCCAATTGTGCAGAGGTTCCCTTCTGGTCAGCAATTTTATGTTTCCTAGTAGTCACTGGTTATTCGGGGAATGATTTGTTCAGACATCCCAGAAGAACAAAACTGGGCTGCTCAGGCAGCCAGGACTGAATTACTCCCAACAATGCTGTGTCTAACAGTGGGACACTCAGATTGCAACAGAGAGTCCTCCTAGAAAGTATCCATGTGACATTAGGAACATCTGAGCCATGGAGACTCCACTGAACTGAAATGTCAAACACAAAATGTCCTTCTGCCTCTGCTCCATTCTGGAGTTAAACATTTTGCTGCTGTGGACATGTGTGCAAATTGTTTTCTGGACTTTGCCTTACCATTTACCCAGGTAAGAACAAAGAACCTCCTGTTCTTTGTGGCAGAGCTCTGACACAGACAAAAAGTCCAGAAGGTCTAAGGCCCTGATCCTGCAAGGACTTCACCCCCTGAACACACGGACTTAATTGGGACTACCTGAGCCTATTGTTAAGCATACATGCAAGCCTTTCCCAGGCTGAACCCTGGCTTAGTTACCAGGACAATAAACTGCCGATGGTGGCGTAGAATGCCAAGAAGCAGGTTTAAAATATTTAGGCTTCTGGGACCTGAACCGAAAGAAAACAGGTTCTGTATTTCCATATTCTGAACTGATCTGCATGACATGGGGTTGTCTTTAATGTTCCTGCAGTACTTTGTTAATCTCTGTTCCTTGTATTAACTGGAAAATGAATGTGCTGCCTGTGGTAGTAGCCTGGTTCGCATTCATGGAATGGCTCTGGCTGCATGGCAGCTCCAGCAATAGGCTAGGATGATCCATGCTTTTCCTGTGCTGTTTTCTGTTGTGTTTCCTGGTTTTCTTACTTATCTCTTTGGCCTTCTAATGATTGCAGTGGACATGTTAATTTGCAGCAGAATTCAAAGACCATTCTGTGTTTCCTAAAAATGTTTGGATATAAATTGTTGTAACCACTGGACTCTGCCTAGCAGGCTGCTGCTCCCTGAGAGCTCAGCGAGGGTTTCCTCGGGCCATGCGATCAGTCGCACCCCGGAGTCCATTTCGGACAGCCCTGAGATCTGGCTCCGGCACACAGCAGCGTTACAGGGCAGTGCTGGTAAAGAAGGTAGAGAAGGGTCTCTCATGAGGGCTTGAGATGGTTTTAATCGCATCTTGTCCCCACGATGTTCAGAGGTAGAGAGACTGTGGGGTCTGGGTGCGGGGTGGTTTTGTCAGGGGCCCAGGGGCGGTCCCTGGGTGGGGTTGGGGTACAGAACAAACAGGGAGAAACCGAGGGAGTGGCCAAGGCTAGGGAGGGAACAGGCCACCACAATAAATCACTGCTGCAGTTGTTAATGTGTCCTGTTACACCCAAATCATGAACATTATGACTCATGTATCTTTCTTCCAAACTTCTCTTTGTCCAGTTAACACCCTTTTAATGATTGTTTAATCATCTGAAACTGTTAGTGATGCAACTCCAAACACCTCCTGCTGTTGTTTCCCATATGGATTTCAAAATGGAACCCAGGATCTTGAATGCTGTCTGACTAAGGAAAATCACTCCTACAGGTACTAGGAGCTGATCTGTACAGGAGAAAGAGGGATGGATCAGCCCAGATGAGCTAGTTACTCATATTTTTGGGCCTCTCATGACAACAAAAACATTGAGGCACTGGAGTGAGTCCAGAGAAGGGCAATGGAGCTGGGGAAGGGCCTGGAGCACAAGTCTGATGAGAAGCAGCTGAGGGAGCTGGAGTTTATCCTGGAGGAGGCTCAGAGGGGACCTTATCACTGTACAACTACCTGGAAGGAGGCTGTAGCCAGGTGGGGATCAGTCTCTTCTCCCAAGGAACAAGCAGTAACATGAGAGAGAACAGCCTCAAGATGTGCAGGGAAGGTTTAAATTGGATATTAGAAAAAATTTCTTTGCTACAAGGTTGCAAAGCATTAGAACAGACTGCTCAGGGAAGTGGTAGAGTCATCATTCCGGGAAGTGTTCAAATAAATGCGGATTTATAAACATGGATGTGGCAGGCTAGGGGACGCGTAGCTGACCCCTGCAACTGTGGTTTGTGAGGCTTTAGTCCACCCCATTAAAAGCAATTCACATGCTGTAACTTGGAAAGATTCTTGGTCTGCTCAACAGGACAAATTCCTTCTCTGCCCAATTTCAGTGAGTTTTAGAGCAGCCCTGGATGTAACTCCCTGCGCTCAGCTGAGACAACTCTGGGTAAAGCCAGCAGTGGGGAGAGCTGCTCTGTCATTTGCTTAAGGATCACTGCTACAGGCACAAAGCACCATCAGCAGAATGTCCCTAAATGTGAAATCCTATCACATGTTCTGGAGAATGATTGCAGAAAATACCCCTGTGCATGCTGAGATACCAAGTACCCCAGGTCCAGTGCCCTGAGTTCCAGTTCCTTGTGTTGTGCCTTGGAGATATTTTAGCCCAAATAGTCCACAATTACTTCTGTGAGCCAGGGGCTCTTCTGAGTACAAAAAGCCTGTGCTAATCTGTGATATGGAGAATAAATTCAACCCATGGTTTGAATGCACTGTGCAATCTCTGGATTTCCTAAGCCTCTGTGAAATTGCACAAAGCAAATCTCTGACAGCCCCAGAACACTGTGGTCAATCACCAACAAACTTATATGGCCCTTGATAGGCCCACGATATGGAAAGGTCCCAATCCTTTTTGTCCCAGCTTCAGCAAGAGGAGAAATGAGGCTTAAAGGCTGCCTTTGCTCTCTCTAAATCTAGTTTTCTTGGCAAGATGGGTAAAATTCATCTCCACTATAAACATCTTCAAATATTTACATACAATAACAATTATGGGCATTTTGATTTAAATGATTAAAACACCAGGCTTGACTAGACACTAATTGCTATTGATTGTTTAATGATATTGTGGAATGGTAATGCGGGCTTCATATTGACAGTCAAAAGCAATTGACCGAAAAGTCATTATCCATTTTTAGCCTTACAAGTAAATTGCCTGAATTTTGATTGAAAAATATTGCACTAAAAGTAGAAGACCTACTAAAGAAAAAGGATGAGAACTCTAACCTCCATATTATTGAAAGCATTTAAATTACTCTCCTGATCACACAGCAGGAATACAAGAAGAAATGTAACCTTCATTTCCAGAAGGAAGCTTTGACTACAGTCAGTGGTTAGAGCACTAATCTTTTGGTTCTGGGACTGGGATTTAAGTTCCTTCTCTGATTTTTATGTGCAGTATGTTTATGGCCTCATCTCACTCCTATAATTGGCATTGCATTTCATCACAAAACCATTATACATAATTTAGCTGTGTTCTTCATAGGTCAGATCTGAGTAGAAGGTCACATTGGAGCTACCTAAACCATATGCATTCTGAGGATAAACCCTTAATCTTGATTTTCATTTTGCTGCCAACTCTTTGTTTCTTCTCCTTTTCTTTTTGGTTTCTTTTTGTTTTATATGTATAATTTTTATGGGAAAGGGGGAAGGGTGAATTCTGAAAAGTTCTGTATTTTCTCAGTAGCAATATACTTTTAGTGTTCTCAGTGTATGTTGTTTTGCATGCAGCTTACAGCATAATATAGAAACCTACTGGGTGAGGCTAAGGGTCCATAAGCTCACTGTCTTTCTGATCATGGCCAGTATGGGAACAGCGATGTTATTATTTGAGCTAATGTTCCTCAAAGATGTATGTGAATTAAGGCAGAATCAAAGCAGAATCATGGACTCCAGGATGCTGGGCCTTTGGGAGGATCAGAGCTGGACTCCGCTTAAACAGAGCTAACCAGCTCCAAACTAATCAGCCTGATGTTTGCCAAGCCCAAATTCTTCATCTCATCTCTCCCACTCGAGTAAATGGTTGTCCAGGTTTCAAACCAGATCCAGTTTCAGCAACCAGATTGATTGCCCCAGAGAAGCAACTTCAGTGGATTTCAGTTCAATGGTGGGTTTCTGCCCCTCCTGAAAATATAAAGTCATAGTTAGCATGTGAAACAGGAATGAACCTTGAATTAAAGGAAGCATTCAAGGAGATGAGGATTTCATTTGACCTGGTAATTGAAGAGTGGGCATCAACTAAATGATCTGAATGTCCAGAAATCTTCAGAAATTCCCCAAGGTGCTTCTCTAGATTTCTCTACAGAGTTGTCATAACAGGGCTGGTTGAATTGCAGTGGTGAGATTGTTGGGCAGAGCCATACCAAAATCCAACCATGCCTCCTGTGTGGAGTCTGCCACCCACTGGGGCATATCCTGAGTATTTTTTGTCTTTCTTTGCGCTGGGGTGAGCCATCTCCCATTCTTAGGCTGTCCTGGTCACATTCAATGGGGAAAACAGAATGGTTCCACCAGAAAACTCAGAAGAGAGAAACACAATTTATGCACCTCAATTGGTTAAGAAAAACATGCCTTTTCTGTACCACTTATTGTGATACTCAGAAATCTCTTCCAAGAAATGAAAACAGCCACTGTTCTGAGAATACACAGAAATCTCATCTTTTCTCCTTGTTCGGAGCACAAAGCTATTTCATTACAACTCTGAGAGGATGGGCTGCTAAATAGGATTCCTCAATCAATATTAAATCACAACTTCTTCTCAGGCTCTAAGAACAAAAATACACACTTTGATAATGCTGCTGTGACCCCATTATATGACAGGTATAAACCACAGCAACTAATGAGTTGTCACAAAATAGTGTGAAAGGAACCAAATAAATTTATAAATAGCAATTTTGTTCTGAAACAGTTCAGAATGTATTTTCTTAAATTAAACACTCAAAGATATCTTTTAAATACTGGTCCATGGGAAATGTGGAAATATTTGAATATGCTGCTATTTAGAATGGAAATTGTTATTAGAAGGTATCACATGCCCACCCAGTACAAATCATGATCTTCCAATTTAGGAATGCGCTGAGGCTTCTATGTAAGACCAGTGTTTTCAAATGTTTGTTTTCACTGGCAGATATCTAAAATCTAAACATAATCGACTCAAATTTGCCTGATTTTTATAAGACCATTGAATTTTCAATGGCTATAGAACCAGAGAACAAATTTTATTCATTTTTAAGGCCAGAAAACCTTTAGAACAGCTCATGAAAACAAAACTAAGAATCCCGTTGTAACTATGCCAGTGGTATATCCTAGTGGTATATCCAGCTAAGTATTCTCTTCCAGAAAAAATTCTCATTTTGCTTCAGATAACACAGTCCATGGAGAATCTTTCTTTTTTTCTTGGTATTCTGCTCAATTTTTGCATTACATGACTTTTAGGAAAGGAACATGGCCATTTTTCTGTTCAAAATGAATTGAACTTCCACAGTCTGAATCTAGCAGCTAAAATTTCTTTGCTTAAAAAGCCCACTAGGACCTGGTGTTCTGTCACTATCAAGATGCTTGATGGTGCATAATTACCACAGAGATTGCCCAGTTTTAGGCTGAGTTCTAAGAACTTTGGTCCTTTCATGTCACCTGGCATACATTATTGCCCTGTTTGGGAATCAAAGGGGAAAACCAAATTCCCCTGGTGCTCAGGGGCACTGAAATGCTGGGAGTCAGGGACTCTGCTCCCTGATTTTGAGTGATAGAAGAGATGAGCCTAATCTGGGATGACAACTTCCCTCATGTGTGCCGTTCTTCCCTGACATCGCGTCCGTTCCCTGCGCTGTTCTTGCATGAAGAGCACACATGAACCAGATGGGCTTCTCCTGTCCATGAGCATTGACATGAGAGTGGCGAGCCACTGGCCAAGCTTCACTGCTTGATGTTTATTATGCTGTTTCATTGGAATCCTAGGTGCCTCATCCTGGGGAAGAATGGAGGTGATATTGCCCAATTCTCCTAAGACATCTAAGCCGTGGGTGCCACTACCCAGCAGTAACACATCCAGCCAGGAGGAAGACCCTGGTCTCTAAGTTGTGCTCAGCAGGAGGGGCATGGACCTCTTTTGTCTACCCCAATCAGTGCCCAACAGTGCTGGGACAATCTCTGCCTTCCCTGCTCTCCTGGGGCTGCAGAACAGCCGGGACTGGCAGACACACAAGGCTGGCCAGAGGAGAAGGAAAAATCTAGCTTTAGCCTAACTGTAAGGACTCTGAGCTGGAGGAAATCAAAGCTGGGCTCCAGGCCCAGCTTCTGGCAATCCTGTGTCATTTTCCTTAACTCGTCAAGGGAGGAACACTGGAAAGGTCTGTAGCAGGGACCAGAAGCCCAGGTCTTTTCCCTTGACCACCAGTCACTCCTTTCCCCAGTCTTTAATTAGTCCTTGGGAAACATCCAAGACATCCCAGTGAGGATTTAATTGCTAGAAAAATTACCATCATGAACACTGACAGAGAGAATCCACCACCCTGTACCACCATCTTTGCTGAGGCCCTGATCATGTCTTAGTACCTCTAGCAAAATAAGAGACAGCCCTTATGTATTGAATCAAGAATGTCTGGTGAGAGCTGGTGACCACACCTATGAAGCCAGCAAGCTTTGAGTGCCCTTAGACTGCTCCAGGGCAAGACAGTCTTGGTGTATACATAGCCTGTTTGGGACTTTTGATGAATTTCGAGCATTTAGGTTTCATTTGAAGCAGGATTTGAGCTATCTAGATCCTTTTGTAAATAACTAAATGTGGTTTATATGTTTGTGCCTTAATATATGGTCTTTTGATAGGATTTACAAGTATTGCTTTGGAAAATGAAATACTTTTGAAATGTCTGGCTAGGAGAATGCAATGGCTTTATTTCAAGTTGCAGAGATTTTTGTTGTTTACTTTAGGACACTCATTCACCACTTCTGGTCTACCCTATGCACACTGGAATTAGAGATGGACATAAGAGCTTTATGTGTTTCTTTCCAAGATCTATTTTTTTCTTAGGTGTTGGGTCCTCTACCCTTAAATGAAAAGTTACATGAAAAATTAAATGAAAAGTTTCTATTTGACACTGTGAAGCTCCAGTTACGGGCAGTGCTGTCTTCTGTATTTACATTCTATCTATCTTTATATCTGACTTTTCTGGTGTTAACAAGACACTTACTAAGCTTCTATTAGGTAAAGCACTCTAAAAAAAGAGCATATAGGTGCTTATACTCCAGCTTTGTTTGTGCCACAGGTTGAATATGCTGGAATGTGATGCAGATATTAATTACAATCCCTTTTGCTATGCAATTAGAATAATATGGGAAGCACTTTCCACTCTCCTGGCAGTGGCCCTGAACCAACAAAACACTTACATGTAGGATTCCATTCAAATGGACAGGAATTTTATAGGATCAGAGTCTAAGGATATATCAAAGGGATTTTTTGTATGTATTGGAGAACATGTATGCATACACACATATATTTCAGATTAATTTTTATTGTTGTTGTTGAATACTGAAAGAAAATTCTCTATTTTCTGCATATTGAGGTCAGCTCTAAAAGGAGGCAATTGCTGTTCTTCACTTCTCAGCGTTTACTGTGAGACATCTGTCTGTTTGATAGTACTTCTACTAACCCACATGCAGCACCATGCCAAGGTGGCCATATATGACCCCTGGAAAAGAGCTGGCTGGTGGGATGAGTGGGAAGGAGTTGTTCATCCATCCATGTAGACATGCCCTTAGTCATGCTGAGTGAATCACTTTTTAAAGAAAAAAATGAATTCCTAGATGAGAACATCCAGTTCTTTGGAACTTATGATAGTATAGTCTGAAGTTAGATCCAAAATTCATGGCTGACTCTTCCCGCCAACAATCCAAGCCAAAATTCTCGACAGGAATAAATATCCTGGAACTCTGGAGAGTTTGAGATCCAGACCCAACTTCTGCAACTCATATTCCTCTCCAAGGGATTGCAAGGTATTTTTTAATTGAATTTTTATTTTCCTCAAGTAACATAAGGTTTAGAATTTGCCCTTTCACCTCCAACTCTGTTTTGTCGCTCGTGAGCAATCCATACTAACATGTCCAGGTGAAGCATCCAAGGTTTACAAACATGGGTTTACATAACTCTCCGTCTCTTTCCTTGTCCCACCTTGAAATAGGAATGAAAGTTCTGCTTGTTAGTAAAGCGCACATGAGATTTTCCCTTTTTCTTTTCAGCTATGAATGAAAAAGTTAAAATTCTTAGCGCTTGTTAGACTTGTTAAAGTCTGATTGGACACCACCAGCAAGGAAGGGGACCAGCAATGGTGATTAGGGGATCAGCACTGTGGCTTCCTCCCTAGACCTCTTTGGATTAATTGTAAAGACATTTCCTTGCAGTCTTCGGCCTCAATCCTCCAAGAATACATAGCTCTGCTTAATATTGCGCATGGAAACTTGATACAGGAGGAAATCTGCAGAGTCAGGGCCCCAATGAACAAGGCATTGACTGAGAGAAGTGCGGGGAAGGAGCAGTTTGCTCATGGTCAAAATCAGCTGGGAATAGCACCAGAAACAAAATCCTGTTCTCCTTAGCATCAGTCCACCCAACCCTCCCGAGTGTCTCCTTCAATGAAGAAGCTGTTGCTGTCCCCTCTGAAGGACACTTTGCAGTACTGCTGAAGGTGGTTTTTCACCTGGGAATGTGCAAGTACAAGCTCTGAAGAGGTAGAGGCAGATAAAGAATATCTAGAGCTCGAGAGAGGCTGCAGCTGATGGAAAGAGAATGCAGGAAAGCTGCCTTCTTGCTTCTCCTGAAGAAAATCCTACAAGACCAGTTGGAGTCCCCTAATTCTATAACACCTGGCAAAGAGTTAAGGACTACAAAGGCTCCAGCCTAACAGCCACACTCTTTGTGAGTAGTTAGGAGCTCTCTGGCCCATTCTTCACGCTTTAGGAGGCCCCTCTCAAAGCAAATATACGTCAATAGTTTAGAGGCAGAAACTATCAAATCATGCTGTGTTACTCAGGAACAGAGAGAAGAAACTGGTATAATGGGAAAAAGAAATTATCTCACCTGCCTGGTGGTAGAGAGGCATTTCTCACAACATTTAATCTAAGAACCAGTCTTAGCCGCTGGCCATATCTATCATTCATCACAACTTAATGAGAGAGGGATTGTCTCACATTGGGTGCAGAGCTGTGCAACAGCAGCAACAGTAAACATTTTTGCACTTGTAGTGGAATTCTCTTACCTTTCTTTTCTTTTTTTTTTTTTTTTTTTGTTTTTGACATATTCAGCACCACGCAGCAGGGAATAGTGTGGTTTTATTTAGAGCTGTACACTCACCGTGTGCTTTGCAAAGTAATGGATTGGTGTAGTAGCAGCAATGCAATGTGCTGCTTGGACTGTCAGCTCAGCAAGGGCTCACCGATGGATGTGGAGCCTATGGAGATGGAGTGCTGGTCAGGGCATCAGAGAGATCCTCCTCCTTCAAGATTTTCAGTGGCAATTTGCCAGCAGGATAAAAATATGAATTGCAAAAATCCCGCTGGACCTTTGTGATCCTTAGCATTTGAGCGCCGTTCCTGAGGCTGTGGTGCAAGGAACACATCACTGGATTTCCAACAAGGTCATTCAGATACTGGATTCATTTTAGCTGCAGTGACACCAGGATCCACACAGACCCATAACTACCTGCCTCTCCATCTTAGCCCTGTGGCACAGTGTCTGTGCAGGGTCCTGGTTTTTCTGCTGCCTTACTCAGGAGATGAGGTGAAATGTCATCTTTTGGCCACTTCTTGTTTTCTCTGTTCCTCCTGCTCATGTCAGGAGAACATGGACGTGTCTCCTTGTGTTTGAGTGTGCTTGCCTTCCAAAATTTTCTCTCTGTCCAGCCACCATATCGTAAAGGACAACACATATTCAAGGCCAAGCCCGCTAATGTGAAAATCTGATACAGGAAAGGCAACCCTAGCCAAGTTACCATGAAGGTATATGGAAAAGGTATCCCACTGACATCCAGAAAAAAATAAATTGCTATGAAAATATGGTTTTAGATATGTTATTTAGTGATGTCAAACCCAGCTCTCTAGAGATTTTGCTTTCTGGCAGATGAGTGCAGTCAGAGGAATGACAGCCTCAGGTATTGGTAGAAAAAACACTTGGCAAAATAGTCAGAAAGTGAGTGCTTCTTAAAACATACAGTCCATGCTGGGAACGGAAGGGGATTCAGAGGACTCACAGGCTCTTTAGGAAGATGGCTTTTCTTGCCTCTGCTGTCCCTCCAGGGCATGAGGATCACAGTGTTTGCCAGCTTGGTGATCCACCTAGACCAAAATAAAAAGTGGCAGTTAAATGAGCAAAGTGTGAAGTAAAAAATATTCTTTTTCTCCCAAAATCTACACTCCTCTAGACAGAGATTAGAACAACATATCAAGAAACAATAGCACATCAAAACATCACAGCCAGTTTTGGGGTGTAAAAAATGCTGTAAAAAATGCTATAAAAAATGACACCCTTCCTCCCAAATATCAAGTCTCTCATCTGAAGGAAAAAAGTGATGGGATGTTTTGGAAAAAAAAGTATAGTGATATTTAATATTAGTAAGCTGGACTTTCACCCACTGCTTTTCCCCAAGAGTGTTCTTAGAAAACCCTGGACTGCTTTTGATTAGATTGAAAAGTATCAACCTGAGGCAAACACTCAGTGTGGAAAACCTTCTCTTATACAGCCAAAAATTTGCAGGGTTGTAGGAAATGGAAAGCAGAACATTTTAATGAAAAGCATTGGCTTGGATTAGTGATAGGCAGTATTAGCTTCTGTAAAAACAGTATTGTTTATCCATGGATGGGATTATAAATAACCACATTTCTAAGAACAAATTATGGCATGTTCATAGGAGCTACTCCAGAGCCCCTTGTAGTCCATGCAAACCTTACCACCAATTTCACTGGATTTTCACTTGGATCAAGACCAAGGACCTGAATTTGTTAAAACATCTTAAGACAGGAGAGTGTTACTTTGAGCTAAAATTTGCAGCTAATTATAAAAATAGTTGGCCGTTGAAGTAATGTACAGGGAAACCACTGATTGTTAATGAGAATAGCAATGGGCTTAATATGTCTGCCTAGAGGTAATAAATAAATAAATGAGTCTCAGATTTAAAGTCTGGGTAGTTACCTGAAGCCAGGGTGGAAGAAGCTCTAATATTCTTACATATGCTGTATAATAGGCACTGAACTTGATAAGGATTTTGAAAGTTTGTCTGGAGACAATGGGGATTTAATAGTTGAGTGTTTTGTTATAAACCCTCTTACCCTAATGTTACTTTAATACATTACTGGATTACAGGCACCAGCTATAGATAGACTTGTGAACAAAAAGCAGAATTTAAAAGAAGGACTTATGTCAAGATTCCAGTCCCACATCACTTGACACAAAGTGTCAAACCTCAGGTCTTTGCAAGTGTTGTTCCTATGTGTCTTGTATGTACAACCCTTTTGAACTTTCAGGCGATTTTGATGCAATTCAAATAGCTTTCTTCCTTCATTCTATAAATTTCAGTCTGTTTGATCACACTAGTGGAATAGTACAGTTTTCCTCCAGCAGATAAAACAACTCCTTTAAATTCTTGTGGGTGTTAAATGTCTACTACCCCGGTGCTAGTTGATATAAAAACTTATTCCAAGCTATGTTCCACCTGGAAATGCTTTCATTGGAAATTTCTTCAAGTCTTTTTATGGTGAGCAGGTTATTTTAGAGTTTTTCCTTTTCATTGCCCGTATAAATTCATAGACTGTGAATCTAATTCCTGTCTGAAGGCAGGTACAGGTCTTACTCTGAAGGTGTCTGGAACTGATTCTGTAGAGCATCAGCTAAGTCCTGGTACTGGGGTTACCAGGGGAAATTCTACACCATAACCAATGCATAGTCTGCCTTCTCCTGTACATTTTTGTAGAGCTTGTAAAACATAGAGTTAAAAATAGAACAGCCAGAATATTGAGCAGATCTGGGTAACAGTTCAGTGCAGTGTGTGGTCATGGACACAGGTGAGAACCCAATCTGCATGTGTGAGTTAAGCTTCATGAAGGTTGGGGTGGAGAACAGAGGTCCACAGTTCAGTGCAGGTGTACCTGGGGTAGTCACTCAGGTGGCTGGATGCAGCACCCATGGCATCCCTGGCTCTCTCTTTGCTTGCCAGGCACAGCTGAAGAGAGTCTTTTTGGAACATCCCACCACTGCAAGCGTGGTTGGGATTTATAGTGTCACTGGTTCTTGGTCTGTGCTGTGTGGGGGCAAGCGAGGCTGCTTGGAGCTAAGAGAGAGCACAGAAGGGACTCAGGACAGCCTGTTTTTCTGGAGAGCCAAGGGAAGCTCTGTGTATCCAACAGATGCTGCAGCCCTTTTCATGAACAGGAGATTAATTGAGATCTGCTTGGCCTCAGCTGAACCTGAAAGCAACCCTCCTTCCTTCTCCTCTGCCAGCCTTGGCCCAAAAACAGCAGAATACTTGTGCCTTAGAGTTGTCCTTTCCATTTGTGAGCCTTACACACAAACTCCCACAGGCAGAAGCGCAGAGACTACTAAATCAGGAATGTTCTCTCTTTGTAGGTGGGAGAAAGAAATGGGAAGGAAGAAGATGTACCTGGAGACAGGGTGGGGAAAAGCTACAGGGCTAATTTAGGAAAGATGGCTTACTTAGCACAACATACAAACACTCAAAGGGACAGTGTGCAGAAACACCCACCATCCTGGGGTGGAAGAGAGAACTCACACAAAAGAGCATTTGCAGAGCAGGACTGTGAGCAAAGACGTGGAGATGTCCTTCTTCCTCCACCCCCAGAGTAGTTCCCTCGCTTTCATCTTCCACCTTCTCCTCCACTGTGGTTTTTTGAGAGTAATAGTTAAGGTGGGTTGGGAAAAAAAGCAGATGTAGCAGTTAGAATGGCTCAGGCAGGTAAAAGATCTCCCTTCTCTTCAGAGAAATGAGTCAGCCTTGACAGGGGTTGAGGTTGATGGTGGAAAAGGGATGAAATTTCTGCATCTGCCCTAGGCCAGGAAGATGTGATGTGAGGGTCATTGGGAGGGATCTTTAGGCAGTCTGGGGCACAGCTGATGAGAGGTGAAATAGAATTTAGGTGTAGGGGGTGACAGCAGGTCAGGTGAGGTCCAGCTGCTGCGTTAGGAGACAGGCAAAATTGTGGGCACACAGAAGGATGGGAAGAATGGGCTTTCCATGGCTTCCCAGATGACTGAAGGTACACACATTAAGACTTGCTTATTAGAGGTGACAGACTGACCTTTGCAACTCAGCCAGTCTTTCCCATCCGAACTGGCCCATCCCACTGCATATATAGGATATTTTAATGGAAATAGGTAAAATCCACAGCTGTTGAGAGGCTCTTGGCACAGCATAGTGAACAGCAGAGCCACAGCAAGGGCAGCCTTGGAGCTTGTTGTGATCCTTCTTCCAAGGGAGCATGCTGCTGCTGAAACATCTGCAGCCTCTCAGATGGGCAGTTGTTGGGCAAACAGCAAGGAAATGAGTGACTCTGAGATTTGAAGCAAGAGAAATCGGGAGAAAGATATATTAGGAAGACGGGTCTGATCTGAATATTGTTGAGTGCAGAGGCACCAGCCTAAACAGAGGATCTTTGAAGACCCAGCTTTCCTTTCCTCCTGCAAGCTGCAAGAGCATGGCTCACATGTGGAGCAGAGAGGAAGCCCTTCCTGCTCCTGGTCTTGTTCACAGGAAAAGAGAAATAATTTTGGCTTTCACTTAATATAAAATCCTCAGACTTCTTGAAAAAAAATTAAAGACCCTCTTGTAGCTGAGAAATGTGGGAACAAACTCCTAATCTTTCTGTTGTTTCAGTTTTCTTCATTAAAAAGTAAAAATGCTAATGGCCTAAATGCATTTGTCATGGTGGTGGGTTGTGTCATTTTGCTCCATCATCTCACTGAGGCTAAAAGGACACAATAAGGGACAGTGACGCCGTACAGCATCCAGCACACTCTGGTATTATTAATATTGCATTGTGAAAGCCCTTTATCAGCTAGATTGCAACGGCAGTGGTGATAACACAAGGAAATTCCTGTGCATTATCAGTACAATAATAATTATATAATTGTGCCCCAGAACTACACTGTCATTAAAGAGGGCTCCAAGATATAAAAAAATTCAGCGGCTGAATTCAAAAGAAATTCATTTGGCCAAAGTCCCTTTCACCAGTAACCTATTTTTCTGCCTATTGAGGAAAGAGGCTGATGATCTGCCTGCTCTGCTTGTTTAAGGATCACCTCCAAAATAATGCCCTTTATGAAAAATTTCAATCAGGTTTCAGACCTTATCATATTGTGGAGGCAGCTCTTCTCAGGGTCAGCGACGATTTACATATGTATGGTTTGCAACTTACTGTCAGCTGTTTTATTTTTGGATTCCTCATCTACTTTTCACAGGACAGACCACACAGTCTTGAGCTCAGCCTGGGGAAAAGTGGCTGTATGATTTCCAGCATGGCTTTCGGTGAGTTCAGTCCCTACGTTACCACATCCACCAACTGATTTAGCAAACAAGATGGGATTTTTTTTTTATCCTCCCACAGCTTTGCCTACCAGTTTCCTGAAAATCAGAGCCTTGGGTTCATGCTTCAGTGGAGATTATATCTTTTGTATTGGCAATTAAGCAGCATTAGAACTGTGCCATGTGTGTGTCTCACTGACACCAGGGCTAATCTGTCACTGAAATCCTCCCCTACCAAGAAAAAGCAACATATTCCTTAAATCTTCCACAGAACTGCCGAGAAATGGGTCTGAACTTTCCTTTTTACTTCATCACTATTATATTGCTTCTCTCCTTTTCCTCCTTTTTGCACTATTCAGCTGGGAAAAGAGAGTCATACCACTGAAGCTTGGGTTTGTGTTCAAGGGAGTCATTGTGTGTTTTTAAAAAATACCATTAAATATCAACTTCATAATCAGGACTGAAAGCAGGATAGGGCCCCAAAACACCCTACCCCTTCCTGAGTATACAAAACAGGCTGCAGAACAAGGATTTTTTTTGACTCATGGAACTTATATTCCTAAAAAGTGGCCAATTTCAAGCCATTTACCTGGGACATGTGAACTCGTATATTTCAGCACTTCAAGTAGGGAAGGCTCCTCTTAAAGGTCTTAACCCCATTGCTGTCACCAAGACAAAATATCTATAAACTGCCTTATTTTTGAGAATCTGTGTCTTGTTGAAGTGAATTAGGACTACTCAAGCCTATGAACCAGGGCCAGGTACATACCCAGCAGTATGCCCAGAGCAGTCTTGATGGCATGAGTGGGGTTGGGACAGGCATCTGATATTAAAATGTTTTTTCTGGGTCTGGTCTTTGTTTTTATTTGCTTCATTTGCCCTTCTTAAAAGGGAAATAATGACTGTGAAAGGCACTTCAGGGTCCGAGCAAGTCAAGAGCAATTTTATTTCCTCTTCACTTAGAGGAAAAGAAACCTGATGGAGAATGGAAGTGTTTTCCCTCAGAAAAGCTCATCTTTGTGACACTTTACAGTGATACCAAGCAAGACATGTACAAGTGTACAAGACCTCTGATTAATCCCATTAACTTCAGGATCCTGCTCACGTGCTTAAATCGAACCACGTGTCTAAGCGTTGTGCTAAACTGGGATCGTAGTGCTCTGCTTCTCTGCTCATGAAGACAAATTGGTTTAATGCAAAGTTCAGCTGAGCTTCTTGAATCTGTTTGGAAAGCAGCAGCCTACTCTGGAGTACTTTGCTTTTTGTTTCCTGTATTTCTTTGAGCCAGGTAAGGATACAGGCAACAGAGAATTAGTGACCATGGAGCATCCAAGCGCAGCACGTCAGACACTTTAACAGTGTAACCGAACAAAAGACTTCATGAACCCGGTTTGTCTGGTTTTTATTTTCTCTTCTTAAACCCCACTTTTCCTCCTGCTCCTTCTTGTGTCTCATGACAGCACCTCAGGGCTTCAGCCATGACAGATGTCTCTCCTGCTTATACAAATGCAAGAGAGGATCCCTGCCTTGAAGAGATTGTGATCTAATAGAAGATAATGCAGCAGAGAAAAAAGGAAAGGGAAAGAAGCAACACTGAAAGCATGAGAAGAGCACTTGGTGGCTTAGTTGGATGATTAGATGCTTTAAAAAGGCCATAACCCACATGTATAGATAGTGTAAGAGCTAATAGGTCTGTTACAGCTTTTTCATTTCTTTCAATATTTGTTCCCTTCAAAAGATATTGAAGCCAGGTTTGGAGGATGTCATACACTAAGTTTTGTTATTTTTTTGAAGAGAAGAACGTTGTTCTTTTTTTTTACCCCTTCATCTTTTTAACACCCCTCCATGTGTCTAGAAATTCTGCAAAAAATGAGTCAGTAGGACAGCAAATTCATCAGTGAAGCTCCCTTTGATCCCCTCAGAATAGATGTCTGAAGATATTCCCTCAAGTCCCCTGTCCACTTCATATTGACAGATTTGACTGCAACTAAACAGTAGGAGGCCAGAAACAATCTGTCAAAACTCCTTTTTATTTTTAATGTTTCAGTAAACACAGCTCTTTAGGGATAACATCTGCTTCCTGAAGAAGACTTCCACTTCGGCAGAAAGGACTGACATTTACACACAAATTTCCTTTCTCTTCCTTTTTCCTCCCTTGCCCTGCCTTGGCTTCTCTTCCCTTTAGGAATTTTTCTCTTGATATCCTCCTCAATTTGATGTTGTTGCCCCATTACCTATCAAGGCCAGGTTGGATGGGGCTTTGAGAAACCTGGGCTAGTGGAAGATGTCCCTGCCCATGGCAGGGGATATGGGACCAGGTGATCTTTAAGGTCCCCTCCAGCCCAAACCACTCTACTCTTCTCTAGTTCTATAACTCCATCCTTACACAAGTGTTACTTGCTAAGTGAAGCAATTCAGAGGAGGCTACATCTCCAGCTGCTCTGACTAGAGTGCAATAAAAAGGAGTGGAAGATGAAGTTGACACTCCCTCAAATAGATAAATAAGCAAAGTCTGGGGGCTATGACTCTTCCCTTATTTTAAAATTGGCAAAACTTGCATTTATTCAAAAAAGTATGTTTATAAGGTGGGCTGTTATACCTTATGTACATCAGACTAACTGCCTGAATCTTGGCTGGTCACCCTCAGTTCCCTCTCTAGTCAGTGGAGGTCTAGTCCAGGGAACCAATGATTCATTTCATCCTAAATTAGGCACTTAAAATGGATGAGAGAATCTTGCCTTAGGTACTTGTTTGTCTCCACTGACTGTGAGGGAATGATTTTCTGAGTGACCAACTCACCTGTGACATCTCTTTCCAGGCACCTGGAGGTTGCCAAGGCAGACTCTGCCTTCTCAGGCTGATTTCTCAAGTTTCATTTCAATCTATCTGGTTTTGTGCCTCATCCTTCTTTGTTAGCTAATGAACCTAAATTCTGTCTTCAGATGCTGCGAGATGGGCATGGAGGACTGGGTTTAATTATCACAAAAGTTGCAAATATTTACATTTCTACTGTTGTATACTGGCAGGTGTGCCTTTTCTTGTGGAAATACATCTCTGCGTTTGTTTGATATAGACATCAGAAAATCTGTTTTGTATCCAAGTGGGTTTATTTACACCAACTCTTGAGAAAATAATCATTTACTGGAGAAATATTTTCTATTAATATTCATTATCATATGCCTTGAAAACCCGTACACAAATTGTAATCACAGCCTGTATTAGTTCTATAATTTGTGCACTTGATATGCAATTGTTTAAGATAAACTCTCCCTTTGCAACATTCCATAGTATCCAGATGGGAAAGAAGGAATGGTGAAAAGATGTGTGTTATTTCAATTGCACTCCAAAAGAGCCAGCCAGGTTGAGCTCTCTGTAAAAATGGAGAGTTTTAAAAGCTTAACATAAAAGTTGGAGGAGGAAGAAGGTCCTGGTGCACTGCTGAGGTGTGTATATACTGAAGGGCTTTGCTCAAACTGAGGAAGTGTTGGAAGATTTTGAGCTTGACTTCAGCTTGAAAGCTGAATTTGAGAAATAAACATCAAAACGTTTTTATCATGGTTCAGTTCGAGATGGAGGAAAAGTGAAGTAAAACCTAACTTGAGCAACTGATTTAGTGCTTTAGCACGTTGGAAACTCAGCAGCAGACACAAAAAAGAGGAACAAGACTTAGGGGTGAGATTCATCTCTCCTAACTTCAGGGATAGGATCCATCTCACAGAAATGTGGGTGTATAGAGAGTGATTCACTGACCAGACGTAGGAGTCTGCTTTACAGTGAGACAAATCGCTTCCTAGGCTCCGCCGACCACGTTAACCAGATCCCCGGAGCTGGCAGTGGGAGTGCAGACTTCCAGCTCACATGTAGACTCTTGCATTACACCATCCCACACTCCCTCCTACCAGACTGGCTTTGGGGACGGGATTTACTTCGTCTAATTTCAGACATCTCCACAGTGCACATCTACATCGAGCTGGTCACCCTGGGCTCCCTGCACAGTCAATGGAGAGATGCAGATATTTTTAGGGAATGAGTCACACCAATGCAGATCTGTCCCTCCCAACTGTTGGGCTACAAAGCCAAAGCCCCTCTTGCTTGATCCTGTGATTCCTGTATGCTCGTCTATATTTAAAAGAAGGAAAAGGAGAGGCTGTCACCCCAGACTTGTTGTAACCTGAAGAACAGGGAGCTGCAGGCTCAGTTTTGCAGAAGGCTTGGAAGACAGGTTTTCCCTTCCCCATCTGCAGATACTCTTCAGCTCAGTCCCTGTGCCTACAGGCAGCTCCAGGGGGTGGCATTGATGTCATCTTGTCCATGGCCCTGATTGAGGCACCAACATCTGCAGCCCAGTGCAACTCCAGACCTGTGGTGCCCCAATCTGTGGGTTCAGAGCCTGATGTACCTTCAGGTTCTTCCTAAGTGATGTTGAAACCCAGCTCTCCGCTGTGGCTTCTACTCTACAGCCAGGTAGCCTGAGGTGTCACCATCACCTCAGTCATGAGCATATCCACTAACACTATTATTTCACCAAGGCATTTGCCAGGGGAAATTGGTTATGGCAAGCTTCATTGTGATTTTTCCTTTATTTTCAGAGAGTTTTGAACTCAGGGAAAGGCTGCTTTACTTCCTTTTGGCTTCTAAGATCTTGTGCTGCCAGTGCTCCCAGTTGCAAGACCAATAACAAAGGAAACAAAACCCATCACTTTCACGTTGCTTGTCTCCTTTGCCCAATTCCTAAGGTCCCAAGGTGCCTTTCAAACTGCACAGAGGGGACTTGTAGTCATGATTCAAAGGACAGTGAGTGTCCAGCAGCCAGCTGGGCTGTTCAACTGCTGTTTTGGACAGGAAGGAAAGAAAATTGCTAAATGCCAGGGAAAATGGAGGAAGAAATTTAGATAAGTGGGAATAATTACCTGAGCTGCGACAGAGCCAGGACATTGAAGCAAAATATCTTCATTGTTTGGGTTCCCCAGTGCCATTAAATCTTCCTGGATCAGGACTTTGGTCTTTTACTATGCATGGAAGGGGTCAGTTTTCCCTGAGCGATGGCACTGTTGGTGGGCTACAGTCTGAGCCAACAGTCTCAAAATGTTTCCCCATAGGACTTTGCCACTTCCAAATTTATTTAGTTCCAAGAGATGTCCGGAATCACTTCTTTTGAACAGGCAACTGTTGATTTAGTACCGAGCCACGTTTTTCCAAGCGCAAAACACAAAATGTAACGAGCTGCACATCTGCCTCTGCATGGGGAGCTACAGTCCAAATCCACTGGAGACAGGAAGAGCTAATTCAGCACTCTTGCTGAGCTCCATTAATCTACATATTTAATACAAACACAACATTAGAACTAATTCAGGCTCTGATGTAGAAAGCAGATGTAAAGGGTGCATGTGTGTCAGAAAATCCAGCTTTTTAGATTACCCATCATTTGTGGTTTGGATGTTAATGTGGTAGTCAAACCTCTTAGGATTATCTACCTGTCAAGAAGAGAAAAGTAGTAGTATTTTCTGCTAGGCAAATGTTAAACCACATAAATGAAGTTAGTCCATTGCCAGCTGCCTTAGAGGATTGTCTAAAGATCCACTGTGGTTATCCTGTTTCAGAAGTAAAACTTGTTTATCTAGCTAAGTGAATTTAATTATTTGGATTATGTATGGAGGGCAAGACCATCAAGGATAACTCCATTTTCTCTGCTTCAGTGTCTAGGTGCTTAGCAAGGTTACACCAGAGGCCAAAATTTGGAGACTGCAGCACACCCAGGAGCTCTGCCCTGCTGGCCTCTCTACAGGCTCAAATGTTCATTCAGGTATCAAAAAAAAAAAAAAAAAAAAAATTCTTTTCCTGAGCCAAAGGCATACAGAAATATGTAGGGCAGAGACTAGCAGTTAACACCTATAAATTTCTTTCCCATCCTGGAGGATCTGACCTCCTGAATTCCCTTTGTGTCTCACCTGCCAGGTCCTTAATATGGCATATTCCAGTTTGCCCTTGAAAGGGAGGTGTCTGCTGGGGGCAAAGCTGGGGCTGGTGCGAGCAGCAGTCGAAAGGAGATGAGATAAAAAGTGTTCAAGGTTGGCCACTGTGAAGCTTCCTGAAAATTCAGTGGAAAAAAATTTCCTTTCCCCTGGACAAAATCTATGAAGCCATCCTCGTGCAGAGGCAGCCACCAGCACAGAGCCTGGCTGGGGCAATAGAGGTGTCCCCGTGCTCCTGGGAAAGGCAGGGAAAACAAAGAGCAACATTACCATAAGGTAAAAACTCTTCAGTGGGGGAGGGATATTTAGTGCTGGTTCTTGTGATCTTTACCATCTGTAGAACAGATGGAGCTTCATTATGAGGAAGGGAACACCTTGAGAAGCATTATAATCTCACACCGGCCCGGAGAGAAGCAAAACCTGACTGCAGTGGAGATCTCTCTCAGGGAGGATTTTGGCTTGTGTTTGTGGAGGTTTAGAGAGCAGGGAAAAGAGGCTAATGAGTGATTGGCTCAAAAAAACCACTGCCATTAATTTTGTTAGCATGTGAGATGAGAAGAGCAGGAGTGGCTTTATTTAATTCTCTGTCTGAAATAGCAGAGTGTATATTTTTTAAACCTGGGAAGCAAGCCTCATGCTTGCACCTCAGAGCTGAAGTTAGCTGGGTGGTTTTTGCTTGCAGGGTTTGGTGCAAACTCTTTTATTTTTGCTTGTTTAACCTTTGTGCCTTAACCCTCTGTTTGTCATTGGAGCGTCTCTGAATCTGGCACTCTTGCAAATCCCAAACTCTCAGCAGCAAATCTCAGCCTTACCCTCTGTGTTTTTTCTGCATTGGCATGCAAATACCAGGAAACTGTGAGATTCATCCAGCTTATGAGAGGTGGATGCCGCACAGATTCCCATGAGGCTGCGCAGGCATTCCTGCCTCACATGACCAGGGGAGAGCCAGCTGCAGGGAGCCCTGGACTGGGGGGAAAGCAGACCTGAAGCCCCTGGCAAGTCTGCACCTGGCTTCTGCACCTCAGGGCCATAAACCAGCATCAGCAGCCCCCGGGTTCCACCACCATCCTGAGAAAACACAGCTGAGCTTCAAGTGTGAAATGAAATCCAGGTGAGTTGGAGAGCAGCAGAAACAACACCGCAAAGCTTCAGATCCCTAAGGGTGAAGAAGTGCGCTTTGGGACAGCAGCGTTTGCTTTTGATGATGTCCTATAATTTCCCTCTGCAAGTTCTCACGGTCAGATATTCCTCACCTCAAAACTGTAGCCATTAAGATAACCTGTAATGTTCTTACCAGCCTTGCAATGACTGTGTTTGCCTGCTACAGGTCTGAGAAGCTTTTTGATGAAACATCCGGTCCACTGGCTACAGAGCACAGGACTGGGCAGCAAGACCCCAGCTACAGCCTTTCTCCAGCTTCTCCATACAGCTTTTTTCCATAGCTGCCTTGTCTCTTCCCTGTGTTTATGCAGTGCCTGGCACTCTGGCACTGGGGGCTCAGCTTGCCTGCGGCAAGCAGCCCCAGCACACAATAAAGACATGCCTCTTTAGAAACTCTACCACCTTCCGTGAATAGCTGCAAGTTTGGTTCTGATCCAAGCAACCTTATCCACAAAGTACAGAGAGAACCTGTCATGGTGTGAAATACTGAACTCTGCCTCTATTTGGAGGAAAGCCACGATTTATCAAGCTGAACACCACAAGGAGCGGATCCGTCTGCCTACCTAAATCTTCCTTGTTAGTTAACAGCTAGGCAGGGAGTTTTGTCTTAAACACTTTTTCTTCTTTTTTTTTGTTATTTTTTAAAACTCAGATCATTTATTCAAAGTGTAATGACGGCAGTAGATGGGACTCATAACAGCTTCAAAATGAACATAATGATATTTGATAATAATCATAACATTTCATAATATTGATTGCTGGAGAGAACTGACAGCAAAAGAATGTACCAGCTGTCTGTACGTGTAACATCTCCCAGCTTTTAAACTTTTTGTCTCCTGATGGAAAGTATCAAACAGAGGCTTCGTTCATTTGTATATTTATTTATTTGGGGCTTGTTCCTTCATAGAGAGGGAAAAGAGAGACAACAGAAACATGAACATTAAAGTCTCTTCTGAGGAAAGTAAAGACCTAAAGTTCTACATCTGGGCCCAGATGTATTTTCTGACCTCAACACCTCTTTCTTGGCCATTCTGACCTCACCACCTCTTGCTTGGCCATGCTCGAACATTCCAAAGAGAACATCCTGATCCATCACCTCTGGATGCCCACTGAGACTCCCTGGGCTCCAGAGGCCCATGCCCAAGCCTGTGGATGGTGGCTGTGGCTGAAGCTGGTAACAAGAAGGGACTGCTCCCTCGCTTGAAGCCAGGAGAAGTAACACACTTTATACTTGAGTTGCTAAACCCTTTTTCCCTCTTTTCTCTTTCACAGTCTCAGAGTGGCTGTGTCCAGATTGCTTCCTGTCCGTGGCCAGGTGCACAAACCCCTGACAGGGACAGGGACAGAGAGCATGAGCCAAAAAACACCCCAGGGACAGTGCAGCCATGTGGGTCACTGCAGGCCAGGCCAGGACATGAAGCTGTGGTTTTATTTATGGGTGCACATGGAGCCTGGATGCTTTGTGGGTCCTAATTCAATGGCACATTTAATCCTTTGCTGGGCAGAGCTGCTCTGGTGCTGGTTGTGGCATCTCCAATGGCCAGATGCTTTGAACTTCTTCATTTTTACCCTAGTGGATGCCTGCAGCTGCCAGGCAGGGATTTAACTTTCCAGGTGCTTAGCAATCTCTGAAAAGCTGTGTATGTCAAGAGGAACATTCAAAATCACGAGTCACATCAGCCAGCATTGTCTGGGGAAGTGAAGTGTTTTTCGAGAATATGCAAGTTTGAAGAAGATAAATCAACCTACCTCTCTCAAGCCTTATTCCAGCTCTTTAATTATAAAATCTTACGGTTGCTGAGCTTCTTTTGACCACTCAAAGGAGAATGAATTGCTAAATTTGTGCTGTGGGGAATTAGTATTGTGGGAAATTATTATCACTCCTACCACAACTTAAGGGTATAAACATTTCTCCACGCTAAGGAACAGCTCAGAGGGTCTGTGCACAGGGATATTTGTGTGTCTGAGCATTCTTGAGCTCCCATCCCCCTGCTTTAACTCCTCTCCTACATTATGGGATAAGTTATAATGCAGCCCTGGAAAATTTTGGTGAGGAATTTGTTATGCGCATGCAATATAATGAAGTGGAGGCAACATCTGTGGCTGGCATTTTCCACCATGCTATGGAGTTTAACGGTGAAATCAAGGCTGAGATGCATTATCTGAGAGAGGAGAGAGGGAGTGAGGGAGAGAGAGTCTGTTGACTTAAGAATCCCTCCAAAGAGCATGGGATAAGAAAATAAGGAGACTAGTGGAACAGTCAGTCCTTGTTTGGCTGGCTGACTGCAGATTGAACAGATCAAATATTTACTGGTGCTCCCAGTGCAGAAGAATAGCTGGATCTCTGGGTGATTGGAAGCAAAGTGATCCTGAGCCCTGTTAAAACATCATAATGCCTAATGCATAATGCAATTTTTCAGCCTCTACCCTGCTTTTGAGCTATACCCCTGCTTGGGAAATCTGTTCATCACTGCAATAATTTTCCCCTTAGAGGAAGGTGAGCTGGGGAAGAAAAGACACATTAGGACTGGGGAGATGAGCAATTTTGTGAAGGGAAAAAGGTGGCACTGATGTGAGTGGAAAGAAACCCTCCAAGGGAAGAATTCATCTGTTGCTGGCAATTCAGTGGGCAGGAGAGGATGGAGAGACCCATCTCTTCCCAGCCCTCGTTGCAATTCCAGCAGCTCAAGGGCTGCTCCTTTGCTCCTCCCTGAGACACAGGCACCAGGCACAGGACCAGCCTACATGGAAACCAGCTTTTGGCAGGTGGCACTGGAGAATTTTGACCTGGCTTTTGTTGATGAGCTGTCCAAGCCCATGAAAACAAAGAGTTCGTGGGCGAGAGCACACCCCAAACATTTGCACTGGCTTTAAGGACACGTGGTTTAGGATGGCAGCAGTGCCCAGGTCCCAGTCTTCGTGCTGGGAGATGTGCATAAGGCAGCAGATGTTACAAGTCTGAAGATCTCCTTTATAGCAATCAGGGAAGCAAAAGGAAGGAAGACACACCCCGAGTTTCAGAATTGCTGAGATCCTTCAGTCTAATGACTTCAGCTGGATTTACAAACACTTGGCACCTCTACAAGCTTTTCATCTTGGAACAGTGGATGTAAAATGAGGATGACTGCATTAAGTGTGGTAGGTGAAAGGAGAACGAGGCTGAAAAGACACATGTGCTTTAGCTTGGTACTTTCCAGCCTTTTAAAGCCTCGGTAAAATCCTGAAGCTTTTACCTAATGTTGATTCATCCTTGCTCAAGGAAAACATTCTCTTGTTGCAGCGGATAAGTCGCCAGAGGAAATTCTTAAGGATTTGTCTGATAATGAAAAGATGATCGGAATGGCTGAGTAAAAAGCATGAAATGGTGAGAAAGTAGCAGCAGAGTAGTTTGAAAATAACACGTTCACTTGTCTGTGTGTATAGCTCCACTGAATCTTTTGTGTAAACTCTCAGAATTCCTGGAAAAGAAAAATAACCAAAGGTGGTATTTTCCAGGAAACTCTTTTAAAAGAATCATCCTCATATTCATTCAGTAGACACTGCCAATACACTTGTGTATGAAATTGTAAAGCCTTTTGAGAGAGCAGTTGAATAAAAGTTTGCAGTTGTTGGTTTGCAAGACAGAGGATTTTCCCAAATATATTGTGCTATAACCCCTTCTTCCCATTTTTCTGTTGGTGCAAAAGTCAGTCATTTTAAGTAATTGGTTTGCCCAATACAGTTTTATCTAGGAATAAGAATTGAACCAATTCCTAAACATAAAAAATGGAAACTTTTGGAGTAGAAGTGTTTAAATGTTCAGTGATCATAAATAAAGTTTAATGCGGTGATTCTTTCTGGTGCTGAAAGGTGAAAATCAGTTTATTAAAAATTTTCTGTGGTTATTTATCTGTGGTTCTGGGGATCTAATAATTGACTTGAGGGTGGTAGAACATGAAAATAAAGGATTCAGGCGTGAGAATTAGTAGAAAGTGAGCAAACTCCTCCATGCTTAAATTCCTGCAGCAAGTCATTTAGTCATGATCTCTGCTAATGAGCTACAGCCCATAGTTTTTCATCCAGTGTGCTTTTAATTCCCATGTGTTTCTCTTCTCTGGAGGGACTATGGAAGAGCCAGGTGAGAAGTCCTTCTGCCATCCAGCCTGCATGCAGCTGCAGACTTCAGTCTGAATTGACCCATGCAGGAGACACTGATTTACTGAAGAGGATTGAACACATTAGAGATGGTCTGCTGAAGAGGAAAGAATGTATTGAAACACTAAAAGAATCTTCAGGGTCAGCCAGATTCAAAATGGAAATCACAGCTGATATTAGTTAATAAACTACTGGGAGAATGGCAGGAGAAAAGATGATTTTTGATCTTGCCAAGCATGTCAGCTTGTTGGTAGGATTGCTGAAGTGCCTTAGATGCTCTCCATAAATGTCAGAGAAAAATACACCTGCTGGGGAAAAATTTGAGGTGTGTGAGATCTGAATGCCTCACTGGGGAGTCCCGGCTCCCTCTGTTACAGAAGCAGCCCAAAGAGATTAAATTTCCAGCTTAGATTCCTTAATGAGCTGCTCTGTGAGGAATCCTGAAATTGCCACATCCCAGAGCTGGTTCCTGAGGAGGGTGAATTTGGATCTCTGCTTTTCCATGCAGTGAAGGATGGCTTCCCAGGAGAAGGAGGAGAAAGACTAAAGCCATACAAAGGAGAGGGAGGTTTAGAGCTCCTGAATGCATCCTGGTCTCTGCTTCTCATGCTAAGAAGCAATTGAATTATTAAAGGTAATAAAATGTGATTTAGTTCATGCTGTGAACTTCAGTTATTTACTTCAGTTCATGCTTTGCATTTTATCTGCTGGGCCTCAGACTGTCTATGCTGATAAATCACCATGTTCCAAGTACAGAAGGGGGAAAGAACACTTTATTTCATAACTGTTCAATTATGAAAGCAGGGGAGGAGGGAAAAATGCATGGATCAATATCACTTTTTCCAGAGTTATCAGTATCTCTAGTGTCATCATTATTTCACCGTTTCTTAGCCAGGGATCCTCACCTCCATTTTAAAGGTGGGAATAGCCACTTGTCCAAGAAGCCAGGGATAAAAATGAAGTTTCAAACTGAGGTTAGCTTCTTCCACTCTACAGAACAGCAGAGTAGCAGAGTGCTATGAGTAGAAAATAATTTCCTCCATCCAGGGAGCCGCTGGACCCAAATTTTCCATGCAGATACCACGTAGCATGTGAAGGTTGTCAACAGCAGCAAGTGATGCTCAGAGAGGAATTGTTGTTACAGCTTTAGGAGCCTAGCCTTAAAATGATGAATTGTGACATTAATTGTCAGAATCTCCCATAATTAAATGGAAGGTTGGAAATTATTTCCTTTGTTTCCCCTTGCATTTCTATCCTTTTGCCACTCCCAACAAAGGACAAAATATCAGTCATAACGTCAGCCCAGCAGAGCTTTGTCACTTTATCTCAGTTTTAAATGTTATTTGAATGTTAGCTCTTTACATTAGCTTTTCTTTATTTGATAAAAAAGGCAAACCGATCACAATAGGCATAAAACCATCATGAGAAGGTCATAAAATGCATATTGCTCACTGAAATGAACAGGGCATCTCTCATCCTATCTATCTGGTAAATAAATGCTGAAGGAAGTTTCTCTATCTTGCTGTTGTTTATACATTTTTAAGTGTACCCCGAGCTGGTATAAAGTGCCAGATTGACAACTCTGCTTGTTGCCAGAATAGTGACAGAATAGACTCCAGGCAGGGTGAGACATCATCATGCTAATGTGTTCCAAGCCTGTTTTGGACCAGACTGGGATGAAAGAAAATATGAGGGGTGAAAGATCCAGTGTGTGGCCCATATAACCTTTTGTCTCTATAGTCTAACATAGATGGTGGTTGCATGTGTCAGAATAAAGAAGAAAAAAAAAAGAGGAAAAAAAAAAGAAAACAGCATTAAAATATTTACTAGGCAAAGACTTGGCCAAGATTTACAAATACAGTGATTTCAGTGGGGTTGGATGCCATTATTTGTGTGTGCACATTAAAACCCCTTAGAGAGGTGATTTTCAGAAATCTTAGAGCACTCCTCTGTGAAAACTGTGCTTCTAAAACAGCACACTTCTCCCTCAAAACCTAAACAATACTTCTGAGTATCCAGCTGACATATAAACAGAACATGAAAATGTCAATAGCTCGTAGCAAGTAGGAAGTTTCACTCTGTAAATTGCCTTTGAATTCTACCCAACCAAACATTCATTAAAATGGAAAGAAATCCCCAGGCCCACAGGTTGCTAGGAAGTCCTTTAGAAACTTGGATAATTACCTGGGACTTGTTCATATTCCCAGCCCAGGAATCAAATAGGTGCTTTTCCTGATGCTCCTGGTTTTGTCAAAGTGGGGGGATGCAAAACCATCCAGACCCTCATCAGCTCTTGCTGATCCATTGTGCAACTGGCACAAAAATCAGGTCATGTTCATCCTGATGAAGCTGAAAGTCACAGAGCAAAGTACATGTATGCATCTATAAAATATATATATATATACATTATATCTACCAGTGGAAACAGAAGAAAAATTTCCTTAACCTCCATCCTCATTTGGGGAAGAAAAAGGACAAAAATACTTTTTTGAACCAGAGAGGTAACATGGCTCATAGGAAAATGGTTGTTTAGAGGTTTGATGAGGATATCCTCTTTTAATATAAAGTGGGGCAAGATAAACCAATACTTCCATGTTTAAACCTGCAGGTGACACATCTGATGGACAAAGCAACAACGTGGGTATTTTTCACCTTACTATTCACAGGCCAGGAGTTATCATGTCAGCTTTTGGAGTAGTGTTGCTGTAAACTCCAATCTGTGGCTGAAAAACCTGCAATCCTTCCATTTATTGCCTCCACAAGAGCTGCTGCCAGGGCAGAGACACAGAGGTTGGTGTAGCCCAGAGCCTGGTGCTGGTGTGCTCCTCAGAGGTCTGTAAACACCAACGGGGAGGTGAACCCAACTGCATTGCTTCATCAGCTCTTGCAATTAATTGCATTTAATAGCAGGGCCAAACAATAGCAATTGATGAATTAATGAGTTAGCAAGGGATGATTAGGAGAACATAATGTGGCTTTCAGAGCCTTATGACTGGCATTGTGATGTTAAAGGGAGGAAAAGCAGGAAAGAACAAATATTTCCATCCATCCATCTTACCTTCCTGTCCTCAGGAATGGGAAAGCCTCGTGGACAAAGAGCTCCTGCAAGAGCTAAGGCTCATCATAGGAAACAAAACCTGCACTGAAGAACCTGCAGTAGGTAAAGGAGCAGGGATGGATGGGATGGGAGAAGTGCAGAATCATTTTCCCCAGAGCACTCTAAATCCCCAGTTGCATGAATGAATTAGGACTTCTTTGTGCAGGAGACACATGGCAGAGCCTTGGACCAAACCCACAGCTCTGCATTTAGGACAACTTGTACACAAATATTTAACTTTACATTTGGGCTAAAGTTCCCTCTAAAATGGTCAAGAGCTATCCAAGAACTCAGAAACAGCGAATGCATTTCTCTGCCTTTTAAAGGGTCACACCTCTTTTAGAAACTGGTTTCAAGCCATTTTCAGCCCACTGGGCATTTTGCTTAAGTCATTTCTTGGCCACTACTGACTGGGTGCTTTTATATCAGGAATTTTCTCCAGTTTACCCTGGACAGCAATACTGCCCTGAACTGGGATCTTGTGATCTTTATCATAAAATCTGATTCATTTTTGTCCTTTTCTTCCACATATTACTCTTATTTCCCTTATTGTTAAGCTTACAATGCTGGGAAGCTCTCTGGCCTGGGACACTGAGCACATTCATATTGTGTTATACATCTCCTTCCCTCTTCGTGATGGAAAGGAGTCAGGGAAGTTTGTGTCCATGACCGAGCCTGAAGTGAAAAGCAACCCATTGCCACTTCAGTTTGGATGAGGAGCTGTAGGCAAAATTCTACCCTTTGAAGAGCTATGAGCTTTTGAAACCCCATGAGGCTTTCCATCTTACAAACCACATGCTTTTTGAGGAAAGGAAAGTTTGGGTGCCTTTCCTGGCACGTGTCTGCGTGATTCCGGTTCAGATGTTGCGTTCGTACCCGATGGACACTTAGCCAGGTTCAGCAAGCCAAGGAAGTGCTTGGCTGAGCAAAAGAGTTATTTGGGGCTTGAGTCATGGTGGAAATGAGCCTCCCTGAACATTGAGGCCCCAGCCAGGATTGTGAAATCACTGTGTGTCTGGAGATCACTCCTCTTCTGTGAATAACAGCTTTGCTCAGTTGACTTTTAGAATCCCTTTTTTTTGGTCCTAATACTTCTACAACAACATCTTGGGGGAATTTATCTTAATCCACAACATGCTTATGTTTCTGTTCGTCATAGTCTAAATTTAGGCAAAGAGAAAACTACAGTCCACTTACTCTCCCTGCTGAAAAAAGAGGCTAAGAGGGAGCTTTTACACTTTGCACAAGCTAATGGAGATACATGTCCTAATTCCCCCTCTGTCTTGAGTAGATTTGAAGCTGCTTCTTCCTTGCTGTTAGGGCTGGTAACTGATAATAAAGGTAGTGATTATTTTTACATTGCAGGATGCTCAGTGCAGAGGCCATGCAGGAGTGCCATTACTAAACAGCATTCGATATTTATTCATGTATGTAAATTCCACTGGTTGAAATCTTGACACATTCACAGCATCACATATTTCATTCAGTTTATCCTCTGTAATTGTTCCCAACTGCTCAAGAGCTCTGAACGATGAGTCCCATTGAGAGCAGGAGGTACAATGAGTGTAGTGGCTGTTGCTTCATAAATAATCTCAGAACCCTGAGGACTGCAAATGACCTTCTTGCATTCGAGATTGGAAAAAGGAGTTCACTGCTTAAAAGCTGTTTGGTGGGTTTGACTTTTACAGTCTGGGTCATAGACGTGCTTCCCTACTTCGTCTTCTTGAGGAGAAGGTGGATGGCACAAAGGGGTATAAGGAACACGGGGTGTAAGAGGTGTGTAAGGGTCATCACTATAAACAAAGTTGATATTTTTACTCTGGTTTGCTTTTTTTCTTTTAATATTTATTATACAGAATCAGATTGTGCAATTGACAGGAGCTTCTCATAACTGAGAAGCATTTTAGGAACAAAAATTGTAAAGCGGATGTATATAAAAAGGGGTGTAGATTGAAGAGCAGTAGATTAGCATGCTACAGCTTTTATTTAAAATTTTTCTCCTGATTCTTCATCTCTGTCTGGAAAGCATTTTGGCATGACTACATTCAAAAGGATTAGTTCAGTGGAACTTCTGAGCCTGACATGGTGGACATATGCAACACCCAGATTTTTCTCTAAAACTCTGTTCACGTTGATGGCCCTGGCATCATTGGAAATGCTTGGGAACTATTCCTAAACTGCCTGGCATTTATACTGCAGAATTAGAAGTGCTTTGCAGTGGTCCAGCCAAAGATAAACCCACGAAAACGGAGTTCTGACATGTTATTTGGGCACTGTTTTGTTTACTTACTTCTTAGATACATCAATGCTGAAATTTCACTCTCTCCTCGCTGCTATGCCCCAGGGTGCTGCCTGCCTCTGAAAGCATCAACTAGTTCAGCTGAGGGAAAGAGACCCCTCTGAGAGATCTGAGCTTTAATAAGACAGAGATTATGCCTTTCACCTTCACACAGGGCAATTTGGAAGACACTGCTAAACATGTTGAAAGACAAAATCAGGAGGCGAATATTTTCACAGGGTAAATCAACACCAGCACAGAGAAAGGAGGAGAACAAAACACCCAAGATTTCTTAACATATCTGCATGTTGTTTGTTGCTTTAAGCAACACTTGAGCATTGAAATGAAGCCCAGAGAGGAGGTAGAAGAATACAAACATTATTACTATGTGTAAATGTGGATGTTTTTGAAGGAAGACTTGCCACAAATAATCACAGACTAGAAACTTGCACTGGGGAACCAAAAAATGAATGGCTGGAGTCCCAAGCCCAGACAAGTGAAAGATAATCAGCAGGCTTGATCTTGCAGAAGGAAAATAGTGAGAAGACTTGAACTCCCATTTAAAAACAAACAAAACTGATCTTGGCACAAAACTCATCTTGGCCTTATTACTACTGCCTAAAGTTTAAGAACTGCACAGTAGTGATTATCATCATGGAAGGGGAGAGAAACTGCTCCAGGCTCTGGCCGAAATTACAGCATCTTGTCTTCCACACACCACTCCTCTGCAGCTCCAGATCGTTGCCTGTGTGGCAAGAGGCTGTCATTGAAACCTTGGCACAGCCACTGCCTGCTACAGACAAGACACATTTGCTGAGCTGATGTTCATGGTCCTTTGACATTTGTCCTTTTTTATTGTCTTCTTTGAACTAGGTGATGTTAGACTGAAAGCATATGTTGGCTGCTTGTACAAGGAAAATCATGACCAACCAGCACATATAAATTACAGCTGGTCTTGTTACTTCTGATTAATAAGAACAAATTTAAGAGGATGTGGTTTATGCTCTCCCTGACAAGGGTCTTACATCGTGTCTGTCTCCAGAGCAGGCTTTGGAGCTTAGGAGTTTTGTATTTCTGCTCTTCCATGATGTAACCTGGCCCATCTGCTAAGTTCAGTCTGCATCACAAGCTTAGCAGGAGTTACTGTGGAGAAAGCAGAGTATGAATGATGAAAAGGAGCCTTGACCAGCTAAGCTGCAAAGGCATTTGACAAAAAAAGTCTGTGTCACTGTCACAGTAATTAATACTAAAGAGCATTTTGGTGCCATGAATATTGTACTTAAGGAATTATATCAGCATGTTAAAAATGCATCATGAGAGGGCACATTTCATTTGACTTAGTTTCAAAAAGGAGCAAGTAATAATACAATTACATAAAACCATGCCAGCAGGGAAAATCATCCTTTCTTCTCTTAGATTGCTGTAACCAGACTCTTTCAATTATAGAGATCTCAAGAATGTGTGCGTTTGTTAAATTTAAGCTTATCAAGACTCCAACAATATTGCCCAGTGTTGCCAAATAATTACCAAGTGGTCTCAACAGAAAAGAGAAGGCTTTCTAAAAACAGCATGCTGAACTAAAGGTGTGACCACATCTTTTGTACAGTGTGCAGCTCTGGTCCTCCAAGCCAGAGAAAGATCCATTAGAACTACAAAAAAAATGTTGCTAAAAAGGTGAGAACGTTGCTTGCAATTATAAAAAGGCTTTATTAGAAAAGGGCTATACCTGTGCTAGTAAATGAAATGAATCTGAGCACAGGTAGCCCAGCCCAGCTTTCTTGCGCATAGTTAAACCCTTCATCTGCCACAAAACAGGAGGGTCTGCTCCCAGCTGCCTCCCAGCAATCCCTGTTTGGTTCTGTCCTGGGGAAGGTGTAGCAACTTCATTGCTGGAGAGTTTAGAGGTTAAAAAAAATAGGTTAAAAAACATCAGGAATAGTTGAGCTCTACCTGAACCTGCCCTGGGACTGGGACTCGGTATCTTTCTTCCAGCTCCGGCGCTTTCAGTTCTGTTGGTTTATAAATATAACACTTTTTGCCCTCAGACGTGCTACAATTTTTCCAGGCACTTTTCAAGTCTTACCTTTAACTCTCTTCTGAAGTGGCTGCAGGAGGTGGTGAAGTAATCCTTGTTCATAACAATCTTTGTATTGTCTGTCTGCACACAATGTCCCTTGGGATCCAGCCCTGGGATTGGATGTGTACTAGACGTGACTATTTCAGCTATCACCTTTCTATATAAGCTGTAGGATGCTGCTCTGCTCTTCCTTTCATTTGATGGTGTCATCTGTCCTATTCTTCCAGCTTTTTTGTTTGTTTTATGTTTGCAGAATGTTCCTTGGTTCTGAACTAAATAGAGAGGTCACTGATGGAAACCCTGAATCTGAAACACTGGGAAGTGAGAGAAAATCTCTGCCTGGCTTTGAGGTACAACTTCTGGGTATGTTATGAAATTGGCCTTCATTTTTGTGCCTGTGACAAGGGACACTACCCTGGAAGCACAGGGACATTGGCTGCTCTGCATACATCAGCTCCTGGCTCCATCTCCAGTGACCTGTACCCCAAGCAGTCGTTTGCATCAGGATGTACTCGAGTTTTACATCCACCCCATGCAGTTATTGATCTTCAGAGGGCAAAGAGCAGCAGGGAGATGGGAGGAGAGGGCAAGTGACACCAGGGGACAAAGCTGCCGTCTGGGGACTGAGATCCCAGGAGAATAAATGTTCCAGCTGAGCTTTGTGCTCTTTCCCACTGAGTGTTAGATGCCAAGTCTGATTAATTCAGCCTTCTCTTGCTTTGTCATCGAAACCTTCATCGTGGTCTAAATTAATGAAAAACATGTTTCTTTTACCAACAAATTGATTTGATTTTCTTTGATAAATTATGAGTTATCATAAAAGAAGAAGCACTTTGTGTGCCTGGTGACAACTTCCTTTGAGGTAGAGCATATTAATCTACATCCCGCATTTGCTTTGAAGTCAGAACAAAATCTCGACTTGTGATGTGTATGCATGAAAAAGAGACAGACAGCAAGCTCAGTTCTGTTCTGCTACATCTGTGTAAATCCAGATCAATGCCAAGGCTGCAACCAGGATAAGGATCAGGTCTAGTATGTTATCTCCATGTATATCCCATGCTTGATAGGAAGCAAGGGACAGGAAAGGGAGAAGTGAAAATTCCCCATTTTGCCCGAATGTCATCTCACAAGTGAATGGTGTGTTGACCGAGGGATGATCTTGCACATTAAAGGTAATATTGTGCATCTATATAGATTGGCTTAAAGTGAACCAGTAATAAAAAAAGTCAGAGGAAACAGTTATGGTGGTAAATATCAGGGTGACACAGACAAAATAAGTCAAAATGTTTTTTACTGACACAGCGTCAGGAAGATGTAGAGCTTGTTTCTCCACTTGTACCAGTTTTACAGCCACATAACTCACTGGATGGCAACAGAATAATCCTTGATTTGTGCTAGTTCAAGAGGGTCAAGCCATTACCCAGATTCTTAGTCCAGCCCTCTAATTTCCTTCTGCCTCTTTCCCAAATCTGCCATTATGAAGCCTGTGAGTCTCCTGCTCCGACACCTTCAGCACTGAGGGACTGGATATCCGCAGGAAGATCCTCCTGCCCTGTGTCAGCATCCACGAGAAAGGAGTCAGATCCTATGTGTGGTTGTCAACATCCCTTTGAACAACAACCTTGTTCAAAGGCAGTCTGCATAATGCTGAGTGTAATGCTGTAGCCCATGGAAAAGTGAAGAAAGGGTTACAGTGGAAGGGAGATGTCTGACCTTTTGTTCACCATTCATCACTTCTCTTCCTCTGGTCTCCTCTCTTTTTGGCCAAAGTATGGACCTCATTATTGCCCTTGAATGTGGGTATATATGGAGTAATGTGGCTTAAAATTTTTACTTTGCACACATATCTAAGCACACCTTGGTAAAGGAAAGCTATTGGGTAGGAAGAGGTTAATACAGAGAGAGTAATGGATCAGAAAAAGAAATCACAGGCATCTATGCTCAGATAACATGGGAAAACCACAGAATAAAATAAAGAGGTGGTGAAATCATTGGAAAAGACTGGTTTTATTATCATAATTGTTGGAGTCTGCACCACAGCCTGCAATGCCCAAAACCACAGAAGCAGCTGGTCCAGTCCTAGCAGGAGAGCTCCCTGCACTCAGTGTGCTGGGGATGTGCTCTGCAAAGGATGGGGACAGCGTACCCCATCCAGCACTGGGCCACTGGGGAGGTTGCCCAGGACCTATTCCAGCTGAGTTTTTAGTATCTCCAAATGAGACCACACAGTCTCTGACAACCTGTTTCAGTGCTTGACCACCCTCACCGTAAAAAAGATTTTATTTCATTTAAATGGAATTGTACATATTTCAATTTATGCCCATTGCCTTTTGTCCTGTCCCTGGACAGCACTGAATAGAATCTGGTTCCATCCTCTTTACGCCCCCACATTAGGTATTTATCCACTTGTTCTTTATGTGTTTGGAAAAGGCTTCCAAGAAGATTTGCTCCATCATCATGCCAAGGATCAAGGTAGGGCTGACTGGACTGTATTGAAGACCTTAGTGACATTTGCTTGCTTCCAGAGCTCAGGAACCACTCCCAGTTGCCATGACCTTCCAAAAATAATTTAGAGTGACATTTGGCCAGGTCTTTCAGCGCTCCTGGGTGCACACCACAAGGTTCCAGGGACTTCTGTATATTCAGATATTTCAAGTATAACCTAACCTGATCCTACTGTACCAAGGGCAACTCTCCTTGCTCCATACTTTGATACAGGGTTCTGCGATTCCTAAAGGCAAGTCTTATCAGTGAAGACAAGAAAAAGACAACATTCAGCCACAAAAAACCAAGGCAGCCTCTCATCTTTTTTACCTTGTAAATAATTGCAAGAAATGGTGTTTAAACTGAGATGAAACCATGTAGAATGTAGAGGCCAGGCAGTGTAGTGTCTGAAGAGGACTCTAATGCAGCTCAGTCCTTCCTACTGTTCATGTGATTGCCAAATAAATGGTTTTTTTACTGGAATAGCAGCCTGTTTGACCTATCAAGTATGTTACAACCACTAATGCCACAGTTTACTCTTGTGTGTTTTCCTTACAAGCCTATAAATACTGTAGAGTCTTGCTTATAAATACTGTCTTAATTACACAAAAGGCTCTTGGGATATTCAAATGGCTTCCCTTTAAACACATCTGGCTGAAGAATCTGAGGTGCTTCTCAGTGGGTGATAGTAAGTGAAACAACCAGAAAGGAAAATATGCAATCTGGATGGGTTTGGATCTATTTCAACAATTATTTTAGAGTGTGTTGTATATAAGGGATCATTTGCATCTGTACAGTCCTTGGCTCTTCTTTAAAAAAAAAAGCTTTTTTTTTTTCCTTCTGTGGAGGCAGGGTGAGAGGGGAAAGAATTGTTTCTGAATCTTATCAAGAAATAAAATAACACAAAGTACATTTTACGAAAGAAGAGGCACACTGTGCCTTTTTTTTTTCCACTGGCCTACAGCCTAAGGGAAACATTCACTGGCAAATATAAAACTTGTTCAAAACCCTTTGGAGAAGCAGACTATTATTAAATTATTTATTTTATCTTTGAAGTGTTTCCATTTTTATACTGTTAAGGATTTCTCTGTAAAAGCCGGGTGCCTGAGAATATTTGGCCTGTAGTGATCTTTGAAACATAAGCCTCTTTTTTTTTCCATCTCTGTCTTTTCTTCTCCCCCACTCTCTCCGTCCCAGTTTCTTCCTAAAATGAATGAGGATCTGTCTATTGCAGAGAGTCTGTACTCATTGGGGAAATTTAAGGAGATCTTAGTAGCTGGAAACAACTAGACCCTAGTTTGCACTGTTTGCTCAAATTTTTTTTTTAGGAGAAGCAAACATGGCAGAATCAGAAAGGGTGGGAGACATATTCAAATGCTCTCGGGCACTTATTAAAATGTTATGTAATTAAATGTTAAGATCATGCCTGTAGCAGTGTCTTTTGAAATAACTGTACTAGCTGGGCCTCCTGAAACCAGCGCAGGAAAATAATTCATTTAAAAGGTTATTGGCCATTGAGGCATATGCCTTGGGGACCTAATTTAATGGGAGAACTCCCATTGACTTGCGTGGGCTTGGAGAGGGCCTGCTGTTGTTTCCCAACATGATCCTTGCAGGCTTGGAGGACAAAGAAATTGCGTAGCCATATGAGGAGCACAGAGCTTCGTGTCAGGGTGAGGTGCTGGTGTGACCCTGAGAGGGGTGGCAGCAGAGCTGGGGGGTCTGAGCCTCCATGGGTGGTGGGTACAGGGCGCAGGAAGGATGCTCTGCTGGATGCTGGATGCAGCACTGCTGCCAGCAGGAGCTGCACTACTCGAAGACACAGAGACCATCATTGTCTCTGCAGGATTCCTTACTGGATAGCAGAAAGAGGGAACAAAATACACAGGCTGGCATGGGAGAAATGTGCTTTTTAAAACAGCATGACAGGGCTTTCTTTTCAGTGTTGGTTTCCCAGTTATTCCAAGGAGGGTAACTCTGTTCTTGCTGCTACAGGTTCAGGGAGCAGAAAGGGTCTGAGTGTTGGGGGAAATGGATGCAGAGGTGCAGCCTGGGCACTGTGAGCTCCTGTGTGTCAGCAGCTCCATCCGTCAGTGTGGGATGTCCCATGCTGAGAGGGATGTGTGGAGTTGTGTGTGTGGAGGAATTAAATAGCAAAAAGGATGTGTTCTCCCATCAGTGGGATGAGGACTGGATGTGTAAGAGGGCATTTCTCTGCATCTGGGTTAAAGCTGAGCTCAGCAGTGAGGAGTAGGAAGGGTAGGGCAGGTCTCAGTAGCTGATGAGGCTGTCGGTGCTGCTTCCCACAGTGGTAATATCCCAGTTAGTACGAACCCATAACACTCAATGACGATCATGAGGAATTCCTAGCTCCCAAGATTGCTGGTAGTGAGATGTTTTCCCTTTGACCAGGTCTCTGATTAGAGGGCACAGCTAAAATCCATTGCAAGCACGTACACAAAGCTCCATTTGTATTGCTGGACTTTATTTCACAAGGGAGGGCTTCTGTGCCTGTCTGTATTGTCTTGTGACACCTCCTTTGCTGTCTTACCTGCATATGATGGTTAGGTAAATGAATCTCTTCTTTCTGGGGAATAATGGGCATCTTTCCTTAGTGCAGTCTGGGTGGCAGTGGGTCTTCCCACACTTTTATCACCCAGCATATTGCTTGTCATTAGAAATCTGCTCATCTTTGCTTCATTTCTAAGGTTGTTTAAGTGTACATGGTGCAAATGCCTTCAGGGGCTGCCGCTGCTTCCACACCTCTCCTTTTACAAAATATTTGAAACTTAATATGCTGGAAGGTTGTCTTGTGGAGGGGAACTCTGCTGCTACAAATTTAAAATCACCCTTCCATGATTTCTAGTGTCAGGTCTCTTCAAGGCCAGATCAGACACCTCTACAGACCTGAGTCTGGGCAGCCACATACCTTCCATGAACTTGCAGGAAAGGGACAAGATAATTGTGGGAAGACTAACCACTTGATCTGACAGAGCAATTCCTGATATGGGGTGAATCTCTGAATAGTTCTGAACAACTGGTAAGCCCCTACCAAAGCAATTCTCTATGCCACAGGGTATTTTAGATCCAGAACTTTGACCCCAAAGCCAGAAGTGGTGTGTCATCAATCCATGGCCTAAGCTTGCTTCAGGATCCCTGTTATGATGGGAAAGCATAATAATTTTGATGCCAAGATGTCCACATTTTTTGTGAAATTACTCAAGTGAGTGCAAATAATGATTATAGGACTCAAAAGAAATATCAGAATATTAATAATTGAGAGGTTGCTGTTGTTCTGTGTAGCCAGAACAACAGGCTAGATCTTGGTTCCGGGGAAATCAGTGGAAGCCAATGAAACCACATTTCAGCTGTCAAAAGGGCCAAGTTTGGAAGGGCCCCACTAAAATCAAAGGAATTGTGTGTGTCTGGGAGCATCCCTGAGGCAACTGCTTCTGCTAGACTGAGGGATTTGCAGAACAGGGTACAAGGAGAGAAGGAAAGACATTTTCCTTGTGTACAACAGAAAAATCAGATCCAACAAACATTATTTTTATGTTCCCTGAACAACACTGTGGGTTTTTTTCAGTTTTTTAACATTTTCATCTACTGCTTGCAAAGCCCTACACTCTGGCTCCTTCTTAGCAGATGGAAATTGGAGGGGAAGAGAAAAAAAAAAGGCTGCATGTGCTGGCATATCCATATGGCATTCAAGTGAGAAATCACTTGGAACATGGGGCCTCGTGTGGGGTCACAGCCTCCATACGTTCCTTGATGGGTGCAAAGGGTCCTGAAACTTGTTGCTGCTGTAGCAGCGAGGGAATGGAGTTGGTGCAGCACAGGCTGAAAATTCCTGACAGAGATGGAGGGGAAGGCAAGAGATATGACTGTCCCCCAAGGTGTTTTGCTGCCTACCTGTCCCCAAAATCCCGGGCACCACTGGGAAGGCAGGCTTCTGAGTGATTTGCAGCCTCTTGCTGTAAAACGATAATTGCACCAGAGCAAATATACACCAACCAGCTTTATCATGTGTAATAAACTCCATCTGAGCAAAACCCTCTCCAGCAAGGAGGATCTGCAGAGGATGCTGCAAGCCATGTGGGGAGGGTTTCAGTGCTGCAGGAGGCTCGTGTGGGCTTTCTGCCTCTCCAGGAGGACGTGTGAGGACTGCACGTGCTACGGCAGAGCACGAACGGATAAAAGAGGTGTTTGTGCATTGTTCTGAGAGGCTCAGTGTCTGCTTGAGTCATCTGAGCAGCTCTCTGTTGAAAGACTGGCTTCAAGCAGGATCTTTTCCCTTACCCCTTCTGTTACCTAAACCTGTTCTGAAGTTATCTGGTACATCCATTTTTGGGTTCTCGTTGACTTAAGCGGGATTGGCATCAGCCCTGTGTACTGTGTCTGTCTGTGATTCTCCTCTCTGTTTACATAACTGTCTTATGTGTTTATTTTCCCTAGTACCCACCACTGCAGTGTATAAGGCAGGAATCATCCTCCACAATGCCAATTTCTTTTGGCTTCTTTCCTGTGCGTGTTTGTCTTTGCACTTTTCCTCCAAAGTTGTGGCTGGGATTCTCAGTTATCCTGCACTGTTGCTCTGACTCTGCTGAGATGAGGGGTCTCCCGCCAGCTTCACTGGGAGCAGACTCAGAGCAGGGCTGAGTTCTCCTGGGTATCCTGCCTTATCCTGCATCAGAAACAGCCTGGAGTTGCTGTGTATCCTCCAACAAACAAAAGGTGATTGGCTGTGACTTTCCCAGAAAATCAGAAGGGCTTCAGACACCCTTTCCTACCTGTCCAGGCCTAAGTCTTACTTGTTACATGTCTAACTAGGAGTTAAAATGGAGGAGATGGAAATAGTTTTTTAGGAAAAGAATATCATATGCAAAATGGAAACTAGCTGTGTTCAAAACTTATTCAGAATTATATATATAGATGTGGAATCAGAATCCTTACACACACACACACACACACACACATATATATATATATACATACATATAAAAAATCAGATAAATTCAGAATCAAGGCAATGTGTGCTTGCAGCCCAGAAATCCAACCATATCCTCAAAAGAAGGGTGGCCAGCAGGTCAAGGGAGGTGATTCTCCTCCTCTGCTCCACTCTCGTGAGACCTCTCCTGCAGTGCTGTGTCCAGGTCTGGAGCCCTCAACACAAGAAAGACATGGACCTGTTGGAACTAATCCAGAGGAGTCCACAAAGATTATCAAAGGGCTGGGTATTCCCCTCTCCTATAGAGATAGGCTGAGAAAATTGGGATTGTTCAGCCGGGAGAAGAGAAGGCTCTGGGGAGGCCTTGGAACCCCTTCCAGTGCCTAAAGCAGATACAAGAGAGCTGGAGAGGGACTTTGGACAAGGGCATGGAATGATGGAACAAGGGGGAATGGCTTAAAACTAAAAGAGGGTAGGTTTAGGTTAGATATTAGGAAGAAACTCTTCCCTGTGAGGGTGGTGAGGCAATGGAACAGGTTACCCAGAGAAGATGTGCCATCCCTGGGAATGTTTAAGGCCAGGTTGGACAGGGCTTGGAGCAACCTGCTCTAGTGGAAATGGTCCCTGCCCATGGCAGGGGGGTTGGAACAAGATGATCTTTAAGGTCCCCTCGAACACAAACCATTCTGTCATTCTGTACCCACAGCCCCAAACTTCCATGTAAGTCATGGGAACAATCCACTTATTCACACCCAGAGAGCCAAGAGGAGTCTGCAGAGAAGTCACAGGACTGCAGCACTTGCAGTCCTCAGGATCCTCCGAGGCCAGCTCTGGTTCAGCCTTTTGCCAGCTGGTTGCTGTGATCTTCCTGAGCTCTGTTGCAGGGAAAACCAGACAACTGATACTCCAAAACCCCCTGAAGTGATGGGAAGTCCTGGGCTGAAAACCAGCTCTGTGCAAGACCATCATGTACCCAGTGATAGTGATTCAGCTCCAGGGCAACAAACAGGTATTAGATTTGTGCCCCTTATAGCTCTTTGTCAAACAATCTGCCCATTTATGTGCCCTTATTTTATATTAAATATTAATCTTACAAGCTCTGAGATGAACCCCTCAGTAGTAACTATTTATGAACTTCAACTGTTTCAGATCAAGTCAGTTTTACTTCTAATTTTTCAAAAGAAAAGAGCTTTGTAGAATTTCACCCTTCTCATAATTTCCTTGCTTTTGCCTAAGCAGTCCTTGGAGGGCCTTATAAGAGGTGTGCACCTGTAAGAATGTGTTCTTGTAGCAATAAAACAAGAGATAACCACATCTAAACGCAGCTAACACTCATTAATCTGTTGTGGACTGGAAGTCCAAGAAGTCAGTCATTATGCATGGACAGTTTTATACCAGGCATGAGTATTGCTTGGCATGGGTCCTTCTTTAATTGCATTATACAAACATAACAGAAAATTGACCCAAAGAGGGAAAACAATTTTATCCTTAGAACACTCTTCTGACTAAGTACAGAGCTTTTAATTAAATTCCCTATACAAAGTGACTGCCTGTCTCTCATGTTGAGCCTAATTGATATCAAAGCCATCCTTAGAATCAATATTTTTTTCTGGAAAAAAAGAGCAAATACCCTCTCCACCCCAACAGAATTCAATAAATAATTTGATAGTACTTGACTCCTAACTGTAATCTTTGTCTCATTTGAGCAGAATATAAAGTGAAAATTTGTCCCCACTGCCCCCCAGCATCCCCATTGCATCACAAATCAGGTGCCACAAAATGTCACTATTCCTCCTCAGCAGGTCTGCTGTTTCCATTTATTTTGGCACCCCACGCTGAGTAAGGGAGGAATTTGAAACCTTCAAGTGGCAACACATTTATGCGGCTTTTGTTACCTATTTTATATTTTTCACTTATTTATGATTACAGTTGCAATTGGATCACATTAGAAGTCTCAGGAAGATCAAAGGCTTGTTAGAGCAGGCAGTAGACAAACCCACACTCCTCCAAGGCTGCTGGGGAGGGTTTGCAGTGCACTGTACCCCAGCTGCAAACCCCTAAGCAGGTGCCTAACTCTACTCCTCTAAAAAAGGTGTGCAAGATGGGACCTCGTTTTGCGATGACAAACACCCAAACCAAAGACCAGATCTTGTTCCTCTTGTTCCTTTGCTTTCTCCTCTCCATCTCTCCTTTGTGCTTTATGCAGGGACTCTGTCAATCTATCTCGTCAGAGCTGGTGTGAGAGTTGGTACCCTTTGCCAGGAGCAGCTTATAAAACCGATGGAAAAGAGAAAGAAAATTAAGCTAAATAATAGGGTGGTTGGTTTTGAGTTTTTTTATAATTATTCAGCCAGATTTAGTGAAGTGTGGAGCTGAAAGCCTGGTATTGATTATTGCCCCACCAAAAAGATGGTCTAACCATAAGTCAAAGCAGAGTCACCATGTGCAGTCCTTCTGCAAGGTCTGTTCCTGATAAAAGCAGGAATAATCTCTGCAGAAACCATTGCCTAGCAAGGGAGCACGGACTTGAAAGCTCAGCCCCAATCTCCAGTTTCTCTCTGTAATGTCTCTCTGTTGATATTGGCCCTCGGGGACTCTTGCTACAAGCACAATTTTCTTTCAAGAGCGTATGCTAATCGTGGCATTAGGGGTGTATTTATGATCTCTGGCTGACTGTGGCAGGTAGGATTGGGAGGGAAGTGATACTGAGTCTGCAGACAGATCACACTCATAAAGCATGATTTTGTGCTTCCCCTGCACTGTGACACCCTGAAGCACGGGGGATTAGCATAAAGAGAAACCCGCCCCAGTGTTATTGGAATAAAATTTCATCCACAATCCAGGCAGCCGAGCCACCTCCATGGACCTGGCAGAGTGTTTGTGTATCAGAATAACCACCTAAGAGCTGCTTTTCCTAGGCAGACAGCAAGGCAGCCTGCTGTCCTGGGGTTTGGGAAAGGAGCAAGGCTGGGGGAAGGCTGGTGGCATGGAAAGATTATTTAATTTTACTTCATTGTGCCCAGTCCTTTATTCTAAGAAAACATCAAAGTTTATTTTGCTTCCAAAGGGGTTCTGTACCTTCCCACCAAGTCCAAGTCAGAAGCAAAACCCGCTGGTTGCAAAAGGACATGGGAGCCAGCTAGCCCTCCTGAAACATCTCCTTTTGGGGGGTTTCTCTTTAGGGTCTGCATCCCACAGCCTTTTTAAAGCTTTGCTGCTGTCTTTGTCAGATGAACATGACCAGAGCGCCGTGTGAGGGTGTGCATGTCTGGGACCGCAGCTGCTGGAGGGGAGCAGAGCCAGTGCCCGCCGCCGCGCACAGAGGGCCCTTGTAGCCGGTGTATGTTCAAACCCACCACCATCCCTCACCCAACATAAACTTGTTTCAGCCACACGCAATACAAATAAAATGTTTAGCAAAGGCTGGCCGTACGTCTGAATGCCAGGGGAAAGTGAGAAGGGCTGGAAATAAATATTGACGTGGAGGTGTCAAGGCTCGCGGGAAGTCAGGGGGATGTGTTGCTGTTTTATAGGCTCTGCTAAATGATCAGAGCCTGACTCTGCTCCCGGCTGCCGGGGTGTAAATCTGAAATAACTCTGCCGATGCTAGAGTTACACCACCTCAAAACTGCTGTGCATGAGCCTCTGTCCAGCGGGGCTGAGTATTTCAATGCTGTCAGGAAGACCTAGACCCCCCCCTTACCATTAATATTTACGCAGTACTCCTCAGGCGTCTTTGGAAGAGCCACCATAAAATTTCTGTTGCTGTAGGGAGAGCCCTGAAAGAACAATTTGCAGGCAGTTATCGTCATTATTAGACATGGTAATTGAATTAGTAGTTATTTAATTATTATTATTGGTGTAATAAATACTCCTTGCCCTCCTTGGTCCTTCAAAATGAAGCCTGAGGAAATCCCAGTAAGTGGGAAGAGATCCTTTTGGAGACACTCTATTAGGAAAACACTGCATTGAAGGAAGAACCAGAGGCAATATCCACACCCACCCAGCAGGCAATTTCTGCATACTCTAAAATATCACAGAAGATGGCACTTACAGAGGTGTGTTTTGATGCAGGGAGGAGTTACACCGGGAGCCAAAATTGCTGATTTATGTGTATGCATATATATTGTATTTTTCTTCATTGAATATATGGCACAGAGCTCCCCAGTGTAACCAGTTAACTTTTCCAGGGACAAGTTGCTTGGAGTTAAGAGAAACATTTATTTCCTGATGGAGGCTGTGTGGTGACAACACAGCCTGTGAGGGAAAGCAGGTGGAAAGAGGGGTCCATCTTGGCCAGTCTTTTAACACAAGCCCAAGAGATAAGTGTTTGCAGTGCAGCATGCCAAAGCCATGTGGGGAGATTTGTCTCCTACCCAAGCTAATGATGGAGCAATGTCACCATATGTGTGGTTAGCTTCCAGCAGCTCCTCACTTTTCCAGCATGAATGGAGGGTGACAGATTGTATATTAGACAAATTACTCTTCTCTTGAAAGCAGCCGTCTCAGTGATAACCAAGTGCCTTCTTCACTCTCTCTTCACTGAACAATTTCTGCCCCGTCATTCAAAGCGTTCTGCAATAAAAAGGTGGTTGGTGAGCAAGGCTCACAGTGCTGCTCCTTATCTCCCAGCCAGTGCTTCCCGAGGCTATGCCTGGACCAGTGACCACAGCAGGCTGCCACCCATCCTCCCATCTTCCTGCCAACTGGCACGGCCATGCTGGCATCCACATGGGCAAACACTCTTCTTCTGAAAAGAAAGGGAGGCCACATCCCAGCTGCCTGCTGAGAGCAGCCCTGCAAGTTCCAGCTAGGTGTGGAGGGACAGTGCCCACGTCTTCTGGAAGGGATTTCAGCCAGGCTGTGGACCTGTGTCTAGCCTGGGATGGGTGATGGGGGGCATCTCCAGACATAGCAGGTTGGATTAGTTTCGTCATCTTGGGGCTGTTCCCAGGAAAGTCTCCAAAGAAGCAGATCCATCAGCACTGTGGGAAGGTGATGGGGAATTGATGTCTTCAAGGGAAGCCTTAGCAGTTGGCTCAGACAGCAAATTCAGTAGTTGCCCTGGGGGCAAGAACTGGAAGGCAAACAAGCTCCTTAAAAACATCATGTCCCTGGGAACACTTTGGCAGAGAAGAACTTTTTTCACTGTTTTCAGCTTTCAGAGACAGATGGTGGTTCCCCTTGCAAGCTCAAAATTTTAAGGCCTTTTAGATATTAAAGACTGATCTCAGTTGTCTGTTGAACCCTGAGTTTCCACTGGTCATTGCCTATGGAGACTGCATGAGGGTCACCCAGCTGCTGATGACAACTGTCCTGTGAAGAAGCCCCCTCTTGGGCTGCCCTCCTTTGAGGACAAACCTGTAGGTCCTATCAGCCAGATGTTGTCAGGGGTCTGGTGCTCCATGTTACCCTCTGGTCGTCTGCATTTGCTTTTGGCTCACATCATCCAGCACATCTTCCAGTCACCACCCAAGCCCTCATTCTTGAGTTTTCTCTTTGCCTATCACTTCTGCCCTTCTCTTTGCCCCCTCCTGAAGCTCATGCTGCTGCTCGTTGACATCACTGTGGACAGTGCATTGTCCTCTAATGGATACATGTCGAACTCCTCCATCCACCAGAATTTTTGGTAAGATCCTTAGACCAATTAATGAGGCAGGAGACTTGCTAGCCACATCCAGACCTCTTTATATTCCCTGTTTCCCTCGAATCAAAATAAAATACCTTTCTTTTTTTCTTTTTTTTTTAATAGCACAGACATGGGACTGGATCTTCCAGCTATTTTTATGAAGAGGCACAGGAAATCTGTGCCAGTATGAACTCTGGTTCCTTCATGTCCATGAATGCTTTAATTGGCTTCAGAGTTAGGAATGCATTAACAAAGCTGATTTCTGTGATTCCACGCATCTGGATTTCAGGGTGGGTTTTGTTTTTTTTTAGCTTGCCTAATCCTGCTTAAAGTCTTAAGATTTATTTGTATGTTTATAAGATGCAGCTTTTCTCATTATATGTATGTTACAGTCACCATTAAAGTAATACAAACAAAAGGAAAAACAGAATGGACTTGCAAGCAGCTGATAATTAATTACAGAGGACTTTTGAAAGGGTGGCTTAGCATCTTAAGCAATTCCTTTTGCTGCCAGATACATGGGCTTGTTTTATAAACTACAATCAATCTGCCTTTGGGGGGGGAAACTGCAAAATGAACTTAGTCATCTGAGCTCATTTTCAGTTTCAAAAACAGAAATCTTTGGAGTATAAAGTACCCTCTTCTTTTAATGTCAGTAAATAAGTTGATTTGTTTATATGGTTTTTGATACAAGTAAACTGCTTGCCATTTAAATAAGTTCAATCAGCTGTGAAAATTGACATTTTTAACCATAAAATCAGACTTCATCCTACCATGATATTAAATATTAAGGAATCATTTAAAGGACAGTATACATTTCAGAAACCTGCCTGGAGAGATGAATGCCAATTTCTGCCATTCAGAAGTATGTACGAAAAAAAGGCCCCTTGGCTGGAGGCCTGCTGCTGTGTAAAAGCCACTTTACAGACTTATTCCAACATGGTAAATCATCACTGCTCTAAGGAGACATTCAAGCTTCACATTCAGCCCTTTCGTGGCAAAAACAAATCCTCAAAGAGGGTGGATGGAAAAAGGGCATTGTGTGCTGATGCTGTCCCTGATGGCATGTCCAAGGCTGTGGGCGGCTCAGGCAGGGCTCAGCATCCTCTGCTCCCTGGAGCCAGACGTTTTGCAAGCCTGGGGGGCATCTGCCTGCCGGTGGAAGTGAGCACCGGGATTTCCAGCTCCCCTCGCTCATCCATGTAGCTGCACTTGCAAGTGGCACTTGGAAATGGGACATTCCTACTGTTTTCAAGACTTCAGAGGTCTGCACATACTCCTCTGCCCCCCACATTCTTTATTTTTTTTCCTTTCCTTTTTTCCCCTGTTTCAATCAAATTTTGGGGACAAAAACACCCCATGCTGATTCTGACCAGGCTTACAACTGACACAGCTCTTCACAGCTCAACACCCCTGATGTCCTGCCTGTGCCAAAGGGTTCTCATTGTGTGAGGGGTTTCCTTCTGAATAGGACAAAGCAAAACAGCAAAGCGCTAGGATTACTGGGCTGCTGAAGGAAGACAATGGGGAAACAAAACTCAGGCCAGAGAGACATTTATTTTTTGGAGGGGGATGGCTGCCCTTACACAATCCCTTTTAAAGCTCTGTGAAGTTTCTCTAACACAATCCAGTCCTGCAGCCAGGCAGAAATCCAGCACGTTCAAAACCTTTTCATTCCATCTTTAATGTAAAAAATGTGCCCTCGTTTACTACTGCAAACGGCAAGGGTGTTTAAGGTATAGGAAGTTTTAAGGGCAGGCTTTGGGGTGTCTCTGCTTGAGCACCTCTGGATGTTTCAAGCACAGAATGATGATGGCAGTCAGCTCTTTCCATGCTGACAAGCTGATGCCAAAATCCGAGTGGGTACAGGTTTCAGTGATCTGCTGCCTGCTGACTGAGCACGTCTCTCTCATTCCTTGTCCCATGCTGGCTCATTTTTGCCTTCCCACCTAGATTTTGGCTCTATTTCCCCACAAATCACCTGAGGTTTTTTTCAGCTGGGGACAAGGAGAGGGTACATTTCCCTCTTTCTGGCTGTGGTAGGGATTTGTATCCACAGTGGGGTGAAAAGGGGGTGTTAATTCTGGGGGTGATAGGAGTGCTGTTAGGATCAGGGTTTGCTGGCTGTTGGGGATTCAGGCTGTGACTGAATTTTTCCCATATTTTCTCTGGATTACCCCTCCTACGCTGGAAGCTGACCTTGTTCCCGTCCAGGAGCATTGAATGCTGTCTCACTTGTCACAAGTGCTGGGTATGAGCCCCCCACATGAGCCCAAGGGATTAATTTCCTCTTAGCTTCCTATATGCCAAGCTGTGACTCTCTCCCTGCCCTGGGCATAATGGGAAAAATGCTGGAGAGAGAGCACTAACTCATCCCGTGGGGCGGCTTGCTATAGGGCTAGCTCTTGGCACTCCTTTGTTCCCCTACAAAGGCATGTGGGATGGGGGAAGCCAATCCCATCCTAAGTAAACAAATGCTCTGAGTTAAATTTTTTAAATGGAGTCATAAATAAAGAACTATCATTGGAGAAATCCCCAAAGACACTGGTTTTGCTAAGGTTTTTTTTAATGTTGGCAGCTTCAGCAACTTTTGCAGAGATGTCAGAGTAAATAGCCTGTGATCCTACAGCATCTTATAAAAGTCTTTAACAACAAGAAGATTTTTATGCTTTCATATTATATATGTTCCTAATAGTCATTCTGTTCATGTCTCCTTATTTTATGTAGTGTAGAAAAAAATAATAATCCCTATCTGCAGTGTATCTCAGAAAGTCTTTAGCAATTTCTGACTTAAGAAAGAAAGAACTAGGCGCCTTTTGGACAGAAGATGATCAGGATTTTCTGGAATTTGGAATATCCCATAGCATCTGCACCAGCCATAAAAGGGGAGGGAGGGGAAAAGAGGTTTATTCTGTTTAACTTAGCAAAAAGAAATTTACTTGAGACTTAATCATACTGTGCAGGTAAATTTCCTGATACACTATTAGAAGGCTCTTTCATCTTGCAGATTAAAGGCTACCTGGGGAAGCTGTTGCACAGTGAGGTAAAGGGTGCAACAACTCTCCTGGCTCAGTAAGTACAAGGAGGCCCATTTCACTTTCTTCATGAGTAGAATTACTACAAGCAGCATTAGTACTGTGTGCTATATACTTACAGCTTGTATTTGGGATAGGGGTGTTTTCCCCCCAACAGAGAAAAATCAAAACCATGATGAAATACAGTAGTTGAAAGCTGAATATCTCAAAATTCAACCTAAAAATGAGCATACACACATAACCATAGGCATTTTTAGCTCCTGGAACAACTTACCTAAATTCCCCATCATCTGACAGCTTTAAATCAAGTCTGGATGTGTTCCTAGAAAATACACTAAATTAGCTAAAAGTCAAGAGTCTGATTCGTGATTCCCATAGGGAGAGTCTGCAGTCTACGTTATGAGGGAGGTGAGACCAAATGGGCAGAATGGTCTTAGAGATGCTGAAGCCAAAGAACAACATGTTCCACACTGCTCTCAACCAATTGCATTTCCCTGCAGAGGGACTGACTTCATAAAACTTGTTTATTTCCTTGCGGTATCAATCCCTTTTTCCAGAGTTGAGTTCCTTCACCAAGGCTGGCAAGAAACTTTTGGGCTTAGGGTAAATGCAGGTTATCTGGAACTGCTGATCCCATTTTCTGCACAGGTCCATCTTGAGGGGTAGGTGCTGCCAAGAGGTGCCCACTTCTTCAAACCACAGTTCCGTATAATTGCAGGAGCTGTGCTGGCTGTGCTTGGGGACAACTCAAGCTTTGCCTCTAGTGGAGCTACCTCCAGTCCTCTCTGAAAAGGGTCTTTCTCTTTTCCTTTCCATGTTTGCAAATGATCACCAGAAGCTCAGTGTTTCCTTTAATGCTGTAAGTAGCCAGACTGCTGCTTCCATGACTGTGTTTGGCCTGTTCAATATTTTCAACATTTCTTCCGCGGATCTCTCTTGTCTTCATTTCAGGCTGTTATCAAATCCACGCAAACTCACAATGGAGATACTTACAACGCCTTTCAATGAGGTAGGAATCATTCCAGCTCCGGTTGCATCTGGTTTTGCTGCAAAGGCATGTCCTTTATACTGTCCCTACGCAGATAACCTTGGAGACGTTGTTAAGGCAGAGAAGGAGTGTGGAAAGAGTGCCTCTACCAAATCGGGAGCAGCGACTGCAACTGAGATGGAGGCCTAATGAGCTTGGGCAGATCTCCATGCTCCTGCGGGTACTGGAGGCTTGATTAAAGCCAGGGCACCAATGTGGTGCTGCATAGTCAAGCCAGACCATTTGGAAGAAGATCTGGAATCTCCCATCACTCCACATGTCCATCTTATAGCGTTCATAAGATGGTCTAAAGAGGGTGAAGCCTGGGCCAAAGTGTGGTTGCCAGTGGACACACATTACAAGGGACAGAGAGTTTTCAGTACAAGTCCCTAGTACCACAAGAACCACTTCATGTTAGGGTGACCAAAAAGGCTTCTCCCAGGATGCATTGTTATGTTAATCTACCCCAGTTTGGATTCCCCAGCTGGCTGTCAGCCTCTACCCCTCATCATTCCCCCAGAGTTCCCCATTGGTCCCCATTCCATAGTCCTGCCTTTTCCCTGCCCCCAGATAAAACTGAGCTTTGGGATCATGTTTGTGTTTGCCTCTGCAACCTTCGGCAGCGTAGCAGCAATAAATGCTCCTGCCAGAACGCACCCAAATGCCCTTCTGGACTCTTTGCTGCTGACTGTGATACTGAACCCACTCATGCTTATATGGGTGCATGGGGGACCCCACAGAGCCAGGCAGAGACAGTGTTACCAGAGGAATGCCACCCTAGAAATCAAGATAATTTCTTAACAAGGCAATCTCTTACACCATGGAATGATTTCCAGTGGCAGCTCTAATACTTTGATTTTTGTTTCCAGGTCTAGATTTAAATGCCCCGAGATAGGATATGACCATCCAAAAGGCAACCTCCAGCTCCACTTCCATTGAAACCATGAACAGAAAAATGGTGATGGATTTGCCATCCTGAGTAATTCTGAGGCCGTTCCTGGCAGATGGCAATGGACCTGTTCTGCAGGACTTTACCCAGATACCACCCTCCCCACTCCACAGCTTATGACTGCTACCAGCTACTGAGTGAGACACATTTCTCAAGCGAGCTGAACAAAGTTCTTCAAATCTTCTGCTGAGGAAGTCATTGTTCCGCCCGGATGTAACAAGGGGTCATTTAGATTATCCTGTTCATATCTGTGCTAGCCATGCTAGTTTGGTATCCAAGTGCACTTAAAGCATTAAGAGATCTTTTTGTGCAAACAGCAGGGTTACATACAGAGGGTTTTAAGTGCGTCTAAAATCTCTGCAGACAAATTTATATCTTTAGTGCCCAGAGCTTCAGGAATTATCTTGGTGGTTATAGTGTCTTTGAAGCGCAGAACATCCTGGATACCAAAAGCAAAAGGCAAGTACCAGCTGGAAGTAGATGGAATTAGGGTTGCTTGGTTGTGTGGAGATGTGAAGCGAGGCTGGGTTCAGACAAGGACCTTCTTCTTGGATCGTGATTTTCTTGTTTACACAGTTCTGCATTAGCACTTTCTGATCCAGCAAATCTGTTGCAGCTAAACCACATGTGAGCCTGCTTATAGTGGTTGGTAAAAAAAGAACTGGGAGTTCAACAGTAACCAAAGGCACAGATATCCCTTGCCCACTCCCAGAACTGAGGAATATGAAGCTGGAGCAATACACTGCGGACCCAAACTTACGTTCCCTGGACAAAGTACCTTTTGTATATCGTAGTTCTAAAAGTTACAGTCGGCAGATCACGGAAACCCCAGTGGGTCTGTAAAAATCACAGATCTTCTTAAAGGGCCTTTGAAGAAAGCAGAAACAAATAGGGTGAATATGCGTTGACTTCCTGAATTGTCTCCCTTCTGTTTATCAGAACCCACACCCTGTCTCATTCCCTTTATGCTCTTTCTACATCAAATGGCTGAATAGCTACTGAGTAAATCTGTCATTATGACCTTACTTACCTTTTAGACCAACTTTCCTGTTGGATGCAACTTGCGGGATCCTAATTTTGCAGACCTAAGGTAACTTGGGTAATTTGTGTTGATATGAACCAAAGCTTGTGCATTTTGAAATGTTGCAATCAAATAATCCCATCTGTACTTGGGAGTCTGTAGCAGGCTGTCTTACTGTTGTCTTTTTGCAGTAATTATGGAACTGCCTTGGTATGGAACTGCATTTTGTCTGAGCTAAAGCTTAGTCCCCATGGGTTTCAGCTCCCTTCCGAGATGAGATTTGTAAACTCTGTGGAAAAATCTGTATTTTGCTTTTTAATGATTTCTAAGAAGACTGACCGCTTAGTGACCACATTTCCTACTGTTTGCAAAACATCTCCAGTCTTCTATACTTCAATATCCCTGTAAGCTTTCAAGCTGAGAGGAAGGTATTTTTATCTGTAGCTCTTCCCTGATTTTTGGGCATTTCCTTTTTTTGTTAAGTACAGGAAGACCAAGAGAAGATTGCTTCTCCATCCTCATCTTCTTCTCTTCATCTTCCAATTCAAGCTCTGCCCAAACTCCTGATAATGAAATGTGGTGTTGTCTGGTTTCTTCCTGCACAGCATTTAAGTGGGATACAATGAAACCTTCATCAACATGAACAATTAAAATTAAATTTCCCTGCTGCTTATTTCTACTGTACTTTTAAAGTATAAGCAAAGAATTTTTTTACAAACCAGATTTACAAGGATCTGGGTTTGAGATCTGAATACAGGTTAATAATGGTTTTCTAAATGCTAGTCTCCTCCTCCTGTAACTGGTGAGGTTTGCTTAGTAGTTCTGAAAAATCAGATCCATTGCTAAAATGTGCTGCCAGACAGAATTTGATATCTATTGTTAAAGTTCATTAGACTGAAGCCAAAAAAAAAATCCCCGTCTTGTTTGGTGCAAAGCTCGTTTTCCCCTGAGTGCCTTTGGCTATGAATTCTGCATATTCTAATTTTAAAGTATCATTCATTTTCTATTTGGTGATAAATGCTTTACTGTGTAAGAGTCTTTTGATTGCTCTGCTAATTAAAGTGGATAGTTTCCTTTTATGTTAGGTGGCTGGGCTTCTGGGTAACTGCAGTTTGCAGGGAACAGCCAAGGTTACATGACAGTGTTTATTACCTTTGCTCTCATCACTGATGGGTACATGTTCTGCAGCTCCAAGTTCTCAGTAAGAAAATGAATTAAGAAAATGAGGAATTTGTCATTTTGGAAGCTTCTTGGTCTTCCTTTCCTAGAAATGGCTTTTTATCTCTTTGCTTTCCCAGCTTTATTACACTTTGAGAAAGTTTTCATGACTTAAATGGCACAGAGACAGAAGTGGGAATGGAACTTCCATGTTGTTCTTTTTTTTTCCTTCTGAGCCTGTTCTGGTCAGCATAGATACTTGTGACAGAGGCACATGAAAGTGCTTGGGAACTCACTCTTTTTGTGAATGCTGTTTTAGTTGCCAAATGACACTGTGCCTTCTCTTCTGCACAAATCCCTCTCTCTTGATCTGAAGAATGCGGGGGACTTGATATGAAATATTAGAGAAAACACCTGAAAAAGCAGAACACAAAGTGAATATATATGTCCAGTCAGGACAATCTCTTCAGAGGAAAACCTCTGTGGGTGGAGATCCAGCAACCACACAGGTTTTTCTTCCAGGCTGGACTTCTTCTGTGATGGAAGGTGGCCTCGAAATCTGACAAAGGGCACTATGATAATCAAAGAGAACTACTGTATAAGCAAAACTCTTTCCAGTGAATGGGACTTATCGAATGCACAACAAAAGATTCAGGGAAAGATGGGCAATATTTGGGGTCTTTCTGGAAGGCTGTTACCCAGATTTTCAGGTGTGTGTTCCTGCAGGTCTGTAACTGTGATGGTGTGTCTGTGTCGAGTGTGCACAGGGTTTAAGAGTGCTGTTAAAATGTGCCACTGGGATATTTAGCTGCTTTCACACTGTCAAGGTGACCAGGAATTCTGCTGATGGTATGCAAGTGCTCTTGGTGAGCGGGAAGGTTCCTGTTGGTTTTCAAGTCTATATAAGAGGGTGTTCAGAAATTATATGGTGTAGGAAGGGATACAGACCTTAAAGGCCACCTCCAGAGCCAGTGGCTAAAGGGATCTTAGACTCAACAGTATCAAAACTAATGGACCAAAATTTGGGTTTAATCTTACATCATGATGACAGCTCTTAAGGAAGCTCTGCCAATTTTCTTCGAGACAAATTTGGAGATATCTAGAAACCTAGATTGACTGTTCTTTTCTGAATGCTCATTATCCCTTTTCAGACCCCAGTTTCCCCTGAGTAGGGGCAGAAATTGTCAACCTTGCATGTCACTTCAGCAAGGGAAAGCCACCATGGGTGCAACATCTGTGGATAGGGGAGCTTGTTTCAGACAAGCAGCAGGAGCCATAAACAGAAAACTGTGTAACAGCACCCTTTTCAGACTGCATGGGAACAGAGGAAACACAAACTGAAACTCTTTAGATTTGAATGTTTTGATCCTCACAGGACTTCAGATAACCTGAGCTGTGAACAATTAAATCACCCTCCCAAACTAAACAGACTTTTGAGATTAAGAGTTTGAAAGGCAACGTGTCCTCCATGTCTTCTGGTTATGATGTGAGGGAAAAAATAAATATAAAAATAATTTTTCCCAGTTATTGGAGATGTAGCTCTCTGCCTGCCCAGGTTAAGGTGCTGGGTTGCAAGGTGATATCAGGAACCTTCCCCTTTGTACCTCCAGCAGCAGACTGCATGTCAGATTGTGTTAAATATGAAGCTACACCGTGCACAGTGTTTTTACTTGTGAGCAGTAACCAGGATTTTCCTTTTATAACCCAGACAGTACATATTGTCTATATGATTTCCCCAGAACCATCTCTCCTGTTCTCCCTGAGGCAGAGCCACTGTGTGAATCACCAGCAGGATTAAAGCAGCTGCTGTAGTCTTCATGTTCTCCACTTCTACAGATCTGCCCCTTCTTTAGGAACAGAAACAAAGAGCTCAGACCTCAGGAACCTGCACAACACAGCCTCCAGTCTTGTTTACACAGTGTTTCCCATTTCTAGGAGCTGAAAGAAAGCCATTACCTCTACCTGCAGGGATGCTAGCACCTTTAAACAGGAGGGATCATGACTCTTATTCCAAGTTTTGTATCTGCAATTGCAGTGATAGATGAACGTTACTACATCTTCAAAGCCAGGACTTTCTCAGGTGGGTGCCTTTGAAATTCCCCTCCTTACACATTTGGGGATGGAGCTCAGGATTTTGCCTTTGGACCATCCCTACCCACCAGCTGTCATTGTTGAACAATGAGTCTGACTTTTTGTGCCCTGTTCTGAAACGTCTCTTAAAACATGGAGGGACCCAGGGGAAAAAACCACACTGCAACAGACACGAGTCCAACACCCTTTCACTCCGTCTGCAAGGGCTGTAACAAGCTGCCATTCATTACCAGGCAGTCTAACATGGAAAACAAATGTTGATCATTTTCCAGGTATCCTCTTGTGGGCAGGGTGCTGTCTGCTCTGTGGAGGTTAATTTGCTATTTTAGAAGTGCCACTTCAGGGTAATATGCTGCTAATAGGTAGCCAGCAGGTCCTGAAAACAAATATTCAACTGAATAATCCTAGAAAGCGGAATATTATATCTGCTTATATATTATATAAAATATATCTCTGGATATTATGGAGTCCCCATGAATCCTCCTAATAATGCCTTTTAAGCCTGGCTGCATTGGTTTGCCGCAGTCGTAACTCCAGAGCCCCTGTAGAGCTCATGTGGATCACGGGACTTGTTTAACAGATGGTTTCATTCAGGAGCTGGATAAGAGGAGCTGCTTGTTAGGCACAGGGCAAGCATCTGCAGGAGGATTTTTTGAGTGTTCAGGTAGCCTTCCAGCTCAGCACATCTCTGTCTGAGGCAGCAAGGTTAGGCATGGGAGAAGAGAGTCAGGCCAAAACTCTGCCACCAACATATACATGAGAGGCTGTTGCAGACTCTGTGGGGAGTGCTGCTCTCCAAGTCTTCAGTCAGGGTTAGAAGTCCCTTTCTTTGATTTCCTGATTTTGTTATTGGATGACTAATGTGAAGTCTAGGAGAAACATTTTATTATTCCCTATTTCATTTTAGCATAGCCGAGATCTGCAGCCTGGTATGTTTGTTCTGAGTGACTGAGCCCCATTGGGTAGAGCCATTACAATCATCTGCAGTTCTGCTGAAGCCAGAAAAGCTGGACTTGCACAAACCAGGTCCAAGATTTCTTGGTCTTGTAATGACCAAGTGAGGGGTCCCCATGGGAATTGCACCGACCATCACTGAGATTTTCAACGGAGGTTGCATGAAGATTTTTGGTCTATTCCTGCCTTGGGAAGTCACAGGTTCATAAAAGGCTTAGGTTGGAGGAGACCTTAAAGATCATTTAGTTCCAGCCCCTCTGGAGTTGGCAGGGACACCTTCCACTATCCCACATTAGTCAGAGCCCTGTCCAGCCTGGCCTTAAACACTTCCAGGAATGGGACACATACAACTTCTCTGGGAAACCCCTGCCCAGTCCTCACCACCCTCACAGGAAAGAGTTGAACTTTCCTTGATACAGGTGTGCCCTTACCTCCTCCAGTTCTGGTAATCACTGGCAATGAAAGCCATTCTGGGGATTTTGCCTCCTCTATGAGAAGATAAATTCATTGTCAGAACCACAGCTATGTGTTTGTGATCAAGGGGAAAGAGGTCTCATCGACTTTGATGAACACTGGTTTGTGTTTCCTACCACGCAGACCCGAGAGGTAAAAGGCAAGTTCTGGAAGAAGTGATGTTTGATGTTCATGTTGCATCAGGAATTGCTCATTATGGCATGCAGAACAAAGTGAGCTGGATGATTTTCCACTTTTTCTATAGGATTTTTGGTGACACCCTTGTTAAAGGTCAGAGAGACCCCTGAAATGCATTGCTGTCCCTATGAACAACACCATGAGGAGCAGGTGAGTTTGCTACACCAGGAGTGCAACTGTAAAGAATTTCAAATCAATATAGGTCTAATCTAACTTGAACTGAGCTTTAGGGATTAATTAAATCTTAATTACAGATCAAACCACACAGCCACAGTTATTTCTAAATTCAGAGGATGAACATTCGTGCGAGTGCTGGAAACTAAATATCACCTTTTTGCATTACTGTTATTAAACAGTGCACATTCATAACCTTTTCAGTTGTAAATTATTAATGTGTGTAGTTATACTTTTAATTAAGACAAACTCTTAGGGACACGTTCTACTACTGTTATTTACCTTGGGCCCATTTCCATCAGGAGTTCTCTTAACTTCAGTGGGCTGGTTCGTGTGATAAAGGTACTATTAATTTATATTTGTTTTTGGAAGAGTGCATAGCATCTTAGACCATATATTCAACAAGGGAACATTTGAATCCAAAATAACTTAAAATGTAGAACTGACAGTCAAGAAGACATAAACTAATAGAGAAGAAAGAGCAATAGAGGAAAAGGATGGAAAAGCAAGGTGGTAAAATTTATGGCTAACATTGCTCCTGTGCCCACAATAGGTGATAAAGTATTTCTGAAGGTCATAACTGAAATAGGCGAGTGGACAGCATGAAGAGACCTGACAAGTCAGTATTAGCAGCAGCCTTATTTTGTGGGCTTAGCTGTGGATCAAGGTCTTACTTTGTTAGGCACCACATAAACCCACATCAAGGTGAGAGACCTTGCCCTGCTATCCTTCAGCCATTGCTGTTGAAAGAATCCATATAGAAGGGGTAGCAAGGAATATGAGAACACTTATCAGTTGCAGATGCAGCACTATCATAAGACTGCTGCAGTGATAGATGGCAGGAGGTCTCAGGGTAATTTAAAGGGACTTCAAAGGGTTTACAAGATACTTCTATTAATCACAAAGATTTTAATTAGAGGAAGAAAAATCCTGAGTTATGTTAACTTATATTGGCTCAATACCAGTCCTCTATGGGGACTAGCTAATGTTTATCTCTGCAGCCACTAATTACAGGTGCCTCCTCCACCCTGGAGGACCTGAACAGCTGGCAGCAATGGGAGGTAGGTTGCAGCTCCCTGTCTGGAGTATTGCATTGGAAATATGAGCTCAAAGGGGGAATGCCCTTGCAGAAAGCTTTAGAAACAATGAATTATCTTAGTAACAGCACTGACCAACAGAAATATCTCTGAATCATTTTTGCACCCTTCTCACTTAAGTTTTCAGCTCGGGTGCAGCTTCTGTCGAACAGGCAAACAAAAGGTTAGGATGTGTAAGAAATGGGATGGAGTAAATTTCAGTGTGGTATAAAACCAAGGCTTCTCTCTCATCTGGAATGCTATAAGTCACTGCCAAGGGAATTAAAGGATGTTCAGATAAGGATGACAAGAATAATTTGAGACTTGGGGGGGAAAAAAATCTTATATGGAGAGAGATTGAAAAGATAAGTGGTGTTTACGGTGGAAGGGAGCTAAATAGAAGTTCTGTGATAAAAGCTCGTGCTGTCAGGCCTGTGGCAAGAGAAAGAGGGGGAGTGGTGAAAGAACCTAGGAGGTGTGAAAATGCCTGAGCCTGCAGGCAGACGGGCTGCTGAGCCCACTGGGGAAGGCATCAGGCAGGGTGATGGGAGAGCTGGGAGTATCAGGAAGGAGCCAGAAATCCTGCTAGGCTGGAGGACATGAGGGCTCCAAAGGGAAGGGAGGCTCATGTTTGGGTTTTTTTCATGTCTCCCAACACACAGTGCAAAATGAAAGAGTAGAAGGCAGGAATTTCAAGATTAGATGTCACCATGGAAAATGTGATGGATTTGTGGAGCTCAGTTCCACTGGAGGTTGTAGAGGTCAAGGACTCATGGAGATTCAAGGAGGAACTGACCATTCATGTGAGAAGTTAAAACCCAGTTCTGCCATGGTGAACATGAACAGACTATTTGGAGTATTTGGCTGTCAGTGAGTGCCACCATCCTTACTCCAAGCAAGAGTTAAGCATTTCTTCTCCATCTCATTCAGAAAACCATTTCAGCAGGATGCCAAATTAAGTTTATCCAAAAGCATTTAATTTAGCTTCACTAAGACAGTTATCCTGTGTTACATAAGTACCCACTGGATTTTAAGATCATATTTATTTGAAGATTAACTGCAAGGCAGAGTTGTTTTCCAGTGGAACAACTGGATTAATGAGGTAAAAACTGGAGCACCTACACTTTTCTTCTACAACTGATGATCAAGCTTTGATACTTCTATGTTTTAATTTATCCTAAGATACTTTCTCTTGTGCTTCTCCTGCTCCTCTTGTCCAAGCAAAGCTGCTGACCTCAGTCTGTCCAGCTTCAGAAGAGGGAACTCAGTTAAAAATGGGTCAGTAGGGTCAATGATGTTAAAGAAGTCTTTGGGATGCAGTCCCAAAGTTTGCTCTTCTTCTTGCCCTGCTCCCAGGACCCAACTCTTCCAATTTTTCTGCATTACAGGCTCCCTGCAGACCTCAAATCTTTATTCTTCAGCTTGTTCCGAAACTTCAGTCTTGTGCAGTAGGTTTGTATCCATTTGCCCAATAATGTTCTTCAAAGCAAATTCTTTCCATTAGCCAGAAGAAGCATGTTCAGTTCCCTGGAGATATGTATCTAGTGCCATCTGAAATGGTCAAACTTCTCCCACTTGCTGCTGCAGAGGAGCACAAGTAGATTTTACATGGTATTGACTTGCCCCAAGTGTCCTGGATATCCCCACATCCATTTACCACATACCTATTTTGACAACCAAATCATGCATTTTTGTTCTTAGTTGGATGCCTCCTCCTTCACTTTGGGATATGAGAAATAGAATTTGGGATGTGAAGTGTTATGCCTGTAAATTTCGACTTTCAAAGCAGAGGAACTAAGCATCAGGTCCTGCTGGTATTTCAGCATATATTCTGAATTTGTTTGAAAATACCAGCCTTGTTCCTTGTGAGGCCACAGGTAGCAGCACTACCACAGCATCAACAGCATCCCAAACTAGCCATGACAGCCTTGCCTGAGCCAGCTCAAAGAGCTGCTTTAATCATGAGTGCAGCAAAATATTCATCTCTACAAATCAGTGATAAGGAAATCAAAATCGCCAGCATACCTCCAGTCAGGAAAACACGAGGGGGTTTGTTGCTGTTTTCACAGAAAAGACAACTGATATTCCAGACCAAAGATGTGCAGCAGACTAGTCCTTGTGGGCATTAGTAAAATGGATCTAACTCCAAATGTGGTGCTAGTTTGACTGGGGATTTCATCGTCATTCTCCATCCACCTAAACCTCTCATCTTGCTTTTTATGCAATGGAACATGAGAAATGATGAGTTAGTGGGCAAAAGCAAGAATAAGCAAGAGACTACGAGAAGGGCAAGGAATTATCTTGAGAAGATATGAATCAGTTGAGTTGAGCAGTGACCTTTCTTAGGGGACAAAAGATACAGATAGGTCTTAGCACCAAGGGTAGAAGGGAGGGAAAGAAATGTGTTGGTGACATCAAGCTGAGAGGCACTATCAGTCCTGAAAGGGCCCCAGATACCCTACAGGAATGTCTGGATGACTTCACAGATTAAAATAGCAGAGAGGGGGTGAAACTAAACCCTGAGTGCACTTTGCTTTAATTCCTGACATAATCAAAGATTCTGTGGATTTGCTGAGATTGCAGAGAAAGACCCAGATCCACTGGTTAATCATGAGATGTCTGAGCCCCCAACACCATGTCGCGTCATGTCAGGCTAATGCCAGGTTGGGATGCACCAGGAGACGTTTCTAGCAAAGCTGCAGCTGTATTAATGCCACTGTACACGTGGCTGGTGAAGCCTCCTCTGGAACAGCGTGAGCAATTCCCATCCCTGGTGTTCAAAACTGATGAATTCAGACAGAGGCAGGAAGGAACACTGATCAGGGAAACATCAAACTGCTCTGCAAGAGCAGATTACAAATGTGACTCCTTCTGCCTGGGAAAGACAGATGTGCATAATGATGGCTTATAAACCTATCAGGAAGGTAAACATTAAGGGGGGAATAGACCTATTAGCCTGAAGGACAACACTATCAGGAGAATAAACAAGAATGAATTGTCCATAAATTTAAGGTAGTAAGGGGGAAGAAGAGTTCAAGCAACAGAAGTGAGTTTGTAGCAGCATCTTCTCTAAGCCATGGAGGGAAACCCCTGGCTAGGTGTAATTTGGAGCATGATCATTTCTGAAAAGGAAAATATGGGATATCTGCCACTGTAGGGACTTGTTAAAAAAGGCAAAAACTAAAAAACAACCCAAAGAAAACAAAACAGAGGCACCTTTTAACCTTGAATAGCTTTCTTTCTTTTTATTTTCTTTTTTTCAAGTCCACTGCCCACAATTATGTTGCATGGATATGAAGGGGGGAGATAGCAACCTTCTATGTAGAACTCAAGAACCCACACTAAAAGTAAATCCTCACTGACATGCAGTGTTGCTGTTGCTTAACTATTTTCCATACACTGAACCCGAGGCACTCATTTCTCCAGGCATTCTACAAGTGCATAAGTGCAGTCCCTGCCCCCAAATCTTACAAACTAAGGCAGGACCTTTTGTTTTGTTAAAAATGTTTTATGGTGTCTCAGGATACTTTCCACAGGGGACCAAAGCACTGAAATAAATTCAAAATATGCTTTTAGTGTTCAACTGATATGTTAAACTGGATTATAGAGTTGTATCATAGGAAATTATCCTTGTGCTTTAGTTCCATTAGCCTACTTTAAACATCGGTATTAAAAGCGGATACTTACTTAAATACCAAACTGTGCCTGGGTTATAATCTGTTTCTCTGATATCATAGATCATTTGCAAGCCACAAAGCCCCTTTGATCTCGCAGAATGCTCAACTGAACTTAAAAGGAAATTAAATGCAGAGCTCAATTTTTCATTAAATTGTCACCCACTGTTTTAGAGTTATGACTCTTCAGATCTGTTTCTTCTAACAGGTGGACAAACAGAATGTTAATACTGTGGTATCTATGGAGTTATAAAACCTGCACTGGCCAGGAGATTTTCTAATTATTATCACTTCTTTATTAGCAAGGCTAAAGCCTCATTTTTCATAACAGTCCCAGGACACTCTAAAATGTGACTGAAAAATCAGGTCTTTAAAAACCTGGGGACAATTCTGTAACCTCTGATGGTTTAAGGCAATAAGAGATGAACACATTTTATAAAATTGGAGCTACAAAGATCAGGGCTCATGTGCAATTAAAGAAGTCCTTAATGAGTGTTTTGCCTTCATAAAAAATGGTAACAACTCCTTAAGACCTGCAATACAGTCTCAGACTTTGATTGTAAACCCAAAACTGCAGCATGAATTGTTTTAGGTGCTTTTGCCGAGGGACATTCACAGGTAAAGAAACAACCTCCCTGAGAATTCCCAGCTCGCTGTGTCTCACCCAGCAGGACTGCAGAAATTGCTTTGTACCCTAGGACTGCATCTCCAGCTCCCCAAAACGCAGCTGTGCAGGGAGTCTGAGAGGCTGGGTTGGGAAGCTGGGTGACAGAAGCCATAGGTGTGTGTTGCATGACTCTCTTGCTATCTCACCCTCAGAGAAAAGATCTATTGCAGCTCCACCAAGACAGCCTTTGGTGTCTTTAATCCAAACTGTGGCAGCTCCCCATTTTAGGCTTGAAAGCCTTCGGGTTTGGCAAAGACTGTGGTGGTAATAGATGGGCTCATCCAGCTGCCTATTAAGGGCACAGTCAGATGCTGCAGATACGGTGGAGACTGGCTGGAGGGGAGAGGAGATTAGAACTCTGCCTGTTGTATGCAGCCATTAGTAACATCCATCCTTTTGGATCGGGGTTAGGGTCAAGATGTGCTAAGAGCAAAGCAGAATTAAAAGCTGAGTTGGGTCTGTGAATTACCTGTTCTCCAAACTCCAGTTTTCACATTCCAGAAACACACTGGTGAAAGGCAATGACTGCGGTGAGCGAGGCTCCTCTCTGTAGCACTTTGTCTGAATTAGGCAGACTCCTCTGCTTTTCATTTCTTTGTTTGCAGTTGGACTTTGCTTTAAACTGAGATTATTTTTTAAAAATTAATTTCTAATTGCAGCAGTCTTTAAATTGGAGGAATTTTGGGTGGATTCTGTCTGGTCCAACAAGTCCTGTTCTTGGAAATGACAGGGTTTTGGATAAATCCCACTCAGAGATTGCAGAAAACTTTCTGTTTTGAGAACTTGGCTGAGCTTTTGTTTGTTCACACAGGCATCCCTTTCTCCCAGGAAATAGGTTCGGATCTAACATCTTCATCTGTGCACAGCCTGGCTGGCTCATGGGCTGTTAGGAACAGCACTGCTGTGTTCATTGCTTTTGTATCAGAACCATTAAGAAGCAAAGGGCAGAAGAGGTTTTCAAAGAGTGCAAGGAAAGAAATGGTGAGGATGTCTGGGCCTAGGTGGGGAGACAGACACCCCTTTTCATCCTGAATTTCAATGAAACAGTGAAAGCACAGCTGCTATTTCCCAGAAGACGACTTTGGAAATACCAGGCAGATGCTTTTATTATAGGAATACAGTCAATGCTAGTACAATAAAAACTGAAGGCAACCATTTCCTCTGAGCCAGGGAGAGAGGAGACACTCTTTGTGTGCCCTCTTTACACAGAGAGTGTGGAAGGAGCAGTATTTTAGGATGCTTTGGTAAAATTAAGATGAAAGTGTAAGAATTCCATGTCTAAGACCTATTGGGAAACACTGTTAGTTGAGTATCACAAAAGATTGCAACTGAAGACTGTCAGCCCAGGCTGGTTTTAGCTGAACCCTGGAGAAAGTAGAAGCTTCAACTATAGCCTAGTGGAAAAAAAGCCAAAAAAGTTGCCTTTTCCAGGTGTATATCTACAAGATCGCAGCTGTACTGGAAAAAAATTCCTAACCAAAGGGTTGTAAGTGGATCCCCTCTGAGAAACATCCTCTCCTCTTGACACAGGACACATTCTCCACATTCTCATTTTTGACAGATTGAGAGGACACAGCATCAAGCTGCACCAGGGGAAATTCAGGTTGAACATGAGGAGAAATTTCTTCATGGCAAGGGTTGTTAAGCAATGGAATGGGCTGCCCAGGGAAGTGGTGGAATCACCATCCCTGGCGGTGTTCAAGGAATGACTGGACATGGCACTCGGTGCCATGGTGGAGTTGACACGGTGGTCGCTCGAAGGTTGCACTCCATGGTCTCGGAGGTTTTTTTCCCAACTTAAATGATTCTGTGGTTCTGTGACACCTGAGAGCGATTCTACTGTCATAGACTTGGTTGATCCTGATGGATTTCATTATCTGATTGGTTCGGAAATCTTTCCTTAATTAGTAAACCAGTGTTAAAGGAGAAGCTCCAAACTGCTTTTGAGATTCCTACGGCTTGGATCAGGCCCCCGGTGACATTATCCTCCAGCAGTGGTGAAGATGTGGCAAGACTAAGAGCTTCTGTTGAGGCCTTTCTACTGACCACCCATGGAGCATTATCAGGACATGCACTTGCACTCACACAAAGAGGACATCCCTGGCTAGAAGGCAGCTTTAGGAGGAGGCTGAAACAAACAACAGATGGGTGCAAACATAGCGGAAGAGTGTGAGGTAACAGCAAGATAGTTAAAACTAGCTTGAAAATACCTTGGACCTCTTGACCCCTGCCCCATCCCCACTGTGGTTGTTCAGCTATTGTGTGCAAACAAAGAGCAGGGAGGAGCAGCTTTAAAAATGGCACTGCAGTCAAAGGACTTTTTAAAAATTCTTTACGCTTAGTCTCCATTAGTCTTGTAATGTTAATTAGGTCTCCTGGGAAGTAAGTGTTCTTCCAGGACAGCCTTTTGCTGGGAGGCAGAGTAAGGATTGGAGGGAAGATGATCATTCTTTGGGAACAGAAGGCTCAGAAATCCCCTCTGATAATTGACAAAGATTCCTGCTCAAAGATTCCCCAGGATAATACCAGTCTATCTGGGTGGGAGAACCAAAACCCAGGAAATCCAGTAGCGAGGGTTAAGTCTTCCTTTGTGTGGCCATAATTTTTTAACTTCAAAAAATGATGGGCCCTTACAAACCAATGCTTACCCTCTGGTGGCTGGAGGACTCCTTAGGGCTCTAAGATCAGTGATGTGTTTGATATGTTTAATGCTTAGATTCAAATAGCTAACTGTCAATAATTAGCACTTAACCAGAAACACTTGGCATCTGAAAGTGAGAAGAGATCCTCATTACACAGGGGTGCTGCAAGCTTCCAAATGTGTCTCATTCAAGTACTCCAAAACCTGCGACAGCAGGAAAGGCTCCACCCAAGGGGATCGTCATTTGCATCATGGTGCTTGGAGGGTCTTGATCCATTTAAGCATTTCCAAGGAACAGTTTACTGACAAATCAAGAACTTTACACCATCTTCCAGGCTCAGGAGAGCAAAGCTACCAGTATATTATATGACTACACCACATAACCTCCAGACAGAATACGTTATTATGATTTATTAGGTTATAATCCTTTTTTGATTAAAAATTATAAATCAGCTCATGTTTGATGTTAACCCATAAATGCATAGCACATGTCAAGCAAAGCACAGTGTACATGGCCCCTGGGCATGCACAGAGGTGCCCACCCTGCTGCTTCCATCACTTTGCACAAAATAATGGACCCGATCAAAGGAGTGTGGCCCTCGCTGTGTCAGGGACGTGGCTTTCAAGAGGTTAACTCTCAGACATGGAGCATGCTAAGCTGTTGCGTTTGATTTATTGTCCCTCCTTTGTTCTTGTTTCTCCTTGAAACATAAAAGCTTGCAGCCCACAGACTCTTGACATTTCTTTTAAATGCTCTTGTCATTCAGAAATTGCCACAGTCATCTCCTGTAACGTTGCACTCAGTGTTGCCAGCCTGTATGGGCTTACTTGGAGAAGTTTAAAAGGAAATATGAATACAGGGCTCAATCCAGCAAGGTGGAGTCTCCTCGTTCTGAACCAATAACACACTTACTTAATAACCATTTACTTAACTTCCAGGGTGGGAGTAGTCTGACAGAACTGTGTGGCCAACAACTGAATTATAATCTTGAGAATGAGGTCGTGAAGATGTCTTCAAAATAAACAGCCACTCCAGCTAAGGGGGCAAGAGGGCTTTGCAGCCATCTAGGGTTAAGAATAAAAGTTGAGGGCCAAGAATAAAAGTTAGCAAAGTCCTGAACTTTTGGGAAAGCACCTTTATTTACTTCAAGGCAATGCAGGAATGCCAGGCTGCCAGGTGGAGCCTTCATACCTTCATGAGCCATTGAACTAACAGCACATTTTTTAGCTCTGTTAGCTACATATATAAACAGTGATGGAGCTAATCAGCTTGTAAATAGCTCTACACTGAATATGAAAACAAGCATAATATCACCTTCAATACTGCCCTCTGAAAGGCAGCCAAACAGAGGGAAGACACTTATCAGGACCTTCACCTATCTCCTGACCTGAGTGGTGCTGTTGATCCCAGATAGTGCCTGGGTTTTATTTCTTACCTGTTGTGAACCTTATCCTCCAACCAGTGCTCATGTCCAGGATAAATTCTCTGTGCACTAGTCCCTGTAAACATTTTTGTTTTTTTCTTTTCTTGGGCATTTTCTTCATTTGGCCTTTTGGGTGAAATTTACTGTTTTGTGACTTATGCTTCCAAAATCCTTTTCTTTCAGCCCTGAGCAACAGGGAGCTTGAATACTAGCCAGCTCTTCCAAGGACACATGGAACTCGTATTTCCTAGCTGAATCCTGACAGTTCACTGGGCAAGAAAGTTTTTTTGTCTCACACATGCTGTAAAATGGAATAAAAATCTTAACTTTCTCAGGTTGTTTGTGGCTGAATGTAGCAGTTGTTCCAATGAAAAGGTCATGCAAGAAAAGCAAGGCAGGTGGTGGCAGATGGGGGTTTCAGACATCCCCCAGCAGATGAAGGGAGTGGACCCAAGTTCTCGACTTCTTGGGTAAGTGGTTCGACACAAGGTATCCATGGAAAATGTGGTCTCTTCTCTTTTTACTCTAGCCTATCAAATGCAGTGCTGCTGGAGTCCAGAGAGCAGCTTGCTTCTGGCTAGGGCGTCCTGGACGTTTTGGGCAGACACCAGAATGTGGGTGTGGGACCTAGATAGGCCTGGTGAAGACAGGGACGTCCCCAGGCAAGGGGGACATCAAAATTTCAGAGAGTCTCCTCAGATGATTTTGTCGGGGAAATGGAGACACAGCTTTGCAGTCACCCGAGTGGGATGGCATTATTTTTTTCCCAGATCTCTCAGTTCAGCTGAGGTGTCTGTATTCTGTACAACTGCTGTTGTAAATGTTGCCCTTTGGGATTTGCAAGATGAGGCCTCAGGTGGCTTCAGGAAGCTGTGCTGCACTGGAGAGGCACAGCTTTGTCTCAGAAATCCCGGGTAAGATAGCAGAGACAAGTGACATGAAAGGTGTGTTTTGCATGATGTATGTGGAAAAGCCAATTACCTGTAATTAATGTTGGTTAAATGCTTTGAAGAGGAAAAGCTTTTATAGAAGTGTGATTAACATCTCTTCTGTCAAAATGATTGTCTTTCTAATGTTTTAAGAAGCTTAATAGCACGCTTCAGCTTTTCAGTGTTTATCTCTGAGATGTGATGACCCCATGGAAAGCATTCACTGGAAAACTATATAAGAAAGGCCTTCAGTGGGAGTTGATGTTGGCCACAAACCAAGAGTAAAGACTGAGACACTGTGGGATAGAGATGATCTGCCTGCTGACAGCTCAGTATCTTACAAAAGTCCCTAAGCACCAAACCAGTTGAACAATGCTAAAGTATTGTTTGATACAAGGCCTTAATTGTGAGTGCTCACTGCACGATGGCTTGTGGAGCCTGTGGAAAGATGGTCTGTGTGTGCTGTATCCAGGTTTAGAAGGTGCATGGTAAGGTGTACCAACTTAGGCTTAGCAGGAGCCCAGCACCTGGCACGGGACTGAACTGACACCTCCCAATGGGAATTTTGCCACCGGTTTCAATGAAGGCAAGAAATTACTACATTTTAGCATGCACAAAAATAAGCTGTTATTGACTGAAGGCTTATAGTCAATTGTCTTGCTCTGACATATTTTGCTTTCCACTGTAAATAAAGCGGATTTGATTGTAAACCACTCACAGGAGATGAGAAACAATAAGGGCCGGACACAGAACAATAGGCGTTCTGAGAAAATAGTGAGTTCATACATTGGCAGTTGTTATTTTCTGAAAATGAGTGCAGATGTTTTACTGTGCTGAAATCACTCAAGATTTTTATGGCAGAAAGAGGACACAGAGTAAATAAACTGGTGACAGGTATAATGAAAGACATTCCATTTATTTGCCTGCTCTGGGTTATTTTATTCAAGGGAGCCCTGTTTTGCCTACCACAGGCAAATCCTTGAGACCTTCTTGAAGGAGTATCTTCCTGGAAAAAAGAATTGTGCAAGATCATTTACCAAGCCCAGGACTTCTGGATGACAACCAAATAGATCACTTAATTCTTTGTAAGCAATTCTTAGAAAGCATCAGTTCCCAGAAAAGACATATATGAAGGCTCGGCTCTGCTCTTTATTTGCTGGTGGAGAAACACAAGAGCTGTGCCTCCAGTAGTGAAGTGAGTGCCATTTGAATTGTTCTTGGTGCTGTTGCCAGGAAAAGTGTTCAGATAATACTGAACATCAGCCAGATAAAAGTCAAGGAGGTTTGCAGGCTCATAGGAATGGGCACAGATCATACCCTTTTCCTCTGCCAGCTAGTTATCTTCCTGTATGAGCTGATCCATTTGGGTTAGGATGAGTCCCTGCAGCTTTTCCCTGTTCAGTGAAGGCAACCCAGATAGCTCTGGGCTGCTGGGATCACCTTCTCCTCCAATGTCCAGCCAACCTGGCAAAACCCTTCCCTGCACTGCCCCCCAGCAATAGTGGCTGAGGGGGTGCTGGGGTCAGTACTGGGATCAGTTGCAGCCATATTTGCTCTTGAGCACCAGGACAGTGCCACTCTGAGCTGTCATCCTTCAGGACAACTCTCTTGAGGTTCAACAGATTCCTCAGAAGCAGCAGTGATGGGGGGTGGGGGCATTCAGGACTCACAAGGTGCCAGCTTTACCCAGTGCAAGGCCTGTGCTTACCCTGTCAGTCCACACAAGGCAGAACAGGTGAGACAACTTCAGCTTCACTTGGACCTGCTAAAGCATGGGGAAGATAGATGAGGTCCTCAGGGCTTATCTCTGTCAGTTCACATTTATTAATACTTTGTCTACTTTGGGATTTTACCTCAGGTTAATTACTCTGTATTTGCCAATGCCATGTAGGAACATGCATTTTTTTCCCCCTGTGAAGAGAAGCTGGATCCAGAGAAGAGCTCACTTTCCCTGCAGCTTGCTGGAGCCCTGGCATCTTTGCCTTTCAAAAATGCAATTGGAAAAAATATTAAAACCTTTTCCACAAGGCTGTTGCTGCAGGTGAGGATTTACACCCTCTCCCACCAGGCACCAAGGAATGCTGCTGGAAACCAGCCTTGTACCTATCCCTGGCATTTACTGTGATCAGGATTTCAAGTCCACCACCTTTCCTAAACACTAAACGCCCAGAAATAGAGTTTTAGAGAGAGAACTGCAAGACAACCAACCTTTCCCTCAAAGGGAGGCATATGATAGCTTCAGTTTTTGTTCTTGTGACCTGCCCTTGCAAGACTGAAAAAAGCTTTGAGCACACACCCAGGAGAGCAGGAAATCTCTCCTACGGATCACTTGTAAAATGGCCTGGTTTGAAAAACATGCTGCAGAAAGAATGAAGCCTGACTGCAAAGGCGAGTGGGGTTTTTTTTCACCCATGAATAGGATTTCAAACTAGCAGCCAAAGCGAATCATTATACATCCTTGCCATATGCCACTTTCAATCAATAAGGCCTTATGCTCTGCTAACAATCATCCTAAACTATACCTATTAACAAGAATGCACATTTTCATAGTAATATTCCGTGCACGTCACCGCACACAGACTGCAAACAGTTGAGAGTGATCACAGCCGAAGGGAGATGGCTTCTGAAACAACGTGTGGACACACACCACACTGTAGAGGCTGCCACTCTTACACGTGTAGGCTGGTTTTCTGCTTTTTTGCTCCTACAGTATGATGGGTTTTTTCTCTCTTTCAAGCACATGCTTTCTTGATGACCCAGACAGTTTATTTCCTGATGACCCAAGGCTTCCTCAGAAGCAGCTGATGCTCTGAGGACAAGGTGCAGCAATAGCCACAGGGGATGAGATACGGCTTCAACAGGACCCCTTCAGTTTGGAGGGAGATGACAGCAGTCATCATGAACTTATCATCAGTATGATGAGTTCACACCTGAACTAATCTCTCTGTGAAGACACGAAAACCTGCTATAAAAGAGAGGCAGGTTTTGAGGCACGTGCTGCGGGAGCAGGAAGCACAGACTTTATTTCCTACTGACCACAGGGCATCTCTGTTTCCCACCTGCTGTTTCTTCTGTCTACTTAACACCGCAAACTCCTCCTGAGGGGTGTCGCTTCTCCAAAAATACCAAGCTTGCTGAAGTAGTTATTGACTGAAATGCCACAGTCTGAGATGCTCAGAGCAGCCAAGTCCTACACCATGGGCACAAAGTTCTCAGCAGGTTCACCCCAGTAAAGCAGAAATCTGCACTTGGGCAGGTCACCTGTGGTTCCCTTGCGAGTCAATGGAGAGCCAATCAATACTGTTGATGGAGTCTACAGTGATTCATCTCTTCCTAAAGGAGATGGTTAAAACAGAGCAGATGAATGGCATAGTAAACCCACCTATTTCTCCTTGCTGCCTGGAAAGCCCAGCGTGACAGCTCTCACTTAGAGGTCTACTCTGTAAATACCTGAAATGAGTTGAGTCTAATCCCACCACTGCCCTCATGACCTTCCCCTGCCCTGGTGCTCTTGGTGCACCTCAGGCACTTGGTGGTGCAGCTCTCCCTGTACCCTGCAGTGCACAGAGATTTACAGCTGGACTGAGGGATGCCACAACAGAGAGGCAGTCCCAAACTCAGGTAGCTGAAACATTCCACCCCTGAGCAACAGCTCACAGCCTCTGTGTGCCCCTAAGACCCCAAGCTCCCAGTTCCATGCACAAACCAGAGGCACAGCCGTGTGTGAGCTGGGATTGCATCAGCCCTGGGTGCCTGGCAGTGCAGAGCTCCACATAGACTATACAAAGTCCTATGTCTATGGATCCTGGATTAGCAGAGCATGTACAGCGTGGCAAGTCCTAATACAACACCTTCAGATGCTACCACATCAAAACCCCTTCTATCTTCCTCTCAAAGAGTGAATTTAAGCTTTGCTTATTCCTGTTTTATATCTAAAGGCTGTTTCTGCAACCCTTGTGTAGATCATTGCACATGGTGTATGTGACACTCTTCCTGAGTAATCCTCAGGTGTTTTGCAAGGTTCAACATAAAAATTCTTTGCAAATCAAAAGGCATTACTGCTTGGATGTTTTTGTGCTGCAAAATAACCCCCAGTCAATCAAAACTCCTTCATAAAACCCCTGTCCATGCTTTTTGCTTTGCAACCTTTTTTCCTGGGGGAGAAGGTGGGAAAGGAGAACATACTTACCTTTGAGCACAAAGCTGTGCAACTTTGGGTGTCAGTGATACCTCCAAAATATAGCTGAGGTGCTGCAGCCCCCTTTTTCTGGCTTTCTGTGCAAGCACACATCTATAATAGGATCATCTGTTGCGAAGGTTTAATTTCATTTCTTCCTCTCTGGCACAGTGTGCACTCACTGAATTGAGAAGTCCTTATTCCTCAGACAATTCCTCTTGCCTTTGACGAAGATTTGAAATCCTGGAAGGACTGTGCAAAATTTATACTACTAATTTTTCATATTTGGAGATATTAATGATATGCAAGCTACTGGATTTGGTACCAGAGAACTGGTCAAACTCCTGCAGTCTATTTTATGTGTGAAGTAAATATACATGATCAAAGGACTACCTCTGGCTTGAAAAGGCATTAATACTATTAATATCAGTTGAAGTAGTTAAATCACATGTACATATTTAAATATTTAGTATAAATGTTGACCCTGTGGCATCTTCTCCTTTCTAAAATCCACAGACATTTCAACATTGGTGAGATCTTTAGGAATGAGGGCAGTAAAGCTGGGCAGAAAATGAGTCTTGCCATCACAAGAATGCTCAAGATCATGAGGGATGGAGTTTCAAAATCACAGCCCCAGAATCCGATCCCCACAACGACAAAACCAGACAGTCCAATCTAGTTTCACATCTGGAAAATACAGACAAACACCTCCTAACACATTTGGCTGCTGTTTCTGGCCGATACAAGAGGCACCTGCTCCCAAAGGAGCCCTACATCCCTGGGGGTCCTCTGAAGGCATGGATGGGGGTGCCAGTCCTTCCTTATGGCAGAGCCAACAGATGGCTTCAGTTGGGGCTGAGCAAACAAGGTGGTGGATATTTCACACAGAAAGGTTCCTTTTACATTATTTCAAAGTGGCTGTGGCTGGTTGAAAGATGGATTCACATCTGCCCGTGGTGATTCCTCCTTGTGGCGTCCCTGGGCAGGACACGATGAGTGTTTGGGACACAGGGCTGCTTTCTCACACGTGTCCTCTCTGACTTTGCAGGAAGGATGGCACCTATTGAGATAATTACTTCATTACTCCACACTACACCCAGAAATGCAGTTCAATCTCCTGCTCTAGTGTGCTGTTTCAGACACAGCCAGTGGGGCTGACTCTGCACAGACATGTTGAGCTGAATTCAGAGCAAACTCAACTCCCTGAGCTGCAGATAATTAGAAGGTGCTTCCAGTGGGTGAGAGAAGAGCTTTAGCCAAACTGTGATCTCCAGCCAGACTTCAAATCCACACCCCCAGTAACAGCACAAGTGTGTTTTCTACCTGGCACAGACATTTATTAGTATTTGTGTGTTGTCAGCTTTTTCATCTCTCATTTCCCTTTACATAGTTTTATTTTTCCCAGTCAATAAGAGTGATTTTATTGTTCTTAATTAGATTTTTTTTAGGTTTCCCATAGTAATTAATGCACTTTTCTTCAGCAGTAAAACCTATCACAGTAGTTAAAATATTAAATCATGACTGTTGCCAGATGTAAGGGAACAAGAAACATAGGATTTTCAATAGCCACTCCATCTTCATCTTTTGAATTAGTTTGCAGCCTGCTTTACATTTTTGGGTAAGTAATAAGATTTGTTGATTTGAATGAAGAAAGATATAAAAATAAATTGCATTGTACTTTTAATTACAGAGTCCTAATTTTTTGTGGTGACACTCCAGGCTCTCATATAATGTTGCTTAATGTTTACATCTCTTTATTGATTTGGTAATTTAGATACAGAAATGTGGTTTAATTTGAAAATTTCTACATTCATTTTCGGGGTGCTGTGCTCATCAAGGAATCAGGGGAATTCTGCATTTTCCCCCACCTCCTTCATGCACACACAGGGATGTACGTTCTGTATTTGCTTTTTCTTAGGCAGCAGATCTCAACTACAGAGATGTTTTTCTTCTCCACTGCTGTGAGACCTCCCTGTGCTTGACATTTCAAACCAGGGGGCTGCTCCAGGGAGCCCTTTTTTGGGGACGCCTTGGAGGTGGCTGAAGATAGTGGTGGGTAGTGGACACATTAGCCTTGGTGGGTTCTTTTTCTTCACCTGGGAAGTCAAATACCCTCAAAGAACTGAGAGGGGTTTGAGTCCACGCTCCCCACTGCAGAGGACATGGTGGAAGCAGGTCTTGATAAAGTCCACAGAAAATGTGGGGTGAGCCCAGTTGGATCTCCCTTGGTTTAGGGTCAGGATGATATCCTACTGCTCTCCAGGTGTCATTCAGAAATACCTATTAGAATGCAACCAAGCAACAGCAAACCTTCCTCCCTCCATCAAACCAACATCTCTAACCCACCTCTTCACTCATCTCAGCTCTCCCAGAACGGAGCTGTGGGCATCTCTCCATCCTACCCCAGGCACTGTCAGCCCCTTGGCTAAATTCTGCCTCTAAAAATGGTTTTTGAGGTGGTGGTAGTTTAGTTTTAGTGCTCCAAGCATATTTCAGAGTCTCTACAAGTTAAGCAAAATTAAACTTTTCTTTCAAAAATCCATCACCACAAAACTGTTTTCCCCTCCTCTTCATTAATGATTTACTTTCTGTGGAATAAATGCACCAACTGAAGACAGAATCATTATTAAAATCTCAGTTAACAACACAATATTACTTTGGTCCTTTCATTTCCTCCACTATTATAAAATTCAAGATTCATTTCATTTATTAATATTAGCAATCTATTTTTTTTTTTTTAATTTTGATCAGGCACAAATTAAAAGGGGAATGATATTATGGAAGCGGCACTAGAACTTACTCCTTTTTATTCTTTTTTGTAAAATCTACTTGTCCTCTTCCATCAGTTCTTTCTTTGCATCTAATACTGCCTCCTTTTGCTTCGATATTCTGGGTGACTTCATTTGGTACCTGGCATTAGTCCCATGGAAGTCAACTGGAAAAGGCCAACAGAATTTATTGGAAGGTGATTAAAATTAAGGGTCAGTGAAAAGAAAAGCTGGCACATGGGTTTGGGAGCAAGGGAGCTAGACTCTGGTCTGAGCCCTGCCATGAAATTGCTTTGTGACTCTGTGCAAGTCATTTTATTTCTCTGTACTGCAGTTTCCATGTGTTTAAAATGGGAACAGGAGTGTTTGCTGCTCATTGTTCAAGTCCCCCAGCAAATAAAACGTGATGTATCAGGGCTAACTGAGCAGGCAGGCACAGATCCTTCTCTCAGGAAAGCTGTGTCCTAGAGCAGCAGCAGGCAGTGAGGACAGGGCAGAACAGAGACACACTATTTTTTGAGGACTTAGAAATTGCTCCTGTTCCCTTTATAACGGATGGTTGTCGCTGGGCTCTAATGAGATCTCCCTCGTGCCTCTGTAACACTAAATATAACCTGTGATATTCCTCACGTGCAGCATCTCCTTGTGAAAGAAAAGCTGGATTTTCAATGCTTTAGAAGGACCAACTTCTACAGCTATGGCACACGTACTTCTCAGCTTGATTCTGTGCCCCCCACAATCCTGGGAGCTGCACATCAGCTCAATATGCATTTGATTGCTCTTGCAATCCTCTTGATTACAAACAGGGGACTGCTATTGTGGCAGGTCTTCCCAAACACTGAAGAGCTGAATTCCAATGATTTCAGTGGCAACTGGAAGAAATAGGAAAAAAACCAGTTGGATAAATCCCTTTAAGAGGTTCCCAGTACAATCAACAACACCTCAACCATCCCTGCAAGAGCTTTGTCTAACAACTTCCTGCAGTGCCAATTCCACAAGAGTCTGTGGGAATATCCCTGAGCTAAACTATCCCCAGCACCAGGAATTTTTTCCCAATCTTTTACCTCCTGCTGGAGCTGAAGCCGATTACACTCACCCTACTTGCAGAAGGTACAAGGACACATTGTGCCTCTCCTCTTTGCATCAGCCTTGCATGTATTTGGCAACTTGTTTTGTGTCAGCTCAGTCCCCTCTTCAGACCACACCCAGCTTTACCTCAAAGGCAAGTTTTCTACACCTCCAGCAACTCTTTATGCACCTCTTTGGGCTTTTCCCAGCTAAGCCATGTGTTTCCTGAGGTGTGGAAATTGTCCTTGAGCTAAGACCTTCACCAAGTGGAATGGAGGGGTTGTCCCATGTCTTCTGCAGTGTGTGCCCCTCAGAACAGGCACCTCAGGAGAACTGCTGGATTTTTGCAGCACTGGGTTTCAGCTGTACTCCCAAGCATCACAGTCCTGGATCTTTTTCCACATGGCAGAAGCCTGGCCAACTGCTCTTGATCTTGCGTTTGAGAAATTGATTTTAACTCCCGTGCCAGGGAGTGCAACATTTTAATTACTTCTGCGGATAAAGTCCGTTGTTCCCATTCTGATCTGGACTTAACAGATAAGTAAAGAAAAGCCTATCAGAAATTCTGCAGAAATTTGAGCTGGAACCCAGGACACCAGAATACCCCAGCCAGTACCTCTGCTGTATGTCCTTCACCCTTCTCACCCTTGCCTCACACTATCCTTGGTTTTTAAAAAAAATCATCCTTCTCCCTCCATTATTATTGAATTCTTTTCACACCTGATATTAGTAGCCACTTGCAAGCATTTGAACTAATGTAGGTGAATAATTAAGGGTCTGTGCACCATCCCACAGCATGGGTAGGCCACAAGAAATAGAAAACAGATTGTTTGCTTCCTGTATTATTGCTTCCTGGTAAAAATAAAGGGCAAGATCAGTGGCCTTTGGGAGCAAGAGCAGCCTGGGTGCATTAAAGGCCAGGAAAGACAAGACACAAAATGCAGTCTTCCTTCCAAAGGACCTAATCCCTATTTAGGGAGAACCAAGACACCTACAAATAGATAAAAACTTGAGGCTGACTATAAAAATATTTCTGTTTCATTCGTCTGAAATCCACAGAGAGGCACTGCTGATGCCAAGAACCCATAATACCCTGGCATCAGAACCTGCAGGACTGTCTGCTCTCACTTGTGAATACATTTATCACTGATAATGTGCCAAAATGTCCAAGAGCTGAGTACCGGGGAGCACTGGGAAGGAAAGCAAGTTCTCATAGGCACGACTGGGTGCAGCAGGACTTTATCTGCATCTGTACTGGCAATGTGTCACTCTCACGTCCCTACAAAACTGGTGCATCAGTGACTGGAATCTTCACAGAATAGTTTTTGTACTTCGTATTTATTGTGACACATGGAATGTCCTATGCAGAAAGTGCACGAAGGCAGCTTGACAAGAAGTAGTTGGTAGGCAGGTAAAGAGGCAAGACCAAGGTGGAAGCACATGAAAGCAAGAAATTGCTTGGATGAGTCCATCAGGGAGCTCTCCAGCATCCCAATGACCTGCAATGTCACTGGGAGGGATGAATCCAGAGAAGTCCCCCAGAGCTGAGGAGTGGATGACAGATATGTTGGCTTCGGGAGCCCAGGACTTCAGCAAGGGAATTTAGCCCCTGAGATATGGCTAAGCAGCCCAGGGATGGAGTGAGGGTCATGCTGCACAACCAGAAATACAAGGAAGGGACAAAAGAATTTGATTGTTTTGGCTTTGGCATTATAAAGAAAGACCATCTTCCCATGTGACAAAGCTGAAGAAGAGGGAAAAGGAGGAATTGTTCCCCATGTGCTCAGTAAGGACCAAATTACATCAGGAAAGGCTGAGGTTGCACAGGAGGAAAAAAGCTCTGCACGCAAAACTTGTAATGCCTTGGGAGGCAGGGGCACTGCAGGAGGAGGTTGGATAAGCATTTGCCAGGACTGCCATACATCAATTAACCAGTGCCAACAGAGTAGGATGGATGGGATGATACGTGAAGATCCCTTCCATCGTTAGCTGCCTGCTTGCACACTGCCAGCAGGTGGGATGAGCTTCCTTCAGGAGGGTTGCACCAGCGTTTCCCCACAAGACAGATAATTTACAGTGTAAAAACAAACTCTGGTCCCAGTAAAGAAAAAAGGAAAACTACCTTGTTATGGTGTCCAATTCATTACTCAATACCATGTAACACAAAAATGTTGCACTTCAAATCTTAGTGCATCTGCCTTGCTCTATTTATACTGTGGTCTTGAGTGTTTATCATCTCCTGCTAATGGCAATAGAGGATTTGCCACAAAAACTTAATTATTTGCCTTCTCTGAGAGGGTATTTTTCCTGATTAAAGCCTTCCTGAGAGCAAGGCAGGAAGCACTGAGCCCCACCGGGCATTCTTATACCCTAACCACTGAAATCTGGGACAAAGGCCAATAATCTGGGACAAACTCTAAAAATACACCAAACACTCCAGGACATATTTTATTCGTCCTTCCACACATGCCTTGAGTGTGTCAGGAGGCACAAGGCCACAGGTAACAGTGAAAGTTAACCCTGCAGTGCAGTCCAGCTGGCTGCAGGACGGATAGGGATGATTTTCCTCAGCACAGCCATTTCAAAGGGACATGGCACCTCTGTAAGAACTTTCCCGTTGTTAAATCTTAATTGCAACCAGTTTAAAATCCCCGAGTCGAGCTTTTTAAATAAAATACTGGAATTTGAAAGATGTTCTTCTGCCAACTAAACACCTGGGGAGAGAGGAAGGCGAGGGAGCAGGAGAGAAGACAGGCTTTGGCTCTAGGCTGCTGTAGCCACCATATGTGCTTTAAAAGACCTGCATTGCATTTCCAGGTAGAACATCAACACCTGAACACAATGTGGGTAAAGAATTCCTGTCCTCTTTTACAGGGGATGGTAACTTAAGCAGAAAAAGTTGGGGGGCAGACTAAGGGCTCTCCTCACTGCAGATTCAAGGGCTGCTGTATTCCCAGGCTCTTTTTCAGGTGTTGCAAAACCCCAGAGGCTCTGCTGGCAGCCACCCAAAGGCACGCAGCACTTCAGGCTGCCCTGACCCGGCCCAAACATGCTCCAAGCTCAGAGCAGGTTTCACACCTCGCCCTTCCCCCCGACAATGTCAGCAACGTGGGCTGTTGTGCACAGCAAAGTGGAATGACCCCTGCAACTCAGTAGCTCCTGAGCCCCACGTTTGCAGTGTCACATCTTGGCTGGCCTTATGCCAATGATGGGGACATTTTCTTTAGCCCTTCTGCTTGTCCATCTCATGCAGAGGCTTTGTAGACAGCAAGAATGCAAGCAAAATGATCTGATGATGGGACCTGTATTTATTTACTTTCAGCTTTTAATGGAAGGAGGACAAAATGCTTTATGGCCACAGAGCAAGAGATTAATAGATTGCCATTACTGGAGGCTGTCAGTCAACAGGACTGTCACCAGGAAGTGATTCCAGTGTTACTACACCAATTTGGGAACATTTTCCTGCCAGGCAACCGGGCAGTCTTAAACAGAAGGAATTTTGCTGCCGTGGCACTTGGTAAACTGTTTGAATGGTTATGTACCATCAGCTGGTAGAAATACCTTCCTTCCACTGAATTCAACCTGCATTGACTTCAACTGACTGCAACACACACTCTTGGAAGTTAGAAATACTTACTTTTTTATGAGCTTAACATCATCAATGCTGTTATTTGTATTTCACAGGGCATCTGAGGCAGAGAGCTTAAAAGCAGGACATGTCTAAAGTTTGGGATTGTAGTCTGCTTTTATGTACATATATATATATATGTCTCTAAACTGTGCTTTTCCTGACTCCTGGTCACTGGCTTTGGAGAAGCCAGAGCTTTTGTATCTGAGGTTGAGGGAAGGCCCTCTGTGAGCTGTGAAAGCAGCACAGCCTGGTGTTTCAGAGGAATTTGAATGCTGGTTTCTCAACACTAGAAGGCAAAGTAGTGCTTGAGGGCATAAGACAAAGCTGGCAACAACAGTAACCTTAAGCACAGTGCATCTCTATGAAGAAAATACCTGAAAGGAACCTCAAACATCAGGCAGTCCTTTGGCACTGTGACCTGGGTTAAAAAAGGATAGAAAATGCAGTTGTTCACCAATTAAACACATACCGTGATTGCAGAATTAGTCACGCGGTGCCCATAATCCTCCTTGTCTCAGCACAGAAGTCTCCAGCTCAGTGTGGGTGTGCTCTGGTACCCAGCAAGCTGGCATGGCTTGGGGGCATGGATTAGTGCCTGGATTCTCCTTTTTGGGGGCAGGTAACACACCAACAGCACAGTTACTATCCAGCATCACCCATCCTCCAGAGCCTTCGTGCAATTAACTTCCCCACCCAAAAGGCCGGACAAGCTCTCCTGGATTTAAAGAGGAATAATTATACAACAACTGGTGGTTACAGTGGTAAAAATAATGAGCTATGCCCCAGAAGTCCTAACAAAATCCGTGGATGAATAAAACGACACTAAAGCTCCAACCTGAACAAAGCTTTGGCACGCGGCTCTGATGCCAGCTGACATGTGCCAGCGGCTGGTATTTACACTCTAATCAAAATACAACTGAAAACCAAGGGAAAAGTTCAAATTCTGGGGGACGGCAAAACTGCTGGATTGTGGGCATTTCAGTAACAAATCCCTTTGCTCCGTATATTCCCTGCTAATTTGTCAACATCTGATGCCTTGCTCTTTAGTCTGGAGCTAAGAAAAGCTATCAAAAAATATAGTTTAGGGCCCATTCTGTCTGCTGTATCACTTGCTATTTTTGCTCAGCCGCAATGAAGCCAGACTGCAAAGGGCAAATTTGTCAACATAAGTGGGCTTTTTTAGTGTGAAGCCCAAGGGGTCATACAGACAGTAGCACAGACTATCTGCATCCATGTCTGGAAGTTCAGGCTCTAATTTCAAGCTGCTTCAAATATAGAAATTCCAGCAAAGTTAATTGTAGCCACATTATGGAGAGGTGACAGCAACGAGTCCTTAGAAAGCTGGGGAAGGTCTAAATCTGCCTCAGTCATGCTCCCTTTGGTGTTAGACAAATCCACTGGGACTCAAGCTAATACTGGGTAAAAATCCTGCTGGGAAATTCCGCAGGTGAGATTTGATTTTGCTGACCACACAGCAACAGCACTTCTTGAAAATAAGGACAAACCTCTTTAGCAAAACTACCTTTTCTCCACATGTTGAGAACTGTGCAACATCACCCTGCTGTACCAACTGGTCTGTGCTTTTAAAAGCTTCCTAATTGTGCTCTCAGCTGAGAACTTGCCTTACCGTTATATTAGGAAACAGCTCCATAGTGTGGGTTGGTTATTACCGGGAAGCGCTTAATTACAATAAAATGTGTAGTTAAAGTGACAATTTATTTACTCAAGGTTATGAATATAAATTGGTTTTTCTTACCCATGCATTTTGAAACGGGGAGGTAGAGGCTGGGATCCCAGGAGTTTCTTTGGGTGATTTTCTGCAAGTAGCTTTAGGGACCAACATGGAAAGTGAAGCCCATGAACCAGTTTGCTGCCTCGAGGCCGCAGCACACAGTCCCCACCTGTTGCAAGTAATGGGAGTTTTGCTTAAGAAGTCTGGAAACGGGTCCCTTTAATTGCACCAGAGCTCTGTAACGTGCGCCGAGCTGAAAAATAAATCCCCGTTAGTGAACGCTTGAAGAGATAAAGAAAACGTTGGGCCCTCTCCTCCCAGTATTTTCCATGTTTTATAACACCTCTGTCAGTATAAATTTCCATTCACTGAAGAAATTACACTTCACGAGCGCTACAATGGGATTTTAAGATAAATGACATGCGAGCACTGCAGTTTTGTGCGGGCTTAAGTGATCCAAGTATCTTAATCACGTGCGCAGTATCAAAATACATGAATTTGACTTGTTACAAGAGTCACACGAGAAAGATTGAGTGTCATGTGAGGCTGCAAAGCATAAACCATCTTAGCTAAAATTTATTTTAGCACGGGAGGGTTTTTAAACTGTTAAGTATAATTATTTAAAAGCAGTCTGAGCTGTGCAGCTCTAACGATAAGTGAAAACAGAAAACAGCTCTTGAAAGCGCTGCTGGTGAGGGCACTTCTTGCAAGCACTGCCTGCTCTTAGCACTTTCTGCCCTTATTCATCGCTATTTCCGAAATTCTTGGAAGGCTGATGAAGTTTTTAAGCCTCATCCTGCCAAAGCTGTAACATTATCTCCAGCGACAATACTCACTCCTGCGCTTTTGTGTTGCAAGTAGAGGAAACATTTCAGCTTTTCGGGCGGGTAAACACCTCCCTGTGAAACAATGTAAACAAGACGGGAGGCAATTTAATAAATGCAACTTCGGGGTGCCATTCAGCTCTGGGCAAAAATCCCCTCGGGTCCAGCTCTCGTGGGTGGATCGCTTTGCCTGCGCCTCGCAGCAGGAGCTGCCCCGGTGCAGAAAGGCCACGCTGTGCCTGTCGCACCGGGTGGCTTTAGGACAACATCCGAAACGCCCTGGGCCCGTTTCCTCAAAAGCGATGACAGCCGCGTGATAAACGCGCTGCCGAGTCCGTGCCTGCGCAGCGCCAGGTCAGGTGCTGAGAAACGGGGCTTTTCATAGCGCAGCGATTAAAAATAGGAGCAGCGCTGGCCAGGGAGTGTTTTGAGGCTGGGCAGGGACGCAGCCCAAGCGATCCTGTGTTACTCACCCCGCCTGTTCCCGAGGGCTGATGTTTTCTTGGACCGAGCTAAATGTCTCGTTTGAGCTAATCATGGGATGCTGGTACAGTGAAACACTAGGTCGTATTTTATCACCCCGCGCACATTTCTCCATGCTTCAGCCGCGTGGTAGCTGTTTAACAACTTAATCCCCAAACGAAATAAGCAGAAATATTGACCCATTATTTGCTTTCAAATGAAATAAGCCGCTTTTTAGGGAATATTGACCCAAAATCTTGTCACTTCTCTTGAGGCTCCAAATGCATCCCAAGCTGCTGCAGCCCACAGCCAGAACATTTACTTCTCCTTTGACAAGTGCTCTGCACCCTCTTTTGCATCTTGCCTGGCCTTCTCAGTGATTTGTGCCACAAGCAAGTGACAAACATTTTGGTGACAAAATCAGTCCTCCCTCTGTCCAGATTAAAAAAATAAAAACAAAAAAAACAAACAAACGCACACCCAACTTGTGTATTTCTGAATAGTGATCACCCCTGACCCATCCCTTTGACAGACACATCTTGTTTTCTGTCCTTGGTTTCACCACCTGTGTGGCAATATCCACTTAGCTTTCTCTGTGCCACAGAACTAGCTCAGAACTAGATCTTTGTGGTCCTGTTTTTCCACACCTTTTGCTCTAAAAATTGTTTTCTTTAGCCCTTTACGTAGCTTTACTAATTGCACTGCCCTTCAGTGCATGTGTTAGCTGTAACTTTCCCCCCAAGAGTATCGTGTTTAAAGTCACAACCAGTGTGTTCCTGCCAATGTATTCCTCTTAACTTACAGGAAACCTATGAGTGAGGTATGATACCATGAATGATACTATTAATCACTTTATTGCAACTGCACCCAGGAATCCCATTCACTGTCAAGACCTTGTTACGCAAGTGCTGTACGTATATAAAAACAGTTTCCAGCTTCAAAGTGGTTACAAGCCTTTGTAAAAGCCTCCTGAAGCTTTCTGTGAACTTGTTACTGTAAGAAGAAAAAAAAAATTACATATTTCTTCTTGGAACAAAACGCTTCTCAAACTTTTAGAAGAATGATTCATGTTTACTCTTATCTCCCTCCAGAGGAAAAAGAAAATGAGTTTAGGAATATTTTCAGCCTTAGTCCCCATCGGACAACTTCGAGGGAGCTGACCTGCGATTCACTGCTGTGCACAGCGTCCATCCAGGCCACAGCCCTTTCTCCAATGAGTCAGTGGACCTTGCAGACCCAAAGTCTTGAGAATAACCCAACTTCAGCATCTCCCCCTTTCTCTTCCTTCCCCTTAAGATTCCTTTGGTGCTCCCTATTGCCATATTATCTAGTTAGAATTAAAATAAATTGTGGAGAGCATTCAATTCCTGTAATCCTGGTAACGGAGAAAACCTTATTAACCCTGAAATAGTCTAAAAATGGATTCTGCTGAGGTGCCCCTTCAACCCTGGGGTCCCTGGAAACTGTCACTGAGCCATTGCTGCTGCTGGATCTTGGGGTCAAGGGACTGTTGTGGGTGAAGGGAGCTCCAGGACACGAGCAGGCAGCACACATCCCACTGCCTGGAAGAGAAGGACTGGTTTTTCTGCAAGGACACGGTTTATTCCTTCCCCTGGTGGGGGCTGTGCTGCCCTCTCCCCTGGGAAGGCAAGGGGCCAGAGAATTTTTCCAAGACACTGAGGTGGCTTTGCCTTATAGCTACCCCTCCCCCCACCCCATCCACAGCCCTACCCTCCACCATTCCCTGACCCCAAACCTCCCCAGCCACCCCCTGCCCTTAAAACCTGCCCTGCCAGTCCCCTCTGCCAACCCCTGCCCCTGTTCACACTCCTCCCACTCCCTGCTCCCCCAGCCGTTCCCTGTCCCTAAATCTTGTGCCCTGCCACCCCCTGGCCCTGAACCTGCCCCCTGCAGCCTCCTGCCCCAACCCTCCCCCTCGCAATCCCCTGTCCCTATCCACGCACATCCTCTACCACCCCCTGCCCCATCCTCTTCTCTAAACGTCGCCCCCCAGCTCCCCCCACCACCCCCTGCCCCTATTTGCACTTCCCACGACCCCTGTCCCAAAACCCCCTAAGCCATCCCTGCCCCTAAACCTGCCCCATCCACACACACGCCTTCCACCACCCTCTTCCCCTAAACCTTCCTCTCTATCCAGTGCCCCTAAAACTGCCCCCCTACCCCCAAGCCTCCCTTCCTCTCCTCAACCTCCCCCCTGCAGCCCCTTGCGCCAAAACCTGCCTCTATCCACACACGCCCTCTGCCATGTTCTGTCCCTAAACCTCCCCCCTTCCCCTAAACCTTCCCCCTGCATCCCCCTGTCCCTAAACCTGCCCCTATCCACACATATCCTTCGTTTTGCCCTTCCCCTAAATCTTCCCCCCGCCCAAGCCTTCTGCCCCTAAATTTCTCCCGCCAGCCTCCTCTGCCATTCTGTGCCATTTGCATTTCCCTCACCCCCTGCCCCATAGTCTCTTCCTGCCACCCCTTGCCCCTAAACCTGTCCCTACTCACACACACCCTCTGCCACTTTCTGGCCCTAAATCCCCACTCCTATCCACTGCCCCTAAATCTCCTGTCCCTAAAACTGTCCCTAGGCACACGCATCTTCAGCCACCTTCTGCCCTTAAACCTCCCCCCACTGCAGCCCTCTGGTCTGAAACTTGCCCCTATCCACACACACCCTCCGCATACTTTTCCCCTAAACCTCTCCCTCCAGCCTCAGACACTAAATCTTCACCCAAACCTTCCCCCTGCAGTCCCCTACCCCTATCCAAACACACCTTCTGCCCCTAAAGCTTCACCCCACCCTCTGCCCCTAACCCTGCCCATATCCACACACACCCTCCGCAGCCCCCTGCCCCTAACCACACACACCCTCCGCAGCCCCCTGCCCCTAACCCTGCCCCTTCTCCCCCCGCCCCCAGCGCTCCCGCCGGGCCTCCCCGCGGGGCGCGGCCGTGACGGGCAGCGCCGCTCCCCACTCAGCGCCCGCGGAGCCCCCGCGCCGCACCGCCCCCTCCAGCCCCTTTGTATCCAACATCCGGGTTTCCCCGCTGGCTTCTCCCTTTTTTTTAGAAGCCATTTTGGACGCGGTTCAGGTTTTTTTTTTTTTTTTAAATTATTAAAAGAAAACCCCAAAACAACAACAACAACAACAAAACCCCAAACCCCAACAAAACTCCCTTCCCCTTCCCCCTCCACGTTGTTTTTTAAATTTTCTTCTCCCGCCTCCCCATCCCGCACATGGCACCTCCCGCCGCGCCCCCGCGCCCGCCGCCCCGCGCAGCCCCGCGATGCCGCGGCCCCCCGCCGCCTCCTCCTCCTCCTCCTCCTCCTCCTCCTCCTCCTCCTCCGGCCCCCCGCGGCAGCCCCGCGCCCCCTCCGCCGGCCCTTGCCTGCCGCTCCGCAGCCTCCCGGGATGCGGGGTCTGTAAAAACCGCGCACGGTCCCGGTCCTGCCGCCGCCGCCCCGCTCGCTGCCGGCGCGGGGAGCGCCCGTGGGTTGCGCGGGGAAGGGGAGGAGGAGGAGGAGGAGGAGGAAGGGGGGGGATGCGCGTCTGTGTGCAGGGGAAGGGGGGGAGCGCGCAACCTGCGCACGGCTGCGCGGGCATTGCGCGGGAACCGCGCGGGGGGGGGGGGGGGGGGGCGTGTGCGTGTGTGCGCTCGCCCCTCGCTGCTGGGGGAGCCGGAGGGGCTGGGTTGGGAGGAGGAGGAGGAGGGGGAAGGGGAAGAGGAGGAGGAGGAGGAGGAGGAGGAGGAGGAGGGGGAGTCGGTGTGTGGTGCACGCCGCGCTCCCAGCACAAAAGCCCAGGGAAAGAAACTCTTGGAAAGCTGGGAGCGAACGGTGGGGCCGGGCAGGAGCAGGTCGAACCGTCCGGGTCTGTTCGTCTCCACTGGATAAATTTTGCAACTGCGAAGGAATTAAATCCGATTTTCTTGTTTTCGTTTTGTTTTGTTGTTTTTTTTTCCCTACCTCCTGCCCCCAGGATTTTTTTCTTCTTTTTTTCTTTTTGAGAGCGAGAGGGAGGGCAGAGCCGGGCTTCTCCCCCCTCTTTTCACGCGCTCGATCTTTTTATTTTTGTTTCCCTGGGGGATAGAGGTGCACGCGAGGGAAAAAAAAAGTAAAGGACTATGTTTGCTTCGTGGCTGACTTTCGCCGTGCTCTGGGGAACTTTCTGTGCAGGTAAGAGCCTTTCGGCGTGTTTACCTCCCGCTCCGGCTCTCGGTCGCGTCTCCAAATGCAGAATTGAATGGGCCGTGCGGTTATTTGCAGCCGCCCTCCAGCACCCTCGGAAGCAGAGCATAGCACCCGAGCTGGGGAATCCCCCCACTGCTGCATCGGCTTAATTTCCTTTATTATTATTATTATTGTTATTATTATTCTCTTTTTCTTTTCACTCCCTCGCCCTCCCTCTCCGTTTTCTCCCTGCTCGCAGGACGAGCCTTCCCGTGCTGCTTTTTGTTCCCTCCAGGCAGCCTGTGGGAATTCACGGCAATGTAAACACGGCGCGATCTCGAGGAAACTTTGCAAAAATGGGCATTTACTTCTGGGCGGGGGCGTGGGGGAGAAGCCGAGGAGGTTGTGTGGGGGGGAGAAGTTGGGAGCAGCGGGAGGAGACCTGGGGGTCGCTCCGGAATGGTGCGGGGTCTCTCAGGTAGTGGCCATGTGTGCGCTCTGCTCCTGCCGGGCTCGGGTTGTGTAACCCGGGGGGGTGTGGGGACCCCGCCTCCGCCCCGAAGAGACCCCCCCGGTTCCTCATCAGCCCCCCGGGGCGCCGCGGTCCCGTGGGGGTTAGCACGGAACGAGCCTATTGGGGCTGGCTGGCTCCGCGGGGAGCCGGGAGAAAGTTGGGAAAAAGGGGGTGTGTGCGGCAGGGGGTGCCTGGGGAGCATCCCTCCGGAGGAGGCTTCTGTGGCGGAGGAGAGTCTTTATTTTCTATCTTCTTCATCCCATTTGTTTTACGGACATGGGCTGGCCTCCAAACTTCACCTCCAACCTGCGGGGTGCGCGTCGTGCCGAGGGACGCGGGTGGAAGTTCGCCCAAAGCCCGGGCACGGCCGGGGGACTTGGAGGGGGCACCCGGGCAGCGCTTTGGGAGGCGAGGAGGGGTATCCATGGGGTACCCCATCCCGCAACCCTCGGGGGGGCGGGAGGGGTCAGATCCCTGTGCTGCTCCTAGCACTGAAAACGCGGGCACGCTGGAAATCCCCGCGCTCCCCACTTTCCCTCATTTTAATTTCTGTTTATATTATTATTATTATTTTCCCTATTGCTTTTTATTATCGCTGCATTTTCCTCAGGAGAAACCGGTGCGGGTGCAATTTTGTCCCCCCCCCCCCCCCTTGCCTGGTAACCACGACCCCCCCGGGGCTGAGCCCGCAGCCCCCCGCCCCGGCGCTGGGCAGTGACTTGTTACGTTCCCTCCATCTCCCAGCCGGGGACTGGGGGGATGCGGGAGGGGGACGGGGCCGAGGGGAGGCTGTTTGTGGCCGGGGGTTCCCGGGGGCAGGGTGCCGGAGGCAGCGATGCTGTGGCCGTGCCCGCTCCGCGATGGGCAGCCGGGGAGTTCCCGGCGGCTTTGCCATCGCGGCTCCGCTGTAGGGGTGGGGGCCAGGGGGGGTTTCCCCGCGTGTCCGGGTCCCCCGCCCCGGGGAAGGAGCTGCCCGGCGGGGCCGCGGCGCGGAGCGAGGGGAGCGGGCGCGGAGCCGGCCCCGGGGCGCTCCTGCAACCGGGCTTCCTTTGTTCCGAGTGCCCATTAAATATGCGCTGCCACCGCCTGCCTCTGCCATTACCGGCGGTGCCAGCGCTTCATTATTTTTTAAGTCACACCGAAAGTGTGCGCGAGTGGCAATAAAAAGGGAGCGGACAATAAAAATAAAAAAAAAAAAAATAATGTCTTAGTGAGCAAAGCCAGCTCGAGCTTTTTTATCTGATGGTTGGGACACTTGTACGCAGCTTTGTTTCCATGTGTTGGGAAGGGGGTTGTGCGGGTTTGTATTTACATGGCAGTGCTGAGGAGAGCAGGTATTTTGGAAGGAGCAGGCGGGGGGGCGGGGGGGGGTGGGGGGTGTGTGTGCCAGCAGCATTCCTGGTGCTTGGCGTTGCTATCATCACAACAGCTCTCCTGGCTGGAAAATTCTATTATGTGCATAAAGGAGATTTATGGTCAATGTATTTTCTTTCCATATATCTTGGAATCCTTTTATCTCGGGTGATTCAATAAAAGAGATGGCTTCCGGATTTTTTTTTTTTTTTGTTTTGTTTTGGGTATGGCGTTGGGTTTTTGTTTGGTTTGATTTTGGTATTTAACCTGATCCTGTGGCTCTGTGCACAGTGACTGAAATCTAAGTTGGAGGGGAAAAAAGCAATTTCTTAGGAAAAAAAAAAAAAAGGCACCCTGAAACCTTCTTAAATGTATCATGTTATGTAAAAGATAATCTGACAGGGCATACCTGTGCTGACTTTTTCCTCGTCCCCTGAAAATACAATAAAGAAATCCCCAAAAATGAATATAATTCTGTTTATTTAGAGAGGTCCTCTTGATCACTAAATCAGTGCATTAGCCATTCTGTAAACCCCTCACTCTCTTTTAAAGCCTTTCTGCCTTTCTTGTGATGTTTATGAGTATTTATCAACGTGATCTTCATTGTCCAGTTTTTCCTAAAGCTGTTCAGTAAAAAAAAAAACGAGGAAAACAAGCTCAGATACCCGAAGTTGGAATGTGTTGCTGGGATTCAGAGCACTGGGCTTTGCTCAAAGTATGTCTTTTGTGTGTGAACATGTTAGGGCTCTGTGAAAGTGGTGGGCTTTTCGAAAATTGCTTGACCTCCATTGTTGATGCTTCTCATCGCTACCTTGGCTGGCTGTAACAAAGCAAGCACGGGCTGCTGTTCTTTAAAAAAAAAAAAAAAAAGACTCTGTTATGCTTAATTTTTTGGAATACTGAGGATTCATTGAGGAAAACATTATGTTCATTTTTAGCCCTTTGTTTGCAAATTCTCTGCAGCCCAAATGTTCAGAAATCATGTTTTAATCGATGAGCTTGAGAAAATACAGAAGGTGTAAAAGGATTTGCCTTGCAGAATGCATTGCTTATGTGTTTTCCGAGCCATTGCATTACTTTTATTTCGGCGCAAGTTTAAGTAATGCCATGCAGCAAGGAACTGTGCAGCAAATGGATCTGGTCTCCTCTTTCACTGTCTTGTATTTATCCTCTTGTGCTTGAGAAAGGGAATAAAACTGGCTTCATTGGCTTGCTAATTAAACACAATGAAGTGCGTGGCCCAAGGTTAATGGCAATGGCCTTTAAAAACACAAAACTCTTGAACAGGTGTTTAGGATATATATATTTTTAATCTGCTATCAAATCTAGATAATTGTACCACCGAGATAACCGCTGTCAGAGTTCTGTGGAGAAGAAAATGCTGTGTTGGAGACGCCAGTGATCAGTGTATTATTTTTAGTGGCATTATTTATAAATACCTCTCCAGGTCCTGCACAACCTGTGGTTTAACTCCCCCCTTCTCCCCACTCTCCATTTCGAAGCATCTCCTGCATCATTCCTTTGGTTTCTGCGGATCAAGCAGCGTTAAAAATCCCATATCCCTGGACCAGAGCGAGGGTCTAACCTGAGCCTGGGGAGTTAACTAAAGTATTTACACGCTGAAATTTCTGCCATTGCTGGTGCCTTTGAGCAGCCCATGCAGGCTGTGAGGCTCCTGCTCGCTGGATGCGATAGGAAGAAACAGCCAATTAAAGCGGAGGGCTCGCACTCCCCGCGTTCGAGCTGTCACCAGCCTCCTGTCCACTCTGCTCTCCATCAGCTAAAACACGCTTGTCAGGTTTTTTTGTGCTCCATGTGACGCAACAGTTGTGGACCTCCCCTGCTGACACTGAATAGATGGTAGAGAAGAAAGAAACAGGCCAGCCTCACTGTTTTTTCCTCCCCCCCCATCCTTTTTTTTTTCTCTTCTCTTTTCTTTTCTGTTTTGTTGTTGTTTTTGTTCTCCTCTCTCCCTCCCACCATTTTCCCCCTTCCCCATGCACACACTCCTTGCATTGCAGATCAGCCTAGGAGGGCTCCCTGGCTTCTCCAGTTCTGGGGAGCAAGACCAGTGCACAGGTAGAGATGGAGGAGGGCATCTTTTGAAACGTTGGTAATGGGATGATGGGAATCCTGCTGCTGTGATTTGCATCGTGCCTGTCCATGGAGTGGGTCCTCCTGCAGGTGTAGAAGGAACCAAGGGATGTTTATTTATCAAGGGTGAAGGAGGTGGGTGGCAGAGATTTTTTGAGCCTGGGCATCTGTCAGAGATGTGTTTGTGTGCTCTGCCCAAAGGAAAAGGTGCCTGTTCCTAGAAAGCTGGGACACCTTTAAAATAAAATAAACAGAAGTCAAAGTTACTCCATGTTCGGGGCCTTGTAGCAGAAGGTGTTTTGGTTGTCGTGTTTCAGGACCTGCTTTTAGAAGAATTTCTAAAATTTAGCGTCAAAAGTAGTTGACCTTGTGGTGCTGCACTAGAATAGTCAGAATTAAATGGGATTTTAGGAGCACAGGATCTTTCAATCCCCATGAAATGTAACATCTTTCTATCAAACACAGCCAGGACAGTGGCCTAAAAGTTGTGAAAGTGACTTGATAACCCCCTGCTTCTGGCTATGCAGGGCCCAGGCAAGGAGAGACCCTGGATGCCCCTTCTGCAGGGAGCACCACACCCAATGCCAGGCACGGCTCTCCTTTCTCCAGGTGCCTCCCATCCCTTGCCTGGAAATCTCTGTGTCCAGCCCTGTCAGCTTGCACTGGAGAAGGGTGACTGTAATTTGGGAAGGGTGCAGGTAGGGGAGAGAACCTGCTAGAGTTCAGTGGTGATCTAGACCCACGTGAAAGCCCTGATGGGGTCTTGCCCTCAGCTTTGGCAACTGGAGAAGTGCTTGTGCACTCAGAGTCTTATGAAGGCAGCTTGGGAAGTCAGGGCTGGTGGGTGCCTGCTGCAGAGTTGGCATTTTCTTGCTGCTGGGCTGGAGGAGTGGTGTCACCAAGGCAGGTGGCTGAGTTTCCCAGGTCCCTCGGTCAGCTGCGGGCAGGGAGGTGGGCAGTGAGGTGCTGTGCCTCGGCACCACCGAAGCACCCGGGCTCCAGCACTCTCCCTGAAACAAAACGTTGTGGGAAGTTGGGAAATGGGAACTGCAGAGTGTAATCTCTGCTTTAAAGAGGTGTTGTCTTTCTCTTTTATTCCTCCTTGGCCTTTGATTTTAAAACTAGCAGGGGAGTGTGATTTTCCTGCCTGGCCAATAGCACTGCCTGGATCTGAATTATTCAGTGTAGCACTTGGCATTCTGCACCCTGTTCCCACTCAAGCTCTTTTTCGCCTGTTCCTTCATGTGGAGATTTTCACATCAGTGAAATTGGATGTGTTTAAGAGAGGTGTTTGTGGCCGAAGTATTCACCAGTATTAGCTCTACTCTTCCCCTTCCCTTTCCCCTCTGTTAACCATTGAGGATCAACTAATGTCTAATCTCTTCATTATTACTTCATTCTGAAATAATTTTGTATCTCATTAGCCACTTGTTCCTTTAAGGTATATTAGAAAAATATACACCACTCCCCCCCAATCTTCTTTGTAAGGTTTCTTGGAGCCACTGAAGTCAGAGGGGCAAAGAAGTAAATTAAAGATGAAACACTCTCTCTGTGTTCTGCAGACCCAGCACATTTTATGCTTAGATTTGAATATAACTGTTGGTCTTTTTCACCAATTTCATGTTCTTTTCTCTCTGTCATCTTCTTCCTTTACTACCGTATAGCTTCAATTCAAACTAAAAGTTAAGAGCAGCAATTGTCAGTGTACATTGTAAAATAATAATATGCTTCCCTCCAAGTGCCTCTTATTTTGCCAGTATTTGAGTCTTTTACTCTGATTAGGTTATTGCATGTGGCATTGGTCCATCATGCTACTTAAGAAAAAAATCTGTAACTGGTGTCTAAGTGCCTCAGAAAAATACGGCTCCTCTTTTTGCAAAGTGCTGTTTGTGTAGAGAGAGGGTCCCTGCCCCAAAAACACTGAGCAGAAGGGCCAAGAGGGAGAAAATTCTACTGTTTGCAAGTGCTCCCTGCTGAATCATGAAGTGGCTCACCCAAGGTCACACCAAATCTTTTGTACCTGTACTAAAAATTTAATCTGCGTGAGGAAATGTTTCAGTATGGGGTAAAATTTGGCTGCAGCCTGGGGGTGCTCTGTCCATCTTATGTGATTATTGAACTTCTTTTCATCTGGTGACTCTGCTAGGGGTGGTTGATGTATTTTTGGTCTTGGAAAGATCCCTTTCTCTTAGGTTGGGCTGCCTGCAAGCAGGGACTGGCTCATGCATACGGGTGTGCAAAAAGAAATACAGAGGAAGGAGCAGCCTGTTTGTGCCCAGCTGGAGGAAGATGTGAATGAGCTGTTTCTCATTAATAATTCTGTGATTTCCACCTTGGTGTGCCATTTCATCACAGACTCAGTTTTGGACTTTGGGGGAGCTCTGTTTGGAGGAGGGCACAGGCCTGGCTGCAGGGCAAGAGGCAGCCTGGACCTGGAGCACCCTTTTTTGCCACACTGATGGGTTTGGGGTATTAAGGAGCTGAAATAAACCTCTGAAAATGTTTTACTTCTGAAAGAAGTAAAACTTGTATCTCTGGATGTTTCATCTGGGAATTTACCAGTTATTCCCTGGTGGGAGTGACTTTTCTGAGATCTTGGAAGTCAGTGGCAGGGCAAGGGCATTGCTCCTCATCCTCTTGGGTCCACGGTTGGTGCTCTGACCACCACATTATCCTTTTTTGTCCACCTGGAATTAAATTTGCTGGGAAAAATGGAATGTTCTGGTAATTTTATTAAACCAGAGGTATCATTCTGTTGTTTTTTTTTTTCTCCTGTCTCAGTCTCATAATAATGTATCGTGTACGAGTGCCTCCTCTTTAAATAAAGATAATAAAGCACGTGCATGAAAAGATGCAGTGCTTTACAATCTGAGCTCCATTAATTTTCACTGAAGTGGATATTCATGCAAATTTAGACATGGATTTTGAACTGGACTCTTTATGTCTAATATGTACCCTTGTGTGACAACGGGAGAAGAAAAAGGTGCTCCTGGGAGCAGAGGGGGTGAGTTAATCCTCCTCCAGTAAAGCTGGAAATGGAATGTATTGCTGTCAGTTTTATAGAGAAATAAACAAAACCTGGGGGAAATAAGTGCATCTCTGGCACTTCTCGGACCAACCCCAAATCCCAGACCTGTGCTGAATGAGTCCCAACCACAGCAGCAAAGGTTGTCATTTTAAAAATTCCATAGTAGCCGACATTGTAGGGTCTTAGGTGCCAGGACTGCCTCTGCCCTTTTTTTTTTTTTTTTTTTTTTAATTTTCTTTTTTTTAATTTAAAGCTTTTTCCCATTATAAAACTTGCTTTCTAAATGGGAGCAGAACTTTAAATTTTCTATGTGGTGGCAGTAGTGCTAATGTAATGCTTCTTCCTAATTTATTCCTCTAAAGTGTGAGATGATAAGCCCTTGAGTGGATGAGAGGGATAAAGTTAGCTCCATTTGTGCCTGATCTATCAAATGGTCAATCTAGGTGGCTAACCCTTCTTTTCTCCAACATTTAGCTATTTAAAAATGCCTTGTGTAATGTGTGCAACTTCTAAAATTTGGCTTTTAGGAATATTTTGCTTATACATAATTTACCTCTGCAGACTGCTTTGAATTCCTGGGGAGGGAGGAATGCAACCATGCCTCTGAAGTGAAGAAATGTTCAATCAAAACTCTTGTCTCCTTTTTGTGACTTTCTAAAAGCATTTCAGAAAATGAGAATATTGCAGGGTTTTAAAGCCCTTTTAGTGCTCCTCTCATGTTTTGCAGTCTCTGGGTTGCTTCTGAGGGCTGGTGGTTGTTGCTGCCGTTTGGCTGAGCTGTCTGCAAACTCCCCTCTCCAGCTGCTCTGTTTGCTACTGATACTTTCTTCTTCTGGGAAAAGAGGGCATTTGAGATTTGCAAAATCGACATTCAGGCCTTTCTCTGAGGCAGCAAGCTGAGCTTTACAATAGGAAAGTTGTGAGAAGGCTGTGGCACTGGTCTTTGTAGGCACTCAAATATGGGAAGGCATTGGCTTTGCTTCAGACCTGTGCATTGCCACATGGATTTGCAGGAGTCCCTGTACTCAGCAGAGGGAAAATGCAGTTGACTTGGGATGCAATTGCTCAGCAAAGTGCAGATTTGTGGTTATCCTGGTGGTTTTTTGGGATTTCTGGGACAACAGAGCCGTGGCAATGTGACCTTAAGGCTCAGAGCTCTCTTCTTTCTCCAAGTCTTTATGATTTGAGCTTTTTCCCCCTCAGTGTGGCAACTGAAACAGTGGGATTTGTACGGCCACTTTAGCTCCTGAGAGTAATTAATGGGTTAAGAATGCTAATTCCCCTCTATATTTGCAGGCTGAGAAATTCAGTTGTCCTTGGGTTTTTGTGGCGAGAGTATCCAGTTACAGCCTGGCAGCAGCTATTGGGCAGCTCCTGGGTGCACAAAAGTTTGAACTCATAATCCTTTGCTTTCACATGCACCCAAAGCTTATCAGGCACTTTTAGTTTTATAGGAGTTTCTGTTAAAGCACATTCTTACACCTGGGGTAAGGCATTTTTCCAAATAACTATTGCAGTTGTGCTGGAAAGCACTCACCTGCCTGGCTCCTAAAAAGTGGATTTTTGTTGTGGGCAGTAGGCACTGGTGCTCACACACCTGGGTCAGTTCCCTGCTGTGAAATTCCTTTTTATGTAAGGAGCCTGGGATGCAGATAAAGCACAACACAACCTGAAGCAGGATGGTGCTTTTGATGCTAGGTGCTGCCTTAGTGGGATGCTGGTTCTGGCTGCTGGCAGATGTGGTGTGGAATGGAGTGCCTAGGTCTGGTGACAATTCTGGAGCTGTAGCATCACCATCTCTGCGTGGAACCTCAGGTGGGGATGCTGTCATGGGGCATTCCCTGATGCTGAGCTGTCTCATCCATGCTCCTGGGCTTCCTCTGAAATATTTCAAAGACAAATGCTTAAAAAAACCCCAAACCAAAACACAAAGGCCAGCTTCCTCACCCAAAAAGGCAAACCTCAGAAAAAGCAAAAAAATCTCCTCAACAACCCAAAACTCATGGAGATGAATGTTTTGATCTGATTGCTGTTGTTTTAATGCCTCAGTGTTAGGACAGACCTTAGTCTCTTCTTCAGGCTCCTGGAGGATCTTTGCAAAGTGAAAGCATGAAGCTGGGCCCTGTGGAAGGGCTCAGTAATAGCAAGAAATCCCCGTGTATGTTTTAATCACCTTTTACAGTGCTTGAAATTTCCAGGCTTCTTTAGGCATGGGATAAAGACCAGCAATGCCTGATGGAGCCTTCTGATGAGCACGCTTGCTGTCACTGGGTGTTTCCTCTCGTGACTACAGCTTGGTGGCACAAAGCTCATTCAGCTTGAATTTTGATGGATGCCAAAAAGAAGGAAAGGAAAAAAAACCCAAGCCGCTGAATGTGCTGTCCCCAGGGCTGTTGTCTCCTGATGCCATGACACTCTGCCTGTTCACACTGGCTGGAGATTGGCTGGATGTGCCCATTCCTGGAGGGTATTTTAACATTTATATTGTGCCTTAGATAACTGTGGAAGTCTTTTACAGCTAATTTTTATTGCTGTAGAAAGTTTTCTCTAGATACATAGCTTCTGTTATCATCTAATGCGGCAGAGTTAGTGCTGCTAAAAGCAAACATGAGGAACTTTTTTTTTTCTTAATTGGTAACAGAATTTTGTTTCCCATGCAATCATGTACAGATTGACTATTTCATTAGGTAGAAGCTAAAAGAAGCCCTCCAAGGTAACCGTGAGCCTCAGAGGTAAATGAGACGCAAGTGTGTCTGGCTGTGTAACTGTGTCTGTAGGCTCCTTCTCAATGAATCCCTGGTGAAAGAAGAAACCCTGAGCGAGGGACGTGCCCTTCTCCTGCACCCCAGAGTCACCCCGATGCTTTTTGTACTTAGAAACGATTTCGAATGAGCTAACATGCACAGCTTTGAAATGTGGTACAACAAAATAAAGTTGGCTAAAAATAGGTCTGAATATGAAAGACAGGCAAAAACTGGGAGGGGGGGAAGCTGAGAGTCATTTTACAGGCATTGTTGATAGAGTTTCAGGGTCCCGAGAAGGGAAGATGAATGTCTTTCTGTTATAGTAACAGCTGCTCTCTGTCCATCGGGATCCAGTGTTTGCCGATCCAACTCATAATAATTAAACAAAAGAGTTATTTCATAGCAGCCTCGGTGGGAGATTTATGTTGGAATTTTATCTTTTTCGATTTAGGCTTTTCTTCGTCTAATTAAGAAAAATACCAAGTTAACCTCTCACCTGGACTGAGGCTCGCCTCTCATCAGATCCATTACAACTGGGGGGAAGCTGTCTGGTGACTGGGCCATTCAGAGCCATATTAATCAAACAAGCAAACAAAAAAAATCATTAAGTTTCTCTAGTGCACTTGTTCTTTGTGAGCTTTCCAGGGGTTTTGTGTCCTGAATGGGTGATTCAGGTGTTAGTAGCTCCCTAGTATGGCCATGCAGTGCAACATGTAGATTTCTTCTTTCCTTTTACTTTTTAGTGATTTCCACCCCTCTCCCCATTTTGAGAGCTAGCAGGTCTCTTGTGTGAACAAGCAAACAGCCCCAAAGGAGTCTCAGATGCAAAGCATAGCCGCATTTTGGGAATGGATCTGCTTTGTGGGACTTTATTCTGATGCAGTTAACTCTGTAAAACCCCTTGGTGTGGGTCAGTCTTGGGGGCAGAGAGGTCTGGAGTGAGGCAAAGCTTCCTTACTTGGTATCTTCTCATGTATTCAGCCACAACTTTTAAGACAATTTGGGTTTGCATCCTCCTCCCTGCAAAACTCTCCCACCATGTCCTGTCACCTCGCCCTGTCCCTGTGGAGGGTTTCCAGAAGATTGCACCTGGAAATAGCTGGTTTGTCACTTCTTTTCATCACAGTGGCGCAGCTTTTTTAAAAAACAAGCTGAAGCTACCATTCCTTGGAGATCTCAGGCTAGAATTTATCCAGTGCTGAAGCACCACAAGCAGCTACCTGAAGTCCAGAGCTCCTATCACAGGATTGTTTCCCAGGTCTTAATGGAATCCATGCCTCCATGTAGCTGCCTTTTGAACCTTGTCTGTTAATTTAATACCATTTACCCTTCTCCAAAGGAGAGTAGGCCCAGTTGGATGGTAAGGTTAAAACCTGAGCTGTGCTATGTTTATATTAATAATTTCCACTGGTGAAATATGGATCTGAGACTTTGCTCATTCATTTAAACCTCATAGTTAATAGGCAATAGTGGAAATGTACCATGTACATGGTTATTGCAGTGACCTGATTTCACATGCACTTCTGATCTGACTTCTGGTAAAAAAAAAAAAAGAAGAAGAGAAAGGAAAAAAGGAAAGTGTTATATATAAAATTGATTTTGGGAGCCCTGTGAAGGAGAAGGAAACCACTTATTTCAACCCCCAAATTCCTCTGAGCTGTAGAAACATTGTCAAAGTAATTGTAGCCTTTTGAATTTTTTTCTGCGTAGATTTCTTTCTGTGTAGTCTCAGAAAATCTGTGCTCTGTTGATGGATGTCACTGTTTTTTTACTTGTGACAAATATCTCCCAAGGTATTGTTTGAGTGATGTAAAATTGGTTCATGTGTAAAATTCTAGCTTTTCATGAATACTTTATCACGAATATGTGCATTCCAGGTTCTTCTGGATTAAGGTGTTATACCTTTAGTGGTTTGCTGCGGGATATCATCTTAATCATTTTTGCTGTAATTTAATCATCTTAATTAAAACTGCATTGAATTGTGGAAAGTAATTTGGGTCTGGAGAGCAGTGGGTTTTGTATTTGGTTTTTTTTTGTTTTGCCTTGTTAGATGATGGTAATGGTCTTGGCAAGTTTCTGCTCAAAATTAGCACAGTGTATAAAAACTCATGTTGCCAAGTTAGTCCAGTATTTCTCCAGCTAATTGTGGCCTTGAAGGATATAATATAAAAGGTCATCTTTGTTAGTGAACTGCAGGCTTCTCCTGCAAGACAGAAATCCATGTCCTTATCAAGGATGAAATCTTGGCTCCTTGGTTACACAATTGAGCTTTGCTATAATTTGGACATCATTAGGCTCTTTATTAAAGCAGAGGAACACTCTAATCAATCTTGGTGCTTTGCTTTCTTAAATGTACTTCTGTATCTGAATTCGCATTACGGCTTCCCTTTCTTTTCCTGCTCCATGAACCCCATGAAGGAGAAAGGTCTGAAAAATGACCTGGGATGAAAAGTTGCTGGTTTCCTCTTTTTGTGGTGTTTCTTTCCCAAAAGGCTCCTGTTTGTGACAAGGGTTATGAGAGCTGGGATATTCAACCTCTTCATCTTGTGTTGAAAAGTAGGAAGAGATATTCTGGAAAGAGCAACCACTCAGTTTGGTTTGTGCTCTTAAACAATAAAAAAACCCCAAAAACATAAAACTTCACAAACCCAAAATTTATTAGTGGTTGGCATTACTTTATCTTTAAATCCAAACAAAAGGGGTTTAATTTTTTTTTTTGGTGGGGAAAAAAAGCCTTCTACCCAAGCCAGATTTCTGTTTCTGTGGCACACGGTCACGGGGAAGAATTGTGGGGGAAAGAAAGAGGTTTGTATTGTGCTTTTATCCCTGTTTTTGTGTTCTGGGATTTGTTTTCATTGGGATGTTGGCACTCCCAGGAACGTATTTTTGTGGCTCTGACTTGTGCATTGTAAAACATAGCCAACGCTTGCCATTTCTTTGTTTGATTGCTGTTTCTTTAACCAGCAGATATTTTTCTAGTTGGATAGATAAATGGATCTTTCCCAGTTACTGGCAGTTAGATCTGACTTTGCACAGCTATAAAAGTTAAATCTGTGCTTTAGCAGAGCTTCCTTCTCAAGGTTTTGGAGAGTCTAAAATTTGGTGGCTTCCATCACCTCTATTTGGATGGATGATATGACAAACACTGCCTGGTTTTGCAGTCAGCCCGCGTTATGTGCTGTGGCTCTGCTCAGACAACACATTATGCCCTTAAAAACAAGTAAAAACTGGAAAAGAGACTGTATTGTGCTTGTAGATGGAGAAAGCTCTATCCACGGACTTTGGTATCTAGCAGCTTCTTTTCAGGAGTCCTGCTTTTTCCTGAATCTGCTTACAGGGGCTCCCAACCTCACCACCACCAGCAACTCCTCCCTGCATGATGCACGCTGAGGTGCTGAGTGGCATCAGAAATGGGTCGTGCACCACCTCATTTACAACCCCCTGGTTGGTACTTCTCCAGTTCCTGCCTAATGGATACATGTGCTCTTCAGGAGCTCTCCCCTGGATTCCCCGGTTTGTGCAAAAATTTGCTCTTTGAGTAATTAGGAGAACTGAATATTTGTGCTCTGGAGGGGTGAGCTTCCTCAGGCTGTGAGTTTTTAGTGAAAACTTTAGGTTATGAATGTGTCATCATCTCATTATTGTTCCTTACTGTGTGGCATCCTGTTGGTCTAAGGTAGTTTAACTGTCTCCAGCCTAAATTGAGTGCTGCTTTCGGTATTTATAAACTCTGCAACTGTTAAACCAAGCCAAACCTCCAGTTTCAGCAATGGCAGCAGGGCTGGAGACAAGGAGTTGTCTCTAAGGAATACAGTCTATTATAGTTTGGGTATAAATCAACCTCTGACTTGTGGGTGTTGGGAGGAAAATTTCCTTGGGGACTAGTAATCCAGAATCAGCCTCCTATAAATCTGCTTGGATCTTCTCCTGAAGCGTGTGGAGGTACTGGAGAGCTGATTATGGATGTAGACCATGGATCTGGGAGTGTGAAATACTGCTGCTCCTCCCCTTCCATCACCATGCTGGACAGACAGGTCCGAGGAGCAGATTGTTTTCAGTGTGGTAGAAGTGATGAGTTCATTGTTCTGCTCCCTCCCTCCCAGTAAAACCTGCAGACTTGGCTTTAGATATTGGGAATTGAAAGCAGACAGAATAATGAGGTTGGTTTTGTTTTCTGGGGTTTCAGGTACAAGAATGCATGTTGATCATGCCTTCGTGCTTTTCTGTATTTCTTTTCCCATTCTTTGAGGGCTGGAAAATATTTTTCTTTAAATGAAAAGCAATGTTTTACATCTTCTAAATGTCCCTGAGGAGTGTAGCAGCAAAAATCCAGCTCCTCATGGGGTAGTGGGAAATCCTGGGCAGGAAGAACAGGGCAAGAACTGATGCCACCATATCTGCAGGGACAGGTTGGCTCTTGTCAGCTGGACAGAGGCAGTGTTTGTCATTGCTTGCTTTCTTCAAACAAAGAGTAGTTTTGTTGTTTATGGTGCCACCCTGTTGCCAGCAGCTCTCTTGGTGCTGCAGGTTAAGGTACCACTTGGAGGATGGATTATGTGAGAGTTCTGGACCTTGTGGGGGCGTTCCATGTGGAGCAGAATGTGGTTGGTGTCCCTGAGCAATTTGTCATGGAGGAAGTTTTCCTGGGAAAGACAAACCGTTCCTACTGCAGCTCTAAAATGTCACCCCTACTCTGTGCCAGAGCACCACCAGTGATTAGAGCAGCTTTGTTCACTTGTCTGCTGTGTTTGCTGGCCTCCTGATCCAGCAGGCTGTAAATCAGGCACCTCCTGTAAGGTGTTGGCCTTGTCCCTACCTCATGAGGGTCACCTCCTTTTCATACCTGTGTCCATCCTGGTTTGCTCAATGCTCAGGTGTGGTGTTTACAGGAGGTTTCTCCTAATGGGAAACATGGCCAGTAGCAAGTGATACATGAGCTTGGTTTGTGAGTTTTTATTAACCTTTTATCACTTCTTGTGCAACTTGCCTACTTCTCTCGTTATTTGGGTTGTTTTGCTTTTTGTTTGTGTCCTCTCCACCTTTCTTTCTCTTTACAAGAAGTTGTCTGTTCCAGCTTCAGTAATTGTTTCCTCACTTACCAGAACAAAAGCAGCTGAGGCTGGTGGATTTTTTTGTTTGTGTGTGTGCAGGGATTTTGCCAGGGTATTTTTATGGACGCTGCTGCTGAGCTCATCAGCAGTGCTGGGCAGAAAAGCCAGACTCTGCTATAGATTAGATGCCTTTGCAGATTTTTATCTCCAGTTTGCAGGGAAGGGTGGCCTGAAGTCAATCTTCACAGTTCAGTAGAGGAGAGGAGTGATGGGGGTTGTGGGCAGGGACCCTCTTGCAGCATCTCCATCACTGGAGATGTGATGGAGATCATCCTGCTGTGATGGTCCTGTTGAACCTTCTGTGTTTGCAGTGAACTCTTTCCCTCCCCAAGTGCTCATTGCTCCTCACAGATGGAGGAGCCTCCGTGGAACTGGAGAAACCTGTCCCTGCTCTTTCCCCACTGAATGTGTGATCCTCTCCATTGTTCAGAGAAATTGAGGATGCCCCATCCCTGGAAGTGTTCAGGGCCAGGTTGGACAGGGTTTGGAGCAGTCTGGTCTAGTGGAAGGTGTCCCTGCCCATGGCAGGGGATTGGAATGAGATGACCTATAAGGTTTCTTCCAACCCAAACCATTTGAAGATCCTCTGGCTTGCTTGTTGGGGTTCTAGTGACAATTTGCCATTAGTCTATTCTCCTTAAAACCATGCCTGATAAAAGCTTTTTATTTATCTATCTCTAAGTAGATGTTTGGGGGTGGATGCTTGCAATGCTTTATGCTTATTTCTTTTCCTGCTCCTTGTCTTCCAAGAGCCCTGGAGGAGAATCAAACCCTCTGGCTGGAGCATCCCCTGTCCTGGGCTCATCTCCTGTTCCCAGCAGGACTATGTTTGCCACATTTTTTTGCAGTGCCCGCTGTGATTCGATCCATTTTGGCTGCAATTTAAAGACGTCACAGGGTTCTCTTGTGTGACACTCGTCCCTCCTCCATCCCCTGGGTATCTGGGACACAGTTATCTGCTGCAGCTCTGTTGTTTGGTGGAGGATGAGCTGTCAGGAGTTAGATCCCAAACAGGCAGTAGGTAGCTGGACTGAATTAAACTGGGAATGCCCTACTAAACCCCTTCTTCCTCCCCTCACATCTTTGGAAATGTCTTTTTATTTGGACTGTAAGTTAAATTATTGTTGTTGATGTGGCTTCAAAGAAGCAGCAAGAATGAGTTGATGGGAGCTCCTGAGAGAGGTCTTCCATGAAAGCCTCCTCTTAGTAAATGTTCTGGCATCTTTTTTCCTTTCTTCCCTAATTTTTTCAAAGCTGGAATGGAAATAATAATTCTGTGTTTTCAACTTTCATGATACATTTATAGAGAAATAAAAGTCCAATAAATGTCTGAAGTATTATCTCTTTTTGCAGGCTTCATTGTAAAAATATTTATTGAGGTTTCACTGGCTTAAAGTGTCCTGGTCAGCATCATGAATGTAATGGTTTTGTTTAGATGTTTCTTCTTCAATGGCACTTAAAAAAAAGCCCCAAAACCAAAACAAAGCAAGAAAACCCTAATAGCTTGGAATGACCTGTTTCTCTGGCTTTCTGGTATTTATTTACCATAGATGAACCTGAAAAGGAAAAGCAGCAGTTCCTTTCTGTTTTCAAAGCTGATCTAGCACCAGAAAATAAGTGTTTAAAATAATACTGCAGTTTAGTGGCATACAAAGTTTGTTTAAAGAGATAAGGTACAAGAGAAATAGTTTTATGGAGGATGTTTTTCTTTGTTTTGTTGTTTGTTGGGGTTTTTTGCCAGGCAGGGGGAGGAAGTGTTGGTTTTTGTTTGTGTTTCTGTTTGGCTGGTTTTGTTTGGTTTAATTATCACAGGTTTGGAGCTTTAGAGGGTCCAGTTCCCAGGGAAGAGAAGGAAGGGGAACAGGGAGCATTAACACGATTTAGAGAGGAAGGAGTGGAGTAACGGGAAGATTTGCAGGAAGAGAGACAAGGTGGCCTGTCAGTGCTCCCATTATTTTTTGTTTGTCCTCTTCTGCCTCCGGATCTTGATCTCACGTGACTTAACATTGATGGATGGAGCACTTAACGTTGAGGGATGGAACACTTCTCCTGTGAGGAAAGGCTGAGAGAACTGGAATTGTTCAGCCTGGAAAAGAGAAGGACCCTGTGCGACCTTATGGTACCTTAGGGGGCTGCAAGAGAGCTGGAGAGGGACTTCTGGGGAGGGCATGGAGTGATAGAACAAGGGCTAATGGCTTTAAACTGAAAGAGGGGAGAGTTAGATTAGATGTTAGGAACAAATTCTTTACTGTGAGGGTGGTAAGACACTGGCACAGCAGCCCAGAGAAGCTGTGAATGCCCCATCCCTGGAAGTGTTCAACGCCAGGCTGGATGTGATTTAGAGCAACCTGGTTTAGTGGAAGGCAGGGAGGCTGGAGCTACATGATTTTTAAGGTCCCTTCCAACCCAAACTATTCTATGATTCTGTTATTTTACGGTGTCTGCATCTTCTACATGTCTGATTATCCTTCTGCTCAACCCTTCCTGTTGAAATGCTGGCTTTCATTTCCTGGGGCTCTACAAGGGGAACTCGGGCACATGGATGGGGGTGGAAGAAGGGGGTGGCACACACAGAGGGTGTTATTTCAGGTTCCCTGGGATGTGAATTAGCAATTATGAAGTAACAGGGAGGTGTTTCCGAGCATTCTCAGCACTGATGCCCCTTTGAATTTCTCATGGAGATGTTGATGTTTCTTGTCAGATGTGTAGCTGAGAACGTGCATGGGCAGTGGGGCATTTGTGGGTACCAGAGCATATTTGGAAATCCCTGGTATTCAGGAAATGCAGGGGGAAAAAACAGCTTGAAGTTTATGTAAGTGTCTCAGGCGGATATCTTTTAATGAGATGTAGCTACCTAAATTTTTCGTGCTATTTCCTTCTCTGTAAAGGCATGAGGCTCAACCCTCCTGTGAGCTGTGCTGGCATTTAGCCAGGCCTGGATGCTGGGACTGACAAAGGTCAGATTTTGGTGCAAGAGATAGATTTTCTGGAAGTGACTGATGAACTAATTCCCCTCATTTGTCAGTAAAAGTACAAACTTTGGAAATTTTGCCCCAGTGTTGTCCAAGAAAAGACAAAACCCAGCCGTGGAGAATTTCTGGAACAGGGATATTGCTCCAAAACCCAGCAGCGGTTTCTTGTTTCTTGTCTGCCAGAGCACATTGCAACCTCTCCTCCTCAAGTGGTTGTGGTGGCTGACATAAATATTTTTCAAGTAAAAAATCATCTTTTCTGCAAAACACGGAGGTCACTGTATGTGCAAACCTTCCATCTGCGAAGGGAATAATGTAACCTGTGTCCTTCCAGGCTTCACCTCAGCTGATCTGTACCACATGTCCTTCAAGGTAAGCTGGGTAAGTGGCTCGCAGTCAGAGCAGGGGAAGAGAAATCCCATTTGAGGCTGACCTGATGCCATCTGACATTTTGCTTATTTGAAAAGAGGAGGTTTGTAATGGAAATGGCGGGGCTGGTTCAGAGTTGCTTTAGATCCTTACAGTGTATTAATCTTCAGGTTGAATTACAACTGTATAAAATGAGGGGTTTTTCACTCTGTGGTGAGGACTTATTATTCTTCCATGAGTTTCCTAAGTTTGGTTGGGTCCTTGACATGTTTGGTGCCTCACTTGGTGCATGTTGGGATGCAGATGTGTACCAAAACTTGTGCATCCATTCTGTCAAACAGAAGTCTCCTTAATGATCCCTCTGCTTTTATGGCTGATATGGTGCATGTTCCCTGCTTGTAAGTGGAGGCAGTAGATTCTTGCTCCCTTTTTAGCCCTCCATTGTGGAGGAGCTGCAAGTTTGCAGTGTGCTTCTGAGAGGAAGGAGTTACCAGTGCATCCTGCCTGTGCTCCAGCAGGTGCAGTCCCTCCCCCAGGAAGCATTCAGCCAGAGGTTACAGAAAATAAAGCACCTCTCCGTACTGTAATGTTTTTCTTTTCAGTGGGGTCTAGTATTTATAAGCCTGGGTAGGACTTTCCAACTGCTGCTCTGCTTGCTTTTTTTTGGTCTTTGTGTAACAGTGTTGGCTTTGAGGCACTGTGATACTTTCTGTTGACTTTGTGCCAGGGTGAGGGTTTCTTGGGCCTGCCATCCAGCTTTCCACGACTGTACAGTTTGGATTGTGCCATCAGCAGCCAACAGATATGGGCGGTCCCGCCTTGGCGTGGGAGCCATTGCATGCCCTGCCCTTATTCCAGCTCCTGGTGCTTGGACTGGCAGAACAGCTGCAGCTGCTGCAGGGATGTTTGAGGCAATGAAATGCCTGTCGTTGGGAGCAGAAGTTGCTGAAAGATCGTGTTTTTCTCAGTTTTCCTTGGCACGTGTGGTGTCTCCAGGAGGAAAGGCAGCAACTTCTCAGTTCATCCCATTTCCCAAAACCCAACAGCTGGCTGGTGAGCTGGCTGCTCCTCTGTCCCATCTATATCCCATATTGGTGCAGCAGTGTGCTGGGCTGGGGTTGCATTTCTCATTGGGCTCTCTGCTGGGTGCAGCCCAAGAATGGGAAGAGCCAGAAGAAAGATGTGGTGGTCCCTGTCCCACGAGCATGTAGGGAGGGGAGCTCTGCAGCCACAAGCCAGCTGGGTGCTCTGCTGTTACACTTTCTGCCCACACCCCCTTCTACAGTTGCATCTCGTCCAACATTCCTGATTCTCCTTGTCCCAGCACTCATCTCCCTGATACTCTGCTGGGTGCCCTTTAAACCACACTGTAATCCAGACATTGGCTCCGTGTTGTCTACGGGCCACCAGCCAGGCTGTGGGATGGGAGCTGCTCTCCAAGGCACCACTGTGGCCTGAGGGACATCTGCACAGCCATCCCACCCCAGATGGACATCAGGATGGACCAAAGGGGTGTGGGGACGTGCAGTTGGTGTGATGTGGGGAGCAGCAGGAAGGTGAAGGAGATCTGGGGATCCTCAGGGGAGTCATTCCAGGGGAGCAAGGGGGCTTGCGTGCATTTGGAGGGTGCCCATGGTGGGTCTCCCGTACCCCTTGTTTCCAGGCACTAGTGCATATTTTGGAGAGGCAGTCAGGATTTTCCATCTAAGAAGGAACTGCTTTGAGTAAAAATCCCTGTGTGGAAAAGCTGCTGCTGTCCTGGTAGAATTGCGTTTGAGAGTGCCATCTAATGTGAAATCACAGCTGAATCAAGATTTGCATCTTTTTTTTTTTTTCTTCTTCTTTTTGGTTTTGTTTGCATTCCTAAAAATCATCCAGACATTTTCTCCTCTTTAAAAGCAGCAGTGCTCAAACCTCTCCAGCTGCCGTTATGAAATGAGTGAGTTATTCTAGCTAAATTGAGTAGATTGGACTGGAAACACTTCTGGAAATACTGTGCAGGTTGTGGACCAGCTGTTGGCAAAACCAGCCAGGGTTTCATACACAGTGGGTCCCAAAAAAAGAAATAGTATTTTGCCATAGCGGTTTACCACCCCTCCCCGCCATTTATTCTGCTACAAGCACAATCCTGCACTTTTTAATTAAAATTTGAGCTGTGTCAGCACCGGGAGAGGGCTGTAAGTCTGCAGCGTGAAAGGGCAGTGGTTTCCTTTGTGGTGGATGGTTCCTGTGCCTCCACCAGGCAGTTGGTGACCTGAGACAATGGCACATGTGAGGGGACAGAGTGGAGAGAGCTGCTTTTCCTCTTATAGCAGAGTTTTCCTTGTTTTTCCACCCCCCTGATGAGGTGACTCTTCCTCTGCTGCACTCAACTGGTGACCCAGTAGCAGAGGGAGTAGAGGAAAAGTTTGCAGTAATTGAGATAACTCAGCAGAACATCTAGCAGGGAGCAGGAGGGGTCCACTGGGGACAGGTACACTTGCCCTGATCCTAATCCAGTTTGGCACTTGTGAACATCTCTGTTTCCCCTGGTGGTCTCTCCACACCTGCCTCAGTCTATTGCTCTCAGGCCCAATCCAGTTTCTCAGAGCTTTTCTGCCTTCCCAAGAGTCTACCTGAACCCTTTAACTGAGGGCAGTGGTTGTGCATTGAGAGCTCGTCATCCTCCCTCCCTGCCTGAGCATCTGGGGCAGGGGTGGTGGGCTGGATGGGGACTGAGCACAGGGCAGCCACAGAGGTTTCCGAGTTACTCTTCTCTTGGATGCATTGTCAAAAATGCTCCCAGCAGCACCTCCCATCTTTCACCGGGAAGAATATTATCATTGAGCAAAATGGAGAGAGCCAAGTTCTGGTTTCTGAAGCATATGTCCTTTTTGACTCCTTAAATGTTTCTCCCTCCCAGTCTGAGTCGCCTCTTAATCCATCAGGTTTTCAATCAGGCACACACAGATAGGAATTTTGTTCTTGTTTTCTTGCTGCTCTTGCTTGTTGTCTGCTGTCAGGTACCCACCCAGGACAGCTGGAGGCAGCCACTCTGTCCAGGAGCAGCAAAGTCCAGACACAGCCTTGCCACCACTGGCTGGGGTGATGTACTGAATGAATCCAGCTTCAGTGCCATGCTCTCAGGGATATTTAGCAGTTTAGATAGGGCCACAATTAAAGGGATGGAACACATCTCCTTTGAGGAACTTCTGAGAGAGCTGGGGTTGTTCAGCCTGGAGAAGGCTCTGGTATGACCTTCAGTATCTGAAGGTGGCCTACGAGAAATGTGGAAAGGGTCTTTTTACAAGAACATGTAATGATAGGACAAGAGGGAATGGTTTCAAAATGGAAGTAAGTAGGTCTAGGTTGGATATTGGGAAGAAATTCTTCATTGTGAGGGTGATGAGGCACTGGAACATGTTGCCCAGAGAAGGCCAGGTTGGATGGGGCTTTGAGCACCCTGATCTAGTGGAAGGTGTCCCTGCCCATGGCAGGGGGATTGGAAGCAGGTGATCTTTATGGTCCCTTCCAACCCAAAGCATTCTAGGATTTCTATGATATTTGAACATAAGGGGGACCTTTTCCACAGTCTCCTAAAGGAAAAATTTCCAAACGCTTTCAAGTGTTGTATTCAAGAGTCTGTGACTTGCTCCAACCAGTTGACCAAGAAGGATACAGATCTGGGGAAATGCTGCTGGTTACATCCCATCTGCTGCTGAATTACTAAAGAAGTTTTGACTCCTTAGAACCACTTTGAAATAGTCTTTGCAGATTGAGATGTTCCTGTCTGCACCGAACATAGCATTTAAAAGCAAAAGAGGAGGTGGATGCTAGCCCCTCTGTCACTCCACAGAAAACCTTGGAAGTGCTACAGCTCCTTGCAGTCTTGGCCAAAGACTTGCTTCCATTTTGATGCACTTTAGCAAAAGTGGGATACTGGGAATGTTGGCAGCTCATTTCTTGTTGCAGAGTGGCAGCTGTACGGTGCAGACTCCCACAGCTGACTCTGCAGCACCAAATTAAGGTTTTGAAGTGTTGCTTGTGGTCCAATATCATGTGGCTTTAAACAACAGCTTTAAACTAGGCCAAGCTCTGATTTTGGGGAAGACCAGGTGAGGGGGAGCTGTGACAGCACCCAAATAGGAGTGTTGTGGTGGGAAGGCAAGAAACTGCATCCTCCTTGCTGTGCTGTGAGGTTTGCTGGACACATAGTGTTCATGGTGACGTGGTTAGGTGACCTCCCAGGACCTCGCTTAACTGTGGTGAGAATGCCCCTGTTTTGCCTTTCTGATGATTTCAGAGGGGTAGGGCTATAATGCAATTGTTACCTTGTGATAAAAATACAAATTTGGGGAAATTTTGCTCTTTAGCGGCTCTATCTTAATTTATTTTGCGGTTTGAATGAAAACGCCCGATTTCATCCTGCTGTTCACGGGGTCAGAGACCCTGCATACCTTGTCTGGAACCCAAAGGCACTCAACAAACTCCCAGGAGAGCTTTACTTGGGTGTACTTGGGATTGTGGTGTGCTAATACACTGTGCTTCAAAATGCCATGTGCCCTGTGGCTGGGGATTTTTGCTGGGGACTCCACGTGGTTTGGAAAGCACTGCTCTGCTCTAGGCAGGAAAACAAGGATCTGAGGGGGCTCAAATTGCTGTGATCAGCCTCGGAAATCCTCTGCCTGGCTGTGTTGAGTGAGAGCCTTGCTCCTGGCGTTGGTGGGGAGGGATTTCACCCTTTGGAAATGTTTCAGAAGCATTGAAACGCTGTCCCTCCCAGCGTGCCGACCGCGCTGGGCTGAATTTTCCCCTGCCCCCGCTCACCAGGGTGATTTTTATACCTGCTAAAATTTTCCCTCTTATTTTTCAAATCTTCATTATCAGCACAGATCTTGTTCTCTTCTCTCTCTCAGGTGTAAAAACCCAATTTGAGTGGCCGGTCTGCTTTCCAAGGAGTTATTTAAGCACAGTAGGTCATCAATGTATCGCACATATTACGGCCATGCCTTGGCATTTGTTTTGCGTTTGTAATCCAACACCCAGCTGCTTTGGCCTCAGACTCCAGGCAGCTATTTAGTGCTTCAGCTTGTGCTGAGGAATGCATTGTGGTGCTGTTTACTTCATTACGTGCAAGGCTCAGATGGAGTACAGTGAGCTTCAGTTAAAAAAAAAAACCCAACACAACAACCAAAGCTGAAAACCGAGGGTAGAAAATAGGCTTAATATAGATGTTAAGTCAGGGTAGAGGGACCCAACAGAGAAAATTTGGGTTACATTCTGCAGTCATTGCAAGCATTCTTGCTGATGAAAGCAGAGATTACTTACAGTGCAATAGGGAACTGGACCAATGAAAAAAAGATCCATCTACTCCTCTGCTGCAGCTGTTATCTTGCTTCTCCATCTCTGGCTGAGCGAAAAGCACTGGAAAACCCCACCCCAAGCAGTAAATGGGACTTTCCTCTGGGAATACTCAGGTTTTGCTGGTCCTGATCTAGGTTAACGTTTCAGTTGCAGACCTGGATGGTTTCACCCAGCATTTCCACCTCCCCAAACTCTCTAGTTTTCACTAAAGTGCTATGGGATGAGTCTCCCGGTGCCCTAATTTGTATCTAGTGAAAGTGTGTGAAGCCAAGGCGAGTTGAATTCATTACGTTTAGCTGGATAATTAGGATGCTGCTGGTTACGTAAGGGGTGGTAGTAAGCAAAGCTTTTGATCAGCTGATGAGGATTTTGCACGTATTCCTGCTGAGGCTCTCTAAGTCTCCCCAGGGGTGAGGAGCAGTGGTGGCTCTTAAGCGGATCTACGGTACGGAAATCTTGCTGCTCTGAGAGAAGGGGGAGAGGACAGAGCTCTTCCTGCTCTTTAGCAGGTGAAGACTGTCACAGTGGTGTTTTCTTCATCCCAGAGTAGCTTCTCATGGCAGAAGAATATGTTCTCTGTGATTAATGGGGGGCTGTTCCCGTCCCTGTGCTGCAACAGCTGGCATTGGAGGAGGGATCAGAGAATATAGAAAAATCCAGAAAGCTGAGCCCCTGCCCCTGACTGTCACTCTCATGGATGAATTTGGTGGGGTTCGGGTGGTTAGCTGGACTCCAGTTTAGGCTGACTGCAGCAGGAGTACATACTGGTGTTGCAACACAAAGAAGTGCTTTTCTGGGCTGGAGGCTCAGAAAATACATGTGTAAACTCTTGGAAGAGCCACTGCACTGCATCAACGCCTCCAAATGCTCCAGCTGACAGGGCAGGATGCTCAGCCATGAACCTTTGCTGGTCCAAAGAGGTAGCACATGGTTGGGTCACTTCCTGGTTTTGCTGGAAGAGAGTGATAACCTTCTCCTCATGCTTTATAAAGCCTGGGCCAATTGAACTCAGATTTCTTTAAAAAATAATGAATGGCCTGAAAAGAATAAAGGTGGGATTAGGATACAAATCCCATGACAGCTTGGCTGTGTGAACAGTGCAGAGTAGGTTGGTGGTTTTTTTAGATATTGGGGCTAGAGAACAGTAATTCAAGTTTTAGGCTTGGGTAGGTTTTGGTTTGTTTTTTCTTTCCTTGTTTGATTTACCCATTTGCCATTGGGATTCCTAAAGCTGAGATCATCTCCACCCAAACCATTCTGTGACTGTTTTTTAGCTTCTCACTGTTTTTGTGGTTGAGAAACAAGCGACATTCCCTGTGATGGCACAAGAATACATCCAGGTAGGCCTGGAGTGCTGGATGGACACAGTTATCCAACAGAGCAGGTTTAAAATGCATTTGGGTTTATATGAGCAGAATGTCCCTTGGCATAAGTAGCTGCCTCTGGCTCGGCATTTATTCTTTAGGTTCAGAGATCTGCTTTAAGGCTCAGGTGTCACACATTTTTGAGAGATGCCATTATATCTGGTAAGCAAACTATGCTGGGCTCTGGGAAGTATTTAATGAGCAAAGGTTGGATCAATGACCTTTTCCACATGTATTGTTTTGGATGTGATCCTGCTGTAGAGCCTGGTGTCTGAATGCCCTGCATTTGTGCCCAGAGTCAGGGCTTTAAAGTCAGCATTGCTTATCAAATCCTGAGGCAGGAGCTCAGTTTCACTGCCAAAAGGCAAAAATGCTTTTTTTTTTTCACTTTTAATTTTTTTTTCCTTTCCCCCCCTTTTTTCCCCCATCTCTTCTTTTTCCCCTTCCTCCCCTTTTTTTATTTTCTTCATAGGCATCATCCCTTAGAGACTCTCTCTGCACTGTGTTCCTGTGTTGAAAAGAGAGGAGAGAAAGAAAAGAAATCTAAGCCTATTTATAACAAGGCAAATAAGAAGAACCAGTATTTCACTGAGAAGGGACTAAGACATCCCTTAATTCCTATAAGCTCTTTGTCCTTTGCAGCAGCAGTAAAGAAGGATCTTCCTGCCTCAAAGCTGATGCTTCCAGAAGGGTTTCCTTCTGTCTTTAGGTTCAGAGGGGCGTTGGATCCTGCAAACGTCTTGGGCTGTGAAATTGTTATTATCCAGCTATTTCTGTAGCAGAGGGCAGGTAGAAGTGGCTATGTGGATTTTCTTTGCCTGTTTTCCCTGTCAGGGTATGTTCAGTAGCTTACACTCTGCAGTGGCTTTCATTAAGGTGGTTTCCAAGCAATAACACTTCAGTGGTTTTGTTTTCTTTCTTTCTCTCCCTCCTTTTCTGTCGGCACATCTCAGGTTTGAGAAGAGTTGAAGAAAGCTAGACACATTTTCCGTGTTTCCTCACCTAAACTGCCAATCTTTCCCTCCAACCTGAGACCAACTCCTACCTGTGCCCCATTTTTCCAGACTCCCAAACCTTTGCAGTACCAGGCTTAAAAAAAATCCCCTAGCTAATGCTTTCTTATATGTTATGGGATAGTCTAAAAATAGTGCTCTGCCCTTTTTAACAGAACCATGTATTATTAAAGAAGGAATGAATAGGCGATGGAACCAGAATAAAATCTCCCTTCCTCTTGCTGAAGAGAAGCTTTAAAAACCTCTAAGTGAAAATATTTGACCCTTTTGAAAACCGGAGCTTCTCCTTGGGGACTGCAGTGCAAACTTTGAATTTCTGAGCTTGTGGCGAGGTGCTTGTTTACCTTCACAAATTTAGTACCCAGGTGATGGGTGCATTTTTTTGGTTTCTTTTTCTTCTGTTCCTCCAAGAGGAACAGCAGCAAATATGGGGCTGGAACAACCTGCACTTCCCTACCTCTATGCCCTTGTATTCCTGCCAGGTGCTCATAGGTAGTTCACATATAGAGATAACAGGGCCAGCTGAATTTATCTTGGGATGCAGCGGTATAAAACACTCCTAAATCGGGCTGGTGGCACCTGACACGGAGCAGTCACTCACGGGGGTGCTGCGGTGTAAAACGACACCGCCCTGCTGCCGCGGCATCTTGGATTCGCTGCTGGCACCGACGGAAGTGAACAAGATGCCCTGTGCCTGTTCTTGTCTGAATGACCGGTTGGGACAGATTATTGCAGGGTGTTTCTAAGCAGCAGACTCTTCGCTTTGGCTCAGTTTTCCCTGTGTGGTGCTAGTTGAGTAACAGTGTGTGTAATAAGCAATTAATGTCTATACATTTAATTTCAGAGGACACTGTAAATAACAGGTTTTACTTCCCTCCCTCCCCCAACTGTTGCATTGAATTTCATTCTCTTTAATTATACTAACAAATGTGGGGAAAATTATAAATATTTATAGTGGAATGAGCGGCTTTATTCCATGAGTGAGTGAATGTCCCAAGGTTGATTATAATCTTCCATTCAGTCACAAATCAAAAGTATCTATTATACAACTTCAAGAATGAAACTCCAAACTTCTGCCAAAGGCAGAATGAAGCAACTTCAGATGTTGGGAGTGTTGCTAATACGAACCATGGTGTGACTGGCCAATACATTTTTGTTATCCTTCTTTCTGAGCAGCTAAAAAGTGAATTATATGGCTGTACTTCTGGTGTGACAGTGCATTTTAGATGCTGCCAATAACTAATTTTTGAAGAACAAATGTCAGGCATTGTACTTTGACATTGACTTTGATTCAGCATGTCTCTTTTAATTTGTTAACGGATATTTAGCCAGGCATATGAAATGATGGGAACACAAGTATCTTTCCCACGTTTTTTTGCATTTGTTGTAAAACCTCTTCTTTCAATATTGCATTTATTTCCCAGGTTTCTCTCTGGCAATCTGGATTTCTTCCTGCATCCTTTCCATGCATGCTGGTCACAGAAGAAGCCATGCTCCTGGCAGACCAGGGTGCTCCTGAAAATGTTGTTTATCCATTCATCTTGAAAAGTATTTATTAGCAGCATAAATCTTTGTATGTGCTCAATTTTTTTTTACTTAGTTTTTTGCCTTTTTTCCCTCATTTGAGAAATATTGTGCCATTACAGAGATGGGTCTTGAGGCATTAAGAATAGTTTCAAGTGGAGTTTTGGAGGAATGGACATTGATTTCTTGGTGGAAAATAAGAGCTGAAAGTTTGATACAGTCTAAAACTAGTTAGTTTGCATCAGCATGTTCCTGCTTTTGCTCTATGTCTCTATGGCTGAGAAGAAAGGAAAAGCACCTTATCTTTCACTACTGAACATTTGATTGCCACTTCACTGCTAGTGCTGTGAGCAGCTCTTGGTGGATGAATTCCTCAGCCTGTGTTCTACATCTCTGCTAAACTGATGGGACTGCTTCTGTGAGCTCTGCTTGTCTATTTACATCAAGCTGTTCCAAAGAGGACTTGCCCGAGCTTTTTACAAATGAAGGAAAAATTTATATATATGTTCATGTGTATGTCTATATATATAAATGTATAAAGATATAAAAAAAGCATTGCAGCTATAACCACTGAGTATTGGTCTGTTTGATTAAAATATTCTGTAAAAAGAAATATAGAGAAGACTTTCAAACCTTCTTTCAGATCTTTATTAGCTATTCTTCTTTGTGTCATCCAACCGCTGTAAGAGAGCCAGGTAGGTTTTTAATGGTGTGGATTGTATTTTATAAAGAGCCCAGCATAATAGAGTCCTAACTGGAGCCTGTAATAGAGACAGTGATCATTATTGGCAATAAAAAGTGGCAAATTTGCTGGATGTGTCTTGTGATTTCATAACTTCAGATGTCTATCTTAACATTGTGCTTAAATAAACGGGTCTCAAATTAGAAATTTTAAGTTAGCCTAATATTCCCACAGGTTTCATGATTTGTTTTGACTTTGAAGAGCTGAAATAAATTCACTTTGGTTTGTCACTCTTCTCCTTTTTTATTACTGAAGAGGACAGAAGTGACAGTATTTTCTAAGTGGCCAGATGAAATATTGGTTGTGTATCTTTTTTAATAGGCGCCTTCAACTGCAAATAGCAGGTTTGAGTTGGAGTAGAAGATGTCAGGCATAAATTTCCACCCTTTCTACTGTTTTTTCTTAATTTTTAGTTTTTAAAGTAAGTTGTAGTGATGGACAAGTGGTATATACTCTCTGATGTCAAGGCTCCTGGCTTCTGTTCCTTTGGCCTTTCTTCTCCACCCACGAACACTCCAGCCATCCCTCACTTCTTTGAACATCCCCCAGTCTTTCCTTTTCCCCTCCAACATGTCCTCCATCCCCAGCATAACACAATCTGTTTTTAAACTCCTTTTCCTTCTCCTTCAAGTTCCATCCCCAGTCACTTAGGTGATGTGGTGCTTTGGTCCTCACGTGGACCATGCCGGCCTTAATCATCCAGTTGTCTGGCTTTGCTGTGGGTGTCCACAGCAGCTCTTTCAGTGCTCCTTAAATGGGTCCATGAAGATGCTGCTTCTTCCTTCTAATTGTTCTTTAAGACTCCAGGGATTCTACACAGGGTTGGTATTCACACTGTTCCAGGAAAAAGGCCCTTTAGATTTACTTAGATAATTCAGAGAATCCTGGAGATAAAATTCCACAGGATGATAAGGGAACTTTCCAAACCCAAAGAATTTTAGGTGGTGCCTGTATAAAATCACATTATCTATGTGTCTTGTGGATTTCTGTTCTTATCTCTATTGCTCTCCCTTTCTATTGTTTCTTCTCAAATTAAGTTGCAAATGACAAGGTGGCAGAGCAGAGAGGGGGGAAGGGCAGGAACCCTTCACAGAATCATAGAATCATTAAGGCTGGAAAACACCTTCAAGATCATTGAGTCCAAGCATTTACCCAGTATTGCGAGGCCCACCAGATGTCTCCAAGCATCAACACATTTTTTTGATGGTTCCTACCAGTGTGAGAGCTTTGTGCTGTTTCAGACCTTTTGATACTACTTTAATACAGGCTTTTTCATTGAGTGACACACAAAATTCCACAACTTAACCATCCCCTGGCACCTTCCTGGGGTTACTTTGTGCTGACTGTGGGCAGGCAATTTCACGTATCTCTTATATGGGCCACAATGACATTGTGATACTCAGCAAGGAGTTATTTCCTTCCTAAAGCTGGAGTAAGTTACTTATGGGGCACGGTTGCTGGTAAGGTGCCTGATAGCCCAGCTCCATAAGTCAAACAAAATATTGATTGTGAAATGCTTCTCCTGTATTTTAACCTCACATTGTGTCACACTGGGTCTCAATGGCCATGCCATTGAAAAGAGGAGGTGTGCTCACCACAGCGGGAAGACTCAGAGCACTCTTTGGCGAGCATTTGTCGTGTTTAATAAAGGTGATGTTTACTGATTTGTAGGACACACTGCCCCATTCCTCAGTAGTGCTGATTTGTATTTCCCAGCCCAGGAGGCACCCAAGTGTGTGCCGAGGGTGAGAGCCATCGAAGCTAACCGGGAACCAAGTGCAAGAAGGAGGGGGGAGCAAGCATGGTCCTAATTTTTCTAAAGGAAAGCATGGCTGAACACCTGCTGTTCCCCAACAGAATAATATGAATTTGCATCAAAAAGGGGTCCCAATCAGTTGTGCTGGCTGCTTTTGAGGAGAGCAGTTGTGTCTGGAGGCATTCTGTTGGGGGAGATGTCTTCCAGTGAAAGCATTTTCCACACAAGGGCCGTGGGGCCCACCCCGCGGCTGGCATTTACTGAGGGGTGAAAATGCTATTTAAATTTCAAATGGCCTCAAGTTTTCACAGTTGCCATGTCAATAGATCAAGTTCCTTGAAATACATTTTAAGCGGAGTTTACACAGAGCCGCGGGAGCCCGCATTGACTCCAAGGGCTGCCTTTATTGTGCCTCCAGCAGCGGTAAGTCAATATGGCACATTGAAAGCAGCCCTGCTCTGCTGCTCAGTGAAAGTTAGCAAATTCCCCTCGTCTCCTTCCAACTCCTTTTTTTGGGTAGCAGCATGTTTAACTAGCTGAAATGGTCTTTTTTTTCCCCACTTCTTTCTTCTCTTTCTGACTTGTTTCAGCAAGGCGGTAATTAGATCAGACTACCAAACTCATCACATCTTCCAAATGCCCGTCCAGGAATGGCTGAAAAACTGGAGTTTTCAGCCATTCCTGAAGGTAACAGGAAAACAAGTGGCTCCAGGACAGTGCTGATAACGGCAGGCAGTTGCTTAGTACAGAACAATAGAAAATAAAACTTGGAAAACAAGACAGGCCAGAAGAGTGGTCATATTTCATTGTAGGAGGTGATGAAGGTTACACAGCTGTTGTTCCAGGAACAACATCCTCTGGGAATGACCTGATCTGACCCTCCCTCCAACTGTTACCCTTACCTAATCATAACTCTCACTCATGTATCTTCCCCCCCCCTATCCAAAATAGCTCCAAGCAGGTTTGGGGCTTGCAGCAGTTGTGGGTTATGGGCAGAGACTGCTGGAGATGGGGTTGTCTCCAAAGACGAGGTAGGATGGACGTGGCTGCTCCTGGGAAAGGCTTGAGATGTTGCCATTAACTTCCCCAGCTGGTCCATCAGGGTGTGAATGTACCTGACACAAATGTCATGGGTTAGAACCACTGGACTTTTTCTGGAGGGATGGTATGTGGAGCAATGCATTGTGCTTCTGCAATGCTGTTGTTCATGGCTGATGCTGGAATCAAATTTTCTCGCTGGTCTTCTGGCGTGCGTCCACATTTGGAGCATGCAGTGGGTCTGCAGCACTGCAAACTGTCTTCTTTGATTTCTACAAGGCATATTTGAAACACTTCTGGAGAAGCTGTGTGCCCTTCCCTGTCCATCATCCACTCATTTGTGAAAAACAGTCATTTCTCCTTGGTGTGACCACCATACAGGCTGTCCCGAGCACAATGCTCTTCAATTATTTCTCTCTGTGCCTTCCCAGTGGGTAGGTGAACCTGAACATCCCCATCCGTGGTGCGCAGACCGCAGCAGGTTCTGATTTTGAGTTTGGCCTGCTTTGATATTTTACTATCTGCAGTCTTCCCCCTCGTGCTGGAGTAGCCAGTGAGGAAGCTGCAGCAGTCTGGAAGCTGGAGGGTAGGCTTTGAATTTTAAATGCTCTGGTATGAGCTGTTTTGTTTCTGTTTGGATTGCGCCTACCACTTCTATCCCCTAGTCCTCCCCTGCCAGGATAAATCACTCCTGAGGTGACCACGCATTTCCTGGGGAATACCATTAACTTGAGCAAGCAAAGGCATGACCTGGCACAGTGCCATGTGGTGTTGGGTGTTGATGATTGATCCTTCGATTCTGCAACCCAGGGAATGTTCCTCTTCCTTTCCCAAGGCTCTGGTAAAGCTCTGTGATTGTGGTACCCAAAAAAGCATGGTTAGATTTACATTCAACCAGAAATAGAGGGTAGCATGGCAGAAACATATGTCTTGATTCCTAAATGGGAAAAAAGAAAATATTTAGGAAGGAAAAGCAGTTCTGTGACTAATTATTTTTAATTGTTGTCTTTTTTAAAAAAAGATCAAGATTGTTATAGTGCTTCTTTCCCTCCAAAACATCTACAAGTGATCAGGCTACCAAACAGACTAATTAGATGTCAAATAGGCTTCAGTTCTTAAATTGGTTTAGTTACACAATGCAAAACATCACATTGGGAAGCAGATGGCGTGTCATTTTTAATATGTCTTGTAACTTGCCTGAAACCACTTCAAAGTTTCCTTAAAGAAAATATTGTTACTACTGACCAAAAGACATGCCACTGAGTAGCTCTCAGCATAACAACAAGATGTTGGGTCAGTGTCTTACAAATATTGTCAGTGCCTTCAGTGGCTTCAAAATAGAGGTATCTATTTAAAGGGGTTTATATTCAGTGGATAAAGAGCTGGTGCTGTCTTAGAAAGTCAGGACCCTTTAATTGGGACACAACTGGACACCAGAAAAAATGAAGGCTATGATATAATTAGTTTTGAAAAATTCTTTCTCTGTGCCCAGACTTTATAGTTCAATTGGCAAGTCTGCAGGGCTGTGCCTTCCTTAGGAATGCCTGTGTTGCCCTGGAATCTAAATGATCCATTGAACAGGAATATGGAGGACAAGAAACCCTGCAGCAGAGGGGGGAGCCCTTACCCTCGTTTGCAAAAACATGAAAATGGCCCAATATCTTGTAACTCGAGTCATTACAGCATTAATAAAAACAGCATTAAGTGCTGCCAGGCTGTTCCATTACAACCTTAATTACGGAAAGAGTAGGAAATGAGTGTTTGGGTGAAAAACAGCATTAGGATGGTGGTGGAGATTAAGCAATACCAAATTGGAGGGAGAGCTGTGCTCCAGTGATCAAAGCTAGGAGATAACCTCAGTTGTATTTCAAATCCATCCCCCAAGCTATGCTTCGGTGGCTTTGGAAGGGGTTTTAGTCACATGGGTAGAAAGGTCCATGAGATACTGACAATAGCAATGAAAACGAAGTCAGTAGTATGTGAAGGGATGAGGGGTTTTTTTAATAGGCTCTAATATATATGAAATGTCAGTTTAAGTATCCTCAGATGATTTAATGCTGGAAGAAACACTTCTTTCCATTATAGGTTTCACTAAATATTTTTAGAAGAGTATTGGTTTGCGTTGGGGTGAAAAATAGAAAATAAATCAGTGTAGCCAAAATAAGGCGGAGAGTTTAATTTCTCTCTGATATTCTTCTTTCATACACAGCTATTAGTTTCTTCTTAGTTACTTAAAATTCCATTTTCTAAAGGAAAGTGATAAATGCAAAGAATTAGTTTGAAATTAGTATCTTAACGAGTTGTGCAAACTTTGGAAATATCTTCTTTGAGCACAAAATAATAAAAAACCTAACAAAAAATAGTGGAATTTCCTCCCTCCCTCCCTTCCATCCCAGTCTCTTAAATGGCAGGAGGAGCAGGGTAAGCTTGCCATGGGGCATCCTCGTACCAAGGATTCTTAATTGCATAAGAGTCTACTAATTTAATATATGAACAAATACCAAACCCATTAATTGTGTTGATTTAAAACCTATTTCCCCTCTTTTCTTTCTGCTTCCTCCTCCCCAAATCTTTTTACATATCCATCCTATCGGCAACAGACCACTGTTTGTGAATTTGGGTGATGTACTGACCTTTTTTGGAGTTGGGAGGCTGTGGCTTGCACGGTGAGGGCTGCTTTAGGAGGAGTTTGGATGCCTTGGAGGTGGGGGATGCTTTTTGCTGGGATGAGGTGTGGTCTAAAACCGCTGTTGGATGTAGGACCTTTGTTCATCCTCCTGTGGAAAGAGGAAAACCAGGTAGCATAACACCTTCCCTGGGAAGGGAAGAGGGGAGATGGCACTTTTGAGTTATTTTCACACCCTTTAGTCCCCCTGCTGGTTACACAGCTTTTAATTAACCTCATTAGGGGTGTACAGGGCCTCAATCAATCTCTGGGCGATTGCTCCCAAGGATGTCTTGCTTAGGGACTCTCCGATAAGTGAGTTTGGCACCAGAATGTGCTGAAGATCTTTGTCTGTGATGCTAATTGCTTGTGTCATTCCTCTCCCTGCTGCCAGCTATGCAAGGTTCTGGAGGTTTTCCTGAGCAGCAGAGAGTTTCTTTGGAAAGAAAACAACCTTGCTTATACTTTTGATCATTTTATGTGATTGGTTGTGGTTGGTTTTCAGTGCTGCTTGGGGGGATTGGAGGAAGTGGTAGAAGTTGGGAGAGGAAGCCCATGTGGACTTAGTAGGGAGCTGGGGGGTTTGGAGGGTTCTTCTCACCTTTAGGTACTTTAGAAAAATCTGTTTCTAAAATAAATTAAAGAAACAAAGATGTAAATCAAAAGAAGTAATGAGCAGGATTGCTTGCCCTTGGTTCTTTGTGCTTTCCCCAAAATGGGGGTGTGTGACAACATGGAGCTGCATCAAGGTCATGAAGTTTTGCAGAATAGCAACCAAGTGGAAGAGAAGGCAAAAGTAAACACAGAAAAAGACTGGAGTTAGTTTAGTTTTTTGATGGAAAATGGCCATCCATGGTGTCTTTGTTGCACGCTACTTTCTATCGAGTGCAAATCACATCATAACCTTTTATCCAGCTCTTGGAATCACTTTGTTTTTTTGGTGCCTGTTTGGTTTTGTCCAATGTGGTTTTGTGGGCCCATCCACATTTTTACTAAGGATTTACAGGTCTTGGGGAGCACCTTTTAATAATACTGGCAATAGAGCAATAGACTTGCTTTTATTTGCTGCTTCCCTAGACCCTTCATAAGCAGTCTGTGCATCAATACCTTCAAAGTCCTCATCCCTTGAATTATGGTTTTGAGAATTTGGATCAAATAGATTTTGATCCATTCAGTTCTCCTTTTTTAAAGGCAGAGCAAAACTGGGAATTTAATTTTTTTACAAAGGGGTTACAGAAACTTTCAGCACAATCATAGTTTTTTACCTCGCTGTGGGAGTAAAGAGCATTTAAGAGAAATCTGGTGGGGGGGCGGGTTCTGGGGTGCCTTTGCTGTTGAGTAAGTGTGGGTGTTTTCTCACCTTCCTGGTGGCACTGGATTACTGGCTTTGTGTTACTCTGGAAGAGGAAAAGGTGTTGGAGAGGAAGCAAGGAGCATCTCTATTGCCCATCTCACATGCTGAACCCTACCTTGCTTGCTATTCTAACTACAGATGCTTTACTTTGCTGTTTGTTTGCATGGAGGTTCAACTCTCACAAGTAGCCCCTTGATCATACATGCAAATTTCAGTAACTAATTTTTATTTACTCGATATCAAAAAAAATCCACCCTTTTAGCAGCCTCCCTTGGTGGCCTGCAGGAGAATGGGAAGGCCCCCTATTTCCCCCATTTTATTTTCCATAAAATGCCAGGATTTTGAACAGAAAACCTGACAAGTCGTTTCCTATCATGCATTGTAATTATCTATTATAATAGGGAATAAAGGATTAATTAGTTTTCAAGCTGCAGATATGATTTAATTAGTTTTCAAGCTGTATCTGAAACACCTGTCTTGGCAAAATCAAAGTGTTTTCATTTGAGGGAGAAAAAATAGGGGAGTGGGAGGGAAGGATGGGGTCTCTGATGTTTGCTGACCTGGGGGGTTGTTCCCCCATTTTCCACCCTTTATGAGGTGTGATGTGTTTTTTAAATGCCCAATTTATAATGTTTAGTTGCTCTCACGTGCACATGCTTGCTCAGGACACATCATTGCCAGTTCCTGCCACTCTTCCCCAAAATCAAAGAAATTTTGAGTGTTCTCTATAGGACGCATGTTCTGTCTCCAGGGATGTCACAGCAGAGAGGAAAGGGCCAAAACCCTCTGGTTTTTGTGAAAATCTCAGCTCCAGTCACTTTGCTGGGAGAGGCCAAAGTAGTGGTCACAAAACTCTCCTCTGGTCATTGATTTGGGGGCAGTTCAATGCTGAGTGGCCAAAGGATGTTTTTGGTGTATGTGAACAGCTGAAGTCTCCATTGCAGGCAGCAGTGCCATTCCATTGGGATTAAACATGATTTGGGAGGAAAATGGGTGCAAACCATGAGGATTGAGGGATGGGTTTTATTGTGGCATCACTGCTAGCACCTGGCACTGGAGGGATGGTGCAGGCAGGTGAAGCCCCTGCTGCAGCTTCTCTTGGGGGCCAGCTCTTCCTAGGACTGAAACTGCAGCCTCTCTACTGCCTTTCCCTTCCAAAACAAAAATAATAGTTATAACAGTAGTAGTAGTAGTAGTAATAATAATAGCAATAACAACGTCAACCACAACAGTAACAGTAATAAAGGATATATTGTAATATATATAGTATCTATTACATCTATATTATATGTTTTATACAGTGTTTGTAATTATTATTTTTATTAATATTATGATCATCATTATTATCAAAATCTGCAAGGAACTAAGCTGGTTCTTCCTCTCTCCCCCAACAAAACCGTATTTCAGAGTCACTCTCTGCCCCAACAAACCATATTTTAGAGTCACTCCCTCCAAAGAGGTGTGCAAAGGAATGAGAGTTTTGCTTTTTGGAGGTGAGAAAAACAAACCATTTCTGAAGAAAAAAGCTGCTTTTTTAAAAAATTCAGTATCTGTTTTTCTTGGCGCATATTTTTTTTTTTCTCTCTCTCCATCTTCCTTTCTCCCCCCCACCCCCAATTTTAATTTGAATCCTGCCTTGTGGAGCAGCTCTCCCTCCCCAGGCAGGCGCAGGGTGCAGCGTGCTTCCCTCCTGTAGTAGTAGTAAAGGTCACGCTTCCCTGCGGTGGCTTTTTTGGCTGGGTTATTTTTAACTCGGATCAGCCCATCCGCGCTTCTCCCTCTCCCTTGCACCGCGCTCTCCCACTTCAGGGTCTGCGGGAGCAGAGCAACGAGCCGACTCCACTTGAGTTTATTTTCCTGTTGTTATTATTTTATATTTTTTAAAATTTATTTTTATTTTTGGGTTCCTGTTCTTTTCTTTCCTTTGTTTGGTTTTTTTTGTTTGTTTGTTTTTTTGGTTTTTTTTTTTTTGGTTTTTTGGTTTGGTTTTTTTTTTTTTTTTTTTTTGGTTTTTGTTGTTGGTTTTTTTTTTTTTTTTGGAACCGCTGGGGCTCTGCGGTTGGGTTGCGCCTGGGTGCTCGCCAGCAGCTATAAATAGCTGTTGTGTACAAGCAAGAAGTGCCTGAATGAGGTTGAGCGGCAGGAAAGGAAAAGCCCCTTTTGGCTTCCAGCTGGCTGCCGGCCAAGCAGCGCATTGCTTCAGCAGATGAGTGTTTTGAGGTAGCGTGGGAAGGAGAGAGCAGTGAGTAAGATGGTCTTTCTCCGGTTAGAGGTGTGTGCGGATGTCTCCGTGTGTGTGTCTTTTGTTGGGCTCTGATTTTATGAATGGCTGCCTGCGGGCAGGGTGGCTGGTGATGCTGCGGGCGGCCTTGGTCCCTCGGGCCTCGGGAAGCACATGAGGATGCTCTGGAGGATCCCTGGTGAAGTGGTGCCGGGTTGGAAAGCAGGTAGGTTTTGGGTGTGATTTTACAACTGCTTCTGATGTCACTCAAGTTTCTTCTGCCTTTTTTCTTCTGGTCTGGAAACGCTGCGTTTGAACTGGGGCATTGCACGTGTGGATGGGTGTCCCAGGCTTCTCAGGACAGCCCAAGATCCCAGTGGGTTTTGGACTTCCAAGCACGGGAAGTGGGAATGGTCCCTCTGCAGCAGAAGGGATGGGACCGTCATGCACTGCTCCCTTGTCCCCCATCATCTCTGGGGCTGAGCTGTTGGTTGGGTACCCCAAAGAGCACTCACAACCCCAAACCTGCTGCTGAGGCTCTTCCCATCCAGGGGATGGTGACGACTTCTTCAATTACTATGGCACCCTGGTACAACTGAGGCTGTGCAAATAGACTAGAAGGAAACACTCAAAATCAATGCTTCATAAATACATTTTTCCCCTCAGTGCATAGATAACTGATTTTTAATCAAAGACTTTTTAAAAGAAGACTTTTATCTCTTTTTCTCTTTATATATGTATTAAAGAAGCAAGTAAAAAGCACTTTTAAGTGCCATATAGAAGCACGGATTAAATGCCAGTTACTATCGAATTAAATGAATTTTTATCAGAACACTTAGAGACGCTTTTTCAATAAAGACTGAATTGGAATGGGGAGCACCTGACTTCCCTCAGTCCAGTTCTCTCAGCTCCACTGAAAGGCTTCCTAGGAAAACCACAGCTCAGCCTGGAGAGCCTGCCAGGTTTGTGGGAAGGAAAGAGGATGAGGAGAGTTGGGGGTCTTTGGCTTTCACGTTTAAAACCAATAAAAACTGCACAAAATTTCTTTTTTTTTTGGATTTGCTAAATTTTAGTCTGAAATTTGAATATTTCAATGAGTTATGACAAACTAAAACCAGGTGCGAAAAGTAGAAATTTAGGGAATTTTTCACTTTTCCCTCTCTTTATGATAGTTTGTTTGCAAACTCAGTGAGAAACATTTATGATAGAAGAATACGATGTCTAAGAAGTACAGTTAATGATTTACTCAACTAGGTAAGATTTCCTTAAAACTTTCAAACTGATGAATTAACACTGCAAAAAAAAAGAGCAGGACGTTAGGGATCAACTGATCAGCTGATGATGGCAGCACTGGATTTTAATAGTGATGATAATGAGGAAATGATTGCTTGTGAGGCAGGACAATAGAATCAAGTGTTTATGGTTGCCTGTGCTGTGTCCTGATGTGATTTAGCAGTTATTGTCACCAGAATAACCTCAGATCCTCCACAATGTGCTTCAGGAAAGCCATACACTGTGGGGTTTGCATTCTTAAATATTTTGGGGACTTTCCCTTTTTTTATGTTGGTTTTTCTTTGTTTGAAGCTTCCTGCTAATTGTGTTGACCATCCTGCAATGCGGGTAATGCAGTGTTAATTTAAAAAAAAGAAATCAATCTCCTTCTTTCTGGTTTCATAGCTGTTCAAATGCTATAACTGCGTTGTGTTGCTGGATCATTTTTTCTTTTCCTTCTGTAATTGAATAGTCTCAAAATGCAGGAATGACACTCTATTTATTTGAACTGTTTAGAGGAAAATTAATAGGGCTATTTTTATGATTGGTCTTTTGTGTCATGGTCTTATTTTTCACTATCTGATTTATGTGGCTAGAGTAAAAGGACAAAAGAAAATCAGCCTCATTTGAATTGCTGATATTTCTTTTATAGAGGTTTAGGTTGGGATTTTGTAATTTCTGCTTTTGGATCATGACACAGAGAGCTCCAAGCAGGAGGACCTGAAACACGGAGTTTCTTTTGTGCTGTTGTGATGTCAGGGCTGCTTTGATCTCCCAAGGTGAAATGTAAAATGCTGCAAAATGCAGGATTGGTTGAGAGACCCAGGGATGCTTCCCCCCCCCCCCCCCCCCCCCCCCTTCTAAATTCTTCAGGTGTCTGGATCAGAGTGGGACCCTCAGGAGGGAATGGGATGGGGTGGGAGTTGGTGGCTGGAAATGCCATTAGGCGAATTTGAGTGAAGAAGGTCGCCAGAGCCCTCTCTTAAACTCAAGTGAAGGTTGCAACCCGCAACTCCTGGTGGGGCACTGTCCTCTTTGAGGCTCCAGGATTGCTCCCAGATGGAACCCAGACGTGGAGGGCTGGCTTTCCACTTTGGAAAAGGAACAATTTGTTCTGCACGGTGGTGTTTGCTCATGCTGGTCAGAGATCAAACGTCAGGCTGAGCTGGGAGTTTGCAAGGGACTGTTTGGAGAGTCTGTAAAGAAGTGGACATGGGGGCACCTCCTTCCCGACCAGGTTTGATCCTTCTCCTGGGCTATGTTTTCTGCCTGATGCTGGCTCTGGGGGTGGGGGAGGTGTTTTAGAGGTGCTGCTGCATTTGTTTGAGCAAACACAGGGTTTGGGTGGGGAGAGTGCATTGGTAGCTGGAAATTAGTGACTGCCCGGCCATGTGTGTCTGTGCTGGGGACTCGCAGTGCCGAGACAACGGAGTGGCTCGAACCTCTGGAATGGGACAGGGGGCTGATGTCCCTGGCAGTGCTAAGGGGCGGGTGATTCCTCAAACCCAGCCCTTACTTGGCTGCACCCAGCTTATCTTCTCACCCCTCTCTTAGCAGAGGAGTAAAGCACGAAGTCCCACACTTTGTTTGTTTCGCCCGTGGTGAGCAGCTCTGCTTTGATATGATCCATTTAAAATGCTGAAAGTTCCTTTTTCTCAGCCCTTTGCCTTAGAGATGATTTGAAGCAGACAGATATCATCAGCTTGTGGTTCTGCCCCTTTCCTCCCCTTTCCTGGTGTGAAGGTCTGTGAGGACACTGAGGGGGTGCAAAGGGACTGGCCGCCCCTCCAGGGGCTCCCCGGCATCGCTGCCGTGCTGAGCCTCATCCAGAGGTCGCCAATGCATCCTCGCCTTCTCTGGCAACAAGAACTCCAGTGTCCAGAGGGACACTCTTATCTCTGTGATAAAATGCTATTTATGTGGAGGGTTTTATTCTTGTTTTGGTTTGTTTTGGTTTGTTTTGGTTTTTTTGTTAGTTTTTTTTTTTTTTTTTTTTTTTTTTGACAAATAGCCTTCTTACAGTCACAACTCTGGAAGAGTTAAATCATCCAGCTTTAAGGAACATGAGCCAAGCGAGGCTTTTTGCTGCCTGGTCCCTGGGAGCTCCCTCTCATCGGTGGCCTTGGCTTGTTTGTGGAACCGTAGCTGATAGGGAAGTGTTGTTCTCTAATAAACGAGAGATAGCGACTAAGGAGATGTTAAGAGCAGAAGGTGCCACATGAGAAACAAACACCCAAAGCACTTTGGGGGCTGCTGGCAGTGATTGCCTTCCTGTGTGGACTTTGGTTCATTCCTGGGTTGCACAGTTCATGGACCACATCAGGGTGTTAGGAAGTTACTGCTGTCTCTGGGGCCAAACCCTTCTTTTTGCTGATTGTGGCACAATGCCTCCACATTTTACATTGGTTTTGTTTGTTTGTTTGTTTTTTTACTGTATTGAGGCATTTTAAGTTAAAACCTGGCATCATAAGAGGATTTTTTTTTTTCCTCTAAGCATCTATGCTCATAGTTAGGAGCTGAAAACCTTCTGCTTGAGGTGGTGCAATGCACCCAAGTTTCACCACTCCAGAAGGGGATTCACATTTCCTGGTGCAGCTTGGAAGGTCATGCATCAGTGGTGAGAGGCTGAAACCACACTGCTTGTTTGAATGACAGGCAAAACAAAGTACGAGACTTCATGTTTAACTCCTCTGCTAAGCCAGAAAAAAAGGGGAATGAAAAGATAGACTTGTTCCTCTTCAAAGACCCTATGGCCATATTGGTTTTATAGATGTTATAGCCATACTTGAGGGCCACTTTTGCTTCATCCTGTTGATGAGAGGAAGGATGAAACAGACATCAGACATGCTGGGCATGTGGAAAGTCCTGGGTTGATCCACTGCTCTCTTGCTCATTTTCCCCAGAGCCCTCCATAAGTCACTTTGTCTTCCAGCGCCCCAACCCCATGCCTGTAGCCAAAGGAAACACTTTCCAGCTGCCCTGGGAGGCTGGAAGTGATGTATCAGTGTTCGTGGGGTACTCAAATAATAGATATAATAATTAAAAACTAATGCATTATTAATGGTTTATTAATAATAAATAACAATCACGAATGAATAATTATAAGAAAAATAAGTACACAAATAATAGTTTAAGGAGCAGTTATGTACTCACCCAGCATGTGCCTTATGAAATTGTCTCCTGGTTATATGCAGATTGCCTCTGTGATAATCCTGCATGAGTATAAGGTGTCTTAGGTGATGAGATTGCATGAGTTTGGGTTGGATTGAAGGACTTCAAGTGAGTTCAGTGTGCAAAGAGCAAAATGCATCATCCCCAACCAAAAAATCTCTTCTTTATTGCTACTTATGTTTTTACTTATGTGCTTATGTTTTCATATGTGTACGTGCATGGAAGTTATGGAGAGGGGTTTGTGGGGTTATTTCAGCAGTAAAAGCATTGCTGGATACTTTCTCTGTTTGAACTTCGGAGTATGAGATTGCACATCTCAAAACCACAACTCTGTGCAAAGGAGCATATTGGTGTGTACTGTGTAGTTAGAAGTATAATTATCCTTCTAATTAACGAAAGTCTTGATTTTGACATCTGAAATAGTGTACTGGTGGTAAGGAAGAATACAGGTTGCTATGACAGGGTCGCAGTGTCCCTGGTGACTCTCTGAGAGCTGCTGGTCCCGGGCACTCTGGCAGAGCTGCCATAGGGATCCCAGTGAAATATGTAGGGCAGGGATATGTGCTATTAGGAGAATGATGTAGGCACGGTGCCACGGAGGTAGAGGTTAAATCATTGTGGCCTAATGCAGATTGGCACTAAACCTTGCCAAATTAAATGTTCAACCTTTTCTCTGTCAGAGGTTGCAACCACCGGTGTAATTAAGAAAAAACAGTAATTTTACTCTGAGAGAGAGTTCTGAGAGGTCTTGTGCCTTGAGTTGCAGGAGTGAATAGTGCAAATGTCTGTCAAATTCAAGTGTTCATACTAACAGGTTTTTACCAAAAATGAGCCTGCAGGGAGAATTAATTCTAGTGCCAAGCAGAAGCTTCTGCTGCAAAATGCCATGGCCTAAAGAAATGGAGAAGAATGGAGGGTTGAAAGGAAAGGTAAAACCACTCTTTTCGTTAGTGAGGTGTTAACGATAATGGGCTGCTTGATGGCTGCTTTAGGTGTGTCCGACGGGCTTAGGGTCAGACCCCACCCGCTTCTGGTTTTCCCCATCAGAGAAGATCCTTGGGATAATAGGCTTTGTGTTGAGTCTTGTCCTTCTTTTATCTGTCACTTTCTAACAATTTGGAGCTCTGCTGGTTGTAAACTTGGTTCTAAATTAGCTAGTCTTTAATTTTGTTGCATGTTTTTCTGTGTTCTCCACTGCGTTCTCTAACTCTTCATTTAAAAGGAAGTGTAATGCAGGTCTCCTCTGAGCAGAGGTAGCAATGAAGGGGATTAAAAATAAAACATCTTCTTACTCTTTTCTATTTCTCTCCTGTTTTAACACAGAGAAAACTGGAAGACTTGATTTCTCGTCATAAAAGTGATTTTAAACAGTTGAGCCATTTAAACCAGATTTCATTTTTGGCTTGTTTCTTTGGCATCGTCATTCACTCAGACCAGTGAAGTTTACTGGTGACTAGTGTAGCCTCCTGGTCTGGAGAGGCATGAGCTCTGCAGGAGCAGTCGTGCTGGTTTGGTGGCTCAGACATTCATCAGTTTTTATGTTCCTTGTGATGGTGCTATTTTTTATTTTCTTGGAGCTCCTTTCTGCTGTAGCTATTTGGGGTCCTCTCAGCAAATTGTGCAAAACCAAGCACTCCTGCTGCGGTGACTCTGCAATGCTGGAAAGGAATGGTTTGGTTTTTGTGTTGGGATGAGGTGCTGAGTTTCTTATTCTTTTTCTGCCTGGTGAGAAAACAGAGCTGTCCCACTGCAACTGATACTTCCCATGGCGGAAACAACACAAATGTGTGTGTGGGGATATGGAGGAGAACATCCGCTTTCTGGGGTTAGAGGACCTGTTTCAGTGGGAGAAAATCCACTTCCATGGGCTGGAGGGTCAGTGAAGACTCATCAGAGGTGACAATCTACTAGTGAGGTGGCAATCAGCCAATCTGAAAGAAATCTTCAACTGGAGTGAGACTCCCAGGAGCCACTTAGTCACTGATAATCAAGCCCAGGCTCAGCAGCTGTGCTGGTCCTTTCATCTTTCCAAGATGACCCGAGTGCTGTCACAGATGTTCAGGTATCCTGAAAAATTCCCGATTTAATGGCACGGCCCTGACGGCCGCAGCATCAACCCGAGCTCTGCCAGGAACAGCCCCTGTGGGTGTTGTTTGACTTGACAGATTGAAGGTGCTCGTTCAATTAATGCTGCATCATGGTTCTCTTTCAATAACGCGGGAGGTGTCAGCAGTTTTGTTTACAAGCCTCCGTGCTCTCTGCTTTAAGTCATTCCCGACAAAAGGAAGTTTAAATGCTTGCATTGATTCCTGGCTCCGCACTGCAAAATATCCACATGTGGCAAAGACGTGGAGATTTTTCAAAGCAGCCTAAAGGATTTAAAGTGCTTTTAACATCTCGGGCACTGAGCTCCCAGGCCTTGGACCACTGCTTTTAAGCACCCGTGAGTCACAAACAGATTTAGAAGATAAAATGCTGGATGCTACTAGTTCTCTCAGCACATCCTTTGCTTATTTATTCTTTTGGAGAAAGCATGCTGACTAAAATCACCCTTTGTAGTGTTTAGAGATTCATATTCACAGATTTTGGTCTTTCTAAAAAACATGTTGGGTTTTGTAAAGAAAGAGATGGCTTAGAAACAAGATTTCTGGAGACTTTGTTGTAAGTCTCTTCCCTGCCACTGAAGAAGCTACCCAAAAATATAGTCCTTAACAATTTTATATGTGACACATGTAAGAAACTAAGATGCTTTCTAGTTTTCAAGTAACAAGCTTGAAAATAGCAAGGTGGGTTGTGGTTTTAATTTGTGGTTTGGGTTGGGTTGTGTTTTTTTGTAGAAACCCAAGTTTTTAAGAAAACTTGTTAACTCTTTCCACTTTTCTATGGACTCAAAAACATTCCATACTTGAATGCTTCCTTTGAATTTTTTTTTGAAATGTCTGGTTCTGTGTTTCATTCAGACTGTCGTATATTAAGAAGGCCCAGTATTGGAGGAAAAACGTGGAAGGAAAAAAGAAAAAAACCGCCCAGAATTTCAGTGTGAAACCATTTTACATGTCAGATATATTGGAGTTAATTGGCTTTTGTATCATGTTCATCTGCAGTGGATCTACCAAAATAGCCTAGATGATTGCTCTGCTCCGTCTGGTTATTATCTTGCTTGTTGTAATATCCCCGTGCCACGCTGCTGTGGCCAGCGCGGCTGGGAAAAAGCCCGCTGGAGATTCCCGAAGATCTGCTCTGTGATATGTTACCAGCTTGTCAGAGGCTCACTTGACAAATTGAAAATTAGCCAAATGCTTTTTCCAAGCTGAAAGTAGCCCGAGATGATGTCTATGCATCATACCTAAGAGCTCTTTTGAGTTCCTTAAGGTGCCTGACTCCAAATACTCCTCAGATTATTAATAGTGCCCTAATAAACCTGGAGAGTGATCCTATAAATTCAACATGTTCGGAGGTCAAACAGTGAAGTCAATATTAATTAATAGTCAAATGCAGTGTTTTATTTCATGTAATCAGCCTCCAGACAGTCTGAGCAGTCTTGGAGGTTAGTTACGCTCAAAGAGTGGGAGCGATGCCAAGGTGTCCCATGCTCCATCACTATAAAATACCAAATAATCTGGAGCTGTTGCATGTAATAGCTGAAGATTTAATGTACCTCCTGAAATGCTCTGTGCTCCTTCATAAGGGGTGGTAGGAGCAATGTGCTGGTGGACCTTGAGGTGGTTTCTTGTTGCCCTCTCCACCAAAGTGAAACAACAACTCAAGAAGCTGGTTTTATTATGAGGGCAGGAGAGGGGTGCAAAAACCCAGGGGTTGGGGTGACCTCAGGTGGTCGGAAGGTTCAGTGGCTTTGTGGTGGCAGCTCCAAGGCAGAAGTTTGCAGGGGGAAAGGAAGGACACATGAAGAAGCTCTGCACTCGTAGCACAGATGGGAAAGGAGAGGGGCTCCACAGAGAGGGAAGGTGTAGATGAGGTGCTTGGGGATGTGGTTCATGGGTGGACCTGGCAGTGCTGGGCTCATGGTTGGACTGATCTTAGAGGTCCTTTCCAACCTTAATAAGTCTATGATTCTAAGTGAATGCCCTGATGCCAAGTCTGGTATAAACTAAATTACTTCAAATTTGTTTAACATGCACTACTGGGAATATTTAAAAGAGTAAAATGCTATTTTGAGGAGACTGTCAGATTACTGTGCTCAAAAGCCATTTCATTCATTCCATTAATTTGGAGGAGTGATTTATAGATTATTCTGCCTTTCAATAGCTGATCTACCACTTCTGAAAATTCCTCATAAACTTTTCTCCTTTGCCTAGCTGGTAGTTGACATCTCACCTGATTTTCACTGTGGTGTAGAGTCACCCTTGGTGGACAAGGGTGTGTGATCCCAACAACTCATTGCAGGATGTTTAATAATAAAAAGCCCATCTTGTCCAAAAGTTCTGCCTTCACTCATTTTCACACTACCTCAAAACTACAATGTGCTGCAAATGCCACCCTCCAACTTCAAAAAGGGCTGAGGGGGAGGAAAGGAAGACAAAAGGATATCTGCTAGGCTGATGCACAGATTCCCCTTAGCCAAGGATATTTGACAGTGCAAAGATGGATGCTTCATCCAGGTGTTTGTATTTTCGCCTCAATCCATTATTAGTGTGAATTAAGATACCTTTTGGCTCCCATGTCTCCTCCAAGCGACAGGCTTCTCATAAGTTATTTATGTGGAATGTGTCACCTTATTAATTATATTCCCATATAACCTGACGAGGCTGATACAAAGTGTTCCCTGGCGTGAGGAGGATTCACGTGTGATGGAGCTGTGCTGGATCCATGGTGCTCATCTCCAAACCTACACCGTACTTCATTCTTGGGGGAAAAAAAAAGTAAAAAAAATTTGCAGAGATTTGTGGCCAGATAACCCAGGCAATGCTTCATTTTTGTGGAAGGAAAAAAAAAAGAGATTTGTGGCCAGTGAAAGGTTTACTATTGAATTTTTAAAATACCATGTATACACACATGCACACTTAAAGAGAATACATGAATATAAAATAAACATATATTCACCGCCAGTGCTAGTTATGGTACATTAGTGTTTTAATTCGATTTAAATACATTTTGCTTGCCATCCCTTGCAGCTGGAGTTGCAGTCTCCAGGTTGCAGTGTCTACAGTGAAGTCCTCCCCTATGGGGCAGCTGGGTGCAGGGTAGAGTTGAGCATGTTAGTTCTTCCAAAGCAAAACTTCCCTCTCTTTTCATGTATTCTACTGTTGAAGCTGCTCAATTCACTCCAAGAACATGAAATTTTGACTGAAGCCATCCTATGTCCCAGTTTTGGTCCCTGCTTAGTGGAGCACATGTTGTTATTCTTGTTTGGACCCAGCATGTATTAATTTATATTGCCTTAATGTCATGGCTAAGGCCTTTGCTGAAAGAGGTGGACTAAAGCATGTGGTCTGAATGCTCTGAACTGGTTGTTTTTAATGACATTAACCAGACGTTAGGCAGCCTTTGAGGGGGACGTGTAGGTGGAATGTAGCAGTGACATCTTTCTATCAGCTTTTCTAACAGTTCAAGGACACAGTTGTTTATCACCCACATTTTTATATCCAGGTGAAATAAATGTTCCAGGTTTTAGCTATTTTTCAAGAAAATTGTCTAAGTCCTTTGCCATATCTTGGGCTTTCCTTCCATGAGCTCTTCTTATCCCAAGTATTTCCTGAAAGGTGTTTGGTGATGGCACTGCGTCTCTGCCCTCTCTGTTCCTGCTCAGCCTTTTGATATTGGTGCCAACTCCAACGGATGGACTTTTTGAAGGTGACGTGTGTTCCTACAGCTGTCCCAAGTAAAGGCTGCTGGCTTGTGAGAGCTCTGCTCTGCCATCATCTTGGCCAGATGTTTTCTCCCATCTGGACTGTCTGGGGTTTTGGGGTACAAAGCCCAGCTGCCAGGTGGAGCTGCAGGAGGCATTGCCCCATGGGTCAGCCCTCCAGCAACCCGTTCAGCAAACCTCTGGTGGATGGGGCATCCCAGAGCTCGTGCAATCCTGCAGGCTTCTACAGCTGCTGCCTTTTCCCACCTTTTTTTATTAATAGCACTTGGATTTCATCTCAGGCTGTAATGGATTTTGTGCGGTTGAGAATCTTCACTCAAAGGTGCCTCATTGTCAGCTTCTCCTCAGCCACAGAAGTGCTTTCTCATTCTGGCCACAGTTTTTAGCCTAAAACATCTGAGTTTTGAGTGTGTACTGTCAAGCACGTCTCAAGACTTTTTGGTTGGCAAAGCACGTGTGCACCGAGCACTGAATGGTCCAGCATTACAGTGGGTTTTCTTTTAATGCCAAATAATCAAAATGGTTTAGCTTGATCCCTTCTGTCTACACAGTGTAAAAGCAGGAGAAATAACCAGAGATCAAATAATTTATTTGTGAGATGGGCTTTTGGGGTGTGTTTTTTTCCTTTTAATCCAGGGGGTGAAAGATCAGTCTTGGCTTTGTTGGGGATGAAGGTGTGTTCCTGTGGGGGGGGGTTTAGATTTAGCTGCAATCTGGTAGGTCTTCTCATGAGAAAACTGTCTGCTTCGTCTTCCCTGTAGTGTTTCTTGCTCTATTTTTGTTGTTGTTGTTTGGCTGGGTTTTTTAAGTGTGTGCCTTCATAGAATCATAGCATGGTTTGGGTTAGAAGGGACCTAAAAGATCATCTACCATCCTGCCATGGACAGAGACACTTCTCACTAGACCAGGTTGCTTCCACAAAGCCTAGAAGCTTGAGCATCTTTTAGTTTCAGTTTAAACATGTGCTTACGTGCTGCTTTGGGTATTTGGATTGAGGATTGAGCCCTGAGCTGCCACTTTCCCTGAGAATTCGTCTAAAAAATTATCACAAACCTCCAGGTTTTTTCAGCTACACCTGTGACATGAGTAAATAAATAGCTCAGTGTTTAATACATTCCAAAACTATATCCAATAACCCTTGTTGATCAGACAGGGGTATTTTGGGTGAGACCATCCACCCATCTGGTATTTTTTTCACTGATATCACAGTGCTTGTACTTGAGATTTTTATTGCTGTAGCTACATCAGCCAGGGATGGATCAGCCACAATGCTGGGGGAACTGTTGGGTGATTAAATATCTGCTTTTCAAGCAAATTCCTCTGTTGTAGGATAGGTTTGAATGGATGGAGCTTGATTAATGCCCACAACTGAGTTTGGGCATTCATGCCTGAACTCCAAGTGTCACTTTCATGACAGGGAGAAGCAAAAAAGCAGTGTCAGGAGCTGGTTTAACTGGTGAAGTGTCGGTGTTGAGTGAGAGGAAGGTGATGGTGGGTGGGAGTCTGGGGTGTCCACCCTGGCTGTGCTTTGTTCTCCAGCCTGGCAAAGATTTTGTAGGCTTCAGCCATAAAAAAATAATACTTAAATACCTCAGTATCTGGTCAGGTCTGAGCCTTAGAGCTGATTTCTTAAAGGATGTTGGACCCCTTGTGTGATTGTTGGGTTTAAGTGATATCTGCCCAGGCACATCCAAGTTTGGTCTTCCATCTTCATCCTTGTTTTTTTCCTGAGTGCTGAGAGGCTTTGGGTGGGATGCTGAGATACCCTTTCTCCAAAGGGGTTCCTCCTGTGTTTGTAGGGGAGGTTGAGTGCAGGTGCAGAGAGAGGATTTAATGCCAATGCATCCTCCATCAAAATTTGTATTGAATGGACACAGGGCTCACTGAACTCCCCTAATCTCTGGCTTGTGTGGCTGAGTGATAGAGACAGCCTTGGCCTACTTTGAAGAGAGGAAGGGAATGTGTAAGGGGAAGCAGGAGCTGGAGTTGCTAGGGAAACACGAGCAGGGATGCTCGCATGGCTCTCACCTGATCCCTGCCACAGCAGCTCCATGATGCAGGTTCCCTTTCATACGAGTGTCATGTGGCCTCCTGGGTGAACTCACGGTCACAAAAAGCTGCTGGAATTGTCCCAAGGCTTGAGGGGCAGCATTGGTGCCCAGCAGGAGTCCCCCAAAGAGCTGGGGTTTACACAATCAGCCCCATGAGTGCTCTGGAGACACCCTACCCATTGGCATCACACAGCTGGTCCCCGAGGGTTGTGCTGGGGAATGAGGCAATTAGGGATTTGCTCCTTCTGGGATTGCTTTTGGGGAATTGCCAATTCTCCCTTGCTAGGAAGGAATGTAGCATGTTCAGTGATTTCTTCACTTACGCCCATGTTGTGGGAGATGGGGATGATGCTGAACCCCTCTGGGGTGTCCCCGTTTTCATCATTCTTACAATTGTTCTCATTTGTTCCCCTGCACTTCAAGTCCTGGAGTGCTTTGCTGTTTGAGTAATTAGTGCCAGGCCATGCACCTTGTGCTTAGCACACCCCGTACTAGGAAAGATGACTTCCATTGAATTTATGATTATGCAGGTATTTTATTCCTTGCAAATGTTTTATTTATTGCAACGGTTATTGATAGCTGCACTTACCAATTCTGTTGAGGCAAAACAACCTTCTACAACTGCTTTTTTTATTTGTGCGTATGGAATAAAAATCAATCCTGGCAAACATTCGAATATCTGGATTCCTCTTGGCTTCCCCACCTGGTAAAATTTAATAATAGCTTGTAAATGTTTTCGTCAGCTGCTCCTCTGTTCTTTAATTGAGCGCAGATGAATCTTGAATGAGTAGTTTTTGTATGACTGGGTGGTTTTTTTCATGTTTAAGCAGCAATCCGTTCAGTTTAAGCAGCGAGCGCTTTTGGGAGACGGATGCGGGACTGTTTGTAGTGTGATTATTTCCTAAAGTTTGGAATGAAACAGTTCAGGAGGAAAGCAATTGAAACTTTTCCTGTGCTGGTGGGTTCCTTGGGAAGCAGCCGGTACCATGCAGGAATTAGAAGCAGCTGGCTTTGCTTTATAACTAATCAAGGGAGTGATTATCTTGTGATAATCTTGCCCCCTTCATCTCTTATTGCATGAGTAAACACAACTCCAGTTTGCATACTTTGAGTTTGGCCTTCCACCTTCACTACCAGAGATGAAAATTCAGGTGTGCTGGGATGAGCCGCCCCTCCATCAGCTCTGCCTGGCGTCATCCCTGTCGCCCTGGGATGGTGCAAGGAGGGGATGAGCTGGGCTGGCTGTGCCAAGAGCAGTGATGGAGCCTGGTGCCAGCTCATGGATGAGCTGTCCCTGACTCAGCTGAGCAGGGACCACGTTTCACAGCCAAAAAGCCATGTGGGGAGAAGGTGGGTGCTGCAGGGCTCCAGCTGTGCTCCATGAACTGTTCTTTCTGTGACATCTGGACAGAGGCTGCTGCTTTAACTTTCAAACAGAAAGAGGGACCAATTAACAGGTGGAAAGACCCCTGCTAAGTGTGTGGGGCTTGCACTGTGGTGCTGCAGAGTCAATGTCTCGAGTTCAGCGGCGTGGCACTGGGTGAGATGAGCTCAGATTAGCGGAACTCCTGTCCCTAAGAGCCTTGGTTGCATCTGAACTTGCAATGGGCCTGAGAAGCAGCTGGCATGCACAGGATGGGCTTTGGGGCCAAGCCTCAAATCCCTCTTGGCCAGCTCACCTGAGTGCTGCCATCAGGTCGGCATTGCCACTTCCATGGATCCCAGCACCTCGGGCTGGGATTTGCCTTTCCAGGCTGCTCGTAGGCCCCGTTTAAAAGGAAGGAGAAGGCATGTCTAAATAGAAGGCTCTGCATTCATCTCTATTTTATTCCTTCCCCTGCAGTATTTTCCTGCTGGGAAGGTGAAACCATGAGCTGGAAGGATCTGGCTCCCTGCTTGTCAGCGGCGCCGGCGTGGCCGGTTTGCTCGCCTGGAGGCGGGGGACGCTTGGTGTCAGCTCCTGTTCAAAATACATTTGGTTTCTAAATTGAGACAGGGATCCTGCACAAACACTTGGCATAGGTGAGCTGGAAAAAGGTTTTAAGGGTAAGCAGGTTATTTATACTCTGTCTTGCGTGTCCAGCCTGTGTTTGTGCTGCTAAGTCGTTTATGTTTATTTTAGTGAGAAAGACTTCTGCCATAAATACTGCTCTAAGCAGCAGTCAGCAGCAAGAGCAGGGCGCTGTAGGATGCAGGGGCCAGTGTGGATGGAGGAATATGGCTGGGAAGGGAGTTTTAAATAGGATTTAGACCCTTTCCAAGGACCACATCCTGCACTAAGAGGTTAAAGTGGGCTGGGTGGTGCAGAGCCTCCACTCTCCATCCCTTGGCAGCTTAATTTTCAACACTGGAAAGATTTTCAGGCACCTTGGGCTGGGAGAAATCACAGGTTCATGCATATGATAATTTTTAGCAGGTATTGGCCCTGCTCATATGGCAATGATCCCACTTGTGAAGTCCCTGGAAAACACTGTGTAATATACATTTTCCTCCCTGGGACATAGGTATGAAGAGGCCATTCGGCACTCAGATGAGTAAAAGGGGTTTGGAGATGCCTCTTGGTACAGGGGTGGAGAAAAACATTTTGAAATCTGTGGGGTATTAAAGAAAATTTCTGTCTTCCTGTAAAATGTCAGCAGGACATTTATCCTCATATTTGTCTCATGGAGTCTAGAGTGGGAAAGAGTTAAATGCCTTCTCACATGTGTTCATTGCCACAGCCTTAAGGAGCTTTCCTGTCTTCAAGAAATAAACGTAGCACGTGTTCAGCTAAAAATACTGCAGGAGGAATGCTTCCTTGGCCACAGCCCCGATGTGGCAGAGCAGCTGTGAGTCGCGGGATTTTGTTTGTTTTTAAACTTCATCTGTCTTCAAAGTGATGCTGTTGCAGGGTGTTAGAAGAGCAAAAGTCCCTGTTGACCTTTGTTTGCATCCTCTGATGGACATGGAGTAAGACTTCTTGGCAGCTATTTGCAACATGAGTTGGAGGAGGCTGTTGGCTTTGTTTGCTGCTGCCTGCAAAAGCAGAAAACCTGGAGGTTACTGGGATGAGTTGAACTTCGGTAGCTGCAGGATGGAGCACCGTGAGGTTGCTCCTCAGTGTGATAATCTGCTGCTGCACAGAGGTGGAGGGTGAGGAGAAGGGTCTCAGCCTAACTTTTTGCAGGAATCAGTCTGTGACACCAAAACTTCCTCTTCTAGCAAGGTGCCCAGTTTGCTGTGTTAATGGGCAAAATGAATATTGACCCTGAGAATTGACTGTCTTCCTCTGGCTGTGTTTGCTTCTGATCAGTTCACCTCTCTTGAAAAGTCAAACTGCTCCTGTGCATGTCTCAGTCGGGTGGGATTTCTTACATTTGGCTTAACCTTCTGCTCTAGGGCCTTTTACCTCTGCAGGTAATTCCAGTTTAGTGTTTCTGTTCTTAAACTTATAGTGTGGGGTCATTGCTTCCTTGATAAATGAGTGGTGTGGGATGGGGCTTCCTGGGCAGCTGGGATGACTCTGCAGGTGGATGCTGCTGCTCATTAACGTGAAGGTGCTGGGAAGCTGCACTCCAGGACTGGCATGTCCCTGTGCTCCAGGACTGGCATGTCCCTGGCATGTCCCATGTTCCCACTCCCAGACAGATCATTTTAAACGATGCTTCACTTTGCATTGTAAAAGCAACCCTCCCTTCTTTTTTCTTTTTTCTTTATCTCTTTTTTTTTTCTCTTTTCCTTTTCTATTTTTTTTTTCCATTGCTGTCCAGTCATTTGCCCACCACTCCAAATCCCAATTGAGACCTGATGCTGAGGGCCAGATGAAGCAGCGAATGTATTCAGCCCGATGATTTCCACATGAGCAGGGCTCTGTGCCGGTGAAAGATGTGAACTCATTGCAGAAACCTCCCAAGAACAAAGCTTTGGAGAAAGGATCAACCTTATTAGCACATTTAAGGAGAAAGGGGGTTTGTCACTGTATCAGTTTATGCTTCAGCACATTAGCGTTGTAAATCTCTTTGTGGAAGGATTGATTTAAAAACTGTATTTGTTTTCCCCTTTTTTAAAACCCAGAAAGAAAAAAATCAAATCTCCAGCACACTAGTTTGCTGCAAATCTTTTAAGACAAGTTTGTGGGGTTTGATGGTTTGAAGCCTCCTGCAGTTAAAATGATTTTTTTTCCCAAGCAATCTTTTGGTTTCCCAAGTATTCTTCTGGCCTTTTCACTTGAAAAGGAAAGGCAAACTTTCATGAATTGAGCAGGGGCACTCTTTGAATGAAGTGAGGGTCAGTGCTTCTCCGGGCTTTTCTTCCCATTGTTTGAAGAATACACTGAGGATGGTAGGAGCAGATGTGCTGCTTCTATTTGGGCTTATTTTGGCCCTAGTCTGGATATATTCGAGCTGCCATTGCATTAATTCCTCCCATGGTTGCTGTGGCTTAGTCTGTGTTCCTTTGTAAACACAGAACAAGCATCTTCTGACAAAGAGTTGGTGCTTTACATTGACACAATCTTGTTAAAAAACAATAAAAAAAGGTGGAAAATATTGGTGGAAGGAAAAATCAGTGGAGAATCTCTCTGTTCTGTGATTTATGCTGTGGGATATACACCCTGCACTCGTGACCCCTGGCAGAGGTGTATCAGCCACACAGTCCTGCTGCAGCTTGGATGGGCAACCTTGGCCAGCTGTGTTAGTGACTGAGGGCGAGCATGCATCATGCAGCCATTGACTGCTGAATGTGACACGTTTTTTGTAATAGTACCTGCCACAGGGATTGAATTCCGGGGGGGAGGGAAAAAAAAAAGTGGAAGTTGAAGGAGATTGCATTTAAAAACGTGCATGTGATCTGTCTGTATTCCATACTATACAGGAGGATGAGCCATGCTTTGAACACTAGACTGCTAATTTTGCTTGGCCAGTGACTCTCAATTTAACTGTGCTATAAATGAAATGGAGAATGGACACTTATGGGAATGAATGTTTCAATGTTAACAAAAAAACCCCTCTTGTTTGGGGGTAGAGAGTAAGCAGTCTGGCTTTGGAACAGAGATGCTACAGTAATTAAAGGCATCCAGAAACCTGGCAGATTTTTTGCTGTTGGGGGGAAATCCTTCAAAGAGAGGCTTGATTCTGGCTACATAAATTGATATGAAAACCTCTGCCTTTAGTTACAGAGGTGTCACCCTCAGCTGGGCTCTGTCCCTATCATGGAAGTACTGTTATATCACTGTATGTTATAGCTGGATTCCTGCTTTTAAGGGAGGTGTCCTCTCATGGGCACACATCATTGCAATCACTGCTTCAAGGACAGTATCTCTTTCATGAGGATCATATCTCTTTCACCTTCTGAATCTCTCATCCTCTTGAAACAGAGCAATTGTTTAGTGGGGAATGTAAAGTACGCACTCATCTCGCCAGTAACAATGGAGGTGGTTTGTTTTGGTTGAGGAAAAATACATATAATGCATAAAATACATGTAATTGCTCACCTATTCTCCCTTTCTGTCCCATTATCTCACCTTGCTCACACAGGAGTGTGGGATGTGGTTTACCCAGGGGGGAGGGCAGAGCTGGGCTCGGGTCGGTGCCACCTGAGCCAGCTGTGGGAAATCCCTCTTGCGTGAACAGTGGCTCCAAAGAGGCAGATCATGGTCTGCTTGTCCCTGTGTAACAGGCAAGGAATGATCTTTACCCCATGAAATGCCCACGTGGAAAATCTGTGACACATGTCTCCCTCTTCCCCAGAGGGGGACAGACTGGAAAGAAATCTTGGTCTGCTCTGCTGGAGCTGCCTTTGCTGCAGCCCCTCCTAATTCAGCCTCGTCATGAGGAAATTACTGCTTTGCACCTGATGCATTGTCAAAAAATACCCACTTGCAACGAGGCTGGATTAACCATGACATTTTACAAGGCCAGCTGGGAGGAATGCTTTGTGATTAAGTGAAGCTCATTTCTAATGAGCCCTGTGCTTTACTTTCCAAAATATCTAATTTTTGGAGGGTGGGGTGCGTATTTCTCACTTTCTTTCCAACCAGCACATTTTAAAAACTGCAACCAGTCAAACCTACTTGATTTCCCTGGTCAAGCAGAGCTGGAGAGATGCTATCTTCAGCAGGATTTATGATGTATCTGTGTGCTTGGAATTTGCTGTGTGATACTCAGGCATAGGCTGACCATTCAGGGAAGTGTTGGGATGACAAAAGGAATTACCCAGCAGAAGCTTAGTGTGACGGGCTTGAGTGTTAAGGTTGAAGAGGACTGTGATGCACTAATTTAACCTTCTACTTAGCAGGGACAGAGGAACTTGATCTTCTGATACCTGCAACCTGTCTTTTTTGTGCTGGATGCCTAAAATCCATTCCAAGATAAGAGTCTACTTAAGCCTTTAAGATTGCTTAGCAGTCAGTTGAGCTGCAAAATGCATGGGTCTGCTGAGGAGCAGAATCATAGTGGGTAAATCAATTCCAAATCCTGCAGAGATGCCCATGATGTGGCAGAGGCTGTTGTTACCAACAGAAAGATCTGCTGAAGGAATGGGACCAAGAAACCTAATATCCATTCTGGAGTTTCAGTTGAAAACCATCTGCTTGAGTTCTCCTGCTAGTCCAGCGTGAGAAGATAGTGTGGGGAGAAGTTGTGTCCCTCCTCTCTAAGTGGAAGATGGAAATAAGAATCAGGAGATAGAAATCTTTCATCCTGTGATAATGAAGACATCTTCCATTCTAGGATAGTGAGATGAGGTAATATAACATTGAAGAAAATACCTGGAATGCACTTTTAGCTGATGGAGATGATTTCTCTGATAAAAAAGGTCATTCCTTAATCTCTTACTGAGGATGCCCTGAGTTTGGGATTCCTATTGTGCCCCAGAAAACATCTTGCAGATTCATTGGGCTTCCCTGTGTGCTGAAAAGCACGAGAAAGAGTTGCTGGCTTTCTAACACTGCTGCAGCGTGCTCGGTTCTTGCCATCCCTTAGGTGGATGGTTTGCAAGGGGGGATTTCCCAAAAGCACATGATACTGACTCAGCCCTACTTCCAGAATCTAAGGGAAATATCTGCTGAGGCACTTGGAAACACCTCTTGGGGTTGTTCAGGTCCGTGGGGATTTCCACATGTGCTTTGATCTTTCTGTCTGCAGCTTTTTGCAACAAAGATTTTGTGGAGAGCAGATAGTCAGCATTCCTGAAGACTTTTAATTTCTGTTCTGCAGCAGCTCTTAGCACGTTTTGCCTTTATGGTGATCATTCTTAGAAGTGAAGACCCCCATCCAAGGCAGCTTCAGCACAGGGAGACACACAGAGCATCCCTGGAGCTGCATGTGAGATTTCCAGTACAGATAAAATCAAGGCAGTGGCTTTCTGGTTTGCAAACTCCCCTAGATGATGAGCAAGAGGATGGCCTGCAGAAGGGGACAGGGCAGGAGTATGGCAATTTGGATGCAACCATGTCTTGATGCTAAAACAACTAATGCAGTGGAGAAGGTGTCCCTGTCCTGAGCGCTGTGCTCTTTGAGTCTCTAGGAAGGTGGGTTGCCAGTGAAATCACCAGTGAAATCACCAGTGAAATTACATCCAGGTGAGGCTTTCCTCCAGTGACATGAACCTGCCTTGTGCTGCTGCCAACAGCTCCTTGGATGCTGCTTTGGGCAGAGCTCTTTGGACTGCTGTTGTAATGCTCTGGCTCAGCACGCCCCGTGTTTGCCTACCTGGTTTAAAGTGTTACTAGCTCCTGAATGGAGAAACTATCTGCAGGAACTCAATAGCTTCCCTGCTTTTCAGCACTGCAGCTTTTAGGAAGTGGCTGCCACAGATGTAGTCACATGAGCTGTTGAAATTAAAATGCAATATGAATTTAATGTGAAATAGCTGCTCCCAAATGGCTGCATCCATCTAGATATTCCTAATCTGGAGTGGGGATTAATTTTTAATCTGTTTTATTTCACTGCAATATATCAACGAAGCTAAATTGAAACAAAACAGTATTATTCCAGTATAAACACGCTCGCCTGTGAGTATTGAGAAGGAACAGGAGCCTGAGCAGCTCTGCTGGAACAGCTCCATGTGTGCACAAGCCACGAACCCATTGCAGGCAGCACTCAGCTGCTGCAGTTGTAAGAAGGAACCCATGATGTGGAAAATCCCTTGCAGATGATACGTCAGTCACACCTGAGGATCAGCCAGGAGGGAGAGATAACAAGCAGCACTTTTCCTCCCCAGTCGAAGGTGTGCAGCTTGTAAAAAACTTGAGTAAATCTGGAAATAAGATGCTGGGACTTACTGGGGAATTGCAGTGAGGGGAACAAGTGGTTTTAATGTTGGAGAACACAAAGTAAAAACAGTTGAAAAAACAGAAATGGGAGCTGGTGCTCCTGATCTTGATCAGTGTTTTAAAAGCAGCAAGGTTAATCAAATTCCTTGCAAAGCAGCATTTTCTGGGGTGCTGGCACAAGGCCTGCTCTGAGTTAGCCAGCTCTGTCACAGGCAGCTCTGCAGGACTCGTTTGCACTGAGGGTCGTGTGAGGAGAAGAGGAATTTTTCAAAGTGGTTCTGGGAACTCGTTAGGCTAAAAAACCCACATAAATCTATGATGAGAGTAAGTTATCACTGTACTTTACACTTTCCATGTGCCTAAACCAGGCTGCCTCACCCCTCCATCACCCCCTCCTCTCTTGATGCTTGTCTGTATATGTGGACATGCCGAACCAGAAACTCTCCTCCCTGACCCCTTTGGACAGATTCTGGGATAAGGAGAGAAGTTCCCAGCTCAGAGGGGTTGGGGTGCATTCAGGGTGCCTTCACAGCAGCAGAAGTTTCCACACCAGGCTGCCTCCTCATCCTCTCCCTGCCTGTGCAGCTGGCATTGTGCCCATGACCCCAGACAGGTTGGCTGTCCCCTGTGTCCTCACACTCAGCACCAGTGTTGCTGGGCAGGATAAAGGGATTTTAGACTCCTGGGTCCTCTGCTTGGAAGCAGTGCAGGATGCCACATTTCTCCTTGATAGAGTTAAATAATGGTGTTACTCTTTTTTTTTCCTTTTATTTTCTTTCTTTCCTTCTCTTTTCATGAGGGGTTGTAATGCTTTTTCTGCTTTGGGTATTTATACATGCAGACAACTCTGCCTGCTAGTCCTGGTCCCTACTTCAGCACAGAGCAGCTCCTTCCTTTGAGGTTGCCTTCACCTTTATTCTGTGATAAAATGAGCCCATCTTCATCCTGGTGTTACCTTTAGGGCTGTGAGTTAACTGAGTTAACAGCTCTGGTGTTTTTCTCTTGGTCATTTAGAGGTGCTCAAAGCCCTGATGCTAAACAGCTGATCCAAGCTCCAGCTGCCCAGGACACGTGTGGAAATTGGGTGAAATATCCCTTTGTTTTTTGGGTTTTTGTATAAAGTAGTTTTTCCAAAGTGGAGGAAGCTCTCAAAACTGATTTCTCTGTTTTGTTGCTTAAGAAACCAAAAATCCATTGTTTCAAAAGGGTGAAGAGAAGAGGTACAGGGCTGCAGCTGAATGTGCAAAGCAGTAAAATGCTGTGGGATCCTGGACTGTTGAGACTCATCACACCCCTGTGGCATCTTCTTGCCCTAGGGGAACACTCGATTTCATCTCAGTTAAAGCCTGTTGCAGTGGGGATCCTGCAACATGCATATATCAAACCAGGAGTCCCGTGGAAAGGAAATATATAATGGACAGACAGATTCTTGCTAGCTGTTTCAGAGATGTTTATTTCTCCAGCCGCATGGCCGTGGCTCTGCTGAGGAACTGTTCCAGTCACAGGACCAAGGGTCCTTCTGCCCGCGCAGGGAACACAAACCAACCAATGGGAACGAGGCTGAGCAGGGACAGGGAAGCCCCGTGTCTGTGCCCTCAGGGCCCCTCTCCCAGGGCTACACGGCAGGGGAGGGACCCCAACACCTCACCCGTTTTATTTTAATAAAAGGAGAATGAAAACAACTGGATAAACATAACAAGAACAGTTTCAAGACAAAACAAGCCACCCTCCTGAGTCTTTAAATGTCCAAACAGATTCTGTGGAACATCTTAGGGCTGACAGAAGGGAGACAGAACTCTGAGCATGCTTTGTGGGGAAACTGAGGCAGGAGAGGGTTTAACTTCTTCCCTTCCCCTTTTCATCCCCCACTCGGCATTGGAAAGAGATTTTTGGGGAAACAATTGGCAAAAGCATGGTTTTGTGAGGGAAACCATGGATGAAAAAACGGATTGGGAGTACACTGGGGGTAATAGGATATAGGGTAAAAGGGAAAGGTGGGATTAGGAAAGGGAGACTGTAGGGGGGACTTACAATGGAGATACTGTCTAACATGACTACGATTTTTTGCATATATACTGCCTTTTACAGGAACACCATCAGGCCCAGTGACCTGCGATGCTTGTAACCCTTTTCTCCCTAGTACAATATTAAATTCCACCACCTCTCCATCTCCCAAGCTTGGGATGCATTTTTCAGGGTTATTCTTTTTAATAGCAGTTCTATGCACGAATATGTCTTGCTGGTTGTCACACCTTGTTATAAAACCATAATTTTGCTTAACATTATACCATTTTACTATCCCTAAGGTCTTAGTTGCTATGATCTTTTCCTTTTTCCGAGTGGCTGCTGTTTTCTGTCTCGCTGCGTCTTTGCTGTCTCTTTCGGTCGCTCCCGTGTTGGAATTCTCGGGGCTGCTCGTGCCTGCGCGCTCTTCCCGGGGTCGCGTTCGCGGCTGTGCGGGCCGGGCTGGGCCACGCCGCTCAGTTCTCCGTGCGTCGCCTCCTCTGGTCGCAGCTTCGCTGCCGCTGCCGGGCGCTGCACCCACGTCTCGGCCGGGCCCCCGAGCGATGACTCCCCCGCGCTCCGCTCCAGCGCGCGTCTCGGCCGGGCACGGCTCCGTTCCACCGCCATCGCCGCCAGCCGCCGCCCGCGCGCCGCCCCTCTCAGCCGGGCGTTCCCGGGGCTCGCTCCACCACGCGCTGCACGGGGCCATTCGGGCACCGCCGGGTCCCGCCGCGCCTCGCTCCGCCACCGACACTGCGGCTCGCGTGGCTCCGCCCGCGCGCGGGAACTGCCTCGCTGCTGCTCTCAGAGCGCTCGGTGCACGTGGCCTGGGCCGCACGGTCCCTGCGCCAGGCTTCCCTTCGCCAGGACACAGCTGACATTGCTCAACAGTCTCGGTAACTAAATAATATTCACGAAAATATTCTTCCATCGGCATATATTTTGACTCCAGTATTAACTGTGTCCAAACGGTTTTCCAAAAGCCCTTGGTAAGAATTAAATCCCAAGAAACATAGAAAAAGTTCTTAAACAACCATGCCAGGAAGTGTTTCAGTTCTTTTTGAGCTTGAATCAAGCTAAAATTTACAAATCGTTGTTCAAGAATCATTTTAAGTTTAAGATAAATGTCCATATGCGGCTCTGAGAGCCAAGAGTCTTCCCACGGTTCCTCCATAGTTTAGATACGGAATAGCAAAGCAAAACCAAGAAGAGGAATCCAAAGTTTCCAGGGTTTACTCACACAAATCAGTCGCTTAGGGATCGGGGATCGTTCTGCTCACAAATCTCCACCATTTGTTGCAGTGGGGATCCTGCAACACGCATATATCAAACCAGGAGTCCCGTGGAAAGGAAATATATATGGACAGACAGATTCTTGCTAGCTGTTTCAGAGATGTTTATTTCTCCAGCCGCATGGCCGGGGCTCTGCTGAGGAACTGTCCCAGTCACGGGACCAAGGGTCCTTCTGCCCGCGCAGGGAACACAAACCAACCAATGGGAACGAGGCTGAGCAGGGGCAGGAAACCCCGTGTCTGTGCCCTCAGGGCCCCTCTCCCAGGGCTACACGGCAGGGGAGGGACCCCAACAAAAGCCAATGCGTGGTTTGGGATGACGGCGGTGACACCCCAGATTCCTTGTATTTGACAATGTGCTGTTTCACCTCTGGTAGAAATGGGATGCTTTTCATCCAGCTCCAACATCATCTGTGCTATAGGGGTTGATGATTGATGTGACTTCTCCCCCCTAAATTCAGGGAAATCTCAGAAGGGTGGAGCAGAGCAGGAAGCAGCAGCAAACGCCATCTCTCCCTCTTGGGGAAAGATCCTCCTCCTTCCCTATTAGAAGATTAACAATAATGAAATAATTCTTTTATATTCACATCTGGTCAGAATACACTTGCCTGTCTCAGGACTTTCCTCATATGTTTGCTGGGAGTTTTTACAGGATGAGGGGGCTCACTTTTTTCTAGTTCACATCCCTGGAAGTACTCAAGACCAGGCCGGACCGGGCTCTGAGCAACCTGGTCTAGTGGAAGATGTCTCTGCCCATGGCAGGGGATCAGAATGAGAACATTTTTAAGGTCCCTTCCAGCCCAAACCATTCCATGATTCAAGAAAATTGCATTTGCTGGGAGCAATGCTGTAATAGTGTGTTGATGGGGAAGTGATCCAGGCACTTCGGCTTTCTCTCAATTAAACCTTACAGCAGGTTTACCTGCTGGAATCAGGAGGATTTAAAATGAAAATGGAGACATTCAAATGAAGGTAGCACACAGAGTCTGATGGTGATGGAAAATGGCTGTGAAACATTAGGGATGGCAGACTGAAATCTCAGATAGTCAGAAGGCAAATGAAGAGCAAAGATAAAAAGCTCCTTAGAGGTGTTTGCTTCAAAAAGAAAAAAATTAAAATAAAAATATTGTGGAGGCAGATTGGTACTGATGCACACCTGAAAGATTTGGCAAGTCAAAGGAAGAAAATGCTAAAAAAAGAAATTAAAATTCCAGGTATTGTTTGAAAGGCAAGAGACTGCTGCCTTAGAAGTGCCATTGGCATGTGCGGCATGCTCTGAAATTGCTAGGGAGAGTATATTGGATTGGGGTGGGGAAGGGAGGGAGAGACTAATTATATATAATCTTAAAATGAATTAGGTGATATAAATGTAATGAAAGCAAATCCTGTTCCTGGAGAGACTTTTCAGTTTGCATTTTGATATCCTAGGGCAATGGCATGTTGCTTTCTGACAGACAACCATTTGATTTGGAAATATGTGAATAATTGGGAAGTGAAACCTCTTTGAATTTGTTCCTTTCCCCTCTAGCATTTGAAGGACTAATTATAGGAAGAGATGCAGAATGCCCTGTGCAGGCATGGATGCAGCCAAGTTTCTACTTTGCTGGCTGCATGAGTCACTGTGCTGCATCCTGTGCTCTTTGATTGGTGTCCTTGCTTTGAAAATTATATATTTATTTTACATATGGAGAGGTAAGTGTCTTATGCTCCATGTCAGTGAGCCCTTGCTGAAGACACCTGTGCCAAAAGGATGCTCAGCAGTCGGTGGTGGAGGCTGGGAATGGGCTGGGACATGTGGGTGGCTGGGTAGGAGTAAACACCGATGTGAAAAGTGAGCGCCTGCAAGCTTCAGCATCTTGGCAAGGCTTGTGCTGCTGGCTCGACTGGGAGGCAGCGCCCTCTTTTAAGATGATTTTAAAATGGGTCTCAGGATCCTCCTGTCTGCAGTTCTCTGCTTACCAGCAGCCAGATACTGACTCTGTTCCAGGCAGCAGGTACTGTCTCCCCACTGCCAGTCCCCTGGATGGCACAAGCAAAACCGATGTGACCAATCCGAGCTCTGTGAGGAGGAGAGAGGGTTAATCAGCTGCATGGCTGGTCTGAGGCACTTGGTCTCATTTATCATCTCTGCCTGTGCTCAGCCCCAGGATGGTGGGTGTCCCAGGGGAGTTAGGGCCAGCATTGGGGCGGGAGACACTGAAAGCATGAATAAAAATACTCCTCAGTCTGGAAAAAAAGCAGCATTTTGCTCTCAGGGAGAGCTCACAGATTCTAAATAATAATACTGTACAAGTGTATGACTATCATATATATGAAGTCCTCTGCCACTGAAGGTGATATGCATGATGGGAGCAAAACTGCTGCTGGGTGGGCAGAGAGGTGGGGGAAGAGAGGGAAGCACTTACAGCAAGGAGATGGAGAAAAAGCTCCCAGGCTGTGTGTGAGATCTGTAGTTCCCAAGCTGTGCTCAGCAGACCCGTTATAGTATCTTCCGTTAGGCTTTTGTTGTTTAGGTAGCATGGAAAGTTTGGGATCTTCTGACATGGATGAGTCAAATATTCCTGGTGGCTTGTTCCTGACTTGATGTATAACCTTGAGCTTGGAGCTGTGCCTCCTCCTCCGGCTCTCCCCACCTGTGATAACTGGGATGGTGACATTTGCTGCTCTTTGTAAAGCAGTGCTGGCATGGAGACCTGCAAAGTGGAATGGGGTAGGATGCAGGATGCGCTGCTCACTGTTCTGGCCGAGAGCCGACGCGTGAGGTTGCTCAAAATGCAGCACATCCTTTGTCTCACCATCTTTAGGCAATATGGTGTTTGGGAAGAATCTTAACACAGTGAGGACCAGATGTATGTTAAGCCCTTGGGGCCATATTGAAATGCAAATGGAAATGAAAGAGTGCATTACTTCCAAGAGTAGTCTAAGGATGAAAACACCGTGTTGGGAGACTGTGCATGGAAAGCAGATAGCTGGGTATGAGTCCTGACAATGCTTTATCCTGTTGGGAAACCTGCATGCAATGCAGTGTTGTGTTTGGGGGTTTGAGATCATTGTTCCACAGATTATTTAAGCCTGGATGCATTTTTAGCTGGACTTTGTCTAAAGAATAAACATAGCCAGGGCTCTTTTCCAGTCATCAGCTAAACGGCCAGATCAAGGGCTTGAGTCAGCGATTCTTGCAAAACATTACTGACTGTCTTCAAAAATATTTCCTAACACTTTTTGCTTTTGAAAATGTAATCATGCATAAAGTGATGTATGTTAGTTTTGCTTTGCTAATGATTCTGGTGCCTGGATTCTGTGTGTGTGTGTTGGATCTGCTTCTCACTTGCTTGTATGATGCTCTGCTTCCTACATTCATCCATGTACGCCTGAAACAGCAACCCAGAGATGGGACTCATCCTCTTCCAGGAATAAAAGAGCTACATTACCTCCTTCTGCAAAACCAGGATTTATATTTTTGCTGCTTTAGGGATGTGTGGCTTGTATGAGCAAAACTAACCTACGTATCCCACTAAAACAGCTGCTGCAGACAAAGGGCTCCAGTTCTTGCTGCAGGGCTTGTAGTTGTGCCTTGGATTTTGATTCAATCTGCAGAATTACTTTTCAGTAGAAATACCAATACCCTTCATATTTCATGATAAGACAGCTAATCCCCATTAGTTGTCCCATCTAGAAATTGTTCTTTGTATGGCAAGGAACACAAAATGTTCATTTCTCACTATGCTGAGTTGAAAGGGGGTTGTGAGATGCCAGCTTGGACCAAGCACTATGGTGACTTCTTCTCTCCACTTACATTTTGCAAAACTGTGTAGTGACTTCTGGATACTTAATTTGAGACATTTTAAACATTTTTTATTCTCTCAAGAATGAGGCACCTTTTCAAGATAGCTTAAGCTGCCTATCCTGCATGAAAATATTTACTCCCTTTGAAACTCTTGGCCCTTCTAGAATACAGCCAGGCAGGCACGTGGCTTCCTCTGCTTCATAAGGTCACTTATGATGCGTTGTTAATGAATAATTACTACTGCATGCTTCCCTCTTTAAATGGCAGGGGCATCCTTGCTACTTAAAACATTAAAAACTTGTTAAGATGGAAAATACCAGCAAAGAGACAAAAAACCTGTGCAAAATCTCTGTCTATTGGGAAATGGTTGCAAGGGCAGCAGGGATGGACTCTGGCAGGAAGAGGGCTTTGTGTTCTTCTCTCAGCAGCTGTTGGCTCCAAATGGCACTTCTGGGCTCAGGGCAGTTGTTCAGAGGGATTGAGTTCCTCAAATCCCAACATGAAAAGAAATGCAGGCTGTCTGGATGGATGGGAATGGAAATCAAGAGCAAAGTTGCAGTCAGTAACATACTGCATTTGGTTGGCCAGTAGCTGCTTGGATCTTTCAACATTTGAATTATTTTTAAATTATGTTTTTAGGTTGAAGGCATGCAGTATAGGAACTGGACAATGGCCAGACTAGGCCAGAACAAAAGCCCACCCAGCCCAGTGGTCTGACCCCATCTTTTGCTGAAAGATGCCTGGGGAGAAAAGGCAGAACAAGAAAGTGCATGTGGTTCTTCTTAAAACATTATGGGGAATCTTCTGAGAAGATTGTGATTCCCACATCACCTGCCCTTTGGGTGAGGAACTGCCTTCTGCAGGTGTGCTTTGAGCCTGGCTCTCACCAGCTGTGATTGGTTCACCCTTCATCACTTGTTTCCCTCTTCAGCAGCTGCCCCACTCAGGCCATCATAGAGCTGGAGGAGGTTGATCAGCAGTTTTATTCTCCAGTTTTAATTCAGCATGAAGAAGAGTGGATCTCTCAGTGTTCACCAGAGCTCCCAGGATATTGCTAGAATAGTAGGTTATGTTTTCCTGGGGTTGTTGTATTAAAGACAGTGAATCCTGTACTAAAGTATTTATATTGAAATACTTGAACTGTGACATGATGCCCATGGAAAATGAATACAAGCAGCGTGGGCTGACACTTTCCTACAGTTTTATCTTTGTTCCCAAAGAAAGATATAAAGGTGGAGGGATTCCCATCTGTGCTGCTGCCTTGCCTGGGGCAGGTGTGTTCACCTGCTTGTTGATGTGGAAGCAGATGGTCCTGCACCCTCCAAAAAGTTATCAAAAGCTTTGTTTGCTCTTCTCAGATGGCTGCAACGCCTTACCAAAGTTCAGGGAAATTGGCTGAAGAGCACTGGGATCTATGTGTTCAAACCTAGTGGCAAGATTAGTGGTTTTATTGCTCAACTGGCTGCTGTCACTGTGAAGCTTTTCACATTGCCTTGGAACTTTTTATTTTCTTTAGTGAAGAATAGAATTTACTGGTAGCATGTCTTCCATTTCTGTCCCTGCTGATTAGCAGGAGTGTACAGTAATGTCACATAAAGTACCTTTTTATTAGAGAGGTGTGAGTAGTTTGCATGCCTGTGTCCCCAGGTAAATCTGAGCAGGGGGAGGCAGTGAGAAGACGTGTTCAGGGTTGTAGTTTGCTCATCTCTCTCTAGCTGCCGCTCCTCTGTGTGTGCATTCCTGCAGGCACCTCTCCCATCTTCCAGCTCAAGCACATGGACCAAAACAAGTGATTATTGCATCTTGCTGATGAAGCTCTTCAGGCAAAAGGAGAGGGTTTAACTGCAGCTTAAATTGTTCATGTTACAGGTTATGGAGGAGCGTTCAAAAGATTTGGGTTGGAAGGGATCTTTAGAGATCCTTTCGTTCCAACCCCCCTGCCATGGGCAGGGACACCTTCCATTGACCAGGTTGCTCCAAACCCCATCCAAACTGGTCTTGAAGACCTTCAGGGATGGGGCATCTACATTTTCTCTGGGCAACCTGTTCCAGTGCCTCACCACCCACCCAGGAAAAGATTTCTTCCTAATCTAAATTTATCCTCTTTCAGTTTAAAGCCATTTCTCCTTGTCCTATCACTACAGGCCTAGGCAAGAAGTCGTCTTCCACCTTTCTGGTAAACCTCCTTTGTATATTGAAAGGCTGCAGTAAGATCTCCCCGGAGCCTTCTCTTGTCTTGGATTCTCATTGCATTTCCAGAGATAAATCCCTTTAAATACTTGTGGTGTCTCTGAAAGTGCCCAGAAAAGGGCACCCACATCTCCTTATTCTCCTACATCAACATCTAATTAGCAGCATCAGAGATGGTGCTAGTGGAGATCGCCACCTATCCAAGGTCAGGAAATTGGGAGTACTGTGCTGAATCTTAGAATATTACTTTATGCTTTTTTACGTAATATTGGAGCCTGGTCACCATGGGAACGGGCATCTAAATAGAAAGTCGAACTGGAAGGGAATGTACCCAGTTTCTGGGGTGGAGCTGTTGAGCTCATGCCATCCAGAAAGTTTAGATGTGGATGGAGGGGAAGTTCTTCCTTCACTCCATGTGTGCACTGCGGTCCAAAGTGTTTTAGTCTTCCTATGGTGTGAGAAAACCAGGAAGGCAAAGATCTGTCCCAGAGCACACAGTTATTTTATTGCTTCCCACCTGAGAAACAGGCAGGATTTCAATTTCCTGGGACAATCTGCTCAAAACCATTTTTATTTCAAAGTGGGATCTGGATGCTGGTGAATGCATGTAATCAAAATGAAAGCTAATAGGTGACTTTATTTCCCCCCATGCCCCTTTACATAAAATCTCTTCAGCATCTCTTTTATAACTTGTCTTTAGAGAATCACTGCAGTTATCCAGCCGTTTCTTCCGTGCCTTTCATTATTGTAACAGAAACAATCACTGGAAATTGCATGATGGTATTGGGTTGTGCTACATTCCTTCCTCAGGTCGTTTGACAGCAGCTTTTTTCAATAGACTCAGAGGAGAAAGGTACATTTCTGTAAACATGAGACAAGTCCTAGATGTGCTGTAGCCACTTGGGAGAAAATTCCATTGTAAAAGAAGCTCTTAAAATTGCTCATGTGGGATTTGCCATTAAGAGCATAAAGACTGGAGAACTGGACTTCTGATTTGGCTGGCAACTTGCTTCTCATCCTCAAAGAATTTTAGGAATGTCTTTACTTCCTTTTGGAGGGCTTAAGGCTAGTTTGTGATTGCAAGGGCCAGAGAGTTGCTTTTTTCCTGCCTCTCTTCTCTTTCAGACTAGGTTCTGCTGGCTTGTTAACTCTTGAAATACCAGCGTACACAAGGAAAGAGCTTTTTAAAAGTCAGTGGTTTCTTCTGCAAACCTTGAACGACCTGAAGGTCTAGAGTGTAATGCAAAAGGTGTCCCTTGCACCAAGGAGTTATCAAGTATTTTCACATGTACTGGTGTGGGCTGGGTGAAGGAATCTCTGCTTGGGATGTGGCAATGGATGCTTGTCCTTCATCAGTGTAAGACTGGCTATAAACTGTGCTCATGCTTTTTTGTGTGCTGCACTTCCATCATGTTCTTATCCTTTGAGCTGAAATGCACCAGGCTGTCAGACCGTCAGTGATTGCTTATGTGCTGGGGGGAATGCAGGTCAGGCTGGCAGCTAAAATGTGCATGTTTTATTCTCTAGAACATGGAGAAATAGGGAGATTTTGTCATGGTGTATTTTGTACGTGAATGGTCTTTGCCCAAAAGGGCTTGATACCCCATCAACACAGTGAATTCTCGAGCTTTGCTGCAGCTCAGAGCTCTGTGCAAAGAGCTGCGCAAGCACCCCCTGCATGGTCCTGCAACATTTCTTGTCACTGAAGCCCTTGGTTCCTCTGAAGCAGAAGTTTGGTTTTCTCAGGTGAATAAAGAAGAGACACCAGTTGGCACCTGCCAACAACCATCCATCATCACGCTGGAAGTGAGGTTTGAACTTAGACATCTGTAAGATTTTCTCTCTGCCACTGCCTCCCCTTCAACTGGCTGGCAAGGAGAAGCTATGATGTAGCAGAAAGGTACTCTTAGAAACCTTTCTAGGTAGAGATCATCTTCTTCCACTGAGAGCATTTTCAAATTAATTCTTCCCTGAGTTTCTCACTTGCTCATGTAATCTGCTGATTAAGTGAGTCATCTCTATGGTGTATTTGAATTCTGGTCAATGATGGAGTTTAAAACAGTGATTTTTGAACCAGTTCCATGGTTTAGAGTGGTCGTGGTTTTTTTATTGCCTTTCTTCCTCCTTCCTGCCGAGAAAACTGCTCAACTCCAAGCTTTGATTATTCAAGCAGAAGAGGGTGACAGGAACACAAACAAGCATCATTTAATTCTTGGGGACACGTTTTCCTGATGCTTGACCTTTTGGACTTCCCACATCTTCTTGTCCATTTACATGCATTACAGTTTTTCCAATTACCAGTGAATTAAATTTGGAATTGTGGTATTTGGAAATGTCAAGCAGAATCAATAGAAAAGCACTTGGGGCCCAATCTTAGTAGACTCAGCACATTTGAAAGCATATTTGAAATGTTCCTACTGATAAATCTTGGAGGACCCTGTGTAGATTATGAATTGAGGTGCTGCTGTTCGGGTACCAAAGCTCTCTGTGGCATGCCAGGTGTGCTGTGCTGTGTTGGACACACATCACTCTCTCCCTGGAGAAGACCTCAAAACTCAGGAGCTCTGAAAAGCATTTCTGCTGGTGGCAGTGGTATGGGATGATGAGGACAGTGGGATGGAGCAGATGCACGTGAAAGAGCTGGGAAAGGCATCGCCACATGATTATTGCTGTTCCTTAAACCTCTGCACTCCACAAGGAGATGCTCCCACACCCTCGTTCCTTTGCGTGGAAGGAAATTCATTTTTTAGGCTTGCTTTGAAAGCTTTTCAAAACTTCGCTGTGTGTGGGGAAAATATTTATGAATGTACGTGATTTCACTTCCTCCTCCCATGCTCTTTGGAGACCCCATGCTGGCTCCCGAGGAGAATGGGAAAGAACAAATGATTGTGTTTTAAATGTCATTTCAGAACTTGCTGCATATTTTACTTAGTGATTTGTGGCATCTGGTCAAGACTTGCCCTCTATTTGATTTTCAGGAGTGCAGTTGGAAATACCTTAATCTTGCAATTAAGCTCTAATATTTTCTGTTACAGAGATTGCAAAGTTTGGCTGCTGAGACACCTTCTTGGTAGCTTGTGTGCAGAGTGCTCAGCCCACAAGGGGCCATTTTTCATGCCAAAGAGTAGTCACTGCTGTTACAAGCCAAATAAATGGCCTGCTTAATGCTTTTATAAATGCACACCTCAAATTCAAGGAAAACAAATAAAAATCTTGATAACTATATACCTGTTTGGAAACTTGTGGTCTGGGGGAGAAAACACAACTTCTCCATTATGGAATTCCTCTGTGGAGCAAGTAATTTTCTTGGTGTAGCAGGGTAAAGGAAGCCTGGAGGTATCTTCTAGTGAATTGAGGGGGATGGAAGAGCATCATTTCAGAGGTGCTGCCTGAGGTGGCATCCCTGGGGATGGTCACACACAGACAGGCAGCAGCTCAGCAGCTCTGGGAGCTTGGATGAGCGATCTACAGCTTCTCGTGCTCTCTCCACCCCACGCCGTGCGCAGGCGGGCGGGCGGCAGCAGTGCCCTTTTTGGATCTGTGACTTTGTGTTTGTCACTGCTGGCTTCATTTTGATTTCATTCTCTTGGGTGTAGCTGAGGGGTGTGTATCTGTGAAAAAAAAACCAAAAAAACAAAAAGGAAAAAGAGATTAGGCCTTTTCTGTGTGTTATTACTAATCCGGTTTGAGCTCTGCTGTTCAAATTGCCTCGTTTGTGACCCAAAGTGCATTTAAACATGAACTGCAGAAGCACCACGGCATTAAATGCTTTTGATTGATCTCCCTGATGGTTTTATTAAAGAACTAAAATCTTTTTGGGGGAGACAGATACAGTTAGTGATGTGAACAGAGAAATGTAATTACATTTTTGGCTTTGTCCTTAACTGAAATGATACAAAATAGGATTTTTCTAATGGATAACTAAAATGATCTCTTCTTTAAATAAAATATAGAAATGACCCTCTGAGTTCAAGTCAAAAATGCTCTGCTTCCAAAAATTGATTAACTGCTGGCAACGTTTCTGTCCTGCCGCACACCAGGCCAGCCGGTGACCTGGCCAAACCTCCTTGGATCGCTCTGCCTGGCCAGAGGAATGATTTACTAAACCTTTTCCTGAGAGATCCTCCCCTTTGGGCCAAGAGATTAATCTCATCAGCTCTGTGTGCACGTATGTGTGTGTGTACACTCAGTATTTCACTCAACTGAGTATCGCTGTCATCTCACTTGGCTCTGCAGGAATCCGCCTGGTTTTGTGGACTTGTGAGGAGCTGGGATGCTCCATGTCCTTCTCCATGTCCTTTTCCTACCCACCCGTTTGACTTAAAATACCAGGGAAATTATTCAGAAGAATTACATCCTTTCCCTGAGCTGTAGTATTAACTCCTAAAATGCAATCCTTATATTTTACAGAACAGGTTTTGCTGTCAGTTTGGGGGAAAATTCTAATAAAGATCTAATTCTTTGGAGTAATTTCCTTGTTATCGTTTACTGACTTAAACCCAAGTTAAAAAAGAGATATATAGGGGGGGTGGGGGGGGGTTTGCTACACAGATGTCCGTGGAAGCTGTGAAGTGTGAGTCATGGTGTGAATATAGAAGCCCTGAGTTGTCATCCCTGGTGAGCAGGGAGGATGTATTTCTTAATATTAAAGTTCCTTTTTTAATTTTAAAAGAAAATGACTTAAAGCCTCCTGTCCTTTTGAGAGTGGTTGTCAATGGCATCATTGCAGGTTACCATGGCAATATATGCTGAGATAATGGATTAACAGCCATTGATTGACTCGAAAACTTGGAGCTCTTTTACTGTGGGATAAGCCAAATCTATTGACAGAAAACAAAGTTCCAGGTAATATCTTCCCTTGGTGTTACACCTTCGCTTTCTTGGTGTTGCCTGTGCACAGATTTACCTGATCTGGCTTAAGAACCAAAACATTTTGCAATAGTAGATGCTTCTAATTAGCCATCCCTGCATCCAGCTGGTTGGATGGGGCATTTCTGCCTGGTCAAACACTGGCCACTGAGGTCCCCAAAGGTGGGGTGAAGTGTTGGCTTCAGAAAGAGGCTCTGCAGAGTCACAGAGGTTTGTTTCTGCTGTTGTTTAAAGACTTTTGTGAAAGAACAGGGGACAAAAGCAGCAAGTTTTCAAATCCTCGTGTACAGTTATGTGCTTAACCACAGATGTCATCACGAGTTTGATGTTTTGCCTAAAAATGTATTTAGCCCCTATTATTTAAGTACAGCAGGAATGAAATCACCCCACTTGGGGAATACATGCTGGAGCAAGGCTTAGGAATTGCACATTCGTTTTGTAGAGATGCAACTGGGTGGTCTCTCCAGAGCAACATTTTCCAAACATTCCCAGTTGCAAGCTTTCATCTGGCTTGATTTTGAATTTCTAGCAACAACTATTGGAAATTATTTAATTTGCAGTCCTGCATGTGATTTCTGGGCAGGTGTCTGGGAGAGGGAGAGCTGGGAGGCAGCAGCTCTCTTTCCCTACTTTTCCTTCCCCACCAGTGCCTCCGAGAGTGCTCCACAAATGCTTAGATTGTGGTCCCCCATTGAAGGGTGTGCCAAAATGCAGCTGTGGGTTTGGAGGCAGCTGGTTTAGCATCCCCTGGCAAGGGGGTGAAGTGGCTCATCCCAGCAGATGCTGCACTGCAAGGTGAGCACCCAGCAGCCTCGGATTTCCCAGCTCTGCTCACCCCTGCCATGGTTTGAGGGAGAGATCTCTGAAAGCAAACCCGAACCTCAAACAAAGGGCCCAACTTCCATAATCAGACTTGCAAGAATGCATCCACAGTTGCTTAATTGCTACATGCAATTACCCTCCAAATTAGAGGGCAATTACCCCAATTCAGTGCACAATCTCCGCCGTTTTATATTATAAAGTTACACGTACAAATAGCTATATAGGGACATAACGAAGTGTTTGCAAATAACTTCAGCTGCATACACTGTTTCATATATAAAGCCCGGTGGTTTTGACAGTCAGGCAAACAGACTGTCTGGTAAATCACTCAGTGTTTATGCAGACTATTTTGACACATCCCATCTTTTCATATATACTTTCATTTTAGGTTTTCAAAAGGGGACAGGCAGAGATAAAGAACTGAGATTTATAGCAGCCTTCAGCCTTGGGGAAGATATTCCCTATGTATCTAATTATGAGATAGGAGCCCAGCAGCTGCTAACACCTAGACCTGGAGTTGCTACACTGGATCTTGGCTATAATTTAGAAGCTGTTGGATAATGATACAGCCTCAGTGATCTGTCAGCGACTCCAAATTAAGAGAGCAGGGTTTACTTTCAGATCAGCAGCAAGGTCCCATGTCTCAGCAAGCTGAAGTCCTTCAGTTCACGAGGATCTTTTTTTAATGAGCTCCCTCTGTGCCTTGCAACTCTCAAGTAGAGGGGAGAGGTCTTTCCCTGTCGCAAGGTGCTTCGACTGCTCTTCCCATCATTATGTGCCTCAGATGGGTGCTGGGGGTCCTGCTTGGCAAAAACCTGGAGATGTTTCAGTCATTTGGAGCACAAAATTGACCCAGGGGAATCAGCGTAATGACAGTTCCTCAGGACTGAGGTCAGAAAGTTGATTTCCACCCCAAAAATGGGTGATGGTGGGTAGCCTCCCTCTGCCTTCATGATGTATGGGAGTTATTTGGGCTTGGTATTTTGTGTAAAGGTATTTCTGTGTGGCTTTTGTTCGAGCCACACTGCGTCATCCCCGAAGCGCTGGGTGGATGCAGTGGGATGCCAGAAACCCATCTGCTCCTGCAAAGCCTGATTCTTCCTTAGACTTTGATTTCAAACAGGACTTCAGGCTTTATTGCTTAAACAAGTATTCATGGATTGTGGTATTAAAACGCTGATTGTTTTTGCCTGGCTGCTGACACGAGGCTCTTTTCCATGGAGAGAGCTGGGGCTGACAGTGGGATGCAGTGCTGGGGATGCTGTGCTTCTGCCCCATGTCCATGCTCCTGCCCCACATCCATGCTTCTGCTTTGCAACTTTTTTTCCCAAATTTTGCATTTGGTGGAATAGGCTTAGGCAGGAGAGGAATGGGAGCCAAATGAATGAGACCAGGTTCCAACAGCAATCTTCAAACACTTGCTTAGCAAAGGTTTTATATCTCATTGCACCCAAGTCCCATTGATTGTCTGCCAAAAGCCGGGCAGTTCTCTGGGATTTTTATTTTCCATCCTGCATGAGCAGGATATTACCAGGCAGTGCCACCAAATGAAGGAGCTCAGGAGCTTTCCTATGTACCAAGGCTGCTATGAGGCAGATGACTAGAGCATTGTGAGGAGGGGGAGAGCAGGACTCTGGGGACACAGCCCCTTTAGTCTGTCTCAGGCTGTGGTTTGTAACTGCACTGAAAGACTTGTTTCAGGAAAAGCTCTTTTAGCCAAAATTAATGGTATCCCTCCAGTTAGATCCTCAAGTTTGGTGCAACACTTCTCTTGGACCAGGTTGTACTGCTGGGGGCACAGGGGAGCCCAGTCAAGTCCTTGTGCTGATGCATCAGCTGTGTGAAAGGAGACAAGCTCTTCCTGCACATATTTTGGGGAATACCCTCTGATTCTTCTTGCAACTTGAAATGAGAAGCAGGACATGGTTATCCATGCCTTTGTCACTTGGAAGAATAGTTTGTGCTGGCAGGGACCTTTAAAGCGCATTTAGTCCAACTCCCCTGCAGCAAGCAGGGACATCTTCAACTACATCAAGTTGCTCAGAGCTCTGTCCAGCCTGACCATAAACGTTTCCACAGATGAGATATCTACCACCTCCCTGGGCAACCTGTCCCAGTGTTTTATCACCCTCATTGAGAAAAATATTTCTTCCTTATATCAAATCCAAATATTTTTTTAGTTTAAAACCATTACCCAATGTCCAGCTCAGTGTGTTTTACAGACATACAGTGGCCTTGGGAGTATCCATTGCCCAGGGTGAGAAGAGGAGGGAGGAAAAACTACCTGGCTCCCTGGGGATGCAGGAGCAAAGCTCAGATTTCCTTCTCTTAGTCACCACCTTTCTCCCTCAAAGGGAAAAGCCCCTGTTTTGACTCCCCCTCCCTCTGTTCAGTGAGGGTTTTACCGAAGAGAGTGCAGAACAGGCAGTTAGCTGCAAACTCTGGTCTCTGCGTGATCCATTACAGAGCAAGGTGTGAGTGTTTCTTGATGAGCTAAAGCAGCAGGTAAATTAATACCCAGGCCTGGAGACGTGCCCCTTCCTGCTGAGACCATCTTGGGTACAAACAGAAGGGTTTCTTGCAGTTGTGAGCACCCAGCGGGGTGAGGATCCTACCAAATGGCTTTTAAAGAGATCTGAAAGCAGATAACAAACACGCAGGTTTTTAAAGTGTCTTCTTAATGCAAGCATCCTTAGGAGCTGTTATAAAGAAAGCATATATCTATTTAGTCATCCAAAACTTTATGCACGCTTTTATTCAAATCATCTAAACTTTGACAGCGGGGGGAAAACTGGGAAAGGCCTTTTTCCTGGTGCGGTTGCTGTTTGCAGAGTTGGGTTTGCGTGTTTGCAAGCAGCTCTTAGTCTTCAGCTGAAACTTGTTCCAGAAAAGACAACTGTCTTGGGGGAAGGGAGCCTGGGCTCAACACAGGATTTAGCAGCCTCGGTTTGCTGGTCCCATATCCGATACAGCTCCTGCTTCACATCTTTTCAACGTTCCCTTTCCAAAGCACAGTGGAAATATCGAATCTCACCGCAGCTCTGTGCATTGCATTGACCGTTGTTGCAGGTGGAGAAAACACAGCCTATGTGATATTGCTTGGGGTTGCACATGCTGGTGGCTGAGCTAGGATTAGATTTTGGGGCTGCTTTCCAGTGAAATGGTTCATTAAACCTCCCAGCTTTCTGGGAGGTGGAGTTGGGGAGGCAGAGAAAATTTCTGTCTTGGTCAAAAGTGATATTCAGTTTGGGATGATGAAAATGATATTACAGAGTGTATTTGCAGGAGTTGTGCAGAAGGTGAAAAGTGAGGATTAGGTGTCAGGTACCAGCTGGTAGCTGTGTTACAGTGGTAGACTTGTTACAATGAAGGTGCATTTTACAATGAGGGTGGTGAAACTCTGGCCCAGGTTGTCCACTGAGGTGGTGGCTGTAGAAGTATTCAAGGTCAGGTTGGACTCTGAGCAACCTGGTCTAGTTGAAGATGTCCCTGCTCATTGTAGGGATATTGGACTAGATGACCTTTAAAGGTCCTTTCCATCCCAAGCCATTCTATGATTCTGTGAAGTTAAGATATTTATTCTTTCCTTTGTAAGTAAAAAAGATATCGCCCTCCACCCCCACACGCAAGAAAAAGCTCTTTTACTTTCCTGCTGATTTAACCAGTATTTAGCAAAAGTGCTTAATCTGCCCTAAAAATATACGGTGTAAGTATCAAGAGAACAAATATCAAGGCTTTAACAAGGAGTGTCAATATTGACATTGTTCTGTGTTGAGGGATATTGGTAGGTTGTTTTCATTATTGTAAGCAACTTGTCAGAGGAAAACTCTGATGGAGCTTTGCAAGCGCTGATAAAACCTGCAGGTGCTATTGAAATTGAGCTCTCGTTCATGTGTGCTTTGAATATAATTTCCAGTTTCAGAAGTCAGCTTTATGACATTCTCATACCCCTACTCCCTTGCAGTCTCCCGTGATGCAGATCAAGCAGTCTTCCTAAAAAGAGTTATGAAGGGTTGAACACCTCTTCAGCCTGCAAAGACATCTTAGTGTGATGAGTTTGCTCCGTGCCATGAAAATGACCCACTGCTGAGTCCAGGTGTTGGGATTGGGAGCAGGTTAGACACATCATCCCTAGCTTATTCAGAACTGTGGTTTTCCATCTAGAAACCTAGTTCTAGCCTTCACAGAGGTCTGGCTATTCTGGGAGCACAGCACTTTTGTTTTACCATCCTGCGGGACCTATTTGTGTTTTCTACCCAGTTGTCAACATATTTTATTGAGATACCTACGTTTTCCATGATTGCAATCCATCAAAATAATGGCCAGGCCTGACCTTGCCTTAGGTTGGGTAATCCCAAAGAGAGATGGCTGCAGGGCATTTCAGGATTTACAGAATCATCAGCTTCATGGTACAGGGCACACAGTACCTTTTGTGTTTGTCTGCTTACAAGATGTGTGTTTGTTTCATTCTTCATTTTGTTTTAAAGTAATCCTCAAAATGCCACGAAACAGAGTATTTCCAGATGAAGAGAAGATTTCTAAGGTTTAGGACAAAGGAGGTCACCTGCAGATATCAGTGTTCCCTTACTTGACTCTGGTTTTAATGGATGTGTCTGCAATTGTATTTCAGTTCTGCCGTATGGTGGCTATGGGGGAATTGTTTCCCTGGGGACAGTAGGAGCTCCATAGTCCTTTGGTACAAGGTTCTAAAGCAGGAAAGACCCACAGGATAGGGAGACTCCTTTGTTTGTGGTGGCCAGTCTTGTTTTGGGGAACAGAGTTTGTTGCTGAAAGGCTTGTTTGAGTGGAGAGGCACGGGGAGCCGTGTCAACTGCAGCTAAAAACGTGGCATTTATCATATGGAAACTTGCCCAAGTAAGTCTGAACCAGGCTCTAAGTGAGGAATTGCCACTGGTCTGGCCCTCCTCTGCAGGATGAATATTATCTGTTCTCAGTTACATCCTACCCATGGAAGAAACTGTATTTTTAGGTGATGTTTCCCAGAGTAGTGGTGGAGAGGGAGAGTAACTCCACTGCATGACATCCCAGCAAGCATCAAGTAGCACCCTGGGAGGTTGTCTTTCCTAATCAAGGTTTCTGTGGTTAGACATTACTGGGTATGTGTCGCCTTTTTTAGGGTCCTAAGGTTGAAGCATTGTGCAGAGGAGATCTGGAAAGTTCTCAGCTGGCCTCTTGACTTCACCATGAGCTCCTGTGTGACCTTAGGCAAACCTGACCTCTCCATCCCCCACCTCAACCCAGAGGAGAGGAATAATCTGTGCTGAAGCTCACACTGCTGAGCTGCTCAGCTCCCAGGGAATCAAATGTATGCATCACCTAAAACACAGCCATGTGGAGATATGCTTCCCAAGATTTATTCCTGATTTTACTTGAATGTTCTTGGGGCTTGATTTCTTTTTCAGGACCAGGCCATGGGGAGGCTGAGACAAGGGAGTGCATCTACTACAATGCCAACTGGGAGCTGGAGAAGACCAACCAGAGCGGCGTGGAGCGCTGTGAGGGGGAGAAGGACAAGCGGCTCCACTGTTATGCCTCCTGGAGAAACAACTCCGGCTCCATCGAGCTGGTGAAGAAAGGCTGCTGGTTAGATGACTTCAACTGCTATGACAGGTAATAGCCCAACTGGTTTATCTAAATACAGGTTTAATCAATCCTCTAAGTGCAAAGGCTTGTGATTTTTTGCATAGAGGAAAAGAAGGCAAGTCCAAGTTAATTGGCAAAATCATCCCCTGTAATTACTTCTGTTGCTAATGCAGCTCTCAGAATTGTCACTTACCTGCTTTGACTTTCTAAATAGAAGCTGCAAAAGGCACTTTTAGGGGTTTTGTGTTGTGTTTTGTTTTGTTTTTTTTCATACCTAGCAAAGCTTTGATAATTCAAGCATTCATTGAAAAACCTGTCCTGTACCATCAAATGAAGAGCAGTATGTTCTTCCAGGAGCATTTGGCGATAGAAGTGAAAACTTGGAATCATTTGGAGTTGTCTAGAAAAGCACAGATATCTGGGGGTGGTTAGGGGTTGAGATATTCTGGCGCTTGTGATGTGGCAAAAAGTTCCACCGTTCTTGGCTGAGTGAAGAGAAGGGCCAGGAGAAAGAGTGGGGCAGCAAAAGCAATATGAGTTTGTGTGGCACTGCCTGTAGAGAGCTGAAAAGAAGTGAGGTTTTGTAGTACGAAGGCTCCAGCCTCATTAAATAGCTGGGAAAATTAACTAGTCTTTTCTCACTTCCCTTGATGCAATTCTACAGGAGGGAAAAGAATTACAGCTAAAGAAAACAGCCCTATGAAGTTCCGCAGTTGAAAAGGACAGTGTTCAGTAGCTCTAAGCTCAGGGGTTTTGTTAAAAAAAACCCAAACCAACGATTAACAAACCAAGCCAAGCCCAGCCCTTTCAATAAGGATTAGCAACATAAAATTCAAGGATTTGCCTCGATATAACACCGATGTACGTTGATCTCACCTTTGTGCAATTCTCAGCTGTGCATGTTTGTAGCTTCTCCTTCCGAAAGTTTTAGGAACACCAGGCGCTAAGCTGTGGGGTTAAAGTGGGACGAGATTTGTCCAATGGCTGCAGCGTTTTCTCCCTTTGGTGCTGTACACTTCCCCAGCTTTTGTGCCTGTTGTTTTGGCTTATCTCAACTGTGAGTTGTTCCTCCTCTTTGTTCTATTTTTAGCTCCAGGGTTACTTTCCTACCACACCTACTCCCTTGCCAGTTGAGTAGCCAGGCTCTATATATAGTTAAATTTTTATTCTTTCCCAATAAATCAATCCTCCTTGGCCCATTAGTCATCTTAATGCTGATTCTTCTGAGAACAGAAGGTCACTGTAGTTTCCTACTTCCAAGCAGAAGTGTTTACTGTAAACAGATTTCTCCTTTCAGTGCCTGCTCTCATATCCAGTGACACTTGTATTGTCACTGAGTGTCTCTGCAGGGATGTAGTGGTTCTTAAACTTTGCTATAATGTGTTGCTCTGTTACAATGGTAAAAAGTTTCCAGGGCTCCTCACCAGTCTTTTGCAGCCATAGAATTGAGCATTCAGTATGCCACAGCCTGACTTTTCAAAGCCACGAATTCCAGGGCAAAGCTAAAACACCTTCTGAGAATTAAAAAGCAGTACAAATATCAAAAGCAACATTTGAAATAAACGTTAGCTTTAATTATATAAAGGAATAAAGCCTCTTTAAATGCAGTGCTTTTCATTTTTTCTCTTCCCTTGAGTTCCCTTGGCAGATTTTCATGCAGGCAGTGTTGCATACCAAGGTGGCAAAAAAGGCTAAAATGCTGATTTTTCGATCAGTGGTGCTGTGCTGATGCCCTTTGTGTCTCTGGCACCTTTGGATGCCAAGTTTCTGGGAGCAGCCTTGGCAAATGCACCTGTGTTCTGCCTCCCTGATGCAGGGCATGGTCCTGCTCTGTTGACTGCTGCTGCTGCTCTTGGAGCACAGGCAGCACACGCTGGGATGTGCCGAGTGCTGCCTCCTTTGTCGCTGCAATGTGGAAAAATTTTGGAGTGCAAGGGTTGGGACATTGAGGGTGATGGCTCCTTACTCTATTCTTCATCTTGAGGAAACAAGAACGTGGCACATGTACATTTAAGGTTATAGGAAAAAGGTAGTGTTTAAAAATCGACTTGTGTGCGCTCGTTTATTTACACAGCCCTGCCGGAGAGGTCATGTTCACATTCCCTGCAGAGCACGTGAACCTCTCCGAAACGTGCCCTCACTGCCACAGAAAAATGTGTCATTCTCTCCCACTGTCTCATTTGTAATATTTGCTAAGTGTAACATGTCATACATACCTGGATGGCTTCACTCAGAGGCAGGGATAATGAATTGCAGATGTGGAGCAGGCTGTTTTCACTCATTAGCTTGATTTCTTAACCAACAGATTTAGCAAAGGATGTGTTTTCTATTGAAGGCTCCAACACTGATGCTGTTAAATCCAAAGGGCTTGTTATCTGATTTCACAAAAAAGCATCTGGAAGCATTGTTTAACTTGTTGAAACATCTTTGTTCATTTGAATAAGTCAAATGGCCACTTTTTTGCTTTGAAGTTTAAAAAAATGAGAGCCTGAAAAACAAACCAAGTGCTTCCCGGATGAAACCTTGGAGGAGACAGTTTTGCTATAGCCAGTTTTTTCTCTCAAAGGGAATAAAGCACTGAAAACTACCCAGTGCTAGGATTGAAGATAGCCCTTTCCATTCTTCTCGTGGCAGTATGTCAGTGATACCACAGAAAGGGAGGCTTGGCTTGGGTTCAGAAATGAGTAATAATGTCAAACGCATATGATTGTTTTGCTACTTCCTCCAAGTGGCTGAGGGAAGGAAGTTATGCATATAATTTAGCTGGGTTTCAGGAAATAGTTTGATACAGTTCTCTGCGGAGAGCAGCTCTGCAAGCCTAATAACTAAAGCAGAGTGTAGCATAGCAAAAGGTGGCAGGGAAGGGAAGCAACATTTAAGAAACAGAAAGAAATGACAGCTAGAGTACTGCAAAAATCACTGCACATCTCTTTTGGCATTGATCTGTGGGGAGAGGGAGGATGTGTGGAAGTGGAGTTGGTCTGATCCATGGAAGTCCCCTAAGGCCTTGCACAATGTGGAAGGAAATCTCAGTGCTGGGAAGGCTGTAGCAGTACCTGGATAAGAGGCTAAGGCAGAAAATGAGAGCTGCAACCTGATTTTCTTAAAGGTTTTTTGTGCAGAAATAAGCTTTTTATGGAGGACATGGCACTTGAAAATTAAACTTAAAAACTCCAGAAACAAAATGAGAATCATAGGACCCTAGAGTGGTTAGGGTTGGAAGGGACTTTCAAAGATCATCTAGTTTCAACCCCCTGCCATGGGAAGGGATACATTCCACAGGACCAAGGATGATCCAAGTCCTATCCAACCTAACCTTGGAACACTCCCAGGGATGGGTCATCCGCAGCTTCTCTGGGCAACCTGTGCCAGCGCCTCACGACCCTCACAGTAAAGAATTTGTATCTAATATCCAACCTAAACCTGCCCTCTTTCAGTATAAAGCCATTACTTTGAGGTATCACTACATGCCCTCAGACCTGCAGCCTCCTCCTGCTGCAGCAGGGCTGTTGCTGCTGCTGTCTGGTGCCCTTCAAGTGCTCAGAGCTGGTGATGCTGAAGGCTGTGGGAGCAGCATTAGCTCAGCCCTCATCATGTGTGCTTTATGGCACAATCTTTAATTGCATGATCAAATGCTTCTGTGCCCTGGCAGCATTCATATGGGCTGTGGGAAAGTCACTGTTCAGGGACTGAGGCGTCTCTGTCGTTTTTCTCCTCATTCCGTTAGCAGCGGCGGCTGTTATTTATTACTCACCATCTAATGCCCTCAGTACAAATGGAAGCATTTGTTTCCTTCACAGTTTTTTCAAGGGTCCTTGCTATCCACTGGGGTATTTGAGTGCCAAGTTGTTTTCTGTAAGTGGAGACTGCTGATCTGTGTGGCACAGCCGCAGGAGAAGGTGTGTGGAGAAGACAGTTTGGGGCAGATTGGCTCCCAAGGACAAGAGGCAGGAGTTGGCTGACGTTGTTTTTCTCTCTTCTTCATTCCGTGTCTGTCCCTCCCTGGCACAGGCAGGAGTGCGTAGCCACAGAAGAAAACCCTCAGGTGTTTTTCTGCTGCTGCGAGGGCAACTATTGCAATGAGAAATTTACTCATTTGCCCGAAGTCACCGGCCCAGAAGGTGAGTGACTGGGAGGACGGGGAGTTGGGGTCTCTTCCCCTAGACCCAGTTTCCAATGACTTTCATAGAAACATAGAATGTCCTGAGTTGGGAAGGACTCACAAGGATCATCGAGTCCAACCCCTGGCCCTGCACAGGAAACCCCCAAGATTCACACCATGTGCCTGGGAGTGTTGTCCAAATGCTGCTTGAGCTCTGAGCTTCGTGTTGTGGCCACTTCCCTGGGGAGCCTGTTCCAGTGCCTGACCACCCTCTGGGTGAAGAACCTTTTCCAAGTATTGGTCCTAAACCTCCTCCGATTCAACTTCATGCCAACATTGAATTGCTGGATGTTTTGGTTACAAAGTCAGAAATTCTTTTGCTGCAGTTCTTTAAGAACAGTTTTTTAAGGCTGTTTCACTCTGTGGCTAAAGCAATGGATACCATCAGTAAGAATTAGGTTTTCTTTATGGTGGACAGTTCACCGTGGGATGTTACAAAACAAAATCCCACACGAGGGAAAGAGGGCAGAGTGATTTATACAGCATGGATTGAGTCTCAAATTCTTAAAAGGTGTTTGACACCTTCCTCATTAATTTCATAGGTCACAAGTCTCCAGATACCTTCTGGGATTTTTGCATTTGATTCTATTTTGTTGGTCTGGGGATTGAAAGGGAAAGGGTGTGTGTCAGCTTTCAGAGTCTGTGGATATGCATCAAGGAAGAAAAGTAATAGCAGGACCTTCTTCAGAGGCTAATAGAAAAATGATGATTCTTTTAGGTGTATACTTTTTAAAGTATCATTCAATAAAAACTATTAAAGCAGGTGAATCTTTTCCTCAGGTTGGTTTCCACCACTTTGAACTACCTGCATTTACTGAGATGTTGCAACAGACCTTTATCAGATTTTCCTGGGCTTTCCTGATAGGTTTTTAGTTGTTTACATGGGTTATATTATCTCCTGTTATTAACGTACCCGTAGCAACCTAGTAGCAAATATTCTTTCTCTCACAGGTTTTTGTTTAATTTGGCAAGTCTTGCTATTTTTTCCTTCCCTGTCTCCAACATAGCAACATGGCTCCATTTAGTATTCCCATTGTTTGTGTCTCAACTGCACTGATGTAATTTGGAACAAGAACTACTGTGGGAATAGTGCATTTGATTGTGGCTCCGGCAGCATTTTACTAAAAACTGACAACTTGTCAATCACTGTGAAAGGTAAAGCAACGCTGCAAGGGATTTTATGCTCTCTTAATACATTTGGAAGGGTTAAGAGGAGGAAATGTTCTGCTTTTATGTATCCCAGCAAGAAATACCTATCTTAAATAAAGGTCAGATGGAGGCTCAGCTTGCAAAGTGTGGTTTGGGCAATTGTAACTCCATTACTGACAGTACTTCTACGGAGAGGAGAAAACCACGGAGCCTTGTGAATACTGTTGTGCGGGATGGGACATGCCAGCCAGCATTGTCAGCTTTGGAATGGAGAGAGAGATGGGGTTTGATTGCATCTGGATGTGCAGCTGACAGTGCTGCTGCATTGCTGAAGGCCCTTTTCCCTCGCTTACCCTGCTCTTTCCTCACAGTCATCTACGAGCCACCGCCGCCAACGCCCTCTCTGCTCAACATCCTGGTCTACTCCCTGCTGCCCATCGCCGTGCTGTCCATGGCCATCCTGCTGGCCTTCTGGATGTACCGGCACCGGAAGCCTCCCTACGGCCACGTGGACATCATTGAGGTGAGGGAGTCACTCCCCTTTGTTTGGGCCTTGCAAAAGGCACAGAGGCTGCTCAGTGTATGTTCACATCCACTTTTGCTTCACTCTTTTCAGGTGGCCTAAATTTTCTTCTCTGTTTTTGGAAGTTGGTGGCACAGTTGGCCTCCATGGAAGTGTTGGACTGATGGGTTTAGGTGGGGTTATCACCATGTCTGAGATACCTGGGGGAGGGAATTAGACAACCCTGCCCTTCCTCCCAAACTCTCAAATCCATTGCCTGATTTCAGCCAACTTTGTAGAGCATCAGAGATTCTGAGAGATGATAAAGCTCCTGCCAGTTTTGTGGGAGGAGGGAAGATGCTTTCCCTGATGAAGCTCAGGTTTTGTGAGCCCTCAGAGAATGGATGCAGGAGGCATTGGGGTGACCTAATTGCAGCCTTCCAGTATCTGAAAGGAGCCCTCAAGAAAGATGGAGAGGCACTTTTTACAAGAGCATGTAAAGAGCATTCCCACAGGACAAGTGGGAATGGATTAAAATTGAAAGAGAACGGGTTTAGATTAGATAGTAGGAAAAAATTCTTCCCTGTGAGGGTGGTGAGGCCCTGGCACAGGTTGCTCAGGGAAGTTGTGACTGCCGCATCCCTGGAGGTGTTCAAGTCCAGGCTGGATGGGGCTCTGAGCAACCTGGTCTAGTGGGAGGTGTCCCTGTCCATGGTAGGGGGGTTGGAACTGGATAATCTGTAAGGTTCCCTTCCAACCCAAACCATTCTGTTATCCTACCATCTAAAGCAGGTAGGACAGAGCTCCAACCCCACGCATCCTGTGGGGTTAAGTTGTTCTCCTGGACAAAAGTAGAGTTTAAACAGATATGATCTGTATGATGCTGACAGAGCTGTTCACTGCCCATGGCTGGGGTGACATGGAACATACTAATGTAGTGAAGAGCAGTGGGAGGTTTTAAATGTAGTTTGCTGTCTGGTCACAAAGATCAAAAGGTTCTCACTTTTGGCAGGAGGTAGCCTTGAGGACATCAGTGCTTTACAGCCCAAAATAACTTTTGCTTTGAAAACACAGGAGAATTCAGGTTTTGCCCAGAGCATGGCAGGCAGTAGTGTCACGAAGTGACACTTGGAGGTGTAGACTGTTATATGTCTTCTATACCAATACCCTACAGAGCAAGCAAGAGAGGGAATTTCAGGCTGTTCTTGCTGCAAACAGTACATCTAAATAATTTGTATTAAATAAAATGTCACTTCTTCACACTTCTTTCCCTACATGCAGTCTCTCCATTCCTCCCCTCCCTTTATTTTACAGTCCAGCTTCAGCTGGTGACAGTGTTTTTTTTCTCCTGTGCAGGACCCTGGCCCGCCACCCCCTTCTCCCCTGGTTGGCCTAAAGCCCCTGCAGCTCTTGGAGATCAAGGCCAGGGGACGCTTTGGCTGTGTGTGGAAGGCTCAGCTGATGAACGACTACGTAGCAGTGAAAATCTTCCCTATTCAGGTGAGAGGGACACTGCATTAGGTTCTTACTTGCCAGAGGCTTCCTCACCAGTGCTGAGATGCTCTAAGTGCCTATGGAGATTATGGTTTTTAAGACCATAACAAAGAAGCATTTGAGCTCTTCTGCTGGGGGAAAAAGTTCATGGACCCTTCCTTCCTACACTTCTCCGTGCATTATCTCATTACCAAATGCTTCCAAATGCAGTACTTGTTGCAAGAATGGCAAATCCCAGCACATTCTGAAATCTACAGGGTATTTTAACTTCCCTGCAAATGCCTGTGTTGTTTAAATCCAGCAAGGCAGGGTGCAGCTGCGGTGTCCAGAGTGCACAAAAAGGGCCAGAGCCCCAGCTTTCTGTGTCCTGCCTGGGTGGGTTGTAAATCTGGATCCAAACCTAGTGAGCAGTTTACAGCCTCCAAAGGCAGAGCTCCAGTGCTGTGCAAGCTAATTGCAGTGCAGCATTTCTGTCAGCTCCTGTCTTCTGCTCTAGGAAACCTTTGAACACTCATGGCTTGATTCTCTAGGAATTGCAGATGAAAAGAGTAAAGCAATCAAAAGTCAAGTGAAAGAAAAATGACTAAAACATCTTTGTGCTCCTCCGCTGTCTCCTTCATTACTTTTCCACCTCATGTTTGTTGTCATAGCGTTGCTAAAGGAGATCTGCACAACTTCGGTCCAAGTCAGCTGTGACCTACTAGTAAATATTCAATTGAGCCTAGATTAGATTTTGCATTTGCAACAATTACAGCTACAAGGCTGATCTGAGTGCTGCATGCACAGGCTTTATTCTTGCAAGTATCCTTAGGAGATCTTGACAAATCTTATTTCTCAGTAAGGTTGAGTTTGGCTTCCTCTCCACTCCCCACACATGTCCTTTAGGAATAGCTGAGGATAATTTTGGAGAGGGCAGACTAAGGACAGCAATTTCCAGTCTTTCTTCTTTAGGGAAAACAGGCTCATTTTGAAGGGATACATCACATCCTAACACTGGAGCATGATTTTAAGAGTAGTGTGAGCTGCTCTGACTGAACTGAAGGAGCTGTTTGCTTTAAACGGAAGTGTGATCTTTGATGGTGCATTTCTCCCTGCTTCAGGATAAGCAATCTTGGCAGAGTGAGAGGGAGATTTTCAACACTCCTGGCATGAAGCATGAAAACCTTTTGCAATTTATCGCAGCAGAGAAAAGGGGGACAAACCTGGAGACAGAGCTCTGGCTGATCACAGCTTTCCATGACAAGGTAATGTATCATTGCATGTACATTTTGGGAAGGCAGAGAGGGAGCTGGTTGTGATAGAGCAGGATTATAATCCCTGTAATCTATCCAGTCCATTCCTGGTGGGCCATGGCTCTGTGGCAGCAAAGTGCTCCTGCTCCCCTGCTTCAAAGGCCTTTCCTTTAGCTTTCAAGGCTTTCCTACACAAACAAGGATTAATAAAGGTGGGACTTGGGAAAAAGGCACAAAAGGCCACAGCTCATGTCTACGGTGGTCAACATCTCTTGATGTGCATAGATGAGCATCACAGGAGGCAGATTTCGCAGACCCAACTTGCCCCTTGCAGATGGGCTCCATGTCTGCTTTTGGGGCCTGGGGCACTTCTCCTGTTCCATGGATTGCTTTAGTTACAAAGCATGACTAACTCTGAAAACAAATGGGCAAATCTGGGGTTGAGCCAGCAGTGTTATCCCCCTGTTAAATCCAAGGTCTGCTGAGTCAATCATTGCCACAACCAGCTGATACCATGCATTATCTTCTTGCATGGAAGGCTTTCCCCTTGCTTAGGTTAGATGAATTGCTCTGGTTAAAGACGATTTTTCCCTTCCTTACCTCCCTCCCCTTCCCTGGCAGATAAGTAGACATCAGGAGGTCTGTGCTGTCAAGGGCTAAAAACTCATGGATGCTTCTGATTTTTATTTCTTCTTTTTACTTTCACTAGAGATTTTTCCCCCCCTGTTAAATCAAGGCTCAGATTTCTCAAGCACTCTCTAAATCATTCTCCAAACTGATGAGTTGGCACATCTATCACTTATAGGGGTCTATGACTAAGAACTGACAGTGTCCTGTTCTGCAGGGTTCTCTGACGGATTACCTGAAGGGCAACATTATCAGCTGGAATGAGCTATGCCATGTTGCAGAAACGATGGCCCGTGGCTTGTCCTACCTTCATGAAGATGTCCCCTGGTGCAAAGGTGAAGGACACAAACCTGCCATAGCACACAGGTAAAGCCTCTTTTGTTGACACCCTCTTTGAAATGATGCTGTTGAATGGAGGAGGTTGTGCTTTTAGGAAGTAAAGGCCTTTTAACCCAGCAAATCCTGTGCTAAGACAAGAATTTTTTTCAACCACGTATAAAATGGTGAAGGGCAAGTAAGTGTCTTGCCTGTGGAATAGCACAGTTGGTAGTGGTTGACGGCAAATGTCTGAAGGGCAGAGGCTTCTCTCTTCCATCAGCTCTTCCCTTGTGGTGGGAAGGGAATACTGGTCACTGCAGAACTGCTCTTTGAAAGGACTTTGCTTGATAATACCAACACATTATAATCCATGTATTTCTATGGCCATACCAGGAGTTGGACTCTGTTTTTCCATCTTTTAGACTGATAACTCCACTGCGTGTCTTCCCACAGAGCTTTTGATCTGTAAAAAACGTTAAAAAAAAGGTAAAAAGTGGAGAAACTGTGGAAATGCAGAAAATGGCTGCTAGTTATTTTTCCCTGTAGTTTTTTAAGGCCCAAATCATGCCAGAGTGCTTATGAGAGACACCACAGCAGACACCATCCTACCTCTGAGACCTCCTAGCACACGTTTCAAACCACATGGGTGGCAGCACAGTGGGGACAGCAGGAAAGCAGTGGGTTAAACCATCCTCATGATTTAGCCCTTCTCTAAAGTCCCACACTGCTTGCCCTAGACTAAAGCATCTCTTCTGAGTGGTTTGCTCGTGGTAGGGCAGGATGGAGGAGATTTCCAGAAGAGATTTACAGGCTGTAATCCGTGGCCATACTCCTGCGCCACCCACCGCATTTCATCCAGGAGGAACTTAAACCCCACGTCCAGCTGCAGCAATTTGTACCCTCTCTGGCAGGCCTGGCTTCATGTATGGCAAGATAATCCCTGTTTTTGCAAGGGTATCCCTGCCCCCAAAACACCCCACCTCCCCAAACCTGAAAGTTTTGAAGAGCTGGGGGCTGTTGAAAGAACCTGCAGCTGCCTTTGTGCTGCTCCTGGAGCTGACCCCTGTGTCCCTGACATTTGTCCCTGTAGAATAAAGGCAGTGGTTTATAGATGAAAATTCCTGAGGGTGGGGAACAGAGGAAGGCTATAGAAAGGCTTTAAAGCAACAGATCGTGCTCATTAGTGTCCCTGTCCATTTAGCAAGTGATAAAAGCTGGAGAATGCAGCATTTGTGTGAATTTAGCACATACCTAGTGGAGGAGGGATTTCAGGACACAAGGGATTTTCCTCGGATAACCCCACTCCTTTTAATTTTATTTTTGAAAGAGAACACTAAATGCATTTTAAATCTGGAGAGGGGGGCGTGGGGGATGTTTTTGAACGGCTTCCCACAGTGCACATGGATGGAGATGCTGGGGTTGCCAGGTGGAACTCCCCAGTCGCTGCTGGGCAGGGGTTCAGCCAACTCCTCTCTGGCCCCCGGCACTACAAGGAGGATTACGGTTATGGAATCACTTGTTGGTGCAAAAGTGCCCCCACGTGGAAGCTGAAAATAAAATCTCTGGTGTCTCAATCGAATTAACTCACCCGTTACTCATAGTCTGTTTGCTCTGTATTCTCTAGTTTGAAGTGCTAGATGGAACAAGAACATTTCTTCTTTTCATGCCACTTTTCTTTGTCAGTGACCATTTTAGGATGGTGCTTATGACGTTATGGGAATTCTCCTTGGCATGACTTAGATTAATTAGGTCCTTCTCCCTGGCCTGGATACGTTTGCATTGCAACTCAGACTTGCCAGTTCAAGGTGGTTTGTGGAAGGAAGGAAGGAAGCAAAGTGTGAAAAAAATGGGGGAATGTATGGAAATAGGGGGAAAAAATGGAATTGCAAAGGGAAATCCCTGCATTGTGTATCAAGATGTAGGAGTTAACTGTTGCATGCCCAAAGGGCACTGCCGGTGAGCAACAGCAGCACGTGCCCCTTCAGTAATGCTGGTTTACATCTTGTTTCACCTTGGAACCACATCGTTCAGGCAGATTGTCTGATAATTTCTGTGTGGTCCTCATCGAGCCACTGCTTTGCAAAAATCTCTTGCACAATCTGTACCACCCTGAGGGCATAATCCCCTAATCCTGAGCGAGCAAAGGCGTTTATCCATGTCGTTAGATGATGGCTGTTTCCTAAGCCTGTGGGGAAACTGCTGTAGCATGGGAGCAGGCAGTCTCTGAGATGACAGGTAGTGGTAAATGCAATTTTTCTATGTAGTGGAGGGGCACCAGTGTCTGGGAGGTTCTGCAAAGCTGTACTGTGGTCCTAGAGGTGATGGAGGCTGGTTTCTGCTGGGGTTCACTGGCTGCAGGATGCCCTCCAACTTCACACCCACTTACCCCATCTTAATCCTCAAGCCAGAAATGCCCATCATGCTGTGCTTAGCTTAGAAAGGATAAATCCTCTCTTATGATATTTTAAGCTCAGAATCAGGGGCTGGGTGGCACAGGATGATTTTTGTTTGCAGTGCTTTGGGCTGATATTCTGGCATCCAAGGCTGCAGAGAGCAGCCCCTTCTCTATGGTCCAGCAGTTCCTCTCTTCACAAAGAATTTTGACAGGTCTCTCTAGTGCAGAACAATCGTATCTGCCCTCATTAATTATTTTGTGCAGGCCTGCAATGTCCTGCAATCAGCAGGGTCACTGAGAGAATTGATGATAGGGAAATTATAATGCTGAGCATACAGGACAATTGCCATCTGCTGTCTAAGGTCTGTAATTTAATTAGATTGCCAAACATTCCTTTTCAGATGAAAACGCAGGAAGCCCAGGGAACAGGGCTTGACTGGTTAGGCATCTTAGTGTGATCTTCCTCCAACCCCCACCCTTCCCAGCCCCTGCAGATTTACCTGAGCTGCCCTGAAATGATCCCTCTGCAGCACAGGCCTGACACAAATATCCCCTTCAAGCACAGACCCACCATCTCTGCTGCAGATTCTTACAACTGCCTGTGAGCTGCCTGCTCGATCCTGACAGCATGTCTGAGTGTGGCCTCACCCCCTTCCCTGCTTGCTTTCCAACCCTCCGAATTCTCCAGGGAAGATCAATCCAGCAATTACAACAGAAGGCTAATAGATGACTATGGCAAAAGTCTGTTGAAGCATGTAATCAGGCTGGAGAGAGTCTCACCAGAATCTGCTGATTTCCAAAAAGACCTAATTCTGTAGATAGGAGCAAACATCCTTACTAGGATAAAGAGTAATCTACTCCCTTAACCTGCCTTGGCTTTGTTGTTGGGAATGAGAAGGGCCCAGATGTGGGGGTCCAGAGCTGGTACTTGGAGCAAGAAATGGCGCCTTATATGCAGCTTGCTCTCATCAAAAGAGCCCCTTCAGATCAGATTTATTTTATTTTATTAATTGTATTAATTTATTTTATTAATTTTATTAATTCACTGTAGAGTTTGGCTGACTCTGTGCTGGTGAGCTCAGGGCTGCTTGGTTGTGTTTTAGGGACAAGGGCAGTGAGGAGAAGCCAAGTTTGTCAGCACTGGCCAAGTTGGGAAGCTGGGGAAGAAAGGAAGAAAGGAGCTGATTTACTGGGAGCTGCTAAGCCTATAGACATACAATGTACTGCAATGTGACTTAGACACATGACATGATAAACCCTTACTTCTTGGCTTGTCCATAGGGACTTCAAGAGTAAAAATGTCTTGCTGAAGAACGACTTGACAGCTGTGCTAGCTGATTTTGGACTGGCTGTACGGTTTGAACCTGGGAAACCTCCAGGGGACACTCATGGACAGGTAATCATTACCTTCAACTTTTTAAAAAGTTGGCCTTGCCCTAGCTCCTCTGGAGTGGGGGCTAATTTGTATAGATGCATTTAATTCTCTTGGGAAAATAGATTTTTCCATAAAAACTTGTGCTCAGATGTAAATTCTGGGAGCTGCTTTAATCTGTGTGAGTGGGGAGGATGCTCAAACGCTTCTGACTCGTGTGCAGGTGAGGTCCCCCCAGCCCTGGGGTCAGGTGGCTTCCTCCTTCAGACACAGGGCTCATTGACTCTTTATTGTTTTGGTAATAAATATCCATAGAATCATAGAATCACAGAATACCGTGTTGGGAAGGACCTCAAGGATCATCTGGTTCAACATTTCTTGAGCAAAGCAAGGCAAGACAGTCCAGCTGAATCTTAGAAGTGTTTAGTTTTGGAGTCCGCTGCACAGACCACTTCTCTAGGCCCTAACACAAATATTAAAGCTCCTAAATATTAATACTAATACCACAATACAAATATTAATAATCCTAAAATTATTGATTTAATTTTAAGAATTCAGCCAGGCTGGCTGCTTGGGTGACCTTTGGCACAGCTGGCTGTGCACTGTGTAAACAATATACTGCAATTTTATGGGCTCTTAATTTTGTGCCTTTGTGTTGCAGCAAGCAGCCCCTCATTCTGCTCTCATGCCAGGGTACAGCAAGTCCGTCATCCCCTCCTTGTGCCTCCAGGGTTTTCTGAATTCCCATCTCCTGTGCAGCCTCCCTTTTTTACCTTTATCTCAGAAGGAATGAACATTCTTCTGGGTTAGCCTTCCCCAGCTTTCCTCATTTTTGTCATCTTTTTGTGACTTTTCCAGTATTTTGCACGTCTTTTCATATCCTGGCTTCACTCTGCCCCTACTGCCTCAGGTAACAGCAAGAACAGATGAGAATTTCCTTAAAGGAAATTATTAAGGGTGTTTCGATTCCCATGTTCAAAAGGTGGTTTTTCCCTTGTTGTCCTGTCTACTCTCCTACATTATGAGCTATACAAAACATAACAATGGAGGCACTATAATGAGGACTGCATTCCCTCAAAACAAGAGAATGTCTTTTCCAAACCGTGGCGAGCTAGGGCAGGGCAGACTATTCAGGGTTCCTGCTTTACTACTCTTGTGGATGTAGGAGACTTGTTTTACCCAGGGCTGTCAAACCAACACATTTTCCTACCATTCCTACCATTTAGGATATATCAATTTTTCTCCTTGGTTGTTTTTGGTTTGGTGGGGATATTTTTGGGGTTTTTTTATTTGGTTGGGTTTTTTTGTTGGTGGTGGTTGGTTTTTTGTTGTTGTTTTGTTTTGTTTGCTTTTTTTTGTTGTTTTTTTGGTTTTTTTGGTTGGTTGGTTGATTGGGCTTTTTGGGGGGGTTGGTGTGTTTTGTTGTTTTTTTTATATCTGTCTATCTATTTGTTTTATGGGGTTTTGGGGGTTTTTTTTGAGTGAAAGAGGACTGACCTCCCAACAATTAGGATAACCAAGCCAGACTTGACCTCGGGGTGTTCTGTGTGTCTCCACGGACAGCATTTTCTAATGCAGGGTTTACTGCTGGAGCAGCATGCAGCAGGATGCAGACCTGAAGTGTGCACTGAATGAGTATCACACACGTAGCCTTGCGCTTTGGCTCTCTCCTTCATGTAGCTTATCTGGACTCGAGTGATCTTAATGAGAACCGGTGTCAGAAGAAACAGCTCCCCTTTGCTTGTTTTTCGAGCGAGGTGCACCTTCAGCAGCAGTGGCCTCCAGGCTAATGAAACTAGCTGTCACTCACCTCCAACCAGCAGAGGCTGAGGGGCCCAAATGCAGCGTAACTTGAGCTGTGTTTTTTCTCTGTAGGTGGGAACAAGGAGGTACATGGCTCCCGAAGTGTTAGAGGGAGCAATCAACTTCCAACGAGACGCCTTCCTGAGAATAGACATGTATGCAATGGGACTGGTGTTGTGGGAGCTAGTCTCCAGATGCAGAGCAGTTGATGGTAAGAATAAAGATCTTCTCTTCCCTGGGGAGGGCTCTGCTTCAATATGGTTTAGTGGTCCAAAGAATGGATCTGTCTCTGTTTAAAAAAAAAAAAATATAACTAATGACGTATTTTTATTAAAAGCAGTTAACCTGTTTTTCATTTGGTTTTTTTACATAAGGTCTGTAGATAGTAACCTTTTTAAGTGCCCAAGTCTCAAAGTGCTTTTTACTATGTTGGTTACCTTGCAAATTTCTGAGAATTGAGAGGGAGAATGTGGTCCCTACAGTATGGGTGTCCTTTAGACCTGAGCCTGCTCTGTGCTGCTCTCGTGGCACTCTGCATTCCTGCCTGTGACCAGGGCATGCCTTGGGCTCCACAGAAGAGTCACACAGCCAGCTTGGCTGTCACCTCACTTATGCAGGGCAGTGGGGTAGCCTGAATGGAAAGCACCTTAGTGAAATAGCAGGAACACGGGGCTGGAAGGATCTTCCTGGGTCAGCAAGCCCATTTCCCTGCTATCATAAGTCATTAGTTATTGACCTTTGACTTTTGCTGATCAAGCCCTCTCTCAGCAGTGGGCTAGGTTCATTGTTTCATTTACAGCTTTGGAGGATCTCACTTTCTCCTGAAGGATCCAAAATTATGAACTTAATGGTGTCTCCTTTCTCCTTTTTTTTAATACTAAAATTATACTGAAAAGTGGGGCACCTTTTCTGTCCAGTTAGGACATCTGTCCTTTAGTGACCATGTGCAGGACAGGGAAGCAATCATGTCATTGTAGTAGCTCCAAGGCTGCTTCCTCCAACTTTTTTCTTCTTGTATAGATATGGGTGCTCTGAATATCAAGTTCATAAAACAACAGCACCTCACCTAGACTTGAAATATTTTTGTTAGCATTACAGTAGGACTGAAGAGCTCGATTATAATTAAAATTCCTCCCGTAAGTATGTGGTAACAGAAGGTCTCTTCTTCAAAAATGTACAGTGTAACCAGGTGAAATGCTGGAGAAGCAGGGAGCTAGGAGCACAGTAGGGTAAAACAGTGGTACACAGATCATTCATGTAGGAATTGCCCTTCTCTGTTGAGGTGCCTCAAATATCCACTTTCATTTCTCCTGTCATGTTTGGGATTTCCTGCCAATTCAGGCATCTGAGATACCCCAGGTGACACACACAGCACCACTGAATCAGAGGGAAGGCTTCCTTTGGGATTACAGGGGGTTACACTGAGCCTCATCTGCACTTCCAGCTCAGAAGTGATGTTGTGTAAGCAGCACATTTAGCTTGGAGATCACCAGTACAGCTCTTCTTAGCCTGAGTTCCTCTTGGAGGAAAAGGAAAGTCATAAGTGACCCTGTGCCATGCATTGGAGCAAGTGTTTCAGTTTGGTTTAGTGGTTGCCATTGAGTAGACAAGAATAATGATAAGCTGGTTTAGTGATTTCATTCTTTAGAGTACTTAAATATCGTGTTGTTGGTGTCACAATTCATGACCAGATGAAGTGGTCAGCTCTTTTATTTTAGTCTGGAAAGACCCTCTTGAATTATCTCTGCTCTGGAAAGAGGTCACTTTTTGCTACTGAGAAACCATAAGTGATGCTTTGGAGCACTGTGAGAAGCCCATCAGTTAAGCTGGGCTGCTCTTTCTGAGAAAGCATCTATGCATTGCCAAAAGCCAAATGATGTTTCAATAAGCAGAAGTTATTGCTATCATCCAGCATCTGCACTGATACTCATAACAGTTGTCTCATTCCCATGGCCCTGGGCAGTTCACAGCCATAACTGGTATAACTAAAGCATTCAGAAATCATTTTACACTTTGGAGCTGGTACTTGGGACAAGTGCATCTGGCTCCAGCGTGTCAGGGCTGACTCAAAGCTATGAACAAGCCAGATCACAAAGCAAGAAATTATAAGTGTTGTATATGCTTGACCTTGCTAGTCAGTGCTAAAATGAAATTATGCTCATGCTGCAACCTTTGTCTAGGTTATTGTGTGTTGAATTGTTGTGTTAAAATGTGGGGAGGATGGGTTGATCTGCTCTTTCTATTAAAATAAATCCCGGACTACCTGGCAAACTTTCTCAAGGAAATGGCGGGATCCGGAGGTCCGGCTGAGGGTTTGGATTTGTAACTCAATGAGGTGGAAAATGCATGGCCAGACAGGCAGCAGGGACAGAAAAGACCATTGTGCAGGAGGAATGTAAATCACATTTGTCTGCAGTGACAGGTGAACGCCAGGCTTTGTTACAGTGGGTTGAGGTTGCTCTGGAGCTGCAGCTCACTCATGCGTGGGGAGGCCGTGGTTCTGCAGAGGCCATTTCTACCCTAACCTGATTCTCTGTGCACACCATAGGTCCAGTGGATGAATACATGCTGCCTTTTGAAGAAGAAATAGGTCAGCACCCATCCCTTGAGGACCTGCAAGAAGTGGTGGTTCACAAGAAGATGCGCCCCGTGTTCAAGGATCACTGGCTAAAACATCCCGTACGTCCCTGCTGGTTAACAGTGGAAAATATTTTCCTGTGTGATGGGTTATGCATTCCCAGTGTTAGAGTCAGCTCTGGGGAATGAGGGGTTGCTCAACACCTTTGTGCTCCCTTTTCTGTTTATCTCTTGTATTTAGAGACTAAACAAGCTGAATAATTAGCTAGTGCTGAATGTGGAGCATGTGGTGCTTTAGTAGGACTCCCTTAATATGGTGAAAGAATGGAAAATAAAGTCCTTTCATTAAGAAAAAGAAAATGATCCATGCTATTGGAGACACACTCCTCACAAAGCGAGATACCATGCAAGACTTGGAGCAGTTTATGGAGGAAAAATTAATTAGATATGAAAGCAAGCAGACAATGAAGCAAAATGCAGCGTGGGTTTCCCAGAGGTAGTTAATTTCAGGCTCACGTTTTTAATAAAAGAGCTGATTTTTCTTAGATCGGGAAGGTGAGAGATGATGGTATCTCACTGGGCTTCAGTAAGAAGTCAAATGCCTCTATTTTGACCAAACTGCTACAGATTTGGTTAGACTCAGGTGTACTAACTCATTTCCCATGAGTTAGGGAGAGCTGTGGACTGCAGAAAAAGATGAGTGTTCCACTTCCAATGAGAGTTCAAATAAGAGCTGCGTTCTTCAAGCACTGATGAATTCAGTTATTTTGGGGATATCGAGAGAAGTGATTGCAAACAAAGCAAATGGTTTCATCGTAACTGGTACAGTGCTGCCAGCTCTCACAATTTTATCATGGGAATCACAATACTTGTTGTCTTTTAAAGCTCTAACTGCTAAATCTTGGGATTTATTTTGATATTAAAAAAAACACTTTTGGGGCTGGATGCAGCCCAGCCTTAGAAAGCAGATGCTTAAAAAAACCATGAAAACACATATTTTAAGTAGTTCTTAAAGCTTATGTATGTGATGGTAATTGGCATACTGTGGAAAAAGTACTTGTAGGGTTTTTTTAGAGCATGGGCTGTGTTCAGTGGACCTTCCCACCCCCTGACAAGGTGGTGTCCATGATGCCTTAAAGATCTAGAAATAAAACAACACATTTTCGAGACAACATTAGTATAGGAGGTGATACAAAAACTGGTCTTTAATTGGAGGCTGACAGGGGCAGATATGGAAAAATACCCACTCCACACAGGGCGAATAGTTTTATAAGTTTAGCAAATCAGCAAAATTGACAAGGATCCCCAATTAGAAACACAGGTGATGAGGTAATTCCCCCTCTTGGTTCAACCTCTTCTGGAGCCTCCCATTGGTACCAGTGTACTTTGTTTATGAGAAAATGTCTTGGGAGTGTAGCTGATCCTCGGTTCCCAGGAGAAAGCAAGATAGGACAGAAGCCTTTGGAATGTGTTTTATCTTTCTGCCTATCAGGATGGGAAAAGTACTGGAGCTAGCCAGGAACTATAACTATACAACAACAGCCTACAGAGCTACGAATATATATGAAGGAAATATAAAAGCAAAAGTCATTTTGGCATCACCCAGAGCAGGTGACATTGCTGAAGGCGTTTTCTCCCCGTTGCTGTCTGCAGGGCCTGGCGCAGCTCTGCGTGACCATCGAAGAGTGCTGGGACCACGACGCGGAGGCGCGGCTCTCGGCGGGCTGCGTCGAGGAGCGCATCGCGCAGATCCGCAAATCCGTCAACGGCACTACCTCGGACTGCCTCGTCTCCATCGTGACGTCTGTCACCAACGTGGACTTGCCACCCAAAGAGTCTAGTATCTGAGTCCTGGGTCCTGGTTCACTTTTGTCTTTCCAGACCCAGTGGATTTAAAAAAAAAAAAAACAAAGAAAAAAAAAAAAAGACAAGAAAAAAGTTTTAAAAAAAAACCATACAAAAAAAACAAAATCACAAAAATTCAACAAACCCATGAATGCAGCTGCTATTTTATCTTGACTTTTTATTATTATTGTTATTATTATTATTATTATTTTTTTGGATTGGATCAATTTTACCAGCACATTGCTCTACTGTATTAAAAAAAATGGACATTTCAGCAAGCATTCAGGTGCCGACTAATGAATGCAGAAAAGGTGCAGGTACCTCAGAACCTCAACAAACTCACTTCAGTTGTTTTTATTTTATTCAGTTTTCTGGGTTTCTCTTTATCAGTCTGTCTTCTGAGCGGAGCATCTGTGACATAAGCTTCTGTGACATACAGGAAAACCACCTACCACCTTCAAAAACGCAATGCTGCAAACTGTGGAGGAAACTTAAGACTGTTATACAAAGAATACACCTTCCTCAAAAGCATTTTTTCCCCATTTTGGTTTTGGGTTCAGTTTCTTTTTTATTTTTTTTTTTTTATTTTTTTGGAAGTGAGCTTCAGAAAAAAACAGCAGATGTGTCTTTTACGGATCTAACGGGTGTCATTGTAACATGGAAAAAAAAAAGTAACTGGGCAGAGAATGTTAATTCTTGATGGTAGAATTGAAGGGGCGAGCATAGAATAGGGGTGGGGAGAGTGACGTTGGACTCGGCAGCATTCGGGGAAACATCATTTGCTATGGAGCTACTTCTCAGGTAACCATTAGAGGAGGGGAAGGACATTTCTGGGCAGAGTATTTACGGCTGCAGAGCATGGAGAAAGCGGAATTAAAGAGGCAGTGGTTGGAAGAAAGGCACTTGTTTCTTCCTCCAGAGTCTGGGTTTGGGCGGTAAAAGAACAAAGCAGGACTATAACTTTTATTTTTCAATTCCAGATAGTATTAGGAAAATGCTTTTAAGCAATGTCATCAGGACAGGTGGGGAAGTGTGATTTCAGAAGCACTTTGGTAAAATACTGAAAGATGGGAAAATTTGTGCATCTTGTTTCAAGTGTGAGTCAGTCGAGGAAATTTGGCCTTGGGTTGATTATCTGTCAACCCAAACTAATGGTGCAGACGGTGGAAAGAGGAAAAGGGTGAAAAGTGGGTATATATTTTTTCTTCTTTATTAATTTGAGGTTGGGAGAGTGAAAATACCTGAATGGTGGCAGCTGGCTCCTGTAGCATCCGAGAAGCCTGAGAGCTGCCTGGCTGCAGCAGTGATTCCCACAGCACCTCTCCCACTGGTTTCTTTGACCCTGCTTTCTCCTTACTCTGTGATGAAACTCTTTTGTCTTAAAATGGTGCATATTCTACAATACCGTTACTCTTATTATGCCATAAACTTGCTCTAGTCAGTGAATGTTCCTAATGCTGCTGATTCAACATTGAAATATTTTTTTAATTTGCAAAACATGCAATGTTTAAAAAAAAAAACTTAAAAAAAAAAGCAAACACAAAACATACACACACACGTTACGTGGCTTCCGAGGTTTAAACTGAAAAAAAATTAAAAACTTCACGACCACAGACCACCTCAAACCAGAAATACCTCAGAATTTTCTACTTGTATGAGTTTTATTATATATTTTGTTAGTTGTGTTGTCTTGTAGTAAGTATATTTTAATGTAAGTTGGCTTTTATGACAAGGGAGTTTTAAAAAAAGAAAAAAAAGAAAAAAAGTTCCAAAATCTTTTAGGAAGTGCTACCATTTTTTTTTGTTGTTTTGTTTAATAAAGCACCATTGTAAATAACTGTATACAGTTGTAGAATAACTGCCTATATAAGGTACCTGGGCATTATTCACTCTTATTTGTGAAGGCTGTTTCCATGCTGTATTTTTTTTTTTTTTGGTCTGTTTTAGTGAAAGGACAGTACATCTTTTTTTTCTTTTTCTTTTATTTTTTTAATTTTTTTTTTTCTTTTTCTTACTTTGAATATAACATGAATTCTGTGTCTTGCTAGACTGACAAAGTTATGTCCATTGGATGGCCAGATCTTCTAAATTTTTCTTTGTGTTAAGCCAAAATGCAGTCCTAAACTAATCACCCTGTAATGAAAATGTAAAAAGTCTGTATTATGTAAATGAATTGGACTTCTCTACACTGCCAAATTATCAGTGTGCACCCTTGCACAGATATAATTTATTAAGCAAATGAAACCGCTAATTGGAGAAAATATTAAAAAAAATTGAAATATATTTCTTGAAAAGTATAGCTTTAAAACCTAGAGGTCACAAATGAGGACATGGTCCTTTATCTTGAAGAGACATTAAGAGAATTGCCTTAATTTGTCTATCTGAATAAAGTCTTAACCTATTCTTTCAAGTTACTGAATGTATATTGCATATTAGTATGTACACACATGTAACTGTGTTTCCGTGTGTAGGTTTGAAAGTTTCTGTTTCTTGATGTGCTTCTGTTGAGAAAACCTTGACAAAACCAGACAGAACGATACCATTTTGACCCAGCCAATGTCCCCGGTGGCCGTTGGCACCTTTGGGCCTGATGCTGCAACATACCTATGCTTAGCATTGAGGGTGTAGGTAGCTCTTCTGGTGTCATGACATTAGGCACTCACTTAATGTTAAGTGTGGTTGTAAATGTTTGCAGGATCAGTATTTTTCATGTTTAATACATTTCTGCACTGAGATTTATATGAAAATGTGACTATGTTTTAGAAGTGAAGTGATGTAAGCGTTGGGGTGGAGTGTAGAGCAGTTAAGATTGAGTGAATACTTGTTTCGAGGTGGGCTTGCTCCCTTTTCCCCGGGAATGGGAGCCAGTTCCTATTGCTGCAGAAAGAAAAAAGCTGTACTGTCTTTTAACTGTTAATATCTGTTTGCTCTTCTGGATTTTTTCCTTCAGCATTACGTATTATAGCTAAAACAGGCTTATTACAGCAGTTGCTTTTTTATCCTGATTTCTTTAAGAAGCTTTAAAGTATTTATTGAAAGTGCCATATGATTTTAATAGCCTATTAAACAGTGTCTGAAATCTTCTCTTTTGAGAAAGCATAACACAAATTCTCACATGTAGCTTTTCTTACTGCGGGGAACTGCACGACCGTACAAACCTTGACCGAATGTTGATTGTAAAGTGTTACATCTTCCTGGTGTAATGGTTCCTTATAGATCATCTTGTCAACAGGATTCAGAAACTGATTTGAAAAAGAATTTCCAAATTGGGTGTGTGCTGGGTAACAAGTTTTATATGTATATAGGTACGTGTGTCTTGCTATTGCAGCAGAGAAGGAAATCCTGAACTTTTAATTTGTACCAATTTGGCTAAAGCTGTTTTCTAAACTGGCACTTATTTATTTTATGAACAAAGACAAGCTCTGATTAACTTGTTGGTCTTTCAACAGTTGATCTGTCAAGCAAGTAGTTCCCTCACCTCTAATCCGTTTGAACTCTCATTGACAACATGATTTTGGTTCTGTTTGGTACTGCAGAGGCTTTTTCCAAGTCAGGAATTGGGCACATCCATAGGTGTAGCTGTCATAAGCAACTGCAGCTCTTTTCCTCTAAACACTCCCTTGAATATGATGGTGACAACACCTCTTATGCTGCTTCCCAAGCACTAAATTCCACCTCCCATTCAGACTTAGAGGAAGCAGCTCTTCAAAAATTTGGCTGCAGAATTTTATTGGTGATCTCCCTCTCTCGTATGGAAGTTCTCAGGTGAACGTTAGCATTGAATATCCTGAGGAAAAATTCTCCTTGACTTTAAGAGCCAGGATTCCCCATCTCTCTGGTGTAACTCCCTTTTATGAATTTATTGCACTGGCTGGGCTGGTTTCCTGGGTGGAGAAAGTTTGAGTTCACATTTTTAAACTGGAAGTACCACAGGAACTAAAACTGGGGAGTTTTTTTAAGATGGTAGAGCAGTGACTTGCTGATGAAATTGCATTAGTACAGCAAGGCTGGAAATTGTATGTGGCTTATATTAAAATATATGTGCATATTATAAGAGATGGTTATAAACCAGCCTAATCATCAGTTAAGTAGTACCAGGCCTATTCATTATGATTAAGGATTTTAGATGGTCCTGATGATTAAGAAATCTCTAAGACAAAAGAAACTCACTTTTTATTCTGCCTCGTTCTTCAGGCGAAATTCTCTTACAGAATATCCAGTGCTACACAGTTACACCTATGGAAGTGCCGAGGTCTTTGTTTTGAAGAGAAGGTCTGTGAGTGCCCCCCAGTAATTCCCATGCATTTTCCTTAGGTCTCCTAACTCCCTGCTGTTCCCACTTGAAGTCAGTGGTTTCAGTGGAAGCAGATATTTCCAGGCTGGCTGGGTCAGGCCTGGCCATTAGGAATCCTGATCCCCCTTAACATCGTAGCAGTGAAACCGGAGAACACACGTTTTATTCCTCTTGTACTACTTTCTAGGCAGACTGTCAGAGCTTGCCCTGTTTTGCAGGGAAAAGGTCTGGTTTCATTTAGTCTGGAAGGAACTTGTACTGCAGAGGAAGGTGCTGGGTGATAAGGTGTGACAGTGCTGTTTTTGCAGTCCTCTTCAAGCCACACTCCACTTGGGAAGTTGCTAAGCAGGAAGTGTCCCGCAAACTTTTATCACTTTTACATACAGGATATTGTTTGGTAACATTGTAAATAAAATAGACTATATAATAGAGGAAAATAAGGACATTTTGACTTTTTTACTTTTGGAAAAATATATATATATTTTAGTTACATATACAAACAAAAATTCTACATTGTGTGAGAATTCTTTTATACCACAGATTATTTTTGTAATGTCTAATATGTTTCTGCAGGGAAAAGGGAGAAAGGTCTGTGTATGCACAGCAAATAAATAAAGAAATATATATATAATGTTTAAATTAAGTGTGCACTACATCAAAGTCTAGAGGATAGAACAAGTGTAGCCTGAAAACAGTTTGAGGAGCAAGTTTGGATGTACTTGGACATGCTTTGAGGATGGCACTGAGTATATGTTTAGGTTATCTTGCATGTCACATCCCTTCTGCTAAAGATGCTCATTGCTTTTCTACGGCCATCTTCAGTTAACTCGGGAGGAGTTTTTTCATGTGTTCATGCGAGTATCCATGTGTGGGCAGTGTGTCTTTTGGCATATGCTGTGGTGCTGCAGTGAGTTGTGAAGTCAGGGTGTAAAGAATTTACTGAGGCCAAATAGCCAGGCTGATCTCGCTCGCTGCTGTATCCGTTCACAGCAGCTGTGTCTGCTGCATTGACAATATGATCTGTAAGGAGCTGTTACCAGTGGAGTCCTGATAAAACCAGTTCCTAGAAATTCCTTCTCTCTGAAGTGACACAACTAATCATGCTTCACCAGAACACACAGATACGTGCTCTGTATTCCCAAAATCAGATTTAACAGTCTGCATCGGAGGCACTAAAAAAAAGGAGTGCTGTCATGTCCAAAGTCTTACTAAGCGAAAGAGCTTTCCAAATCTGTGTAACCAATCCAAGGTATTCTAAAAATATTAAAGAAAATTAAAAAAAAAGTGTGTGGGGAGTTTAACCTAATTTTCCATTGGACTTAAAATTCACTCCAGTCTTTTTCGTCCTCTCAACCATGATAGCACAGTGTCAGTGGGTGAGAGGTACTGAAGAAAGCTTTAAACCAAACAGCACATGGCACTGCCTTGGAGCTGGTTTGACAGTGTGCCTTCTGCAATTAGTGCTCACTAGTTCAAGCAGGCTCCTGCAATTGCCGAGTCCCTCAGCTGTGTTCTGGTGAAGTCCTGGCCCTGTGGAAACCAGTGAGAGATTTTCTATCCAATCCTGTGTGACCACGAGTGTGCGTTTGTGTTCCTGGAGCATTTTCTAAGCACACCTGGTCTCTTATTTACATGAGACTTCCCTTTTCATGACTCGTTCTTAGGGTGATGCTCAGTTCCCTGACTGAAGTAGTAGCCTATGGAATAAGCAGTAATGCTTTTTCTCAGGACACGTCCACAGAAAGAGGTCATACTTGTGTTATGTCCATCCAGCTGTTCTGAAATGTAATGCTATTCTGTTGTGCCTTTATTTTTCCATGCAAAAGCAACTGCTGTAAGCTTTCTTTTTGTTTATTTTTTTTTTTATTTCTGTCTGAAAAAAACACTTTTCATTGCCCAGCTGTTATTTCTGGATGCAGTCTGTGATCCAGGTATTTCAAGAACCAATTACCTCAAACCTCATGTTAAACAGTGTTGCTATCTGGATTCTCCTTGATACTACAATATTGTAACATACACAAACAAACAGGAACTTTGCTCTATATTGGTGTTTATATATATGTATCATATACATATATACATGTATATATATGATACATATATGTAAATGAAAAGTGATCCCCAAGGACTGAAGGAAAAAGCAAAACTTATTTTGTATTCCAACATTGAAACCAAAAGGGCTTTTCTGAAGCTCTATAATGGCATTGTGCTGGATATCTAGAAAGAAAAAGTGTTTTCTGAAAAGTGCTTCCTTTGTTAGCCTTTTATTTCAGTATTTTAATGGGGCAGATGATGTGACTAAAACACTGCTTCTGCATTTTTGGCCCATTTTGAAGCAGAAGCCTCTTAATCTTTCCAGTCATTAAAAACCCCAAAACTCAGTTTATAACATTCCAATAAGGTTGGTATTGCAAAACTAAAACGTTCTAGGAAAATTTCATGGCTTCTGTTTTTGTGACAAGGAAGGCCATACTTCATTCAATTTTCCAGTGTTTTGGGGAACTGAAGTTTAACCAGTAACCATCCTAGTGAATTAAAATCCTAATTCAGTAGTCACTGGCATCTCTGCATTGCCACCTCTGTAAAAACACCAAAATAAACCACAAAAAACAACTGAAACCAAAAATCTGGCCATGACAGAGGAGGAGATTGGAGCATCTCATAGGCTTGGAAAGTGGACTTAGCACCAGAGCAACTTTGTGGATAACAAAAAACGTGTTGGCAAGACCTAGAACCTGTCTGCCCCTTTCCTTTTTCCAAATACCTACTCCCAAGAACCAGCTCATAAAATCAGACCTTCAACTACAGCAACTTCTTAATGGTACTTTGCTGAAGAGAATTCTGTTCAGGCTATATTTTTTTGGGGAAAAAATATAAGTTAGACCATTTTTTAAATCACCATTTTATTGTATGTGATCCCCTCCCAAATGTCTGTTTTTTAAAAAAATATATCCATGTAGTCTGGATTTTAGTCTGTATTTTACTTGGACAGCATAGTAGCTTTTCCTGTCCAAATACTAATGAATTTACTATTACTAGTAATTCATTTAATTACTGAATGAATGGATAGTAATTAATTTACTGTTTCTAAAGGAAGAGTACAAGATATTTCCCTTTCCCCATATTTTTCTTGGCTGCCTAATGTTTCTATGGCTATTGATGGTTGATGATTATTATCTTTGGTAAATCAAAGTACTAAAATCTCCCAGGAGGAGGTGTTTTGCAATGCTGCTGGCCTTCCAATGGAATAACTATAATGCAAAAATCAATCTATTAGTGGGTGAGGATTGAAGGAGGTGGTTACTGCAAACTAAGCAACATTTTTGGCCTCAATTATATGCCATAAGCCCGCACAATGCCATTGTCAATCTGTTCAAACTATCTGCTTATGAATTCTGCATGATCCTCATGATAGAGTTGAAAGCCTGATCTTTCACCTGTTAATATTTTCACATTCGTCCTTAAGTTTGACAAATTTTGTACTGTAAAGTTGACTTAAGTACAGTTCGATGTCAATTCTTGTGGAAAGAGCTTTCTGCATGTAACATTAGATGCATACAGTTAAACAACACAGCATAGTACAAAAACTCACAAGAAAATGTTTTGACACCAGCAGGAAGAAATCTCACCCTAACCATTTGTCATTTTAAAACCATCTTATTGTAAGTTTTACCAGCTACTTCTAAATTTGTGCTTTATTTAAAGAAATAAAATAAAAATCCTAAGACTTGTCTAGCGTAGTGAAATATGTGTATATCAGTTTTAGGATAAATAGCTAAGTCTTATTACGCTGTGTTACTTAACTTGTATATATAGAATATACATAAGAGTTTGCAGTAACCTGTTTCTCCAGGATTTCCAGTTGGAATGGATTTAAACTCAAACTATGAGATTAAATGATTTAGAAGATTGCAGAATAAACTGAGTGTAAATTACAGGAAGCTCTATCAGATGGTGAAATAATTTTTAAAGAGTCTCTTGGTCCTTGGCTCAAATTCACTAAGTACTGTTTGTATACCAAGATATGTGAAATGTAAATGTTGTAGGTTATATTTCACTCTTGTAGCTATAAAAATGTAGAACAGAGATAGCTTGTACTACTGAGTTAACAAAAGTTATTCTAAAGTATCCTGTTAAAGAAAAAAGTATACAGAGAGTTAAGCTCGTTGCTGTAACCCCTTTTGGATTGAAGTGTGCTGATTTTTTTTATATATGTACATTTTATATATATACATTCTGCAGAAGTATACATATATAAAATGTATATATAAAATGGCCTAATGCAGACATCCATTGTATTGCAGTTATTAAATGAAGACATTTTGGAAAGAACATTGTATCATAGTTCATGAATTTGCAGTGGATCTTTGTTCCTTTTTACTGTGGTATTTTAGAAATGAGTCTCAAGTTTGAAATTAGATCTGCCAAGTTGGAGTTTTGCTGCTTCAGCTTTGCACTGGGTGTCCGAATAAACCAGTATGAATGTAGTATTTGCCCTGTGTGAAGCAGCTACACCCCAACAAATAGGAGGAAAAAACCTAGAAAGAACTATTTCAAGTTTATCTTTTTGTATATGAAAATAAACAGTAAATTACAAATAACTGTTTCCCTTGTTGGTGTGACATTAAAACTCATTGTTATTTTATTGTCTTTGGCATCTAGCAGGAGGATTTCCTTCTTCTTAGATGAATGTTTTTGGTGTTTCAATGGCATTTCTGCTACACAAAATCCCTAAAAAGTCCCTCCAGAGGCATAGCTGAGGCCTGCCTCTACTACCCATCCCTCGCAAACACCTCCAGAGAGAAGAGGGAATTAGCTCAAATTCACAAAATCATAGAATGGTTGGAGTTGGAAGAGATTTTAAAAATCATCCATTTCCAGCTCCCCTGCCAAGGGACACCTTCCACCATCCCACGTTACTCCAAGCCCCATCCAACCTGGCCTTGAACACCTCCAGGGATGGGACATCCACAACATCTTGGGGCAACTTGTGTCCTTTCGTTATTGTTATTTTTTTTATTATTTAGCTGCTTATTATTTAACTGCCCTTTCGAGTGTGTTGCCTCTTGTAACGCTGCTTATCACTCCTAGCAAAGAACCATTCACACAGGGCAATATGTGCATGTTAAGCTGTATCAGTACAGTCCAGCAACGTAGCTGCAACTGCCAGAAGCCAAAGGCACGGGAACTTGACCAGGAAAAAGATTAAAAAAAAAAAAAGAGGGAAAAAAAAAAAAAAAAGCCTGAGTTCCCTGTACTCATAGCACCACACTGAGGTCTATAATCCTCACATGAGGTATGAAGATGCCCTCAGCCACACACTGAAGCATGGCCAGAGCTCTCCAGGAAAGCTGCCTGCAGTAAAGTGATGGTATGGCCATGCTATCCTCATGTTCTGGTGTTTGCCATTGCTAAACTGATCCTTTTTTTCAGAAAAAAAATGCGTCTGGCTTGGTGCTGGGTTGGAAATGCTTAGTGTGGGCAGATATGAGGCAAATATGAACATTAGCAAGTATTTGGGAGGGAAAAATAGTAATAATCAGGCTGGTGGTTTTCCTGAAAAGAAATCCAATATAACATCATCCTATATTGCCTAAAGCCAACCCCATACCACAGTTTTCTTGTTCAGCCTGGGGAAGAGAAGGCTCTGGGGAGATCTTATGGTGACCTTCCAGTACTTAAAGGGGGCGTGTAAGAAAGATGCTCCTCATCCTGTCGCAGGGCATCACTGAAAAGAGTCCAGCACTGTCCTCTTGGCACCCACCTTTGGAATATCTATATGTATTAATGAGATCCCCTCTCAGTCCTCTCTAGACTGAACAGACCCATCTTCCGCAGTCTCTCCTGATAAGGGAGATGAGCTTTTCTTCTGCAGCTAAAGACTTCAAAGGTCCTTTCTGACCCAAACCATTCTATGGTCTTGTAATTCAATAATCCTTTGCGCTTGAAGCCCAGGGTGGTCGCCTCCGGCCAAGCTGGATGGGGGCAGTTTGGCCGCCCCTTCCGGGACTGTCCCTGCAGTCCCCGTGAGGGGACTCAGTCTTTATTTTTCCACAGCTATCGGGCAAATCCCGCCGGGCTCATTCCCCTCATGCCGCGTCCCCTCACGCCGTGCCCCCGCACTGAGGCGATGCCGCCATGGCGCCCACGGGGCTGTGCCGTGAGGGGGCGCTGCGGGGCCGTGCCCGCCCCTTCCCTTCTTCCCTTCCCTTCCCGCCGCCGCCATGGCGGCCTTGCCCCGCCACCGCCGCTTTCTCGGCGGCTTCGTCTGCGGGGCCGCGGCCGGGGCCGCCGCGTCCTGCTGGGCTGCGTGGCGGCTCCTCCGCAGCCAGAGCCAGCCGGAGCCGGGCCCGGGGCCCGGGCGGGCCCCGGCAGAGGGTAAGAGTCACGGGCAGTGGGGAGGCCACGGGCGGCGGCCCGGCGAGGCGGGAGCGGCCGTCTCAGCGTGGTCCCGCGTCCCGCAGCCCCGCTCCCCACAGCCGCTTCTGTCCCTAAACCCTCTCTTTCCCCTCAGAAGATACTTTTCCTTCCTTCCTTCCTTCCTCCATTCCCGGTCTGCCCAAAGACTGCGCGGAGATCGGGAGGTTCCCGCAGTACCTGCGCCGGGCTGAGGTGGGAGAAGGTTATTTGGGATGCTGGGCTGTAACTTGTGGTTAAAAGCGCTTCCCTTTGCACCTGCTCGCGGCAGGAGAGGAATGTGTATTTAGTTTTAAACACACATTTCGGGTCAGACCACAACTAAATTTCAGCTGTTGCTGCCCTGGATGAGCCGAGGCTCGTTTATCGAATCTGGGGTCTGGTGGGGTTCAGGTGTGGGGGGAGATGTTCGGGGCACCTGAGGGAGTGAATGGTTTTCTCCGCAGCCTCAAGGCTTTAAAGGTACCGGATTGTTGGAAAGCGGAGGAAGAATGGCTCTAAAAACGTGAGTTGCTGTTGGACAGATGGCTGGAGAATGAACAAGACAGTAAGATGGTTGTAAATATTCCTCTATGAGAGAAAATTATTGCTTGCAAAAAAACCCCCGAAAATTCGGTGAAGCTTTTATTCATTCAGCAGAGTATAAGCGTTCCCAGTGAGGGCAGGACTTGCTTGTGCCCAGCTTGTAAGTCTCAGTTTGTGAGGAGTTCGATTTCTGGCTCCAAAGGGTGAAATGTGTGTGTTGATCTCCTGTGTCTGTAACTCCTTTTTGCCTGATTTGTCCCTAAATATCTGATAGCTTTTCTTCTGTAGAAGAAAAATTATCTGATCGATTTTTTTTCTGCTTTCTGTAGGCATTAGAGTAGGTGAGTTAGTCCTAGAGCTGAGATCCTCATGTTAAAGCACTGTGAGAACCACAACTATTTTGTCTGATGAGAGTTTAACAGTATAATTCTCTTAATATTTTTTAGGTCTTAATTGTGGCAGTAACCTCAAGTAATTCCCTACACAGTAGGTTTACACCTGCTGGGATGTTTTTCTTACTGTCTTGCTTATGATCACATTTCATCTTTGCATGGCTTTCTGTCTATTTTTTTCCTTAGAACCAATAGAAGAGGCTCTTCTGGAAAGATATGGATTTCCTGAGGCTGGAACAGAGACCAGATGTTACACAAATCATGCACTGTCTTATGACCAGGCAAAACGGGTGCCTAGATGGGTGATTGAACATATTTCGAAACAAAAGACACTGGGTATGTAGGTGTTTATTTACTTTACTTGTATCTGTGATGCCCTGAATGGGCTTTGCTGCTCACAGAAGGTGCACCCTGGAGCAGGCAGGGGAGAAAAATCCTATAGTGATCTCTGGGAGGGAAGTTCAACTTACCTTTTTATAACACAAATAGAGAGAAAATGAAACAATGAAAATTAACCTTTCCTTGCTTGATTTGGACCTGCAAAGTTGCTTGAGGGCACAAAAATGGCTCCTTCCTTAGCTAGTGGAGTTAGTTCTGAGGTCCAGTTTGTGTCAGTGGAGTCAATGCCAGTGGTAGCCAGAGCTTCTGATGTACAGATTGTAGAGATTTGCTTGGAATGGGAGGAAAATGTCCATTTGTGAGATAAAAACTGAGCAAAGGGTATCAGCAGTTGTTCAAAACTAGATAGGGCATTACCTCCTCACTGCAGCCATTATTTACTCTGATGCAGTTCTGTTGTAGTTCCTGATGTGCTTTACCTCGTACTCACTCCTCTGTTCTTTATGCAAGACAGAGGCTCAGTGATTTTCTGCTGTTGGTGGTGAATGAAATATGAGTGGTATACAGTCATTGTAAATTAAGTTTATAGCATTAGTTCAGTTTTTATAAGGCAGACTATTAGTAATGGAGGTAACCATGTAATTGTAAAATGTTTTATGAAAGCAATAGCCGTCTAAATATATCTTAATCACTGTCTTCAAATTACCTTTCAAAATTAAAAGCATGATCTTGAAAACATTATGACCAACCCCTAAGTGGCATCATTGATCCCACTTCTTTCTGAGAAGAAAACAGTAATTTCAGGCTTACTTTCAAGTGGGCCTTAATGGCTGAATTGATGAAATGTTTTCCAAATAGTCAGATACAACTAACCTGCAAGTTGAAATCAAACATCTTGAGGCATTCAGCTCTCATTTATGTCTGTAGCTACTCGAATTGAGAATTGAAGCAGGCCTGTGTTGTTTGGGGAAGATTGAAAAGTTGTGATGCAAAAAACCATATATTTTTTTGGTAAGTAAGGACTTAAAGATTTAGAACACATAGCAGAAAGAAATGAGCATGAGATGCACAGAATTCAGATTAATGTGCTGAGTCCGTAAGCATGGGTCATTTGGCAAGATGTGACAGAATTAGATCTTTTTGTATTCTGGTTATGATGGTTTTGTGATAAGATGACCATTTAGTGTGTTATTCTTCAGGTGATGCAGATCGAAAGCACTGTAAATTCAGACCAGATCCTAACATCCCTCTGATGTTCAGTGCTGTCAATGAAGACTACCTTGGCAGTGGATGGTCACGAGGACACATGGCACCAGCAGGAGATAACAAATTTTCAACAGTAGGATTTTTTTTCTCCTATCCTTTTAATTTGTGTTTATCAGTTGGAAAGGGTCAAAAGACCCTTAGAAGTAATGTGCAGCATTCCTTTTGCAGTTTGTTTTGAGGTGGAACATGATGTCATTATTGATGCTCAGAGCTGGATTTGGAGTTACAAGGTCTATTCCTGACTGAGCAGTGTAGGATGCTCTCACAGTCTGCTTCAGGCATCTAAATCAGGTGCATGCTCTGATGACATACCTCTCTTAATTAAATCACACCTAGATCAGCTTGTTTGGCAGAGATGATGTTTTGAACAGTGTGGTGTTAAGCAAGTCTTCTCAGCCTCTTGCATGTCACATTGTCTCCGTGTAAAATGAAGATGATAACCTTCACCAGGAAAGCCCTGGAAGTCTTCAAAGCTCAGTTAAAGGGAGACAGGGACAATGATGTCATTCTGGCCAACAGCTGCTGAGATATTTAAGGCTAGGTTGGGCAAAGCAAAGATGCTGTTAAGTACTGTTCTGTATTGGCAAGGGGATTGCCTGGATGATTTAAAAGGCTTTTTCCTTTCTTGCAATGTGTATGAGGTAAATTAGACCCTTTTGCCGTGGTTCTCTCAGTCTGTGAAATGTCTTCACCTGCCATTTATTCAAGCTGTAAGAGAAGCATGCCTTAATGCCTTGGCTGACTTACAAAGCAGCCTTGAATTTATTGGATCCTCTTGTGAAATGTACCTAATGCAGCAATTTGTTAATTAAGAAGCAGTTTGAATTCGTATTTCTTCCAGGCAGAATAGGATTCAGTGGGGTGGAGTTGACAGCACAGTGGCATGTGGTAAATGAAAGAATCAGTAGTTTTATTTCTACTGGAAGTGTCTTTGTTGTTACTTATTTGTGATATCTGGGGAATTTTTGCTGGTGAGCTCCCTGTGCACAGAGCTCCTGGACCTAGCTTGAAATGCAGTGAGATGATACAATCTTTCAAATACAGGGCAGTAAAAAATTAATTTCACAGTCTAATTAGTGGAGGTAGTGTTTTCTCATTATCCTAAAGTGTTCTGTCAGTCCCTTCACTTTGCAGAAATAGTATGTGAAAAATAATGACAAATGCAGGACCTGTGAAAATTCTGGATTGAGATCTTGGAATTTTTTTCCTCTGTATTTCCCTGCATATGCCTAGTGTTTTAGCATCAGGTCCTTCACCTTTGGAGGTATGTGAGCTTCTGTTCAGAGATGTTCATGACACTTCTACAAGATGAAATTAAGCAGATATGTGGATATTTGACCATTAATGGTCTCATAAATAATTTCATTGCCTGTACGTTATTGATGAGTATATTTAATAAAACTTTTTCTTGGAAAGGAAAGAAAAGGTTGGCCATTAAGCAGTCAAATAAATGAAAAGCATGTTTGAAAGTGTCCTTCCCATTCAAAATGAAAAATGACTAGTTGCTTTCAAAGACATTACCAAACTGACACTGGGTGACATAGTAATTCCTGTGGTTCTAGAACTGGACATTATCATGTTGTTTCTGCCAGGGGGGGAAAAAAAAAAAAGTAGATGACTTTGCAAGATTTCACCTCAGTTATGTACCTCTTAACCCAAAACAATTTTGTAGGTGTTCTGACTTAGGTTTTTATCTTATTTTCTGTGCTAATAAATATTAAAACTAAACTAGAAATTGGATTCTGATCCCAAAACTGCTGAAATGTGTTCTCAGCTTGTAAATGTTTCAGTGAAATGATATTATTTTCTTTCTCTATGCAGAGAGCTATGGCTGAAACGTTTTATCTGTCTAACATCGTGCCTCAGAATTATGAAAATAATGCTGGGTTTTGGAACAGGTGAGAAATTACTTGTAAGTAAACAAAGTGAAAAATACCAGGCAGTAGCATCAATCAAAAATGCTTTATTTATGAAGTTTCTTCACATCCAGCTATTCTACAGCAGTTTATAGGTTACCTGTAGAGGTCATAGGAGCTTTCTCTGAAATGAAAGGCAACTCAGTCCTTTCAGTGAAAGAACAGTGTAATGACTACTGTAGTTTTTTATTCAATCAAACTGTCGAGGACATTTATTTAGATGTAATTATTTCTTCTGGCTGATGTGGGGTAAAAGTACCAGGCTTAACATCCTTAAGGAAGTTTCAGCAGAAGTAAGGAGAGGGTTTAGATCTTCCTCAAAGAAGCACTTGCAGTGAGAGTATTCCCATGTCTGTGTGTGGATGTTGGGTCCCTTTGAATTGGAGAACTGAGCGCTCCCCACTGAGTTGTCACTACTGCAGGTCTGAGGTGTTCCTTCAGGTCCTGGCTCCCAAGGAGCAGTCGGGCAGTCACTCTGTCACTTGTGAGTGCTGACTGGATCGCCTTTGAGGTGGAGTGGTTGATAAATTTAAACTTGCTTCATGTAAGATTTTTATTCTTTCCTTCCTTTGAGCAGAGAACATAGCAAAAGTAGCATTCATCCAGTGCTTCTTGCATAGGACTTACAAAATGTGAAGGCTCAGAAACAGGAGGGGAAAATTACAGATTTCTCAAGGTTCACTTAAGGGAAGGTCAGCAAAATTATATACAGTGTGGTAGTAAAAGTCCATCAGAAATGCATCATCATTCGTCTGCACACTGCTTTCTTTTTTTACAAGAATGTGTATAAAATCAGATGAGCCATTCAGTAGGTTATACTGTTTTATGGACAAATAAAATGCCGTAACATTTTAAGAGGGTTTTTTTCTTATTTTAATAATTCAAGTGTTTGAACATAAATTTTCCTTACACCAAAGCTAGGCATTTGTACCGATTCAAGGCAGGAAAATGCTCTTCATTTCCCTTAAGCAGGATCTCTGCCTAATCAGGAAATCGTGGGGAGTGTTTGAAAATTTCCTCTGGTACTATGAGCCCTGCAATTTAAGCAGTTACTGCCACTTTTTCCCAACCCCAGCACTCTGTTCCCAGAGTTTAAATGCATGAGCAAGGCAGCGATGCCACTTTTTTTGTCAGTCATTTCTTTAATAATGAACATTTTTAAGGATACCATATTTCACATATGTTGCTGCTTGGAAGCAAAGCTGGTGACAGCAGGAAAAGAATTCACTTGTAGTCAATGCTTTGGTGTATCCCATGAAGAAAGGGCTCATTCTTGCTCATTCTCATTTGTGTTGCTCATTCTTGCTGATTTAACTCACTAACCCAGCACAAAAAAAAAACCAAACTAGTTTTTTCAGGGTTGTTGACAGATGAAGAATGCTCAAGTCGCCCAAGGGAGAGGTGTGAGGAACAGGAATGAGACAGAGAAGGGGGTGAAACCTCCCCCTTTCAGAAGCAGCCAAGTTAGCTGGGATAATCTGATACTCTGTTTGTCCGTTTGTGTGAAGTGTAACTCTTACCTTTGCAAAGGAGCAATGGGTCCTCACTCTATGTGATTTCTGTAACAATTGAGTGTTAGATCAAAGATGGGCTGTAATCATAGAATTATAGAATGGTTTGATTGGAAGGAACCTTAAAGATCACCTTGTTCCAAACCTCCTGCCTTGGGTAGGGCCACCTTCCCCTACATCAGATTGCTCAAAGCCCCATCCAGCCTGACCTTGTTAATCTTTTGTTTTATGTAAAATACGTGGGGTCCAGAAACCTTCTTATTTGAGAAATATTATATGCTGTAAACTGAAGCAGTTTAAAAAGCAAAAATATGGTAGTATTTCTGGTGTCACTACTTTATTTTTGAACAGTTTTATACCTATAAAAAAAGAGGTAGAGTTAGTGGGAATGACACATAGAAAGTTTGCTCAGTACTTTGAGCTACAGAAAGAACTGTGTTGCAGGACTTTGATCCTTGGGGAGAAACATACAAATCCAATAATATGATAAAACCTTTCAAAGTAAAAATGCTTCGACTTGCTGTTTAGAACAATTCTATTTTACTAATCCCAAGTGACCATCAACAGTATATTTCTAGTGTCAAGTGTGGGAGTAAGTAGAGAATTCAGCTATTCAGACATGTGGTAAGGCTGCAGAAACTATTTTCAGATGTGTGCAGTAACACGTCTATCTGTAAATAAATGAACCTTATTTACAGAGGACAAATGGGAAGTAGGACTTGGGCCTACATTTTACTTTCTTTGGCTTGTGAATCACCCAGATGAGTCTGGAAAAATGCTCCCTGTCAGTGGTTGACCCTTTCCTTCTCACTATGTCTCAAAAGATTAAATCTTCCCAGCTGACTTTTCCCTATCTGACAAATATGTTCCAGAATGGAAATGTATTGTCGGGAATTGACTGAGAGATTTGAAGATGTTTGGGTAGTTTCTGGACCTCTTACCTTGCCTCAAACAAATGGTGATGGAAAGAAGAGTGTTACTTATCAGGTATGTATATATGTTGCTGGGATAATAGTGCAGTAGTAATTATTTATTTAAAATTTATATAATAACTTGATAAAACAAAAGTTGGGCATCCTAGTACAGGCAAAATGTATAAAATGTGCAATATTTGTTCGGACAAGATGAGCAGAAATGTTATGTCTTGCCTAGACATGAGAAAGATCTCTGTAAATAAACAAATTATTTTAAAATCATCCTATTTCATGTCCACGGTCTGCAGAACTGTTTATCTAAGCAGAGAGTCAGTGGGGTTTGCTAATGCACAGGCATCTATTCAGTCAGTTTCTTCATGTGCTTTAGAGACAGTGCAATACAAAGGTAGTATGGGTCTCTCAGAACTCTGCAGGGTATTGGAGTGCTGTGCTCCATTAATTTCACCAACAGTTGTTTGCTGCTACACCGTAGGCATCACTTGGATGAAGCCTTGCAACTGAGGTTCTCAGCCTGCCAGAGTCACTTGGAAGACTTCACTCAAGTGCAGTGTAATCACGGGTCAATGGTACTGATACTCCCCTTCTTTTAGCCCCCTGTTTTTATTACCTGCTTAAAATACTCTGAAGTTTTAGGATTGATCATGCACAGTCTGTAGAAACTGACAGACAGATGGGACAGGCTATCAAGTTGAGAGGTGAATTTATTATTGCTTACCCAGACTTACTCCTTGTAGGCTTGTGTTTAGACATCTGTAATGTTTGAGCATGGTAAGTTATTCAAGGGAGTGTTACCTTCTGCCCCCACTACAGTGAGATATCATTGCTATTTTCAGTTGCAGATGAAAGCTGGCATAATGAAAATAATAAATGCTGCATTTTGCACCTCTTGAAAAACCCCTTTTCCTTGAAAATGAATAGTTGGTTCAACTGTGGCTTCAGCTCGTGAGTGATTCAGCTTCCAACGAGTTCTCTGAGGAGCAATGAATGAGCTTGCCAGCACAACCCCTTATTTCAGAGGGATGAGAGACACAAAAGAGAGAGGTGTTCAGCTTTCAACACTGGCTTGTTTAGCAGTAAGAGTTAGGCACTATTTCTCCTTTATAAACACACAGCTGAATTCCACTTGATTGAACTTGGAACTCAGTCATGATAGAATGTGATTTTTCCTGTTTGCTTTTACCTTTTTACTTCTTCAAAAGTGTCCCTTATGTCCCCAGCTACACATGTCAAACCTTGACTGTCACAAAATCACAGCTTTGGATTTGGGTTTGGTATTTTTGGGGGAAGTTATGTACATGGAAGTGCAGTAGTGTTACCTTCTTCCTGTTTAGTGGCAGTTCCAACCTTCATCTCTCACCACATCTTTGTGAGGGAAGTGCAGACTGTGCTCATTTTCAAGTGGATGAATAAGCCATGGTTAAGGGATATGACCAGTGCCAGATGGTAAGTTAGTAGCAGCAAAGCCAGCTTTAGATTGGCAGTCATCCTGTGCCACCCAAAGGTGCTCACTTCACCATTGCCCCTTCTACTTCCCAGGCCTTTCTCTGCCTTACTCTTGTCTGCCTGCACTGGTGACTGTCAGATCCTTCCACAAAATGCTTAATTACGCAATGCAATGGAAAACCATCCATACTGGGTTTACTGGGCTTGTTTTGTACTGCTGTAGAGGCAGCACACAGAGTAGTCCAGTGCTTCCTGGTGACAGCATGAGATGTCCAAAAGCACATAGCTGGGAGCAGGAGGGAGATGTTCCCTTTCAACAATCTTCAACTGAGCATTTGGCTTACTGTCACTCAGAATGGTACAGAGTTCTCCAGGCTTGCACACAGCTTGCTGGGATTTGCTTCCTGGTAGCTGTCAGGATATTGCATTTATTTTTCATCCTTAAAAATATATATTCGTCTAACATAGCAAAGAATTAAAAATTCTGAGCTGACTTGAACATTTTATAAGTGGAAATCATTTCCAGGAAGAAGTTGAATCATCTATCAGCTGCATCCACCAACAGTTTCACTTTAATCTTGCTCACCTTCTTCTCGTTTTTCTCTAGAGAAAGTGTTTACTTAGAAGAGGAAGATTGCATTTCCTGAAAAATGATTGTCATTCTCAGTCTTGGTTTTGAAATGTAAATTTTAGTATTCCACAGGTAAAAATCAGAGCAGACACTGCATCTTACTGGCTTTATTCAAAATAACTTGATGCCTGAATACAGTGGTGAAATAATAGTGGGACAAAATGCTCATGCTGCTGTGATTGTCATCTTGTTCAGTTCTTGTCTTTTGTCTTCATCGTCTTTGGGTTTGATGACAACATAGGTCTTTTAGGAATGTGTTACCAGTTTTGGTCTTAAAATGAACTGAAGGGAAGTTTGTGTGTCACCACTTGTTCACATTCATAAATCATTTTACTCAGCTTCCCACAGTGACATTCATTATGTAAATTGATTCTTATTTAAGTACAGATAATGCTGTCTCCAGGTGGGAAAAGTAAAATAATGATTTTGTGGGGTTTTTGTTTGTTTGTTTCTTTAAAATATTAAATTTTTTGATTTGGGTCCTCTAAATAAATACAGGCTGAGAATGTTGACTTTTTTTAAGTTTTGAAATATCTTCATGGCTTAAGTTTTTGTGCTTTGCATTGCTGTTGTACTTTGAGGAGTGGGACTTCAGAGTAGAGTGGTGTGTTGGGTTTTTTTGTTTGTTTTTTTTCTTTCTTTTATCAACATATACACTTAGTGGAGGGAATGCAACCTGTCAAAGCACCGGAGAGAAGTTCTTTTCAAACAGACACCTTGGATATAATTGCAGTCATTGCCATTGATTTTGGTAGCCTGGGATTCTGCCCCTAATGAAGAACACTAAGGCTTGTGAAGGGAAGGTATCTCTTAGCTGTCTTTCAGAGTGAACTCTGCTAAGTTCCCACAAATGACTTCAGACTGAAAGGGGTTTTAGTCTTCATTGTTTGGGCATGAGAAGCTGATGTGAGAAGATGTCCTTTCCTTTGTCTGTGCTGTTCAAGGAGAAGTGCTGCAGTACACACAAGAGTGCTGAAACTCACAACCTGTAATCTGCCAGTGCCACTGTTAAGGCTCAGCTCCTCTCTGATGTTTTTGTTCTCAGACTAGAACTGTGAAAAGGAAAAAAAGAAAACACAGAAGTGCTACAGTGAATGTATCTGCATTGATTTGTTTCAGATCCTCTCTTCAATCTTAGTTAGTTTCCTTATTTTTGGCTAAAGGAGTGATGAAATATGTATCCATGGGTTTACATGCTGGTGTTTTTCTCATCAGACATCCAAAAAGGTTATTTTTAGATCACTATAGAGGAAAAACAGAGCATCGGTCATGGCTTTGTTCCCAGTTTCTGCTTGGACTCTGGTACCATTTGCTCTTTAATTCCAGAAAGGGAGTTAATCTTGAACTCCTTAGATGCCAGCATTGTTCTATCTATTGGCTGAACTGGTATCCTCAGATATATTCTGTCATTTCATCTGTCTCCAGCAGCGATTTTTATTGCAAAGAGGAGACTGATGACCGTGCTTGGTATCTGAAAAACATATTTTGAGAATATATGTAGAATAGAATGCCAACAGGAAAAATCTGTTCTGTGTCACTGGAGAGGCAGATGCAGGTTTTTCATCTTTGTCCGGATCAGATCAAAATGACAGTGTCTTGTCTTATACATTACTGCTGTCCAGTGACTGTCACTTCAGTGATTTTCCTCTGTCAGCAGATTTGGAGTTTAAAATACAAATTTTGCAATAATTAACTGCATCATGCTGTGTTCCACCCTCCCCATTCCCAATGCCATCATAGTGAACGCTAATTTAAGAAGAATCAGCTGTGGCTGGCAAATGAAAATACAGTTTAGATAATACTGTGTTTGTTGTTTGAAAAAGACATTTGAATGTACTTTTTAACTGATACATGAGGTTCATACTGGAACTGTGTTTGCTGTTTAATTTTCTACATTGCATGACCAGGCAGGGCCAGAGAGGCACAATAGCCATCCCAGAAGATACAGTTGTCATCTATGTCTGTGGCAAGTAACTGGGAAACAAATTGCACTTCTCAAGTACAAGAAGGTACTTTATGGTTTTGCCCAGTTAACTTTCAGAACTAGTAGAGGTCGTCTTCTGCTAAGATACTATGGGGGGAGGAATCCTTGTTAAAGGAGGAAATAAACCTGGGAGCTGTTACTTGTTTGTTGGTTGCTCCAAGTGGTCCTAAGGCTACAGAGGTAACTGCTGGATGTAGGTCCATTACAGATGTCCCATAAACTTTGTGCAAAGGGCTCTGTCTTAGATCAGCTGGTGTAAACCACCAGAGCTCTGTCAGCCCTATATTTAGATGTGAGGTACAAATGAACGGAATAGACACTGGGTTAAGATGGGAGGAGAAGACACACTGAAGGTGCAGGGTAGATTAATTGGAATTGCTTTTATTTAGCACTGTACCCATCCTGAAGGTTGTGCTGTTACAGGAAAAGGGGTATTAAGCTCTGTGGTGGATTCATTTTTAAGTAAACTAAGTGGGTTCTGTGGAAGTAGTAGTCTGTTGTCATGTAAATACAGTTTATTGCATACATAAGGTGTATACCCACCCTCTTTATTAAATAAAAATAAAAAGGAGTTGGGGTGTCTGTGTTTTAATGCCATAACTCTGTACTCAGGAACAGCTTTTTTTTTTTTTTTTTTTACATGTCTTATTTATTTTTTTTTCCTTTCCTTTTTAGGATTGCCAAATGATTTGGCAATAGCAATCAGACGAGCCATAACAAATTAAATTTTCCTGAAGTACATACATTTGCATTTTGGAGTGCTTGGCTGTGCAGATTGTTACTATGATTTTTATCTGTAGTGTTTTCTGGTTTGTGTGTTGCTAGGCCTGCCTTCACACCCCTCAGTTCTTCTCAGTGCCATCTGACAGAGCTCTCTCAAATATTGGGGGAAAACACTCTCAGCAGAATCAGTGCTGCCTAGCAAACCCAGAAGGAACTTGAGTGAAGGCAGTTAATGCTGTCACAATGATTGAGTAAATAAAGTTACACTGATAGTAAATGGAATGTTTTGTACTGCCAGAAAGTCTGTTTCTATACAGAATTCAGTATCAAATTATAATAAAGCTCTGGGTTGTCAAACGTGGGATCACATCAGCAGGAATAATGTTATATCTACAGTGAAAGATCTGATGGACCTGATCTTGCTTGGGGGACAGGAATGATTCATTGAATTCTGTCCACCAAGAATGTGATGGAAGTGTTAATTTTGCTACTGCTGGTTGCAGGGGGAAGGTCTGTCACAGGGAGCTGTGTATGCTTCTTTTCAGACAGTTCTGTTTGCAGTTCTGGCTCACTTCTAAACTGAGGTTAGAACTTCACAGAGAGTGAAGAAACAGCTACTGGAATGCCCGGGGAGTTTCTGGAGCTGACATTTTAAAGTATTTGATAGTGGTACCGTCTGATGCAAGGACATACAGTGTGTGTACGTGTGTGTCAGTGTGTGTCTTCAGTGTGTGCTGGTGGTTAAGGCATGATTGAGTGTGATTTCTGTTTGCCAGGTTCTGAGAGAATCATGGATAATTGGCAATCCAGAGCTGGCTCTCGCTGATGAAGGGCTCATTAATTCCTTCTGCTAATTCTGTGCACGGTTGATTTTCGGTTTCTAGTCACTAGGTGGCAAAATACCACTTTTGGATTCACAAGCCCTTTCTTTTAAAAATGATCCATACCCTTGCAGAGGAAGAAAATTTTTTTGCAGAGTGGGAAGCTGTAACAAGTCCAGTGTAAAATGAAAATTTGATAACATTGGTTTGTATTTTAAATTTCCAGTAATAGTAACACTCTGTTTTCTTCCCATATAATCTCAACTGTTCTTCCATTATACTTCATATATTTCTTCTCACTTGTTCATGTAGGAATGGACTTTTCTATCTCATAAACTCCGAAGTGACATTTTTAGGGACTGCCTTGTATTTATCTGATTGCCACCATAAAGGTGGCATTAGTTAATGCCAGATGCTTAAACTTACCCTGGATGCGATTAGCAAATATCTTCATTATTTATTGTGATACTGAAGGACTCCACAGATATTATCAAATTTGCTTCCTCTATTTTTAAAAACTGCAGTCAAGAACAGGATTTGGCCAAAATTGGGAGGAAAACCAAGCTTAAGACAAATCCTCATCCAGTGACTTGGCTATGAATTTATCGAAGCTCACTGAATTCTCTCTATTTTAAGAAATGTTACTTCTGCTCTTATCTGTCCCTGTGAGCTCTTTAGGTTTGTATTATAACTGCTTACCAACATGTGTGTTGTTTTAGTGATGTGTAAACATCTCTAAATGTCAGGAATTGCACACATTTTAATGACCTGCCCTCGTGACAGCTGCCCATGTTTAATTGGGCTTTGAGAAGAGTAACAAATTCACACACACTTGTGGAATGTCAGTAACAATGCCAGTAATGATGGAAAAATAGTAAGCACTACTCTGAAAATGGTATTATGATAATGTTACATTGTTAGGAGATACCAGTTCAGTTAAAGAAAAAAAACAAAAATGAAAGGAAGAAGGAGCTGCAGAAAGTTAGGGCAATGCACATATTTACGTTGAACTGATACAGACAGCAAAGTGTCTGAAATTTCACATTGGTTTCCCAAATGATGATGGGAAAGAAATATATTTAATGCTATAAAAAGAAGGCTTTTAGCTTGAGTGCCATTTTTTTTTTCATGTTGTGAGGGTGTTGAAAATTAGAAAGATTAAGCAAAATTTTATAGCAATAGCAAAATGGGAATTTTCAAAGGACTGCACAAAAATTTGCCTTTTGGGCTGTTACCCACATAGTGTGAAAGCATATGGGACAGCAGTGATTTCAACAGGCCACTGCTGTATTTTCTTGCTTGTGTTGGAGCACAAAATTCCTGTTAGAATCACAGATACCCTTAAAAACCGCTGCTCTTCTCCAGCTGGGACAGAGAGCTGTTTCAGGCCTTGATTTCTGAAAGATCATCTGCTGCCTGTGGATAGACAGGCACAAATCAAAGTCAACATCTGTGCATGGATAATCTGGAACCATTTTCCATCCTGTTACAGTGGGAGCATATGCTCTCTGCCTCTGTCGGGCAAAGCTCTGAGATAAATGGGATGGTGCAGATCTGAATAGTGATTGAGGCTGCTGAAGTTCAGGAGGAAAATCCTCTAGGTGGCAATAGGAAATGGAATTGTGGAGTTTGCTTTTCCTGCCTCTTGCTTCTATTCCAAACTTCACTTTTGCAGGGTCACGCTTTACTTCTTTCCCTGCTAGCTGAGCTGGTGGAGGGGCAGCTCTATGGAAACATTTATCTTCTCGATTTGCAGCTTCTCTATTTACTCCCATAAAAAAGCAAATTGTGGGATATTACAGGGAGTAATGATGGAAATAATTTACTGTGCTCCAGAGCTGCATTTCCTTTTTTAACAGAAATCATTGGGTCACACTGCAGAAATTACTGGTGATGCATCCTGTGCATGGTTCACATTAAGTGTTAAACTGCAGAAAAAGACATTTATTCTTAGTCATGCATATTTGCTCTGTCAGAGAAATCAGGCACTGCCCTTTGATGGTGTTCACCTCCAGCAGACTTAGCTGGGGATAGAACTTTGATGCCCTGTTTTGAGTAAGGAAGGGACACCTGTGGACTCTGGCAGTTTGGCAGCTGAAGATGGTTTTAGCCACTTTAATAGTATTAGCACTCAGTGAAGTCATTGCAGTAGTAGTTTGCTGCTGCTCAGAGAATTGGTATGAAGCCTGTGCACTGCTTAAATTTTATTTAAATTCTCAGAAGAGAGTTTACATGGAACTGAAATGGTATATAAATTACATATCTGGCCATTGCATGTATGGAGTTGAATTTAGATCTACATTTCTCAAAAGCCCCTCCTTCATTTAGAACTAGTCCTTTCTCTTTCTTCTCTCTCTTCCTAGGTGCCCATACTCTGCATAAATGTGCATTATTTTGCATAGAATATATATATTTGCATAATATTACACAAGCACAGAGTCTATTTTCCCTTAACACCCACTTCAGGCATTCAGCATTTCCATCTCATACCTAACTGTTCTGTGTGCAGCTCTGTTCATTCCCCAGCCTCCCTATCCACCCACTCAGCCCTCAGCCTCAATCCCAAGTTCCCTCAGCTCGCTCCACACGCATTCACCTGTTTGTTTTACATATTCCATGAACCCCCTAATTGGAGATCCTTGTACAGCTCCATCTGTGTGATCGCCCTTCCCCTGGTCTTCTGTGCACCAGAGTGAGGATGCCGGGATGTGGATGTGTGTGGGAGGTGTGGAGAAGGAGGGAGCCGAGCTAAGGAGGACCTAGTACATATCCATGGATTTGTAGTAGGAAAAGTGTGCAAAGAGGCCTGGAAAAGGCCGTACAGGCATGGGAATGCTGCAGGTCAGGAGATTGCTGGCCCAGGGAGAAGCTGAGGACTGGGTTTAGCCTCACTTCTGCCTTGTCTCAGGAGGCTACAGCCTCTTTGTCCTCTCCTCCCGTTCCTCCCTGCCCTAGGAACATGCTGGAGGTGGGATTGCAGTGCAGGCTCTGCCAGCTCCCTGCTCCAGGGGAGAAAAGGAGCCCCAGCCTCCTGCCTTTGGCAGTGTCATCACTGGGTGCCCTTGGGTGAATATGGAAATATGAACTCCTTACTCTCCCCTTCAGGGATTTTCCTGGCTCCCTCCCTCTCACCCCCAGTATTTTGCCCCAGTATTTACTCCCCAGCTCAAGTGCCACTGATCTTAAATAGGTTAAAACTCCCAGCACCATTCATTTTGTAATTCAGTGTTAACTCACCAGATAGAACAGAGTGTTGCTGCGTTGGTTTTAGTACATTTTAGCATTACCTGTTCATCAGTTGGTTTTGATTATTTATGGTCCTGGGGAGCTGTAGCTCTGATTTCACCTACACGGAATGCTAAATGCAAAGTGCTTTAACACTCAGGAGCTCTAATTTCCCTATCAACACGTTTGTCATCATTGAAAGGAAGAGGACATTTGGCATAAGGCATTTATTCCTTAATCAGTTTCAGTGACTGATGTCTAGGCAGAGTATTACTTGGGAGAAGGTTGGTATAACCATGATAATTAAGAAAAAACCCAAATAAACAAGAAACTGATAACCAAAAAAAAACCCCAAAACCCAACCCAAACAACAAAAAAACCTCAACGAAAACAAACAAACCAACCCACCAAAAAACACACAAAACCCCACTGCACCCCCAAAAAAACCCCACAAACAAAAAAGCTTAAACTACAGGAAAACTATTAAATAGCCTAGTTTAGGGCCAGGGAGAGAAGTATTTCAGAACACAGCAAAGAAATCTAAGAGCACGTGTTTTCCAGAAACAGGAGTAATGTTTCCCCTGTGTTACTGCACAAAACATGAAAAAAATTTATGAGAGTTTTCTCCTGCAGGTACTTTCTCTGGTTTTGTTCTAACCAGACTTAAAGACCAGTCACTTAAAAAACTGGCAACAGAGGTACAGGACACACTTGAAGCACTGAAAGAATTTGTAACTAAAATTTAATTAACTGTTGGAATTACTAACTTGAACCTTGGTTCAGTAGCCACAGGCAAAATTTAATTTTAAAAACACATTTTCATTTGAGGAAGGGCTGAATACTCAGAAAAAGGTGTACATAGGAAGTGTTTGTTATGTGATAGAGTTGTACTGAATATATGAGTGGACAAGGCATGTCTGAGCTGATAACGCTGAACTAGTTTGTAAAATACTTTCAGTGGATGTGATAAATACCTGCTTTGCCTGAAAGGGTATTTTAACTGTATCTAAAAAGAGCTGTCAAAAAATCAAAACAAGCAGTCTTTGCTTTTGCAGGTATTGCAAGCACCAAATTACTGGATTTTATATATAGAATAAAATGCCTTTGTGGTTTTTGTAAGGGATCTATGTCTTCTTCTTCTGTTGCAATTAGAATAAAAGCACAGATACGAGAAGGTACTTAGAGAAGGGTTATGCAAAACTCAGGTTTTCCACATGTGAGCCTGTTGTACTCTCTTAAGATGACAGATTCAGTTCAGGAATAGTGAAGAAAAAAAAAAAAAAGCCTAATTCAGTGCATGGATAACTTTCTGAGTCCTGGAGATTACATTTGCCATCAATAGGTGTATTCCCTTGGAGTTATCCCTGGCACGGGGTGGGGTGTCTGCTGTGTACATGTGAGTGTGAGATTTTAACAGTCCTGATCCTCCACTCTTGGGGATCCATTAAATCCCTGGGTCCTGGTCTGAGGGACAGAGGAGGAAACCCAGCATGTACGAGCACTTAAGTTGGATCATGTGGAATTTATGGAAGAAATAGGTGCATTTTCTTTGGATAGGCCTCTCTTTCAGGAGGATAGTCAGTTACTATATGTGCTTTGTATTCAGGTCCTCTCAAAAAATGCTTGTTTAGGTAATGTAGCTTTTAAATGCTTCCTGTGTGTGGGTAATAGAGAAAAAATGAGTGACAGACGATAACTTAGACTTGATTTGAAGTGTTTATTAAAACCTCCATGATTTGGAACTGTCAGGTCAGGAACTTTTATTATATGTTATAATATAAATTATTGTAGTTATAAAAAGTAGAGGGACTCCAGAGAGAGGGAACATGAAGATGTGGTGCTTAGGGACATGGTTTAGTGGTGGACTTGGCAGCGCTGGGTTAATGATTGCACTTGATAATTTTAAAGGTCTTTTCCAACCAACACAATTCTATGATTCTGTGATCTGTACCTGTAACAGTCCTTTCCTTTTGGCAGGTGATTGGAAAGGATGACGTGGCTGTACCATCCCACCTGTACAAGGTGATCCTCGCCAGACGGAGCAGAATATCCTCAGAGCCTCTGGTCCTGGGCGCTTTCGTGGTACCAAATGATCCCATAGGCTTCAAACACCAGCTGACTGACTTCCAAGTCAGTATTGAAGATCTGGAAAAAATGTCAGGTTTAGTTTTCTTCCCCCAGGTGGACAAGACCAAAGACGTTAAAAATATCTGTGAGGTGGATACCTGCAAACTGATGGGCTTCAAGGAATTCACGTTGTACATCACTGCCCGCAAAGTGCAGGGCGCCCGGACACTGCGCCAGCTGGAGAAAGCCATGGCAGAGTTACAGGAGGCAGGAATTGAGCCTGATGAGTATCTCCTAAAGCTTCACAAGAAGAAGGAGGAAGAACTGCTGCAGGAAAAACCAGTAGCAGCTAGAGAGGGGAGAGCTGGCTGAGTCCTCAGGAAGTTGTTTGGGTTTTTGGAAAGGGGAACTGAAAGCAAACAAAGACAAGGGCTCCTTGAATCATCCTTTTTTGTGAAAAACTCTGTTTTTGAGCTGTGAAAACAATAAAGAAATATTTGGAAGCTGATGGGTTTGGAATAATGCTCATTCTTGTGTTACACGATGCAAACACGTGGTTTGCTGCAGTACTTAGATATGGGAAGTGTAAATGACCCCTTTCTGGCCTGAGTAGATCACTGGACCTCCAGGAAAGGCTTTGTGCTGTTTTCCACCTGGGACATCAAACTTAGGGTTTCTGTGGATTTCCTTCTAGGAATATCACAAAAATAGACAGTAGACACCTTGGGAGTACAACTGGAACATGTTTAAATGGAATTCTGCCCACAAATGTCTTTCACTGCAGTGCTGTAGAAGCAATTGTACTTTCTGGAATATTTTGAAAATTAATTAAGAAGTATTTAATTTAACACTTTTATTAGAGACCTATAAGACATAATCTGAACCCCTTATGGTCTTCCCTTAGTTATACTAACCAAAACCTCTCTTCATCTTGTGTGCTTTGGATATTTTGGCATGTCAGGATGATGCCTAGGTTTTAGCTTTTGTATTTTCCTGATTCTGTACTGCTTAGAGTGTAACTCTGAGGTTTCTTGTAGCTTGCTAATTTCTGCTCTCTTGTGCTAAGTAGACATAACAAAGCCTCTCCGGGCCTGCTCTCCAAGGTCACCCAGACTGTCCTAGGCCCAAAAGTATTATCCAAAGAGCTTCTAAGGGGGGCAAGCAGAGGGGAAATTACATTACTGAACTGAAGCTTTTCTTGGAGAATTAACCCTGGTATGCAAATGAACCAAACCTATAAAGGTGTGAAGAACTCGTGACCTGCCATCCATCTCGGGGTCCATTTTTGGCAGTAGCCTGTGGCTCTCAGGGTGTACCCTTGAAGGCTTTTCAAATAAATACTTATTTTATTATTTTACTCCCGTCCAGTCTCTGTGTCTAGGAGGCCTCTTGACATCAAGGAGCTGTCAGCTGTTGTCATTTGCAGCAAACTTACTGCATTCATGTATAATTCTGCAAATTTTTTTGTAAAAAAACCCTAACAGAACTGAAGTTTACACAAGTGACTACCAGTGTAGGTTGTGTTTTCATAAATTAATGTAAGCTTAATATTTAATTTTCACCACTAAGTTTGGATAAACATGTTTTCTTGTATATTGTTTGATTTGAGAGGTGAGCACTGCTTTCTTCATGGTTGTGGTAGTCACTGGCTTTTTTCCCCAACATCTGCCTTTGAACTATAAATTGTGCAACAAAACTTTTATATTGACTGAAAATGCATTTCCAGTTCTTTTTCAGTGGCAACTGATGTTTCTCAGATTTGCATCTTATTGGAAGATTAAATGAAATTTTTTTTCATTAGTTTCGTGCTTTATTTGTGCAACCTACTGTGATTTGTATCCTCTGACATCTTATATCTGGAAAGAAAGAGTAAAATCTGGAAATATGTAGAGTTTTTTTTGAAGGTGAGAATTGATAGACATTTGGAGTTTGTGCCATAAACACCTTCAGTAGTTTTCACATGAAAGAAGGGTCATGTAGTGCCTGGCTGAATGGGGCTGTTTTCATTGGGGATGAATCAGGAGCATTATTTGGATGCTGTGAATCATCAGCTGGGGGTTCTAAGAACTGTAGTTTCCTTCATCTCTGCTCAGTTGCAGTATCCCAAAGCAGATCACTTCATAAAACAAGCCATGGTTCCCATGACACTTTCCTGTTTGCCAAGAACATGTACACAAAATCCAGACATTTAAATCCGGAGAATTGTCACTAGCTAAGGCCATCATAAAAGCCTACTGCTCACATGAATTAGAGAGAAATTGGGTGAAATCCTGACAAAATGTTTGCTCATTTTGATTTGTGGTTGTAAATCCTGTCAGATGTAACAAAAACAGTAAATTGCAGTACAAGAAGCCACATTTCCCTTTGCAGGGAGATTGTCAGGGGGTGTTGCATGGAATAAGAAATTGCCAGATGCTTCACATGCCTCTTGGTAGTCCAGTTGTGCTTTGTTGGAGTCTGAGCAGCCTTTGGGTACTGCCTTGGTGTGACCCTTTGGAAAAGGTACCAGTTCATTGCCCTTTGCATTTTCTTTCTTCTACCCCATTATTTGAATTATTTGCATTTTTAAATTCAGCCTTCCACCTTCCTTTTCATCCTTTCAGCTGAGAGGTTACACATCTCTCCTGCGATGCTCACACGCCCACGTACAGCTGAAGCAGATCTCAGTGCTACAGATTCGTGTCCATCCATAGCAAAAACCTGCCTTGGGACAGTGCCAGGTGTATGTGAGGAATTCAGGTGCCCCTGAGGAGCTCCAGGTACCTTCCCTCGCTGCTGTCAACTTGCCACTGTGATGGCAACAGAAGTGCCGAGTGCGTTCCTGTGGAATCCTGCTATGGCGACAGCTGCTCCCTAAGAGGACCTTTTCAGGCCTTACGTGCCCCCTTGGATTCCTGAGAGCCCCAGTTACCATAATTTCCATGCCTCGTGGCTTACAGCACAGACTGGGCTCCCGGGATCGTTTTCAGCCCTGTTTGAGCGTGGTTGGTGTTCCTCAGCTCCCCTCGGAGGGCAGCAGCAGGTGGTGAACCGTGAAACCACTTCCAGAGCTGCTGCGTGCCAAAGTGAACATTCACCTGCTCCCCTCCTGCTGGTTCCCTGATCTCAATTAACTGTGGAGTCTGGCATGGAGAAAAAAATGTGCTTTCTTTACTGTAGGAAATACAAGATGAGTAATAGCAAAGGGGTGAGGCTTTACACACTTGTTTGAGCCACCTCTGGGAGTAATTGATTCAACGTCCATGAGAACTGTGCTGGTGTCCATGTCCATCTGTCATTCCTGTGGCACAATTAATCACGTGCATCTGTAGTGACAAGGGGAGCCTCTGTGCTGCAGCTAAGCAGCAGGAGTCCTGGAAATGGAGAAAATTGTTCTTTGTTCTTCCACTGTTCTTCTATGTTTGTTTTAGAAGATGAACAACCAAATCACGGGGGGAAGTTGACAGCTAGGCTGATACAGTGATTTTCTGATATTCCCCTGACTGTCTGCTCTTGATTGTTTCTGCTGGTCTGGAATCAGGGTGAAAGTGATGGGAGACAGGCAGATGGGCAGGGAATGCAGGGGAGAGCTGTTGCTGTGCTCGTGGACTTTGGGCTGCGCTCGGTGCACTTTGGTATTTGGCCTTTTGAGGGCAGACTCCTTCCACAGTGTCAGCCCCGGCAGCCAAAAATGACGGGAGACATGGATCGAGTGTCTCTGGCCCATAATAACTGTATTTCTCTCTGTGATACTGAAATACCCGTTTAAAATGAGCTGTTTCAAGCATTATATTGAAGCATTATATCAAGTGCAGTATGAAGCTAATGATTTTTCCTAGATAAGGGTTTTGACAATAATGTCTGGAAGTGCTTTCACATTGACCACCCAAGTTGTGTATTTGCTATAAAGACAGTTTTGTCTCCATATTCTTCAGGAATTTCATTCTAGGTGAGGATTTAACTGAGGATTTAACCCTGCACTGATGTCTTGCAGTGCTGTTGCTTTGCACCTATAAGCACAATTGGGTGGGGGAAGGCAGTGGAATTTAAAGTTCTACTTTTTATTTTTGTGTGGTTGGTTTACTTCAGAGCAATTTTCAATTTGTCCTGTAGTTTTAAAGATGGATCTTATTTGCTAGTTGTGTTGAGTGCTGCACTAAACTATAGAGAAACGGTTTCTCTTCTGAAAAAGTGACGTATATTGGATACACCAGGCAACAATTGGAAGGGCAGAAGATACACAACCAGAAATCTTAGGATTTTTTCTCTCAGAGGATTTCAGTGGTGCTGCAACACCCTCCTTTGAGTGTCTTTTCCATCACTGGAATCATCTCCCTGACAAAGACACTCATGTGTCTCCTGCAATATAAATCATAGAATCATTAAGGGTGGAAAAGACCTCTAACATCAAGTTCAGCCATTAACCTAACACTGCCAAGTCCACCCATAAACCATGTCCCTAAGAACCACATCTACATGTTTTTTGAACACTTCCAGGGATGGTGATTGCACAACTTCCCTGGACAAATAGGTAGCAACACCCAGGGTTTGCATAAGCTGCTGATCTGACAAGCAGTGATTGCTGGAGGTGGCCTTAGATTATGCTGGAAGATGTTTAGATTGGATTTTAGGAAAAATTTACTCACCAGAAGGGTTGTTAAGCATTTGAACAGCCTACTCAGGCAAGCAGTAGAGTCATATCCCTGGAAGTATTTAAAAAACAGGTACATGTGGCACTCAGGGACATGGTTTAGTGGTAGTCTTAGCATCAGTTGGACTCAATGGCCGTAAAGATCTTTTCCGACCTAAACATTTCTATGATTCTGTTCTTCCATTACACTACCTGGTTTAGTGAGGTGTCCAAGCAGATGTGTTTTTACAGCCTTCTTTGATTTGGTTCATGGATGTGAAGCCCCTGACCTTTCTAGTGGAAACCCACAGTTTGTGCAATCCCTACCAAACTGGGCAGCTAGAACCATGCTGTCCCTGGGGCTGGAGACACAGCCGTATCAGCCCCAGAGAATTTGAAAGTCTCCTGCCTGCCAGGTGCCCTTGGCATCTGTGCTGGTGGATGGAATGGATTGTTGAAGTACAGCAACCTTGCTTTGGCTGGTTTTGGTGGGAGGTCTCCATGATGAAGTTCCTCCAAAGATGCTTCCCCAGGTAGGGCCAGCCAGGTGGGTAAAGCAGAGCTGGGACAGCAGAGGAAAAGGAAGGGACTTTTTGGAGGCAGTTTGCAGAGCAGTGGCACCTCTGGTACTGTAGCACCTGGGTCTCTTTACATGTTTAACCTTTGCCAGCCTGGTGGAGGAAACCCCAAACCTTCCTGTGCCAATCCTGGTGCATGTATGTTTGTTTCCCAGCAGTGAAGCTGTGGAGGAATTGCATATAAACCCCAGCGTGCTGTTGCTGAGAACACGGCTCAGGGGGGAGGTGAGGAGCAATTTTGCTGGTATTTTTTAATTGTCTTCTGCAGTCACAGGGGAAAAGCTTTTCTCACTATGCAGCAAAGGAAATGTAGGAAATGTTTCAATGTTTCTTTTTTTTGTTGTTATTTTTTGATTCAGGTCCATCTAATCAGCTCTGCCCACACAGTGGTGGTGCAGCCAGTTCTCACACACTTCCTAATAACCATCTACCCGTGCAATTGCTTTTGCCATAGTGTGGCGGAAAAGACTGAACCAGAGCTTTGAGTATTTGCTTAAAATATCTGAAGTGTGTGTGTGGATGCTCTGGGATGGAACTCGGTGCTGGCTACAAACAACCCCCACCTTCCCATGTTGTAAATTACTATGGAACAACTGGCCTTTCCCATCGTGCCATTCAAAGAGGGCAGGTTCCCCACCTGCTGTGTGAAAAATGAACAGCTGTGGCAATGTAGTATTCCCAAAATACTCATTCCTGAGAGCTGAACACAAGGCTGATAATGTTGGTTTGAGAAATACGATGGCTGCCATTCTGATGTCTCCATCAGTGGGTGGGGAGAGAGGCAGGAAACAGGTCTGGAAGGAAATGCTTCCAACTCTGCTTAAGAAACAGAGCAGAGCTATTTAGCAGATCACAGAAGTAAATTTGGGTTGTGTCAAGAATAAATATTTCCCAAGACAACAAATAAAAGCCCATGCAAGTTTTCTCTATCAGCTCTCAGCAGCTGATGGAGCAGGGATTGGCATCGAGCAGTCTGGAGCCAGGGAGGGAATGGGAGCACGTGCTGAGCTGCTGGTGCTCAACAGCCCTATGTCCTGTCCCATCTTTCCTTCGATGCATCCACATGGAGGAAGACCATCCCGTATCCCTGCCTGCCTCCTTTTACTCCCATATATTAAGAAATGTGATATTCCTGTCCACATGGCTGTTTTGTGACTCTTTGGTGCTGCAGTGCCTCCAAAAGTGAGGCGGCCATGCACAAGCTCCTGGGGAGCCACAGTGGGACACAAAGGATTAGGCAACCTGGCTGTAAAACTGAGCTTAAGCTTGGATTTTGTTAGAGTGTTGTAAGGTGCAAGGTAAGCTAAAACTGGAAGGTTTGAAAGTAGGTGAGAGAGCTGACCCAACCGATGGCATTGCTAGAGGGGAAGATGCCAAACTGTGCCCCTCATCAGGTCCCTTGGACTGAACCTGATCTGCTTCAGTGGGAACTGAGGGACTACAGAGCATCCCCCTGACATGAGGCATCAGCTCACCTCAAGCTGTGATGTGCTGGAGCTCCAGGAAAAGGTGCTGGGATTCACCTAGCTTGATTTAGCTGTGTCTTGAAGACATCTGTATTGCTACTCCTACTGCTACCCTACTGCTAACTGTATTTTTGTATTATTAATACATCAGACTGACTTTCCAGCCGACAGAAATCTAATCAGGGAATCCAGTAGTGCTTACTGAGAGTTCAGGACCTCACTGGTGAGAGGTGTGCTGGTGACAGGGCTGCCTTTCCCCACTGCCCCCTGCTGCCTGGGGAGTGGGGGTCTTTGGAGCCCTGCAAGTACCGCCAGGGTTAAAGAGCAAATGCAGAGATTGCTTGGTGTGTGTTATCCTGGGAGACAATACCTTATTCCTTTCCTTGTCCTGTGTCACAGGCATCCCAGGATGTCAAGCAAGTATAACAGGGAAAAGCTGCGCAGGGAGAAGCTGTGCAGGAGCAGCGAAAATCCGCATGGAAATTTCCCCATCCTCTCTTGTCTCTGCTCCAGTCTTCAGGTGTTTTACAGTGTGAGGAGATTCCCGTGGGCAGGAATGTAAAATGTGTGTTCGTGTGGAGTTGGGATCAGCGTGTGGCTGTGTGGGAGAGGAGTTTTGGCTCCAGGGTGGTGTTTTCGTTACGTGAGATCTGTGCTGTGGCGCGTGGGAGATTTCAGGAAATAAGCTGCTGTTGCTGCCATCAGGGTAAGTCCCACTGGTAGCAGAGCAGCACTTTCACCACTTCTGGGCTTGTCTGTCCTGAGCCCTTCCCAGGAGTTCTGTGTCCAGGGCAGGCCATGTTCTTCTCCAAAATCATATGAAAAGCACATAAACACATGGGAAACGCTGGAGGCCAATATTCAACCACCCCTGCGCCGGATTTGCACCGGGGATTTGAACTTGGGCTCACAGTTGCAGGGGCAACATGTCCTCAGTAGGGGTGTAGCAAGAAGTGGGATGTGAACTCTCCTGCTAAAGTGCATCTACTGTCCCAAAACTGCTCAGAAGGTTTGGCTGCCACTGGGCCAACGAGGGAAGATGCAGTGTTCACTGCAGAGCTTGTGGGTGCCGCAAGGTGTGGGTCTGTGCCCCACAGAGGCTGTAAGTGCTGCGGAGAGGTGGGTGAGGCTGCACAGGAGCATGTTGCAGGTGCAGGAGCACCACCAGTGCTGCACATGTGAACAGGAGAACCCTGGGAGATCCGGGATTTCCCATGGCCTTAGGAGTCCTGAATTAGAGACACTCCTGTTACATGGGCTGAGATCTCAGGGACTTGAAGATAAGGCCAGGTGATATTTTTTAATGCAACATGTGACAAGCACAGAAAATATGAAGTCCAGGCATTCACATGCTCTTTTTTTTGCTGAACTCTCCCTGGAGCGTGACCTTCCTCACCCCCATGGCCCTCCTCACCTGCTCATCCCCCTCATTCCCCTCATCCCCCTCATCCCCACAGACAGCAACTTCACTTTGCTCTCGATCCTTTGTCCTCTTCCTCTGTTGGAAGCTGCCATCACCAAAGCCAGCGTGTTGCTCTTACTAATAGCAAGGTAATCAATTTGAGTCACTGTATACATTAGTAATGGCCATGTAATTCTAGTGCAAATTAGGTTTGGGCAGGCTGTGAAGCCCGAGATGTCTCATCTTCCTGAGCAGAGCTTGGATTTACTGTCCTCTGGGGAAGGCCACAGAGAAACACCCCTCTGCCCCCCTCACAAATCCTCCCTTGATTGGATACAGTATGGTCGTCTGATTAAAATTGTGCAGTGGTTCAGAAAATGATTTTCAGCCAGTGCTTCACAGTAAATTACTTTTTTTTTTTTTTTCTGCCAAGACAACAAATTTTTACCTCAAGTACAGCTGTACTGTAACACTGAAATGAGAAGCTCAAGAAAAGCAAGATGCCAGCGAGGCAATGATGGAGAGGGGCCCAGGGGAGCACCTGGTAGTGGTGACACCCTGCCAAGGGACATCCCTGCTGCAGCTCCCATGAGCCCAAAGCCTGGTACCTGTTGCCAGGATGATGCTGCCACTCACAGCCAGATCCCTTTTCCCACTGAGTCAGGTTTGCCTGTGCCATGCTCAGTGTCCTGTGGGCACATATCCTGGTACTCACCTCTGTGTCCCTGCATGGGGTGTCCCCTACCCTGATGTTCCTTGTCCCTTCACCAAACTGCTTTGGGAGGTAGATGGGAGGAGCCCAGCCTGTGTCCCTCCTGACACCCTCCCCTCCACTCCAATGGCCACGGCTACCTCTGGGCTAAGGAAGGCCCAAGGACAAGGGGCCCACCAGTGCCAGCCATGAAACATTTCCCAGCTCTAGGTGGTTGAACCACCCACTTCATGCTGAACTGCAGCTGAAGACAACGCTCAATTTTTCCTCAATCCGTGCAATGGTGTCTCCTGTTTTCTGTGTGAGCATCCCAGTGATGCCTGGAGATGCATCTGTCCCTGATGCCTGATCCTGCACACCTTGCTCATTGAAAACAATGCTGATGCTCTTCTGCATGGGGAGAGCCTCCCACACAGGGAAAGTCTCCCTCTCCCTTATGTGCCATGGCAAGGCCTTTGCAGGGAAGGATGCATCTTTTGAGATGAGTCCAAGATGAATCTCACCTTTCTTGGGTTGCCCAAAGGACGGGCAGGAGGTGCACCACCTACCAGACTTTCTAAAAAGCATCTTGAGCATGTCTGCAGGAAGGTGTCTTTGGTGATGGCAACACTGTCCCAATTTTGGCATGTTCAAGCCTTGAGGAGTGCGAGTTAAGCACGCAGCAATCAGCCCTTCCTGGTGGGCCTTTCGTGGGCCTTGTGCCCACCTAATCAGTGCCCAGCCTGTGCTGGGTCTCTAGGCATTGGGCACACCGGACTGAGCCTTGCTCCCCCCTACCATCCCATGGCAGAGCCTGGACCTGTGAAAGGAGGTGGGGTAAGGAAGAAAGATAGAAAAAATAATCCATGCAGCAAATTTGTGCCTGAGAAGGAGTGATTGGTGGTGAGAAGAGGGTAGATGGCATTTTTTTAATTAGAGACGGATAATTTATTTTCTGTGTGCTCATGTGTCAGTGTGTCTATGTGTCATTTCAAGTGCCTTTCAACTAGTGGTATTCCAGTGCATATATGTGGGCTTACACTGAGGTGAAGGTCTGAATTTACTATAATTTTTTGGCTTTCCTGCAGGAGCTGTGACAGCCTGTGGGAGTGGACAATGACAGGCAGTAAAGCAGCTTTATGTGTGGCATATTTAAGATATATGCTTGTATTCATATAAAAGTGAAACTGATTTCCTCCCTTTTGAGATAAAAAAGAATTAAATGGAGGCTACAAGTCTGTCAATGGCAATGAACCACCTGCCTCCTTAACAACCTGGAAGCAGGAGATAATTTATTTGCATATGGTACAAATAAGTGGAGGAACTTTCTCACAACCAGAACCAGCTTCCCACTTTTGCTGCAACACAGGCTCTCCCCACCTCGGATTTGCCTCCTGAGCAGTGGGTAGTGTGAGGGAGGGAAGGGCTGTTTATTAAATTAAGAAAATACATTCCATAGCACATTGGCACTGAGCTGGAAAGGAGCAGCTCCGTTGCGCACTCCCTCTCCCGATCCCCGCAGGATCGTTCCTCACCAGGGATGATTTGTGCCTTCATCCACCCAGTTTGAAATGTCACATATCCTGCTGCAATTAGAAGGATCTTTTACCCACAGGATATATGTGTGTGCATCTGAGGGGGTGTTTCTGTGCCCTTCAGGTAAATGTTTTATTAAGCAGCGTCCAACATGTAACACAAGTAGAAAAGAAACATATTGCTAAAGACTGTTAATGCAGCTTTCACGACCTTTCAGAGATCCCTGGGAACTGGAAAGAAGGAGTGGGCTTATAAAAGGAAGTATAATCTTGTTTTTAGGCTGAGGGACAGGAGAGATGTGGTTTCAGCATGCTCAGATCCCAAAAGGGGCTGCTTTCACCCTGGCAGGGCTTGCCTGCTGGGGCAAAGCAGAAGCAGCTGCCCAGTTCCTCCTGAGGCCACCTCCAGGCAGTTGGCAGCAAAGGTCCACCACGTTTTGGTGGAGAAAAGACAAAAAATGCCAGAGGACACTGGCTGCAGGTGAAATCCCCCGTGGTGACACACCAGTTCCATGCCCTGCTCCAAGGGTGTCCAACATCCCTTTGCTGGAGGGGGTTATGTCCAAGCAGTGGGGCTGCCTGAGCTGGGCAGGAGGCTGGAGAAACTGCTTTTGGGAACTCCAAGGCAGCAGGGAGAATGCTAGGACAATGCAAAGTGGCAGCACAGTTTCTATCACAGTCTTGGCCCATGCCATCTGCCACTCCTCTGTGGGACACCTGGACATAGGTGGGGTGATGACATGGGCTGGGGGCTTTTCTTCCTGAGAAATCTGGATAAAAGTAGCCAGTTTGGGGGGAGGAAGAGACACAGTAATTAATGCAAGCCATTCTATATGCACCCTATTTAATTTACTAGTACAGGCATACCTGACCATGCCTTGAAGGTCATGAAAGGACAGGTCTGCTCAAGGAGTTCATCCTAAACATGGGGTCCCTCTGGTTCTGACATTGTATCTGCAAACATAGGATGAGATTTCCAGTTCCATCAGCTGTTGAGTAGATCCACTCTTTTTAATGGAGCACAGAACAGATCCAACATGGTCTTGACTGCGATGTATAACTTAACAGGAATTAAAGTGTTTACTTCCTGTGTCTGTGTATGTGTGAGAAAGTGAGGTTCCTACCCAAATGACTTAAAAGTTTTCAGGTGTGATCCTACTAACCCTTATTCACACAAGCATTCTCAATTACTTCCAAGGGGGCTCTTCATAAAAAAGGAAATTTGCCTCTTTAGAGGTAGGTAGGTGGATGGGTGTGGCCACCTCACTTTTGGGGTGACTTTGCACGGGTACTGGAAAATGGCCCAAGATGTTTGTGCCTTGCAGGTAGTCCCCCCCTCACTGTTCCATCCACATTACTGTTTTTTGTGTACTTTCTCCATTTTTTCTTCTCATTTCATTTGTTCGTCCCTCATTCCTTGGTGTTCTGGCACTGCCTTCACTGTGCAGTTCACAAGGTTTTGCCCATTTCGGACAGGGCTGATCAGCAGGGAAAAATGACCAGATTTTGAATATATAAAAGGAAAAGCATGAAGCAAAATGTTAGTAAGGGGCAGTTTTAATTACCCAGCCATGATTGCATTACTCCAGCCCAGAGGAAATATGACTAATGCCATGTCTGTGCTTGTGCATATGACTGCTGTCACATCCAGTGAGGACTTATTAAATATTATAGAGGTGTGACTAAAGCAAATGGTGACCAGAATGTGGAAATGAGCAGTCCTGGTCCTATTGTGTGTGCTAGGAATTTCTAACCTGGGATGGTGGGGAATGTCTCTGTGGGAAGAGCAGGAACAAATTGCTGTATTTTGTCATCAAAGAAAATCAAAGTTAGGCTTGAGGGAAAGCCATCCTAACTATGAAGTGACGTGTGACACTCTGGCCCAGGTGATCCTTGGGTGGTGCTGAGTCTTCTCTGAGGGTCTTCCTGGGTGCTGATCCCTGCTTTAATCGTGGCTTATTCCCTTTGGAGGAGACAGTCACTGACTGAAAAACTCAGAAATGGTCCCGTGAGGACAGGCCAGAAAGCAGTTCTGTCCTCCTGTGTGTGGCCTGCACTAGAGGGTGATGGTCTAATTTTCCATCTCTCTAACCTGGCAGTGGTCCATCTTGGCCATTCCAACTCCAGAGCTGGGCACGGAGAAAGCCTGAGTCTTAGCACACCCACAGCCTGTGGGAGGCTGGAACTGAGGAGCTGTAGGTTTGGCTCTATTCTTGCTGCTTAGAAACTCAACCTCCCATCTGTCAGCTGCCCCAGGGTACACCAGTACCAACATATCCTGCACAGGCAGGGTGGTGGCTCCCTCACTGGTGGTGTTTTGGAGAGCAGGAGCTCTCCTTTCATTTCACAAGACAGTTCAAAGTGACTGAAGATATTTGATGGGAGACCCAAGCTCCAGGAAAGGCAGGAGTTCAGGTAGCTGTCTCTGCCTGGTGCCTCCTACCAGCTCTTGCTGGTTCAGCTACAGCTTTCCGGCTTCAACTTCCAGAGGTCTCCTCCCACTGAAGGGAGAAGGGATTTAGGCAGTCTGGATCATCCCAACGTAGCTAGACACAATTTAGGCAGTCTGGATCATCCCAGTGTAGCAAGACACCCAGTATTTTTGCTGTCCTTGTGCACATATTAATCCCCTCAGCAGATCACCCGGTGCCTCCAGTGCCAAACCCTTCCGAGATGCACTTTTATTTAGGAATCAGCACCAAGGATTGCTCTGGTGAGTCAGGGCGTGCCATGAAACATGCAATTATCTCCTTGGAGAGGTACAATTGCAGAGCCAGGTTTGCTGCTGATGGAAAATCTGCCCAAAGTGTGGCGACCCCGCTGGGCCCGTGCCAGCCCCTGCCAGTGGCCGTGTGTCCCGTCCTCCCCGTGTCCGCCCTCACATTACGGGCTCTGTCTTTAAAACAAAGACAGAGTTGACAAGCTGGGCCAGTTTTCCTGCATGAAACAATTAGAACAGCAAGCACAGAGGCTTTACATCACTTCTCCTCTCAATACCTACCGTCAGCGTCTTCCTCCCAAATGAGTTTTTAACAGCTGTGTTGTTTCCGAACGCGGCACAGCAGCATTAGCAGCTTCCCATAACAACTGTATTACCTTTAAGTAGAGCATTACCGGGCTGAGCATCATTTCTTTCAGGGATGCAATTAGGCAGGTGATGGGGCGCGATGCCTGCTCAGGTAATTGATCGAGGGCTGGTCGGCTGCTGCCCCGTATCAGCAGAACAATCAATGGTGATGATAAAAGTTTACTGAAAGAAATGTAAGTGGGAGAACAGCGGGGTCTGAACCGGGTGCTCGCATGGTCTAACAGGCGCTGCTCCGCTGTCTCCCGTGGCAGGATTTCCCTGCCAGCCGTGCTGCTGCAAACTCGGTTTGTGAAGGGCACGGAGGTACCACTCATCACCTGCTCCTCGAGGACTCCCTAGGCAGGACTGAAAGTTTGGAGCACATCCGTGATGCAGGTTATCATTTTGATGAATGAGCAGATGGACAGGGCTGTCTCAAGGTCAGACGTGGAGTCAGTGAAACCCAGAAGCCCTCGCCCAGTTTTGCAGGCTTAGCCACTTGATTAAGTTACTGCACTGAGTTTTTCCCTTCTTTTCCTGTTGTAATGCTATTATCGCCTGCTTAATAAACTGCACATATTAATGACCCATTAAAACCTTCTGGAGAAGTAAAATTAATTGGGAATTCCAATCTCTTGAAACTTTAACTGAAAAACCAAAAGAAAAACATTAAAGACAGACATTTCAGCATGAGCCAAGCTCTAAAAGCCATAGCTCAGCTGCTCTCTTATCTGTAGGTGCACCAAGGGTCTAAGTTGCTTTTGGTCTACATTTATGCCCTCTTTTTGAGTTTCTATTAAACAAGATATATTCGTGTAGCCTGTAAAGAAATCCAACCAATCAAATAAAAAAAAAAATTACCCAACCAAATAAAACCTCAAAACAAGCTATGTATCAAGATATTTTATATTAGAGGGTTTTGTGCACAGCAACACAATTGATCTGGAACTGCTCTCATTAACATATGGATGACTGAGGTGTGAAGAAACCCATCACATCAGGCTTTTGCTGTATCATCAGTCCTGATCAGTGACAGTTCACATCAAAAGAGCCCAGCGGTGGGCTGTAAAGATCTTGTAAAAGATCAAAGCATCAGAAAAAAAAGGCAAAATTTACTTAAACTAAAACCAGGTAACGCATTACACCCGTCTGTAAAGGATTAAGGGCATTGGCTGAAACATTAACATCACAGTGTCCACAGTGGGACTCTAATTTTAGATATTAAACTTTTCTGCCAACCATAACCTGTGAGCATGTCGGAGAAAGGGACAACAAGAGCACAAACCTCAGCTCTGGAAAGTATTTCCTTGCATGGCAGCAACTGTGTTTCTGTGACATTGCGTGTATTTAGCTGAATTTTATTTTATTGGACTTGATCTTGGAGGTTTTTTCCAACCTTAATGGTTCTATGAGTCTGTGAAAAGAGGTGAATCAGGCATATGTAGCATGAGGGAAAAGAGAGCTATATTAAACCTTAGCTGGAATTTGTGGCTGAGTCATGGGAACAGTTTATAGATCAGCAAGACAAATTTCAGAGGTACGAGAGACATTCATCCAAATCCTGTGCTTCTTGCTCACAACCATCACAAATGGAATTATTTCTGGTCAGGAAAAAATGGGATGACATCTTCCCATCTTATCTATCTTGTCCAATGTGTGAGAAATTTGAGCCTATCTCCTGCTAGTGATTTTCTTGTGCTTCTTGTGGAGAACAACACAGCTTCACACCCTGGGAAGCCGTGGTTTCCGGGAGATTTTGGCAATGCTTTTGCAGGAACATTCCCACAACAGAGTGAAGGACAAAGATTTGTTGGGCTTTTCCAGCTTGGGCCTGCATGTGCTGCTGGTGGCTGGCTCAGTGCTCAAGTATGGGGACAGCCTGGGACTACTTTTCTTTCTCTTGCTTTTTGTCTCTGTTTCCCAGAGTTTTTCATGCTTATCTACATGTTTTTGAATGCAGTCACTTGTCAAGCAAAGGAACTCTTGCTGCTTGCTGTGTAGTTTTTAGAGCAGTTTTTAGGGACTTTCTTTGGTGTCCCTTTTGATGACGCATGGGAAAATTACCGGTGCAAATCCCTCCCAGTGAAATGTGAGGTGAAAGGGTCAGAACCCTGCATCTTTCCAGCTCATAAATATCCCCCAACAAGCCACTTGGTGGGCTGACCCCCCCCTTTCAGACATCAGTTGATCATCCTTCTCCTGACTTGAGGAGCAGCCTGAGAAGAGAAGAGAGATTTCTGAAGTGAAAAGTGCCCTGTGATGAGATAGGGGAGCCAAAGAGACACGAACTGCTCCTAGATTCCCAGCCCATGGATAAGAAACTCTGGCTGACACTTATGAGTGAGAGGGGAAAAAATGCCCTAAACCCATGTGACACTTATATAACTTCAGGCCTGGGATGTTTTTCTCACAAAGGAAGGACGAGTGTTGCCAGGAGCAGCTTTCATGATAAGAGCAAGCCAGTAACCTCTGAAAACAGAAAGTTTCCAAAAAACAAGCCTTCAGGAGAAGACAGAATGTTCCACATCAGGCTCGTGTCCCTCTTGACTGCAGCAGGGTACAGAGGCTGCTGGTGGCTCCCAAAGCTGGAGTAAATCAAAGAACTGAGGCAAACAAGAGGTTTTGGGTGAAGCAAGGAGGATTTTTGATGTGGAGGGTGCTGAAGAGTGGGAACACACAAGAAGAAGGGGAGGGAAGTTGGGAATGGGGTCACTTTGGAGCACAGGAGGCCTGACTTTGCTTGGTGAGGTGGGCTCAAGGCAGGCATTTTTATGGGAACTTCCTAAACCCAGCAGTTCCTCCTTATTCGTTGAAAGCCTTTAATTTTCCTCCAAGAAACAGAGTGGGACAGCACAGGAGGACTGGAGCAGGTCCCATCCAACCTGAGTTTCCCTCTGAACTGTTTGGGATGGTGTAAAGAAGTAGGTGCTTTAGAGAAACGGTTTAATACTGCACCTTTGTAGATATGGAATATGGGACACGGGCAGGGAAGGGAGGTGTGGAGGATGATCACCATGGGTTGAATGCAGACCTGGACTTGTGTGAGTCTTTTGCCAGGACATCCTCCAGAAGCTTCTGTTTGGTGGCCCATTAGCTGGTGGTGGTGAGGTAAGAGTGGCATGCTGCACTCAGGAGGTGACTGCGAGGCTGAGCCCAACCTTGTCCAACCACATTTTGGCAATTTGGGACAAGTATTGACAACAGAGTTCAGACTGACTGACCACCTACTTCAGGTGTGTGCTCCCTTGCTGGTTTTGTGAGAGCAGGAGATGCATCCAGAGGGGTGGGTTGGCAAATCTTACCCAGTGGTATCAGTGGATTCCTGCTCTGGTGCTTGTCTCCCCTCATAGCTTTGCCTTCCCCCTCTATAAAAGCACAAAAGTCACCCCCACATTTGATTTCTGCATCCTTCAAGCCATGTGCTGCAGCCCCTTCTGCTTCCCCAGCAGTGATGAGTCCACAGGCCCTTTGCAAATACCCTGTAGAGGGACTGGTCATCAAAACTCCCCTGCCTGACAGCTTGGGTGTTAAATCACTGTTTCTGTGCACTAGAGAGGTGTCTGGGGGCAACACATGGACCTGCAGGAGCTGTCAGAGAGGCTGAAAAGGGATGGGCCTTTCTGCTTTCAGAAAATTTGGTGTGTCCCCCACAAGTACTTCTCCATACTCCCTTCTACTGATATTTAACACCGAGGTGTCCCAGTTTGTTGTGGCCGAAAAAGACACCCCAGGACAAAGAGGCTCAGCAGGGTAAGTCTCCTCCAGCTGGTAGGTCTCCCCTCACAGACACGTTTCAGCCTTAGCATTAAGGTCCCTGTACTTGCTCTTGTTCTGTCCTGCAGTGGCTTCCCTGCCCTGTCCCTATCCACGCTGTCCTCTTTGCTAATGGATCCAAGGCAGCAGGAAAGCAGGAATCAGGGGTATCTCTGCAGTCACAGCTCTTCCTCTGCGAGCTGCACCTTGTCAAGCCAAAGCTGCCTGACTCTGGCATGTGTGCTTGAATCGCTCCCCTGTTCCTCCTCTAAATCCCAACCTGAGGTCAAGCTCTGAAAGAAAGGTCAGATCCATCTGAAGGCTGTCCAGAGAGGGACTGAATCATTCAACCATGAGTCATTGAAAATTTAATTGATGCAAATGTTCATTTGACAACCTATAAGTCTGGGGAGAGTTTCAGCCAGACCACAGGGTTTGTGCCAATGCAGCTGGGCTTCCCCTGGCTTGGAGGAGGCTTTTTCAGCAGGTAAACAGGGGGTGGGAGAGTTGTCAGAACACTAGAATTATCTTTTCTTCCCAGGGCCTGACTCATGGCAGGAGGGGAATCTCTGCAGAGTCTGTGTCATCACTGTGTCACCGCCTGGCAGCACTCCTGATTAGTGACCCCGATTCTGGGCAGTTGGATTTTTTGTTATCAGCATCGGAGGTGCTGGGCACAGAGATGCTGGCTGACTTGAAAAGCAGCTGAACACTCCCAGTTCTCCTAATAAATCATTAACTACTCCAGAACCATCACTGAAGCGTACAAGGAAATAAGCAATTACCTCCTGCCCTAGAGGCGCAGATCCTGTCCAGAACTAGAAAGTGTCTGGGGATAACAATGTAACCAGAATAATTAAATGCTCTTTTATGTTTGTTAAATTCAGGATTATATTCGTAGTTTTACCCCCCCTTTCCAGAAGTAGAGGGCAATTAACTTTGAGGCAACATTACTGGCATTGACTGACCTTGCATGAGCACAGTTGTGACTTTTTGCGCTGGCTTTGCATGGATCTGAATGACCAGAGCAAAAGTAAGGAAATGGAAAAATAGGATCTGTATTCCACAGAATCACAGAATCATTTAGGTTGGAAAAGACCTCTAAAATCATCGAGTCCAACCTTTGACAAATCCCCACTGTGTCAACTGGACCAAAGCCCAAAGTCACTTTGGAGCGCAGGAGACCTGACTTTGCTTGGCGAGGTGGGCTCAAGGCAGGCATTTTTATGGGAACTTCCTAAACCCAGCAATTCCTCCTTCTTCTTTGAAAGCCTTAAATTTTCCCTAAAATTTCCATTTTAGTGTCATTCCTTGGACACCTGCAGGAATGGTGACTCCACTACCTCCCTGGGCAGCCCATTCCAATGCTTGTCCACCCCTTCTGTGAAGAAATTTTTTGTGATGTCCACCCTGAACTTCCCGTAGCTCAGCCTGAGGCTGTGTCCTCTCATCCTGTCACCTATTTCCCAGGAGCAGAGCCCAACACCCACCTGGCTGCACCTTCCTTTCAGGGAGTTGTAGAGGGTGAGAAGGTCCCCCCTGAGCCTCCTTTACTTCAGACTAAACTTCCCCAGCTCCCTCAGCTGCCTCTCATAGAACTCACTCTCCAGACCCTTCACCAGCTCTGTTGCCCTTCTCTGGACGTGCTCCCAGCCCCCCAGTGTCTTTCTTGAAGTGAGTATTTGCCACATACAGACAATGGACTTAAGGTTGTGCAGCCCAGCTCAGACAAGTGGAAAAAAGGCCAGGATTGAGGTTATATCTCTGTGGTGCTGCAGCAGAACATGAAAAGGATACTGGACAAACTTTAAAGAGAAATCTAGCTAAAGATAGGTTTCTTATCAAAATGCAGCCATGTCAGAGCACTACATCATTGTGACATTTGAAATGCCCTTTATTTTCAGGTTATGATTTAATGCAGACATGGGATGACTTGTTTTGTCAAAAACAAAGTCCACTCAGAAAGCCTGAATTCTTTCTGTCTTTAGGAGTGACCACTAAGCCTTGGGACTTTTCTTTGCCCTTTGTCTAAAGAACAGTTCTGGTGTGATACATTTTGAGCTGGATTTTTCATTCCTTTTTAATTTTTAGTTGCCTCCCCGCTCAGGAGGCAGTCAGAACATACTTTCAAATAAGATTTATTGTATTACTTGTATACCTCATCAGACAATTGCTATATTTACCTTAATCATGTATATTACTTCATTTATTTCAACACGGGTTCCCTTTGAATACCATTTCAAAGCATCATGACAGACCTCCAATTAGTAAGCAAGAGTTTGGAAGAACTTTAATGTTTGATACTTGTAATTAAATATTAAATGAAACACAGACCTTTCTTCTTTGAAGACAGTAAATCCGTATCTTCTTTATATTTGTAAAGTTTGTCTTTATACATATAAATAAATACAGAACCTTCATAGAAGCTCTGTGGGTTTCTTATCCCCACATTTCCCACGTTTTCTGATTGCTTTGGTCTGTATCTAACTGTGTGATTATTTCATTTGGGAACTGATAAATTGCTGCAAGTCAAACAGAAGCGTTTCCAAACTTTGGCCCAAGAGGTGAATGATATTTTTGGAGGAGAGGCTTTCCTGCCACTTTTCCTTGTGCAAGCTGATTTATTTGCTTTGGAACAGGCTGCACTCACAGTACTTCCTAGCTGGAGCAGAAGTCCTGGAATTCCCATGGGGGAGACTGAACTTGACGTGCTTTCAAGACAAAAATTGTTCAAGACAAATAATTTGGATAAAGCTGGGAAGAAGTACTAAATAGAACTGAAACCTTTGATAATCAGCCAAGGGTAGGGGAAGTGTAAAATACCAAGGGATGAGTTGTGCTCTTTTATTCAGCATCATTTCTCTGCAAATAGCACAAGTAACATTCCTGCAGGGCAGGCATGCTGGAGATGACTAAAATTTAAAGTGTTTAGTTTGCTTAAGCAGGAAAACAGGAAAGAACAAAGTTTCTCAGTGTAAACAGAAATTTTGTGTCTGTCAGACTGATTTTGTCCTGGAGAAAAAAACTCGAGCAGACAAAGAGAACCTATGGCATAAAATGTGAAAGCCAGAGAAGTAAAAATTTCCAGGCTCAGCCAGTTTATTGATTTCCTTTCAGCAACACTGAGATCATTTGCCACATTATCAGCTACTATGGATTTACCTTACGTTGCAAAATAACTTGATGATTGACTCGGGCTCCGAGTTCCATCAACAAGGCAGAGCAGAGTCTGACTTTCATTACAAGGTCTCGCCCCAGATAAAGCCCAGCTGCTGTGGCAGAGGTGAAATATGAACAAGTCCAGCTCTCCTGAAACCTAAATTCTCATCAATTAGGGAACAAAAAAGCTAAAGAGAAATTTGAGGAAAAAACCAACGAAATGCACACAGTCTCAGCCATGAGATCTTGGTTCTTCAGGGTGCTCCTTGGTGAGGATGGAGGTGTGGGATATTGGTGGCAGCATAGGGAGCATCAGCCCTTGGAAGAGCATCAGGGGAATGCACAGTGCTAAGTGCAGTCTCCATCATTGCAAATTTGCCTGGCAGTGATCTTACACGCCCCTGGGACTCCGATTTATTCATACAGATGAAGGCTTGGCTGGTTTGTGCAGGCTGAGGATGAGGATGAAGGAAAGGTCAATGGCAATGGGCAGCACTGCCATCCTCACAACACCCACATGGTCCTTGGAGGGGCTTGGGGGGGCATCACTGCCCCCCAGGGATGCAGCACAGCCAGAGCTGTGCAAAGCATCCAGCATCCAGCTCTGCTGTCACTTGTTAGTTATTGTCACTGCCATTTCCCTCTTTTTGAAAAGGAGGGGGGTATTTAGTTTATTTTATTAGATCTCACTGAGCCCTTGGAAGGGAAGGGAAATGTATTTGGGAGGAGAGAGGGAGAGGTCCTGGTATGGCTGCTGCTAGAGACAGGGTGAATGGCCGAGACACTTGATAAGTAATTCTGTTTAATTTAAGCCTCAGGAGCTTCTAATCAAATTGCATCACCTGTGGTTCTGCTGGTTTCTTCCAGGCCAGAGAGAGGGAAGAAAAAAAGCCAACAGAAAACCCTGACCTTTGGTACAAGCAGCTGCGGATGGAGAATTTCCAAGCCTGAGTGAGCCAGGGGAAGTTGAAGGGAAGCATGTTCTCTCTAATAGCCCTTTCCCTGGAGAGCCAGGGGGTGGATTCTGAGCCAAGGTGCCGTCTGAAGGAGTCTGGTGGGGTTAGCACGGGTGCCAAGCCAGCCAAGCACTGCAGGGGGTGTGGAGAAACATTTGCCTTGCTGGCAAAGCAAGTGGCAAAACAAGTGGAACACGGTCCCCCAAAAAGCTCACCCCGAAGTCAAACACCAGCTTTTGCATTTCCTTCAGCTCATGGGTAACATAAGCCTGGAGGTGAAAGGGAAAAAAATTGCCTTGATGCTACTGAGATTGATGTGCTGTAACATGGGTAGGGCAATAATAGCCCATCCTAGAGCTATGAGGGCTACAGAACATCTGATTTTAATAGTTCCTGCTCTTTTAAAGGGAAAAGCAGAGTTTTCAACTGGAAAAAAAAGAAAAAGAAAAGGATTCTTAAAGGTTTTCTTCATTCTGTAGGTTAAAACTGGCATCAATGTCCCAGAAACTGCAACTGCCTTGCTGCAATATTTTGAAAATACCTGGGACCTCAGGCTGGGAAAGCAAAGCTTGGAAAGCAATGGTTGGAGAAGGCTGTGATGAAGATGACTGATATTCATCCTCACTGAGTTGGCAGCAAACCTGAAAGGGATAACTGCATTTTGATCTTGGTATGAATTCTTTAGCTTCTAGCTCCACAAGCACAGGGTTAGATTTCTACTGTGCAGACTGTACTGGGCACACACCTTTTTTAGCTCTGAGTCATCCATGCAAGCTCTGCTCAGGTGGAGACGTGGAGTGGTCCCAGAAGCAGATGCTGCTGCACAGCAGCCCTTGTCTCTCCTGCTCACACTGCACAGAATTCTTCTTTCTCTGTTACTACTGGGAAGTGGCTCAGATGTAGCTGGGAGCAAAGAGGGGTGCAGATATTATGAGTTAACCAGAAAAAAACATCCTTATTTTGGGTTAAGAAAAAAAAATAAAAGGGAAGTCTGGAGAGGGATTTAACTCTAGAGTGCTCACAGAGCTTAAAAATGTCCCTGTTTGAGCCACAGCTTTGAAATTTGGTGTGTCTAGACACAGTGAAGGGAATGATGGGGGAAAGCAGAGGGGATGTGTAGGCAAAGGGGACAGATTTGCAGAGATGCATCAGAGGGGCCAGGAAACCCAACAAAGGGCCAACTTGGCAAAGCAAGTTCAGTTTGGTTGGGGGAACAACGTGATGTGTCCCTTTTGGGGCACAGGAAGGAAAACCAGCAGGAATTACAGCACACACCATGTTTATCTGAGCTGAGCGAGCACCAATGGGCTCAGAATTGGCCCTGTGGCAGTGCACAGGGAATGACTGAGAAGGGGCAGATAGATGGACATGGGTTGTGGGCATGGGAAGGGGCAGCAAAATGCAGGAACAGAGCCCTGTAGCTGCAGATGCCACTATGAAGCACCTGCAGAAGCTGAGCTGGGAATACCCATCCCATCCATGGAGAGGAGATGGAGCAGAAGCATTTCTGGTGGGTCATCCGAGCTGTGCTGGGAGCCCACCACCACCAAACTACTGCTTAGGCCACCCCTCCTGTTGGGGAGGGCTGAAACTGGGAGACAAAGGGTGCCTGATGCCAAGTCTGAGGCACAGCTCTCTTTGTGGACGGGTGAAGCTCGCACTGAACCCGCCAAGGGCTCTCATTGAGTCCCAGCCCTTCTGACTCCTTTTGAGAGACGTTTTTTTCTCTGTTTAGACCGAAGTCTAGGCCAGCCCTTAAATACAGCCCCATCCCTTGCAGATCCATGGCCGGCTGTCTCCTGCAATCAGATCAGAACAGGCAAAAGCCCATCCAAACTGTGGTGCATGGGTTTTTGGAAAAGCCATGTGAGAGCTGGCCCTTGCCTTCGGGAACCAATCACGGGGTGAGGAACAGGGTGACTTTTATTTTAGCAAGGACAGGAACAAGAAGAGACCACAGTATTCATCTGATTTGCCTTTCTGCACGGTGAGGGAAGGTCATGAGGATGTGCCCAGCGATTCCTGCAGCCATCTCAGGCTTTTTGGGTGAGGTGACGGGCACCAGCTGCAACATTTAGAATTCCTTGCCTGCTCCCCAAGTGTATGCCTACCCATAGCCCAAGGAAATGAGAGCTGAATGCAGATTTCAGAAGTCTATTATAACAATGGTAATCACACTAGAGCTGCATTGCTCACATGGATGTGTTTGGGGGGTGCATGCCATCATTTGGGAGGGTGGAGCACATGCTCAAGCAACACTGACCCTGTCGTTGCCATGCCATTGATTTTTTAAAGGAAACATTCAATTAAAATCCCATTTAATCTGGCTAAGCAGAGGCCTGCATTATTCAACTGATAAAGAGAAGATAAGGTTTCAGAAACGTCACACATGTTACAGGACTAACTGCTGAAGTTTGTGCTAGGACATAAACCCTCCTGGAAACCTGACTCACTTGGGTTAAATGCTACAATATTCATCCTGACTTTTTATTTCCCTGACATCTCATGGACCCTGCAGCCTTGAGCTGGGCATAGGGGAGCTGCACACAGAATCTGAAGAGGTTTGGTGCCTTAACCAGGAAGGCTGAATGGCAGAAAGCTCCCTAGGCTGCCTTGCAGGAGCATGAAAAAAAAGCACCACATCTTCAATCCTGCCCTTTGCCAAAAATTACAGGTCTTCCAGTGGGAGTTCCTGCACACCCAGGCTTTGTAAACTATAATTAAGGAACTGCTGAATAGCAATTTTAAATAAGCACATTTTCAATGTAGCTCTTGGAAGTTGGAATTAGTGGTAATTCCTGAGTAGATTTAAGCATTTATGAAAATGTCATGCCCTCTGTGTAAGGAAGCTCTGGATCTGAGTTTTTTCAAGTGTTTGGACCTACATTATTAGAGGATCGTCAAGCTGAACTATCATAAGCTATGATCATTTATTTTGGTGTCTGTACACAATCTCTTTAAAAATGCAGTCCTAGTCCTACCTGCATGAATTTTCTCAAAATAATCTGCTGATAAATATCCCCTGAAGTAAAAAATTCCAACTATACATAGCCTTCAACTCGAAGCTGAATTTCCTTTCTTGTACATCAGACTACTAGAATAACTGAAACGATAATGGAGCTGGATGATTATTGCAACATCTAGATCCATATTTTAGTTGCAATTAAACTTTCCGAAGCAAAGCCCCCAGTTTATTTAATGAAACCAAACACTTTGTTTCCAAAAAAAATAAAACTCTGCAAATGCAATCATTATAATCCAATTCCAGAAGAACTAAGGAAAAGATCAATCCAGAATTCATTAAATGCCTTATGTGTCAAGATGACCTTTAAGGTTTGCTGGTAATCTATGTTTTCAAATTTTTAGACCTTTTTTTGCAGACTCTCAGAGTGAACAAAGCAGCACTAGTCATATTTATTGCTTAGCAGATGAGGGATTTTCTGACCATTTTATGTCTACATATTTTATTTTGCATCAGGATAACAACTATGGGCTTCAGACTAGGAGAGAAATAAGGTGCCCTGGAAATGCAGGTATTGTAAGCTGTTTTTCCACAAGAGTGGAGGAGAAAGAGTTGTTTCAAAGAAAACACCAGGGATGCATTTGCTATCTAACCCCCTCGAAGCAGCATGTACCACATCTTTCTCATCCTTACACCCAGAGAGAAAGAATTTTTCTGACCAGAGAACTAACTTGCCCCAAAGCTGGCATCATCCTCAGGGGTTTCCCAAATCTGGCATCATCCTCAGCGGTGCTCCTGGATGGAGTTTGGTCCCATGCCCTCTTTCCCCCAAAAGTGAAACCATTTTGAAAACAAGTTGTGTTTTACTGAGGAGAAATGTGCATGAATTTCTGGTACATTCTGGTGTCTCCCAGGATAGTAAATTGGGTATTTTGAGTAACTGGATTCTAGATTAAATAGAGAAGCCCAAGTTAGGGAGGCAAACCAAGGAGAGGATTGGCAGAAACGAGGCTGTTCCATGGGAAGTCACCCATCCAGAGAGAGAAAATGCTCCCGCCTTGGTCTGGCTGAAAGCTTGGAAACTGCTGATACCAATTGCTGGCTTATGACCTGGTAGCTTCTGTGATGTGTGACACCCAGCCCAAAGCAGGAGTTGCTGCTGGATCTCATGCCTGCTGGAAGCAATGGAAGTCCAGTTCTTCAGGGCAGATCCTCTCTACCCCAAGGCACATCCCATACCTGAAATTTTAGGGTAAGAAAATCAGATTTTGCCCCTACAGGTGAGAAGTCATGAGGCAGGGCATTAAGCATGACCCAGGGGTTCTTTGAAAACCATCTCCCTCATGATTCCCATGTGCCTCATCTGTCCAATGCTTGGCCACAAGAGAAAGAGAGACAATAATCATTTGCTTGTGTGGGATGGGAAATGGGATGGCATAGGAAGGCTTTGCCCATGGTTTCACATAAAGGGTGGCTCAGAGCAGGACACACGTCCAACCTACTGCTCTTATTCACTCCCATTTGTATTTTTCCTGCAGCAGAGACCTTTTCTGTCAGAGAGAAAGGGCTGATTGACAGCACCAAGGGACAAGACCTTGCTGTCCCTGCAAAACAGGTACATCCCTCTTGTGAAAGGACCACCTGCCAAGTCCCCAGCGTCTCTGCTATGGCTATAAATAATCACTTCCCGTGATTTTCATAGCTTTCTGATGTGGATACTTGACCTCTTGTAATTGTGTCCCGATCCTCCACTCATGTTACACAGGATATCCAGCAGCCGTGGTGCTGGGGAAGGACTGAACCTCTCTTCTCCTCGCTGTCCCTCCCTGGAGCCTGTGTGCTGTTATCCCCACTTTCATCTCCACCGGCATCTGACGCCGTTCCTCTCCTCGCTGCTCTGGCAGCTCTCCACTGTCCCTGTTCAGATTTAAACACCGGGTTGCACCTGTTGGTTGAGCTGTTGATTGGGAGGAACCCCAGCGGAAAGTGACCCCGCGTGTCCGGCTGAGCCATCCCTCCCCGCTAATGGAGAAGTGCTAAAGCCACCAGCGTGTTCCTCCAGGCTATTTGCATCCCTGTGTTGTATCCTGCCCTACTGACTGCCTCCTTGGAAAAGAATTCTGTCCCTTAACTGATTGCAACACTTCTTTCTCTTTATTTTTTTTTTTTCTCCCTCCTCTGCCAGTCCAGCAGCCTCAGGACTCAATTTCTCACATTTATTCAGTCACTGCTGTGCAGCAGGAGGTGATTTTAGGAGAGTAGGCAGCACATCCTTATTTCTCCACACCATGTGTTAGGGGAGCTTGATGTTGTCCCAGCACAGTGTCCTTCTTCAATGCAAAACAAGTGGGGTTTATGCAACTCTGGCTTTCTAGGCCAACTCCATTCACTTCTACACTCTGCTTTGCACAAAGACTTGCATTTTCCCAAGTTGTTTCCTAATTTTGTGGCTTCCTATGTGTCTGTGGGTGGGCTCCAGGAATGGGGTTTCACAGTGTGAAGGATGTGAAAGAAATGTTGGCTGGGGACCTTCACTCAAGCAGCAAAATCACAGAACAGGCTGAGTTGGAAGGGACCCACAAGGATCATCGAGTCCAGCTCCTGGCCCTGACAGGACACCCCAAGAATCACACCATTTGCCCAAGAGCATTGTCCAAACACTTCTTGAGCTCTGTCAGGCTGGTGCTGTGACCACTGTCCTGGGGAGCCTGTTCCAGCGTCCAACCACCCTCTGGGTGAAGAACCTTTCCCTAACATCCAGCCAAAACTTCCCCTGACACAGCTTCGTGCTGTCCCCTTGGGTTCTGTCACTGGTCACAGAGATCAGTGCCGGTCCCTCTGCTTCCCCTCCTGAGGAGACTGCAGACCATGATGAGATCTCCCTTCAATCTCCCCTTCTCTAGGCTGAATGAACCAGCCTGCAAGAGTCCCTAAAAATGCCATATCAACACAGCCAGCTGGGTTCTCCCTGGTGAGCATATCCATCAATCAGGAGAACCATCAACCTGGGACCTTGTGGCAGCCCAGAAGTCGCTCTGGGGGGAAGTAGGGACAATGCATTTTCCTTTCTGCTGTTAAATCTCTGAAAGCCACGTATTAAACACAGCCTTGGATCACCCTGTGGCAGCCCCTATCTGGATACCTCACAACAGGCCATAAGGAGCTTTCAGAGGTCCCTCAAAGAAGCCTCTTCCTATCTTCCATCAGCCAGCACCTTCTCAGGGTGACTCAGCTCTGATAAGAGATGTTCTTATTTTCTTTGGGTTCTCAGTGTGACAAACGTATTCCTCCCAGTGTTGCTGAGGAGGGATGATACCGTGTGTATTAGGCAACAAGGAGAGTGGAGAGGGAGGGCAAAACAGCCTGACAGCTGCTTCTCAAGTAGGCCATCAGCAACTACCTGCTAGCAAATTTAAAATAAATCAGGGAAAAGTTATTTTTTGCAACTTTCCTTCATTTTTCCACTGGCTAGCAGGCAGGCTTTTGCACCCAGAAAAATAACAGGCATTTCCATGAGCTGTTTATTTGACAGGGTATTGGAGGAAGGTGAATGATTAAGTCTTGGGGGTGTTAATGGGACCATTTCATGCTGTGGTGATTGGTGGACTGATAGAACGGATTATGTGCCTATAATGATCATTTTTTGCTGCTGGGTGGTCACAATTTCCCATTGAAAATCTGCTTGTCAGGGCACCAAGACATTTTTCTGTGGGTGTTCCTTATTGTTATTTAAAGGTAAGGAAATTATTTCAAAAGCACGAATTAAGCTTGGCTGCCAACAGGAAGGAGATAAAGTTGAAAAAAAAAGAAAAAAAAAGCCTTTGGGAATCTGACAGCCCTCCCCACATGCAACCACACTCCTGCGGGATGGGGGGGATGCGTGGGCCGTCACCGGCCCCCACACTCTGCTTTGACGTGGAGAGCTGGGAATCAATCACTTTGATGCCTTATCTTTTCCCTGAAGATAGATAGCAGTGGCTTGCTCGGTGGCTGCCGGAGCGCCACTCTGACAGACCCTTTTGAAGTACTACAGCAGCACTTGAGCAGCTGTTGCGAGAGCGGAAAAGCTGACACCAACTGCTCTGGGACACGGCCACGTGGGGAGGGGGATGTCTTTGTGCTGGGTGGCACCTCTCCTGGTCACCCATGGGTGTCACAGCAGGGGCTGGCGGTGGGTGGCTTTGTGCACACATCTCCCACCCACGGGCGCCTGTGCCCTGGGCACGTTCGCAGCTCTGCCGGCTTTTGTTCCACAGAGATGCACTTGCTGAGAGAGGAGATGGCAGAAAGAGGCAGGAAGGTGTTCAGATATGTTCCTCTGATTCTTGGGGCTGAGCTATCTCACTGGCATTTGGGTATCCAAACTCAGCTGCTGACTCCATCCCTGGCAAACCTCTGCGGACAGCATGAACTGGGTTCCTATCAACCCCTTAGTAAGAATCTTCTTCTACCCCTCCAATCTTTCCCCACACAGGTTGTTTCTTGTTCTTTCTGGTTTGTTCTTCTTACTGTCCAGCACAACCTCTCTTATGCTCCCACAGACCAAAAAGGAAAAAGTTTACTCCAAATTTACATTATCCAAATTTGCAGCAGCATTTTCCCCGGCCTTTGGCAAGCAGAGTCCTACTCTTCATTTCCCCATCCCTTTGTGTTGGCTGGCACACCTCTCTGCTTTTAACTTTCCCCTGCTTTGCCTTCCTTTTGCATCAGGCAGAGCAGTCAGATTGTGTTTTCAAAACCTCTCCTGTCTGTTTCTTTCTGCCTCTAATTCCCAGCTCTAACCTTCCCCACACCTTCTCCTTCTCACTCAAATACAATTTTTGAATAAGCAACTTTGTGTTTTCCTGGAGACACCTAGAAATACCTGTAAAGTGCTCTCATTGCCCTCCTTTGAACTTGCCTTTGCTGCAAGAGAGCCCTGGGTAGTAATTAAGTGGCTGATGGATGAGTATCACGGCCACGATGCTGACAGATACCACTTCATCATTTCCCAGTAATCCATTGCACCTGTTATTAAATGTTTTCTTTCCTTCAGCCTGGAAACTCTTGTGAGGGTTTTTTATTTGGCGTTTTTAGACCCTGGAACAAAGATATCCTGTACTCTCTGAAGTGCTACAGGAACTTAAGTGCCAAATAAAAGAATAGTAATTAAGAGCCGACCGCTACTATGTAGCTCAGAGCTGAGGATAAAAGACAGTTGAGTTGTTTTCAAAATTTTCTTCTTTATGCATCAGTTGAATGGAATCCAAAGGTTCTTCTCTTTGTTGGCTTGGCTAGTTTGTTTGCAGTGCCACTGTGAAATTTCCTTCCTTCTGGTGGGTTTTTTTGTGGTTTTTTTTTTAAGTTTTTGTTTATTTCTTTGGTTTGTTGTTGTTGGGTTTTTTGTTTGTTTGTTTGCTGTTTGTTTTTGTTGGGTTTTGTTTTTTGTTTTCATTTGTTAGTTGTTTGGTTTTGTTTGGTTTTTAAATTTTTTTTTGCAAAGAATTGAAGCCTTGATGTTTTAATGAAAATCATTTACCTGCCTGTCCCCCATATCACTGGTGTGGTACATCACAGTCCCTGTGTTACCATGCAGATCCTGGAAACAGCATATTGAGACATGCCCAAGCCCAATTCACGAAGTGTCACTGCTGCCATCCATCACCAGAAGCCTCCTGAGTAACATTTTTTCCTTGCTTTAAGTAATCAGTCCAAATGGAAAGCACAAAGCAATGGAAAGCAGCCACTCCTTGGTTTAAAGAGAATAAAGTGCTTGGTCAAAACCCTGACAGACAATTGCTGAATGAATTTCACAGAAGGGAGCCCATCAGCCTGACTCCCAGATAAGATTCCAGATGCTTTTTGCAGAACTGATCCATTGGTGTGACTTGGTGCTGACACAAATTCTTTGTACCAGGAGGAGCCATTCCTAGGTCTTGTCCTATTTCATAGAATAATTAAGTTTGGAAAAGACCTCTGAGATCATCAAGTCCAGCCATTAAACCAGCTCTGCCAGATCCACCACTAAGCCAGGTCCCCAAGCACCTCACCTGCACATTTTCTGAACATTTCCAGGGATGATCATTCCATCATTTCCCTGGCAGCCTGTTCCAGTGCCTGACCACCCTTTCAGTAGATTTCAACACTCTCCTTCCTCATCCCCAAATTCCAGCACTTCTTGCACACCCTGGTGGATCACATTTCCCATTTATTCAGCCCAGGCCTCCTTTACGAGCCTCATCTCTGGTGAGCAGCACTAGCAACTGTCCAAGTGACCTGATGGATTAAATGTCTGCCTCCAGTACCCCTGCTTGCAGCATAAAGTCCAAATTATAAATCTAAAGGCAATATCTGAGTAGTGTCTCATCAAAGCTTTCTCTGTTGGCCCGGCTACACCTCATTTTCTCTTCATCAGTCTGAGTCATTTTAAAGTGTCACGTTTTCCTGGCCTTAAATGAGAACACTCACAACATTTTATTCCATATTTTTCAATTTTTTATCCTATGGATTCTGAAAGTGAAATTGTTTAATTAAAGGAGTCCAGTTCTGCTTCAATTTATATAGACAATACTAGAATATAATTCTGTGAGACAAAGTCACCTGGATCCTGATTTTCATCTGGCAACAGTATTTGCTAGCAAATCGTGGCTGAAAGTGGTTGTTCTCAGTTATTTTTACACTGTGGAGAAAAAGTGACTTGGTGGCAGGATTCCTTCAGAGGCCTGGGCAAAACTGATTGTATTTTTTAGTAAATTACTGTTTAGCAATCCAAAGATGTTCTTTGCTATTTGCTGGCATGTGAAAAGACACACTAAATGGCGCTTGGGGGTTAATATTCATGACCCTGACTCTACCTCTCAACAAGATAGATTACATTTTCAATTCTATTCCTTGGTGTATAAGTGAGAATCATTTTGTAGAAAATGAGAATTGATCCAAATCTTCACCCTAAAGTCAAAATGCAGTTTTATTGACCAGAAAGGGAAAAAAAAAAAAAAGGATGCATTCTTTAGAGGTGTGTTCCCTGTGATATCCTCCGAGACAAAACAACATGAAATGCGAGCAGAGCTGCCAGCTCTGTGGAGAAACCAAAGTCTGGGGAAGGACAGGCCATGCCTGGGAGATCCAGGTCCCTCCTATGGGCTCATCCGTGAGCAGTTTGTGTGCAACCTCTGTGCACTTTCTTCTCTTCACAGGATTGGGTTGGCTGCCTCCCTGTCCTCTGTGCTTCTCCAGCCTGACACTGCAGCTATCAGGGGCCATACATGGTCCAGATAAAAGGCCAAGGGGGTTTTCCATAGTGTGATAGGAGCCAGGCACCTCCCTTCTGTTGGAAGTCCCTGGGAGGTGCTGTTTGTGCTGCCCTTCATGGGCTGAAGGGAAGAGATGACTTCTGGGTGACGGGCACCCCACAAGAGGTCCAGGGGCATCAACAATGGGACACAGCTCATGTACCCTCCTGGGGCCAGCTGGGAACAGCCTGCAAGCCAAGCAGGCTTGGGGACTTTGTCCTGCTGTCCTGGTTAGGCAGAGGCACAGATTTGACTTCTGGCCATGCCCTGGGCCAGCTGTCACTTTGGGAAACATCATTTCATTGCTCTGCTCCCACATCTCCTTGCTCAACTTTGGCTTTGCTGTGCTTATCTACACTGCTGGTCCTCCAGGAACGGTCTGGGAGTCAGCCCTGGCCAGGTGTCTCTGGTTGGGTATTAGGTCCGATGGCATTTTATTTTCCCCTTCCCTTGAGTAGTTAAAACTAACAAAAATGTTCCTAACCTTTCTCCTAGGAGAAAAATGCTGGAAAATATGAGTCTAAAAGACAAAACAAGCCCAAATTTCTCCCTTCCATAAGACATCTCAGAAAATCTCCCGGTTTTCCTTATTGTAGGGCTGAAGAACTTTACAGCCCACTCACCACATGGCTCTGAATATTTGGGCTGGCACTACCAGTGCCAAGCTGGGCACGCCGGCGTTTAGCTCTCAACATTTTGTGTGCTGGCATGCAGCCAGGCTGGAGGAATCTCTGTAATCACAGGAGCTGAAAATTAAAAACCCATCAGATCCCCGACCCGACAACAAAGCCTTTCTGCAGGAGGCAGAGGGCAGTGTTTGCACACACATAGTCATTAGGAGCACGAGCGACTCAAGTTCATCCCTGGTGTTCTCCCCGTGCTTCTCCTTGGGGTGAGGGCGGTGGGGTTCTCTTTGGGGTGATGGTGGTGAGATAAAGGACAGCTTGGATGTGTTCGGGGAATGTTGTGGGGTGGCTGTAGTGCTCACCTCTTCTGAAAAACTGCCACAAGTCCCCATGGAGCCCCTTGAGACTCGGGCACAGCTTCTCCCGTGGGACACCTGCATCAGGGAGCCCCAGTGGGTTTTCTCCCCAGCTGGGGGAATTGCCCTGCACTGAGCAGTCAGAAGCTGAGTCACAAATGTTATAGGCTTCACAGGAGGCAGCTGCTCACAGGTTCAGCTCTTTGGTCCTGTCCCTGGGGCACTCATGGTTCTGGAAAGGGAAAAAGTGCCCACGACGTTATCCTGCTGGTTGCATTTTAGAAGTTTCCCTTAATGTTAGCTGTATGCAGGCAGCTGATCCCAGAGAGGCAGGAGGGGGGCAATGTGCCTGTGTACATGCCTAGGAGGATAATTTGATCTCCTCCCTGCCTCCCCCCTGCCTGCCACCTCAAAACAAACCTGCAGCGTGGCAGTGTGCCTCACGGATTAGCAAGGGGAGACCACGGCACAGCCTCGCTTCTGGGAAATGACACCGGCTAATGGCATGGCAGGGCACTCACAGCCTCGGAGCCGACCCTTTGGCAGGAGCCTGCAAGTCTGAAATCAATACCCCCTGTGTTTCCTGTGCCCCCCTGCTCCTGCTCATCCCCTCCAGAGCAGAGCTTTCCCAGGGTCACAGCTCAGATCCGCCTCATCCGGATGCTCCCTGTGACAAAACACTCTCTAAGGCTAAACATATTGGAAAATTGAAGGAAAACTTTTCCCAAACTAAAACTCAGTTTGTGTTTACAAACAGGGCTGCTTTAGGAAACCAATAAACTTCACACTTTCCTGCTGGTACCCTCAGGGGAAAAATATCACTGCTCTGAAGTGCTGTTCCTACAGAAACACTTTGTGTGTGCCTATAGAGACCACTGTAGTCTGGATCCATTTGAACAGGGAGTACATAAATCTTTCCTAAGCATCTCTTTAGTGTTACCTGCAAGAGGCAGCTCCCCCTCTGCAGCACCAGCTGCTTTTCACATTATGGTAAACACAGCGCAGGGACACTCTTCTGCCACTCAGTACTAACCATCCTGTGATTAAATTCATCCTTGCTTTAGCTTTGTTGGGCCACTGGAGCTGAGTCAAGGTTTAGTTTATCCCACAGAGTTTACAAGGTCCTTATGAGCTTTCTGCGGAGGAGAAATGCACTCCCTGCCCGTGGTGCACTCAAACAGCTCATTGAACACCCAGCTCTGAGCTGAGCAGGATTTGGGAGGACAACACTGCAGCAGGTGGCGTGTAAAGGGATGTGTGACACAGCCACACTGTTTAACCACTGAGAAATGCAAAATTATCTCTGAGAAAGCCTTTGCTACCCACCAGAGTCACGGCAGTGCTCTCATTGAAGGGTGGGAATTAGTGTCCCCCAGTTTCAGTCAAGCAGCTACTGAATGCTGTGGGGTCCACAGGCTGCTTCCAGAAGGGATGGGAACTGTCTGTAATCCTAATTTGGTTCCTCAGTGCTTCGGGAACCAAATAAGATCACGTCTCCTCTTCCAGGCTCTCTCCTCCAGTCAGTGCCTCAAACTTTCTCTATTATTTTTCTTAATTTTTTCCAAATATTTCTAATAATAAATAAATAGTGTAATTAATATTTTAATATATATTATACAATTACATATTATATATCAATATACAATTATAATTAATCATTCACTCTAACTAGAATGATATTATAAATTATAGTTAATATGTAATTATATAAAATAAATATTATACAAATAACAATACAATTTTCCCCTGATTTTTCTTAAACACACAGCACTCTTCCAGCGTTAGTGCACAGGTTTCTGCTCTGGATTCAGTCCTAAAGCCAGGCTCTTCTTGCGTGGTATAATTCTGATGAGCCTCACATGTTCCTCTGATCAGTCTTGCAACTCAGTTCTTTTCATTGTAAAAGGCTTATTTACCACTTCCATCTCTCCTGAATAGAGAATGACCATCCCACCTTCATGGAGCATATCTGGGACCAGGTCCCAAACCTCTTAAACACCCAGGGCTCTCCACAGTGGGAGAACAATGCATTCTTAGGTTCACCCCATATGGGATTTGTTTTGTTAAAGATTTAAAGAGTTATAGGAAAGCAATCATTTTTACAGAGCATTTCTCTTGGGACATTTTGCAACACAAGCTGATTTTGGTCCTATCCAAAGCTCATCAGAGGTCCTGTGCCACTCCATGTCCCTGCACAAGCCCACTGCTGCCCCAGTGCTGGGGGATGGCTGCCTGGAGCTCCAGTCTTTTTGTTCAAGAGGAACATTGCCCTTGTATGGAAAATTCTGCTATGAAAAGCCAGTGTCCACAAAGGAGACAGAGGAATCCTGCAACTTTATTCAGATAAAGGGAGACACTCCACTGGGGCATACCCCTGCGGGGTTTTCTCTCTAAAGGTTTTGGAGGATGCAGCCTCCTTTAATCCTAAACTCCTGGCTGCATACTGCCCTCTTCCTTTCCCCATTGCTGAGGTACCAGGAAGGTGCAGCCTTCCCAAACAGTCTACCACATATCTCCCTTAGACCTGCCCTTTTCCCCCAAAGTTCAGAAGTCCAGGCTTGTGTGGCCCCGTTTGTTTCAGGAGTAAAGCTGTCTGGGTTCTGCAACAAACCTGCTGCTTGAAGTTGGTAGAGACATTAAGCCCCATTTCAAAGATGCCAACGCCCATCCCTTCACCCATGGAACTGTTTGTGAAGACATTAGCACACATCTTTCCTATCACCCTCACACCCTCCCCAGCCTTCACCATCCTAATTACCTTCTTAGCTTCGGAGGTTTCCACCATGAAATCCTGTCAAAAACCTCGCCCCCTTCACACCCCTTTGGGTTTCTGTAGGAAATACTTCAAAGGCAGATCTTAGCCCAGTGGCCTCCTGTAGAGGAATTAACTTTTTCAGTAAATCCATCTCAGGATTTCTAGTTTGCCTTCCTTCAGTGTTGTGGAAGCAAAAGCAACCTTGGGTTTTAACCATTTCACAATTTAAAGTCGTTCTTTCTAGAAAATGAACTAAAACCTTTTGCCTGTGGAATAATTTTAGCAAAACTTCTATCTTTTAAAATCCCTGGAGTCCTCAGCATGAATTCAGAGAGTGATGATGACTTGGAGGGCCTTGGGGGCTTTGCTGCAGGGTGGTGAGGGGGTCAGTGGTACTTTCATGGGACAAATTGTTTTCCCTTTCATGGGGAAAACACTGGGGCAGTGGGAAGATGGAGGCCAGTGGGAAGAGCAGATTGTGGAGCACTGTACAGACAGGACTCAAGCAAAGAATAAGTCCCAGACTACTCTGAAAAGCTCAAGAACAAGCCCACTTCCTAGGGAAGTGCTTATTTTAATTAGGTCAACATTTCCAGTCAAGCTTCCACTTCAGGTGTTCTTCAAAAATTCAGCAAAGCTTCAGACAGGGTAATTCCAAGATTTGTAGCACAACCTCTGTGTTCCTGGGGCTGCCATGGCTGCTTACAGCAGCTCACACCGTCGGACACTGCTGGTCACACCTGTTGGGAAGGCACCAGGAATGCTCAAATCACCTCGGGAAAGTACTTTGAAAAACACTGCATTTTCGAGGGCAAGATATGTCTTGCTTCTATGTGTTGGTGACAAAAGAAAGGAAAATCTCTCCACTGGAGTGACTTCACCAAATCTGATATTCAGAGCTGGAGATAAGCCCAGGGGAGCGATGGGCCCCCTGGCTGAGGATGTGTGGGAACTCACAAGAGCCCCACTTTGGGCACCAGCCTGGCAAGAGAGCTGCTTCACCAACGCGTGGGTTTCATAAAAGCTGGATCCCCTTTAGTTCAAGGAGGAGAATGTCCTCAGAGCTCCCAAATCCACTTTTTAAATTTTTTTTTAAATTTTTCTTTTCCCCCCAAGAGAGGCTCCTGCTCTGCTGCCAGTGAGCTCGGCGTGGCTCTCCTTCATGGGACACTGGGCAGGGAGGGCTCTGGAGCGCTGCACAGCAGCACTCAGTGAGCACTGTGATGTGACAGCTGGGTGGGAGCTGCAGCAGCCTGGTGGCAGAGCCTCGGGGCAGGACCAGGCTATACTTCCTACGTGGCAGGAGACACCTCTGACTACGTGCTCCGGGACTCCAGGCAACGTGCTGCCCTCAGGCACCAAGCATCGGGAGCAGCAAGTGTGGCTGTGGCCGCTGTGGAGATGGAAGTGTACACTGCATTTATTTTCTCACAGCAGAGGCCTCTTTTAATGCAGAGCTTGTATACAAAGGTTTGCTTCTTAGGGAAAAAACCAAACCTGACAGGAATCCGTTTGTTCCCGAAAGTCCCAAAGGGAAACTATTGTTTAGGAGGTGTCCTGCTGTCCAAGAGCACTCTTCAGCTAGCAGGAGTGCTGCACAAGTTATCACTAAAAAAGCTTTGTGGGAAGTCAGATCTGGGAAGAACGTAATCCCCTACTTATTTTTGCACAAATTTTCAACATCTGGCTCAGTGCTCACACCAGGCCACATCCCCTTTGAACCGCTCTGTCTCCAAAGATGGTGTTGGAGTACCCTGGCGTGTCTGTGCCTCCAGGGATGCTCCATGCCAACATATGCATTGCATAGATTGGGATATTCTCAGCCAAGACAATAGATTTAATCCTTGGTGACAGTGTGTAAATAAAACAGATTTTAACATCTGGTCTTCTGTCTTTAAAACACAATGGCACTTCGTAAATAATACAACACTGTAACTCCCAGAAGGCACTAACAAGTACTTTATTAGGTGTCACGTCAGTGCCCCATTTTCCAACAACTGCCCAGAACTAGATGTGCCATAATTCAGTTACACTGTAAGTAGCTACTAATGAGGCACATTATTATAAAGAGCCAATGCTGTGCAGCTAGATCGCAGTAAATCTGGAGTAATTCCAGTGAAATCAGTGCTAAAGCATGGATGAAATGAAAAACAAAGGTTTGCTCAAAAAGAAAAAAGGAGAAAAGTTCTGAAGAACTGTGACATTTTGAGGAGGGGTTTGTGGAAAGCTCCTAATTCTTACTTTTTGCCCTTGCCTCTTCTCTTTTCCACTCCATTCTCATCTGTCACTCATGTATTGAGTATCCTGACAAGTCTGCCTGATGATTAATGCTCCTGTTTTGTGGGTTTGCATAGTGCCTCCTGAGTACTTAGCAGGTCTTAGAGAGTTCAGTTCACTAAGCTCTCAGCTTGTCTGGCAGTCCCCAATGGCTTAATAATGTAAAATCATAAGCCAGACTGCAACTGATTCCACTTTTCCTGTCTATTCTTTTATCAGGAACTGCTGTGTGGGATCTGGAAGACAGGAGAATAATTAGATGTGTGCTGACTGGGATTTCCCTCCAGCAAGCACAATTCTGACCTCCAACTCCACATATAAGCAGGGATGTTGGGGAGATGGATTTTCTGGGGACAATAATGCTTCCTTCGCTGTAGGATGGAGAAGTTCATAAAGCAGCTTTCTGGACACAGAAAGATTTCTATCCTCTTTCCTGAGATTGCACACACAAATATGGTCCTAGAGCAGAGCTGAAATTGCTATATGCTCTCATAGTATATCAAACAGGATGCAACATGGCTGCATGATGTAACCTAAAAATTACCTCACCCTCCTTAAAACCAGTCTTATACATCCAGTTTCCAGCTGATAGATTTATTTTTAGCCCCCAGTGGCATTACCTCCCGTAGTAGACTAAGAGGCTCGTTTCTGATCTCTGCCTAATTAATAGGGAGTGTGTTTGCAGAGCCCAGCCCTGGTGTGTGTGCCAGGACAGGTCACTCCGTGGGCATGTGCGTGGGGCCGTGTGCGTGTGCTGGCTGACAGCACACCCATCACACCCATCCTGCCAGGGGGTCACAATCCAATTTGCTGCTTCCTTTCGATCCAAACAACGTCATTACCTCCCGCTAATGTGGTTAAGAGGGAGCAGGAGATGCTCTGGGATGCTGGCTGGTGGTGGTGAAGCAGCACCAGAGCACGTGTGCAATCCCCTGGCTGTGGGAGCAGTTGCAGCTTGCAGGGCACAGGGATGCTCTATCCTGACCATGAATTTGAATAATACTCAAAGTGGGACACTGGAATACAGCCTGTGTGCTGAGACTGCTCTGAGCAGTGTTAGGCAGCAGCATGACACCCATATAAAATTACTTTTCTGTTGTGATTTCTGCAGTTTAAGAAAAATCAACTCTGATTCAGAAAAAAAAAAACCAAAAAAACCATGTGAAATTTGAGTTGGACTTCCCTAGGACTGTCCATGAGCTCCTGATGGGCACATGCTTCCATGGACCCTCCAGAGACAGGAGTGGTAGGCATCCATTTGGGCTTGCAACACTTCTGCTCTCCCATGCTGGACACCAAACTGACAGCAAAACTGGACAAAAGCAAAGCTTTTATTTATTAAGCAGTAAGATATTAAGTGGACTGGAAATCAGCTACCCTTCCTCCTAGAGGAGCACCCTAATCATGAAGCTATAGAATCACACTTCTCCTTTCCTCCCAGCCCAACCCAATTATAATTTAATTATTTCAAAGACCAACATTGCATCAACATCAGGGAATGAAGCACACATCACCCCTTCAGCATGCCCTATGATTCTGTGGCCACGGAGCCCAGGAAATTGGTTCTCATAGAATCATTAATGGTTTGGGTTAGAAGGGACCTTAAAGATCATTTTGTTCTGACCCCTTCACCAAGGGAGATTCAACTCCTATTGTTGGAAGCAGAACTAAATTTATGCTTCCATAAATAAAGAGGCTTCCTCAGCTGTAGACCTTCAGGAGGAGAGTGGGGAACTGTTAAATGTTGGAGAGGGAAAAGTCTGATTTTGCAAGCATCTTCCAAGCACATCTGCAGCCCAAACTGCACCTGGTAGCTCCTAATTTTGCCATATGATCAGCTTGAGGAATGAGCAAGGTTCTGGGACATCTGGTTCTCCCAAGATGGGTGTGTTGGGAAGTGTTATAGTCAGACCTTTAAGTACTTGAAAATGTTAATTTCAAAAGACATTAGCAGCTCTGAGCTTGAGATCCTCCTGAGCCTTGCCCCTGCAGAACAAGGGGTTTTCACCTTGGAGCTCCAAGCAGCATTTAGGCCATTGGGACTTCAGTGCAGAGGAAGGGATGTGCACTTTCATCTGCACAGTGTGATGTGGGAGAGGTGTGGTGAGGTGAAAAATGCTACGCGTGTGAAGTGCTCGGCCCTTTTGGCAGTAGGAGCAACAAAATAATGCAGACAAACAGAAATACAAAAAGTGTTTGCACTCTGCTCCAGCTACGGAGAAAGGATAAGAAACCAGATATTTGGTGTCCCAGTCCCTGAGTCTGGCTATGAAATCAGACTCCTTTCCCTTTGGTGCAAAGATAGACTCGATTTCCAATTATTCTATATAAGAGGTTGCTACACTGGTGTTTCAAAATCCCCACCATGTTTTCTCACGTATCTTTGTTAAGCAGATGATTTTTACTCTTAGAATAAAATAGCTTTTTTTTTTTCTTTTTCTCAGATACCTCATGCAAGGAGGTCTATTTTTTACCCATTTCCTCTGGCTTGGCATAGTGAATCACTGTTCACACAATGCTGAATGAAGCCACTAATTAAATATGTGATTTTTATTAGACTGTAGACAGGCTATACTTACGAGACGGTGCACTAAATGACTTGTTTGTACTATTCTTTAAGTTATCTCCTGCCCCTATCCAACTGCTTTGAGTGCAAACATGTCTACACTCACAAGGTATGATGGCAAATTCTCTCTGGATTTGTGCTTTTGTACACAGATCCACATTCTTAAGTAAGGAAGCCTGGAAAAGTAATTACATGGCTGCTTGTGACTCATTTGGTTACCCTGACGTAGCTCTGAGGCTTGAAAGGGCTCATGCTGAGCTGTTTGCTGACTTTGCAAGGAGTTCACTGAAGTGAATGATGGATACCTGCTCTGGTATTCACACGGGTCAGGCAGAAAAAATTTAGGGTGGAAAGATACCCAGGGGCACAGACTTATGCAGGTCTGAATCACAGAAGCACAAAATGATTTGGGTTGGAAGGGACTTTACAGATCATCTCATTACAACTCCTCTGCTATCTCCTCCCACTATCCCAAGTTGCTCAAAGCCCTGTCCAACCTGGCCTTGGACCATTCCAGGGATCCAGGGGCAGCCACAGCTTCTCTGGGCAACCTGTGCCAGGGCCTCACCACCCTCATTGTAAAGAATTTTTTCCTAGTATCTCTTCTAAATCTCCCCTCTTTCAGTTTAAAGCCATTCCCCATTGTCACTCCATGCCCTTGTCCAAAGTCCTTCTCCAGCTCTCTTGTCACCTCTTCTGGCACTGGAAAGGGCTTTAAGGTCTCCCCAGAGCCTTCTCTTCTCCAGGCTGAACTACCCCAGCTCTCTCAAGCCTTTCCTCCTAGGAGAGTGCTCCAGTCCTCTGACCACCTTCATGTCCCTCCTCTGGACCATACAGATGAGGTGCTCAGCATCCCTTCTTTCCCTTAAGCAGGGGCAAGTTGGCAGATTTTTGGCAAAGCTCTGGTTAATAAATCATCATATTCCTCTGCTGGCCCTGCTCATGTGTGTGAAACGGCCCAGCCACCTCTCCTGTGTGCTCTGCACTGCCAACATCCCACTTCTTACATGGAGCTGAGCAGTAGCTTGGGGCACCCAGTGTTTTATCTACCTTTGTAAAAACTCATTTATTGTGATACCTCAAGGGGTCTGTGCAGCAGGTGAAAAATGGGTGGAAGTAGGCGAAGAAATACATCACTTTACAGTCAATCTTTCTGTGACGGAACAGATTAAAAGCAACTATGCAAGAAAATAGCATCTCAAATCCAGCAAAAAAAAAAAAAAAAAAAAAAAAAAGAAAGAAAAAATAGAGCCTTACAAAGATAAGAAATATGATGTTTGGGGAAAAAAAAGAAGCTTCACTTCTGTTTCTCAAACAGTCTTTTGTAGGGAGGATGCATGCTATTTTCTTATGGCTTTTAAATTGGTTTCTTGATTTGTTTCTTTATCTGCTCCCCGAGACTTTCCTGATTAGTTGAGATTTCTGCACTCACTAGTTGATTAAATAATGAATACATTTGTTTGATTTGCAGTTGCTTACTTAATTAAAATTTCTTTTCAGTGCCCCAATTTCCATTATGATTTCAATTTTGCATTTAATCACTCTGTTGTTCTTTGCTGCCACCTCTCTTAATAGAGGTCTACTCTCCTGTCAGCCTTATTGCAAAGCCTGGCTCAGATGCTCATGGGCAGAGAGAAAACTCCATTTGTGCAGTTCATTTAGACAGGAACTTGAAACCTGGAGGGAGAGGGGGAGGCTGAATTTGCAGGAATACCCAAAGAGTATAGATGTGGTTTAGTCTAGGAAATTAATGAAAACTATTTCTATCATTGTCTGGTCAAGAAGCATCAAATGAGACTGTGGAGAAAGATCAGATTTTATATTTAACATCCTGTAGGCAAAGCTAAAGGAAGGTTTCTTCATCCCACAATGCAGACAATGATCACCATTTTGGCCAGTGGTTTGTAGCAGTGGGAGAATGTGACCCTCACCAGAAAATTTGTGATGAGGCATGAGCTCAATGTTCTAGTGTTAATCCATTTGAGAATACTGCATTTTCTTGCCTTTTTTATTCTCCCTTGTCTTTATTCTCACTTTTCCCCCTCACCTGGAGGATGTACTCTGTATTTGCTTTCTTGCAGCAGACACAAAATTTCTGTGTCCTGAACTTGTTTCTCATTCTGAACTTTTTTGTATTCACTGGTGGGATCCCACATAAAATGGTTAATGTTAATCCATCACCAAATTTTCATGCCAATATCACAATCTGATTAATAAGAGAGTGAGAGAAATTTCCCTTTTGATGGTGATGGAGGCTGCAGACATGGGCACATTCCTCTGCATCAGTTCACAGTCGAAGGGGATCCTGAGTCAGGAATGTAATAGTGTTATTTGAAAAGAAAAGGCATCTGTCATCCCATGTACAGCAAGCTCAGAATTTGTTTTTAACAGCCAGGCAAGGCAGAAACACTGCATGGCAAACCCCTCCCCAGGCACATGACGATGCCCTCATGATGGGGTTCTTGGAGAATAAAATATTTATTATATATTTTGCCATCTACACAAGTATTGCAGTAAGAGTCACCAAAATGTCTAGCTGGAAAAGCTGATCAGAGGTGAAGAGGGTGCCACACAGAGGGGCTCAAGGAGACAGGCACTGAGGACAACTGATACTTTGGAAAGCTGGGAGGAGGGAATGACCAGGGTTAATGGCTTAAATCCTTATCCACCCAGGAAATCCCTTTAACTCCACTGAAGTGAATATATGTCAGCTAAGAAATCACAAGAACCTCTGGTTTATGTATTTGCAGAAGTAAGATTGGTTAAGGACTCAAATTTTGCTGTGCTTCCATGTCTGCAGCTTTTAATTCAGCAAGAAATACAAACACATCCTTTAAAGCTGCCCACAAACAACAATGACTCTTCTGGAGTTAGGAACTATTTTTCCTAACACCAAAAACAGTAGGAACAGGCCTTGTAAACTTGACAACTGTGTGCAATAAGTCAATGACAAATGTGCCTTTTGATAGAAAGTAGAAATCAGCTATTCATAAAAAAACAGAGCTGAAAGAAACCTTGAAAATTTATCTTTCCTGAGTGTAGGACTTCTGGGAGCCAGAATCAGAGCAAAAGCCTCCCTTCCCCTAAAAGCTGTCTTGTTTTTAGAGTAACAGACACAAAATAAACGAGTGAAAGAAAGTATCTCACCTATCACCTGTTTGAGGAGGGACTAAAGTGTGCTGAGGGAAGCAACCTCATGAAGATGTTTTCAGAAGGACCTTAAAAATAAATATGTGACATCAAGTGCATTACTCTAACTCAAATAGTTATGATTCCTCATCCTGGACCTATCAATAGCTCTCTTGTTCAAGGAGCAGCCACCCAAAGCTTTCCTGCTCTGGCCAGTGATTTGGGTCTATCCCAGTCACCAGTTGCAATGACTATAAAATTGTTTCTCACATGATTGAACATCTTAAACTGCTGAAAACACCCATTTATGAGTTATTTATTTGTTTTTCTTATAGACCATGGAGTTTGGCAGTTGGAAGTGTGCATCCACCTTGTCCTCTAAAGCTGGTCAGATGAATCATGTCCCTGAAATGAGTGTTTCTCTGCACACTGACTGCAGCAAGAGCTAAGCCTGATGAGGTGCAGGATCCTGAATGGCAAATGCCTGAAGTTGAAGGTTATTAATCTTGCATCTCATGTGCCTCTGTATTTTTCCTATTCTCTGCATTGCTGAACCAGACAATATACACCCAGGTCTTATCACTGGGAGGAAGATATATGTGTGCAGCAGGAAAAACAGGAGCAAAGACTGGTCACACAAACTGAACAAGAGGTTATCTCCTGTCTCAGTTGGTCATTCCAGGCAGTATTTCCTTTAATATAACTTCTCTCAAGGTTAGGTGCAAAAAGGTCCATTTGCAGTCTCTGATGAGACATGGGTGCCTCACAAAGAACAATTCATCCCCTCTTAAATTAGATATCTCAGATAAGTGGGATGAATCAGACTCTGGAGGAACTTATCCCTCTCCACCAACTATTTATTAGGTTCAATTAATGTTCTTTGAGAGTTTAGTGTTTGCTGAGCAGTAGCAATAGCAGCAAACTTGCTCCTGGCATCTAAATATTCAAGTCTGGGCTGCTGGTAGGCACCTGGTTAAAACTGTGCCCAGAATTTGAGAGCTAAAATGTAATGGAAGAAAATGAGTCTGATGCAGGATTTTATTGTTTTTCTTAACTCTTTAGCCATTCAACAATTTTCCTATTGTGATTTTTTGCAGCTCATACAGGTTTAACTTGTGGATTATCCACCTCTAAAAGGATAAATCCCATTTTGCCAATAAAAGTCTCGTCCCACTATAAAACTTGCCTGTGGACCTGTTGAACATCTCTTGATGCCAACATCCCTGGGGAAGACTTCTGACTTGGTATTAATCACAGTCTGAAGTACCATCAGCCACAATGTTTCAAATTCAATTAGCTCTTCCTCACGCAGTTCATAATTCAGACGGTTTTGTTGTAAATCAACCACAACATAATAACCTGAGTCAGTTCTAAGCACTCAGTGGACAAGTGTGTGTTCAGTTCTTCAATAAGTATTGATAGCAGGTTCAAGTCACAGAACAAAGATTCAATTATACCCAGGACTAGCAACGTCTCAAGTATTTCTGATCAAGGAATTCATTACAGAGCGAGCACTGGAGAAGTTTGTAATTGAATCATTTAAATGAAAAGGGGATGCTCCTCTAGGCTGATGAGTGGAAATAAAATGGGGATTTTGGCATGGCGGCACTCCTGTATCGTATGGAAGGACCGTAGTCCAAACCTCACTGAAGGCACAGCCCATTCACACAAGTGTTTGAGTCAGCCTGGAATTAGGGGAAATACTGGGGAATGTGGTGATGTTTAACAAATGCCTGACTGATGTAATTTGGACCCTTGGTTGTACAGATTGTTTTGAAACCTGCTTGGCAAAGCCTGGCCTGTTCCTTGCACTGCCCCACGATGAGGAGCAGCTCTGGGAGGAAGCTGATGGCTTCTGGTGATGCTTTGTGAGGGGGTGGACTGAGAAAATGAAGCATTTTCATAGAGAGGCTGTTACAGAGTTCCACAGGCTGAGATATGGAGCAATATGGAGGGAAAGCCCAAATGCTGTGAAGGAGAAAAACCAGCTTGTGGCAAGAACAGACATCCAGGAAGTGCTTGAAAGTTATGTGTGACTGAGCATTAAAATCCTTTAAATGAACATTTGGGCTTATGTTTACCCATGAAGGTTAACAATAAAGGAAACAGAGACAAGCACTCTAATGAGCTCTCATTCCCTGAGGCACGTGTTGCCTTTTTTTTCAGGTAACAGCACCCTTTCCAGTGCTAATGATTTTCTTCTGTGTGGCAAGGCAGATTTTCTTTTGCCATTTGCCCTCCACCTATTCATGACAGATGGTGCGATGTGCAGTTTTGGGAGCTAATCTAGGGTGCATGAACTGATATGCATTAGGCTCACAAATTCAATTGTGTCTTACCTGTCTGACCGAGGAATCCATTTACTAGCAGAAGTAAAGAGACAGAGAAAGGCAGGAGCTTATGTTTGTTTATTGTGATTTTCTTGAGGGAAAAAAAAAAAAAAAAGAAGTAGTTTTGCCTTTCTGCCAGAACTTTAAATCACATTTCAGCAGAATATGTCGGGGGCTTAAGGTCATCCTCTTATGAAAGCACAGGCAGAGGGTCTGCGAAGTTTCAAGCTGAAATAAAGGTTTCTGGTCTAGATAAATTCAAGGCATGCAGCAAGATGCTTTCTCTCATGGATTTAGGCCCAAAGCCTGCACATTCTGAAGTACTTAACTCACATGAGTAGATCAGCTGAAGCCTTGGCATCCATTTCCGGGAGACAGGATAAGCATGTGCATAAATAGCAATAAATCAGGTAAAAATCAATGTTTTCCACCCTCTTCAGAGGGTTGTTCCTGCTCATTCAGTCATGATAATGACAATTCTCATTGGTGCCCATCCTCCCCAGTTTTGCCCCTGTTGTAGGAGGCATGGCTGATGCTCGGGGCAATCTGTGTTCACCCACACATGACCCACAACTGACCTAGAGACTGATTACAAGAGAACTGTAGGGCTCAGTATAAAATAATCATTAAAAAGGGCAAATATGGTAAAATAAGAGCATTAATCACAGGAACAGGATTTGCCATGTGCAAAAGTTTTTTCCCCCCCAGATCATACAGGGCTGTATCGACAACAAGTTCACACTGTTTATGCCTTGGACAGACCTGTGCTCCCGGGGGATTATTCCTTTCCTCTTGCTGGACTGGAAGAAGAGTGTGTAGGGACAGTGTTGAGACGAGATGGGTCCCTAAAGAGCAGCCTGGAACAACTTGATCCATCACCCATGTTTGGTACAGGGCTAAGCCAGACCATTTTGCCAAAGCAGGGAACCAGGTGAGGACAGTCTGACCTCTTAGGCCAGAAAAATATTGCACTGTTTTTTGCACTGGGTTAAGAGAAATTGCATTATTGCTGTTTATACCCCCAATAATACTGCAACCAATTTATGGGGGGTCAGACCTAGAGCATCTGTTGACCAGCTCACAAATTCCCTTTTAGGACAAATTTCCCCTGTAAGCAAAAGTTTTAAACATCTCTGGCACAGCAGCATGGGCAGAGAAAGGCTCATAAATTGATGTATGTATCATAAATACTTAACATTACTGACTGTTCCCAATGAGCAATGAGATCTGGCAAGGAAAACCAGGTCAGTAGTGCTGTTACATTTATTTGTCTATTTAAGCTATAGCTCTCATTGTTTTTTGACCCCATTCACCCCTTCCTAGCTGTCCAAATTTGTGGTCTGTGCTAAGATTTGAAACAGCTCTAACTCAGATACTCACATGTTCCCTCTTTCCTTCTCTGTTCCCAGAATATGCTGAGTTGGAAGGGATCCACCAGGATCATGGAGTCCAGCTCCTGGCCCTGCACAGGACACCCCAAAAATCCCACTATGTCCCTGAGAGCGTTGTCCAAATTCTTCTTGAACTCTGTCAGGCTTGGTGCTGTGACCACTGCCCTGGGTTCCAGTTCCCAATCACCCTCTGGGTGAAAAACTTTTTCTTGATATTTAACCTAAACCTCCCTGACTCAGCTTTGTGTCATTCCCTCGAGTCCTGTCACTGGTCACAAGACTGAAGAATTCAGCTGGATCTTTGCAGTGTGTCACCTGCACCAGCTTTGGCAGATCTTGCTTTGTAGGTGTTTGACACCAGCAAATACCGGGTCAAAAGTGTGCATGGAAGGTTCACCTGCAGAAGGAAGAGTGTTAAGTGGGAGTGCAATGGAAACATAAAAGGTAAAAAGCCCTGACCTGAGGCCTTGCAACTGCAAGTTGTCCTGTTTAAAAGGTCACTTTTTCACTTTGACCCAATGTGGAGGTTGTGATTAAAGTCTGGGATGTTCTTTTCTGCAGTGTAAAATGCAGAGCAAAACCAAAAAAGTCACCTTGTTCCTCCTGCTACCTCTCCCCTCTGCCTTGCAGCAGGTTTCTCAACATGTCCTACCCAGAAACTCATTCCTCTATGGAACACGGAGATATGACAATGAAGGCAAAATTCTAATAAGCATTTTCTTAAGGAAAAAATGGCAAGAGTTGTTAAAAATAGCATCATTGTAGATGGAATTTTCAAATTAGGCTCTCTGGTTAATTTTCTTTGACAGTGAAACAAGAAAGATTTCTCTTTCTTCTAATCTCCCCCAGCTCAAGGAAGTGCAGACACCATTGCAAAGGCACCATTTTTTCCTAGTTTTCAAAATCGTGTTGCCACCATCAAAAAGAAAAAAAGGGAATTACCAGCTATTCATTCAAACAGTTTTATGCCAGAGCAATCAGCATAAGGGATGTGGACCAAGCCCCAGCTTTTGAGGACATCAAACAATCTAAAGATATTGAAGTGTGACTTTGTTTCAAGCTTTCTGCTGGGGCATCATTTTCCCTGGTGATTAATTGTGTCCCTGTGACTCAAACCTATGGTGGTGTCAAGATCTGCCCATGTTCATCCCAGTTACCAGAAATGTAATGCAAAAGCATAGATTAGCCCAGAACTTCATGGAAAAGGGCTGAGTATGAGGTTTAACATATTAGTCACCACAGTGTAAAGAACTGAGATTGTGTGGAACAGAAATTTGTCATAAGATAGAGAGGCACCACAGTGATGTCCAGATGATTTCTCTCTCCTTGACCTTTTGAGGGAGCCTCATGCCCTACTCTAGAGACCAGACCACACACATTAATACTTTCCTGATCAGCACTTGCATTGGGGTCACTCTGCATACAGAATTTCTTCAATTTCCTTCTCAAATTTGTGTCAAAACGAATGGAAAGATTTGGTACACTATTACCACAACCCTAGGGTGTTGGGGTCCCCCCCCTGCCGTGTAGCCCTGGGAGAGGGGCCCTGAGGGCACAGACACGGGGCTTTCCTGCCCCTGCTCAGCCTCGTTCCCATTGGTTGGTTTGTGTTCCCTGCGCGGGCAGAAGGACCCTTGGTCCCGTGACTGGAACAGTTCCTGGGCAGAGCTCCGGCCATGCGGCTGGAGAAATAAACATCTCTGAAACAGCTATCAAGAATCTGTCTGTCCATATATATTTCCTTTCCACGGGACTCCTGGTTTGATATATGCGTGTTGCAGGATCCCCACTGCAACAAATGGTGGAGATTTGTGAGCAGAACGATCCCCGATCCCTAAGCGACTGATTTGTGTGAGTAAACCCTGGAAACTTTGGATTCCTCTTCTTGGTTTTGCTTTGCTATTCCATATCTAAACTATGGAGGAACCGTGGGAAGACTCTTGGCTCTCAGAGCCGCATATGGACATTTATCTTAAACTTAAAATGATTCTTGAACAACGATTTGTAAATTTTAGCTTGATTCAAGCTCAAAAAGAACTGAAACACTTCCTGGCATGGTTGTTTAAGAACTTTTTCTATGTTTCTTGGGATTTAATTCTTACCAAGGGCTTTTGGAAAACCGTTTGGACACAGTTAATACTAGAGTCAAAATATATGCCGATGGAAGAATATTTTCGTGAATATTATTTAGTTACCGAGACTGTTGAGCAATGTCAGCTGTGTCCTGGTGAAGGGAAGCGTGGCGCAGGGACCGTGCGGCCCAGGCCACGTGCACCGAGCGCTCTGCGAGCAGCAGCGAGGCAGTTCCCGCGCGCGGGCGGAGCCACGCGAGCCGCAGTGTCGGTGGCGGAGCGGGGAGCGGCGGGACCCGGCGGTGCCTGCCCGGTCCTGTGCAGCGCGTGGTGGAGCGAGCCCCGGGAACGCCCGGCCGAGAGGGGCGGCGCGTGGGCGGCGGCTGGCGGCGGTGGCGATGGAACGGAGCCGCGCCCAGCCGAGACGCGCGCTGGAGCAGGGCGCGGGGGAGTCATCGCTCGGGGGCCCGGCCGAGACGTGGGTGCAGCGCCCGGCAGCGGCAGCGAAGCTGCGACCAGAGGAGGCGACGCACGGAGAACTGAGCGGCGTGGCCCGGCCCGGCCCGCGCAGCCCCGAACGCGACCCCGGGAAGAGCGCGCAGGCACGAGCAGCCCCGACAATTCCAACACGGGAGCGACCGAAGGAGAGAGCAAAGACGCAGCGAGACAGAAAACAGCAGCCACTCGGAAAAAGGAAAAGATCATAGCAACTAAGACCTTAGGGATAGTAAAATGGTATAATGTTAAGCAAAATTATGGTTTTATAACAAGGTATGACAACCAGCAAGACATATTTGTGCATAGAACTGCTATTAAAAAGAATAACCCTGAAAAATGGATCCCAAGCTTGGGAGATGGAGAAGTGGTGGAATTTAATATTGTACTAGGGAGAAAAGGGTTACAAGCATCGCAGGTCACTGGGCCTGATGGTGTTCCTGTAAAAGGCAGTATATATGCAAAAAATCGTAGTCATGTTAGACAATATCTCTATTGTAAGCCCCCCCTACAGTTTCCCTTTCCTAATCCCACCTTTCCCTTTTACCCTATGTCCTATTACCCCCAGTGTATTCCCAATCCATTTTTTCATCCATGGTTTCCCTCACAAAACCATGCTTTTGCCAATTGTTTCCCCAAAAATCCCTTTCCAATGCCGAGTGGGGGATGAAAAGGGGGAGGGAAGAAGTTAAACCCTCTCCTGCCTCAGTTTCCCCACAAAGCATGCTCAGAGAATTCTGTCTCCCTTCTGTCAGCCCTAAGATGTTCCAGAGAATCTGTTTGGACATTTAAAGACTCAGGAGGGTGGCTTGTTTTGTTTTGAAACTGTTCTTGTTATGTTTATCCAGTTGTTTTCATTCTCCTTTTATTAAAATAAAACGGGTGAGGTGTTGGGGTCCCTCCCCTGCCGTGTAGCCCTGGGAGAGGGGCCCTGAGGGCACAGACATGGGGCTTCCCTGCCCCTGCTCAGCCTCGTTCCCATTGGTTGGTTTGTGTTCCCTGCGCGGGGAGAAGGACCCTTGGTCCCGTGACTGGAACAGTTCCTCAGCGGAGCCCCGGCCATGCGGCTGGAGAAATAAACATCTCTCTGAAACAGCTATCAAGAATCTGTCTATATATATATTTCCTTTCCACGGGACTCCTGGTTTGATATATGCGTATTGCAGGATCGCCACTGCAACACTAGGGTATAACACCATGTCCCACAGCCGTAGGGAGGAGGAGAGAAGATCCAGCAGGCAGGAATTGTGCAGCAAGATTGATTTATTTAATTATTTTACAAACTCTTTTATAGACTTTTTTCTTCATAGTCTAATTGGACAAAGGATCAGCCACCCTCTGGGTGGATTGGCTAAAATCCTAAAACATCCATTGTCAAAATATTTTTCTACTGTACTAGAAACAAGACTTTTCAAGGTTGCAGGTGTTTGGTTGTTTACAGAACTCTGCTACCTCTTCTGTGAGAGAGAAAAGTCTCTCAAGGGCTTAGAAAATAGCAAGAAAATCCTTGCTAGCAGCATTTTTGTATCTACAATACACCTTGAAGGTGTCCCTTTGAATGTGACTGAGCTTGCACTTGGACCATGCCATCCTCAGTGCTAGTGAAGGGTACAGTATTTCCCCAAATCCCAATCCTTTTATCTTATCACAGTGAAGAAGGTGGCACTAACAAGAGTTCACCAGAGGAAATGCACTACTGAAATAATAAATATTCTGACCTTTTCTGCCTTCCCTGATCTGATGTGACAGCAGAGGTCTAAGACAGAGAACCTTTTTTCATTTCCCCCCATCCTTCAGTATTTTGATGTTCTTACTCTCTTTGCTTTGGGAGCATGAAGCTCTTTACTTGCTTTCACCCACAGAAAAAAACATTTTAGAATTAGGTGCTGGAATTTGGGCTGGCGAGGTAAAACTTGGCCTTTTAGCAGACATGACTCCACACTGCAGGATTGTGGGGTCCAGGCACTGAAGGGAGGTGCAGCCCTTTTCATCCGCTTTGCATGGAATGGTACTGGAGAGACCCTGGCTCACAAGGAAAGGGGTGAGCACAAGAAAGCCAGGGCCAATGCCAATTCTGAGAAAGTGGCCTCTCTACAGCATCTACTTTTCCTTGTTGCACATCTTAACCTGTTTACTTACCACATGGTCTTGTGGGAACAGGCCTGTAATTCAAGCCATATTTATTTTAATTGCCTCTGGCTTTCCTTGCCATTTGGCACATGTACAAAATGAGGAAAGAAAAGCTTTTATGGGAGTAAAATTCTATAAAGAATCACTCATATACAAAACAAGCCACATACTCATGGGGGGATGCGAAAGTTGATTTGACCATGGGTTGTTTTGTGCCATGAACTTATTATTATGCATCCCAGGAATGGGTGGAAAACACTTTTGCTTCTCATAGTCTCTCCTTTGCTGTGGTACATCAATCTTACCTACAGCTACTGGATCTTAGTACTTACAAAGGAGATTAGACAGTGCATTTGCTGCAAATAAAATGAATTGTAGCTGTTCCATGGCTACAAAACCAACCACACTTTCCTGGATGCTGGCACAAGGTTTGGGTGTTGATTTCTCCCAGGGATGACATGTTTGAGAGCTGATTCCATACCCTGCACCAACATTTGGGCATCACCTACCTGGCACTAAAGACCATTATCTAACCAAACTACCCAGCTAGTGAAGAACTTTCATGGGGAAGGTCTGGAGGGTGGCAAATCACAGAGAGAACAAGCTCCCACGCCAACTGCTCCAGCCCTCTCGGCATGGGGAGGTTTGGGGCTGCAGCCAAGTCCTTGCAGGCACACAGTCCTTTCGCCACTCCAAGGCACGAGCAGATGGAGAAGCACAGCCCTTTCCCAGCCCCTTATATGGAACAGATTTCAGTAAAGGAGATAATCCAGCCCAAAGGGGTTATACAGATAATACCCCACAGGCACGATGGAGACACGCTCCGTGAAATCCCTTATATGGCAGAGCTGGGTAGGCTCAGATCTCCCAAATATCTGATGCATAAGGCAGCTCCATAAGGGTCATACAGCAGGCAGAAAGCCCTGGTGCAGTGACAGAGCTCATCTTCCAACCATTCCCTTTAAAAGCTGATCCCAGAGCAGTGCAGCCTCTCTGCCTCCTGCAAACACCTTTTGGAGGGGATTCATCTCATTTCAATTAAGGAGTCTACCATGCAGGCACCTGCAGAAATGCTGCTCACCCTAAACTACCACTGAGGTCACTATAGAGACAGAGGCACCTCTAGCACTGTTTTTCTGCCCTGGTTGGAGCCAGACCATGGAGACCATAAAGTATTTTGCTCCTTTCTGGCTGTACCAGTTGATGCCCCTACCAGACTCAGACATTCTCACTTGGACAAACAAACCCACCAGCCGCATGTGAAACCTGGAATGTCTTTACATACCTTTTTCCCACCCCCACTTCAAACATAATTACTCAACCATTTTTTAGTTTGTTTTAATAAATGTGTTCTTTCATCTTCAAATAGATGAAAATTGCACTTCGTGCAGGTGCTCCAGAACAAAATGACATGTTGTTAAGGTGGTTCATGAATGTTGTTTATATCCAGAAAACTAAGTTTCTTAAAGATTTTTTAATAAATATGAACTATTCTTTCCAAGTCAAGAACTTGTAAATTTGTGACAAAATTCCAGTCTTGTCAGACTCAACTCAAAACAGCTATTTTGCATTTGAAAGCAAAAAAATACAAAGTGACTGGTTGCTACATTTTCTGACATACATCTCTTTTTGAACTTTATTATAGTCACTGTGCAGCTGAAGAGCAGCTCTGGATATATCCAGCTTCATAAAGCCCACAGTGCTCCACCAAAGGATGTTCACAAGCCAAACCCAGAGGGCACAGTGCCAATTTCCCAGCAGGGAAATTCTCCTCTTCCCAGGAGAGTGATGCACCTTTCTCCATGATCCCCATTCCTTCATCACTATAACCTCTACCTTGTTGCACATGCATCAACATGAAGTGTGTCACAGGGTGCTGCGGAAGGTTGTCTTAGCAACTGGTAATTTTTGGAGTGGAATCAGGACTTTTATGGTCAGTTTTGCAAAATAACCAGGTGTCAGAATATCAGGCTGGCATATTGATAAGCCCAGATTTCTTCTGACAGTGGAGACAGTCTCCTCTTGAGCCTCTAGAAAACTTATGCCAGTGTGAAATATTTAACTTTTTTTTCCCATTTAAATGATAATTACCACTATGTTGCTCTTTGTAAAATGAAAAACCTGAACTGCTCTGAAGTTTCTGAAATTCCCAGGCTGAACTTTTCTTCTGGAGAGTGTCCTATCATAGAAAAGGAGACAATCCCTTGCGTGTCTGCTCCACAGGGGAGAGTGGGAATGAACCTGGGTGCTGACTTGTTCCCATCTGAAATTTCTGAAAGGGAAAAAAATGCTGAAAAGTTTCAGAACAGCTTCATAAGCAGTTTGCCTTATTCCTCACCTAATTATATAATTTTCCACTCACAAATCGTGTGGCTTGCACATGCTTGTAGGAGTAGGGTCTATCCTGCTGCAGCTCCTGTTCCTTGGGCTGTTTATTTGTCCTTGCTTTCTGCTCTGCCATGGCTGCCTAGCAACTCCGTGGGATGAACAAGCTCCATTTCATTTAGGTGTTAAATAATCTGAAGTGCAGTGATTATTCTTCTTGCACAAACATCAGAGGACTTAATAACAGCAGCAGCCAAACACAGCACCAGCGTAATGGCGATGATGTCTTAATATAACAGAACAAACTGATATCTGGTATTTTTGAAACTGCAGTTTGAGAGGTTTCTTAAAAAGCACATATCCACAAAAATGAGTGAATTATTTAATGAACCTTGCCTTGGTAAATGTGGATGGACAAAGCAGTGATCCGTTCACTGAACACATTCCAGGTGTGCTCATCTAGGGCTTCATGAACTACCTAAATATCTGCAATATTTAGTAAGGTTCTCCTTACTCTTGTGTCCTACTCCTGTGTGGAAGGGAAAATCCAAGACTGGCAGATGTTTGTGGTGGAAAAAGAATCGCAAAAGCCAAAATGGTCCCAAAACAAAGCTCACAGAGTTTTATTGGCAAACTACACACTCAGCATGGAAATTGGTAAGTTTTGCCCCTACCCCCTAATTATAAGATGAATACAAGTAAAAAAGTAAAGATGGTAGAAGAGAAAGGGAGATCAGATAGGAGAGGAAAGGAGCTCACAAGTCCTGGTTCCAGCGCTGATCCAGCCAACAGGGTGTTCAGGGTCCTGGGGATGCTGCCCAGGTTCCGTGGGGATACCTTTTCACAGGTAAGTTTTCCCTGCTCTGGGATTAGGTTTCTCACTTCTCATGCAAATGCAAATGCAAATGCAAATGTAAATGAAGTCCATTCCCCTAGATCCTTCTGGAAATGAGTTAGAGGGCTTTGAGGGTCTTTGATGGCCTTAATGTCCCTCTACTTGTCTTTCCCACTCCTTGATCCCTTTCCTGTGCTTGTGCTGTTCTGTGTTGTGTGGTCTCCATGGACCAGCAAAGGGAAGTTGGTCCCAGGGGAAATGCTCTCTTATCTCCACAGAGGCCCCTTCTCCGCTTTCAGAGTTTGAGACATGGTAGTGCATTCACTCCTTGCCCCCCAGGCTTCTACACTTAAACCAGCAATTCTTACTGCAAAGTAGTTGGCTTCAACTTGTTAAAATTTGGTTTGAGATTGTTAATTTTACTTTGCGAGCAGAATAAAAATTGACTTTGGGTGAGAAAAAAATAAAGAAAATTGTGGTGATTTGTTTACCCATTGCTTTTCCTATCGCCTATTGTTCCCCTCCCCTGCTTTCCCTAGCCCCAGCCCTGGCCACACCCTTGGGTTCTCCCTATTGGTTCCTGTACCCCAACTCTGCCCATGTGATCTGACAAAACCCCCCTGTGCCCGGATCACGAGGTCTCTCTGTCTCTGGGCGTCGCTGGGACAAGACGTAACCTGTAGGTACAAAAATGCTGTTAGTGAGGATCTTCTTGTTATTTTTCTAAGTCCGTGAGAGACTTTTCTCTCTCACAGAAGAGGTAGCAGGGAATGTAAACAACCAAGCCACCTGCAACCTTGGAAAGTCTTGTTTATGGTATAGTAGAAAAATATTTTGGTAATGGATGTTTTAGGAGTTTGGCCAATCACCCCCAAGGGGTGGCTGGTCCTTTGTCCAATTAGACTATGAAGAAAAAAGTCTATAAAAGAGTTTGTAGAATAATTAAATAAATCAATCTTGCTGCACAATTCCTGCCTGCTGGATCTTCTCCTCCTCCTCCTCCCTATGGCTGCGGGACACGGTGATATACCGTAGGAACCAGGCCTGCGGTAATAGTAACCATTAAAGGTCCTCTGAAACACTTATGGAGAGACCCTTCTCGCCTCCTTTGCTGTCACTGTGTTGTAGAGCTGATAGCTGCTGGAGAAAGAATGTGGAGCCGTCTGAAATGGACTACGGGAGGACAGAATGGCTGCCTTGCCCTAAGCAGCCCCGCCGAGCTCCCAGGGAAAGCTGCAGCCTGCAAAACTAAACCTAGCACTACAACAGAAAATACCCAACATTGTTGTTGCACAGGAGGTGTTTGTGCTGCAGAGTCCTACCTGGGATGGACAGAATCTGTCAGGTAGAGATGAAGGACAGGAATGAATAAAAATGGTATAGAAAGGCCAAATCCGCTGTGATGCATGAGCATTTCATGCTTCTAGATAGTTCAGTAATGCTGATGGTTCAGATGGCGCAGGGAAGGAGTCAAGACTGAACTTTTCTGTAATATATTGTCATGAAGATAAGAAACTCTCATCTTGTGAGGCTCGTGGGTGGCTGCTTCTGCTCCCACTGCGAAGAGCAACAATTTGCTTGAAGGTCACAGTTGTGCCAGGCAGTGGGAATGTGGGCTAAGGTGGATGCTATCCTGGGACATAATCAGCTTAATTCAGCTTGAAATTAATGAAGTTGCTACAGCAACCTGAGATATTGACTGTGCTCAGGTGGCTTGTAATGGGCAAATTATTTCAGAGGTGTGGAGAACCAGAAGTGCTGTGGGAGAAATGACAGTTCCCAATGTCATGGTTCAACCCCAGTGGGCAGCTCAGCCCCACACAATTCCTCACTCACAGTGGGATAGGGGAGAGACTCCGACAGGTAAAAGTGAAGAAACCCATGGGTTGAATTAAAAGCAGTTCAACAGGTAAAGCCAAAGCAAAAAAAGAAACATGTCCACTAGTTACCACTGGAAGACAGGTATTCAGCCATCCCCAGGAAAGCAGGGCTCCATCATGTGTGATCGTGACTTGGGAAGACAAACACCATCACCCTGAACTTCCTCCCTTTCTCCTTCTTCCCCAGCTTTTACTGCTGAGCAAGACATCGTATGGTGTGGGAAATCCCTTTATGGCCAGCTGGGGTCAGTTGTCCCAGCTGTGCCCCCTTCCAGCTCCAGCTTCTCACTCACCCCCAGCCTTGCTGGTGGGGCAGTGGGAGTAGTAGGAAAAGCCATGATGCTATGTGATCTCTGGTCAACAATAATTAAAAGTCATCCCAGTGTTACCACACATCCCAGTGTGACCCAGTTTTGGTCACAAATCCAAAGCATGGCACTGTATGGGCTACTGTGAAGAGAAGTAACTTTACCCCAGCCAAAATCTACAACCAGTGTTTGGATACGAACTGGATGTAGTGCATCAAAGTGACTCCCCCTCAAGAAATGCACAATTATTAGCAGAGTCATTCACTTTTCCAATGAATTTGCAGTGGACTAACACTGCATGATGGGAAAATAAAACCAAAACAAAGCACAGTGTAGCTTTGAGTTAGAAGAAATAAGAAAATTAGTTTTTATTTAATATTCTGCTTCCTCCTCTAAATTTTCTCCTTTGGCAATACAGAGCAAAATCAATTATTCACATAGACCTATTGGAAATCAACAGCAAAGCCAAGCATATCTGTATCATTTCATAATAACAGCATTTAAACAGTCCTTCCAGAGGCAGAATCTACCTCAGAGGAGTGGTGCAGATCTCAGCCTCTGCTCATCGTGGAAAGCAAAAAAGCAAACATTTTACAAGTGATCATCTGTGTGAGACATGGGTTTTCCACAGTAGTTTTTAGGCTACTCACATAAATGTTTTTCTCAAAGAACAGGTCCTCCTGAATATCAGCTCTGTAGATGGAAGTCTTTGTGCCAAACTCCTTGTTAATCCCTTTTTCTTGTAAATATATTGGCAGAGAATGCAAGTCCATTAAGACTCAATTTAATATTTACAAATCCCGGTTTATCTATAAATGCCCTTCCGTCTCTTTCTCCATTGTTCCATCATTGCCTGCTTGTCTGCTCCTTGTGTAACTTGTCATGGTGGAATATGGTTTGGTTTGGGAGAACCTGGTGCTCTGGCTTTTTGCAGAGCCTCTACAACAGCTTTTGTTACTTTAAAAGTGTGTTAGAACAGTGCATTGTCCCACTTAAACTTTCCAAAGGAAATTCATTTAGCTTTAACGTATTTCCAGCCAAATGGAAACCTGGATTGTGTAATCTGTGTAGGCCTCTTGTGGGAATAGCCCTTGTCTTTCCTGTCCACTTGCTACTGAAATGACAGCAAAATCTGCTGGCCAGCCCTCCCCTTTTATCAGAGGCAAAATGTCCCTCATGTGTTTTGGATTCCAGTCTAAATCTGGGCACTTGGAGTTCTGTAGTTGGTGTTGACCTTGAAATAGGACGTGTGGGTGTGTCTGAGCACACCTGGCTGTGGGGTCTGAGCAGCTGAAAGGCCTTCAGGAACCCAAGTATTAACCACAGCCACCCCCAGCCTATTTTACTTCCATTTGTCTCACCCAGAAAGCCCTTGTTTCTTTTGTCCAAGAGATCTTTCTGCTCTGGTTTGTATCCTAATAAAATCCAAATCAGAGATTTGAAACGCCATCCTGGATGTTTTGGGGTGAACTCAGTTCAAGATGACTTCAGTTCGTGTTGGCTTCACCCCTGCCTTGGGCTCCTGCTGCAAGTACAGATACTCCACTGAATATTTTGGGGGCTGTATTTATAAGGGCTGTTACAAGAGTATCTTGCTGTTGGGTAGGCAGGAGAGTGGTTGCCACTCAGGTGATGGGGTTTTTTTAATAATATTGCTCAGAAGTGGGGAGGTGGCAGCAAAGACTATACAGGGAACAAGGGAGAGGTGGGGACCACATCTGTATGCAGCCATGAGTTCTGGTTGGCAATGCCTGTCCTGCCTGGCTCCAACCAGAAGCTATTTTCCCCTTCATTTTACCTCTTTTTCTGAACTCTCTAACAGCCCATAAATTATCTGTTAAAAAAAAATGCTTTTTTTCCTGCAGTGCTTTGTCTCCTCCTCAAATTCCTGCCACATGTTGGGACTCTTACCCTTTCTACAGTGAGAGCTGGTGGTATGAGGCAGAGGACAGTGACCTTTAAGTGTGAAAAAGTCAGAGGAGGAGATAAGTTATAAGAAAGTTCCTGCATGAAATAATTCAGTGACAAGGTGTTTTGAGGGGCAAAATAACTACTAATGTATAGGCTGTAATTTCACAGCTGAGGGGAAACCCTAAATGATCTCCAAATAAAATGATCAACTAAAAACGGCTTCAAGACTCAAAGAGTTATTTTGCTATCCAAGTCCTGTGCTCTCCCAGTGTACACAGGGATATAGGGGCCTGAAACAATACTGAATTAGAGGCAGTGATGGTACTGCAATGTTTGAAAGGCCTGTTATATGGAAAAGTGAAAATACAGCCAGTGATGGAGAGAGAACAGATTGTATGTGGCAATAATGTATTGTAAATGAGACTGAATTAATTTGTTTAGTTGTTGCATTTTGCCTATGCTAAAAGCAGTGCATTTATCTCTCCAAATTTCATTAACGCTGAAGAAACACGTGGACCTGCACATGATCAGGTCTCTAGTGAGCCAGAAGTATGAGACAGTCCTGTGGATAACTTTGGATTTGGAATTCTATCAGCTCTTTTGGCTACATCCTCTGTCCAGACTTCAGAGCCAGATTCTTCACGCTGGCAACCTGGATCAAAGGCAGAGGAAATGTTTCAAATTTACATGGGCTTAGGTGGGAGGAAGATCAGAGCGAACTCATGACATGGCCAGTGATAGGACACAAGGAAATGGAATGAAGCTGTGCCAGGGTGAGTTCGGTTTGGACATTAGGACAAGGTTCTTCACTGAGAGCGTGGTCAGTCACTGGAACGGCTCCCCAGGGAAGTGGTCACAGCACCAGGCCTGCCAGAATTCACAGAATGGTGCTCTTAGTCATGGGGTTAATTTTAGGTAGTCCTGCAAGGAGCAGGGAAATGGAATTAGTGATCCTTATGGGTCCCTCCCATGGTTCTACATTTTAGAAGTCCATCAAAATGGAACTGTCATCAAAAAAGCTGAACGAAGAGAGAAGGTAGTGCTCTCTGACCACCATGAAGGGGAATGGTGTCCCCAAGTTTTGGGAGTTGTTTTAGAAGGTGCAGAGTCAGGAAGCACATCAATAAGGATTTTGTAATGCCCTCATAACAATGATGATGGTGAGCTTTGATTTAATCACAAAATCAAAAGCAGGAAGAGGCTTTTGTGTTTAGGTGAGGAAATAGGAAGCAAAAAATTTGTTGAGGTCCTGCCTTTGCTCAGGTTTCGTGGCTACACCTCTTTGCAGAGAGCCTTGAGGAGAAAATATGGAAATTACATTGCTTGATGATGTGCCAGAGGCCCATTACATGTCTGGGTGAGAACCATCACAGAGAAGGCTTCTCAGAACAGGCAGATTTCACTCTGCAGTGTTTGGGCTCACTCCTGGTGTGTTAAAACAGAGCTGTTGTCTGGACATGCTAACAGGAAGCTGCTTATTTTTGACAAATTAATGTCGCATAACAGAAACACAAAAATACCTGTGCTGTGCCAAGCCAGAGCTCAGTCTTGCCCAGTGTCCCACTGTCACCTGTGAGCAAGAGCAAGGTGAGCAGACAGGAGCAGTGCCATGTGACACTCCAGCGAACTCTCTGTGCTTGGCAATCCCTGGAGGATCTTTCATCCATTGCTTTGCACTGTTACATTTTGAAACCACCAAAAAACCTCCAAATATCTAGAGCATCCCGTGGTCCAAGCTCCAAAGCTGTAGTGCACGGACATTGGCAGAATATCTCATTTTATTTCTATCCCACATGTCATTTGCTGGATTTTTTGACACCTCCCTAGTCCTTGGATCAGAGGAGCCAGAGTCTCCTTCTCTATTCATTTTTTCCAGGCCAGTCATGATTTTATACTCCTCTATCACATCCTCCTTCACTTTATCTGCCCTGCAGGGAGAGGAGTCCCCTCTATTAAATCCATCCCCACATGAGAGCTGTTTCATACCTTTGATCCTGCCTGTCACCCTTCTCTGTACCAAGTCAGCAGCATCTTTTGGGCAAGGGGGAGATGGGAACCTGATGAAGACTCACCCCACATTTATGGAGCAGCATGTTGGTATCTCTCCCAGTAATGCCTAAGAGTTTGTTTTTCCGCTCAAGACCACCCATTGAGGTGACATTTTGTTGGAATACCTGTTTCACCTCCAGGATTTCTTTTCTGCATGGCAGGTATTTCTCCAAAATAGAGGCTTTTTGCCCACCTCTGTCTGGAATCGGCTGTGTGGTGGTGGCACAGACCAGATTCCCAGCTCAGCTGGGAAGAGGATTAGAGACTTCAAAACTGCAAAACACACAAGCAAAGCAATACATGTGAGAGGAAATCAATGTCTCTGTGTTTGCTCTGGATACAAAAAGCACGTAAATTGCTGACTGAAACCACTGCTGCTAACAGCCATCAGGGGTGTGGATGAAAAGAAAGCAAATAACTCCATGTAGACCTTTACTCCAGAGCTGTGTCAGTGAGACCTAGGCATGATGGGCCCTGATTGCTGCCCCCCTGTCAAAAATCTTGGGACATTTATTGTTATTTTTATCTTGTTTGATGAGGGGGACTTCCAGAAATAGTGCCTAACTCCAGAGTCTTCACAGGGTTTCTCTAGTGCAGCTGGTGCCTGGAATTCAAACTCTAGGGGGAAGCCCTGGTGCCAAACATGTTTCATCACCCTGCAGACTGTGCAGGGTTGAAAAACACCAACTTCTCGGAGAAAATGCTTGCACTTCCCACAGGAGACAGGTTACCAGAAACCTCCAGGACTGTCAGCAGTTGGTAGCTGGAGCAGCTGATGTCTTCCCTGAGTTTTTGCAAGCTCTGGAAGAATTATAAAATTCTTAAGTTATGTAAATAAATCTCTCCCCTATATGTTGCTTGAACTTAATTGAGTGATGAAAATATTGTAAGTTTGTGCTTCTACAGCATCTTTCACGCAAAGATATCAGAAGTGGTTCAGAAACATTCATTAATTAAGCCATTAAACTACACAACACCCCACTGAGTATGGAAGGATTTATAGGGATGTATACAGTAAGAAGATTAAGTTTTTCCCCTAGTAGTTTGGGGGGGGTTTTTTTGGCTGAAAATGGAAAAATAAATCCAGAAAACATTTTTATATAGAAATGACTTAAACATCTAATATATTGGGATAACGTCAGCAAATCAGAGACAGGCAGGTTGTGGGTGGGTAGTCTTGGGACCACATCAGTGAGCACCACACTGGGAGGTTTCTCCACATTTTCCCCATCCTGCACATTGGAGGAAAGTAGGCACAGCTTGATGTCAATCCCCTCAACTTTAAAACAGCCCCTACCCACTGGCACTGCAAAGAGCCTACGCTTTGAAAAACACAGGTGCCCACACTGAAGGCCTCTGGCACCTTTCCCACATCCATCCCATAAAGCACATCTGTGCTGGAGAAATAGATGTATATATTTATATATACTCATAAGCTGATGATGCATAAATTCACCCCTAAGTTGGATCTGACAGCCTGGAAGAGAGGAGGAGGGAGGATGGGGCTGTCACCTCCTGACTACCGGCTCCAGGAGGATGAGGAGCGCCCCGGGTCTGGGGAGGGGACAGATCCCACACTTTCCCACAGGATGCCACAAGAGCAGCAGTGCTGGGTATCAACAGCCACCACCGTGTCAGCAGACCTGACTCAACAGCTGGCTCTGAGCTTTTGGGTTCTCAGCCACTTTGATATCACCCCATGGCACGAAAGCTGTTGGGTATCGCCTCTGCCTGTCATCTGCTCTGAGCCAGGGTGTCGGGGCTGATGGCCGGGGGACTTTGGAAAGTTTTTCAGCTCACAGATAAACAGCAGCAAATGTTCTCAGGACAACACATTCTGGAGCCTCAATCTTATCAGGGCACTTAGGATGCAGCCTGTATACACGTTTCAGGCCAGACAGTCAGAGCACACAAACAGCTATGAAGAACACATTGGAGGCTGCAGGTTTTTCTTGCTGCTTCCTTCTTTGTTTTGCCATCCTGCTATAACAGAGAGTGCTCTGCAGGGCTGTCAGGTGAGTGATGAATAAAGTCAGCTTTGCAGAGATTGATGCCAAACCTCGTTTGCTGAGTGCTTTTACAGCAAAAAGGCTCACCCTGTTGTCTCATGGGGGTGGTGGTAGAGAAAAGCAACTCAGGTCATCCACTCAAAGTGTGAAGGGGGAATGTGAGACAGTTTTGAGTCCTGTGCTCCCTGCACAGAGCTTAAAGGGTGCATTGCGTGACATTCAGGGAAGGAGTTTTTTGCACTGCTGGTGTGCAGCCCCCATTCACATTGCATTGGCCAGATGAGGGTAAACCAGGCTGGCAGTGCAAGTGTGGCCAAGGGGTTTCTCTTATGGTTTGACCCAGCTTTGTCAAAGCAAGCTCAAACCTGCCTGCACTGTATATTATAAACTTAGCCTCAGTCTTTGCTGTACCTTCACAAGTGCTTGTGCAGTTTGTAAAAAATCATACCACTGCTGTGACTCGGAGACCTCAAAACCACAAGAGACAGAAATAAGCTCTTATTAAAAAAAGAAATATTTCAACAAGTCTCTCCTCATGGCTTTTGTTTGAGTACAGTCAGGGAGTTAAAACTGAAATAGAGGCATTACAATTTGGGGTTGGGAGAATCGATGTGTTTCACACCTACGTGTATGGTGTTACCTAAAACTCCTCCTCCTCCTTCCTGTCTCTGCCTGGAGTCTTTGCTGCTGCTCAGTTCCTGCTGGCAGATCCCTGTGATCTTCCTCCACCAAAACAAGCTCCCCCGCTGAATTCCTTACAGCCAAGGGATGTGATGGATGTGAGCCCACGCATCAGCTCCAACTTCACGTTAAAGTCAGATGTGAACTCCAGGTGAACTCCCACATATGGTGGGAGAGATGCAGCCTGACGCCAGATTCCTGTTTTCTACACTCTCTTCTGCAGTTTGGACAGGACAGGTCTGTTTAATTATTCCCCCACCTCCTCTGCTGGTCCAACACAGAGCTGTGGTCAAGATCAGACTGAGGAAGGAACATTACTGGTCTTTGACAGGTTGCCAGCAGCCAACCTTAGACATTAAAATGGGGAAAAATAGAGTTTAAGACTACTTGTTTGCAAGCAGAAGGGACAAGCTTGCAAGGGGTAAAGGGTTCATCTTCCCATTGCTCCTCAAACCTTCTTCCCAGTATTGTTCCTCTAAAGGCAGGTGTAATTTTTGGTGCATGTTTGTAACTTTGGTGCTGCAAACATTTTCTCTGAGCCTGCTTTGCTGCTGTGTTCAACCAATGTTTGCCACGCTCTTCTTAGGGCATCTGTGTGCTGTGGTGAAGGAGCCAGTGGCTGAATGACAGCTGAAAAATGAATAGTCTGAACAGTCATCAGCACCAAAGACTGCACTTTAGGCTGATTTTTGTGTTACTCTGCTTGATTTGGAGTTGGGCAGGATGGCACAGTCCCTCCAGCAGTGCCATGCTGTTTCTGGGCATCAAAGGTGCTATTGGGGATGTGTCTCTGTAGCCAGAAAACCAAGCATAAAACACCACTGATTTTATTCTCAGCCCTTAGTTTAGCCATGATTTTCTCATTTTTTCCTTCATCACTTATATTAAAGCATTTTAGAATTTCCAGGTCCTTTTATCCTCACTGAAGCAACCCCCATTCCTACCAGCCACTACAGGCTAAGAATCAGATTCTGCCAAAACCTTCTCCTCAGTACCTAACATGAGATTAGATATGAGTAGAAAAGGACATAACCCACTTTTCCTTGCACTTACCTATTCTCTTAACAGCACACCTGTATAAACCTGTATTGTCATCTGAGATAAATCAGTTTAACCCAGGTGTATTTTTAACCCTTCTGTCTCCTACTTTTTCGTACTTCTCTGTCCATCATCTACCCTCTCTCCTGTTTTCTGTTTACAGAAATCCATACATGCCAGGAAGTCTCCAAAGGCACACGGGCTCTCTCTGTGTCTATGGCCAATGATGCTTCTGGGGGTCTTGTGGTCCACAGCCTCCTCTGAGTGGGGGTGGAAGGGCTATGGGATGTTGCTGAGGGAGATGGGGCTGTTTAGCCTGGAGAAAAGGGGGCTTAGGGGGCACCCAATCATTCCCTACAACTACTTGAAAGGAGTTGTAGTGAGATGGTTGTGAGTGTCTTGCCTCACACAGTTAACAAGTGACAGGATGAGAGGAAATGTCCTCAAGTTGCACCAGCGGAGGTTTAGATTAGACATTAAGAATTTCTTTTTCACAGAAAGAGTTTTAAAGCATTGGAACAGATTCCCCAAGGGAGTGCTGGAGTTACCATCCCTGGAAGAGTTCAAAAATGTGTAGATATATCTCTTGAGGATGTGGTTTAATGGTGAACATGATGGTTGGACTTGATGATCTTAAAGGTCATTTCCTACCTTAACAATTCTAATATTCTATGATTCTAAGAGGTCACAGTTTCCTTTCATCACCAGAGAGATGGATATGCTCATGCAGTGGGCTTTTCACATCATTTTCTATTGCTTATTTTTGATTTTTATCTTACCAAGGATCTTGCACCAGGATCAGAGAGCTGAACACCCACACTGAGCCTTTTTTTATAAGGTCACTTGATATCTTCATTCCAAGTCTCTGGTATTATCTTGTATGAGAATGCACTTAAGATAAACATCTGTCTGAGGCTTATCTGGGCTCAGATTATGTTCACAGACAGCAAGAGAAGAATACAGGGATTTAAAACTTTTCCTTCTGTTAAAAATTGTTTAAACTTTACATAATCTGAAAAAGCAGAATGACAAACTTAATTCAACATCCAATGAAGTTGTTTAAAAATAATTCTTCCTGGGGTATGAGCTGACCTTTTCCCAAATAACAGAATGCCAGTGGCTTCTGTCACAGGCCCTCTTGAAAATGCCAGTTAGGTGTTTTTCTGCCATCTTTCCCCACAACTCCTATAGGAGCTGGTTTTCTTGAGGCCTGACTGTACTTATCCTTGCAAAAACCCTGAAGGGAGCAGAGATTAAATCATTCCTACTTTACCTGTCAGGAACTGAGACCTGGAAGAATAAATCTTGAATTTTGAAGCCCCTATGGAGCAATTTAGCTGGGCAGATAACAAACTGTGGGCGTGAAGTACACAGGTGTAGACCCTCCTGTCTTTGGACATGAACAAATGGACAAGTTGTCCTTGTGGTGACACAGTGAATTGTCACTTCAAGGGCATGGAACAGACATTGAGTCTGGGACTGTGTCTGTGGCTTCTCCAAGAGAACAAAAGGGTGGGCAGAGCCAGGGTGAGACTCTTCTGCCAAGGGACATCATCTGAACTATTGCTCCAGGCTGTCCTTAAGTTAATGGAGAGAAATAGGTGCCTCAGGAGAGTGATCCGTCTTCTCCTAATACTGCTGTCCATGGGGAATTGCTCTCTGAAATTGCCTGTTTCTATTGACTTCCAGTGGAGATGAGGGATTCTGTCTCTGAGTGAAACATCAGTTTTAGGTGAGAAACTCAGAGGGAGGAACTGACCTGGATTCTGCCAGTGACAACCAACCCTTGGAGCAACCTTTGCTATGGCTTTTCAATAGCCAGAGCACATCACCCCATACCTCAAAGCAGCTGGTAAAATTTGAGTATTCTAGAAGGCAACTCTATGGCTAAATCATATTATGTTCAACAGGGGAGACACTGAGCAGATCCACAAAAGGTTTACCTGCCTTCCAGAGGGTTTCCTCCTACCATTACACCTTGTTGCCAAGCAAGCTGGCAGAGTTAGAGGGGAAAACTGTCCCATATAAAATATTCTGGGTTTACATTTACATGAATCTCAATCCCAAATAAACCACCAAAGGAGAAGAGACAACATTGCAGTGACATAACCCATGGGCCATGAGCGTCCCTGAAGGCAAGCACTCAGATCTTCAGCCTCAAAAAGAGTAGTAAAGAGAAACAAGATCCACGTCTGAATTCTCTAATTCCTTTAAGTCGAGGTTCTCCACAACTTAATTTCATGAAGGCAGTTAAGGACTTTCCAGCAGGAGTTGTAGAGAGAGGGTAAAAACTGCCAGATTACAAATACTGGCACAAACTTCAGTTGTAGGATTGAATAAAAAAAATGTCCCATACTTTATGAGCACAGTTGCACTCCCTGCTCTGGAATGAGCATCACATTGGCAGAACTTATTACACCCTGTTCCTATTTAGTAGTCCTGTATATCACAAACACAGTCAAAGCAAGAGGTGGCCTCACTCAGCGTGGCTTTACTTGCACAGTTGACCCTTCCCTCAGGAAATCTCAGCTGGAGAGTGGACAGCTGTGTGCAGCTGCTGCACAGAGCACCAGCTCTTGGCTGGCTGCATCTGCAAGAGAGATGCCACAGGGGCAACTGCACATGAGCTGCTGGGTCAGCCTGTGCCACCTACACCCTGCTGAGAGCAGCTTGCCCAGGCACCAAGAGCATCTCTGGGGTTGGAAACACTCGTTCTCCCCAGCTCAGGGGTGGAGGTGTGGTGTGGCTGGGAGCTGGGGGCACATCCCTGGGGCTGGAGAAGGGAGGATGGGAAGAGCTGGCAGCCCACGCAGGAATGAAACTTCCCTTGGCAGCTGTCATCTAGCAAGGCTCCTCCAGACCAAATGGCACTGAGAGATACCATGTCCTCGTCTCCTCAGCAGCCAGTGGGTGTTTGTAATACTTGCTCATGCTAATTAAGATCTAAATCACTTTTCCCATAATTATGGATTCTGCAGGAGCAAATTCTCATGTCTTGTGAGGTGGTCCAAATTCCAGACATCCTATTTTATCCACAAGCACTTAAATGGTGCTCTGAAGAGCAGGATATGGAGAGGGCACCCAAGAAGTTTTTGCCTGTGTCTGCTTTTCTATTACAAACAGGGAAACCATTGTTATGATAGTCCCAAACAGCAGCTCCTTTGAGTACACATTACTGTCCAAGTAATATTGTTCTCTAGTACCTCTTTCTGTGCTATAATTTCTGTTCTCTTAATTATTCTTAGCTGAAAAATAGTCATACATTTGAAATGAGCCAGAACACCCTCTCTGAGGTGACAGTCCAAATACTCGAATAAGCAGCCAGTGATTGAGAGAGGGATGACAGAAATGGGATGGGAAATCCTTTACCTTTTTTGATTGGAGTACAAGGAAGGTCTCTAGATGGACACAGCCTGCCTTGCACCTTGCAGGCGTGCAGAGAGATTTCTCCCACCCAGTGGCTAACAGCTTCCTCATGTCTGCTGGGCAGGATACCTTCCCTAACCCTGCGACCTTTCTTTCTGCCAAGCACAACAAATATGGGTCAATGGCTTTTGGAGAGGGAAAAACTCCAGAGCAATCCTCTACTGATGCTGAAATAATTCTAGCGCATGAAAAGCGAGAGCAGCTGTGGCTGCTTCCACATCCACAAGCAATGCAGCTTGCTCATTGCCAGCAATCCTTAATCCTCTTTGAACTCCTGACTTTACATATCGGATGGTTGCTCCATGGAGTAATATCTGTGTATTACTGCCCATTCACTGTAAGTATTTCACAAGGCGATACAGAGACAAGAAATGTATTCTCAGGAGGCTCAGGCACAAAGGTTACTGGATGCAAATCATATTTGCGTCGGCACTGGCACATGTTTGCAAAACCGGGAGCGGGGTATCGAGTGTTAAAATGGGAAAAATTCCCTCTGCATTCTGTGAAAACGCTGGCAGCCCAAGGGCAGAGAGTGCCCGCGGGTGTGGTAATGCTGTACCGGCTGCTCGCTAAACAAAGTAATTGTTTCAGACACCAAACAAAGGGATAAAACTATTTCAGTGTGCAAAAAGAGGTCTCTCCTAGTCTGGGGAGAGGTGATAAAAACTTTTAGGTCTGTGTGAGAGCCACAGGTGAAGGAGCACACTCTGCCAGTGCTTACTCTTAAATTTACTTATTTTACTGTCATGTCATGAAGATTTTTGCCTTTTCTTTTATACCTCTGTTATACCTTTTTACAACTTCTGTATTCTTAGTGCTTTTTTCCTACATTCTTGGTCTTGTTTGTCAAGCTGAGAGACTCAACATTTTAGAAGCTTCGTAGCTAGGGATCAGTGTGCCCCAAACCCCAAGGTCCTCTCCAGAACACATTCTGTAAACTGAGATAGAACCATCCAGGGGAAGGTTCCTTGGGGAGGGGGGGCTCACTTGAACCTCTCATTGGGGAATCTTTGATAGGTATGCTAATTAGTAACACCTATAATGTTATACCAGATCTTTTGGGGGTGGGCATTGCAGGGTGCATTTTGGTGCATTTGACCTGGACGTGTGCACCTAAGGATCCTTAAAATAAATACCAAGGTAAAATCCCTTTTCCCCTTCTAACTGTGTATGACTCTTGATTTTAAGACCAGGAAAAGGCATCAGCTGTAGCCTGTATTCTCCTTAAAGCCCTAGCTTTGGGAGTGCAGTGATGAGGTGTTTAAAACAATGATTTTAGGAAGGATTTTTCAAAAAGCAAGTATTTTGTCTCACAGGGGAGAAAATGCCTGTCGTGTTGCAGACTGAAAATGTGACCTGCAGATGCTGAAAAGTCAGAAACAAAAAAAAAAAACAACAGAGAGTTTGAGCTTTTTCTTTCTTTTTTTTTTTTTTTTAAATACTGTTCCTTCTCCCACCCTGCTGTTGAGGACAGGAAGGGAGAAAAAAGGGGGAGCCAGTCATGGTTTAGGAGCATTTATATTTGTGATTCCAGAAGCCAAGAGGATTGAGATCCCATGGAGATGGATGCTCCCTTGGACTGGAGTCACTCACTGCTGGGCAGAAGGGTATTCCTAATCACATGGATTACACAGAAGTTCAGAATAATTTTGTTTTTCCCCAAAAAGATATTTATGTTTTTCCTTTCCAAAAAGTTGGTTTTATTTGGTTTGGTTTCTGGTGTTTGTTTTGTTTAGTTTAGTTTTCTTTTAATATAAAGATTTGGTTTCCTTACAAGACTGAAACTTGTTAATCACAAGCAAACACTTCTCAGAACAGATGGCTTCACTGCAGAGTCAATTTCTCGGTGAAAAGGGATTTTGATGGACAGACAGTGCTCAGCTTTCCTTTCCCCTAAACTCTCCCTTTTGTACAAGGGCACTGGCACAAGGGTTACATGGTCAGAAATGTGACAGCCATGTGAGGTACATCCCAAGGCAAACCCACCTTGGAGTGGACACTAGGTTTGGGTGCAAGCTGATTTTAGTCCACTGAATATATGTACAGCAAAATTAATGCTCATGCTTTAGGCTGCCGCTGCTTTTAGGGGTGCTGAACTGTAGGGTCTCCATCAGGACCCATAACCAGTCCTTGCCAGGTGATGTCTCCATGAGCCTTCCTTCACACGTGCCCACAGTGGTCTGCAGCTTTGGCTGCAGAAGGAAGGTCACTGATTAACAGCTTTCTTGTGGAAAGACATTTTCCCAGTTTATTTGTATTTTACAGAATCATCTCAGGCTCATAGGATGGTCTGGGTTTGGAAGAGACCTTAAAGATCATCTGTTTCCAACCCCCACCTTCCACTAGACCAGCTTGCTACAAGCGCCATCCAAACTAGCCTTGAGCACTTCCAGGGATGGGGCATCCACGCTTCCTTCTCTGTGTTTGGGTCAGCCTGAAGAACAATATCAAGGTTGACTCTTCCAGTCCGATCCTGTGAAGTCTGTCCTAGGGAAAACACTGCAAAGAAAGATGAAAGTCTGTTGCTGCCCAAATCTGCTACAGAAAGCAAAATCTGAATCAAGGATGAAGAAGGGTTAGGAGATCTGAGACCCTATCCTGTCAGCTGAGAAGTTTATCACTGTCACAATCTTTCCACAGGCCTGTTGCTAATGGCTCTTGAATAAAGTGCATGCATCATTAACATCCAAAATCTTCCCTAGGCTGAGCCCATACGTGGAAGGCCTGGCCATAGATCACACCAAGGAGCAGCTCCATGTCCACATCTCACAGAGGTGTTTGCTTTAACAAGACCAGTGGGCATGTGGGGACAGGTCTGTGTCCTGCAGCCCTCCCACTGCAGCTGAATTTTGACTGGAATGGGGATGACTCCTGGACCCAGAGGCAGAACAAGCTTTGCCCTCAGCTGCATGTGTAGAAACCCAAACGCAGGACATTTTCCTGAGTTTCTACCTACGAATCTGAGCACTTTACATAAAAAACTGGCAGAGCCTTGGAAGAAGCAACCTGAAGGACTTGGACAAATTTTACTGATGGATGACAAATGACAGGGATTTCACTAGCTAGGTACCAAGAATATGCCAGAAGAACATAATCCTTGTACTGCAATACAGATTTAGAAATACCGTTTTGCTCTGAACTTCACTCTCTCACATTTTTCATGAATAATATAAAAATATAAGGTTTACAGAGGAATAAGGCAGTTTTCCAGAATACATCAGCTCCTGTCCTCATTTTCTAGGCAGTCATGGTGTCAGTCACTGAGCATAATCTGAAGGCAGGCATGGTCCCAACAGCAAGAATTTTTTTCTTTTTTCAAAGTCAATTTCTGAAGCTTACCATCCATGCTGAGGCAAGAGGCAAATTAAAATGTGAATCGACTTTTCAGATCCAGGGATATTCCTTCAGCTCAACACAAGTTAAATTTTGAGGGGGTGCAGTAAAGGGATCCAAAACCAGAAACAGTGAAACTGTAACTCATTAACATCATTATTCACTAGCAGCTTATCTGATATCCTTTCAGAGCAGGTCACACACAGAGTAGAAGAATGTCTTTGATTAATGAAACATGCTGAAAACTGAAAAAATGCTGGAACTGCCATGGCATTGAGGCTGCCTCACGCTGTGGTACACCCCAGGGATACTCATGTTTGTGAAGCAGAGGGTTGCTTTCTATCCTTGTAAGAGCAGGTGTATGTCTTACCAGATAAGTGACAGGAAAAAGCCTTTATGAATAACACACATGGAGAAAGGACTCACTTGGAAGACACAGAAACATAGAATCATCAGATGGCTTGGGTTGGAAAGGACCTTTAAAGATCATCTCCTTCTGACCCCTCTGCCATGTGCTGGGACACATTTGCCTAGATCAGGCTGCTCAACACCTCATCCAGCCTGGCCTTGGACGTTTCCAGGGATGGGGCAGCCACAGCTTCTCAGACAACCTGTTCCATTGTCCTCAAAATTAAAAAAAAAAAAAAAAAAAAAAAAAAAAAAAAAAAAATTCTTCCTCATGTCTAACCTAAATCATAGGCTTCAGTCTAAACGGTAAATAACGGGTTTGGGCATCTCCTGCTCCATGGGTTCCCTGGCAGGGCTGATATTTAACTACGGCTTGTGCTGTGTGGTAGCTCCTCCCAGTCATTCCTAATGTTCTGGGCTGCAAGGGTAGGGAGAAACTGTCAGGTGGTGTGCAACAGCATAACCCAGCTCCCTGGCTGCCAGCCAGTGTGGATAACAGACATTTGCTCAGGGTGTTCCTCTGACAGACCCCAGAGAAACTTCCCAGAGCATTTGTGGCCCTGGAGTTTGCACCGCCTCCGCTGTGCACGGATGCTGCCAACCCCTCTTGCAACACCCTGCTGCCACCTCACTCTGGAGGACAAACTTCCAGGTGTCTCACACTGTTCAGGGAAGTTCTCCTCTTCTCCAGCACCCACTCATGTGACCCTTGTTTGAAGATGTGGACTCCAGCCTGAGCATGGATGAGTTTCCCTAGAACTATGGATTTATTGCTTGAACTCTTTGTGTCCCAAACCCTATTCCTGCTGCTGTTCACAGACATTGTACAAAAGGACTAAAATTTATCTCTTTGGTGAATTTCAGCTGGAAATGTTAGTGGCTAGTAGGTTATAGCACATACTGTCTGCAGGGATTGCTCCTGTACAGGGGAAAATCCCTCTTGCACGGCATCCCTAGGGAGCAGCAAATCACACCAAGCTCTCAGTCCTTATCTTCAAGACACCAGCAGGTCCCTCCTCCTCTCAGAAGTCCAAGGGTTGGATGTTGACAGCTGTGCTCTGGAAGCATTGCAGAGCTGTCTGTGATAAGGCTGATGCTCACAAGAGCCCGAGGAAGAGCTGCAGCAGAGGCCAAGCCCAAGTTCAGCAGGGGTATAACCCAGAAGCTGATGGCCACCTCAAATTTCAATGCCTTCTGCTCAAAGCAGGGCATGCTTCCTTCTCCTTGCCTTTCCCATAGCAGCAGGCACCGAAACCCACGTCTGGTGTCCTCAAAACACAGCTGAGAAAAGCCGGTGCTGGTGTTGTCGTGGTGCTGCCGTGCTGATAACGGATAATGAGTTGGCAGAGTACCCTCAGCACAACAGCAGCATGTGCAGCCCATCCCAGGGACACTCTCCAGCTACCCAGAGAGTTGGCAGAATTGTTAATCTTGAGGCATGAGTGATCTGAGAAGGAAACTGAAGGAGACACAGGCTGCTGCTTGGACAGAATTGCTGGGTGTGTCTCCCCACCCTCAACGTAAAACTCAAATACAGGAGCCATGGAGCTCTACATGCAGCAAATTTGGGAGGAGTGACTACAAACACTGTACTTGCTGCTCAGGCAGATCTAAGAGAAGGTTTCATGAAGGAAAGGACTGGTCCAGGGAGGTGGGATGTCCAGGGAATGTCCAGACATGCCCAGATCCAAAGGTTAGGGAAGGTGGATTTGGATGTTGATCATGGTTGGCATCTTGACCACAGGTCTTGGCATACCTTCTGCTGCTCCCAGACATTGCCTGCAGTTCCAAAAGCAACTAAAATGCCAACATCAAAATTCCCAACCTCCACAGCTCTGTTTCTACGTGTCAATGACTGCACTGGACACCACCAAACAGTTTTGAATTCTTCTTCAACACATTTTCCTTTCAGGGAGCTGATATACATGGAGATGTCAGAGCAGGCACTCTTTTCCCACAAGCCATGCTACCGAAACGTTGCTGAAACAGCCTCATCCTGGAGCCACCCCAGCAGGTGCCATGTTAACTGGTATCATGTTCCAGAGCTGAGACAGATGAGGGCCAGGCCAGCACGTAATATTCAAATTAATAGATTTGATCTTTAGCTGATCTTCAGGACACCGCTCTTAGCCCATGGAGCAAAGCTCTGTGATGCTCTACCCTTTTCAGCAATCCAAAATATTCCCAGGGTACTCCTTAGGTAAAGCCTAACACTTTAGGGGATGCCTGCATGGTGTGGCTCTACCACAGCTTTCATTTTCCCCAGGTGTGACATCGGTTTGACAAATTATTTTCTGAAAAGCCTCGAACATTTCAAAATAACTAGGCAATTTTTTTTCTTTTTTTCTTTTCTATGGATAATTAAACTTTGCTCTATTCAAAGGCTTTCAAAGAACAGCTGGCAGAAAATAAACCCTCAAACTCCAAGAAAAGAAGGAAGGGTTCCTTTTACAGAGTAATCTAAATTACCACACTTCAAAAGCAGAGCACAAAAGAGGTATTTAAATAACAGTCCTTTGTTCTGTGGTTGCTGTTACTGGACAGTGCTGCAAAGCCCTTTTTTAGCTCAATGCAAACAGCCTTTTAAAATCCAAAGAAGTCTTTAAAAGGCCATCAGATTAGGGTTTGAGAAAAATTGTATCCAGGCTACACTGAAAGTTACTCTACAAGCCAGGAGGAATGTTTCACGGATTTGGCTGTATTTGCTTTTATGATCCTCACTCTTCATTTCTGGCTTGCACTCAGTCACAGAGGGTTTGCTGTTCCTTCCACACTTCTTCTGCAAAGAAACAAATGGGAGGATCTTCCCCTCCAGCACAGTGCCTTAGAGATACCTTGCCATCCTGCTATGTAAAAGGCAGCATCACCATTTTCAGCCAATTCCTACGTATTTAAAAACCCTGATGGTGTTCACATCAAACTGGAGGAACAGGAGGAGGATTATGCACAGGATTTTGTTTGTAGCAAGGATCCTCCAACCTCGTGAGCCTCTCAATAGTTGTGTCCCCCACATGACTCATTACTGCAGGTAAGGAGCATGGAATACACGTACAGTCACACAGCCCAGCTTGATTTAATTAGAGACGCTTTTAATTAAATTTTATCATTGAAGCTGTAGCAGGAGCCTGCTTAGATAAAAATATAATGAAATTTTCCTTGGCATCAAAGAAGAAAGGTGTGACTTCAGCTTAATTACTTAGGCCAGCAGAGGTAGAACTTGGTTGTGTCTGAGAATTGGCACCAAATTAAGGCTGCAAACAAAGGGATTTGCTGTACACGCTGTGGCTGTCCTGCAGCCTTCACTGCCATGGTGGCTATGTAGTTTCCTGACAGCTGATATACAGCTCTTGTCTAGGTGAAAGAATTGATTAGACCTACAATTACACTGTGATAATTGCCAAGAAGAGAGGCCTCTGCTGCAGGTAGGCAGGTAACAGGATATACTTTAGTATTAGGTTCCCTTGAAATTCTCAGACCAAGAGGCAGGTTTAGGAGATACCCAAATCTTGCTCAAATGGAGCTGGGAAATTTGAATCTCATGGATCCTGGATGGCCAAAGTCCTTTATCTCTGTTGGAAGGCACTGTTGCAGAAATGGAGGCGTTGATGAATTTCCCCCGTTCCTGGTCTTCCTTCCAGAAGGGGGACACTTCTCTGATTTGTCAGCCACTGAATGCTTGGAAGAAATGTCTAATTTGCCTCCTCATCGCCAGACACATCCCAAGCTCATAATTTTCTACCAGGAGGCAGAGAGAATGGCCATTAAACCCAGCAGTGAAAGAAGAAAATCACATGCACAATTTGATGCCTGTGCCTCTCCCCTGGGACTCCAGGGTTTTAATGCAATTTGGTGTATCCCAGCCAGTGGTGCTTGGCTCCTTTTAATTAAAAAAAAAATTAAAGGATTTATGTTGGGATTAAATGGGATAATTATTGATTGATCTCTGCCTTCTAAATTGAAAAGCATTTGGATTAATCAGCTTTTAAATAGGAAATCACTCGTCTCTGGACAGGAAGCCAACCTCAGGCCCTGCACTCTAGCAGGGCTTTATTTTGCCCTCTTCCTTCAAACCCACTGGGAAACATTTTCCTTTCTTTTCTTCTTGTTTCATACCCAGAAGAAAACTGTTTTCATTGAGACAGGCTCAGGGTCACAAGGATTAAGATCACCCTGCCTTGCACTACCTGCAGACAACACCTGCCAGGATCTGCAGCATCCTGATGGAGCTGTCCAGGAATTCTGACACCTTCTGGGATCCTTGTGCTGGGAACTGGGCCAGCCACCTCCCTGACTGGTCCAGTCAGCACTGAGATATTCCATGATGGAGGGAGCAGGGTTGTACCAGCAGTGATTTGGGTAGTTCTGTCTTTCAGGCCAAGCAAAGCAGACACTCAAATAGCCAGATCAGCAGTCAGGAGAGGCTGGTAAATAAAACAGTGAAAAGCTTGCTCTTGGTTGAATTCTGGGACTGTGTGTGTCACCCCATCTGTACAAGCAGTTGGAAATCAGGTCAAGCAGGTAAGGTAGGTGGTAGGGCAATGTGAACTATAAATAATAATAGCACACTCAAAATAATAATATTCTCCATCCCCAGCTGCAGAAGTAGGCTGCTGACCTAGGCACTGTGAGTTCAGGTTTCTACATTTATTCTGGTGCAGAAATTGTGCAGCTCTGTGACTCTCATCCATACTTGGAGTATTCCACCAGCAGGAAAACAAAAGTCTTGTTAACTCCCAGGAAACCCCGAATGCAGAATTTGGAAGAAAAGATTTGCTGTTTTGGGGACTTCCAACAGGATTTTTCAGCCTCTGAATTAAAGGATTAGGGTTAAAATTAAATAACATTTCTGGTTCCAATTAGCCATGCTTCCAATGTTAGAACTTAGAAGCGGGTTTTAACTTTACCCTTTGTGAATGAGCAGAGCAATGTCCACACCACCGTCTTTATCTTGTAATTTATCTAGTGCTGGGAAATTTTCCTATTTTATTTTTGAAAGTTTCTCCCTTCAAAACACTATTTTAAAGATTGCCCATCAGGAGAGAGCAGGATACCCATTCAGAGAAATTACGTTTTTCTAGGAAGCTTTTCTGCTGAAGTACTTCAATCACTGGGATGCTGGTCCAGCAGTGCCTCATGCAGACCTCCCCCACAGCTCACCCACCAGAGGTAGGTGACCTGGCAGCAGATTGCACCCCTCTGCAGATGCAAGGTAATTCAGACTTGAAAGGATGCTTTGAGTTTCTCACACAGTAGTCAGCCCCATAATAATTGGAACAAAGAACTTTCTTCAGGTGCGTGAAAGCCTCTCCTCCACAGACAACCAAACTTGGAGAGCAAAGCACTCAGTGACACAAACACATTGTGTCAGTCCCACTCTCTGAGCATCCTGAAATTGTCACCACCCTGGCCATAACCCCTGAATGATCCCTCCTGCACAGCTTCCTTAGGAAGAGCATACTCAGAGCTCAGCCTTGCTCACAAGCGTGTCAAGAACTGCTGATGTGATTATGGGAGACCTTGCTCCCTACAATTCCCTGAAAGGAGGTTGGAGCCAGGTGGGGGTTGGTCTCTCCTTCCAAGTAAAAAGGGATAGGGCAAGAAGAAAAGGCATCATGTTGTACCAGGGGAGGTTTAGATTGGATTCTAGGAAAAATTTCTTCATCTGAAAGGTTGTCAAGCACTGGAACAGGCTTCCCAGGAAAGTGGTGGAGTCACCATCTCTGGAGGTATTTCAAAGCTCTGTAGATGTGGCACTTAGGGGTATGGATCAGTGATGGACCTGGCAGTGTTGGGTTAATGGTTGGAGTCAGTGTTCTCAGAGATCCAACATAAATGTTTCTATGATTATAATGAAGATATAAAAATGGATGAAGCGTTATTTGAACTGTGAAGTCACTTGTCTCATCTCAGTTAGGGTGACCAGCTGGTGCATTTTCTAGAGTGGCCTGGTCCTCAGACTGACTTCACTTGCCTTGTGTAGTGAGCTCCCACAGGAGGCCTTCTAATGGACATCAGGAAAAGAATGAGCTCCACCTAATGCTGGCTAACCCAGTGGTGCCATTCAAGCCTCCCTGTGTCACACTCTGGCTCTGCTTTTGGAGATGAGCACAAGCAAGAGCAGTTTTTTCCTACCTGTGTATGCAGACATATATGTACAAGCTATTTCCAGTATTTTCTGCTTATCCCAGGACTACAAGATGGTGGCAAACAAATGGAGCTTGGTTGTCCTTTTAAGAAGAGACTAAGCAAAAAAATTGAGGTGCAATAAGATGACTTGATTAGAGAAGATAACAGATAGTGCTTTTATGTCTAAGATTCATTACATTAAAAATATCTAAGAGCCGGTGATATAAAAACCCAAAGGGTAGACATCCTGCTTTGAATGCAGGCAGGGAAGAGTAAAATTCAGTCTTCTTCTTGCCCTTTTCCCAAAATAAACAAGCAGAGCAAGACTAAAGAAAGGGAATCCTTAGGAGTGCAGAACCAGCATCACCATCTGCTTAAGCTTAATCTTGCTCAAGATCTTCTCAGCAAACTGCACAGTGCCATTGCCCATGGTGACAGCTAAACCCACTCTCAGACCTGTCAGTCAAAACTAACAGTCCTGACTTAGCATCTAAAATAACACCACATTGCTGTTTTCACCTACCTGATGTGGGATTAGTGAGAGTATGGAGCCATATTTTTTCCCAAGGAACACAGCAAAAAAGTTAAGAGGCCATGGCACAATTTGTGACAAAATTACATTTAAAAGGAAAAAAATCCCCATAAGAGTGATGCTGCCTGGAATGGGGTCCCAGGGAGCCTGTGCCATCCCTGTCCTAGCTGAGATTTAAAACTGAGTAGACAGGGCTCTGACCCACCTGATTTAACATCAAATTCTTGCATTGAACCCTGCTTGAGTAGGGCATTGGACCTCCCAAAGTCCTGAATGGTTTTATGATTTCATGGAACATTACTGACTTACCCTGCAGCAATCAAAGCTACAAACCATGAATTTTACTTTTGGTGCAGGCAATCTTTCAGATACTGTAGGTCCATGCTTTGCACACTTCCAAGGTAGGGACCAAGGACTGTGAATTTGATCTGGTAATTCCTGAGCAGTCTGGGAATCACAGGAGTCCTAATGTGTGTACAGGAGCTGATATCACCAGGGAAACCCTCAGCTCGCTGCTGTCTGGTGTTTCCCATGCCGAGCATGGTGCACTGTGCTACCTGAAAGGTAACAAGAAGCATTAACAGACAAACTGCTTCCCTGCTCAGTAGAATAGGATATTTGGGCAGGAGAGAAAAGGCTAAATTTCTCGGTGATGCTCGTGCATTTAGCAGGTGTTGCTCATGGTAGGACACTGCCTCACGTCTGAGGAACCTCTAAGGCAGCAACTGAATTGTCCCTCCAAGAGGCTGTAGCATTGAAAACCTCGTACCAGCTCTTGGCAGGCAGAAACTGGGGCAGGCAGCAGCTACTAACAGCTCTCCTGGCCACATCACTGTGACCTGCTTAAGCATTTGCCTCTGCATTCCAGGGCAGCCCCGGTACAGGATGACTGCACAAAGGTAACCTTCACCCCCTCCTGTGAGCCTCGCCATGCAGTTCTTTCTTCTCCTACCCTATCACGTTTCCAGAACCTCAAACTCACCCAGGAGCCTGTCAGAGTTTTGAATGATTTATTCCACTAATGGCAAAAGCCCTGCAAAGTCCAACCTCTTCCCCTCAGTAGCTGCTGCTGTCTGGGACAGCTCAGGTCACCAGAGGGTGCTGCTGGTGCCCTCCAAGAACCAAGGTGGCAGCTGGAAACCAAAGGTGCTCTTCTCCCCTGGGTTCTTTTTCCCGAGCAGTGACTTGTGTATTTTCAGGCAGATTGGCACTTTCTCCTGTGCACTCCCCCCTCCTGTGGTGGCAGGCTGTGTAAAACCACCTTTCTTTGCAGTCTCAGGCTTGAAGCCTCCTGGAGAGAGATGGTATGTGAAATCCTGAGATTTTGTTCACTCTCCTTCCCAAAGCCACCTGGCAGCCCTGGGTGCAGGAGCAGGAGGGTCTGTAAGGATGAGTGGTTGACCATGGTTACACATTAAGCAGGTTTGCCACCACCCCAGAGAGGAAAGGAGAGGTTGTGTGCATATATATGCACGTGTGCTGTGTACAAGCACACACAGAACCACTTAAAACCAGTGCACCAGTTCCATGGAGCAGCAGAAAAGTCCATCTGAACCTTTTGGCTTCTCATAGGTAAAGCTGTTGTTGTGATGAATTATCCCTACGGTTTCTGAGGCATCCTTGAATTTAGTCTTACATGTTTCTATGCTGTTTGCTTTCAGCCAAGTTAATCCTGGCTGTCTCTTGAGTACAGTTAATGATGTTCTACTCAGAGATTTGCAGTTGTGCATAATGGGGCTGGAGTCCCTCCCTGCGCTCTTCACGCTGCTTTCAGAGACCTTCTGTCGGGTGCACAGGAGTCACCGAGCATTTTGCAAAGGAGTGCCTGAAAATGAATGCTGCAGTCCTAAATGAGCTGCTGTATAATCCTTCTATCTGCCTCAGCCTGTCTCAGATTAATTCTATTTGCCAGTCGCTTTCCCCTTTCTCTAAAAAAGGGACATATTTTTAGCCTCTCAATAAATCTGACACAGCGGAGTTTCCCTCGTGTGTATTCTCACTTGTCACCATTTCTAAGTGTTTTTTTTAAAAACTCTTCTTAATTTCTTGTAGCCCAGGACTGGGAATGTAAGATTTATATTACTTACAAGAAACACAGCCCCCAAATTCCACCAGGATAAAAACCCACCAGTGTAAGTTTGTAGAGTCACAGAAAGGCTCTTATTAAAGACAAGCTCCACAGTGGAGCCAGTGGCTCTCTCCTGCCCATGGCTTTAACATGCCCTGGACAGGCCAATTGTGGTTATATAATACGGCTCTGGAGCAGATGCTGCTGTGTTTGGGCTGGGAGATTATAGCTGGCATACACAACTAATGGGAGCTTTCTGACAAATGCAGTCACCCCTGTCAGGCAGGGGATTGCAGCAAGGCAGCCGCTCCGGTGGCTCTTCCCTGCAATCCTGTGCAGCTGGGATGGAGACAGGGATTGGAGTGGAGGCTGCAGTGGGAGCAGGCAATCTTAAAAGCAACAGCAACAAAAAACACCCAAATCCAGCAAATCCTGCTCAACCCACATGTGGCTGGAGGTGCACTGCAGGCTGTGACTGACTGTAGCAGTTGTCAGGCACGGGTATCTCAACTGGGGAAGGATGGTCTACTGCATCCAGGATGGTTGGTGTGCTCCTGTGGCTCAAAGTCTGATTGAGCATTTCTTCATGTTCCTTTGTGATTCACCACGTGTTTGGCATATTGAGTGTCTCGTCACCTTTTCCAGCGCCGTGACTTGGTGCTGTGGCATGTGCAGCAGGATGCCACCGAGGGGATGGGACAGCGGCCCCTTATCAGCGTGCTGGGGACAGTGCTGAGAGAGGCGTTCACACCTCAGTATCAAAAGGCTACGCTAACAACCCCAATCTGCTCTGACTCCCATCCAGAAAATCTCACGTGCCATCTCTAGGTGAGCTTTTTCCAGGCAGGTAGATGGGAGGGAAGCAGAAGGAGACTCTCCAGCTGCTGCTTGCAACAGCTCTGCTCCCATCCCCACCCTTGAGAGACTTTGTGTGTCTGACTGATCAATGCCGGTCCCTGCCATCCCCAGAGGGCTGCAAACACAGCCTCCCAAGTGTCCTGCAGTTTGACAGACACAGCCATTGCTGTCTGCTGACTCCCAGCACATCTCTCCAAAATCCTGGGATGCTACATCACATTAAAGTGATGGATGAGGAAGAGCTGTACCCAGTGGATTCAAACCTCTCCTTGTTAGCGCTTAAATGTTGCTTCACATCTGGATTCCACTAAAAAACCTATCCAGTCTGGTTGATAAATAAAGCTCATCCAGGCATAAGACTAAATGAACAAACATTTCTAGTAACACTGGTGTTGTCTGGTTTGAGATATGTGCCACCAGTGGTGACCTTATGCTACCTTTACAGAAAAGGCTAAACCATACTAGGGATAGGATCCAACTGGATCCCTTTCCTCACTAAGTAAAATAATCAACAGGCCACCTCCTACTCATCCCCATTTGGCCATTTCCAGCTTCACATCTTCTGGTTTTTTCTGAAATCTGGCAAAACCGGACTTTTGCTATTGCTACCTGCACTTGGGACAGGCAGGGGGATGAGAGGGAGTGCTACATTCTCATGGCTTACATCATGGGACATCCCATCTCTCCATATGGACCTGCGGCAGAATTCCCAATTTACCTCATTCACTTCCTAAATCCCCACTGAGAAGGGGCATTTCTGAGAAGGGAACTAAAAGGAGATCTGAAAGCTGTTCCAGTGCCTTAGATTTCATAGCATCGTAGATGCATAGAGTCTTTCAGGTCAGAAGGGACCTTAAAGATTATCTCATTCCTACTCCCCTGCCATGGGCAGGGAACCCTCTACCAGACTGATCAAAGCCCCACCTAACCCAGCTTGAGCACTTCCAGGGGTGGGGTATCCACCACTTCTCTGGGAAAAATTTGCATAATAATGTCCCTTGGGAAGGTCTACCCAGGAAATTCTTCCTGCTTTCCAGCCTCATCTGAGGAACCACCTCTCCACTCACAGTCCTGAACAGTGACAGGTCAGATGTGTTGGAGCCCTAACCAAAAGAAGATTGGACCTTGCTGGGCTGCAGACGTGTTGCCTTCCAATTAACACTGTAATTATTCCTTTTTTTGCCCTTCCATCACATCTGTGCACACACACTCCATCCATTCACCCATTTCACAGAGGGCAGAGGAAGCTGACAGATTCTTCAAAGGGCCACTCTGCATTGTAACCCTTTGGCTGCATTTCAGGACCCTTTGGGGCTGGGTACCAGCAGTACCTGAGCTCATTTTAAGCTTGCTGACTTCTAGCAATCAGGTTAAAACAGCATGGGGGTCAGCGTGGGGGTCAGCATGGGCTGAAACATATCCCCAAGCCAGCAGTAGAATCAGTGCACAGAGGGCTCTGCCTCATGCCTGTGGTTACACTGCCATCAGCACCTGAGCTGTGTCATACCCATTTCCCAAAGGCATGTCTACACGATGCTGCAGCTCCTAGCAGCAGGGGTGTCACCAGAATAAAATCTTGGGCTCCAGCCACTGTCCAAACCACAAAGCCTCCCTTCTCCTAGTAAACAGCAGCTGCTTTGCTTCCCAGAAGTGACCACACTTCAGCAATGGCTGTTGCAATGTAAATATTTTCTAACCCACCAGAAACACATGGGCAGGCTGTCCTCAGGGGTTTGTGTCCTTAAAGTGAGAGATGCAAGTGTGGAGCTGGATGATCACACGGGGATTCTTTGTTCATATGGAGTGCAAGAGCAGGTGATCATGTATTTGCTGTTTAAGAGCAGCTGTCAGCTGAATCCCACCACAAATGGTTCAGTAGTCACCTAATCAAGGATATTAGAAGTGCTGAACCACAGGAGGAAGAGCAGTGGCCTTTTCATGAACCTGATTGTAGCAGAGGAGTGGCAGCTCCACAGTGCCATGGCGTTGCTGGCACTGGGCAGTCCATGCCATGCATCTGCAGCCAGCTCCTGTGCTTCTGTGGGAAAGCAGCAAGAGATGGGATTGCGAGTCATCATGACTCCACAGGCTGTCCCACAGACCCAGCAATGTCCAGAGAGGCAATATTTCACTGTGTGGTTGGAAGGAGGCTGTGCAAGTGATTATAGTGGTTATTGATATGACCAGTGCCACCAAAATCCTCTAGGACTGTGGTCATTTTCTTAGACTGTTCCAGGGAAAGCAAACATGGCAGAGGAGCCAAAACATGTTATGGCAGATCAAGCAGGCTTCAGGTAACAGCTTTTAGATGCTGATGCACAGCAGGATAATTCTCAACCCCTTTTCCAAATATTCACGAAGCTGAACATTGTTCAACTGTCAATAGCGCATTAAGAATATATACATGGAAAAGATACTAGATGACCTTGGTTCTTCACAGCATCAGCCACATGGGGCAAAGGCTGGTTTTGCTTGAGGCCAGAGCTGGGCTTGACATGGACTTTTAGGGGAGCAGGCTGGATCTGCTGCATTAACAACGGAGGGGCACTTTCAGGTGCTCCAAAAACCTCAGCGGGCAGTGGAGACTCCCACCTGTGGGACATGGTATAGCTTCAGAGTGCTACTAGAGAGGAACTAAATTCTGCCAGCAGTGCCAGAGACATCTGGTGTGAGCTGGATGCCCAAGCTTGACCAAAGCTTGAAATTGTAGCCCAAGTCTTAATGAAACAAAAGGCAGATAAAGGAACAGCATTTTCAGAGAGAAAACTGAGGAGTCCAAATGCATGAGCACAATATTTCAATATGATATCTTCAGCCAAAGCTGCCCTTAATAAATATACACATAGCTTTGGTTCAGTCAAAATGTTTAACATACAGTTGCCCAAAAGATGGGAATTTGGGATTTTGTTCAGCTGTTGAAAGTAAACCATCTATTGGCTGCATTACTCTCACTGAAAGTTAGGAAAAATCCTGGCAGAGAATTTATCAGTGACGAGCTGGAGACCTCCATGCCTGGGGGAGGGGAAGGGATGAGGAGCTATGGTGTTTCTTGAGAGTGCCTTAGCATGGTTGATACTCTTGGACTGCCATGTGGCCTCCCATGAAGCATCCCATGGCCCTCCGAGCCTCAAACACCAGCCATGGGCAACAGGACAGACTGCATCTGCTCCCAGGCTGGAGGACATCCACTGCCACTGCTCTTTGGAAAGCATCTTGAGAGGAAAAGGGGAATCCTTGACTAGTTTTCCCCCCTCAGAGACCCAAGCATGCAATCTTTATAGAGACTCCAAGTGTCAGCAGAAAGCTCTCTCCTGGAACTTGCCCGCTGCTTCTCGTGCTGATCTGTGGCAGAAATTACATTTGCTCTACATAAAGCCTTTGCTTGCTCACAGCTGAGTGATCACCAGCTTTTAATGTGCTATGACAAGGATGACTGGGTGTAGAACCTCTTGGCCCTGCTGCAAGATCACTTTTAGCCTGCAGTGCAGTTTGAGCCTTCCTGCTGAGTGTGGCAGGAGACATACCAAGATTTCTTAGATGCCTCTTTGCTCGGCACAGAGGGACAGCTGCTGTTGGGAGCGCTGCCCAGAGCACCCTTTGTGCCTCAGCAGCAGTCGTGCTGCACACGGGGAGAGAAGGAAAGTGGATTTACTGCTGAGTTGTTGCAGTGGGGATCCTGCAACACGCATATACCAAACCAGGAGTCCCGTGGAAAGGAAATATATACGGACAGACAGATTCTTGATAGCTGTTTCAGAGATGTTTATTTCTCCAGCCGCATGGCCGGAGCTCTGCCGAGGAACTGTTCCAGTCACGGGACCAAGGGTCCTTCTGCCCGCGCAGGGAACACAAACCAACCAATGGGAACGAGGCTGAGCAGGGGCAGGGAAACCCCGTGTCTGTGCCCTCAGGGCCCCTCTCCCAGGGCTCCATGGCAGGGGAGGGACCCCAACACCTCACCCGTTTTATTTTAATAAAAGGAGAATGAAAACAACTGGATAAACATAACAAGAACCGTTTCAAGACAAAACAAGCCACCCTCCTGAGTCTTTAAATGTCCAAACAGATTCTGTGGAACATCTTAGGGCTGACAGAAGGGAGACAGAACTCTGAGCATGCTTTGTGGGGAAACTGAGGCAGGAGAGGGTTTAACTTCTTCCCTCCCCCTTTTCATCCCCCACTCGGCATTGGAAAGGGATTTTTGGGGAAACAATTGGCAAAAGCATGGTTTTGTGAGGGAAACCATGGATGAAAAAACGGATTGGGAATACATTGGGGGTAATAGGACATAGGGTAAAAGGGAAAGGTGGGATTAGGAAAGGGAAACTGTAGGGGGGGCTTACAATAGAGATACTGTCTAACATGACCACGATTTTTTGCATATATACTGCCTTTTACAGAAACACCATCAGGCCCAGTGACCTGCGATGCTTTGTAACCCTTTTCTCCCTAGTACAATATTAAATTCCACCACCTCTCCATCTCCCAAGCTTGGGATCCATTTTTCAGGGTTATTCTTTTTAATAGCAGTTCTATGCACGAATATGTCTTGCTGGTTGTCACACCTTGTTATAAAACCATAATTTTGCTTAACATTATACCATTTTACTATCCCTAAGATCTTAGTTACTATGATTTTTTCCTTTTTCCGAGTGGCTGCTGTTTTCTGTCTCGCCGCGTCTTTGCTCTCTCCTTCGGTTGCTCCCATGTTGGAATTGTCGGAGCTGCTGGTGCCTGCGCGCTCTTCCCGGGGTCGCGTTCGGGGCTGCGCGGGCCGGGCCGGGCCACGCCGCTCAGTTCTCCGTGTGTCGCCTCCTCTGGTCGCAGCTTCGCTGCCGCTGCCGGGCGCTGCACCCAGGTCTCGGCCGGGCCCCCGAGCGATGACTCCCCCGCGCCCTGCTCCAGCGCGCGTCTCGGCTGGGCGCGGCTCCGTTCCACCGCCATCGCCGCCAGCCGCTGCCCGCGCGCCGCCCCTCTCGGTCGGGCGTTCCCGGGGCTCGCTCCACCACGCGCTGCACGGGGCCATTCGGGCACCGCCGGGTCCCGCCGCTCCCCGCTCCGGCACCGACACTGCGGCTCGTGTGGCTCCGCCCGCGCGCGGGAACTGCCTCGCTGCTGCTCGCAGAGCGCTCGGTGCACGTGGCCTGGGCCGCACGGTCCCTGCGCCAGGCTTCCCTTCGCCAGGACACAGCTGACATTGCTCAACAGTCTCGGTAACTAAATAATATTCACGAAAATATTCTTCCATCGGCATATATTTTGACTCCAGTATTAACTGTGTCCAAACGGTTTTCCAAAAGCCCTTGGTAAGAATTAAATCCCAAGAAACATAGAAAAAGTTCTTAAACAACCATGCCAGGAAGTGTTTCAGTTCTTTTTGAGCTTGAATCAAGCTAAAATTTACAAATCGTTGTTCAAGAATCATTTTAAGTTTAAGATAAATGTCCATATGCGGCTCTGAGAGCCAAGAGTCTTCCCACGGTTCCTCCATAGTTCAGATATGGAATAGCAAAGCAAAACCAAGAAGAGGAATCCAAAGTTTCCAGGGTTTACTCACACAAATCAGTCGCTTAGGGATCGGGGATCGTTCTGCTCTCAATTCTCCACCATTTGTTGCAGTGGGGATACTGCAACACGCATATATCAAACCAGGAGTCCCGTGGAAAGGAAATATATATGGACAGACAGATTCTTGATAGCTGTTTCAGAGATGTTTATTTCTCCAGCCGCATGGCCGGAGCTCTGCCGAGGAACTGTTCCAGTCACGGGACCAAGGGTCCTTCTGCCCGCGCAGGGAACACAAACCAACCAATGGGAACGAGGCTGAGCAGGGGCAGGGAAACCCCGTGTCTGTGCCCTCAGGGCCCCTCTCCCAGGGCTACACGGCAGGGGAGGGACCCCAACACTGAGTAATGCATTTGTCTCCCTCTGGCCTTGGGTCCTGGGATGATGTTGCTGTCACACAGCGAAGGGAGTTGTCTTTAGCACAAGGAACATCACTGATAAACATAAAGTAAAGAGATTTAACAAGCAGGAATCAACAACACCACCAAACTGCACTCCCATCTTGGGTCATTGGCTCCTTGGGATGGCGTTCTGTCCCAGCAGGTTATCTCCCCAGGAGTGGTGACAGCAGTAGCGAGATCATGCTTTGCATTCTCTGTGGTCATCTTCTTTCAAGCCAGCAGACATTTGAACCCCACCAGCATTAGATTTTGTGGTTACTTTGTAATGCAAGTGTAATTGAGCCCTTCTGCGGCTTTGGCTTCATTAATGTTGCACTCATTTTTAGATCATGAAACAGCCTACCTTTTCCATCCTCAAAAAATGAAGAACATGCTTTGGCTCAGAAAAATGACCTCAAAAGCCCAGGAGGGAGACGAGGAGTCCTCTCCAGGTGAGAAGCATTCAGAAATTCCTCCTGAAACCATGTATTTCCATGTATACATACACATGAATGCAGAGCTCTGCTTTTCTGGTTTTATTTTTTAAAATATTATGAGATCAGTTAGACTTAAGGGAAAAAAAATCAGCAGACATCCTTTCCCCAAAGTCCCCAGTTCCTAGGAGCCTACCACACTTGGTGGCTTGACAAACCAGCCAGGTTTCTCACTGGGACTGAACAGATGGAGAAGCAGCCTGTCCTAGGGAACTTCCCAGGCTTCTCCCCAGCTGGAAGAGCCCTTTGTCAAAGTGATTATTCCTATGCCACTGAACAAGATATGACCAGGCACCGACTTCAGTGCTGCCACACCGACATCCAGACTACAGAATTGCTCTGAGTACTGCAGCACTTGCTCCCTGTGTGCTTCCTGGGCGTGTTAACAGCTTGGTGGTGCCACCCATATTTCATCCCTCTGTACCCTTATACCCTTCCCAGTTTCTGATTGTCTCCCATCACCAGCTGCCTGTTCCACCAACATTTCTTTTCCCAGCAGCTATTTCCCCTTTAGGAAGGTTTTGGGAGGCACTGGTTTAGCAGCACGCCCTGATAGGTGAACAGAGAAAGATCCCTGGGACTGCTCTGATTTAGGTCAGTCTCCCAGCCATGATTTTCAGGGTTCAGACTGACTAAGGACTGCTTCAGCTAAGCAGGGGGAAGGTGACACCCCACTCAGGGAGACCAGAGTTTAGTCCTGCCATCCAATTTACCCTCTGGGCAAGAAAAGCAACCTGTGACTGATTTTGGTAACCAGCTGGAGTGTAACCTATGTGAGCTGGAAACACAGCCCAAGATGCGGCCCATGCAGATTAACAGGCCTGACTGGCTCACTGCTCCAAAACTACTGATGGCTGAGGTTAACAGAGAGTGTACTTTTATTTGGCTCTCCTAAACTCTAAAGACAGAGTAAAAAACGCCAGCCCAAGAGCTGGAAGTTGATGTATATCCTTACAAAGAGGGAAATTAGCAGAAAACCAGCGTTTGGAACCAGTGTAGGGCATCTCAAGCATTTTGGAGGGGAGAGGGAATGCAGCATGTCTCATGCTGGATGTGAGGTATTGCCTTGTGCCCAGGTTTATAGACAGAGCTGTAAGCCACGGAATACTTAATTCACATTGAAGCGACCACCTTCTCATCGCTTCTGTCAGCAACATGACGCTCTTAAGGAAGTCTGAGCCTTGCAGAAAGACCTGTCTGACCCCATTAGCTTGGGAGAGAGATGAGTGTTTGGAATGGAAACTCTCATCCTGGCTCTTTCATAGACCAATAAGACAGAGCACCAAGGTGCAAACATCGGAGTGACTCATAGCAAGCTGAGCTGAAATAGAGATGATATTGAAGCATTAATAACAGCATCTTCACAGCCTTTAGAAAACCAGCCTTGGTGATGGCAAGGCAGGGGAGAAAACACACTTCCAGGGTAAAGAAGCTGTTTGAGGGCCTGATGGAGAGCAGGAATTCCCCTCCTTTAATAAAGGGATTTATTTGCTGAGTAGGTGATAACATCAAACTGACACCCCTGGAGGGAGAGCATCCCGATTTAGGATAGCGTCACGAGTGTGTTTTGCCAGTCACTATGAAGGTATTTACATGCATTTAATCCACACAGTCAGCTGGTGTGAGAGTCAAAGCTCTCAAATTAGAGCCGGGTAAGGACCTTAATCTTCAGGCTTCAGGGATTTGGACACAGCTCTGAGACAAGAACTGTGATACTTGCAAGCATCAACTGCCTACACCAAGAATGGAGAGGATTAAAAAAAGCTCAGATTGATAATTGCAAACATCACCAGATAAAAAGATTGCTACAGGATCATGTTTCATCTCATTCTTTACTCTGGGAAGGTTCTTTTAACTTCATTTGGAGTTTACTTCAGGACAGAATGCTGAGGAAAACATGTCCTGCTTACCTACATGGAGGTGACAATATGGTTTTACTGAAAATTCCCCCCATCAGTTCTGAGCACTTGAACTAAGTTCCTTTCAGAGGAAACTAAGGAGGGGAGTTCAGTCTGAGCATGAAGGAGTGCTCTTTGTCCACCCTTCCCAATACAAGCTGCAGCACTGAACTGACTGGAGAGGTGTACAGCAGCAAGTCACCCCTCCCTGTGCCTCTGCAACCTTATAAAGCAACAGCCATACCAGCCCTGTTAGATTTGGACAGGGGCCACATTTACCACCTTCTGGAGCCTGGGTAGTTCTCCACCTTCTCCCTGTCAGTGTCCAGGAGTGTTTCTATGCCAGACACTCCAAGAATGTGAAGGCTGACTAATCTTCAGGCTGATCTTACATCCTTCCCTGGGAGGCTGAGGTGAGAGGCGATCACAGCTGCTGGGTAGCAGGCTCACACTCTGGCTCCTGAAGCTGTTAAGTCCTCAGGACTCTACCTAAAAGTAAGCTTTGCAGCCTTTGTGGGTTTAAGGCTCCTGGAATATGCATACCATATGTGAAAGGCAAGACCTTCTCATGGTCCAACAGGGTAGGGCAACAGTGGGGTGAAAAACTGGGGCCTTATCCTTGGTGGTCACACCTGACCTGTGGACACCAGGCACTCCTGTTTTCAAGGGGGGCAATGTATGTTTGGCTGCACTAGGGCAGTCCAATGTCAGCCTCAGAAAAAGGTCAGAAACATGACTTCAGCTGAGCATTCCCCTTTCTGGTTAACTACTACAACTTGGCAGCAAAATGAAGATGTCTTCCCTGAAGCCTAGAAAGCCTCCATAAGAGAGAAATTAGGTGTTCTCTGGCCTCTGTTGTCTTCTCAGTGGACAGTAGGATAATTCACTCAGCCCAGCCCTATTGCAAATGCCATTGCAAGGAGCTGCTTTATTGCCAGACAGCCACTCCTGGCAAAAGAAATTTCACCATGGTTTGCATGGCAAAGAACTTTGGCCTTAAGCCAGGTCATTTTAATTGTGGTGGTTTGGGGTTTTTTTTTTGCATCCCACACTAACATCCAGGTGTGCCGTGTGCCCTGATGCAAGGAAAGGAGAGAAACAGCCTGGCTTATGATTGCTCACAGGAGTAGCATCACTGGGGTTGAATATTACAGGGTTTCAGAGGGGCTTTCCTCTGACAGTGAGGGGAAAGAGGACTCGGGTCCAAGTTCCCCAAAACAGCCATGAGTTTTAAAAAACAAGTAACGAAAGAGGATCTTATTTCCAGTGGATATATTTTCTTGCCCACCACATTTTCTCTTCTGACTTACTGTATCATGGTGCTTTGCAATGCACTTTCTGGGAGGTGAATCCAACCCCTGCAGACCCACTGACAGGAGCACACCGAGACTGCTGCCCTCTGCACCTTCTCGCTGCCTGGAGAGGACAGTGCAGTGAAACCCTGGGGCTGGAGAGCTTGCCCAGCTCAGCCCTGCAGCATTTCTGTGGAGATAAATGATTCCTGGAGGAGCAGCCGGCATGCAGATAAGCAGTTATCTGTGCTGTGCACACACAGAGGTGTCAGTCGTGGCACTGCACACAGCCCTGAGCTGCATCACTGCTGATGCTACCCAGGTGACTGTCACCTGCTCTGACAGATTGATGCCAGTGTCATCACCACTGAGCTTACCCCCTTCACCTGCCACCACGCTATTCAGCAGCTGCTCCTACCAAAGCAAATCAAGGTACTTGTAAACTTCTAATCCCCACCTTGCTTCTCCCACTATTTTCTCAACTCCTCCAACTTTTTCTGAGAAGCACTTCACAGCTGCATGGCCATGGAGAGAGGTACAGGGTTGATCTTACCTCTAATGTGCACAGCCATCCTCCCAGCTCGTCCTGGAAAACAAAAAGTGAAATGCCTTCCATCTCAAGTACCTTCCCACTGGATGATGAAGGCAATCCAAACAAAGCTCAGGGCACCAGAACTAACAACATCTGTTTTCCTGTGTTTCATGCCATGGAATTGGTGGTCCTTGGTGGCAAAGCAAATGCAAATTAATTTCCCCCCCCTACAATGTGAGGCATTTATATGACCTGCCCTTGATTTGAAAATGTTTTATCTTTCCTTAAGACCTGAGCTCTTTTTACAAACTTTCCTGCTTGCCAAAATCTCACAGCCTCCTCAGCTGATTCTTTTTGCAAAACTCAGGAATTCTTTTATCTTTGAGACTTCCATCTCTCAACCAAACCAGACTGAAACAGGCCAGGGGGAGAGACACTGGCAGAGATGTACGGACCCTGTGATTATTATTGTTACAGTATTATCCAGGCAGGTCCTGAGAGGAACCTGCCCTCCTTTGAGAGCTGATATCTTCCCTGCCTGGGTAAGAAGCTCCCTTCTCCTGCTGCACAAGAGAAACAGCTGTCTTTACCCCATTTCAATTATCTTTACCCCATTTCAACAACAGGCTTTAGAGAAGACCCTGCACATCTGCAGCACAGCACTGCTGGAGCACTTGGCACAGCTACAAACCTCCTCCTGCAACATCCAGAGCAACTCACCCTCAAGCCACAGCATCCCACTTCCTCACAAGGAGGACCTTCTTCTCTTCTGCCTCAAAGATTTTCCAGCAAACCTGCCAGCAAATCCAGGTTCCAACAAACCCAGTCAAGCCTCAGAAAATCCCTTCACTCCCCACTCCCGTAATAAGAGAAAGGAAATTGATTAAAGCTCCCGCTGGCTCTTTCTCTGCCTTGTCTGGCCTGTGGGGTAAGGCAAGGACAGGTGGAGGTGATGTCCACTGCTTTTTAAGGTTTATCATGGCTGTGGCTGCAAGCTGTGGTCCACAGTCTTTGAGAGTAAAAAAGGAATATAAAATTCCTTCAAGATCGACAAAATAATAATAAAAAAAGCTCTTTAGATCAGCCTGCAACATCTCCACTTCTGCTGGGAGCAGGTTCAGAGCAGCACCTGCAGGGATGCTGCAGACCCTGCAAAGAAAAGGTGTGAGCAGACCTGAAATGAGCACTTGGTTGTGTCTACAAAAGAGCTGGCAAAAAGGAGACAGCTTTGGGCTTAGGCTCAACGTTCCCTTGTGCCTGGGCTGCCATTGCACAGATATTTTCTATAGAGCTAGGCCTGCATGACGCAGTGAGCTTTTCTCCTTCTCAGGCACCACCAACACAAACCATGCTGCTGGTTTCTTTCCAGGAGGGCTTTGTTGGTCCTCAAAAAAGTTAGAAATTCCTTTACAGTCCAAGATGTCCCCAAGGGCCATGAAGATGATTAGAGAGGCATGGAACACCTCTGCTATGAGCGAAGGTGAAGAGTGCTGGGGTTGTTCAGACTGGAGAAGAGAAAGCTCCTGGGCTTTTAAGTCCTGCCAGGACTTAAGGGGGACCTATAAGGAAGATATGGATAAATATTTTAGGGGAATTCGGTTGTGATAGGACAAGGAGTAATGGTTCTAAACTAAAAGATAGGAGATTCAGACTAGATGCAAGGAACAAATTTTTTACAATGAGGATGAGGCACTGGAACAAGTTACCCAGAGGAGCTGTGGCTGCCCCATCCTCGGAAGTGTTCAAGGCCGGGTTGAAAGGGGCTCTGAGCAGCCTGGTTTAGTGGAAGGTGTCCCTGCTCACTGCAGGGCAGTTAGATTTGATGACTTTTAAAGGTCCTTTCAAACCCAAACTCTTCCATGATTCAATGAGTCTGTGTCACCAAGACTGTCACCAAGGGCTGAACTGTCCTATATTGCATTGGGCCCTGTGACTCCCGGTTTGTATCCTCTGTAGAAATTCTTAAAATGAACACAGTTTGTCCCTGAGCTAGAAATGAAAATTATTTCATTTTTTGCTTAGTCTGCAAGTTTGGAAAGAGAATTAAGCCAAACTTGTGTAACTGGGACAGTCTATATGAAAAAAAAAAGTGTTAGAAACTTTGTTTCCTTAGGGGAATTGCTAAATTGCCTTTAGCTTTAGAGAAACTGAGATTCCACAGAAGCCACAGAAGTTCTAAAGTAGAGCTGCATAGTTCAAGTCACCTTTAAACTTCTTTTAGAACCACGCACATAATGATTTTATCATAATTGTCTTTTGTCTTTTTCTCTCGAAACCCCAGTTTTTTGACTAACAGCTGTTAGAAAACCAGAAAGCTTGAAAATATGACCAGATCATATAAAATAATAGTAGTAGTAATAATAATGAGAAGAAGAAGAAAAGGAGACAATTCTTCTGAATTAAAATTTCATTATTTAAGCCACTCTGCTGATGTTTGAACACTGGATAGTGGTTTCTGGGACTGCACAGATATTTTCTAGGGAAAAAACAACCTCCGATGCTCAGACCCAGCTGAGACTCACAACCCAACGTGAAGCAACGAGAGTCCAGGGAAAAATAACTGCAGCAGCAGTCTCAGAAACTTTGCCATGGCAAAAGCACGTGGGCCAGGAGCTGCCTAAAGCCCTGTTTGTCAGCTGGCTAAAATAGCTCAGGCGGAGGTGCTGACAAACCCATGCCCGCGCCGCAGCCCAACACCTCCAGCCCTCGTGGGGTTATCGGTGACGTTTGACTCCGAAGCATTTTTTTGCTGGCTGCCAATAGCTATTCCCTGAGGACTATTTGCTTTCACATGCTTTCCCTTTGACACGGCTGCTATTTCTTTGCAATATGTAAACACTCAGAAGGATTTCCATGTTTGTTCTTCGCCCGGCATGGACGTTCTTTCACAGCTCGCCGGGAGAATTGACACGAAGGAGCAGCCGCTCCGCAGGCGTCCGGCGCTTTGTCTCCGTGTGCTCTGCTCCCATCTGCTTTCTCCAGCTATAAATCCAGTTCTGCTCCAGTCTCCACACCCCTGGCACACAGCAGGAAAATGCATTCCTGGTGCCAGAAACACGACACTGCCATCCTACATGGGCGTCCTTTAGAGCCCAGCAGAGACTTTGCACTGCAAAGCATTTATTCTTTATTTCTCCCCTTCCTGCAGCAATGTTTTCTGACTATAAAAATTCTCTTTCAATTTCAAATAAATTACTAATATGTGACTTTTCCTAAGAAAACTGACTGGGCTGCCCATGCTGCTGTTAACTCTCTCTCATAATGATGATTTTTTTCCAAAGTGATCTTGGTATTTAACAAGACAATTTACATCAAAAGCAAAAAGGAGCAGAAACCATTAAAGAAAAAAAATCTTAAAATGAATCTAGAAATTGAGGGCCCTGACTCCAACTTCATGGATTGCACCTAGGCTTGATTTAATAGATCTGCTGCTTTGTAAAATCAACTTAATTTTACTTATTAACCTAGTTAAGTTAAAAGAGGGTAGATTGGATATTAGGAAGAAATTACTCATTGTGAGGGTGGTGAGACACTGGAACAGGTTTCCCAGAGAAGTTACTGCTGCCCTATCCTGGAAGTGTTCAAGACGGGGTTGGATAGAGCTTGGAGCAATCTGGTCCACTGGAAGGTGTCCCTGCCCATGGCAGGGGGGATTTGGAACTAGATGATCTTTCAGACTCATTCCAACACAAATAATTCCATGATTTATAAAAAAATCCACATTTTCTGAGGAGCCAGTCCTCCAGATTCCTTGCTAGGGCTGAAAAACAAGAAATCTAATTGGCAAATTTTGGTTTTTTTAAAAATTTAATCCTGAAAATTAGAGAAAGCCTTTAGAAACTTTCCCAAGATCTGCATGAAAATAAAGAGAGTCCTGTTACCCAAAGCAGCCCCTAGTACAGTGATGGGAACACATCTATAGAAGTTAGGCAATTCTGGTAAAAATCTAGATGTGAAAATCTTCACAGTGGGGATCATGACACTGAACTTCCTTCACATGGGAATTTTGACCACAAATTCTAACCAGGAATTTCCTTAAGTAACCTGACATGTCCCTACAGAGAATTCTCATTTCAGCAAACTGCTCCTTCTAACCAAAAATATCTTCCTGAATTTCAGACAGATTCATTCTATACACACTGACTCAGAAGTCAAATTATTATATGACACATTTTAGCAACTGCTTATTAAAAAAAAAGTCTCCACAAGTCAGACTGCCCCAGGTTAATATAAAACATAATTATAAACTGATTTTATTGAACTAATTCAAAGGTCTGACTGAATTGTTTCATTGCAGTTCAAATTAGCTTTCCTCCTTCAGCTAATTCTACTGGGCAGGATGGGTTGAAGTATCAGTGTTGGGTTCATCCTATAAATGATTCTGTTTGAAGAGACTTTCAAATCTGCTTCAAATTCATCTGATGTAGCCAGGAATTCTCCACTGATTTCAACAAGCTTTGGATGAAGCCTTTAATGCTCTGTAGGCTGCCTTCCAATGTAAGATGAACTGGAGGGGTTTTCATCAACAAGCCTCCTAGCAAAAGTCACCATGCATTTCCCAAACAAATATGTAGAAAAAGAGTCAGAGAAATAATAACATAAATGTTGATAACATAACCCAAAAAAAAAAAAAAAAAAAAAAGGCAGAGGAAATATTTGTTATCCTTATTTATTTAATAAAGAAACATAATAAACTTGAATTTTTCCAGGTACAAACAGCTTAATATGTCCTATGATATTGGCTGATATTTTCCTTGCTCTTTTTGTAGCTTGAGTGATTCATGTGGTAGACTTTATTGAACAAATCAACAGAAAAAATGGTAGCACTCACCATGCTCATAGACAGTGTGGGCCAGCTATTGAGTTAGTGTCTTAAACTAAATCACTGCACTGGGAGGTTGTATCATGGCTCGATTCAGATCGGCATCTCCAGTAACAAAAATCTACAAGTGAGGTTATTTGACATTTTTGAGGGGAGTTCTTCAAACCATAGAAAGACACCATTCCCTCTTCATCCCTAAAGAAACGCGCCACAGAACAATAGAAAACCCAATAGAAAACCAACCTTCCAGTTACAAAGGTTTCTGAAAGTAATTTACAATTCAATTTTAGAAAGTTGCACTGTAAACATCTAGAGTTAAGACCCTCTTTCAGATTTTTTGCATTACTTTTTTTTTTATTTTTAGAGGTTTTGGGTAAAAGAACCATTTGTAATGGCATCAGTACTATAGGGTCTCACAGCAATGACACTAAAATGTTCAATTCAAGGGTGAAATGACCAAAGAAGGGATCTTCTCTACTAAAATCAGTGACCAGCTAATTGTCTCTTTACATTCCATTCGTTACTGGGCCTGACTCTTAATAAGAAGAGCAGTTGAATATTTTCTAATGTAAATTGCAAATAATTAAAATATTGTTAAAACAGCATAGCCAACAACTCACTTCTGAGTGCAGGCTGGTGTTTTCCTTGGGTTTCAAAGAGTTTACATAGTACATGAAAAGAAATCACATGAGAAATGCTCCTTTTCCTTAGTATTTTTCCCTCTTTCTTTTTTTCATTCTAAATCTTTGAAAGGAAAATAATTTTGCTAGTTGTCAGCCAATAAATGCTTGTTCAGCAAGTAATGAATGTACTATTTTCTAATTAAACAGTTTCATTATAGGCAGCAGCTTGTTGCTAATGATCGATAAATCCCATTGAGGAGAAAACATTTTAATCAGTAAGTCGTGTCCTCTGAGTGTCAGCCACTCTATAAACTCACAAGATACATATATATGTATAGATATACGTATGTGTGTGTATATATATATATGCATATAAATATAAAAATCGCATACTCTTTCTGGGTGATATGTACAGTCAGAATAACATTACAGCATAAATACACAGGGAATCTGTATAAAGTTTCTCTAATTTGAGAAGCCTTGAGCAATTCTGGTTTTTTTGGGGGAGGTGAGGGGTGGGGAGGGGGGAAAGAATAAAGAGTGATTTCACTTCAAGGAACGACGAGTAGTCCCCTTAAGTTAGAATCTAATTACATACAAGATTTAAAGGCAACAAAATGCCCAGAGGAACAGCCCTATGTTATACACCATAGACATGAGGTTAAAAGGGCAAGAGAGCATGATTATAATAATACTTATATAGTATGGTTCATTCCCTTATAGCACTTTGCAATCAGAAAGTCTTACAACACCCCTGTGAGGTAGGTAAGTATTATTATTCCCATTTTACAGATGGGTAAACTGAGGCACAGATAGGTTAAATTATTTGCCTAAAAATCATGTAGTAAGAATCAGGAATAGACCCCAGGAATCCTGATGGCAAATCCTCTGAAGTAACCAATAGACCACTCTCAAGTGAATGCCTGAGACACCTCTCAATGAATGGAGAGAATATATTAGCCCATATTTACACAGATACATTGTCATCCTTTTGACGTGTTGTCGTACATATTCTGACTTGTTTAGAGGACAGATAACAATGGCCATAGATAAACTTGACTGTAACATGTTGTTTTAATTCTTGTTGCTAACCCCGTGTGGTTTTTTGACTCCTTTACAACCTGGGATGTAACTAAATGTTAATGACAATACACCTTAAATACATTCTTGATATCTTTGCTTCTCCAAGGTGAAAAAGCACAACTACTCTTCCTTAAAGTGCAATGGCTCATTACAGAAATCTCAAGATTTTCCATGAAGTCCAACCAAACCCAAGTACAATCAGTCTGAAGGTGAAAAAGAAAGAACTTGTCTGTAATGATGGACATGTCTCTATATTCCATAAAGAATTTCTCACATTCTATCGAGGCTGAAGGATAATAAATAATAATCTATGTTAGCACGTAAAAACCTCTAATACCTTTCTACAGCCACACATCCACCTTTCACCCCACTGTCACTTCTTTGGCCTGAAGCTGAAGGACACATCAACTGTAAATATTACTTTGCCTACAGGAATGAGGATATAGCTATTATCTAGTAAATTTTTTTATTGGTTCCTGTATTTCTTGTCCTTCCCCAGAAACCTAACTGTACCATCCGAGAAAATGAAAGATGGACCTTCAGTAAAAAGGATTCAAACCTTCAAAATTTATGTACAGATCCAGAGGCAATTCCCCTCCCACCTTCTTGATCACACTGTCTCAGCCGTTCCGCATGGCCCAGTTTGCCTTGATTTATTACTATTAGTAGTATTAGTAGTAATTTTTTTTGAGTAATATTGATGCACAGAGTTCCAAATAAGGCTGCTTAGCTCAGTGTTCCTGGGGAAAATGTGATCTATCCCACTACCATAACAGAAACTTTGCCAGCCTAGATGGTGCTTTGGATCACTACACACAAACGTGATGCGCTACTTCTATGGCGAGCTTGATTGTAGATTTCAAAGCAGATTCTTGAAACATACTAAAAAATTAGTGCTTTTATTAACAGTTTTACAAACAGAATCCATTGAAGTCTAGTTTCCTGAAGGATAGAACAAGCCATTTCTCTCATTATTTCTACATCATTTGTTTCTCTGGTTTTTTTTTTGTGTGTGTGTTTCTGCTGATGTGCAGTTGCAAGTCCCAAGAGGGAGGGCTTAGTGTAATCAACAGTTTAAATGTTGCTAATTTGATACTTCAATTTGCAACAACTTTCCTCTTCAAGCCATGGGGACCCCGCAAGTTCCTATTACCTTGACTCAGAGTTCATCATGAAGAGTGTAAGGATCATTAATCTCCATGGAAAAAGAGACTTTTTTTTTTAAGTAAAAAAATATCAAATATAATAAATTTATGAAAGACCATTCACAACATATACAGTAAGTGTTACATTTTGCTACAGCAGCTGTGATTTTTTTTTTCTTTTTAGAATGCAAGGTCGTACATCGCCATAAGTAAACACACTAATATGAGTAAGACCTTAAATGAATGTATACAGCCAGGCTTTATCTGTGGATAGATATACACTGTGTTTACTGTTTTACAGTCTAGCCTATTCTTATTCACACTGTTGATATAACAGCTATGACCCTGCAGAGAATCTTCCTGTGCATATATAAATATAAATATTGAGCCAAGTCAAAAAGAGCAGGGTCAAAGGTTATATGACTTATTAGACTCCTGTATTTTAAGGGTAAAAACTCCATTGTTTCTTTTGCAACTAATTTTTAATAAGAAGGCTGCTTCAATCGTTGTGTAGTTACAGCATTACATTCTGTAAACAATGTTTTAAAGCATTCTAAACAAACATTTAAACAATTGATTCTTTATCCTTGTCGGGTGAGAGAAGACAATCTATAGCCTCATTGCTTTTGCTCAGGTCCGTTATCTTCAGCTGGAGGTTTTCACTCGTGCCCCTGGTGACGCTGTCATAGGATGGAGGGAAAGAGGTGGAGGACAGAGTTTCTGATTTGTCTATTGGCCTGCCGTAGTTTTCGTTCATCATGAACGCAATGAGACCCTCCTTCTCGGGCGCATCGTCCTCCAGGATGCTGCTTTCCAAAGTTCTGTGCCGGTACAAGTAGGATGCCTGCTTCATGGAGCGCCGGAACAAATGTCTCCTGTAGGCCCTCTGGATGACGATGGCGGAGACCTCTTCTTGCTTCCGTCTCAGAGTTGTTGTAATCGGCTCGTAAGATATCTTAGACGGATTTGCCGCCATGAACTTTTCTTCCATCTGTATTTTAAGGGCATCCATCTCTCCGGATTCTCCTAGCACCCTTTTTGTAAAAGCAAACAAAATATCCAAGCAATGGATCCTGTCTCCGCTGACCATGGGCAGGTCCATTGCTATGAGTTTGATTTTGTTTGGTTTCGCTATGCGCAAAGGTTCTGACAGCGCGTCTGCAAAGTCTGAAAGTGCAGAATACTCAATAAACTGAGTGGCTTCGGGGTCAAACTTCTCCCAGATTTCATAGAACATATCAAAATCATCCTCGCTTAGAGGCTCTGTACTTTCCTCAGTGGCTACACTGAAGTTCTCTAAAATAATGGCTATATACATGTTTACAACAATGAGAAATGATATAATGATATATGTAACAAAGAATAAAATGCCTACGGCAGGGCTCCCGCAGTCTCCCTTTGAACCATTTGCATTGGGAAGGTTTGGGTCGCAATACGGTGGTCCGGTGTTTAAAATAGGGTTGAGAAGACCATCCCAGCCAGCTGATGTGGTGATTTGGAAGAGACAGAGCATGCTGTTAGCAAAGGTTTGGAAGTTGAACATATCGTCAATGCCGCCTTCCATCTTCACATAGGCAAAGTTAGCCATGCCAAAAATGGCATAAATGAACATGACCAGAAACAGCAAGAGGCCAATGTTGAACAGAGCAGGCAGGGACATCATTAAGGCAAACAGGAGAGTTCGAATTCCTTTGGCTCCCCGGATGAGTCTCAGGATCCGGCCAATCCGAGCCAAACGAATGACTCTGAAGAGTGTGGGAGAGAAGAAATATTTCTGGATGATGTCAGAAAGTACAGTGCCTTGGAAAGAAAAGAGACAAACAGTGAGTTAGTGCATGGGAAATAATCCCAGGCTTTCCTTTAAAGCAATCAGTCAGGATTATTGAGAAAATAAGTGGAAATTTGCCCAGATTGGAAGGCCCACAATAAAAGGAAAGGCATTGTCGGTCTTTTCATGCCTATTTAATCCATAAAAAGTTGTGAAGCTATAAGCAAAGAATGGTAGTGGCAGTTTTATTAAAGGAAAGATTTTCTGTTGGTAATGGAAACCAAGATCAGCTCAAGACACAGATGACTGCAGCTTTGCCCAACACCCACCTGAGAAATTTGAGTGCAGATTTGTCTGATATGTCAATACTTTCGTCTGTAAAATAGTAAGTCAGAAATGCTGGTGTGCTGGGCCTGGATTTTTTACGCCACCACCAGAACAGCACAGGTTTCTGCTCTGTATCCACTTCGTTGGTTGTTTGCTCATCAATTTTTCCAGTTTCCCTGATGGGCTGGGAAGGAACTAAGGGCTAAGGCTGTACTACCAAGGAACCGAGCTTGCACCCCTGTACTAAACTCTTCCTGCAGGAGCACAGCACTTGGTCCAGAAAGTCTGTCTGCATTGAGCTGTGCTGAGCTCCTGTCTCCTACAGGAAAAGGTCTCTCTGGGATGGCCCAAGGCCTCTGACACTGAAACAACCTGGCTGATCACGGGCCAGCATTGTGAGCAACATGACAGCTCTGGTTAAGTGCCTGCTATGAGCACATCCAGAGCATCCGACCTCAAGGATCTGGTGACAGCTGTGTGGCAGTGATGTTCCCTGGGTGACCCAAACCTGTGAAATCCAGGCTGTTCAATGCCCCCAAAGCACAGGTGGGTCTCTGAGCACCAGAGATCTGCATTAGGATCTTGCAGGTTCCCCAGTCCACTCAGGGTGTTCAGAGCAGCAGGAGCATCAGGCAATGAGACATCTCTGTTCACCCAACACGACACTTCCTCGTTCACCTATCCCCTCCCTCAAAATGGAAAGTTTTTTTGCAAGAGTTGAATTTCTGAGCTCCTGTTGCTCACTGGATCAGTTGAGCATCTTCCAGTTGCTCCTTTAGTTACATCTTTAATGAAAACTCTTTTGGCAGGATTTCAGATTCATTTGACCTGCACTTCTTTATCATCTAATACACATCTCTGTTTGGGGCTGCAGAACAGCAAATGGCACAACCTGACAATAAAACTGTGTCTTTCAGTTTCATCCCTTGGATATATGAAGATGTGGAGCTCTAGTGACAACAGGGCTGCGAAAAGTCAAACTCACTGCATTGCCCAAACCTGCCCTGAAGGACTATTTCAAACTTCTGTAATAAAAAGCAAATAGCAAAGCAATAGCAATCCACATGCGCACTTTTCAGGTGGCTTTTTTACTTCTCTGTCACTGGCTGTTAGAACTGGTGTTAACTGTATACTGTGGCCAGTTCGTTTTTCATCACCATGAACCATTAAGTGTATGGTTTGATAAACCTCCTAATTTTGCTGATCAGTTATTGTTAGGCAGTGGTATGTTAGATTATAATTACATATTAAAATTGTGTTTAGGATTTAATTCTCTGGATTGAAAGTGTGTATTATTGCACAAACCCTTTAAGGCTGTCAATTTTATGCCTTTCTAACATTGGAGTCTGGGTGAAAATCCAGGGTCACCTACCTACGATGGACAGAATCACAACCACAAAGTCAAATATGTTCCAGCCGTTGGTGAAGTAGTAGTGTCGCAGAGCCAGCATTTTGAAGATGCACTCCCCAGTGAAGATGGCAACAAAAAGCATGTTGATTTTATGGAGGATGTTCACTTTTTCTTGACTCTGGTCATCCGTTTCCACCATCATGGTAACCATGTTAAGGCAGATGAGGATCATGATGGAGACATCGAAGGCTTGTTTTGAGACGACATCAAAAATAAAACCTTGGTATTTGTTCTGGGGGAAGGGATAAGGTTTAGTTAGGAAATTTGAGCCATGTAAAAATGATGATTTAATTGTCTCCTGATTGATCAAAAATTAGAGGAAAACAGACAATATACTGCATCTGACTGGAACTTCATAAACTTAAGGGTGATGATGAATGCTTTTTTGATGGAGCTTTCAAACCCATTTGCTCCTAATGCTTTTTGAAACTACTGTAAACAAGACACTGGCCATGAATTTATTCAGTGCAGGCAGGTGGCCACTGGCATATGTAAATGGCACATGTAAATTGCAATGTTAGTCAATGCTGCAGAACAGTGGGAATTTTGTACCACAGGTCACTGGATTTGCAAATATTGTCCAAAATCAAAACATGTAATTACTAAATGCCTTTCATCTGAGAGCAATAAACCTTCCTACACTGGAGAGTTGAAGGGTGCTCATTCTAGTAAATAAACATTCAGCTGTTACACAAAGTTCAACTGAATTATGTTGTTCTTACCAGCGGCCTTGGGATTGGCTTTTGAGGTTTCTTAGATCCCAGCTTTTTCATTGCATTATAATACTTTTTTTGTTCTTCTGTCATAAAGATGTCCTGGCCACCTAAGTAAAGGTTGAGAACAACACTATTACTTTTGATGAAGAGAGCTCCTCTCTGCCCCCCTCCAAAGTTCAAGGCGGAATCCTCTTCTATTTCATTTCCCTTTTAATGTAGCTTTCATCAGGTTGGACTGCTCAGAGGGACAGTGGTGTTTGTTCACAGAGGACACAGGGCCAGTCTGTGCCCCTGTGTCCAACTTCGTGTTAGACATCCCCTCTGCCTGGAGCTGCTTTGCTGCATTCTGTGGGGAATAGAGCCCCCCATCCTATATTTTCCGGATGCTCAAACTCTAGGGACACCAGTGACTGCTACAGCTGTGCCTTTGTAAAAGTCCTACAAGGTGCTTTCTGCAGCTGCTCTGCCACTGCTGATCTCAAGGCTACTGTGACAAAGCCATTTCTGATAAATCTGTTCCTTAGCTTGGTCCCTGCAGCAATCACAAGTCTATGTGTAGCATATGATCTACTTATCTTTTTCTTTTGTTGGTTAAAATTGTCAATGATGACACCGATGAAGAGGTTCAATGTGAAGAAAGACCCGAAGATGATGAAAATCACAAAGTAAAGATACATGTATAAATTACTTTCCCATTGAGGCTGCTCTTCGTACTGCAAAAGGAAAAGGGAAAATGTGAAAATGACACCACCTCTGCACACATCAAAATATTGATGCAGTTGAAACAAAGCTGTCCATTGGAAATAAAATTCATGAAACATGAGAAAAATACTGCAACTCCCGTGAGCACAGTCAGCTCTCCTCAGTCTCTTAAAGTTTACTACTGGCATCTGCAATGCCACGGTCATTTCAGCAACATTCACTCCCACAGAGATCATACTGCTCCAGAAAGTGCAACTCCAGAATAAATCCTGCAAAATGTTCTCAGTCTGAATCCAGAAGGGGAAAAGAATCAATTTTCTGACTATCCTAATGCCTATATGAACTAATGGTACTTAAATGGGTGGGATGGAATAAGGTCTCTTGCTGTACAACTGAACAACACAGTCTGATAACCTGAAGTCACCTCTGCCATGTTTGGCAACAGTGCTCAGATTTGCCCCATCATCTCCATATTTAAACAAGGTGCCAGAAACTTGTGAAACATAGATTTAGAAGAAACATAAAGATTTTAGTTATAGGCCAGCTGTGTTGAAGTTAGTTAGAATAGGAAGGAATTTGGGCCCAGCTAGAGTTAATTAAAATAGTTAGGAGAGCTAGACCTGAAATGGGTTTTAAGATGTTAGTAACTGATTGCCAAATAACTGATGATCTGTCATTTCCATGTTTGCTTAGCTGTGCTTAGAATGAGGAATAGAAACATTGATAAGTTGGTGTAGGGAACAAGAACAATTACCAATTTCCTCCCTTGGTGGGAACCCCTCCAAAAGTCATGCAAGAAGAAACTTACAGCTCACTAAAGTAATTAGGATTGTTAAAGTTCAGAGAAGCAAAAAGGTCAAAATGAGGAAGATGAGTTACTTCATCTTTTTTGGGACCACTGACCCAATTCAAGACCACCGACTCCATTCAGGACACACACTACACATGCTTAATGGCATTTAAGCTCATTTCCATACAAAGCAGAGAATGGGAGGTGTTAATGTTATGAATATGCATTTGTATTTTGGATATTCATAATTTTTGTAACTAAAAAGCTTTGTGTTTGCTTGGATCAGGGCCCTGTGTCTTAGGGAGCTATCCCACACAGTGCCTGGTGCCAAATAAAACACTTGCATTCCCTAAATGCCATATTTTCTTATGGGTAGTCCATGAGTTTCATTCAGAAGCAGGGAGGATACATCTGTACATGTAGTACCAGTATAAATCACCATCATGAGCTATGATATGCCAAGGGACTCCTCTGCTCCTATGGTGCCACGAAGTTTTTCCACCCCTCATTTCTCCCCTTAGGTCTCAACTTTTGCCCTAACTTCAGCCTGTCAAATTCCTAGTACCAGACAGCTACCTCAAAAATTAACAGTAAGCGTAAACTTGCTCCTCTAATATAATTAAAAGATGAAAAGTATACTATAGATCTAGATAAAAAGATAAACCACACATGGTGTAGCAAAGGAAATGCTGGTTTTGTTTGTTTGTGTTTTAAGGCAACCTGAAAGCTGAACAGGATGCAGGTAAGAACTGAGCTGTCATTAGTCACTACCACATCTCAAGTCAGAGCTGGAAGTTCACACTACCCTCTTTGTCTGCCAGGAGCTCCTCCACACACCTTCAGTGGAGCTGCTAGATGCAGAAAAGACACTTGCTCAAGGTGAGGGTGTAGGGAGAGTTTAGTATTTGTCTCACAGGCGAATTCAATTTAAACCCAGCACTTTTAAAGACATGTTATCATCAGAAGTTGGAAAATATGGCAATAAACAGGGAGAGGGGAAGAAACAGAGGGGACAATTTAAGTCTTTGGTAGACTCGGACTCACTCTGGTGGTGCCTCTCTGTGCTGGGAGTTTTGCAGTAGGAACAGATCAATCAATTGTGTAGGACTACAGCCTACATCTGCTTTAATTTCAGGGTCATCATGCTTCAGTACAGCTACAATGAGGGTCTGCAACTGTACCAGCCAGAGTAAGGCAGGGACTGGCAACCTGCATGTATTTTATTTTCTTGTGTTTGTTGTTAAGCATCATCAGTGCAGCAAAAGGCAATGGAAAAGGACATTATTTATTTCCTTGCAGAGACTTACCTCTCTTGAATCCACTGCTGCATACATGATATCCATCCAGCCTTTAAATGTGGCCTGAAAAAAATCCCACATAAGACATAAGCATATTAAACAAGTACATCCTCAAATGATATCAATCTCTCTGATGAAATTTCGAAATGCAATGTTGAGCATGTGCTTCACAATTAATACACTGCCTGCCTTGCAATCTAATATGGATCCTTGAGTTTATGCTCATTTAGATATTAGATACTTAAATGCATTCCAGAATGCTTTTCTCCTGGATTTTCTCATTTATGTTTTTGATTTTCTGCACTTGCAGGGATAAAAGAGAGGTTTTTAGAAGAGATTTTAAGAAGGAGAGAAAACATGACAATTAAATCTCTGGATGTTTTGACCTTAAAAATTTCAAGTAATGAAGAGATATGGCTGCACATAACATTGAAGAATGTGGTCCTGCACAAGCCTTGGACCAGGTTAGCTGGATCCCATCCATATCCTGCTGAAGCTTGGGTTCTGCTCTTTTCTAAACCAGGGCAATATAAAAGCCCAGGGAGTTGCATAAATCACAGCTGACTTGAAAGAAGCAAAGGCAATCAACACCTGCTGTGAGCCTGGCCCTGGAAACTCAATCTGCTTTACTGTTCAGATTTTCTTTTATTAAGCTTTATGAAGTCAAGTGTGGTTTGCTTTTTTTAAAAATAATTTTTTAAAGAAGGAAGGATTCCACAGAAGTCAGTGTCTCTTACTGGAACCTTCTGTGCAGAAAGGGCAGTGACAGCACTCCTAGGAGAAACACATGGAAGTGATTTTTACTCTTCTGTAGCAAACCCATAACTCCTTGGTCTCATTATGTGCCTCGTATTAGACACAGCCTGATGCCAAGCACACCTGGCATTAGGACTGACTGGCCTGAGCCCCACTGCCTTTTTATGGGTTCTCTGAGGTTGTTTCTCATTTCACTTCTCACCCATTTAGACTTATCCTGAATCTAAGTCAGTGTGAGCAGTTAATGAGGCATTTTTAGATTTATTGATTTAATCAGATTTACACTGGTATGCATGCAGGACCCACACCCAGTATTTTTTTACATCCTGCTGACACTTAAGTTGAATTTTGCCCTATTGTGTAGGCATACAATTCCAGATAATGCCAGTAGGAATTTGGCCAGAGGTTACCAAGAGAAACCCAGGCAGTTGGGCTGAGGTGGGTACATTCAGTGGTTTTAGAACTCTTTATTATTATATTAAGTCCTGGAGGTAATGCTGCCTTCCCAATTCCTTCTGAATGCTACCGAGCCAAAGGAAAATGTACAAGAGACCAATGATATTTCTCATGGAAGTATATATAAAATAGTGTTTGAAAGGTTCTACCTATTCTTATCTACTGCTTGAAAGAGATTGGCCCACTCCCCCAAATCAGAACCCTTTGGAAAATCTCTTTCATGGTGCTGTGTGTTAAAAACCACTTTACATGAAAAGCATCTACAGGAACAATCAGCAGTTTTATTAAAACAAATAATTATTTGAACCTGTCATGCTGATACTCCTTACATATTCTAATATTTTCCCTTTTTTGCTGTTCGCTTTCTAATCTGATGAAAGACTTTCTGGTGCCATTAGAGCTTTCAGCTCAAAGTGCTGTTCAGGAAGGGTGGTCAGGATGAAACAAGAAATCCTTTCCCTGTGGCACAAAATGATATGATCTCAGCCTGTATTTTTCTCCCACTTGGGAGGAAATCTTTTCTCTTGAGCAGCTATTTTACCCCTCAATGTATAACACAGACACAAGAGACTCTCCTGCAAGGCACAGTGGTTTATAGTGATAAAGGATGATGAAGTGATCTGACAAAAATAAATATTAAGAGAATGAAGTGCTGTGATTTTCTGTTTCCCCCAGTTGTCCAGAAGCAAGAGAATTAAAAATCTCTGAGGCATCTGGAAAGCTTCCCTGGACACTTCAAATGCAGAGGGTAAAAGATACTGAGAATGAAAGAAATATAACACTGAGAAAAGAAATTATATATCTGGAATTAGTAACCACTTACACTCTGGATAAGGAAGTGACAAAATCTTCATGGGAGTGTTTGTGATATTATCCTGCCTGGAAGCTATCCAGAGAAACACCATTTTCTACCGAAACTGTCATGTGATGAGATTATCTACTGATAAACTCATCCTGGGATGGGATTACATTTCGTTATTTCACTGGTGGTTAGAGCTGCAATGCAGCAAATTAGTGGGGAGCAGGATAGGTGGGGTGGCACTGGATGCCCTCAAACCAAATAGTGCCTTAAAGTAAAGCAAGTCTTTAAATCTGTAAGCTTTTGGGGTTTAGTTATTTTTCAGGTTTTCTCTTTTAGTCTTTTTCTTTTTCTTTTTTTTTTCTTTTTCTGTTTTCTTTTTTTTTCCCCAGAAAAAGAAACTGTTCAATAAAAATGTCTGCTTTTGGTGGCTGAAACACTGGCCTTCACATTGCTGAAATGTTTCTTTGGGCATTACTGTTGCTGAGAGAAATTTCTGAAAGCCAAGCCAGGGATTTTTTTGCACATTTTGCATCCACAGTGACAGTGAAACCAGGCATTGCAGTTTACAGAAGTGCAAGAGATCGTGTAACTCAGTAACTTTAGACACACACCACTGCCTCATGACCATTTTGTGTCTGATTTATGGGCTCAGTCAGGACATCAAACCTGCCATGAGGGGTTGCTTTAACTCTGCAGCTCCTGCTCGCTGTGCTGGTCTAGGAGTGCTTCTGTTATCTCACCATTCCTTATCTAGAATCCCAAAGTGACAAAGAGTTAATAGGACATATTCAATGATAAGTTGGATATATTCAATCTAAGTCCATTCTGTCCAAGAAGAACTTTTCCAAACAAGCCAGATGCTGCGTGAAAGACCACTTGTTTCCTGGATATTCTTCAGTAGATGGCTGAAATTTCAAAACACAGTGCAAAAAAATATGTGGAGGTGATCACAGGGTAGAAGGCAGGGATTCTGCAAGGGAAATGCAAAACTCCTACTGGAAATTTAAGATATTTCTTTGATCAGCTCAAATACAGATTAACAGAACATAGGTGATGTGATACTTTAAGCCAATTGGGAATACAGGAAAAGTACTGGGTTGTAGCAAAACCTTCTTCTTGATAGATTAGAGTTTTAAGAGTGTTAAATCACCAGGAAAGTGAATCATCCTTCCTGCAACTCAAAAAGTTGTGATAATAAAAGTCTCTTCCTCCCCATGAATGATCTTTTTCTTTCTCCTCTTGCTTGTAGAGTGAGCATATTAGTTACCTCTTCCATTTTAGTAACCCGTTTTGAGACAGCCTGTTTGTTATTGGAGGAGCTTGACACAACTTCACATGAATTTCTCAGGCTCATTAACTCAAAGTGGTGTCTTCAAGACAACACGATGGATCCCAATCAAGGTAGGAAAAGAGCAGAAGATATTTGGGACAAATTTCACGCAGTTCTCAACTACATTTTCAGAAAGTTTGCCTCTGGATAGAAGTATGTCCTAAAGTTTCATAGTAGCAACTTTCATTTCTTTCAAATATGCTGCTGAAGAAGACAGAACATCAAGCAGATTTGTTTTCCACATTTCCATTTGGATTTCCAGACATTCAGGCATTCCAAAGGAACTTCAGAGTCACTCAGATTTGTGCTGTGGCAGCTGAAAATGTCAGCAGTCAAAAGACAAGTCGCACTTAAACTCTCCTGTTTTGGATCCTGGAGGCTTGTAACCCAAATGCTTGTCTCCTCCTTGTCGTGCTGTGCACAGTGATGCACAGAGGTGTCTGTCTCTCTAGGAGAGCTGGGCTGTCAGCTGAGCCCCTGCATTTCCCATGGGGGTTGGCTCATGAAATGTGACCCCTTATGGAGAATATTTGGCAAGGGGCACCTGTAATCGACACTCCTGGCAAAGGAGATCCAGATGTTTGGGACCCTTCTCTGTGTGTGTCACCTTTTCACTTTATTGCCTGTGGTTAGCAGCAGACATAAGAGCTCCAGGTGCAAGGATTAAAGCCAAAATCAATCCCCTAATGGAATCTGGCTCCTGCTCTTCCTCTGTGAAGAAGGAGCTGCCACGTGCCCTACAAGCTGAGCTTGTTTCCTGCTAAAATCAGTTTGTTCAGCCTGACCAGGCCTCGGTTTATAACACTTCTTTTGTACTTTTGGAACCGTAAAAGCTATTTCTCTCCTACCCAATACAGGATCACAGGTTTGAAAGAAACCTGCAGGGTCATCAAATCCATTTTCAGCTGAAAAAGAGCAGTATTAGCCCGTTCCCTTCAAATGTGTGCTGAGATCCACCTTACAACCAGTTATGTTTCTTCTGCCACCACTGATCCCAACAGAAGTGACTAGAAAAGACTGCTTCAGGATAGTCCTTAGGAAATGCCCACTTAGGAAAAGTTAAAATTTTCAAAAAGCTGGAGCTTGAGTCTTATAAAAGAAATGGTGAAGGCATAGCTACTACTCTGACGGAGTTTTTCCCCCAAAAAGTAGGCATTTCTTATGTAATCAGAGGAATTAAGAAACTTCAGGTAAGGCACAGTATTTTAAACCTGGCAATTCTTGCTCAGCTAGATTGAATGTTTAAATGAAAGACAAAGAAATCACTATATAGAACAGAAAATCTAATTAAAGATGTTCAAAGCACAATAATCTACCCTAGATGGCTGAGCTGAATATCATAATTACATGCAACAGATAAAAGCTGTTGCTCTCAGCAAGTTTATGTTATGGAAAGAACCAAAAGTGGTTGTGCCCATTCCAGTCTGCTTTCCAGAGGGTGTGAAAGCAAAGACTCAATGGAGAGTGGTCAGAACAGAAGACCTCAAACTCAAGCGTTTGCGTACCAGGAACAGCACACATAAGAACAAGGATTTCTACAAGAAAGGAAAATTGGTTCATGGAGCTGTTCCATGCATCTGTGACAGAGAAAACCAGATCTGGGAAAAATAAATTTGCTTCCTGGGAAGGAGAAGAGCTGGCAGATCCCATGGGGACCTGTGGGAGGCTCATGCCCCTTTGGAGGGAGCACAGGGCAATACCCTGCTGCATTGCAAAGGGTGGATTCTGTATGTGACAAATTAATTGAGCTCCAAGCACACCATTTTTTATTCCAGAATAGAGGAATGCCATCACAGGCATTTCAAGAAAGAAACCTCCCTGTCCAAAGACGCAGCAAGGATCTTATTTAACTCTGCATGCAAAAAACGCAACACACACCTCCAAGTGAACATCCAGCCCCTGTCATCATTTGGCTCCAGAGCAAATTAGGAACAATGGAAATAAGCATCCTAACCACTGCTTTACATGGGGGCCCTTTGGAATTGCAACACAAAGCAATTTGTCTGAAATCACTCAGCAGTCCAGCAGCAGAGCCTGGAAAAGATGGAGTCTCCTGTGGCTCTATCCATTAGGTTGTCCTGTGTCAAAACACAGTGAATCTCAGTGCATACAACCCATTTATCCATATCTTACATTTGATGGTGAAAAAAGTTGTAGAAGTGGCTTCCTTCTACCTTTATAGCTCAAATACTGCCATCATCTTTGAAATGCAACTGTCTTTTGTCTGCTATGCTCTTGCTACCTTGCCAGAGAGGCTGGGCTGGGGGCACTGTCAGCACTCTGATCCCCACCATGACCCATAGTTACATTCAATCTGACTCATGATTTTAGCAGGTGGACACAAGGTGAGGAACCAGAATAAGAGGCACCAGTATCCTTCTCAAAAATGGAGAGTAGCAGAGGGCCATAAACTAAGGCTACAGCTTTATGCGGTAACTTCTGCTGGGAAACTGAAGGCAATACAACTTCATTTTTTTCCCAGCAGGATACAGTGAAATCCCAGGCTGTTCAGGAAGGCCAGTGCACTCTCTCTGCATGAACAGTCCTTCCTGGACCATGGCTTCCTTTTCTGCAACTGAACTTTGCTCTGGATTACAATATTGACAAAATAATCTTTAATTCACCTCAATAGTCCAATCACCTCCAAGAGAACTGTATTAGCAATGCAGCAGAAACTCAAATTAAAACCATAAACTGCCATAACATCTCTAGGCCAAGTTAATATGCAAAATATGATTTATTTACGCTTGAGGAAAGGAATTGCCCTGATGGGTAAGGCTGAAAAACCCAGAAAAGCCCAGAGGTTAACCTGAGCTTTTAAACTGATCGTTTCAGTGAGAACAAGCAACATTTGCTCATTGGTTTCTGGTGGCCACACTTACCACTTGTAGCAGAGCCAGGTACCCAGCACCAACATTATCGAAGTTAACTTTAACTTTTGTCCAGTAAAATGTGCCCGACACGTTGTAAAGTATACAGTCACTCATGTTGTTAATAATTTTAGAGTCCAAAGGCATATCTCCTTCTGTCTTATTGATGCACTTCCCAAACTTCCCAGCAAAGAGGTTCACTCCCATGATGCTAAAGATGAGCCAGAAGATGAGGCAGACGAGCAGAACATTCATGATGGAAGGGATGGCTCCCACAAGGGCATTGACCACAACCTTGGAGGAAACAGGAAAGGAAAAACAGAATTAACGTCAGCACTTGTACGGACACTTCGTTAACAAGCTGGTGTGCGCCCTTGATTAATGAGTCTGAACCCTCACGTGGTGACAGGTGGATAAGCACTGACATTACCTCAGGAGCCAGACCACCTCCAGAGGCTTCACACACACATGACTGTTTTTTCCCTTTGGTAATCAAAGAACGAACCTGTGGGCATCCCATGCAAAGGATGACATTTTCCAAGAGGAATCTCTGAAGTCAGGAATCATCTTGACCACTCAAATCTTTCTGGATAGGACACTTCAGTCAAACTATCATAATAATGTGATTAATTGGAAATGGCTGAGGTGCACTACAGTGACTCAAAACAGAGAAAAAAGATTTCTGACTCCACTCAGGCCTCTGTAGCCAGTGGGTTGTGAACTATAGCTGTGATAAATTTTGCTTAATTAAATAATAACAGATTGAGACATACTGTACTGAGCCAGCTTCCCCCATCTGATCAGTATGCATGATTAAAACAGTGAAATCATTATAATTTAACAAAAAAAGTCATTATTTTCTTTCCTCTGCCATGCTGTAAAATTCCTACACATTAACCCAGGCAGGGCTGTAAACCCCTGCACAAAATCATACATTAAAATGAAAACCAGAAGGAGCTTTTAAGGTGTGTGAACGATGGTACTGGAAATGGACTCCATTCTGAACCCAAACACAAAGACAAAGGTCAGACCATCCACAGACCCTCTACAGCTGCCATGTTTGAATGCAGCACTGTAATACCACTACATCAACCAGGCAAGGTACACATCGTTTACTATTTTGAGCACTGTTGTGGTTTAACGTGGTTAAGGCATCTCTGCATGTCAAATCTTACACTAAAGAAACAGAGAATCACAGAATATCCTGAGCTGGAAGGGTCCCACAAGAGTCCAACTCCCAGTCCTGCACAGGGCGCCCCAAGAGTCACACCATGCAAGACATTTTCTGAGGGAAGAACTCTATGACAAAATGTAGTTTCCCCCTTCCTGTGCCACCAGGTTTCTCCATCTTCACAGCCTTTGAAGACGCTGCCTTTAAATGGTCCAGGCAATGCTGCTTCCCAGATAGCTGCAGACACCAGCCCCACAACATGAATTTGTCTCCATCCCTGTCTCATGCTTTGGAGATTAAAATCTGATAGGTGGCCACTCAGCTCTTCTTCTTCTCCATCTACATTTCTGAAACTGAGACAAGGTGATATTGATCCATAAAAATTAAACTTTATTCAATTGGTGAATGTGATTATGGAAAATGTCAGCTCTTCTTTTCTCTTGTGTTAGTGTCCAATTTTCTGACAAGCTAATAATGTAACATTCACTTCTCCATCATTTTTGCATTGCTGCAGAAGAAAAATACCCGGAGGAGTGAAATGGTTTTCATGCATGTATAGCAGCAGCTTCCTCTACAGTACACAATACAAAATTATGTAGATCTTCCAAAACTCAGATTTATATTTTGTGCATTTATGAATGAAGCTGATTTTCACACAGGAAAAGCTGTTTGACCAATCGTTTTGTTTTGTTTTTCTGTATAGGCCCATTCCTGATGACTTTTCTTGGGGTTTTTTTTTGTTTGCTAATTTTATCTTTCAGTTTTGGATGTCAATCAATTTCTAACCTCATCATTTTTAGACCAAATTCACCGTGTTAACCAAAATGCCAAATAATTTCCAAATCAAGGGCTTGTTTGGATATAGCCTTGGCTCTTGTCAAAGCAGTTTTCATTTGCTTCTCTTCAGAACAATATTTTTGTTCAGTTTTAACCCATGCCAGCACAAAATCACTGCACTTGTGTTACACGTGCTGCTGAACCCAGCTCCCAGTGACAGGACACAGACATCCAGGTTTCAGCAGTCTAACTGATGGCCATGCCCACATCCTGCTTTTTTCCTTCTGCTGACTTATGTTCAATGGCCTGTAGATAACAGAACACGACATGAGGCTGGAGCAAATCCTGGAACACCTCTCTGAATGAATTATTAACAGGGGGTTCATTCTTTCCTTGCTGCTTCTGCTCTTACACCAGTGTGATGCCATTTTTTCTGGTGGAAGCATTCTTGTTTTGCACTGAGGCAAGTGAGAGGAAGACCTGGATACATAAAGGCAGGTTATTATCATAAATTCGTGTTAAAAGTTCAGCAGCCAACCTTCCCATGGAAAGGGATGAATTTCTGCTGCACTTAGGAATAGCAACATATAAACCCATGTATGAGAAAGGTTTCATATCTGTTGGTTTCCATCAATACCTTTACAGGTGAAACCACCTTCCAGGTGACTTCTTTAGGGACAGTCTAGAAACTGAGCCATCCTCTGCTTTAACCCAGAGTGGTGCAACCTGCAAGCTGTGTTTGCTCCTCAGCTCTTCTGATCTCACAACCTCCTCAGTCAAAGCTGATTCAGATTTTTAATCCAGAAATAGACTTCCATGATGAGTTAATCCTCCCTTTGCTCTGAGCGAGCCCATCAGCCTCCTCACAGTGATTTCAGGCCCAGACTATAACTCCCAGTGAAGCTCAGGCACAGCTTTTGCAAAGACATCTAATTTACAGTGTCATGATGTCAAATAACAGAGGAAAAAATGTATTATTAGATAATCTGTTCCTGGTGCCCTTTGTCCTCAGTGTTAGAAACAGATGCTGCATTTTTAGGTGGAATTTGTTGAACTTGAGGCCTCTGATGTTAGATTCTCCTATCATTCCCATCCTCACTGGGGGTGAGTTACCACTGCACATTGCTCCAGGTAATTAAAAAATCAGAGCTTCCTTGTAGTTATCATGGTTCTTTCAGACTTCTAATCACACTCATAGTTCCCTGCAGAAACTTCCCCATTTTTAAAACCCCCTTTCCAGCACTTTCATGGAATTCCAGTGTTGAAGCACTGCACTCTCCCTCTGCTTGCTGGGTTATTTCCCTGCATATTCAGGGATTCTAACAGTCATCTCATTTGTCAGACCTGCCCAAAAGCTTGTGTCCTGTTGAACAGTCATCCTGATCCCTACGTCCTTCTCAGCTGCTGTTTTCCAAGAAACATCCCCCACAGTGATCTACATTCCTCCTCCTGAGGTAGCCGATGTATGTGGTTTTATTAAAATGTGTGTTGTACAACAGATCTATTTTTCACTGTGATTCAGATCAGCCAGCATAATTCCCTTATCTGTGATTTCACTTACACTCATTTTGAGTATTGTCAGCAAAGATTTTATATGTTCTTCCAGATGCTGTCAAAGTACGGTTTAAAGATAGTTCTTATTCTGAACAATCCCTCACCCTGAGACGCTCATCACCTAATTTACAGTGTGGTCACTGTTCACAATTACTTTTTGAGATCCATCAGCCATTTTAAAACATGTTTACTTGTCTTGGTACAAAGCTCATGCTTTCAACACAATGTCCTGTGGTATCAGATTCCTCTCTGAAATCCAAGGATTCTGTATCAGCACAGTTACCGTCATCAGCATAATTTGTAATCAAATCAAAGACCCATATCGGTTTTACAAGAACTATTCCCATGAAATCATGCTAACAAGCATTAATTATGCTGTTCCTTTCCTGCATATATCTTGTAGCAGTCTCACCATGACTTTGCCCAGTATCATTTTCACATTAAATGGTCTGTCATCATCGCCCTCATCTTTCTAAAATACTGTAATAACCTCTCTTGCAGGGAAGTGCCACCTCTGAAATAATTCCTTGATGGACAACAAATGAGGAGACATGAGAGATGTCATTATTTGGAACAGGCAGATCTAAGTAACTTTATTCTGGGATCATGCATGGAAAGCCTCTGGGTCTACAGTAACTGTCAGTGGGATCCTGGTCTTTCTGGGTCTTTTTTTGGGGATTGAGGGGAAGGATGGCACCAGTTCATCCTTATTTTGCAGACCTCTCATGTCACAGTAGCTGCTGAGACTTGTGTCAAACTTGCACAGGTCCCAGACTGTTTGAAGATAGGGAAAGAACTGAGGTCTGATGGCAATAGGTTCTCTTGGCCACCCAAGTGCCTTTGTCTCCGAGAAAATTGCTTCCAAAATTTAGGCACAACATCGATGAAATAAGCCTCTTACTGCAGTAAATGAGAACTTTCTTGCTCCTGTTCTAGTCCTGCAGAGATGTTTCAGATATTTGAGAAAAAGGCATTATAACAAACTATTATTATTTTCTCGCTGTCAGTGTTTGCTGCTCAACATTATCATTATTTAATCCATCAATGCGCTGGCAATTTTCCTGTGCATTTTGGAGCATATGAACTCCTAATAATGAAAGGTCTAACTGTCCCTAGTCTTGTTAAGTGTGGTTAGACAAACTAAAACTAAAATGATTTGCTTTTCCAATAGCACGTATTCTCAATTATACTTTATCATGGTTTACAAGCTAATTCACCACCTCTGATAGCTCAGAATGACTAAATATATTTCAGCTGCAGCAATGGTACAGGAAAGAAAAGGGAATATTGACTCAGGGACTGGGGGCCTATAAGAATGAGCATACTGGGAGGAAATTTGCTGGGCTGATCCATGTTAAGATCTTCACCAAGCCAGCCTCTTGCTATTCTCAGAGAGAAATGAGGAGTTTTTAATGTTATTTTTTCCCTATTCTACTAATGCTTTTCTGACGTTTTTGGCTCATCTCCTCACTGCTATTCAGGTTTGAATCCAGTTCAGTTAAACTGCTGTGAAATCATGAGTAAACAATCATTAGTCAGAACATGCTAAATTTTTCTTGGACTTGTAAATCCACCAGTAAAAGCTAAGCCTTCATAAGCCACATCTAAACTGATTTGACAGAATCTGTGCACAAACCACTCTGGTTGCTAAATTACTGTTTTTGCTAATACCAAATGCTGAAATAGCTCCATTTGTGAATGTTTAATAAAGACTTGGAGTGAGGTCATCAGATGACAGGAGTGAGAGCTTTAATTATCGTCAGTAGCGCAACCTCACTCTGTGTCTTTGCACTTTGCATTTTTTTTATTTGGTCAATTACCTTTAAAATATTGCCTGACTGCTGGAAAGATTGTGGTGAACAAAACAATTCAAGTTTGGGTGCCTGGATGAGCAGAGCCTTTTGAATCTTTTTGTCTTAGTACTAACACAGGGGTGGTCTGCAACAATACTTGCCTCATCTTTACCCACAAAAATAATACGACTTAGCTCATCACAAAATCTTTGGAACAAAGAGTTATATTGCCAAATCTGGTCATCCACAGAAGGGGAAAAGAATGGATATGGGGTTTTCCTAAGGTGCTGTATGACCATATTACCCGGCTCATCTCAATTGTTAGGTTCTCCAGCTTTCAGTCTCTTGCTGTAAGAGCATTGCAATGAGAATAGTTCATTGCTGGGAGCTCAGTGCATGAAATACACATTTAGTCACTGATGTTTGGGACTCAAATTTTGTCTACAGGAAAGCTTTACCCTGAAAATGCATCACTGTGAAATATGTAGCATTTTCCTTGGCCTAGCAGAGAGATTTGGATCATGAGTATAATTTGACACAGAATTTTGTCACAGATTTGGTTTACTTTGCTATGCAATCTGCAAGGTTAGCAGTAACCTCAGCTCATACAGAACACAGTTCTCACCACCTGCAAGTCATGCATGGTGTGAGGAATTAAATAAAGAGCTCATCTAAACAATAATTGATTCATGTTAGCAGGTAGGCTTAACAAAAAACCAGGTATGCTGTGGGAGTATAGCCATGGTGGCAAAGGAATACAGAGAAGAAAGAGATGGATGCACAAGATGGAGCAACAAGCACACGCTACATGGTTTTAATGTTAATCCTGACATTCCTCATTAAAACTGCAATCTGTTCAAAGGAAAAAAAAAATCATTCATTCATTTGCTTTCCCTATCTTTAGCATTTCTAATTTTTGCTTTAATTATTAGTGAAAACATCCTTAAGAACTTTCTAGTCAGTCTCATTTTAATGCGTGTCAAAAACAGGGAGCAAACTTTACCTTGGTTGTTCCCCTGATACACCTTACAACTGAGAGGTAATTGATAGCCAGATGCATCCTCATCCAAAAAGCTGTTTTTTAAGGCGTAGTTTGACAAGTTAGGCAGCAGGATTAGTTTATCATTAAATCCACCCATGGATAAAGATGGAATGATACAACTGCAATCGAGACCAAGGAGGGATTTCTTTGTTGCTTTGATAAAAAGCACTATCATTCATTTCCTTTGGCTGACAAAACCACGTACAACAATCCCCTGTTACATATTGATCCACACAGTTGAGCTTTGGTGGATGCTTTGTGTCCTCTTACCCTCATCCCTTCAAACCGTGACAATGCCCTCAGCGGCCGCAGGGCCCGGAGGGTCCGCAGGGATTTGATGGGCCCCATCTCGGAGTATCCAAGAGTGTTGGCAACGAGGCTGATTAAAGACACCTGGATGGAGACACAAAGCAAAAATTCACTCTGTTAGAACAGCCCTGCCATTTTCCTTCCCTTCTGACTTTCCTCCCCGGAAAGAAACAGCTGGTTAGTGGAACAGTGGGGAAAAAAGTCTTAAATGGGAGCCATCACATTGGATCCACACAGAGGAAAGGATGGTCCTTCACAAAGTGGATGAGAAAGGAGATCACCATTACAGACCCACCACTCTGTGCTGCTTTTGTGCATTCCCCAAGGTGTGTGTATCTTCCAGTACCCAAAATATGAGTCATGTGTTATAATTTAGAGCTATTTGGAAGAAAGCACGTCTAACCCTTTCCAGCAGAGATAAAGGATTTTAGTGTTTACATTTAATCACTAGTCTTTAACTGAGTGATTAGAAACAAGTCTTCCACATTGCTGGCAGACATGACTATACCACAGACCTCAAAAGAATGATGTTCATGGCTCTTCCATTCTGCTCTTATTCACTTTTTCTGCTTTCTGCACAGTCTCTAAAGGAGAGGGAAATTTGACAGGTGCTCAGTGTTGAGGTTCATACCTTTCAAAGAGTTTTTCTTTGAAATAAACTTCCTGAATCTGGAAGCACCATGGAGGGGTTCCCATGTTCTTCATGTTCTCAAGGCTTTTTTTCGTGCCCCAGATGGTCAGAAATGTGGGTGGAATCAGGCACAGGACTGGATTCTGAATGAACTGAGTGGAGTGGAGATTATGAACACATGGAGCAGTAGGGTTTTGCATGCTCCAATCAGTGTTCATAGCCTGAAATCTTACTGAGCAAGGAGTGAAAACAAACAGCTCTCCAACACCGTAGGTATCATGCCAATTTGCATGTATTAAAAAAACCCCAAAACAACAAAAAAACCCAACCAGAATTAATCACCACATACTATAAAATACCATTTTCTTAGAAGGAGAGACCTGTGTATATTGTTTATCACAGTTTCTTCCTTTTTAATTTGTTTTCTTACCATTTGCACAGCCCCACTCATCACAGTATTGGATATTTCACTCTCACCAATGGGACTGTGCAAAGCTCATCTGCGAGGAGTGGGTGTTGTTGCCATTTTCAAGATAGCAGCTAAGCCTAAAAGCAGAGGCTCCTCTACATTATAAAAAATAGGTGCTTAGTGTAAGGAAACTCCAGCACCCCCATGAACACTGACAGATCTGGAGGAAAACCTTCCTTTTAATTTTGGGATGGGATGATTTTTACTCTGAAGCCCACTGCTGGCTGACCAGCCCAGCATCATCCATGAGCTCTGGGATAAATCAGGGTAAGCCCAGCCTCCCCTAAGTCCCAAGACAGTGTCCCCTATGGAGCAGCCTTTCTCCTGAATATGCTTTTATTTACATACCAGTGCTGTCTGCACAACTAAGCACCTTTGTAGAAACTTGATCAATTTGTTAAATTATTTACCTGCTGATGGCTTTAATATGGCATGTGGGTGACTAAGGGGAGGAGGTCCCAGGGAAACCAAGCCTGAGCTGGGGTTTCTGCCAGGATAAATCAGCCCACCTCTGCAGATGACTAAGTGGCACAGAGGCTGGCTGTCACCCTGTAACATGTCACTCTTTAACAAGGTGTGACACAGACTCACCTCCTGTGTACAGACCCAGCGGCTGGGGAGGAAGGAAGGGCTTAATAAACACTTCTGCCTTTTTGTGATGAGTGCCCTGTAAGAACATCACAGTAGACAGGCAGACTGGGTTCAAGGTCTGGTGTCTTAGGCCCTGTAGACACTGGGGAGGTAAAAATCACCCACAAAGCTTTTGCTTCCATCTCTAGGAAAGCAGATGTGAACCTGTGACCTGAGCATGATGCCTAAATCATTTTTGAGTAAGCAATGCCATAGGTTTGACATGCTCCTTTCACCCAAATGCCTACACACCCAATGCTCACAGTTGAAGATGAAAATCTGGGTTTAACTTAAAAACCGTCTTCAGTTCACCAGTGCACCCATTTTCTGCCTTCCCTGTTTCTCACCAGCCTGGTTTACATCCTGTACTCTGAAGTTGCATTAACATAGAGTTCAAATCCTCCCCCTTTTATTCACTCTACCCACTAATTTAATGTTGCCTAAATAATGAGAAAGGGCTGAGGATCTGTCTAACAGCAGTAAACAAATGTGCACTGTAGTTATATACTAAAGCCATTCAATTAAGTCATCTTAAAAGTGTAAAATAACTGCCATTACGGAGAAATCATGATAGAAATAACACTGTGGCACATATTTCTGCCTTTGGTGGAAAGTTTAGTGCAGAAAACAGCCTTAACCTCACAAAGCCTCTGAGGTTCCTATCCAGAAAGGCTGAAGGTGTAAGAAAAACACCTCAATGATTGTATGCTCAGAGATAGAAACCAAGATCCACACACTCACATACCAAGGGAAGATCATTCACTTGTAACATTGATCCGTAAAATGAATGTAGATATTTAAATGAAAATTAATCAAATACAGGGTACCCAACACCCTTCTTTGCTGGTTTCACCCACGATGACTGAAAGACAGATCTTATCAAGGTCTTCAAACTGCTTTGGTTGGTGCATCTGCATGGTTCCTCCCTCATCCTGGATTTGTGCCCTATAACTGCCCTTTCTCCCAAGGCAGAAGGTTTTTGGTTCAAATCCTGCAAGACCAGATTTTGGATCTGAGTGGGTTCCCATTTTCTTTTGAGTGCCATAAATGCCACCCTGAAACACATCACAGGTGGTGTTGTCCTCCTGACACAGATTTACACAGCATTAGATATCTCTGCAGAGGATTAGGTCATGAAGCTCTGTGATATTTGGCAACGATTTACAAGGCTGGAGTCAGAGCAGAGTTGGAGAGAACTTGTTTAAATGCTTGGATGTTGGTTTTGAAGGTATCCCTGTCAAATTTTATTTATAGGAGAATTACTAACACAGGGACTTGGCCATTTGGACTTGATTAAAAGTGACCCGGAAGGTTATTTTTAGGAAAAAAATCAAGCAGTTTTCAAAATTGGTGCTGACTGCCCCACATAATCACAACAAAAGGTGAAGTCAGCTATTTCTGTTATTTTTTTATTGTTGCAAGGCTATGCAGCCCAGAGCTGCTCTAAAGTTCTGCTTCATGCTCTGCTCAGAATCAAAAATGTGCTGGCACCCAGAAAACACCTTTAGGGTCAATGTAACCTCCAGATTCAGAATAAGTCACACACACAGTTCTAGTGTTTTCAGTACCTGTTTGCAAATAGTTTTGAAGGTTTTTCATAAAAACCTACCCCTGAAGTTCAGGCAGCACTGTAACATGGTGGAGAGCAAGTGAATCCCAAGCAGCCACTATTGCTTGGAACCATTTCCCATAAAACACCCAATTTGCTGTTGACCTTGAGCTTTCACCTCAACTTCACCTTTTACACAGCAGGTTACAGGGAAGGTATGGAATTCCTCATCCTCCTGTGCACTTCTTCTGAGCCAAGCAGATTTATCACCGCTCCCATTTGCTCTGCTTCCAGCATTTCCCTTGAAGGTCTTTCCAGAACTTGCTAGATCTTACTAAGAAGATTTCACATCTTTCCATTTAACTCAATCAAGGAATAGTTTCCCCGTGTTAGGTCTAGACTGTTCCTTATCCCCTTGACTTGATGCTCATTTGGTGCCCCTGAAGTCCTCAGAACAACGTTGTCACCAGAATTTTCTATCTAACCTGAAGTCCAGTGCACAACCTGGCCAGCAATGAGGGTCCCTAAGGAGGAGAAAGGTCCTCATAAATCAGTGTGTGCAATTCTGCCTCCACAGCCTGTGACACGTCTCACTAAACTCATGGACTAGGATGTCAATCACATGGCAACTCTTCCCTTTTGCATTCCCCAGATCATCTCAGCACAGCCAAGGCTCCAGCCTCAGTGCTGTCAGACACTTACCAAAGTTTATCCTGGCCCAAAAGAGGGGAAACCCTAAAAGAGTCAGCATTTACTGCCCAGCTCAATAGTAGAGTTTCCCATCAAAGCTCAGGCCCCTGGCAAAGCCTTGTAGATCCTACCTAAACAATTCATCTTCTTGCTATTGTAGATAGGCAGGGAGTGTGGAGCTCTCTCTGATCCTGGCATTTAGAGAAGATTTTTGCCCCTGTTCCTCATTTTATTTGCCCAGAGATAGCTTTATCTATGTATCTGTAAGTATATTGTGTGTATAAATATAGACCTCTATTTTTATATTCCCATGTATTTCTACATTCCCACATACTTCTACAATCCCACATATTTCTATATTCCCACATGTATCTACACACAAGTTTATCTGTACAGATTTTACAATAATTTGCATGACAGGTGCCTGGAGCTGGGAGGAGGGAGAGATAAATGAACCCCACAGCTTTTATGGTTGCCATTTTCAGTCTTATGATCAAGGGGAAAATGAGAGCTTTTAATTCTGGTGCACTGGGCACTAGAAATACCAGCCATGGGAGTTACCAGATCTGTGGCTGGTGTTTTGAAAGCCAGTCTCCTGGTATCTGTGTGTCTTGGTGGCATTAGCTTGGGTCTGGATGGCATTCAGGGCAAAATCATGAAGAATCAATGAATTTAGAGTGCTAGAACACAGGGAAGGATCTCTGATGAAAGGTTAGCCTCACTGATAGCTGTATAAATTATATGAACACATATGTAATATAACTCTAATGAGAATAATTTCTGAATGCCTTCATAATTTTGACAATCTACTTCAAAGTCTTGTCCAGGAATCAGAACATTTTTTCAGTAATTTCCACTTTCTTGTCATAATTTCAACTATTTTGCAGAATTTCTGTCATTCTTACAGTAAGAAATATGACTTGTGTATGTGTCCAGGTGGCACCCAGAGTAGTGTTAAATTCTCAGTGTGCTCACGCTGATCTCACAGCCATTCACCAGCTACAGATTTGCAGCATTGTCTGACTATAAATTATTCACCATGAACACACAGAGATAAAATTCTACAACAATTTTATGTGTCTTCATTATCTGACAGTGACTTAAGCAATCAGTGTTGTAAACCAATGTAAAGCCAGTAGAGCCACCAGAACAGAAGTTTAAGGCAGCAGAAAAACAATTATTAAGTAGGAAATATGATAATGCAGCACACAGAGGGGAAAAAGGCCTTTAATCAGAAGATCATAGACATTTTTTTCCCAAGGACTGATTGCATTTTGAACAGCAGTGGGTTCCTCCCTACATGAACACATTTTAGTATCATATTAGCAGACCCCACAGACTCCCAGTCCAGGGTGGATTACAGGAGTCAGGGGCACAGAGTTTGGGAGCAGTGTTTCACCCAGAGCTGGTGGAGATTCCTATAGCAAGGAGAAACTGGAATAAACTGTTTCAGCTGGAATAAAGGCTGCTCCTCTCTTTTTTTAATTCCTTCCGACCAGCCTAAAAGGACATGATTTTAGATAACCTGGGAGCATCCACCAGACTGAGCTGGAAGCAGACAGACCTGAGCAGCACCATTCTGAGGCAGGCACCACCCAGCACAGACTGCATGTTTTAATTAACCCCTGACCACCACTGAGATGAATTAATAGCAGAGCCCTGAAAACAAGGAATTCTGCCTGAGCAACAGCAAAAATCCTCCTTGGATAATCACATAAATCCTAAACCCAACCAGAATCTCCACTAAATGCCTGCTGCAGCACACATCTGAGAGCAATGCCCTGCAAGTGTCTGTCCCAGGGAGAAGGGGAGACCTCCTTCCTGGTATGGGCAACAGCATATGCTTTATGCAGCCAGGGATTTCATCAAATTAACCTGCTTGTTCAAATTAGAGGGGAGGGAACAGCAGGCAAAAAAAAAGACATCTGAATGGAAGCACAGCAGCCAAGCTGAAAGCTCTGGCCACTTATTTAAATAAGCAGTTCCAGCTAATGCAGGCTCCTGGTGCTTTCAAATAGCTTTTTGTGTGCCCCAGAAACACCTGTCTCTCCCTCTCTAATTGTGCCTTTTAAAAAAAATGAAAATAGGAGAAAGAGCCTTTGGATTGCTTTGGGTGCATCTTTTCAATCCAGCCTGCCTTCTCCTGTTTTTGCTGCCAAGGATAGGATCACTCCATGACCTCTTCACTGTCCAGTGTCTTTTAGAGCCAGGCCTGAAGATAAAAGTTTCTCCCCTTGATTTGAAAAAGAACAAAATTCAGTCTTTACCCCAAATGCAAGCTGGAAAACCTACAGGGAAATGGGACTTTGCAAATAAATTGAAATACATGGAACTTCTTTTGGCACTCTGAAATATAGCTGGGAAAAGGAAGCTTGTAATGAGTTTGGTATTCCTTTCAGCATCCACCCTTTCCCAGCAGACTTTTATTGTCATTTCACTTTTTTAAAATATCCCTTTGTCCTTTCATTCTGACACTGCATTATCTGCCATACAGATGCCAAACTGTAGGATTGCACCTGCCAATCCAGAATTTGCACGTTATGAAAGAAAGGCATAAAGTTAAAGGAAAGTCTTAAAAATAGGACACTAGAGAGACACTAAGGTGACCTAAATTCCCATCTCTGCTCCCTGTTTCCTTGAATCAAAACCCTCATGTTCAGGTAAGGACTACAAACTCCTTAAGGCTGCTCTGGGGTTGGTCCATGGCCTGGAGGTGAAAACATGTCTGGAAATGAGCTGTCAAAGGGCTTCCCTCACTGCAGCTGCTCATGGAGTGCTCTCATGTATTATAACATGATGGGCTACACGAGTGCCTAGATTAATTATAAACAAAAATTATCTCCTGGAAAGCCTCGTGCTACTTCTTATTACTCAGGTTTAAAAACTCATTTACTTCATCCACTCTTTTTTTGCTGTTGTTTTTTCCAGGACTTTTCCCCCTCTTTTTTTTAAATTTTTCTTTTCTCCATCTACTATTCAGGCTTTAAAACCCTGTTAATATTCCATGTTCTCAGCTTGTCTCCTGATCCTCATGTCCAAGCTTTTCAAGGCAATGCTTGCTTTTCAGGGGGCAGCCTTGTTGCAAGCAGCATGTGTCACTCTTGTTGGGTTAAATGCTTTTAAATAAATCATTCCTGCATCCTAATTGCTTCCTGGCAGTTTCCAGAAGAACCTCTTTACGTCTTGCTGTTCTCTTAATCTGTCACCTCCTCTACACCTGCTCAGGCTTTTCTAACAGCCCCAGTCAATTCCCAGGACAGATGGCTGAGAATCAAGGATTAAAACCTCAGCTAATTTCTGAGGGCGAGTCAACTGTGAGCTTTCATCCAGAGAGGCAGCAAACTGACTTATTGATCCGCAGTTTTCTCCCCCTCACCATTTACGAATGGATTTTCAGCTTGTCTCAATTCACCTTTTTACTGCAAACAGGCACCTTTGCCACACCTTGACATCCTGTTTATTAGCACTGGGTAGGGGTCACAGAATCACAGAATCTGCTGGGTTGGAATGGATGCACAAAGATCGTGGAGTCAACTCCTGGCCCTGCACAGAACTCCCCAAAAGTCAGACCTTGTGCCTGAGAGCATTGTTTAAACTCTGTCAGGCTTGATGCTGTGACCACTTCCCTGGGCAGCCTGCTAGGGATTCCTGTGAATTTTGGGGATCACATGATGTAACTTGATCAGACAAAGCTTGGCCAAGTCCCAAAGGCTCCCTCCACAGTGGCTGTGCAGGTGCAGATGCCTTGAAAAGTCTGGTGTTTCTGTCATGATTTAGAGCAAAATAACGTCTTCATCATCAACAGCGTTCTGCTTCTCATCCAGATGCTGTGTGGAGACAGCCTGGATTTAGGGCAGCTGGAGAGGAAAGACATTGTCCCCTTAAAAAGATTTCCAAAGCTACCTCATGTTTCATCTCAGGGAACCATCCTGATGCTGAATGCTGTAGTCAGGAGTGGACTTGATTATTTCTTATTATGTGGAGACAGTGTTACCGTGCCAGGGGTGCACAATGATTACTGACAGAATATTTCCCTGGGGCTCAGCCCCATCAGCTCTGCTGCATTTCCATCCCAGCTGGTGGGAGCTGAGGTGCTGAGCTAAAGGCAAGTTTCTTTTTGGGCAGGATTAGGATCAACCCTGCTTAGATATGACATAATGAAAACAGCCGCAAAAGCAAGCAAAAAAACCTCAACAAAAACAAACAAAAGCCCCAAACCAAACTAAAACCCAAAGAAAACCAAAACCCCCCAAAAAACCAAACCGAACCAAACCAATAAAGTAAGAAAACAAAAAACCAAACCAGAAAAATCTGTTTGTGTTGCCTCCTCAAGGTGCTGTTCCGGATTTGCTTGTTTCCCTAAAGCATTTATTTAATCAGATGTTCCAAATCAATATGACAAAATACCAAATTGTTCTGAGAAACATGGCAGTCTTAGCTTGAAAATCAGCTCACTTTAGTTGGGTTCTTGAATCTGATTGATCCTGAATGGTATTGTATTGAATATGCCAGAATGGAGAGGGACTCTGAAGAATTGTGGGATCCCTGACTTTTGCCAGGAAGGATAATGGTACAAGCAGGAGTACATACCAAAAGTAGGAAACTTCATTTGCCTCAGCACAAAACATCCCAAAGCCAGCCGTACCAGAGTAGGAGATCTGCACAAAGCCTCTACACCACCAAGGCACAGCTTTCCAGTTTCATCCCAATTCCTTTGATCTCTCCCTCACTAATAAGGAATCTCTGCCATTCTGCAGGCTGCCTCTATCCCTTCACTTCTTCCTTTTCCCTCCTCCTGAAACCAGTCCCTTGAGCTGCTCCTGGCCATCCTGGATGGAGCCACAAGGGTAGTGGACGATGATTTTTTGGTCTGCAAGTCTGGGGTTCAAAGGTACTGGTCACCAGGGAGAGGAACTGTAGGACAATCCCCCATCCTCCTCTGTCCCTGGAGAGTTTGTGGGTCTCTGGACTGTTAAAACACAATCAGTGTGTCTCTCCCAGCTCAGCTCTTCCATGCAAGGGAGAACATCCCCGTATGTGGAACTTGGCAGCTCCACTCCCAGTGATGGAAAGGGCCAAGCAAGCTGCATGCAAGAACTCCAGGATTTTATTCATTATTTTCATTTTAAGCATAGTCTTCTAAAAAAAGGACATTGAAAAGTGCTCCATATTTAAATAACTTTGAGAAATAAAAACGTTAGGTAAATCTAGCTCAGCGAAATCTGAGTGGAGATGGGTCTTTTACAGAACTTTTGAAAGTTGAAAATCTGCTTCAGTAATTGAAATTCTTCAGCAATTGCAGTAATTAGTCATCTCCCAACCACTTTGCAAGGTGTAGGCAGATAGTGAACTAGGCTTACTGTGGGCTTTTTTCCTCACCTACATTTTCCACCCCTTTTCTTGCAGGTGCAGCATGTTTTGTCCTGCTGTGCCTTGTCTGAAACTCAGCTTGTGCTTCCTCTTGGCAAAGCCTGGGCTCTCCCCTTTTAGCATCCATGTGGTAAGGAACATGAGGTGCAAACCAAGGTAAGACCAGACATTTGCATGTTTTTGCATGTTGTTTTTGCATGTTTTTGCTGTGTTGAGATAAAGTGTGGGGTGGTAGAAGGGAGATTTACAGCCTTGGCTGACCTGCTAACACACATTAAAACCACTTATCTCGCCTTCACGTAGATTTTTTTCTTTTCACTTTTCCTGAATTAGCCAATATGTACTAAAAGAGCATTTTTAAATCTTTCCTTCTTTTTTTCTTTTTCTTCTTTTTTCTCTTCAAAATCAGGCTCCCTGGCTTCTGGAGAGGGAATCTCACTCCCATTAGTTACCTGGGAGGCTTATGCCATCAGAGAGGCTCAGAAGAATGTGCACTGAGACAACTTCAAAAATCCCACATGTGCACTTGCTTTGAGGAACTGGGAAAAAACAGTCAAAAACTGAACTCTGAAGTTATAATACCCTGTTGTACCTATGGACTTTTGACAACTCACAGAGAACATTAGTAAGTTCTCTCTTAAGATGCTGCTCCAAGTGACAAGACATATTATCTTTAATCTACCTTGGCTGTATTTTTGCCATTCTGCTCCTGTGTGCTGCTCTGAACAGAAACTAGACAAAATTCACATGCTCTTAGGATAATGTCCCAAGAATACAAATTGGATTTCAATGCTGTTTGGGAATGACTCATTACAGCAGATTGTGTAATTACTGGTACAGCAAACAGAAATCACCTTGTTAATCAACAGGGAACACAGATGGAAAAGAACAATTAAAGTAATCATAAGCCATCAATATTTACTTCGCACAGCAAGTTTTTAATTGTCACTTAAAGACAATCCGACACAAGGGCATAATTTAATTCAATTCAATTTTAACTAGGGATAGAAAGACTGTTTTAAAATGCTCATCTCAGATTCAAGGATTATTAGCTGCTTCTTTACTTGTCTGACAGTGAAGTATTTGAAGCAGAAATCTTAGAGCAAGTGCTCTCCAGGAACTATTTGGGAAAATGTAATACCTTTATTTTTGTTTAAGTGTTCAGGGAAAGTGATAGTGCAACTGATGGATGCCTAAACATCCATGAGCAGTCCTCAAACAAGCAAACAGGAAATTTGGCAGCAAACAGGAAATCTGGAAAGCTGCTCAGTGGGGAATACAGATCTCTAGTTATAAACCCAGCAGATCCAGGCAAACACCAGAAACATGCTGTGTTAGAACCACGCACAAAAGTTACTGAGGAGAGTGAAAAATACATATTATTTCATTTCCATAAAAGCATCTACAAAATCCTGCCTAGCGGATTTGCTGAATAACTGGTTTGGGATGCCTGGCCTTCAAATCCATTGCTGAGCCTTGCTTGAGTTGTTTTGCAGACAGATCTACCACCTGAAACTGTTGTGAGCTCCTGCCTCCATGGCAGGGGGGATGGAAAAGGGATGAAAGAACAATTTTCATCCCTGGTGACCCAGCTGGAGAGAAACTGGTGGGGCATCAGGGCAAAAGCTGAGAATTAGAGATACCCTCCCCTCCCTGCTGCAGGACATAGTTCAAGGACCACCCATTGCTGGAGATGTCTGGAGGGGAAGGAGGCTGCCAACATCACTAACAAAGCAATTGTTTAAGAAAATAGCTTTCTCCACTTAGCAAATCTTGAAAGACAGGACAATCTTAGAAAGAATTGGTGGGGAAAACCCCGTATCACCTCATCTCTGAAATCAGTACATGACAATCAGGCTGGATTTTTGTAAGCCTGGATTGGGACTAACTTTTGGTCAATTAAATTGAACACAAAAGCTGCAGTAGAGATGAGGGATTTGTGATAATGGACTTTCGTGGAGTGATGACATTAGTGCCGGTTTAAAAGGATTTCTCTGTGAATGCCACAGGCAATGAAACTTGGTTGGGACTTTTTTTCCTGAGTGTTCTTAGTTGGGACTTCACACCCCTTTCCCACGAGCTTTCTTGTGACAGCTTCTCTGGGGTTCCAGCCTCTCACCTCTGCCTTCAGCGCATGAACAGCGAGTGAAGAAGCTGTTGACTGCAACACCTCCAGACTTTGAATGATGCTAAGTCCCACATTTATGCCTTTCCCCAACTGACCATGCAATGGAATAATCCATCTGCTGTCAGCAGAGACTGGGACACAGCTCAGAATTAATTGGCTGAAGCTCAAACTAGATAAGCTCAAGATAATATTTATAGGTCAGAGGAAACAATTGAAAGGAACATCAAACACGACACCAGCATGCCCAGCTGGTGGAGTCTCTCTGCCCCTTCTTTCAAAGCCCAATTGTCTGCTTTTGCAGGACAGGCCTGGTGGAGAGCAGTTCCCACAAACATTCACTTTGGGTGCCACTTGCCTCCATCCCGGGCCAAGTTCAGACTCCTCGTTTAATCTACTTGGTCCAAAGAGGTTTTGATTGCATGGATGCTTGGAAAACATCTGTTCTTTGTGGAAATATTTGCCTGTGCATCCTAGCAAAGAGGACTGGGCCTAAATACCATTCCTGATGGTGATATTGATGTCTGTCTACACTTCTGTCTGTCTGCACAGATATACTACAGCCTCTGCCTTTCCCTCATGTGAAAAGAGCTGTGGATTGAGTGCCCACCACTGCAGTTCCTGAGCACAGAGAGGTGATATTGGCAGTGTAGAAGGGTGTTACTTTTAGCAGTAAACTTCTTTTTTGCAGGGTAACTTCTATAGATGTACATTGACGTTGTTTGTTCAGTATATCCAACTTTCAGCAGACATCTAAGGCATCTTTACCAGGTGCCCTGAGCTGAAATGAGCCAGCATTTTGTGGTGTGATTAACCCTTTCTCTTCTGCCCCAAAGAAATCTGTAGCAGAGTTGTTGACAGGATGTTACTGCATTGCAATGTTATGTGAAAGCACTCTCTGCTACACTAGCACGCTTCTCTGAGATGCTGAGAAGCCCATTACCAGAGATCATCCTTTAGCGATTCTACACACAGCAAAAATAGCTCTCAGTTTGTGGATTACTCTGTGTTTTGATGTTTAGGCATTGCAAAACAGAATTTTCTTTCATAATTCACAACAGTCAGATGGAGCCTCTGCTGTTCCACTGGCCCAAATCAGTGTCAAAGGTCTCTCACAAGGCATGATATATAGAAGAACAAAAAAAAAATTCAGCAGCAATATGCTTATGCCCCCTCTGGGTTCAAGTCCCTTTTAGAAATAGTGAATACTTGCAAATTTTGTGCTGGTTTTATGAATTATTCAAAACAGAAAATAGATTCAGAGTTGCATTTGTACAATGAGAAAACACAGATGAGAGATGGTTTCACATGTCCAATCAAAAATCAACCATCGCAGCTTGAATTTTGAATGCTGATACCAAACTGCTAATGAATAATTTGCAGATCAGGAATTTTTAAGTGAATAATTTTAAACAAATAAATTTGAGAAAATCAGACAAGTGGTTCATCTGCTTCTTTTGGAGCAGCTAATTCACCCATTCACTCCCTTCTGCAGCTCAGTTGCAGTGATTTGGTTCTCAAAGGACCAAAAAGAAAATGCAAATTGAAATAAAAAGTGTGCTGGCAAAATTATAGGATATTACTGTGCCAATTCAGAGTGGCAGGGTGGGTTAGCAATAGGGTAGGAGAAAAGCATCTGTTAAACCTGCTAAAAATATAGTACCAGGTTCTCATAATCTGCACTGGGAAAATATTTTTAAAAAAAGAATAGTGCAGGGGAGAAAGATTTATTCATTGAGAACCCTAAAGAGCAACTGATGGCCTAGAGTTAGTCAATAACCAGAACAACTCAAAGGTGGAGCAACTTTTTGGTTGGACTGGAAGCTTGCAAAAAGAGTATTTAAATGTGGGTGGAGCATTTAAATGTGGGTTAAGAAAATAAAACGTTCTGGGTCAGTAGGAAGGCTCTGGGATTTATTTTCTGGGGATGAGAGGAGTCCCAGGGGCCTGTGTCCCCCCTGCTTTATGCCATGCATGCTCGGATGTGTGACAGGGAAAGGTGAAGCCCCTTTCCCAGGCCATCTGTGGCTCCTTCTCCAATCTGTCATTATAAACTCCACCATTAAGAGGCAAACACTCAGCTAATTTACAATTGGACTTTGCATTCTTGTGTGGCTCCTGTTCCAAGAAGGGTTTTCACATGCAGGACAGAATTTAGCTTAGTTTTTGGTTAACTCTGTTTGGTGTTAATGAGATGTTGTTCTACAAGTGTGAAACTAATTTCAAACTGTTAGTGATGCAACAGAGTTCCAAACTGCCTCAGTGAATTCATCATGAACTCATGTTGTTGTGAATTCATCAGGAAGACCTCTACTTATGGCTGTGACAATATTCATCCCTCATCCGGCCCTTCCAGTCTTCAGAAGCTCTCTGAAACAGTAACTCCAATAACAAATTCCTGGAAGCCCATACAGTGCTTTAGGTGAGTCCTATTTAGTCCCATTTTACAGATGGAGAAACCAGAAAAGAAAAGCTATGTCACCTAAATCACAATAAGAACAGTTTTCAGGGCTGTGCTATAACTTAGGAACTGGTGGATTCCAATTTTGTGGTTAAATAATTAAACCAGGCTTTCCTCTTCTGCTGGAGCTAATCTGAGAAAAATGAGTGCCTTCCCTTTAAAAGGTTTCTAAGCATATATGCAAAGAAGAATTTATGGCCTGCAGTTTATGTACAGAATTTCCTTTTCATAAATCAATTTATTAAAGCTCTGGAGAAGCTTCCAAAGGCTCTGATCCAGCAGTGCACTTAAACATGTCCATAACTTCAAAAAAAGTAAATTGTCCCATTGAAGTGCTCTCCTGGGCTGGGGCCAAAGAAAGTGCAGCTCTTCCCTCAAGTCAAGGTTCAGATGTAAAATGGGGAAAAATAATTTCTCTGAAGTTTAATAAATTACATAATCATGGCAATGCTCTGCCAGCCTCCCACATTAATACCTCAAGCTAACAAAAAATGGCCTCAGGGAGATAACTGCCTCCTCGTTGATGATACACTGAGACGAAATGTTAGACTTCATCTGGAGGATGTGATGTTGCTGACTTCTCCCAAATTTGGCAGATCCCACATGAATTCAAAGTGAATCTTTGGAGGAGCCAAATCTGGTACCAGCAATTCTCCTGGGACACGAGCTTCCTTTTGCTCAGACTTTTAAATTAGGAGAACAAAGCGTGGCGGTATTTCAAGGATTTGGAGTATTTTGCAATGTTTTGTAGTAGTGAAGCCACTTTGCCAAGAGGACTTTTCACACCTTCTTCTGGACTCCTGTGCTGGTAAATATTTGGGAGCCAGTACTGAACATACTGTTACACACTGCTGGCAGCCTCGCCGGGGAGCTCCGCCAAGGACAGCTCCTCTAATCTGCCGAAAACTTCTGTGCCCAGGTCATGTGTGGAGCAGGCTGAGGTAACTGGACCTTGTGCTAGCTGGGAGTGTGGAATGAGATGTTAAATGCTAAAAGAAAGAGAGAATTCCTGTGGATGGGAAGGGGATGTGACTCAAGTTAGCAGGGTGACACATCTACGTCACAACTAAAGGCGTTCCCGTTTGCTTTGGGTCACGGGGATGCACAGCTACATATCCAAATCTCCTTTGAGCTCTGCCTAGGGGTGATGCTCAGAATCAGAGTGACAGCTGTCATTTCACAGATGCAAAGCTGCCAAACTTAACAGCCCTTTCCCACCCACTGTAAAACCCAACATGAGAAACATTGTCGTTCCAAAATGATACTCACATCTACAATAAGGAAGTCCAGCCAGCACCAGGCGTTGGTGAAATACTTCTTGAAGCCATAAGCCACCCACTTCAGGAGCATTTCCAAAACAAAGATGTAAGTGAATACTTTGTCAGCATATTCCAGCATGGTTTTTATGTTTTTTCGATCTTCAAGGTAAATATCTTCGAAGGCCTGGAAGTACAAAGGATTGATTAATAACTGCTCCTAAGCCCTGTTGGAAAGCATGGGTGTTGCACTGCAGGTCTGTATTTGATAAGATTATCATGTACAGTCTGTGATTTCAGACATATTTTAACATTACAATCAAAAAGAGTGTTCAGGCACAAACAGGACTGACCCTAACCTAAGAGAGATCTGTTCAGCTTTCCCCTATAATGGACACAGGCTTGGCTATCTCTCTCCAGCCTCTACTGGCTGTACTGGCTAGACATCCTTTGAGTGTAGGAAGAGCTTATGCACCCTGAATTTGGAGTGTGAATCCATGAGCAGACTGCCACCCCCAAATGCCCAGATTTATCCTGCCTCAGCTCCTGTTGGTTGTGCCACTGCTACCCAGGCACCTCAGATGTCCCAGGGCACAGGATGTCTATATTTAGGAGGCAGAATATGACCCTTGAATTTTGCCAAATAGATCTTATTGCTAATGATGACAAATTGGGTTATTAACCTGCCTGTGTTATGGAGTACTGGAGTTCCCTGGCTTCTGCTCAGCCATCACATTTCAGGTGGCTACAGCTCTCTGCCTCAAGAAATGCTCATTATTATTCACTTAGTAGAACAATAATGTTTTAAAGGTCAAGGTATCTATCTCCCCATCTCATCTGTCTCTCCAACTAATCTCATGCAGAGCATTATGAAAAGAGTTTCCGTATCTGTATCAAACACGGGCAACTGAATAACCCCTTTAAAATATTTAAGATCTAAACCAATATGCCTCCTAAAAGAAAGAAAATAAAGATGTCTCACAGTTTAGCCTTCACTTTATAACATAAATCAAATAAAAGGTAGGATCCTAGTGTCAGGTTTGCCCATATACAGCCCATTTTGGGGCTTCTAAGTCAAATTACAGTCTGCTTCCCTAGCTACTTTTGCCACTGCCGTTACACAAGCTGCTCCCAAGTCCCTGTAACCTGGATAACCCAAGCTGTGACATATTACTCTCATCCCATTGTGTGACCCAGAGCACTTGGCAGCAAGAAACATAGTTTGAGAGGGTCTGTGCTAATCATCTGAATTATCTGCATTTACATATTTCCAGATCTGTAGCTACTTTCTGAGGAGCTTCAAAAAGTCAGCAAACACCCAGTGCCTGGAGATACAAGAAGTGTGGTACTTGTCACTCAGGCAGTCACACTGCTCTTTTGCCTGCCAGGGAACAGTAATTAAACTGACAAGAAAGCTTTGGCAGCCTGTGCCAAAGCTTGTCCATTTGTCCCCACACTTTGGGGTGACGTTTTCACTGCAACTCTGTCTCCTATCTTGCCTTCAAAAATGATATTTCAAGGGTGTGAAAGAGCTGTTGGAGAAAGCCTGAAAACAATGCACAGATTGGAGTTTATCACTTCTCATAGGGGCTCGCTCACTTTGTCAGATGACTTGCTGTACTTTGCAATTACTGCAAAAATAACAACAAACCATTTAAAGTGATTTCCTCCTGTCGTTCCTTTGCTCTCCCTACTTTCTACTAACTTGTCCTACTGTCTACTAACTGTGTTTTGTCTACTAAAAGCACACTGTAAGTCAGGAAGCAGCTTATTAAGAGATGAAAAATATGCTACCTGGACACTTCTGTACTTCTGGACAAGCTGTGGATCCTACCCAAATGACAAAATTCTGGTGATTTGTATTTTTCCATGGTGACAACAGATGAAACCTTTGCCATATAAAACATCAAGAAGGGGTTTTTTTTTTCTGCTTTGCTTTGTGTGTTAAAAAAGAGTTAAGTGGGATACCTGCAGTGTTATCCAAAATTACTGTTAAATTAAATAAATTACTGTTAAAAAGTATGCTTCCAGTTTGGGTGCTTATGGCTTAAAATCTTAAGGAAGGTTTTTGGATCTTCTGCAATAAGCTAAAGGTGTATTTTCATGGTTTAACCACATCCATATATCTATTGGCTTAAAGGTATATACAGCTCTTCTCCCTTAAGAGCTTAGTGTCCCAGGGATGCAGCCAGATGAGCTCAGTTTTTGGAAGACAGCAACCCAGAATAACAGAAAAAAAGTTGTGTGTTGCCTCCAGCATCTCCAGTCCAAATACCGAAGCGCGGTGCTGATATGTGAGAGAATGCAGGATAATTTGCCCTTATACAGAACTGCATTGGCTAAATTGAAAACAGCAAAAACTAAATGAATGCATGCAATTTAAATTAAATGAGCTTTATATTGCAGTCTTCAGTTATCTAAGGCACTTTTAATTACATATGTAAGGAAGTGTATTCATCTGAAGCATATTATAGCAAGCGACAATCCCCCTCTAAAATGTGTTCAAAAATTAATATTCTGATGCTCAAGCTGGTGCAAAAACTGTCAGAGTCCATTCATTTCAGCAAAGCTGTGACAATTTTCAGAAGCCTACTATTTACCCAAGTTATTCAACCTCTTATTTTTCATAATAAAATAAAATCCCCTGAGCAACATTTCAGCCCATCTCTGGTGGACCAGGAGAACAGTCTATTTCTTCCTTTTTTTCATCAATATTTATGTATTTCTACCTTCCTGTCTCCCTTCAGAGACTTTCTCTGAGCTACATAAACCCAGTACTTCTGTGTTTTCCTCTTTTTTTTAGGCCACTGATAATCTGTGTTGCTCTTCTCTGGAGTTTCTTCAATTAGCCCATGTCTTTCCCAAAGTGCAGTGCCCAGAGCTGAAGCCAGTGCTCCAGCTGAGGCCTCCTTGATGCCAACTGGAGTGGAAGAACAGGATAATTTATACAGCCCAGTGGGATGTTGGGCTTTTGTGTAGGGCTGTGATGGAGTTTATTCTGTTTGTTGCCTGCTCCCTCTTCAGCTCTTTCTAGTAAATCTGCTCCTTACAGCCGTCCTTCATCACACCTTTCTGATTATTCCTGGTGAGGTGAAGCAGGAATAATCCTAAAGTGATGTTTGCCTTACTACTTAAGGCAGATTCATCCATTTGGCTGAAGTCAATCCTGACCTCTGGAAATATGTGGGTAACCTGTCCACACATGGCACTGCCTGCAAATTTAATAAGTGTATGTCTTACTCCCTTACAAAGGAGAAGACCAGTGACCACCAGACCTGGAGAACTCTCGATACACAGCTCTGCTCTAGATCAGGATAAAAACCTGGGAGAAATCCTAACCAATTCCAGGGATTGCTGACATGTAAAAGAGAAATATAAGTACACCTCTGTGAAGAACTCAGGGCTGATAATGCAGAACCCAGTATGCAGTGGGATCTCAGGAGGAGAGGATCTCCTATCAGAGTCCTGGGCAATGACCAACCAGTGCCCATACACACATGTGCACCTGGACACAAACAGGACCCATGCAGGGAAGGTACTGAGTGTTAACCTAAGGTGTATTCAAAACAGGAATACAGGCACCCAGTAGCTCCATGGGTAGCACTGATTCAGTGCCCTCTCTGTCTTTTATAATTGTGATTTGCTGGTTACAGAATGTGCTAAAAAAAAAAAAAAGAGAAGAAAAGAAAAAACAAAGCCACCCCTGGAGCAAAATGCAAGTCTCCAGATGGGAACTCTCATGGAGGAGCAGCTATAGGATGCTGAAGCAGCAATGCTGGCAAACTTCCTCACACAGACTTCCTCAAGGATTTTCTTTTCAAAACGTGCAAGTCAGAATTTTACAATACAGCAGAAGAAGGTTCCCTACCATATGGTAAAGGCAGGTGAAATCAGAAAAGCTGATGACCTATTTAAGCCCCAGACATACTTTGCTTTGAGAAATGACCAGTGAGAGCTCATAAGATCTTAGAGACAGCTAAACTGGGGAACACTGACACCCATGCCCACTTTTAACCAGTTAGGGAATGCTGGCACATTTACCAGGGCTCCACTGCTCAGCAGGATCATGAAGATGATGAACGTTTCAAACCAGTTGTGCTCCACGATTCTGTAGCAGGTCTTTCGCAGCCTCCACCAAATTTTGCCTGGAAATTTTGTGATGTCCACTGAACAGCACGGGAAGAATCGCACACAGACTGTAAAGAAATAAAACAACAAAAAAGGAATTATTACCAAAAAAAAGCCCATTTAATTCTTAAAGCTTCATTAAGAAGCTGCTAAACAAGATTTCTTAAACTGACACGCTGCTGCAGTGTCTTTCCTCCCTTTTGTTTATCATAAATCCCTCTGCTCTGCTTTCTGCTTCCCTCTCTCACTCCTCTATTAAAAACCATTCAAAATCACTTGTGTCCCAGGGAGTTCTCCCAATGATTTTTGTGATACGGAATATATCGGCCATGAGTCACCAGTGCCCTAGGTCATTCAAAAAGTGTTATCTTAGCTCAGGCAGCACTTCTGATCAGGACTAATAACTCTAGGAGGTTATCAGTGATAGCTTCCACATCCTTTTGAATGGAGGAAGGTTATTTTCTTGCTACTACAATACCACTGGAATTACTGATTGAAAGTGGCAATCTGATGAAAGAGAAATGATGAGAGGAGGTGCTACAGTGCAGATGGGACCAATGTGCTGAAGAGACTCAGGCAGCAAAAGCAGGAGCAGATTTTGATCTCTTGGACTCCCATTAGCTTAAACAAGGCATTAGAACAATCTTGGAATTATACTGAGGCAGTTAAATCCCCTTTGATGCCACAGAAATTTAGATATCTGCTCCATAGCAGGTTCCCCACTGATGCTTCATAGCACTTTGTGACCTCAGTGACAAATAGTGTGTGATAGTTAAGTGCTGTGCTGGTAATGGGGCCCACACAAGGATTTCTGATAGGCAAGACCATGGCCATTTTTTGTTTCCTTAGCAACACTCATTTGTTATAGCAAAAAGATGTCATTGGTAACGGATAGATCCATCTCCCCCTCTTCAAAAACACCGTGTGCATTGCCTTGAGCTGGGCAAGAACTTAAAATGGTGTGAGACGACCCTGGGAGCCACGAATTGTCCTGGCCAGTCAGTCTTCTGCCAGATAATCTGACTCAAACCTCACATTTGCTGATAAGAATGACCCTCAGAGACCATTTTATTTTCGAAAAAGCAAGCTTCTTCTTACCCTGTATTTATTCTACGTGTTGTATAGAAAGAGACTTAACTATGGAAGTTTATCAGTCCCATCATGAGAAGAAAAGCCAAAGGCCAACTGCTTCTACAGCTGGAAGGTGGCCAAGGTCACCAACACATCTTGAAACACACAGCCACTGCTCAGAAGTGACAAGGGAAGGCGTCTCACCACGGTGCCGCAATCAAGTGTTTTTGCAAGCAGAAATAATATTTAGGCAAGGCAGCTTGGGAAGGAAAGAGGGCGAGTGCCAAGGTTACAGAGAGAGCAGATGCTGCTAATTCAAGGTGGCATAACTGAGGTGCCTGAGCTGCCTGTGATATGGAAGGAGATCAAGTGCAGCTCCTGGGATGCCGGGATTCCCAAGCAGCTGGAAGTGGGGCTGTGCTGGCAGCGGGCTCTGCCAGGAGGAAGAGAGCTGCTAAGTCTGCTGTGGTGTTCCTGGCATTTTCTGTGAGTTTTTATTATCCCAGATCCCTGCTGTGGAGCAGCAGAACTGTAGGATCTTTCATAGAGGAACTACTCCCAGAACTTTTCCCCTCACATTTCTGAGATTTTGGTTAGGTGTAGGCTCTTGGCTGTGCTGGGTTTTGGTGTGGGACTAAAAGGACAGTAAACCATTTATGCAAAGGTAATAGTGCTGTGATGCAAATAACTACCTGTCCTCTAAATGCCTGCATCATACAGACCCACAGCAGCTCCCAGTTTACCACTGCGTTCTGGAACTCAGAGAAATTCTGGGCTCAGTTGAAATACACTAAATTATCCAAACTTTTTTAGAAAGGCATAATACTGGGAGAAGATAGAAATGTAAGAACCAGCTCTCTGTCTCTTTGTAGGTCAGGCACCACTTCAGCAAAGGCAAGAATTATCCTTCTAAGCACTTCAATCCCAAACACTAAAGAATCAAGGCAAGCGATAAAAGGACAACATATTAGTCACTACTTTTTGCTAAAACCAGTACAATGCTCACAGCTGGCAGTGCATGTGGGTTTGGGTGTATTTTAGGAAGTAGGTACACAGAACAGACTTCACAGAGCAGGCTCTCTGCTGAGAGAGGCCCATCAGGAGAATCCCAGCAGCACAGCACGACAGAGGGCACTACCAGCTGCATCTCTCAGCAGGGCTGCCAGAAAACTCTTGCACGCTTCTCACCCCACAGCCCCATGTGGTCACCACCATCTCTCAGGTGTCTGGCTCACACTCTGTGCTTATAATTCAGGGAGACTGCCAGAAAACTCTTGCACGCTTCTCACCCCACAGCCCCATGTGGTCACCACCATCTCTCAGGTGTCTGGCTCACACTCTGTGCTTATAATTCAGGGAGACTGCCCACCTCATTGTCAGTTTTGAATCAGGAAGACCAAAGGCTTGGGCTCAAAACCCTCACTTATCAAATGAACAGCTTAATGAGAAGGTTGTTCACTCTGTTAGTGTGGATTTCTTGTGTTAAACAGAAATCCCCTTTGTACTGGAAGTAGCCACTGCTTGCAGCAGAATTAACTGTCCTTGCATCTATCTCCTTCCCAAAACCAATTTCAATTTGGAAAAAAAATCAACTTTTTTTCTTACTTAAAACATTTATACAGAAACTTTTCACTCCTTTCTCACAAGTTTCTTCCTAGATGGTTACTTGGCTTTTTAGTCTCTCAGATGAATGCCTAGGCCCAGCCAGTAACAGGCATAATATGCTCTGCCATGCTCCTACAGAGTATATAAATGCTCTGTAAATACTGTTGGAAAAGGTTAGGATCTTCCAGGAAGTGGTTTTCCCCACTCTAAGATAATTGGATGAATCATTCCCTGGAGGAGTTCCACTACACAGGGTGCCTACATGATTACCTGAGCCCAGGCACAGCTAAAATTAGGGATCACCTTCATATTAGAAACTAATGAGCAAGGCAATGTGGGTTCCTAAGTCACTTCGTTTGTGATGGGAAGTACAACATGGTTAAACCAGGTTGTTACTGATTCAGTTGGCTTCCACCTGATAGTCTACAAGTCCAGAGAGGTATTTTCAAAGACAGAAAGCCCAGTAGCACCATTATTTTTTTTTATGCTCTTTGATTTCTTTAATGCAATTTCAATCTGAAAAAAAGAGTCCTAGTTACTGACAGTAATACCTTGAAAAATCCAAAATAGATTCTCGGATGAGTCAGCCCAAAATCACCGTGCTATTAAATCCCATGCTTTTGATTGGGCCCAATTCAGAAACGTTTAGACCAGATTCTGCTACAAATGCTAATGTCAAGTGGCATTTCCGTGAATAATCATGCTGTCTGCAATTCAGATGAAATGCTGCTTTTAACTATTCACCAGTTGAAAAGAAAAAGGAAAGAAGAAAGGAAAACTGACCCCAAACAGGTCTTTTAGTGAATTAGTAGAAACCTGTTTCTATTTTGAATTTTGTCATTTTCCTCCCTGACTCTTCTTTCATGCCTGTGCTTTTCTGGACTCTCTCTGATTTTGGTAGCCTATGTCTCTGGTCACCTTGACCAAAGCTTACATGCTGAGTCAGAAACTTCTCCTAACCAACAAAAAAGTTTACCTGACCTTAGTCTGTAGTCTAACACATTGTTGGGGATTTTTTCCCATATCTGTGAAATCAAAATATCGAAACCATTTTGATGCATTTAAGGCATGACCTGGTGAGGGTCTGAGCAATCCTAACTCCAGCTGATAAGGCAGGTGGTCAGCAAAGCCCAGCTTCTTGTTTTAGAAGGTGCTTTTATCCACACGAAGGAGACCATTCTTTAACACCTTTTAGCACAGCAAGTGTCAAGGCAGGAATAAAACCTCTGGCATTCTTATGACAGAGTTACTCATCTTGCCTGGTCTAACAGATTTGTGCTATCCCACTGAAATCAGTGCTAGGAGGGAATGGGTTGTGCAGAAGACTTTCTCCACCTTGTGATTTTGTCAGGGCTTAGTTTTGCCACCGTAATTCATATTGGGCTGCATCGTTTTTGAGAGCAAATTGACTCATTTCCACCATGGTCTTTTGGTTGGTAGATTACTGCTCATCTGAAACAAAGAACAGCAGAAAAAGTCACCCCAAAGGGTTGAATTATTTCCTGGTAAATCTGTGAAGCTGTTCTGAGCTGCATCTGTGGTCAACTTGTCCAAGAACAATGTCTGTTTTCAATTGACATTTGGACATTTCATACCATTTCTCATAAAACAGAGACCTATTTACCAAGAAACCTTTCCAAATGCATTAATACACCATGATATTATTTACTTTTTGGTTGTATTTCATAACAAGGGAAATGGTCCCTTCAGTCACTAGGGTGTCCTACAGCACAATCACAAGCTGAAGATTAAAATAGATCTTAAAAAAAAAAAAAAAGAAAAAAAAAGAAGGAATTGAATATACAGTGCATTCTGTATAAATATTCCTTTGGTTCCATATTCACATTTTCTAGCCTGGTGCATTCTAATCATGGAGCTCTTAGACCTGATTGCATTACCTTAGTGCATTGGGAAAAAAAAAATCTCTTTCTAAATTTGGTAGTTATACTGAAAAACCTTCCTCCTCAATGCCTGACAGCCAAGCCTACTGATTTTGGGCTTATGGGTAAAGAATTTACAAATCCACTGCTTGTTCACAACAATATATATATATTTAAATTTTCATAAAATTATTAGTTGTGCTTTGGAAGGATTTGGCTGCTGGTTCTCTTCAATAAACCAGGAACGCCAATTAATTTCTTCCATTCTGCTGTCCAGCAAGTATGGTACCTCATGTTCAAACCATAGCAATGTTGTGACTGCCTTTACACATGAGTTCTCAATTATTGGGACGTTCATTTTTAGAACAAAACAGTGTTTTTCTTATCTTTGAGCGCTGGCTACAGCATTGCTTGGTTTGCCACAAAACACGGCTTCCTCAGCATAAACTCAAGCAGGCAGGAATTTGTAACATGGATTTAATACATATTTTATATATGTACATGTATGCTGGGTTTCTAATGACCAGTCTGGCTACCTGGGCATGTACAGAAAAGAGAGCAAACCTGACTGTAAGACCATAAGACTTTGAAAGAGCCCAACTCTCTCCCCGTGCTCGAGGGAACACGATCTCAGCAGACTCTTCTTATTTAACCCCTTCCTCATCTTCTGGCCCCGCTGCTAACTCACTCAGGGGGGTTGGAACTGGATTACCTTTAAGGTCCCTTGCAACCCAAACCAGTCCATGATTCTGTGACTGCATATCTGGGCTTTATAGTGTGTGGGAGAGATTTACTGTCTCCAGCATTTGGGTACCTGAGACACATATGGAGATTTGAGATTTTACTTGTGTGCTACAACTGGGTGCTGCCAAGAGAGGATCTGACAAAGCCTCAGCCTGCCAGGTGTTTTTACCCTTCCAAGGGCTTAACAAGGGTACATTTCTTGTTTATCTGCTGCTACTCTCCTTCAAACACATCATCTGGGAGGTCACTACAAATAGCAGTGTGACGCCTTGGAGGAAAGGCAGTGGGCAGCCTGGCCTACCATTGATGTCATCCGTGCTTTGAGTGAGGGGGTGGATGAGTTTTAAATCTAGAGGTCCTGTCCAACCTGTATTAATTTAATTCTGAATGTGTAATAGGGCTGTAGGAGTCTTATGATGTCTGAAAATTGTACACAACATAATGCCAGCACACAGTTCTGGTGGAAAAGCACAGAGTATCTCAGGTATGACAGCCACAGGGAAGTGATACTTTAAAACTTAAGTTTGTTCCATGATTTTTTCCTAGGACACCAATGAGCACATTTGGTTGGGCTTGGCTTGGTTTTACTCAGCCTTTAAAAATCATCTAGTGGCAGCCCCTGTAACTGTTTAGATTTATTCCGTTTAATGGTCTATTTTTTTCTTCTCTTCACTTTTTTGCTTCTGAACAGCCACTATCTGCAGTCGGGGAGGGCAGGACACGGGTCCCACCACTAATCTGAGTAACTTCACTTGGGAACGTGGCATTTTCCAGCTGATGTTTGGGCGTTTTAGGAGCGATAATGGCTCATACATGGTCACATGGGAAGATGTTTCTGGGCGTCCTTGGTGTCACGAGTTGCGACCAACCGCGCGTTGAGCAGGGTTGATCATTCTCGCATGACCCTCTGATGATATTCCCTTGAAACCTCTGCCAGAGGGTTGTGTCCGGGGAATTACGCCTAAGGACTTGGTGGAATCTTTCTCCTATTAGGGTCTGGGACAGAGGAGCCTGCTGTGGCCCGAGGGCTCTCTTTGGATGACCTTCTGTGAGACACAGAAGGTAATGTCCAAACAGGGAGTAAATTTTGCCTCAGGGAATGCATACCAATGGAGGTAACAGGACTGGAGTGTTGCAAGGCATCTGGAGGAAAAAGTACCCAAATAGCTGGCATTGGATAAATGTTTCTTTCCCATCAACTGGCAACCAGAAATGGTCTCTCCATTTCTATCAGGTTTTTCCCAGCAATACTTGCTAGCTGCCAGTGCTGTGACCCTACCTTGGCTTCACATTTCCTGACCCAAGAATGTTCCCTGTTGACCCTAATCAAAGCTATTTTGAGGTGATAACACATTAACAAGTCCCCCCAAGAAGAACGACCTATGGCTTATCTGGGTCACCCAACTCCCGGAAAACTGTGACCTCAGCAAACTTTCAGCAACTATTTCAAGAACATGCATTATCTTTGTTGCCTTTGTTATCTGAAAAAAAGGGGCCTGAATCTGGAACATATTTGTTCAGGACATAACCTATGCTGGATGTGTTTAGAAATGTCATAGTTTGAATTTAGATAGCTGGTGAGCTAGCAAGGTAAGAAATTAACCCTTCCCCTCTCACTCTTCCTTTTCACATAATCTCCTTCTTTCACAAATATTAACTTTCATTCTCCCAAATATACCAAATATTGTTGTATGTCTTTATAAAAAGCCAGTAAAGGCAGCACTAGATAAACCTGCCCAGTGCATGCTCTCCAATATTTTCATTTTAGTAGTTTAAAGCCTTGTCATCTCAGCTAATTAGACTGTTGTTTGTTGGCTTACTTGGTTTTTAACTAGACTGAAGTGACAGCTGCCTGAGGTTTAATTGCAATGGTAAGTTTCGGCAAAAATATTGGAAATATTTAATAGCAGTTGATTACAGGAAAACACTTTGTTTCCCTGCATAAATTAAACCTAATGTCGATGTTGTTGCTGTAAGAATCATTTGGACTTTCAGTTTATGGCAATTTGACTTGAAATTTTATGAGCGAATAATCACGTTGAGTATGTGCATTTTTGCCAAATCCATGAGCAATGTGATCGTATTTAGCCTAAACAGTAAACTCTGGAAAATGTGCATGGATACATGCTGCACAGGAAAGGAGAGTAGATGTGTTGGGGAGGATGTCACCTGCACCTGCAGGTGTCCCTGGACACCATGCACTGGGCTGAAGGCTGAGAGCAGGCATTCCTTCATTTTCCATTTAGAGCTCAAGGCTCAGCTGGCTGCATCCTGGGAGAAGAGAAAAATATGACTTGAACAGGGACTGGTGAGGAACTAGGAGAGATTAGGAATAAAAACAAAATGCAGGAACAGGGGTGCTCAGGAAGGAGGGGTGCAGGGGCCAGAACCTGGGTGGATGTAACCCAAGGCAAGCTTGGGGTTCAGCCCACAGTGCCTTCATTTCTACATTTCTCTGCTGCCAGAATGATCAGCAGGCTTCAAAGCTGGTTAAATACTTCCAGTGATCCATCTAGAGGAGCCCTGCTTGCTACCCTGCATCCCACTGATAGCACTGAAAAAGACCTGACAAACTGGGTTGGTTCCATTGTGGTCCTGCACCGTGGAATTTCAGGCAGGTCTGGTTATTTTAAGACAGAGCAAATTACAGGGTGCTGCTGCTCTGGGAATGTGTTGTGTGATGTCTGCCTCATTTCTTTTAAAAACTGGATGGTGGTCATGGCCAACCACAGTTTCAGAATTTGTAAACTGAAGTCTGAACAGCATTGATCTCACAGCACCAGCTTGTTTAAGCATCTATAACATAATCACTTTGCAGGGCACAACAGGGATTGCTGCTCACTAGCCCCATTAAGAAATACATTGTGAAAGAATGAAAACACCAGATCTAATTTCTAAATGTTATTGCATGGGTCTGAACAGTTACACCATGCTTTCTTCCGTCAACTGCATTAATTTTTGGCTACTGCTTTTAAGCAGAGCTGCCAAAAAAATGTTTAAATCCTAGGGACATTTGTAAGCCCTGCAGGGCTCCCTTACCTCATTCAATCATCTTTCTCACAGATATAGAGATGCACATTTTTGCTGACTTCAGGGGCATTCATATACCCAGCAAATCATCTCTGTCTGATCCCATCTGAGCTGCTCCGTTTTTGTTTATAATAATCCTTGAATTTTCAAAGGACTATTCTTATATTAAACTAACCCTATTTTTCCCAATCCAGATTTAAAGGAAAATGAAGAATTTGACTGAGATAATATTTGGAATAGAACTCACTCTGAGAAGAATAACTTAGCATGTTATTTACTTTATATATTTATTTTAACATAGATCTGATGTAGCTGGTTTTTAAACCTGTGTTTTGGAGCAGGCTGGTGTTACAATATTAATAAAATGATGGTGAATTTCAGTATTAAAGGAGATATGTAAATGCAGTCTGTTGTTATCTAAAATAATTAGGTTAAATGCCCTTTACATAGCATTTCCCTGACCAGATTACTGGATGTGCTAATCTTGACACCCTTTAAAATAAATGGAAGAGAGTGCCTGGGACTTGTGAACTCTCCAGACAGATTCTATGAACTGCCTGGATACATTTAAGCCACAAAAAACAGCCTGATCTGGTCAGTCCTCTACTAAATTTGATCACGCACAAATATTGGAAGGCAAAAATCTTCATTGGCCAAATGACAAAAATCAGCATTTAAAAACCAAACAAACAACTCTTTATGGCAGAAATTATTATTAAAAAAGCCTAACACTTTAGAAGCTGCAGAGCATTTTGGAGCATGCTCTTGGAGTATCTCACCTTGGAAATCAAAAGACTAATGACAACAAGGGATTCCGAGTGTGTGTTTGGAGCATTATAGTACCTGAGAAATGAAGTGCATCCAGTAAAACACGACTGCAAGCAGCCAGAGCAACATGGTGAGAAGGTGGGGTGATGCTCAATAAGAGAAAAGAAGGTTTTTCACCTCAGCATTGCAGTGAAATATGCAGGCTCTTACCTTCAGGGAAGCAATCTTCAGGCTCCATCAGCTCCTCAGCAAACTCGGGGATCTGCTCCAGCAGTTCTGCAGGATTTGTCAAATCCACTGTGCTGCCTTCAGAAAGACTGATTTCATCAAGCTTGTTGTCAACAAGAGCAAAGATGAAGAAAACAAATTCATCAGTCACCCTGAAGGAAGTAGCTGAGTTTTTATTCCACTGACCAACACCCCAGCTGAAGCCACCACAACAGAGACATTGCCATGCACTTCCCACAGTGCCACTCCTTGGTGACAGCTCTGCCTACCCTGAGACCAAGGGTTGACCCATCAACAGCAACAAGTTAACACATAGAACTTCCTTTTTGTAACAAAAGAGAAGCAAACCACAGAAAGAGTGAACAGCTGTTGAATATTAATCATGGAATCCTAGAAGGGTTTGCGTTGGATGGGACCTTCAAGATCATCCAGTTCCAGCCCCCCTGCCATGGGCAGGGACACCTTCCACTAGACCAGGTTGCTCTGGTTAATGGTAGCTGGAACCTTGGAATGATGGACTTTATCTGTTTGACATCTTGAAGGCTCATACCTTTGGGTGAGGGGTACCAGAAGTGGGACCTATCTCCTGAAATTCTGAAGGATGAATCACATGACCTGCCTTGGGTTCCTCTCTGTGGGGCCTCATTCCCACCCACAGCTGGTGGGTGAAATCTGCACCTGCTCAGTCAGGATCATGCTCTGCTCCTGCTGACACAAGCTCTCCTCTGGGAGGAGCAGAAATCTCTGTCACCAGCATCCAGTCACAGGAAGCTACAGGTACAAATATGTGAGAAGGCTCTTCCTCCTGTCTCAGCCCGTGCCTGGCTTGTTCTCACCACATGACATGGCCCCTTGCCTTTCTGGCACACCTTTCTGATCTCAGGTGACATAGGAGGGACACGTGGCTTTTGGAAGTGTCTCAAGGGCCCTACCACTTGCCTGAAATATCTGACACCATCATCTTAGGTGCATTGTTTAAATTCAGCGTTTCTTAGATCCTCCTCTGCAAAAAGGGGCAAGAAGATTCCCACTCCCTGAAGCATTGGTTGTCTCATCTATTTAGAGCAGGAACTCTCAAAAAGATCTGGGTAAAAAAAATTCTGGGGAATATATTATTTTCAAAATCTGTTTTGAAGGCTGAACTCACTGTTAGAAGACATAAGATATATGATTAAATAAGTCACCCAAATATGAAACAGAAATTTCATTTCAGGTTAAGCTTTCTTCTAGCAGAATCAAGACACTTTCTTTAGAAGAAAATAGGAAATGTTTCTCCCCTATTTTATTTTGCTAGGTAAAATAAAGCGTTTAAATTTTGTGTTAATCCAAAACTAAATTTTACTTGATTTACTTGTAAATTTTACAAGCTAAATAGCTTGGCCACTGAAGTGAAAGACCTGATATTTTCCCAGTCCTGCTCACAGTTTGTTTCTGATTGTATTAGAGAATTATCTGGTGTAAATGGGCAACACCAAAGCTCGTGTCTTCTGTGGGTCAAGGCAATGACAAATTGCTCCAAGCAGGGGAGGTGTGTTATTTGTGAACTGGTTTACTCTGTTCTCTGAGTACCCACTTAAAAGTTTTTGTGCTTTATCCTGCAATAATATTGCCTTCATTTAAAAAAATGAGGACAGTAATACTTACCCACGCTTTTAAACAACCTGTGAGATAGTTATATGAGAGATGGCACGTACAGATAAAGTATTATTTTCCTAAGCATGATGGTGATGGAGTTAGAGGCTAGGCACAGCTTTATATATTTATTATTAATGTGAAAATGGGCCCTCTGTTTTCCAGTATACACAGTCAATGCAAAATTTATAGCTGAATTCAGAGAAATGCTGAACCTGGGGTAAAATGGGCAAGACTGAACATTCCAGCAGCACTTGCAAGCGGGGGTGGAAGCTACATGTTTGCAATTAGCTGCAGCATCCAGAAGGTCATAGTCTTGGCTAGGGCTTTTAATGCTCTACTCAAAAGATCTGCAAACAATTGAGAAGAGACCTTTTAAAAAGAGAGTCAGAACAGAAAGAACAGAACAGGTCCAGGAGATGGATAAAGCTTCTGAAAATTCATAATCAGAATGCAGCTGTCATATATAGAGCCCATTTCCTACAGACTCACAACAGTGTATGATGGAGGAAAAAAATGTCATACCAAGTTTTATCACAGTCAGAACTTTATGATGCTATTCATTAAGGAATGCATTTAGTCATTATCTGTTCTGTTATGAAGATGTCAAAACAGAGATCACTGAAATAGTCCTAAATCATATGCAGCTGTAGGATGTAGAAAATAGGGGTTCCAATGAGAAGAGAAGCTTTGTTGGATATAATTCTCACCAACAGCCAGAAATCAAAGAAAATTGTGAGAGCAATGTCAGCTTGATAACATTTTCAACTAGAGAGCTGGATTTAGCAGAGACAGGTTAGGAAATTCACAGAACAAAATACAATGAAATTATCATAGACAATTTGGTTATTTATCAGGAGAAGTTTCCAGGAAATATTAGAATCTGTCAGTGTCAAAGGGAGGGGGGGAACATGCAAGGCAAACAGACAGGTTTTCTTCTGAAAAGCCCTCAAAGAAGAAGAGACAACGAACATGGATTCAGAAAACAGTAGATTAAGGTTTGAGGGTCTGAAGAGGGACTAGAAAAAGGAACCAAACATATGAGAGAGAAGGGAAAGATTAGGGATGATTCTAGGAAATAAGCAAAGGTTACTCTTTGCCAGAAAGGTTAAAGGGATTAAGAAGGTTTTCATGAACTCAGGGAAGAAAAGAGTTAGGGACACAAGAGCAACTGATGAGGGGAATATAGCTAATCAAAATTCAGTTGTCTAAGAAAATGACCACTTCTTAAAATAATCCAACAAGGGGATCAATAATAAGAAGGGGGAGAGCCTGTTAGAATTAAACTAAATGTAAGTAGGGAAATATCTAGAAAGCCTATATACATATACAAACCAGCAGATCCAGGCAAGGCAGGTTGCAGAGCATAAAGGGATCCAATACGCCCAGTTAACACATCATTAGCAATGAATAGTGAATGCTCATGGAAAACTGGAAACGGCCCAGGAGAGCAGCAATAAGTAAATACAACACTGAGCTGAGAGGGAAGGAAAAGGGAATAATCATGGGAATCACAGATCACTAAACACTTGCTGTAGCCCGTGATTAAAGTAAATTAAATAAAGACGCAGAGGAGAAAAGGAGACTGCTTACTCAGAGTGAAATGTCATAGACATAAAGGCAGTGAGGTGGTTCTCCTCTGTGCTAAGAGAACTCTGCACAAACAGGGGGAAGAGAGGTCAAAAGAAGGCAAAAAAGACAAATACAGAATCTCCTCTTTCTTGGAAAAGGTGAGTGGAGGAAGTGTTCCAGGCAGAGGCAATGGGATCTATCAGAAACCCCTTTGGGAGATCTTCCCCTTGTGCATAAATTCTTGTTGCAGAAGGCAGTTTTTAAAGTGTCTGTTGTGGAGTGGCTGTTTCAAGTACCCGGACAGGGCTTCCACACCCACTGCTTGTGCCTGTAATAGCAACAAATTGATCTGAAAGCGTTTTTCAAAAAGCCTTTAGCAGTGAGATGCTGAAATCTCATTGAAAGTTGATGTTTGCTCAAGGCTTAGCCCTCTTACCTCCCTTCTTCTCTGCCTCACCTCTGAAAAATCACAGCCTTAATCTATCAAATTGACATATGATATATAAACCTTAAGAAAACAGTTGGATGTCTATTATAGAAAAGCCTACTTTCAAAATAAATTGTAATTGGCTCGGGTTCACCCATTGCTGTGAGGAGAAAAGCCATTCTAAGGACCCAAATATAGCACAAACTTTCTCTTCAGAGGAGGAAATCTGTAGGGATTAGGGTCAGCATTATCTTCACTAAAGATACAGAAGAGGTCCTGACCGATATAATCCTCATGTTAGCTGATAATATTAAATTGGAGAGAGTATTGAAATTGAGGAAGCAGAATGAAAAAGAGGAGGGTAACATGGAGATAATATAGGAAAATGGGACATGATTCAAAAAAGTAAAAATGGGACAGTTAAGGGAAAATTTCAATGGACATTTTGGAAACCTGGAGTAATATTAAAAAAATGAGATGCGATTTTGCAGTGGAACACAACGATGTAGAAAACCTTATGAAAGCATCATGTCTAGAAAACGAGATATTATTTCTTCTTTTGCAGTTCTGTAGAAATTGTATTTGGAATATTGCACTTGCTTCTTTGCAAAAGAACTCCAAAAAGGAACCATTGAGGGAGTTGCAAAGAAAGAGGTAAAAAAAGTCAGATAAAGGGCACAGAGATATTAATTTACAAGAAGTAATGAAATGAAAGAACAATAGTGTGTGACTTCAAGGGGTGAGCCCCCAACAATAGGAAGCAAGCAACTGTATATTAAAGTAAGTGATATTAATTCATACAAAGAGACTGATGGATAAAATTGGTAAAAGACAGTAGTGAAATGGCACTTTGAAAGGCAAAAAAAAAATAAGGTGAAAAAGGCTGTTATTTAAGGAGGTATAACATGAGATACTTTTTAGCAAGTGAATTATTCCTGCTGGTAAATGAAGAAATCTAAGTTCCCTGATCCATTTAAAGCCAGATTCCACAGAGTTGTACAAAATATTTTATGGGTCAGCATTTTGGCAGAGAAAGCAACCAGTTTGTACTCTGAAGTCTTCTCTGCCTGTGACACCAATGATTTTATTTCTATGGTGCCTTTCTCATGATTTATATAGAATGAATTTTTAATCATATAATGTACCCTCTACTGACACCAACAGTATTTTACTCAGAACGTGTCCATTGTTTCCTGTTACTGACAATCACTGAAAGCCCTGCCTCTTGGGCATACCAAATTTGTTACTCCCTTGCAGTTGTTGGCTTTATTTGGCCAGTTGCAACTTCTTGGGACATTCATCAAAAATATGACAAGCATGTCCTTGTGTGCCGGCACAAAGATTACTCCTGCATAGGGGGACCGTGAGTATGCAATGTCCACACGAGATCTGGCCTTCAAAAATAGCATCCTTTGGGCTTTGCTCTTTTATGTTGGCATTCATAGCCTCATGTGAACTTCCGTTTGATTTCAAGTCATCCCTGGATTATTGCCATATTCCTCCACCTCTTTCTAAGCAGCTGCAAATAGAATCACAATTATACTCTGCTATAGAGAGGTGACATTTGTGTCTCAGGACCATTTGAAAGTTGAGGGAGGAAATGGGGATTATTTCTTTATCACGATGTTGCTGTATATATCAAGGCTAGAATGTTCCTGACTTACCATGACATTTTGTTACAGCACTAAAGAAGGACATAGTTTTCTGGCCTCTCTGTTAGGATCACAGGGTTCATTTGTCTCGAAAAGACATTTGGACATGAAGGATACCTAATCCCCTGAGAGAAAAATGCCTGACATGGTCTCCTAATTCCTCCTAGTTATAATGCTTCTTTACATTGTTTAAAAGTTTTGTGTTTCTTTGCTAAATATATATACTTTTTTTTCCTGAGATCAGGATATCAAATATTTGAGTCTCCTTCCTGTAAATTCAGGATGTTTTCTTTCTGAAGATGAATATGCCAAGAAGTACTCTGGCAAGGACTGCCCTTTAAAGAAACGTTTCATGGCTAGAGGATTTCTGGTTCCTGTGAGTGGAATTTATCTCACCTAAGTGTGCAACCTAAGTGCTCCCTTTATAGTTAATGGAGAGAAATAGGCACTTTTATGAGACTTGACCTAATGTAAATGCTGATTTCAGTTGGAGATGAGACACATTTACGTGCCTACATTGTCTATACAGAGGCCTCAGATGACAAGTTCTGATGCGGGTGTCTACATTTAGCTCAGTGAATTCCACCCCATATGACAAAATGAATCAGCAGGCTTGGAGAAGGGGAGCCCTGGCTCAGTCATGGGTCTGTTTCCTGTTGTCCTGTCAAGATTTCTCCATGGGATTTCTCCTGCTGTGCACAAACTTGCCAGCAGTTTTATAGCAGAACTGGGAGAGGTGTGATGTCTGTGAGTACTGGGCCATCCTTTCCCTTTCACTAATTTTGCCCCACATAACCACCCCGGGTTCAAATCTCAAGGAGCTGTGGAGTTCTCCAAACTCCCAGGACATCCCAAGCCTTCATTTCCTGATTTCAAAGAAAGGAATTCACCACTCTCTAATAATACAGGCAATGTTATGTCAATAAAATACTAAATCTGAAGGGGAAGAACCCCCAACAAGCCAGCAAGGAGGGTACAGGGAATTACACAGCCTGAAGTCACTCAGTGTACAGTACAAACACATTATTTTTGATATTTATGTTTATAAGGACAACATAATCCTACAAATTGAAAATAAATGTTAATGTATACACATCAAGAAACAATGAGTGAGATGCAGTTTGGCCAAATCAACTGAATAATACCAAGGCTTGCTCTTTAGTTAGTACTTTCACATCAGCTACTTAAATTGTTGCACCTTTCTTGGGTGTGTGTGTTAACAGGAAAAGAAATGTTAATCTGTGACAGAGAGCAGATGCCCTCCAGTGAACCCAACATTCAGGTCTGCCAAGTCAGCAGATGTGATTCCTAGAGCTGCTTTTCAGTGGGAAATCACACACATTTTCTCCTAAAATGAGACAGTAACATTATAGACGATTTTGTGGTTGGTTTTTTTTTTGTTTTCCCCAAAAGCCTGTTACAATTCCATCTTAATTTATAATGCACATTTTCCAAGCCTTCCAATTATTCTTATAACAACAAAAATCCTCTTCTTTACTAAGACCATAATACCTACCACACACTGTTGCTTTCCTACTCCTCAACAAACGTGTTTTGACAAGCCATAAACCCCACATGAACCAGTGGCATGCACTATGGAGCTGGTGCAATGAATTTCATGCAGTATCATGTAGGAAAGTTGTTTGTGTTACCTCTTTTTGCCCTACTGGAGGTGGTGGCTCAGCCTTCAACTGCTTATCCACGTGCAACTCACTTAACTCTTCATAAATCTCAGAGTTCTGACTCCGGACGCCTGGGCTTTGGCATCGCTGCCCCCTCAGCTGCAGCTGCTTTTCCTGCTGGAAATAATCCTAGATGGGTTTATTTTCTTTCTCTTTGATAGCATGCTTATTTCTTAAGGAGAACTCTCCAGCTAGAAGAGAAAACAGCCTGGACTATTCTTGTCAGGGGACAACATCTTAAGGAAAATGGCAAGAAATGAGACAACACAAGCTTACGTTGCAAATTTTGAGCTTCAGCAACTTGGATATGCCAAGATATCTGGCTATAGAAAATGGACATACAAATAGACCAACTTTTTTCTAAGCTGTTGTTGCTGAGGCGGGAGGAAATTCCCTTGCAATCTCCATTTTGAGTCTGGTTTTGAGACACAAACTTCCTCCAGTGACCTGAGGCGCAGAGAGAGGTGGCTGCCAAATAACCAAGGGGTGTACTCCAAAAATTCACAATCAGATGGTGACACTCAACGTAAAAGCTGGAGAAAGGCACGAGCACAAAATCCAATACGGTTCTACAAGCCTGCTTGAAACAGTGTGAAAAATCCCCACACCCACAGAAGAAACGATACACACTGAAGGGGAAGAAAATGCAAAGTTCACTGGAAAAGATAAAAGGTGTTTGAAAATAGACATGGAAAAACTACAGGCAAACATACAAATGTATGAGGCTGCTATTCAGCAAAACACTTAAGGCTACTTTGCACCCACTGAAGCCAACAGGGCTCAACCGCAGGTTGAAAGGAGAGCACACTCTGAAGCACTTCCCTGAAAGGGTACGGACTCTGGAAGCAGAGCAATAATTTTTCCTTTCAGTAAACACATTTGACTAGACCTAGTGCTGGCTAGTATGTGTGGTGCCATTAAATCCAGCCGCTTCTTCCCGGGGTGGTGATTATTGCTGCTGAGCTCTCAAGAAGTTCTCCCAGAACTAATGGCAGAGGAAAGGATGTTTGCAGGGTTGGTCCCTCCCTCTGGAGGCCCAGGTTCTCTGTTTGTGTGGCTTTATTGATCCACCTAAGGCGGGGATTTCACTGAAAACTCCACAGCTCATCACAGCACTACCACTGTTCATGCCATTACTGATGCAGCTACTATAATATTAATAAAACTCCAGCTGGATTCAAAGGGTTGTGCTGAATTGCTTACAGAGGGACTTCCATGCTGAGAAAAAAATTACAAGCATAACCGGATTTCAGTGGTAATTATTTAAACCTATTTATCTTTCACTTGTCCAGCTTTTTTTTTTCTTTCCCTTGGCTTGACTGACATTCAGTGTTATTCAGGTATTAAGTGAATTTCCCTTCCCCAGGGAGCCCCAGACTACCTGCCTCAGTTCTAAAGCCACATCACCACAGGAAGTCCCTCAAGAGGTACCCAGAGCAGAAAAACACTTTATTCCAAATGTAACTATCTGAAAGACCAAACGACACAAAGAAAGCAGTTGGTTAAGCAAATTTCTCTCTGTATAAATACTTTCGGACTGACAGGTTTGAGCCAGTCTTTTCAAACATTGTCATATGTCTCTGGGAAATTATTTTTTAAATCACATTACTTGTTTCCTGCTTCAGAGGGCATGTGGTCTAAAATATATTCTAACTTTAATAAACCAAATGATGCATGTCCAAACCTATAGCCTCTGCATAGGAAGGTACTACATATAATTTCTAGTTACAGGTTAGCACTGATCTTCACAGGCCAATAATCATTGAGTTCCAGGTCTGTCTCTGACAAAAAGTAACACTTTTTAAGGCTTTCAGTATTCTTTATCTTTGGAAAAAGTGTAATATTCAGGGGAGAAGCCAATGTGGAAGGCACAGTGTGCACAGCTAAGGCACTCAGCCATAAAATGTCCTTTTTTTTTAATGCAATGTGCATACAACTTAGTACCAAGTAATTTTAATGGCATGATATTGGTTATAGCACTGGAACAACAGAAACAATTGTTTCATGTTGAAAGGGCAACGCAATCTGAGGTGACGTCTCAAGTTCATTTATGCAGAAAGGTTGTGCACTCATATTCATTAGAAACTGTGCACTGTAAGAGGACAGACTCTGTAACTCAGCTGATCTGACGAATATTCAAGTTGTTAAGCAAATTATTGTGTTAAGCTAGAGTCAAATGCCAAACTTACACCAATTCTCTATTTACTAATCCCTCTGTGTGGTACCAGGACTTAGCAACGCTTTCCTAGAGACTAAACTCCAGGAAACGTGGACCTGGCTTCTTCCCAGAAATCACACTTGCACCAAGTATCCAATTAGTTAATGTTAATTAAAACTGATGAAATATATCCTGGAAAATTATTCAATGTGGGCATCATGCACAGGTGCTCAGACAACGATTTGGTTCATCAACATGTGTTTTCAGACTTGTCTTCTAAATTTATGAGGTGGGAGAAAATGAGTAAGATAAACAGACCATTCAAAAGAATCTGGTTGTGAAGACTGATCCCAAAAGGAGTGTTAGGGAATCAATTGAGTTTTTGCAAATACCAATGACAGCCCTGGTAAACCATTCTCATAGGATGCAACAGTCTCACTTCCAGCGCACAGCACTTGAAAATCAGCAGAGACCTGTCTGGGGAAAGGTGACTTTGGTTTATATTGTTTAACTTCGGGCTGTTTGCTTTTGTCCTGATTCCAGATGATTCGTTCTTCTGGCAGCAACAGCAGCAGGTCTATCTCCTGTAAAGCTTCCTACCGTGGGTGGTTTACATAATTTATTTTTAATTTTTGTATCAAGAGCCACGTTGCCAAGGCAATACACATTATGTTAGTATTTATCAATTCAGTTGCTTTCTTCATTTGTAAAGTAAAAACATTGAGTGGAACTAAAACTTTGTGTATGCAGAGGAAGGGTTGGGAACCCAGGACTGAACTCAGCATAAACCAAACTTTGCTCACCTCTGCTCTGACATGGGCCCTAAAAAGAGGTGCTCTGCCAACACCATACCAGTGACTAGCACATGGAGGAGGGTGGGACACTGTGTTGTCCCCTTACATGCTGCAGGTCAGTTGCAGCACCAGGAAAACAGCAACCAGATTGGAAACAGAGCATAATCTGGGTGACACCTCAAGTGCGCTGGTGCATGGACCCACATACTTGTTTGCTGACACAAACAAATGCAAAGGCTCCACACTGCGTTGTGTCTCTGAAAAGCACAGATCAGCTAATTGTTCCGGGCTCAAATGGGGATTAGTGCAAATGCCGCTCCTCTGGAAAGAGGACTTGCTGTTGGCAAAACAAGGCAAATACCTGTCATCAGCATGGATTCACTTTATTCCTTCCCCATGGAAATATAATTTTTCCATTCTGTGCAAACAAATTTAGAAAGAGGATGTCAGGACTTGCCTTTCGGATGGCGATCGGTTCAAATGGGTTCTCCTGATGCTTCCCTCACTCCCTAGACCATGACCCTAACTTGTGACATTTGTTCCCTAATTTTCTGGCCATGGCTGTTGTGAGAAAGAAGATGTGCAAATCCTTTGATAGCAGGAGGCTTCCTGTCCCAAGCAGGTGGGGAGGAAAGAAATGGGAATTGGCTCTGGGGCCCTCCTCCCTTGCCATTGTCACTGCAGCGCCAGCAAGCAAAAATGATGTGGCAGGATGAAGTTAATTCTTTCATTATTTTATGAGAAGGATAAGGCTTTTCCCTTTCTCTGGTGAGATGGTGCAAATGCAAACTGCCTTTTACTCTGTCACAATGCAGTGGGAAGCTCCACTGTCATGTGTGTCCTCCACTCCCCACCATACTCACGTATCCAGCTGCCTCTTTGAAGACCACTTTTGAGACACCAATGGGAATTCAGGGGTGTCTGAATTCTTCAGTCACTTTCTAAGAATGAGCTGGTCAGGACATTTCCAGGTACAGACTCAGGAGCGGAGGCTTGTCCTGGTCCCCCACATACATGCCTGCACACACTGGGCCATCCCAGTGGGATCCTCCTTTACCACAGATGTGGCCCATCCAAGGAAGCAGCAGGATGCTGACAACAGAAGAATCTCTGCTTTAGCCATTCATAAATGAGTGACACTATGACATTGAGTCTCCTCAAGAAATCCAGAGCTCCTTTAACAGATGACAACATATTTTAACCTGCAGAGTTTCCTATACCCAAACTTTGGACACCATAAGGGGAGTCTGCAGAGCTTTTCATGTATAGTAAACCCAGTTTAGCAGTGTGACAGGCATTGTTACAAGAGGGTTGTTTACTCTGTAAAGTGATTGTTGATGTTTGTGTTCCTCCTTGCAGACAGCTATGGATTTCACAAAATTGCCGTGCCTGGTAGCAATTGGCACCCTTTCTCAGCAACAGTTTGCATCTAGTAACTGGCATCCTTCCTGTGCAAAGAAGCCAAGAAGTAAATGATGGTGAAAACTGAACTGTTTACATACTACCTCTACATAAGTGGAGAAGCAAGCAGATTGCAGAGCTGCTGAAACACAGCGAGCTTGCATTTCTGCCTTGGTAGCACTTGTTTCGTGTGTAAAGTAAACAGGAGACTGCAGTCTGCAGAGCTGTCGGGCTGACAACCCTCAGATATGCTGAACTCAGTCTTTCTGAAAAGCCTTGAAAAATCTGAGCTGAAACAGGAGAGAAATAAATAACCACAAACCAGAGAAATGAATCATTGGTTCTTATTACCAGAACAGATCATTTATGATCCTGGTTCTCTTCTTTCACAAATAAATGTAAATCCTTGTAGCACCAACAAAATCAGTGGATTTATCTTTCTGCGTGAAGAAAGATCACCAAATAAATCAGGAAAATTCCTGTACTTCCTTAATATGAGCGGGAGAGGATTAGTATCACTTTTTCTGCTAGGAATAAAAGAGGCCTGGAATGCAGCTGTCAATTTTAAATGTGCACATTTAAGAATCTCTCTAACCTGCTTTGAAGAATTGCTTCTGAATGCAGAGTTGCCACTACTCAGTTTAATGGGAAATCACAGGAAAACCTGGAGCAATATCACACCACAGCACAGGATTATAGCTGAGACACAAAAAGAACTTGTCCTACACTGTGCTCCTCTACAAGGGCCTTTTATTAGCAGACTACAACACTCGCAATACCAATGTAAAGCCTGTCAAGTCCTACCTTAAGGCTGGCACACGTATAATTTAAGACCTGCAAATTCTTCATAGAGGGGACAAAGCCAGGAAAGTCTAAACCTGATTAGTTGAGACTGGTCATTCCCACTCTCCATCCTATGCCACCTGGTCCATCATTCCACTTCAGCAGGAGCAGCCAGACATCACAGATCAGTAGGCTGATTTTTGTTCAGTTTTGCAGCCTTTATCCACCCCTCCCTGTCACTTCTCTTGCCATTCATCTATGCAATAGCCAGAAACAAAATGGTGCAAAGGGAGTAGTAAAACATCGGAATTAGAAGGTGCTGCTCTCATTTGCTGTGTGCACATTTCCATGTGCACTTTTTTTTTCACTTTCTCGATGACTCAGCCTTTATAGGAACCACGTTTATAAAAATCCAAAGCACTAACACATGCATAAGAGCCACGTGGGCAAAGCAGATTAAACACAATAGTCTCTGAGGTCAGAAAGAGCAGAGTTTGCTACCTAGCTCCTGGGGAGATGATGTCCCCAACCTGGATGTCTGTAGGTCCCAGGTGATTTTCCATCTGTGCTGTCACCTGTCAGAGTTAAGGCCGTGGAAGTCTGAAGTTGCACCTATGTAAGTTTGATGCCATGAAGATTTTTGCCTTTTCTTTTATATCCCTGTTATACCTTTTTACAACTTCTGTATTCTTAGTGCTTTTTCCCTACATTCTTGGACTTGTTTGTCAAGCTGAGACTAAACATTTTAGAAGCTTTGTAGGTAGGGATCAGTGTGCCCCAGACCCCAAGGTCCTCTCCAGAACCCATTCTGTAAACTGAGATAGAACCATCCACGGGAAGGCTCCTTGGGGACGGGGGCTCACTCGAGCCTCTCATTGGGGAATCTTTGATAGATATGCTAATTAGTAACACCTATAATGTTATACCAGATCTTTTGGGGGATACTCAGTGGGGTGCATCTCAATGCATTTGACCTGGATGTGTGCACCTAAGGATCCTTAAAATAAATACCAAGGTAAAATCCCTTTTCCCCTTCTAACTGTGTATGACTCTTGATTTTAAGACCAGGAAAAGGCGTCAAGTTAAACACAGATCTTGACCTCCTGTTTGACCTAAGAAGCACATTTTTCTCCCAAAAGTCACAGGGTATTTGTAAGAAAACTCCAGTACTTGTTCTAGAAAAACAATGCACCTGTGAGTACGTAGCTGGATAAAATTAACAGAATCTGGCCATTACTATTCAGGATGTCTAAGGCTAGGGCTGGCCAGAAACCACAGCTGCTCAGCAGAGGATGTTAACAGCAAAAACTCCCCTGGAACCAGCCTGACCTGGTATTTTCTTCCATTTTGAATTAAGGTGAACTAAAATCTTGCCAAACAAACCTCATCACAGGCACTAACTGCTGGTCTCTGCATGAGTGCTGGATGCCTTTGGAAAACGTCATCCCTCAGAAGCAGCAGTTCACCAGTGCTCCGTCTTGGATTAATCCAAAATATTTTAAGCCTTTGAACTCTGGCTGCAGAGGAGCAAGGCATGTTTTTTCTAATGGCTTCTGCCTTCCCAGTCCTAGATCTTTTACCACACTGAGCAACACACTGCCCATAATAAAACATAAATTCATTATTCCAAGGGTTGACTCTTAAAATCTGTCTAAGAGGGAGAACTTGGCAAAAAAGATGGACTGCCAAAGTTAATTTATCCTGTTATCAATTCAATAGGCTTAAATAGGCAGTGAAAGCGTTTCATAAGTGTTCATTGTTCAGAGTTCAAGCTAATACCTTCTGCTAAATTGCATTTTGAAGTTTAATCACAATCTACTTTATGTTTCTTTTTGGTAATTGGGATCTCTCCACAGTATAATATGAAAAACTCAAACTAATGGGCTCCTCTGATGGAAGTTTAAATTTTGGAAATTTGCCTCGGAGTGCAGTCAGTGAGAGCGCCTGAAATAACCCAGAACCTTTCACCCAAATAAGATGTTAATATTTTGATCATTAAGAAAGTTTCATATTCTTACAGGCAAGAGCAACAAAATAATCACGATTTTAAGTGCTATTTTGGAGTATAATTAATGGGAGCAATTCCACCCGTCCAACACATGCACACACTGCCTCACTTGGCACGAGAGCTGTTGGGGAACTGGCTGCTGCTCTTTTTGTCCAAAATGCTGTATGTCGGCATTCTCTTTACCAAAGGGAGAAACGGCAAGAAATGCTCATTTCTGCTCAGCTTGTTGCTCCAGGGAGGGATATGGATACTGGGAAATGGCATCCAGCAAGCTGTGACTGACGTGCAGTCCGGGGTCTGGGCACTTGTCCAAACGCATGCTGTCAACTCTGCTATGCCTGGTATCGGCTCTTGCAATGCCAGCCTGGCTTTCTTCCCCCCTCCCCTCTTTCTCTCCTCCATCAGCTCCCTGTGTTTCCTGTACCTTAGGCGTTATGCTATGGACAAATATATTTCCCTGCCTCTGAGAACTGAATAAGCACCCTAAAACCTTTTTTTTGTGGTGTGACTGCTCCAGTCACATCAGCAGAGATCTGACAAGGGAGTTTCTGCCCCACTCTACTGCCACGAAATAAACACAAGTGTCTTTCTACATGTAAAAGCCAAGATGAGGACACAGATGCTTTAAATCTGCTGCTGGGATTTACAGTCCTGTTTCTTTTTTCTAATGCCCTTGCTGCTATTCTTCTGAAGACAATAAATCCAAAAATGTTCTCTTTTATTGCCAAAAATAATCAGCTAATAATTGAGTTCTATGCACTTTTCAAGAAATACAAAGCAAACATACAGCTTAAAAAGTGAGAAATACAGGCAAACTATGTACAGAATAATAATGAAACCTCCCTGCTCTCTTATTTAATGATCAGAAAAAATATTGGCCCAAATAAAGGTGCCAAGAAGAATGCTGTAAGATTTACTGTGTGCAGCATGTATGCGCACACGTGGGCTCACTCTCCTCCCAGTGAGAACTGGAGAGTCATCAACAGGATTCAAAGGTATTTTATCCAGCTGCACTCAGAGAGAACATGTCCCACAGACTGGAACTGCAAACAGACAGAATATAAATACTGTTTGAAAAGGGCATTAGGGTTCCTGACAGCAAAGTACATTTCCTGCAGTAAAAGGCTGAAATTAATGTACCCTGTCAAATAAACACATGGCTTCATGGTATCTCTGATTTATAGGTGTTGGAATTATTAGGCACATAAGATAATGTCACAAACAATTTTACAACAAAATCTTTGTGGACTGGCATTTTTATAGCAATTTTCAATAATTTTAGCTACACTTACATCAACCTGGAATAATTCTATTGACTTTTACAGAATCCCTTCAGGTTTAGAAGCAGGTTTGCAATGCACAGGAATTGTACAATAAAATTTCCACTGTAGACAAAGGAAACAGATGTAAGTCTACATGCAGATGGTGAACTTTCTGTTACCTGAGAAATTTCATTCTTGTTTTTTCCCCCTGTCTTACAAATGATGTACCACAGCTAAAATAAACTTACAGGCTCTGTGCAGAAATTAGCTGTAGTCCTTGACTCAGTGCTATGAGAAAGCAAAACCATCATATTCTAATGGTCCTCTTTGATCTCAAAATTATGAATCTCTTACTGGTAGAAACTCGATAGAAAAGCCATCAGAAACAGTTTCACCTTGCCAAATGAAATGAGTTAGTAATTCTGAAGTATATAAGGGGAGGAAGAGAATAAAAGCTTGGGATTTTGATCCAGTTCAGAGCAATATAGAAACTGCACCAGTGGAATAGAGACTGAAGGGGCAGCCAGCTCTATGTTTGATGTGTACAGAGGCAGTTACTTATCTGCAGCTGGAAACCTGTTTTCCCTGGGAAATGTGTTTGGTGAAGTCCAGACAAGGGTATACAAGGCAGGAGAACTGACAATCGAGGAAAAAAAACCTGAGAATGATTGAGAGAGCAAAATGTGCTCTGGAGCAAAGAACATCCATCCAGTGTGCAAAATCCAGGTAATGACCAGATCGTGGGTCCTCTGTGCAGACCCAGATCCAAACATCCTGAAAATGACAGCAGAGGTGCTGCTCTGCCCTGGGCAGGTCTGGGAAAATCCCACTGAGAAGTGGAGCTGTGCAGGTGGGAAACTGGGAGAGCCTGAGAGGCAATGAAAGACACAGCCCTGCAGGCAGTGCTCCCTGCCAGGTCAGGGAAAGGTGAGCCCCAGGAGACACAGCAACAACTCTCTGCAGTTTAAGGATTCCTGGAGGTAACAGAATGGGCCAGCCCTCCTCGGGATGGCACAAACTGGCTGTGGGGGGAAGTGGGAGCTGGCCAGGGAGCACAGAAAGACAGCGCTCCCGGGGCGTGCGTGCCTGGAGCCGGGGATGGGGTCGGAAGGCAGGAAGCGCTCGGCGCAGGCAGCGGGCAGGCAGCACTTTCCGAATGACCCAATTAGCCACTCCGTCGGAACAAATCAATAATGGCATTTCCTGAAGACAAGCAGGCAAGTGCTGCTGGCTCGGCACGGCGCTGCAAGTGAAGGCACAAAGGTGTGATCTCTGCGGAAAGCGGCGCCCGGGCCGGGTTCTGTCACTGCAGAGGGGCTGAGTGTGAGACGTGGCCACGAGCCACAGAGCCACTAGCCACTGCGGCATGGGCTTCTCCCCTCAGTGGCAAGCTGAGTGGCTATAAACAAGAGGTTTGAGTAAGGCAACACGTGTAGCAACTCAGTTGAAGGAAGGGGAGAAAGATGTAACAACCCTGCTGGACTGACTCAAACCACAAGGAAAGGGTAGAGCCATTTCCTTAGGTTGTGCTACTGAAATTTCCTGCCTGTGGGAACCATGGATGAAGAAAAGGATCCAGACAGTGAGCCCAGAAACCTGAACCTCATTGAGATTGTGATAATAGGGACAAGACAGAGTTAATAAAGTGCAGGATGTCGGACTTTGGGGGCTGTCTTAGGACAACCAGCATTACTCATCTGGAACCACCTTTCAGTCCAGGACTCCTCTGGACCAAAAAGTGATGTCACTGTGAAAAAGGCACACACTGTTCTGGGCTGCAGCTGTGGGCCACTTGAAAGGGAAGCAATACTAAAGCAGAAATTTTTAGCGATAAAAGCTTTGCACTTAGATATCTAATGTAAATGGTACAAACCCCTCTGATGTCTGAAACCTTCCATGTAGCTAAATTGCAGGTAAGTTGTTGTAGAATCCATTACATTAATTGGACTGGACTGTATCCACTTAATTGTCCCATCATCTTGCTCTCCCCATAATCAATTTCTTACTCCTTCAGGGGACTGAAAGGTGATGCCACATATGAAAAGATGGTCATAAAGCAATTAAAAGACACTCTATGGAAGATGACAACTTCCACAGTTTAATCATCTAGAAAGCCAAAATGAGAACCCAAAAGAACCTTGAGAAGATGCAGCCAGCACATTACTGTGGTTGCTGCTGAGCTTTTGGGAGCGGTTTTCTGGCTGGGACAACCCATATTCTACATGTCAAAGACAGGGAAAAAATTGAAAGGCAGTTCTTCTTTTTCTCATTATGAGGCTAAAATGATTAAATCCTTAAGAAATCTTGTGGACTAAGAGGGAGAGATTTCTCCAGCACTATGAACAGGTCAAGGAGAAGGGGTTAGATAAAGACACAAACTAAAATGCTGCAGTGACCAGCAGCAACACACATATCACAGAGTAGTGACAGATTAATTTAGCTCAAGACGGTTTTTTCTCAGCCTCACTCCTTGCTTCTTGCACCTGTGCTGACTTTCGTTGTTCTGCTTTTCTTTTGGATCCTTTCACTGTGGGATGTGTGGGCTACAGGTATGCGTCCCCGGGCTCTCCAAGCTGGCAGAGCATCTCACTCGCATCTCAGTAATCAAAGGAGATTTGGGAGCCATCAGGTGGGCTCGCTCCTTCAAAACACTCTCAACGACGGGGCCACAAATTGGTAGCTTTCAGGAAGACGGCTGCTGCCAGTGCAAGCTTTGATAATAGAAATGGCAGCTGAAATTTAAACTTAGACATTTCTATTACTCAGAGGAAAATGTGCAGTCACAGAAGGTTTTCTCATCATCTGAAATTTCAAGCTGCCGTGTGCAATGCTCTGGGGCCCATTTCTCATAGCCACAATGGCTTATTTTAGAGTTGTTTTGTGACTTTCTGGGAAGAGCCTGGCATACAGGAGCTGTAAGCTGAGCTGATCATTACCCTAAAACACCCTATTGCGATCAATAACTTTGTGGTTCTGCCTGAGACCAGCATCCCTTTATGCTCTCTCTTTTAGACTGGACAAGTCAGACTGTTGGGAGCACAGAATATCTGTTCTGGGCTCTTCAACGGACAGAGAATGTGTAAAGGGTGTGTAAGAATCATGTAGATTTACTAGCTGTGCACTTCAGAGGCATTCATCCGCATTATCCCTTTTTATGCATCTCCTGTCACCTCCTCTTCCACTCTCTTGCACCAAAATCCACATGCAGGAGGAGGAAGATACGTTCTGGCAATGTTGCCAAAGGCTCCTCAATTCCAGGTCAGCCAACAACTTTGAAGGGAAGCAGGGTACACTGTCTTCTCCTGAAAAGTAAATGTACATACACATTCCCTTTGTACATACTAAAATATTTAAATATGTAAAAATATGGATTGTAATTAGGGGAAAGTTGGAATAGATTTGAATGTTTAGCATACCCTTGGTATTTCTTGTTTGGTTTCTGTGTGATGCCCTCCACACAAAATGATACTTCACCCTAATTGTGCCCTCTCAGTGCAATCATGTAAATTTTTCTCTTGTTCATGTTGTTCTTCCTTTGGGAGCTCTAATCTGGTTATCCTGGACATCCTGGAGGGGAGGAGGTAAGGACACATGTGGAGTTGGGGCTTGCAGGATCAAAGCTTCTGGCAGTGAGTGAGGAAGTTTATTCCCCAGAGTCCCACAGGTATGTCCTTGATAAAAGGGTCAGCCCACTGTAATTTCCACAGCTCAATATCCAGGGAACTGGGATTTCATGTCTGCCTTCAGATACAATAATTTCTTCTGCAGTAATCCACATGTTGATCAAGAGAACTTTTCTCTGACTCCAGAGATCATACATCTTTGGAATGGGCACCAGTAAAAACGACAGATCTTTGAATTTGTTGGCATCTGCTTTCTCATGGCTCTGCTCCTTTTGGAGACATTTACAGCTGTGCAAATTTATTAGGGTTTTGCAGAAAAGCAAATGCAAAGCTCATCACACAATTATCATTTCTGCTGTTAAGCTTCTTCCTATTTTTGTTTATTTATTATGCCAATGTATTTCGAGTTTTTGAGTTGGAACGCCCTTGTACACGCACATTTTCCCCTCTAGGAATTTGTTAAAATTGCTCGCTGGATATATGAACTCGCTGCTTGTTTGGTCCTTTCCAGCAGTAGACCCCTCAGACCTGCAGATAAAAACTGCAAGCCATTGATCAGGGCTCTGCACAGGGGAACAGCAGTGACCTGCAGCAGCTGTTTGTCCAAGCCTGGAAAACACCAGTGACAAAGCTAATTAATTCATTTCTCAACTCCTTGCCTTCTGTTTAATGCACATGCCAGCAGTGAACCACATTATTTCACTGCAATCCAAATGTCTCACAGTAATGCGACAATGTTCCTCTAATGCTTGTTGAGAATTTCATTAAATCATAAAGTGGGAAAGCAGTATTTTGGTTTGTTTCTCCTACTGGGTTTTGTTTCCCCCTATTTTGTTTCACTCTGAATCCCCAATGTTTCTATTACACGTGATGATGTTTCAATATTATTGAAACTATTAAAAGTTTTCTTAGTATTTCCAAATACATTTTTATTCATAATGCTGTTTCACTAAAATGCCCGCTTTTCTACATCAGCTCTTTCTCTCATTACTCTAATAGATCTCACTAAAGCTCTAATTCCACATTTACAGTATAAAATGATGGTTACCTGTTCCATCCACTAATTTACACACCAGCACATAGTGCAGCTAAACAGAAATCTGCATTTCTACACTTTTAAAGTATGTTAAGACATAAAAATCCCAAGCCCTCCATGCCCTGTGCTGGGATTTATCTCGTAATTGTGAATGTTACTATTTATCTTGAGAGAGGAATAATACAGTGGTGCTACACACACCTGTGAGCATGCACAGGCATCACTTCCAGACCTCACGGACACTCGAGTGCAAAGTTTCAACAACCTTTTGCTTCCAGTGTGAAGGAAAAAAATCTGAGAGTGTATGAGATTGTTACCATCCATCAGACATAACAGAAAGGTGTGGGCATCTTTAAAGACCAAAAAGGAAGAAAAAAATCACCAAAGCCAGAATTCCATAATTAAACATATTTATGCACTATTATCCACATATACACTAGGCAATATTACAGATCACCTGATACTAAGGAACAGTCCTGGTTTAAGGTGGGATAGAGTTAATTTTCTTCCCAGTAGCTGGTACAGGGCTGTGTTTTGGGTTGAGAATGAGAATAAATGTTCAGTATATAAACTGGGGGGGAAGCTGGCCAGGTGCCACTGCTTGGGAACTGCCTGGGCATCAGTCAACAAGTGGTGAGCAACTGCCTTGAGCATCACTTGTTTCGCATATTCTAGTTCTATTATTATTATATCTTTCTTTTCTTTCCTATTAAACTCTCTTTATCTCAATTCACTAAGTTTACTTCTTTTTTTTCCAATTCTCTTCTCCATCTACTGCATTCCTATTTCACTTTTTGAATGTTCTCTTCTTGTAGGTTCAAATACAGCCTGGGAATGGAGAAGGACTTCAAAGATAAAATCTAGATATTATCATACTACCCACACTGATCCACAGATCATTTCAATGAAATAGTCCCTAAACAGACACAAAAAAACCCACCCTAAAAGTGTTTACCAAAAATTGCAGACTTGTCTTTCTGTTACTTAGGTTTCTATTTGGACAGTGGAGCTTGGTGATTAAGTTTTCTGACCTCTTGCTGTTCCACTCCCCAGTGAGATGATCATTGAGAAAGACTTGTTGGTGATGCACTGACACTGAAGAGATTTCCACAACACAGCAGCAGAAATTAACTTTTAGCAGCTGATTTGTGCCCAACTCCTGACACAGAGCCCTTCCTTAGAGCTTTTTTACAACAGTCCTTCCGTCTCAAACAACTATTTGGCTTTCAAACTTCCTTCCCCTCAACCAAGAGATCGAGCATCCCTCCTGACAGCTGTATCTGAAGCAGAAGCTTTGATCCAGTGCCTGCTGAACTCTCTTGGTCTCAGCCAGCGTCAGAAGGTGCTGGATCAAGGTGGAGGGTCTGGAAAATATTAAGTCGATACAGTGTGTGGAGCCAAGAGATAAATCTGGTAGAAAAGGGAGAGGGGGAGAAGGAGAGAAGGAAAAGCATTTGCCTGAAGAGGTTTCTTCTTCATTTTACACAACACTTCAAACTGCACAGGATTTCTCAGCCTTTACTACTGAGTGCTCTGGAAAAAAAGAAAGAAAATCTGCCGTGTCACACCAAAGAGCAGGCAAATAACTGCTTTTTCTGTCAGAATACAAATAATGTATTTTCCCTCTTTCTCTGGTGCCTTGTCATATCAGCCTCTGTCTTACTGTATTTTTAAGAGACCTACCTGGCCCTCAATTCTTGTTGAACAAAGCAAACCAAGACAGTGCCTATTTAAGAAAAATCCCCCACAAACCCAAGATTTGTTCTGTAGCATTCCCATGATTCAGCTGAAAGGGAAAAAAAAACCAGTCTGCTGTGTGAGAAAGGATTTAATTGCTCTGGTTAGAAGAATTAATCTAGACAAGCACAAAGAATACAAAGAAAGGAAATTCCTCTTGTTGGAAACTGAATTTTGCTCTTGGATATGCATCTGTAACTTCTTCTGAAGTTAGCAGCATATCAAAGGCAGGATTAGGCCACAGGACATTTGCATCCCTAGCCATGGATCCAGACCAAGGGTGGGAACAAAGGGCATCTTAACCAGCTGAAATTAAGAAACATTTTAGTTGCCTACCTGCTCCATTTCTGTAAAGGTGCTCTGCTCCTCATCCTCCTCCTCGATATCTGACTCTCCCACAGCAATAGGAACACAAATGGACAGGTCAGGATTGGTCATAAAATCATCATCTGTAATTCCTGGGTGCTTCTCTCCGCTTTTATTCACCCCATCCTCAGCATGATTCTCCTTGTGATTCTCCATGTCTTTGCCAAGCTCGGCAGTGGCGTGGCTGTTCACACAATTGTTGAGGGCTCCTGGGTTCTGGGCAGCGAGTTTCATCATTGCCTTCTTCTCAGCTGTGGTCTTGGGGTGCCGGAGGACGTTGCAGCAAAAGTTCCACGTGGCTTTTTTGGCATACTGAAGGCCCCTGTTGATGCGGGCAAAAGCGAGCTGCAGGTTGTTCATCTCCCCGTCCTCGTCTGGGGCTGAGAGGTTGTCGGCGCTGAAGGAGCTCAGCAGCAAGGCAAGGAACAGGTTGAGCACCTGAAACGAGCAAAGTTCAAAGGAAATCAGTGAGCTTTAAATGTGGAGGGTGGAAAAAGCAGGGTCTGAGTTTCATCTCGTCTGTGGCGCCGTAGCACCACCATGGAAATCCCTCTAATTACAGGTGGTTTCAGTAGGAAAAGGAGTCTGCAGGCGTTTTCAAACACATTGACTTCAGGTGCAGCAGTTTAGCATGGACAATAATACACTCTGACATTCCCTTTTGTCCTTCCCACCCCTAACATCCCAAAACACGGAAAATAAAGCTCAGAAACAGAATACAAAAAACACCAAACAGCTGTGGGAACTCCTCACTGCGGCCTCTAGTGCTTAAACAGGGTCTATAGGAAAGATGGGGACAAACTTTTTAGTAGGATTATTGTAAGAGGAAAAGGGGAAACAGCTTTAAACTAAAAGAGGGGAGTCTCAGACTAGATATAAGGAAGAAATTTTTGATGAGATGGTGAGGCACTGGCACAGGTTGCCCAGAGAGCTGATGGATGCCCCATCTGTGGAAACATTTAAAGTCAGGTTGGACTGGGCTCTGAGCAACCTGATTTAGTTAAAAATGTCCCTGCTCACTGCAGGGGTTTGGACTAGGTGCCCTTTAAATGTCCCTTCCAACCCAAACTCTTCTATGATTCTATGACAATGACGTACATAGGCAAGGCACTTCAACCAAATTGTACATCTGGAAACATTTCTAAACATTTGTATGCATTTTCACTGACAGTCTTGTTTTAAATATCCTCTGGGCCATGAAGGAAATCTATCATGACTGCGAATAAACACCTCAGAGGTCATATAGCTTCAAAAACTTCTCCCTCCAGGCTAAAACAAGCCATCACAACCAGATTACTGTGGCCAAATCCGAGCAGGACTCACTCCCAAAGCAGGCTTGGTCCTGAAAATGCTGTTACTAGTCAGGAAAAAAACTGTTTTAAGATTTCCACAGGTGCATGAAAAGATCCAAACTGAACTGGAGATTGTGAGTTACCTTCCTCTTGTTCTTGCCACTTCAGAAGTCTCTACTTTTGCTGGCAGTGCATGGCAAGATTAGACACAACTAGGCATTTAAGTGACATATTTGATGCTTTAAACCTCTTTTTACACCCCTGCCCCAAACAAATACAATTATATCCAATAAATAAACCCAGCTTCTTCTCAAAGGCTACTCCCAGCAATATATCTTTCAGTTCCTGTGTACTGGACATTACATCTGCCCGTGGTCTGGGAAGAAATAAATTACACCTTCAGTTTTGGATTCACAAGGGCTAAAAGTTCACACTGGAGGTGGATGCCTTGGATGACAGGAATGGGACAGAGGTGACTCAAACTAGTATCAGCTAAAATACATTTACTTCAAAATAAGCTAGTCTCAAATTGCCTGGTATCAACTCAACTGCTGCCTGTACAAGGTGGTTGGGTGCCAGCTCTGGGCACTGCAAAGGAGAGGTCAGTGCTGCAGCACTCCTGCCATTTACAGCAGTAAAATGGACTTTGTGCAGGCATTTTCTCTGTGATCTCTTAATGCTACCAGAAATACCTGTAAGCCCCGTGACTTCTCTCTTTCTGATAGTACTTTAAGTTGATAACACCTGCTACACCAACACAAACACCATAAAAGTACTTCTGTTGAACTGGGCCTTACAAAAGAGCCACAATCTTCTGCTATCATCCCCTTACCCTGTTCTCTCTTATTTCAAATATTCTGAACATATGGGATGGAATTCTGAAAACCTGGTCCTAATCACTCTGATGACACTGTATTTGAAGTGCCCTGTCAGTGCTGTTTTGAAAAGCGCCCTTTGCAATCACTGTGACTAAAAACAAAAGCAGTTGGTAGCACAGCAGATGCCCCCGTCCATTAGGAACCACTGAATAAACCATTGCTGCCCTGAGCACTACCCTGCTCTGAAGTAAAGCGAGATTAAAGCTAATTGTTTCTTAGCTGGCCCACCACACTGACAGCTTGTGTGGGTCTCCTCATCACTGTGGTGGCCTGGTGTGAATCAATCTTTCCTTTCATGCCCCACTCGCAGGTATTGCAGGTGATGCTGTCTGAAATGAGAGTAGTGGATGTGCAGCCAAGCAGGTGGGAGCCCATCAGGGAAGGAGGCACTGAGAGATTCCCTTTAGCCATTTTCAACCCAGTTTGACAGGGGGATGAGGTCTCAGAGATAACCACATTGCTACAAGTGGCCTGAAAATAAGCATGTGTGTAAATAAGAGATGCTTCCCAGGCCCCAGTGCACAAAGAGCTTGGAACAAGCTACCCCACGTATCTCCCTCCCTGTGACAACCTAAGGACATAGGAAGCAGCTGGAGGAAGGGAAGGGATAAAGAAATCCAGAATAAAAATCTTCTGGGCTCTACAGGTACAATTCAGTTACCTTAACAGAGGTGTCTGCTGACGTTTGAGGGTATCTGAGACATCTGCACCAGACCTACCAGAGGTCTGTGTCTTCCCAAAGCTCCAGCTGCCATCCAACCAGGGCATCCCAGTGTGCTGCAGCAGGAGACAGGCTGGCCAAATTTAGGGAACTGAATTACTCATCAAGGATGGCAGCAACATCCAGCCTCAGACACCAAACCCTGAGGAGCTAACATGGCATCTAAGCCTCATTTCTACCAGAAATTCATCACGTGGACTGACCAAGCACAGGTGACTGTGCCAGGGCTACGTGCATCTGCCAATATGTCCAGTGCCAACTGACCCTTCCATGCCCAAGTCATCCTCAGGCAATTGCTCAGAAGGACACCCTGTTTTGGGAGATCTGTATCCAGCTGGAGGCCAGGATGGACTCCCTGCAGTAGCCCCAGGGGTCCTCAGAGAAAACTGAGTCAAGCCCTAGACCACTGCAGAGTAGTGGTGGCTCAGACATCTTTCCATACAGGAATATCTCCATGTAGGCACATGAATTTTGTTATCTGAAGCTGACCTTCATCATGTACTTCGTTAACTCTGCTGTTCACAAAAGGTTTGAAATGCTTTGTTTCACTTTTCTGTGTTCATTTCCGACATCCAACTACAGTTAGAGGATTGTCTGGATACACCTGCAGGTACATGTAATAGGTGGTAGCATCCTTAGTGTTGTTATTTACCACGGGTTATTAAGGCAATGTTATTTGCTTCCCAGAAATGCAGCTGACAATTTGCACAAAGAGCTATTTGCACTTCATGCTTTTAGCCAAAAATAAATCTCAAAAACCATTCCCTGCTTCCTTTAGGAGCAGGTAACCTCAGAGTTGCATTGCTGGGCATTCGAACAGAATGAACTGCTGAATAAGCACTTTATGTTTACTTATTCCCACATTTCACTGTACACTGCATTTTCCAGAAAAATATATGCCTAACCCATGACACACCACATTTCCTGTAAAAGGTTACTAATAATACCCAGTCCTCCTGGCTGCTAACACAGTGCTTTCAGTTTAAGTAAAAGCAAACTAAAGGTTACCTCAGTTTTCAAAAGCAATGGCAGATTTGTATGTCCATATGGATCCCCTCAAAAAGAAATCTGCTTTGCAGTGACACCGAGCAGCCAGACTGTGCAAGCAGGTCGCTTCTTTGGTCTTTGAGGTTGGGAATCAAATGACAGATGCACTCAAAGAACCCCAAATTCTTTTAGTATAATTACATTAAGCTTTTAGCCTAATGACAATCCAGCATGCTTTCGTCGACCTTCTCACTTTTAATGCCTTTTCCAAAGCTTGTGACTCTGGTTGCGCCAGTATAAGGCACAAATGATCAGATTAAGCCAGCCTTATGTCAGGTGCATCCCTGAGGTGCTTAAGCTGGAGTTTTCCCAGGATGTCTGTAGACTGTGGAGACAGTCTGGCATCCCAGGGATGCTGAGGAGCTGAGCTGTCTCTGGCAGTGCCTACTGAAGACTAAGCAAGCTTGGATTTTGTATCTCAGAGCTGGATTAAAGGTGATGCAGGTCAAATAAGCCAGACAGAATCACAGAATAACTCAAGTTGGAAGGACCCATAAAATCATCAAGTCCAGCTCCCTGCAGGACTACCTAAAACTAAATCATATGGCTAAGAGCATTGTCCATTCTCACACCCAGCAGGTGCCCAGGTAGCCCTTCTTGGTGACAATCACACTTCAGGCCAGTGGTGACCAGCCTTTATAACCAGGCAGCCTTCCCCAGGTTAGAGGGGAGTCCAGGGTGTTTCAGCCCCACCCCGAGCAGCAGCACACAGGTAACGAGCCCAGCACTGTGCAAAGTGCTGCACCAATTCTGTGGTCACAGCAAGTGAAGAGCACAGGGGGCCTGGAGCTGTGAAGCTGATTCCAAGCTCCCCAGCCATGGGGAGGAAGCGGGCTGCTGGAAGCACCCCTCCTCCCCAAAAAGCCCTGCACAGGGACTGCTGGTGGGGGCTGGGAGATACATATGCTGCTGTGATAGGCTGCAGTCTGAATATCTCAGCTCCATCATCTCCTTTTGTGTCAACACAGGACAAAACCAGACAATTTCAATTCAGAGTACACCTTCTCATCAAATCCTGTTTGGAGGTATATCTACCAATGCGGTTGCTGAAGTTAAAATACTTTTGGAACAAAAGCAGTCAACTACTTCCTCCTTTCCCTTCCATCTTTTTATTTACCTTTATTTGGCTAAAGTGGAGAAATATAAATCCTTATGTATTTAACCTGTGTCAATCAGTCAGACAGCATGCAGGCCTCCTGAGCTCCTGTGAATTGATTTAGCACTGCATCCGCTGCCCTGGACCCTCACTGGTGTCACCCAGAAGGAGGGGAGGGGATTTGGCACTGTGCTCAGCACTGCACTGAATATAGGCTGAAAACTCTCTGGAAGTCTACAGCAGGAATGGTGTTGCACCAGCACAAGTTCAGTGGCAGGGTTAAACCATCCCCAAAGCGAGGTCCTCAGCTGCTGGTCTTGTTTGGTTGCAGAGGATCTCATGTGAGCTCACCCACACAGCTTCTCCTGGAGCGGCATCTGCCTTGACCACACACTGCCAACAAAACAAGTGAGTTTGAGTTTCAGGCCCCTGCTCCTTATCTGTGCATGAAGTTTAAATGAACTTTCACAATGAGCAGCAACCAAGGCCAGACTTTCTCATCTGCCCAAACTGTACAGGACAAATCCTAGCAGGCTGGAATCAGACAGGATCATCCTTGCAGGGAGAGGCTCATAGAGCAGAGCAGTTCAGGAGCTGCTTTCAAGAGAACGTATTTGCAGCTCTGTGCCAGTGTCTGTGCAGGAGACAGAGGACAGGAAGGACAACAAGGGACCTACATCGCTTGAGGGTGCTTCCCTGTGGAAGAGAAATTTCCTAGGAGCCAGCCAAGCTGTAACAACAGGGTCCAGAGCAGAAAATATGCCCCATCAGTGAAACCTATCATGCAAAAAAGCAAGCCATTAATCCAAATGGTAATCCTGTGGCAGCTCATTGTCACTTCTGTCATTCAGCTGCATAGGAAAGCCCAGACAGTGTATGTGAAGTACCTGCCAGGATCATCAGCTACTCATTTAATACTTTTTTATTGCGGATAGAACAGGGCCCATAACACCTGCAGGGCCTGGTAGATACAGACCAGCAAGAAGCTCTTCAGGCACTCTCTGCCCAGTGAAAATACCTAATTTTCTTCCTTCCTGTTCACGGACAGCAGTGGACATCTGCACTGTTCTTTGGCTAGCACAAACAGGAAAGAAGCAGTTTGTTCTTCAGAGACCTTCTAAATAGCCTAACACAATAGGTACCAATTATTATATTCTGTTTACTGTAGCAAAACCCACTAATCTGCCACGAAAAACTGCTCAGAAAGGGGCTTTCATTGTACCAAGTGTTAGATCTAAGTATAAGACTGAGATCTGCAGTAATAGGTCAGTAACATAGTCAGTCTCTCTGGAGGATTATTTCTTTCCTTGGAACTGTATTTACCAATCCTTTGTAATTTTCATCCCAGGGCAAAGTCTACTAAGAGAGAGTATTCCTGCAAAAAGCAATTTACATGATCAGTTATTTCCTATATTCCCTTTCCTATTATTTCAGCTATTTGTGCTTGGATAAGAAGCTTACATCCTCCCAGCCCAGTTTCTCTTTATCCTGCAGTCAATCTCATAAGCTCATTCTTCTGATATCTTAGTTTCTCTCTGTCAAAATGATCATGATACCACAAGATTGGCAAGAGGTCCCTGTGGCCTGGGGCAACTGCGGGAGAGCACAGGGTGGAGCAGCATCGATCTCCTTCATGTTTCTTGTCCAAGATCAGCAAGGAAAACACACAGAAATTGGGATATGAATTTCCTGCCTTGCAGCCACCCAAATTCCCAAGTGGAATGTGTCTGAACCCACAAGCAGGACACCAGTTGCAGATTAGAGGCTTGTGGGGCACTGTAGTACCACTGTAATACCAATTCTTCCAACAGGTATTTTTTCTCATCAACTCTGTATTAATCTCTTAGGTGAAATAACTGGTTTGTCTGTTTATATATAAGAAAATGAAATTTAATATAGACAAATACAGTCTATTTCCTAAGTAAAATCTCTGAACTACTTCATGATGGTAATGAGAGTGGATGTTTTCCTCAGGAAAGAAAAAACTAAGTAATATGGTAAGAATACTTATTTCATATGCAAAAAGTGGCTGTAATTTCAGTGATTTCATATGAACGATTTCTATTTACCCAGAAAAGGGGGAGAACAAGGCTTGATTTTACCTCTGGCCTATGAAGAATAAATAGGGAGGCTGATACAGCTTTAGCTATCTTCAGGCAGACTCTAGGAATGGGGTGAGTTGAGGGTGTTCCCCCTACTCTGAATGTTTCCGTGGTATTTACAATAAAGCTGGGAGTTTTACTGACCATTCTCCTCTTCAAGTATTGACTTTATGTTTCCCTGCAGTTTTGGTGTCTCTGGTGCAGCTGCTTGTCTCTGAGCAGTGTGGGACAGAGAAGTGATGCTGGGTGGCAGCTGTGCTCACCCATGTTTGATGGGGTTGGGAGTGATCATCCAATTTCTCACATCAGAGTATAAAGGGGTATCTGTAATTAATGGGGCAGATTCCTCAGTCCTGTTCTTGCCACTTTACACAGGAGTAAATTTCCTTGAGTAATAGATGTGTAGATAAGGCCGGTATTTATTCTCCACTTTTGTGCCACACAGAAGATTTTTTTAGGTCATTTTAAGCTGTCATTCATCCCTGCCCTCTTTCAGTGGAGCTGTAAAGCTGCACTAGCACTGAGATATGTCAGATCTGGCATGGCTACATCCTGTTGGGAAGGGGAGGCAGGCAAAGTCAAAGCAGCATCAAGGGCACATCTCAGGATTGCTCTTGCTGCCAGCCTGACACACTGGGGCACACGATGAAAATGTCTCTGCAGAGGGGGAGGCTGGACTGGGAGGGGAGGCTGGCTTGTCCCCAGCTCCCATCTCACAGGGACCAACCTCTAGCCTCTGCCTCTACTCATCCCCAGGTTCTGCAGCACCCCACAAGCTGAAAGAGTGAGGTGTGCCTGTGTCCTTGTCACTTGAAACACAGTCCTTGAAACACAGATCTGAGGCAACCCATGACACTTCTTACCACAAACCTGCTGGTTGCCTCATGTTGCCAAGTCTTTTTCATTTGTTATCCACCTACATGCATATAAGTGTGCAGACAAACTGTACCACTCCAAGTCTGGCCAAGAACTATTGAACTGAATTTAGATTTCTTTTGCAGCTGATGACTTTCAGTGTTATTTATTTCTAAGTATGTCCCTTAGAAGTATCAGAAGATGACTCTTTGGAAACCAAGTGTTTTCTGATCTGAAATTCTAAGTCTCCAAATGTTATATGTGAGGAGGGAGAGATGGTGAGTGGAGGCAGATAAATTCTTTCCACTACTGGAGCCACGGAGTAAAAAACCCCATGTTCCTGCAGGTTTTTCATCAGATATCAAAACAACACTAATTCACCACAGTAGCAAGGGCTCCATCAGAACTGCTGTGGACTTCTCAAACCACTGTCTAGACAGACAAAACTTGCTATGAGACAAGTCCAGTTGAAAACTTCTCCCAGCAAAACCAGCTGTGTTTGTGATGTTAAAGGCTCAACATACCCCAAAAACATTAGGGGAACTACGGAAAATTTATTGTTTGCAAACCAAGAGATAATTATCCTTATGCTAAGTCAACAAAAGTGTTTGGCTGTCCTGGTGAGGAGGATGTCAGGACAATCAGAGAGCAAGACAGACTGCACAGTCTGGGACCGACTGAACACACTGGAGAGTCTTTGCTACTGCTGCTCCCTGCAAGGAGTGAGGATTAGTGAGAAACACCTGCATTATTCCTGGAATATTTTCACTGGCTGCATGCAAATAACAGCTGCTCTACCAATTATCATACAATGGCTAGACACGAGAGAAAAAAACCCTCTAATTTTGGAAGTTTAAGCTCTGCAGTTTTTACCTGAAGACCACACCAGGCCTAACCCTACAGGGGCTCACATGGAGGACACTGCCCAGTCCAGGCAGAGTGAGTTACCTGGAGTTGTTCTTTTACAATTCAGATCCTACACCTCCACTGAGAGGGGGACACCCAGCCATGACCAAGGACTGTGCTAAGTTTTGCCCTCTGTCATCTAGAAGCCATCATGTCCCTTGGGCAGTCAGGACTGGAGACCAAGAGAAAGAGGTAATTCTCATTCACACATGGCAGAAAACATCTGGGGAAAGGTAAGCTGGAGAAAACCAAAAGGATAAAGAACCCACATGGAAACGGAATAAAAGCAAAAGAAAATCAGTGATAATGGACACAGTAAGTAATGGCTCCCAACATGTAACACCAAAGAAAAATCAGCATGAGGGTAGGCCCAGAGACTCAAAAATTAAATCAGGGAGTCAAGAAATAATTAATATTATCTTTGCTTTTTTTTCCCAGGGAAAACATAGTTTCCTTTAAAATCTCACTTTCTAATCCATTTCCCAGGTTTAATGTTATAATTTGGGTTCCATCACAAAATCACACTTTCCTATTAAGTGAAATGTGAAAAGGATGCCTCTATAGTGAATTTGGGAGATGTAAGGAGGTTCTGACTTTGTGCATTTTGCAAGTGCAGATTCCTGGGAGGGTAGAACAAAGTGACAGAACTGCCTGCCAGCCAGGCGGGCTTCTTTCAGAAAAGCTCCAAAATAGATTTCTACCAGCAATTTTGCACAGTATGAAATCTCCTGCCTTCACAGCACATGGCTGGGCTTATGGCTTTCACAGACCTCTGTTGGAGAAGCCCCATGACTCAGAAGTGGGACAAACCCCCACATTTCATTAAAGAAATGGGAGGGTTTGGCAGCAGTGGTGCCAGTTACATCTCCAAAATGAAAGCCATGCCCTGCAAGGTGGGAGGTGCTGGCACACAAACCTCACTGCTGTCCTAAAAAGTGACCCATTTCATCTGCCCCCACCTGCTCCTGCATCCCACAGTGTCCTCAGTGGCCAGTCCATCCCCTTTGGTCTCTGGCTCAGCTGTGGCTGATTTTGAACATTTCTTAATACTGCCTAAATTCCCAAGGAGATATCCATGGGAGAGAAGGTGATATCCTTATCCTACAGGATAAGCTGACTCTGAGCTGTGCTTTCCTGAGAAACCTTACTAAAAACATAAGAAAAGCACTCCAAGGGGGACTGGCTGCCAGCATCCTTCAATCCAAGTCTGTGCTCCACCACATGATCAAAGCAAATTCTTCTTTCCAGGCAAGATGACCTCATCTCTGACTTCCTTCTTGTATCAGGAAATACAAAGGTATTTTGCTGATGTGGAAATTTGAAAATTGTTTTATTTATTAACTGGGTTCTGGGTGTCTGGCAGAAATCCCAGCAACTGGGGTTACTAAAAACTTTTAGAGCAAGATGGGTAAGCAAAGGAGAAATTCGATGGTGTCAGTTGCTCATAAGGACATTTTTATGAGTTTATTCTCACTGCCACTCTGCTAGAGAGAAGGGAGGAACTGAGAGCTAGGCAGCTTGGCCATTTTATGATCTAAAAATTGCATCTCAGTAGTAAACAAAGACAAGCCAAGGCCTGTTCCCCATTCCTGAGGGCAAGCAGCTGACTTCTCTTCCCCCAGGCAGGATGGCTTTGTGGCTGCTCTCCCCAGCCAGGGCTGTTTCCCGAATGGCCAGGCACCAGCTGGGATGGGGTGGCCAGGGAATGTGCTAACCAAGACAGGGGAGGGACACTCATGGTGTTTGTTTCCATGCCTCAGTTTCTAGAGGAAGCCACCTGTCTGTGTTTTCCAACAGAGATTCTTCAGCAGGCACTTTGCACTTGCTGAACCTCTCAGAAACGGGGTGGAACGACATCCAAATGTGGGAGGCAAGAGAACTACAGGAGGGGAGAAGGGAGATGGGAGTCCTCCTGGAAGAAACATCTGCACGAAAGAGTTTGCAACACAAGGAGCATGAGAGTGCTCTTAGTTGTGCAATTTCAATGAATGAGTCTGTGTTAGGGGGGCCAGGAAGAGAAGGGAACTCATGGTGGGGAGGAGGCTACAAATAGAGGAGAAGGGGATTAAACTGCAAGTAGAGCTTGAAAACCTTCCATCCCCAAAGGTTTGGGAACTTTCCATGAAAATTCAGCATGGAAAACATCAAATATATTTCAATCCAAATGCTAAGGTCACTTGGCATGTACCCACGAGAAAATTTGACTGTGACCTACAGATGGCAAAGCTTGGTCAAAACATTACACTGAATTAATTACAATAATTTCAAATGGCTTCAGGACAGAGTCTTGGAACTTGCTTGTGTATTGGGAAGGGTGAAGTCAAGATACACAATGAGATGAAGCTCGGAGAAGACGTCATGGAAAGCAGAAATCCAAAGCAATGTGGAAACAGGAGAAGGTTTGCTCTAAGTGTGAAACTAGGAATATTACAGCAGATACATGGGGCAATGTGAAAAAGGGAAATTATAATCACCTCACCTGTGGACACAGGCTGAGAGAGTTAAGGGACTTCACTCTGGAGAAGTTTCTGGGAAAATCTTAGATCTCCTTCCAGTGCCTAAAGGGGCTACAAGAGAGCTGGAGAAGGACTTTGGACAAGGGCATGGAGAGATAGGACAAGGGCTAATGGTTTAAACTGAAAAAGGAGAGATTTAGGTTAGATATAAGAAAGAAATTTTACACTGTGAGGGTGGTGAGGCACTAGAAGAGGTTTCCCAGAGGAGTTGTCACTGTTTCATCACTGGAAGAATTCAAGGCCAGGTTGGAAGGGCCTTGGAGCAACCTGGTGTAGTGAAGATGTCCTTGCCCATGGCAGAGGGGTTGGAATGAGATGATCATTAAGGTCCCTTCCAACATAAACCATTTGATTCTATGATAATGAAGGCCAGAACTGACCAAAATGGAAGAAAATACATTTTAGGTAGAAGAAAATTAAAGGAAGGGCAGATTTAGTTCATATTCAATTACAACTAATTTAAACAAGACTCTGGCTAAGGTTGATCCAAAGCATGATGACCCAAAAGAGCAAAAAGAAAAATTAACACATGAATTTGGAGTCAGGAAAATAGAACAAAAGGTACTTAAATAGCAGCAAAGAAATAAAAATTATGAGAGCGATGAAAAATCAACAAGTTTGATTCTCCTTTCCTTTGCACTGTTTGCAATAATACAAAATTGATGGAGTAGATCTGTATCTGTTGGAGAGTCTCCTCAGCAGTTGTGGGTCAGTGGGTTTATTGAATTTAGAGAAGTTTAACAGAGTAAGACCCAGACAAGTGGACTTTCGGAAAGAGGAAGAAATGTGGAATGGTAGCAGGAGACCAAAGTCAGGACCCCTTTGACTGCAGGAATTTCTTACAGTTCAATAAGACCCAAAAAGGCAAGAAATTGGTATCTAATCCTGTGTACTATGTTGCAGTGGGGATACTGCAACACGCATATATCAAACCAGGAGTCCCGTGGAAAGGAAATATATACGGACAGACAGATTCTTGCTAGCTGTTTCAGAGATGTTTATTTCTCCAGCCGCACGGCCGGGGCTCTGCCGAGGAACTGTTCCAGTCACGGGACCAAGGGTCCTTCTGCCCGCGCAGGGAACACAAACCAACCAATGGGAACGAGGCTGAGCAGGGACAGGGAAGCCCCGTGTCTGTGCCCTCAGGGCCCCTCTCCCAGGACTACACGGCAGGGGAGGGACCCCAACACCTCACCCGTTTTATTTTAATAAAAGGAGAATGAAAACAACTGGATAAACATAACAAGGACCGTTTCAAGACAAAACAAGCCACCCTCCTGAGTCTTTAAATGTCCAATCAGATTCTGTGGAACATCTTAGGGCTGACAGAAGGGAGACAGAACTCTGAGCATGCTTTGTGGGGAAACTGAGGCAGGAGAGGGTTTAACTTCTTCCCTCCCCCTTTTCATCCCCCACTCGGCATTGGAAAGGGATTTTTGGGGAAACAATTGGCAAAAGCATGGTTTTGTGAGGGAAACCATGGATGAAAAAACGGATTGGGAATACACTGGGGGTAATAGGACATAGGGTAAAAGGGAAAGGTGGGATTAGGAAAGGGAGACTGTAGGGGGGGCTTACAATGGAGATACTGTCTAACATGACTACGATTTTTTGCATATATACTGCCTTTTACAGGAACACCATCAGGCCCAGTGACCTGCGATGCTTGTAACCCTTTTCTACCTCGTATAATTTTGAAGTACTACATTTATCTTCCAAATGCATTTTTCAGCATTTTTTCTTGGGAAGCCACAGACCCTGTAACCACATATGGGCTGGGTGGAGAAATCCAGATATGAATGCACACTCTACACGGAAAAGATAAGTTCCAGTGTCTCTTAAATATCATACACCTGCTAAGAAGGTTAAGTCTGTCATGACTCACTGGTTGTTTCACATATTCATTTTAACAAGATATTTCTAGAGGCAACTGTTAGAATGAACAGCTCACTGCTTAGTTTTGGTGAAGAAAAAGAATATTTGCCACAGTTTGGGTTTTTTTTTAACAAAAGTATAAGCTGTTTAGGAGTAGTGAATAATGTATTAAATTTGTACCACCTGGTCTATCTTAGCATTAAAACTTTGCCTTTCCCTCAGCACATGCTAGGAATAATTCTATTGCTATTACCCTTTCAATGACATCCAGACAACTTGCACTGTGACATTAATAAAAGGAGACACATATAGTTGTACCTACCTTGCACACTCTTGCCCAATTAAATCTGACTCAGTGCCTTCTAGATTTTTAATAACTACCCAGCTATTAGCAAGAACTTAACCACTGACAAACCCCTACTTACACTATTAGCCAAGGACACATGTAGTATGAAAAATGGGCCATTTTACCCTACTGATGCCTACTACATCAACAGGGCTGCAGTTTTCAAAAGAATAACTTACCTCCACTTCGACTTCCTGCAATACTACCAAATCTCAACAAAGAATCCACTAGAGCCTTCACAAATAAAATATGTATGAGAACGTAAAACCTACATATGGTGTATCTTATTAAAAATATTTCATCTTGTCAGTAGTTCATATAATGGAGTCAATGCTTAAACAATATTTTTAGAGAAATATCTTTGATTTGGAAACACAATTAGAACGAAAGGCACAAAGATGGTTTCCAAGGGGTTGAGTCGATTGAATTAATATATTATCATTCTTCTTCCTTCATATTTCCAAGGCATTTCACACCCATGAAGGTTAATGGGAGACAGTTTTGTATTCCCTTATATATATGCCTATGGAAGAGCACTAGCATTATTAACAGATTTTTTTTCTCTCTGATATATCCCAGTGACTCATTTATAGATCAAGAAGCAATATTTATAATTCTACTGATGAAAATCTGCACCAAATGCCAAAATCTGTCATGGTCCACTAATGAATCTGCTTTGGATTATCGCTTTGGGAATTCCTTATGTCACAAATAAATTTAAAAAAAAGTCATAGTCCACTTCTTGTTTTCAGCCTCCTTTGAGCTGCATCAGAAGGAAAAGCTCACTCCTCTTCTGTATGCCAATTTTACTGGGATTTGAGCTATTTGTATTTTCAAAAATCTACCTTTCTGCGGATGAATATTGCAGGGAAAAAAATGGCAGATTTTAGTATATATTCAACATGAATAAATGTAATTCCTTGAAAACAGGGACTGAACCCACCTGTCCCCTAACAAGATGCAAGCTCAGATTTAGTCACCAAGTGCCAAGACTCAACTCTTCAGAAGAAACAACTGAGCCTGTAGCAGGATACAGACTCTTATAAATTGGAAGTGACAGAAAGAAGCAGACTACTTTTTATGAGTAGGTTTTGAGAGTAGTCAGTCCTCCCATCTATTTTCAGGTGCATTTGCCTCACATATCTTGGGTGAAGCAGCCCTAAACCTCCCAGATTTTAATAGACTCCAATCAATCTACTATAGAATGGCATTTTTGAAACCCAGCAGTCTTTGATGGCTCATCATAAATACAGTGAAGTTAATTTCCCCAGACTTATTACCATCAGCATCTGGTGTTTTATGGGGGCGGGATATATCTACCCAATGAAATAAATCATAGTTATTTATGTGGGCACTGATAAATCATACAGCTTTTCAAGCCTGGAGTGTCAGGCAAAAGCTTTGTATTTAAAGTAACCCATAGGAGGATGGAGGCTTTCCATCTCTACTAGGAGCCATCAGAGGCAACTGGACCGATTGATGATTGGTGTCAGGATTATTTTTTTGAAGCACCAGATTATGCCATCTGTTTCTGGTGGACCTTTCTTTACCCCTGAGGATGTTTAATACTTAAGTAGATATAGCCAGATGTTTGCCCAAAAGCATTGACTACCTGAGTGCTCTGCATCACAGGCACTTCTCAAGAAAGGATGGATAATGGGGAATACAAATAGCCAAAATTGCTTTGGGACACATGGACTGTTCAGGTAGCTGGCATGGAAATTAGGGAGGGAGAAGCTGGGAGATGCGCTGGGGTTTAGCTGCCTCCCTCTGAGGTCTGAGCTCTCCAGTATCACACCAAATGTTCCTGCTGCCAGCCGTAGGCACAAGTGAGTAGAAGCACAAAGGACAGTGACATGCTGACAGTTGTTCTGACACTACTCTCTTTGTGTCCCCAGTTGTGCTTATTCATGGATTCTGGGCTGCTCTTCTGCAAAGCCCCATGTGACTTGGGGAAGGAAGGAAACTCGTCTCCCTTACATAAGTGTCCAAGCTGATGAGACAGACTCAACACTTCCACTTCTCACTAATGATCCCTTGAGCTCCCTGGCTTCTTCTGGACCCTCAAAATCTCCAGCCCTTGTTGCCAGTATTTCCCAGCTCTCACTATGGCTCCTGAAGCTTTCTGATCAATCCTCCTCCTCCCCGGTGCCCCACGCACCCTCCGCTCTCCGCTTTGCAGATTTTGTCTGTCCTGACGATGACTGCTCCTGACATGCCTATTCTTGCCTGTTTATCTGCTGGCCTTCTCAGCTGATGTAACCAAAACACAAATGCATATTTCCAGAATGTTGGAAGCTTCTGAAAGAGCAGATAAGGTGAACAGCTGCATCCAGGACACGAGCATTGGGGTGCAGAGACAGAGGAGAGAAGGGAGTGTTCATGTAAGACTTGGGACAACCTGAACTCTCTTCACATCTCCTATGGCTTCCCTGCTCCTTGTAAAAACCTGTTTTCCCACAGGTTTCATGTAGTTGCATCTTGTCCTCTCTTCCTTCCATTGTGCAAGAAGTGGAACTGATGGATCCCAAGGAGAGTATGTGCTTAGAGGGAGAAGTACAACATATAAAGCTTGAGGACACTGCAGATCTCTACTGCAGTTTGAAAATTAAAAATCTAAACCCCTAAATGTTGTAATTTGGGCTGTCATACCTTCTTCCCAAAGCTGCTTTAATTTCCAGCAAGCAGATCTAACATAGATTTGCAATTAGAAGGTACGCAATATTTTAAATTTCCACTTCATTTATATTAATAATTAGATGCAATACAAATACTACATTTCCCTCCAAGGAGATTAACCTTTATTCACACAGTGGACGTCTTCAGTGGCCCCCATGAGTAAGTCATGCTTGTCATTAAATGCAAAAATAATTACTTGATTCAGGGCAGCAAGTCTTGCTGCAACCCTTGAGTTAAGCATTACTCTAGGGATAGACAGTAAAAACCACAAAAATGGGGCTTTGGCATTCTAGATTTGTACGTAATTTGAAAAGAAAACAAGGAGATAGCTGGAAAAGTGCTATCATATGTCATCAGAGTTCCATTTTCTTTCATTTATTGACATAGGCAATCTGAATTAAAGAAGCCTTGTACTTTTTGGAGTAAAACAACCTTTCATCAGCCTTTAAAAAGTTTAATGGTCTTGAAACTCCCTGGTTTAATGCTTCCTGTCTTTTAAACATGTTGGGGTTTTGATGTGTCTTCCCTCAGTGACAGCCCTATCATGTCAGGCAGAAATACAAATCTCCATTTGAAGACCACCTTTGACCATCCTAATATGCTTTGCTTGTCTGAGCTCTTGAAATGTAAAATTGCAATCCACTTTTACCTAGGCCTGTAAGATGCTATTTTGCTACAACTTCTGATTTTACCACTAGGGACAATGATAGTTCTCTGTACCCATTTCATTTAAACAAAGAGAAAATCTGACATTAGCATAAGCCCCTTTCAAGCCCAGTTGTGATCAGTTGAGAAATTTGCAGTGATGGAGAAGTATCAGCATTGAGTGAGACAGGACTTTATGGATACTCCTACATGAACAAATTACATGTGATCAGGGATATTTTCTGGCATTGAGGGCAAATGCAAAAGATCATCCCAATCCATATTATTAAAATTCTTCATACTCTGCACTGACCACAATATTCCAGCTGGGATAGACCCTTGCCTGTGAAGCTCCCATACAGCTGGCCAGCTGATGGATTCCCACAGGGTGGGCTACCAGTTCTCCTTCACAGGTGGCCTCATAGCCTCACTCTTATGTTCCTCAATTAGGGATCGTGTTGCTCAATTAGTGACACTCAGTAATTAATTCTAGAAAATGCTTCATACGGAAGCAAAGCCCCTGTGTTGAAGAGCATGCAATCCAAATATCAGCCCTGTCTCACACATTTACATGCTGCACATTACAGCTGCTGTTTTTGTACTTTTTGTTCTGTTTTCTTGACTCTAAACATTGAACTAAAGGCAACTTTAGCAAACAAAGCAAAAAAAAAGTATTAGATAGATACATGGAACCCAGTGACTCCTTGTGTTACTTAGGGTCTGTTATTTAGGAAAGTGATTCAGGGCAGGAAATTGCTGTGAATTTCTTCTCATAGATTAAGCTTCACATAAAGCTGTAGTCATTTCTCTTCCCCACCCAAACAATCCTCACAATCCCAAATCTCTCTCTTGCACATCTGTCAGGCCAGGATCCGTGCTAAATGACCCTTCATCCTTCTTGCCCTTTTCCTCCTTCTAGGCCATTATTCCCACCCAGGTTGCATTGGTGGTGCTCAGGGCAACATTCTCATGGTCAGGAGGGGGGCTCTTGTAAAAGAAAAGGGTGAAGTGGAAGCACTAAGAAGTTCTCCTTGCTCCCGTTCACAGAATAATCTCCTGGTTTGGGTTGGAAGGAACCTTAAAGGCCACCTAGTTTCAACCCTTCTGCCACGGGCAGAGAACCTTCCACTAGACCAGGTTGCTCAAAACCCTGTAACTTGATTTCTTTCTTTCTTGCCCTGCTGCAGAACTCTGTGTCTGTCAGAATAGCTCTGGTAACATATTTGATCAACAGACTTGGGCTGTTCAAGAGGGGAATGGTGGTGAATGACTCCTAATGAGGTTCTCTTGGTGTCTGACCAGTTTGAGAATCCACTGATTTTAACCTGATGGAGGTTTAGCATGACTTTCCCAGAATGTCTCTTCAAGGATCTGTCCTACATGGACTTGTAGAAAAGGTATGTAGGGAGGCACAAACCTCTCCCATCAAAGAATGTGACATTTCCATATTTTTGCCTTTGTCATGGACCAAATTATAACAGAAAAAATACCCATTATGGCTTCCTGAGTTGTGGAAGCAGAATAGAAAGACAGATTTCAGGCGCACTTGACTTTTTCAGAGAAAAGTTTCCACTGACTTTACCAAAGGAGATCACTTCAAATCTCATCCAAACCCTGCTGAGCAGCTCTGCTGCCAGGCACTGAAATTACCATTGGGAAACACAGGACCAGAAGGTCCTCTTGGGTCACCATATCAAGCCACATGGGGATTTCTACATCTGAGTTTGCCTCCTAGGACTTCAGGGACAGAAATAAGGCAGTTTTAGGGGCTATTTAGTCCGATATGTTTAGGTTTTTTGGGTGGTAAGATATTTTATGAGTCTGCAGACTCCATTAACCAGCTCTGACTGTAAAGGCACCTCCATGTAATTATTTCAGATGTAGATGTTCACGGTGACTGATACATATGCTCTCAAACATTTTCTGTTGGTAAGCTACTTGATCATAACATAAATATTTAAGCAGGGCTGAGTGCATGACCTTACACTTTGTATTTCATAATTCCATGCATCATGCATTAATTCAATAATGGTTATGCAATCTTGCCTACAGGATAGTCTGATACCCTAGAAATTGGTGGTGCTTTCTACCTTTGTGCTCTCAGAAAATGTCATCAGTATTTTCCTGAGTGAATGGACAGCAGGAAGGAAAAAAAAAAAAAAAAAAGGGCTAGGACTGATCCTAAAGGAGGAATTCCATCCTTAATTTTTGCTTTTAAGGAAAGTTCTTAAGATGTCACTTTCCTGGTTATAGACCCCACATCCTGACATGCTTGTGACTCCAGCAAGACAAGATCCCCATGGAAACACAGCAGTGATTTATCAGCTTGTGGTGGACTGGGGAGCAGGGCTGGATGTGCCATGGACATACAGGGATGTGTGAACGGGACAGAGGTGGGACAACAGCAGTGCAGAAATCAGCCCTTAATGCAAGTTAATGCACAGCAGCTCCGTGGATTTAACACTGAGAGATGTCTTTTGGGTCACACAAAGCCCAGCTGGAGCAGGAGCAAAGACAGCGAGCGCATTTCTGCAGCACATCGAGCTGTCCTTCCCTTGGTGGCACTTCAGGAGAAGCTGGCAGGAATCATGCTTCATCCTGGTGGCCACCAGGGGATAAAAGGGTGGCTTGGCCAGCATGCGTCACGCTCACCCAGCAGGGTTGGGAGGTCGTTCTGTGCGTGATGGAAGTGTCACTTTTATTCATGCACGTTGTTAGTGCCCAGCACACACAACTGTCCCCTGAGAAGTGGCTGGTGTCACATCGACTCTCGCACCAGCTGACCCACCAGAGCAGGGGGCACCAGGACCTGCCTCGTGACCCTAATTCTCCTTCATCATCTTAGTAATTCCTGTCTCAGTGATTTTCTTTGTTCACCTCAGTAACATAAGTATACATAAAAAATAAGTCAAGCCCTTTTGAAAACTTAACAAATAGCATAATTATTCACTTAGCTATTTCAGAAGCTCTCTCTTACAAATGAAGAAGAAACTATTATGATCTCTCTGGTTTGGCTTTACTTTCTGAAGTAGCCTCAACGACTCTAAAATGCCATCTGACAATGGCAGCACGGTTTTATTGTGCAAAAAGCAGTTACACAGCACATAGTTTTCCAAGTATATTGTAAAGTTTAGTTCCTTGAAGATGATTCACACATCAGCTGACCAACCTTAAATATAGGTTCGTGTGGCATTGCACACAAATTGTCCAAGACATTTTCAGGATATATGAATACAACCCAAAGACTAAAGATACACTAAAATTCCTTTCAACAGCTGGACTGCTCTGTAACACAATGTTGCCCAGGGCACTCACTAACTTTCCCGGCTTTTCTTCCAGCATTCCTTTGAATTTATGTTAGTGAGGCTGGGCAAGACCTGCAAACTGAACCACTGAACATAAAACAGAATTGCAGTGGTTGTAACACTTTCAACACCCATTTGCAGACTTTACAGGAGTTCAAGAGCAGGTTTGCTCCGTGATTCTCAGCCTTGCAGTTGGGAAAATGGCCACAGACACCACTGTACGTACTGGTCGATGAGACAGAGAGAAGTATTCAATTTAGATGCATGTGCGGATCTGCTACACCAGAAAAAATGCTGTAAGATTTCCTCATGCCTCCAGAGACTATGGAGGCATGTAGAGTTCAAATGAGATACAACCTCAGGATAATATTCTTTATCAGAACTGACTCTTGGAACTCAGAGGAGGAACAAGGATCTCAGCAAGTTAAAAGAGAAACTTTGCTGGCACAGATGGCAATGGAGTTACACGTAGAAGTTTTCACACATGAGTATTCTTATTTGAAAGGGCTCATGGTTCTTTTTAGCTACCAGAACTTTTGGGTCTGATGATGTTATGCAAGTAAGTAAGTTGGTGAGTTCAATCAACTCTTACTGAAGAAAGCAACAATTTTGCCAATGCCAGAGGAGTAAGATGACCTCCTGTCTACCTGATAATCAACATCATGAAATCTCCATGTTGGCACTGGATGAGTCTCATGATTCAGAATCTGTTGTTCACCACCTTTATCACCTATGAATAATTTCCTTTTTTTTTTTTCTATGAGTGACCCAAACACAAGAATCATTCCTATTTATCAGTCTTTGCCACAGCCTTACAGAACTGTTGGCTGAAAAGAGTAAAGCTAGCACTTTTGCTTTCAGCTGACCAATAACTGCAGCTTATCCATGCTGACAGAGTTTTTCAATATCTGGTTTTACACCTGGGACAGTCTTTTTTTCGAGCACTGAAGGTTAAATATATGTAGATAATGTTAATGCAGTCTCTGCTGAGCCAGATTTAATATTTAAAGAACTTATGCGCAGTTAATATCTAAGGGTATCAGATGTTGCTAATTCACATCTTTTAATAATCCATGAATATTTCAAATGTTAACATTTTCCCCAGAATTTAACACATATTATTTCCAGATTTCATCATCATACACAGAACACATTACTTAATGGCAGGGGGAGATTAACTTTCTAGGTCTCAGACTAAACTCTCTCAAAAGATATAATAAATAATTATTTTTTTCTAAATACAGAAAGTAATATTTTACCCTAACTCCTCTAATCAAATTTAATTCCAAGGAAAATTTATAGAAATGATAAGTCATAGAAAAAAACTTAAATAATTTCCCACTTTCTGAGTAATCACAGTTTAATCTTTTGACTTTTATTAAAAAACCCCTAAAAAATATAATTTCCTCTTGCAATCAACATTTTCAGTGTGAAAATAACTAGTAAAATTTGAGTTAAAGTAAACAAAACAACACACTTTGCTTTTCTACAAGCTCTTTCAAGAACTTTTCTACCCCAGCAGCTGAGAACCAAAACATTGGGTACTTAAAAGGAAAACAACCACTAAAAGCAATCGGTAGCAAAACCCAACATTTTTTTATAGCAGCATCTACTATTAAACAACTCCCTGCATAAACAGTAAGGCCATTAGAGCCACAATGTCAAAGATGCTCTGTAAGCTGAACAGGCAAAACATTTCCACAATGACTGAAAGCCAGCAAAGCGCTCCTTAAGATGTCAACAGGGAAATATAATTCAGTCTTAATAGGTTCAGAGCTTATGTAAGCCATGCTTATGGGATGGTCTATTAAAAAACCAGCAAGTGAGCCAGTGACATTACTGTAAACAAAACCTGCAGCTTCCTAAAACATGCAGGCTAAAAACGTTCGAAACTCCACTCAATGACACTGTGCTGTGGTAAGGTTCGTGTGTTCTGGGCCAGAAGTGAAGGGAAATAGAAATATGTCCCAAAACAGGGACAGTTGAGGTGATATTCACAGTTGTATAGAAAAGAGATCAGGAATTCCTTCAGCCCCATCAATGGCCTAAGAAATAAAATCATTATGATCAACCCATGGTGCCTTTTCTCTAGTAAAACATCTGCTCTTCTGGAAAAACCCAGCAAGCCCTCATTCCCAACTGGTAGTGCAGTTTTGTATTTGGGATAGGAGCAAACTTCTCTTGGTGGCAACTTTGTTCATCGAATTAAAATCATGGAGCAATGTGAGATTTGCCATTTCTGGGTTAAAAAATGGTACATTTGCACACACCCACCAGGAACGGAAGAAAAAGAAAACCATCTTGAGAACTCACCACCAGGTTTCCTATCACCATGACCAACAAGAAGACAAGAAGGCACAGTGGCTGCCCAGCTACTTCCATACAGTCCCACATGGTCTCGATCCACTCTCCACACAAAATTCGGAAGATGATGAGGAACGAGTGGAAAAAATCATTCATGTGCCACCGTGGCAAACTGCCAGTTGTGCTTATCTTCTTCACATTGTCCAAGTAGCTTTTCCCAAAAAGCTGCATTCCTACCACGGCAAAAATGAAGACGATGATGGCCAGCACGAGAGTGAGGTTACCGAGGGCACCCACGGAGTTACCAATGATTTTAATAAGCGTATTTAAGGTTGGCCAGGACTTTGCCAACTTGAAGACTCGCAGCTGTGAACAGAACATAAACAACAGTGTCAGCTCACAGAAGCAACAGCCATTTCAGCCAATGAATTATTAAAGTGAGTAAAATGTGGAAGATGTTAAATGCCTCAGTGTGTGTGGTACAAGGTGATTTTAGCCATTAAACTTCCTGTTAACCTCATTACTTCTATTAATAAAACATCAGTTGGGCTTCTCGGATGAGAATTAAGTTTTCCAGAGCTATGCTCTGCCTGGATAGACATGGATAGACATGGTTTTAATGACACATTCCCCCACTGGTGGGGAAAGGATGGAAGGATGAAATCTATTTCTTAGTGCTTTCTTTTGTGTTGCTTTTGCTCCTGAAAATAAACAGCCTGGCAGGCATCTGGAGAGAGGGGTTTCAGGTTTGGTACCACAAAGAGAGAAGGAATTCCTCTGTGCCTCAGAGCAAGCCTCAGTCAGATGCTATTAGCTGTTAGTTCCCAGGGTGAAAATCACCTCTGTGCTGACGATCACACAGTCTGTGCACAACACACAGCCCACTTAAGACCTATTTTAAGGATGTAAATGGTGCCTAGCCCTTGTGCTGTGTTTTCAGCTAAAGGTTTAATTTAAGCCCTATTGAAGCAAGATTGCTCCAAAAACTGAAGGGAGACACTTAGGACAGTGATGGAAAATTTACACTTTTGAGCACTTTTGGGGGAAAAAAAAATTCTTTTCTTCTGGAAAGTGTAACCATAAGGGTTTATTTTCCTGATCTTTAAAACTGTGAAGCCATATCATGGCCAGAATGATTAGCATGGACATCCTGGTACATGAAGTGCAACACAAATGTCAAGTTGGCAAGGAAAGTACTTTTCTGTTCCAGCATGTTGCCAGTCTTTCATTAACAGAACACCACTATCCTCTGCTTGACAAAGGGGCTGACAGCTAAGGAGTTCCCGTGAAAGACAGATGCTATGTTATGCTGATCAGTTCTAGAAAAAAAAAAATCTCTCTGTGAATAATTCAAAGACATTTTCTTTTGACAACATCTGAAAGAACAGTGGCATGTTTATAATATAATTTAGGAATAACAGTTCTGAAAACAACAAGTTATCAGCGCTTGCATTTCTTGGGCTATCAATTTTCTGCTGTCTATGCTAACAGGTGTACAGGTATAAAGTGGCAGATCTTTATTACAAATTGGAATTCAAGTATTTTAAGTGTGCTACAAGTACCTGGCACAGCTAGAAGGAATCAAATTATGTTCTCATTTACCCTGATGTAAATCTGGAACAATTCCATTTATCCCACAGCCTGTAATTAGTGTCACGTACTGTTCACCAGTTTGCAGCAATTATAGGCAGATGCGTTTTTAAGAAAATATGTTGCATTCATGTCAGAGTTTATATGTAATAAAAAAAGATGGGTAAGAACAGAAGAAGACCATTACCAGTCGGAAGGAGCGTAAAACAGACAGGTTTCCCATGCTGGACAAACCCAGTTCCATCAGGCTTAGAATAACAATTATGCTGTCAAAAATATTCCAGCCCTGCTGGAAATAGTAGTAAGGGTCAAGGGCAATTACTTTGAAGATCATTTCTGCTGTAAAAATCCCAGTGAAGACCTGCAGAAAGAAAATATGAAGTCAAACTAACCTTTTAAGCACAACTCCTTGCTTGTGGAGTTTCCACTCACACAGGTGAACCCAGAAGAAAGCCAGACACATTTTACAAACAAATACTTGCTTTTTTTGGTGGCTGACTCTTTATGGCTATTACAGTTTTGTCTAGTCTTTTCACAATAATATCTGATACTGCTGTAAACTTATAATGACATCTAACTTCAGGATCTGGATTGGAACATACATTTCCATCTCCTTCCATCATCTGAATAATCACAGTGCTAAAAAAAAAAAGTTAAAAAAAAAGTGTAAAGGTGCCTTTTATAAAGGTTAAATCTATTCATTTCACTGGAGAAAGCTAAGTGAATGGAGAGTGCCTGTTAAGGGCTATTTGGGTTGCAGTGTATCTGCTGTATTATCCCTTTTCATTTAGTTCTTATTATCAATAGAAGGGCAATGCACACCTCCAGTTATTCTGAGGTTATTGCTGGCAGCAAAGATGATTAGAAACTCTAATTTGAGTCTTGGTCTTTTTTTTTTTATTTTTACAAATAGTCACAGCGATTTTCTTCTCATTGCATCTTGGGAACACATTGGTTATTTATGACCCAGTTCAAATGTCATATGGTGGAGGTTCTAATTGGAACATTTTTCTTTAAAACAACTTATAAATATTACCTATGAGGCAGAGGGAGCATAGAAAGGAAGGCTGCTGACAGCAAATCCAGTTTTAATAGATTCACGTAAAGTATCCCAGAGAATCAGATTTTGTCCTTTTGTATGCCCTGCTTAAGTAACATTTTAAATGCATAGTGCAATGCTACAGTCAACTTAAAATGACAAAAGGTGAGCACCAAGTTTGTCGTATACTGTTTTATTTTCATTTCACATCCTAGTACAAGCTGCCCAGAGCTTTGTGTTTCTGGAAAATTCTGAAATTTCTGAAACAGAAATAGATATATTTGCAGAAATTGGTAATTTCTGTACAATTAAAGTACATGGTTTTCTGTGAAACCATCGACATTAATGCACTTTGTTGGTCAAACAATCCAGAGGTTATGTACCACTAACATAAAGTCAAGGAGAAATGTTTTCCTTCCAAGAAGCTGAATATATGCAAGATTAGCCCAGCAAAATTGATCAGCTCTGAGCAATAGAGATGAGACACCCAGTAAGATGGGAAAAGGAAAGGTTAAGATGATGAAATTATGATATTAAGGAATACAAATAAATTATCATAGTTTAATTTGAGCAGTGTTTGGCTTTACTCTCTAACACTTCAGGAATTAATTATTCCAAGTGGCCATTTTACACAATTCCTTATGGAAAATACCTTCTGTTTCTCCTCAGGAAAATGATATCTTGGATTGCAGCAATACCTCAGGATGTAACAACTTTCCATCACCACCTCATACCAAGAATACAACAAACAACCTGTCTCATATTTCTAATTAGCAAAGAACTTCTGAGTCATAGGGGTTAGAGATACCAAAGATTCCCACCATAATGCTCACATTTTTCCTGGGACAGAGAACAAGACAAAACTGGATGTCTGTGAAATTGTATCCAGGGGACTGCCTTAAAAACTACGAGACCATGCTGCACACATTATGCAACCCTCTCGCTGAGAAAATGACTCAGGAGGATCACTTTCTTTGCCTGAATCATTTTAATCAATAGCCTTCTGAGAAGGAAATGTCACAGCAAGACAGCAAAACGTCTGAGCCTTCCTGAAGGCATCAGGAGTTGTGTATGTGCGTACCAGCCACAAGTTCCACACGGCACCTACTCCTCTGTGCCTGCACAAGGGCTGGGTGTTTCATGGGATAAAGGCTGGAAAGAAAACAAGTAGCTTAACATCCCACTGGCATTAAATATGACAGTCCTGATGTGGAGCACTTTGTCTTAAAAAAACCCAAACTTTCAGCCATTTAGGCTTTAATGCTGCATAATGGTACCTCAGCTTCTAAAGGAAAACAGAAATTGAGGGAATCTTGCTCTCTCCACTCATTTTTTAAGCGGTGGCACTGTGTGGGCAGATGAACTCCGTACACGTGCTCGGCTGGCCTTCTGATCACATTTGGAAATGTTGATTCCTCTAAGTGATGAACTAAAGGGGCCTGAAAGCAGCAGATGCTGAACAAAGTAGATGGACAATCACAGCAGGGGAGCCCCAGTGACTGGCAGATCCAGAGAAAGCAAATTTATATTCCATTTTCATTCTTTCATTTCTCTCAGAAACATTTGCTCTGAGTAAAAAAAAATGTCAAAGGCCTGCCCTCTTTAATATTTCCCCTGTTTAATGCTAGCATAATCACTCAAAGAGGGTTAGATGTAACGGGAAGACAGCCAGCCAGCCAGCGTGGGGGCAGAGGGGGGGGCTGGCAGTCTGCAGCTTAGGGGATGCAGTCACCTGGCAGCCTGCCTGGAGCTGGGACTCCCTTCCCTTTCATAGGGAATTGCAAAAAATGTCAATTTTCATTACAAATGACTTTGCGAAATCTTCCACAAAATGGAGTTACCTTTCTCTGACCTGCTCTACTCACAATTAATCCAGTTATGGGGGGGGGGTTAGTAAAGCTGGCGAGGGTGAGCTGGGATGGTCTGGGCTCTCACAGACCCAAGCTGGGATCTCAGGAGAAGGGGAGCCCCGAGCCATCAGTCTGCTATAAAAAATACAGGCAGGCTGTTTTGCTTACTTTATACTTCAACACAAAGAAGAGAAATAGCTCTAGGCAGTGCTAAGAAAATCACAGTGAGATTTTGCCTTTTTTTAAGCAAAATTTTGCAAAATTTGCTTTGTAAAATTTCTCTCTCTGCAAAAAAAAAAAAAAAAAAAAAAACGTGTCTCTCTGAAGATTTTCTCTGTCTGCAAAATTCCTGTCTAATTTCCTGATGGCACCTGGCACAGCCCTGCTCAGCCCTGGCAGGTCTGCAGGAGCCGTGTTGGCAGGAGGGATGTCAAGGGCTAGTGTTTCACTGCCTGTGGTCTGCAAAGGGGGAAAGTGATCTGCCAAAAGCAGAGTGAGGAGCAGACACCTTGACTATCCCAAGTGCCAGGGAGGGTAGTGGCAGCTTTGCCACCTGCTTTGATGGATACTCGGTTGCAAAGGAATTTTTTTAAGTCATCTTAAAAGGCCACAAATAGTTGAGCAACAAGAAGGAATGCTGGCTGCAAAGTGAAGCTGGATACAGTCCTGTGAGATGATTTCCAAGCTGTCCTTATCTACTGCTTTCTGCAGAGAGCAAGAGCATGGGTTTGGAGCAAGACAGAGCCAAACAGATTTCTGCTTAGCACAACAACAGAGGGAGATTTGTCAAGACACATCAGCTGAAAAGCTGAAGACAGGTCTAGGGGAATAACCTCAACCTGCCCAAGGAAGTCCAGAGCTGAAAATAACAAGGACCAGGGTAAAGGAAAAAATCCATATGTGGCATAACCCATATTCTAGGACTGATACAAAATGCCTGGTTATTGCAACTACCTACCCAAACCTGCCAGCACAGGATGCTTCTCACTAAAGGCAGGTCTCCCATCTGCAGTGTCTCTGTGGGCTCCCACCGTGGTCAATGGTTACTACAGTCACAGCCCTACAGGCCACAGTTCACCTTTTCCAAAAGTAAATGTCTTTACAACATCACATTAATGGGGCTTAAAATTGTCCATTACTTTCCATTGACTTTAAAGAGAGACAAGGACAATTGGCACAGAGAGACTCCTACGCTGTAAATACCTGAGGTTAGGTGACGTGAATCCAGCTTTGAGATACTGCAGCCTTTGTTCTCACAGAAGTAAAGGGCTTTTTTAGTCTCTGCTGTGAGCTCCTCAAATGCAAACTTTGCAGCATCCACCTTTCAGATTCTCCAGATCACTCATGTTCCTATAGGATATTTCTGCTGCTACCACTAGGTTTTAGGGGAAATTCACCATGCCATAGCTAGATGGCCTGTGCCTTTTCTAAAATTAAAAGGATTTTAAACACTAAGTTTTAAAGCAGTAGCATGTGGTAGCTTTTAAACATAACTCAGAGAAAGATGATTAAAGAAAAAGCTTCCATTTTGGGGTAAGTGCAGAATTTTAGTGCCCCCTGCATCACAAGTTGTATCACGTTGCCCTTGGAAAGGCTTTTCTGCTGTCCCTGCAGCTTGGCTGTAGACTGTCACTCTGCTTTTCCTTGGAAAAGTGTGGTCTGTGCTTGCTTTGCAGCTCTACAACCATCTGCTCTGGCTTGCACATTAAGTTTCCCCTCAAAGCATCAGCCATGCTTTGCTCCATGTCCCCTCCACCCTGGGGTTTTCAGAGGACCCAGCACACGTAGAAAATGCACTGCAGGCACCTTCCAGCATAGCTATCAACCCATGATCAAACACAACTCTATTTCCCTCAAAGATCTTGCCCAGCTTTTTTCTGCAGGTTTCTTTTTTAACGTAAAAGTCACTATTAGTCACCAAGAACTGCTACCTTTTCATTGCTTTACCAGAAATCCTGAATAAAGCTCATTAACCTTTCTCTTATCTCATTTCCTGAAACAGGTATCTATCAGGAACAGCCCCAAAACATGGCTTTAATGGTTACTAATAGCATTAGAATATGTTAGCTTGACAAAAATAGACGCTTGTTCTTCATTCAGTTCTCTTCAGAAAGAGGTGGTCATGTGGACTTGCTTGACAAAGTAAAGCAATGCTGGCAGTGTATCAAAATGGGACATTCCCAAGTCACAGCCAAAACTTTAAAAAGTAGGAAATGCACCCCTCAGGTGGCTCTTCATGTTCACACTGACTTACCAAATTGCCTATGTACAGCATGTGGTCAAACTCCTTCGTCATCTTGTAATGCTCCAAGGCCATGAAGAGCGTGTTCAGCACAATGCAGAGGGTGATGGTGAGGTCGGTAAATGGGTCCATTACCACAAACTTGACAAATTTCTTGATTAAAACCCAAAGCGGGCAGCAATCCCAAATGAGGAATTTAACAGCAAAGTGGTTCCAGCAGGGAGGACATTTCTGGTGTGATTCCTCAAGCTCTAAGTCACAAGCAGTAAAGTCACAGTCAATTCACACTGAGCTATATGACAAGAGAACACTTAAAATGACTCATAACACAGAGGAAGGCCCACAAATTACCCCCAACTTTTTACAATGATAAAAATATTTCTGTCCTAACAGGTTGGCAAATTACACACTTTGGGGTTTTAGCCAGTTGACCTGCACTTAGCAGACAGTGACCTGTTCTGGAAGTAATAAACTTTTAAAAGTGTCACAGGCAAAAAGTGAGAATCACACTAAGTATGTGAAGTCCAATATTATATATAGGCTTGGATTCTTACACTGTTTTCCATTTTGCCAAGTTCAAATGGATAAGAATACACTATCTTCATTTAACTTAGACTGGAATATCATTTCCAGGTCACACTTTCAAAGTATCTTAAGAAATACCTTTTAAAGCAGATAAGAGATGAAAGTTCTTAAATCCAATATTTAGAGCTGGTTTAAGTACTTGAGAACCAGAGTATCCCTGGTTATCAACAGAGTTTCTGTCCTCGATGTGTAAGCCAAAAAGGCATTAAATATCTGATTTTTCTGAAAGGCCCACATATAAAATCAGGGAGCCCATAAGCCAGTTTGAAAATGCTACTAAAACTCCAAGGTGCTTTTTAAAGGTGCTCTTAAAATATTGCCTGTAATACAACTTTTACATGCTCATTTTACCTATGCACAAAAGAATTGAAATAGCCTCCTAAGTATAATTTGTGTTAAACGGTGAAAAAAGAAAAGCCAAAAAAGACAGTTAATGGCTAAAAGACAATGATCAGCAGAATTGCTTAATGCTTTCCTATTCTGATTCCTTTATGGGCATGGAATGCTCTATTATGGTTTTAGTCTATATAATTAGAACCTGCACTGATAACAGGAAAACTTCAGCCAAGGCTGTTATTGCAATCAGTTCATAAACAGCCTCCTCTCTCCAGGCAGGAAGCATTTGGGACAAGGGGAAATGGCCCCAAGCTGTGCCAGGGGAGCTTCAGATTGGGTATTAGGAAAAACCTCTTCACTCCAAGAGTGATTAAGCACAGGTGGAGTCACCATCCCTGGAAAGTGTTCAAAAACCGAGTGGACGTGGCACTTTGCAATGTGGTTTGGTGGGCACAGGGGTATTCAGTTGAAGGTTGGACTTGCTGATCTTGGAGGATTTTTCCTCAGACTCTCTGATTCTTTATCCACTTTCTTCAGAGGACAACAGAACTGTGGTATTAGGTGTCCTCCAGCAAGCTTTCAAAATACCAGATGGTGTCCTAAATGCAAAGGTTTTACCCAAACATCTGTGCTGTTCTGACATCTTTGGGAAATGAAATCGCTCCCAAGAAATGACTCTTTCCAGCCTCCAAACAGAGAGCTTACAGGTAAACCCTAACATTAAGTGAGAACCATAGATTTCAATGCAAAATCCTAATTTTTTTTTTTTTTAACTTGCCTCTGAAAGCAATAAAGGGTTTAAGGCAGTCAAATCCTTATGGACCTAATTTTCCAGGTAAATCTAGAACACATAGATGTATATCCTTATTCTTCACAACATAAGCCCATTTAAGTCCAGGTTGCTGCTAAAAGGGTCGGTTTCACCCTTCTCAGCCCCAGCCACATGTTATTTCTCTGCCCTTTTGCCAGCTTTTGTGCTCCTGGACCTTCTGGGTGAGCTGGTTCTGCTTGTTGATCCAGCTGAAAACCCATCATACAAAGTGCAGGGACACAGCAAGAGAAGGAGGAGGGTGTGACTGTCCTCTTTCGGCAGTGATGTTGCATGAAAATGGTTTAAATCAATTAAGAATCCACATCCTTTCCCACTACAGACGATCTCTGGAAAACACAAAACATCTAATTTTTAAAAAAATATCTGCAAAAGTAAAATTAGCCTCTGATTTTTCTGCTGCTGTTAGAAAAATGGTCAGAAAAATACAATCAACATTGTGTTGGAGATGTTTTTCCTCTTATTTTTAAATTTAAAAAGAAATAGGTCCTTTCTTGTCAGCAAGGCTTTGTAATGTCTGGAAAAAACAGGCAGCTGTTGGCTACCCAAGAGCTAAGAGCAGAAACCAAATAAGTAAAGGGGAAGGGATTTCTGGTCCAGCTGTTTCAAAGTTTGGCACAAATCTTACAGCCATGAATATGGTTAAATCCCGTGTCATACTTAATTCTGATTTGATATTCATTGTTAACGAGTATTCAGTTTCAGTGACTAATGAAAGTCTGGGAGTTAGGAAAGCTTTGATGAGGATTTCTTCTATATAGAATGATAGAATAATTTAGGTTGGAAAAGACCTCTAGGATGATTGAGTCCAACTCTTATCCCAGTCCTGCCAAGTCCACCACTAAACCACATCCCTGAGTGCCATGTCCTGAATTATCCTAGTCTGGATGGCCTCTATTTCTGTGGTATAAAGGAATAGAAAAATACCATTAAATAAATAAGAAGTCCAGAAGTCCAGGCCTTTTAGGCATTCTTAACACATTACAAGAAAGCAAATCAATCACAAGTTAATTGCTAAAAACCCCACAGAAAACAAGTAAAACCTTTGCAGACTACATTAAACACTGAAATACACCAAAGCGATTATTTCTCTATTAAGAACACAACTCTTTATTTATCCAAACACAAATATATCTTCTGGCCACAATACTGCTGAATATAACCATGGGGAGGGTAAAAAACTGAGGAAGGGCTTTCTGGTTCCACACTGGGCTATTTCTAGTTCCTCTCTGTAAGGCATCTCTTAGGTGAGTCCCTCTGTCGTGCCTTGCCTTCCTATCCATCAGCCACATAGAGAATTAGGCTGCAGGAGAATCCACAATTTCCCATGCTACACACCATGTTCTTGACTGACTTTTTCTGTGTTCTTAGGTGCTATCTCCTCTCTCATCTCTGTTTGCTGTGTAGGAGACACGAGAAAGTGTAGGAAGGCCTTCCATGCTACAAGATTGGGAATGTGGGGCCTTGCTCTGAGTTGTCTTGGTGAGAAGAAATTTGTGAGAGCAACACGCAAAGTTCCTGTCTATGGACACTCAGAAGAGGAAAATCCTCCTGCACCTCGTGAAAAGAGCAATGGAAAAATTTGTTGAGAAATATTTACATGGTTAAAGGGGTCCTTTGAGCATCCTTGAATTTCACGTGGGACCCAAACATGCTACGGTGTCCCTGTTGTGAGAGACTTTGAGACTTTTTTCCCCCACAATTTGGATGTTCTGCATGTGGCTGGTGACTGCACATGCCAGGATTTCCATCAGCCCCAGAGAGATGAGACACAAACAAATGTAAAGTCAGTCACCCAAAACCAGGCTGGTACTCCCCTACCCTGCACCGTGGTGAGCCCTGTGTAAATCTAACACCACGACAGCACAAAATCTTAAATCTTACAGCTCCAAATCTGATTATATGGCTTTTTTTTTTATTTTATTTTTACAAGTCCATGGGTAAGATAAAGATCATATTGCCTCTGTTATAGGGGTTGCAATAACTATCCTTAGTGCCTTCTTTCAAAACGATATCAGGACATTTTGTGTCACTTTTTTTCCTGCCTTTTAACATGGACGTGGCTTTGAGTTGGGAAACTGAGGACGTCTCTTACCTTCCAGGGCACTGGTGATGATGCTGACAGCACTCACTGCCCTCTGCCTCTGAAAGGGCTCGTCCGAGTGGTCCACTGAGGGCCGGTGGGGCATTAAAAGCTGTTTCTTGCTTGCCTCGTCCGAGGGGGAGGTCTGTTTAAGGAACACACTGGATCAGCACAGTAAAACCACGGCAGATACTGGGTAGAAATTTCAAAACTGCCTAAGCATTAATTTTCTCATCTGAAGAGTCCAAAGCTCATTGACTTCTGAGTTAGAGACATCCTGATGGGGCACAGCTTTTGAAAATGGCACTTTGAGCAATTTTGGAAAATTTGTTCTGCCCTTTACCTTCATGTAAACTGTGGGTGAAAACCAAGGAAGGCTTATGATGCCAGAGGAATAGCAGTGCTGCTTTCCCATGCTCTTTGCTTGTGAAAGAAGGCCAGCTTAATTACATTAATTAATCTATTATTTCTGAAATGTGTTAACTATTTAATTATACAGCTAGGAGGAAAAGGGCGTGGGTAACAGCTCGATTACAGACCTCTGATATCATACCAAGCAAACTGACTCCCCAACACGTTTTTTCTTGTTCTGAAACACTGCCAAATCTCAGGAACATATTGTCATTGTGGTGATCTTTGGTGTTATGGATTCTGAAGCTCCATAATTAGGGGAGAGACTTAGCTTCTTTTTCTCGGGAAAAAATAAATAACCTAACCCTTGTTCTCATATTTCTCAAGGAAAAGCTTAAAAAAAAAAAAAAATCCCAAAGAAATCAAATACCAGAAAAGCAGAACTGCCAAACTGTCTTTGTTTAATGTCTCATTTTAAATTAGTTTTATGCTTTTTGTAGGCTTGAGTTTCTGAAGTCAGACAGAAACACAGTACAGCTGAAGACACACACTGCATTAAACACTTTATATTGTCAGCTCACAGGAGCAAGATGTTAAGGCTTCTATTATTACAAGCTCCCACTTCATACAGAGAACAAATCCCACTTGGTTTACTCCTCCAGATCCCATCCAGGTGGAAAGAAAAGTGGTGGTGGAGGTGCAAGAATCTGGGAAAGCCAGGTTCAACATCATTCTCTGTCACAGACCTCCTGGTTGAGACCCTCAGTTTCCCAAAGTAAGTGTTTAACACTCCCTGCCCTGGTCCTCCAAGCATCCAGGCTGTGAGGTCTGAGACACCGTGTAACAAGACAGGTGTAGACAGATGGATCCTGAAGCTCAAGGAAATGGGAAATGAGAAGAAATCCCTACAAAGATGAGAATCCCTGGTTTATGCAGATATCAGACTAGTTGCTTTAGTTTCTCCACAGACAAATGAGCTACAGGAATTAGATTGAGTCTTCCGGATCTTCTCATCACTTGGGTCTGAAATAGCCCTGACCTCCCTGATCAGCTCCCGGGTTGCCAACTGAGATGTGCCATAAGCAGCAGTTCCACAGCTGTTTGTGCCCAGGGACCCAGGATCCCTCCTCTTCACCACTTCTCTACCAAAAATGCTCTTCAAGAAAGGCAATTCCATGAGAACAGCAAGAAAGAAAGCTCTACAAGCTGTCTTTCTGGAGTGTGACCGCTTCAGGGCAGGGGATATCCCCAGAAAAGGGCAAAGATGTTTGGCCACTGGTTGACAATGAAAATTGTAACCAGGATGCTGGTCCCATGTCACTTCAAGTACTGCAGTTAAAAATACCAATCACTGCAAGACCAGAGAAGGATAAAGATGTTTAAAGCAAGCACTTAAAACATTAGCTGGGTCAGGAAAGCAGTAATTCTTCAAAATGGCTTTTTTTCTCCCCCGAAAATGTCCTTTTTTAAAAAAACAAAACAACTCAATTGCCTCATTGTCCATTGAGTTACTGACAAAGTCATCTCAAAAGGAAAGTTATAATCAGAAACTCTTCAAAGAAGTCCTACTTGTGCACAACAAGAAAACACTCTCTCCTTGGCTTAGGAGCCAGGGAATACCAGGAATGGTGTTTCAGATGCATTAGTTCACTTGATTTCCTTCACCTCAAAAACATCCAATAAAAACCAGAGAAACAACAAATGTTTTATTAATGAAGAAAGCATCTCCAAAATTGCATAATCATTCACAGCAGTTTGGAATACATAACAAATACATGGTAGCAAAAAGAAATAGCTAGACAGGGAGATGAAAAACAGAAGGGAGACAAATTTTTAAGTAGAATAAGTTAAAAAGAAAACAAAAAGGAAAAGCAAAGAAAAAGAGAAAAAAACCCACAAACCACAAGTTTGCCTCTCTCTGTAAAATGGAGCATAAGAAAAACTCAGATTTCAAATCCCTCTGGATTATTTCACTCTTTTTAAGCTCTAATGTCTTCCCATCCCGACCTAAAGCATAGGATGTACCAGTAACATGTCATCAGACAACCTCGTTCCCAAGAGTCCTTTATCTGAAAGCCGCCTTTTACTCACAAGTGCAAAGAGGTAGAAAGTCAAAGGAAAAACATTCCGAGGTTCATTCTTCCTATTTTCTTTTATTTAACTAAACCAGGGTACTGAAATGTCCAAGTGAAACAGGTTTGGCACGTCTTTCATTAAGGAAACAGCAGGGAGTGGACTTTTTTCCTAGGTTTGACATGATATTCCCAACCCAACAAGCTTTTTAAGTCCCACTACTTTTGGTTCCAGCCCCTGCATCCTCAGTCCTGCCACGTGTGTCACCAGAAGTGATCCCCAAGACTTCAGGAGTGCTTCTGCAGTCAAGGGGATTACTTTGCAGCCACCCTTCACCTGCAAAGGGTATTTCAGAATGAAATGGCTCCTTCCTTCCTTCATCTCTGGAGAGGGGATGGGGTGCAATTTGCTGCTGGCAAAGGGTACCCTGTGTGACAGCCACCCACTCACCCAGCAGTGTGTGTCCCCCTGAAGGATGGAACCCCAAGCCCCTGGTCCCTGCCAGCCCCCTGGCACCAGGCACACAGCAGAGGTTCATCCCTAGAGCCCCTCCAGGTGAATTGCTTAAAATTATTAAAGCTGCATAAGGAAGTTGATGAGCTTATGCTCTGTGTAAAGAATAGATGTGTGTGGGTTTGGGTTTATATTATTATTATTTATTTTAGAATAGAGATAGCTGACATTCACACAAGGAACTGACAGGTTTTGCACTGTGAGACAGAGAGCAGTTCCAGGAACTGGACGAGCAGGCAGCATAAAGGCTATAATCATCCCTGAGAGAACACATATAGGCACAGTTGCTCTTTGTTCTTATATTCCTCTAGAAATTAAGCATAAAATAACAGCAGTCTCCACAGTTATGCAAGGAGTCTCCGTAGGATCCAGATGAGAAATCACAACGGAGTTAAACATAGGCACCTGCAGCAGGACAAGATTATTTGTGTTGCTCCCCGATTGACTGGAAACGTTCCTCTTTTGGATTAGCTAAATTCTATAGAGACAAATACACTGTTCAGTAATTTACATGTGAATGAGGATGTATAACAGAGTTATTTTTTTCTTACTGCCTACAGTTTTGAACTATGTCAAAACTATTATGGGAAGATGGGCTTCCACATAGCAGCACTTTTAAAGACCGTTTCTGGGAACAGGTTTAGTTTTCCTTGTACACTTTTTTTTTTCCAAGCAGAGAAAGAGGTGGGCAGGCCACACCATGTGCAACAGACCAAATTAAGGCACCAGCACAAATATTTAACGAAATTGGAGGACATAATAGAGCACAGCATTAAAAAGAAACCATTTAATTTTGGGGGTGCTTAACTATTTGAAGAGATGTGCCATAAACTAAATCAGTTTGAAATATTTGTATCAAATCTGAGTGATTTACACTTAGGATGTACAAAAGCAAAGTTTGAAATGAGCAGGAACCAGAGCTGTGGTGACAACTCTGTGTGACAGCATCAGAGGGCTGGGTGGCTTTCATCCACATAACTCACTGGCGGATTTTTGGATGACTTACTCTGTTGACCTTTATTTCTGAACATGGAAACTGCTAACACTTTCCCTTTTCACCAGTCCTGTGGCAAAGCAAGAAGTGAAAGAGAGAAATTTTACCTCAGGGTGGTTTTAGACTCAACAAGAAAACCTCAAACCAATGTGGTCAGCAAAAGCCTTTTATGCCTAGCTGAAACAAAACCCAAGGTCTTTTCTTTTTCTTCTTTCTTTTTAAAAGAATATCACAAAAAATAAAGTCATCTAAACTTCTAAATCTTTATTTCAGTCCCTTGATAAACATCTTTCCCTGTCTCAAGGGCTCACTGCCCAGGTACTTTCCCTCCTGCCAAACTAGCAATGCTCAGTATTTCAAGTTTCCTAGAAGAGAAAACACAAGAGGAAATTCAGGAAAGGTAGTATGTGCAAGAGGGTGTTCCCAGGTTACTCCAGCCTCGTTGCCCATCCCAAAGCCGTGTCACAGGCTGCCCCACCCTGCTCCTGAACTATGGAAAGCTTTGGTGAGGAGGTGCTCCAGGGAGAGCAAAGCAGTGCAGATCACCAGCTAACAGCCAGGGCCCACTTGGAAACCACCACCCTTTCAGTCCTGCATCCATTTCCCTTCCACTTCCAACCTCTGGAATAATTGCAAAGTCAGGTTAAACTAAAAATCTTGTGATTTCCCTGCAAGGTTACGGCTCCAGCTGGATTTAGGAGGCAAGAAGGGATGTGTTTTGTGTGTTTCTTAACCCTCTAGAAGTTCTTGACAGACACAGGTGGGATCTCACTCAGCCTCATCAGAACCCATGGATAAATTGAGCTCCAGGTAACAGCTCATTAACCAAATCCAATTCTGCTCAAGCATATCAATACCTTGTGAAGGGAGGTGTTATTCTAACCTCTTAACTAAGAAACACCAGAACACAACAGAGCAATGCAAGGCTGCAAATAAATACTGCAGAACCTTTAGGTTGTAGTGTGCCCTGAAGTTACTTACATAATGTATAGATTTTCTCTAAATAAAGCAAAAGCCAATATCCCACCCAGCTATCAGCAGGAGTGTAAAAAACATATCATTTTTCAAATCTCTCAGTTTCAGGTCAAGACAATAGCAATTAGGACTTTTAGCATAGTCACCAGGTCCCACTTATGTCGTATTTACACCGGGCTGAGTTTGATAAAATCAGCAGCTGCGCCACTTGAAGAAAGCTGATAGCAGAATAGGACAGCCCTGACTGAGTGCTCTTCAGGACACAGTGGAGATTTCCAGAACAGTGACTAGGACTTGTCATGGGTTTCCTGGGACAAGCTCCCTGCACCCCTCAGACTTGGTCACCTCTTGCTCTTCCCCTCTGGGTGATGACTGCCACACCCAGACCTGCTTTGTGAAGGGTATTTGAAGACCACACTTTCAATTGCACTACTTTGCTCTTCCTATGACCTCTGCAGGCTCTCTGGCTTGAATCCTCACTGCAGTGAATCCTCTGTGCTGCCGATGGCAGCTCCCCACAATGCTGCCACTGCTCCTTGTGGGAACTCTCTTGCGGCGTGGGGACACCCATAGGTGTAGCAAAGTGTGCAGAAGGTACAACATCCTCCTCTTGCTCAGGCTGTGCACTGAAGCCCCTGGGGACTTTCAGGACTGCTTTGATGCAGAAGAGTTCATGGGCAGGTGCCACTCTGCATGGACCATGCTGATTATGGTAAGCAATCCCAATGACCATCCAGATTGCCCCAGCTGATGAGACTGATGGACTTGAGCACCATCCACTGAGATAACCTAAAGTCCCCCCTTTTTCCTCAGCTGTGTTTAGGAATTAGGGAGAGGAGATGGATAGTGCAAACAGACTCGGTTTCTCATGGAAACCCACTCATCCATCCGTGCCAAGCAGCCAAGGCCATCTGAACAAAATTTGAAACTGGCTTTTTTTTCTTACATGCTTTTCTGCAGCCAAGTGTCAGGATGTCACTCCTCTGAGTCACCAGCCTGAATAGTGGGATAACCTGCTGCAGCCACATCTCTCTTGGGAGAGGGCAGCTGAACTGCACAGATGTTTTCATGTCAGCTCAGCTGCCACCTGCAGCCATTCCCATGGGCAGATGGCCCTTGGCTGGGACAGGGGGTAGCAGCTGCAATGACACAAAGGCATGGAAGTTGTTCGTTGTGGTCCCAACCACTTTGCTTGGATTAAACTGTTCAGGCTGAATTTTGCTAAAGCTGGTGAGGCTAAAATGCTCAAAAGCGGAGAGTGACTGTTTGTGCTTTCCCTGAGAAACCTGAGAAGGGCCCACTTTGAAATAATTTGTGACAGCTATGGGCTAAGTCACTATTTGTGACTGAAGGACTAAACGCAAAACCAGACATGGTCAGATCTTGTTCGATGTTTGCTCTGTCCTTTAAATCAGAAGTGCTCCTCCAAGCTTTCCCCAAATCAGAATTCAGCGATCTCCCTGCTGAGTAGCCATCAGATGGGTCTGTGTTAGGCTCATCAGATACCACAAAGTGACCTAAACAAGTGCATCTTCAAAACCTAATGTTGTAAATTGTGTTTTTTTCAGCTCCATCAACCCAGGTGTTGCATTTGCATGAGCAAAGCCACAGTTACACCTCAGGAAGCTGCAAGTCAGGGCTTAACCCATGTTACAGCAATGCATTTTCATGGACTGGCCCCTTCATTTCTTGCTCATGAGAGATACAACAGATAGCCCAAGTGGGTCCTTTTTCACCATGGGCTCACACTTGTCCAAAATAAACAACAGCAGCAGGGTCGGTGAGGTTAATGAGGTAACTGCAACTTCACCCGGCAACATCTTTCTTTTACCTTCCCCAAACATATCAAGAGACTGTAAAAAGAGGACAAAGCTGCTAACTAAGAACAAATTCAACTTCAAATTTTAACATGAAAAAGGTGAAAATCATCAAATGCAAAGCCCAGAAACACGCTGATGTATCTCCAAGCATGCTGAGGGGTCAGATTTGCTATTTCCTTCTGCCTGAGCCACAGCTGAGGCTGCACGTTTGTGCACAGCGCTTACAACTCCTGTAGTGACTACATCTGTACAGCCATGGGCCCCTTGCCAATTAGCTTTTAACTCCAGCTCACATTTTCTGGATAGATTAGATACCAAACCTGTTTTGCAGAAGACACAGTATCCTTCACATTGCATCACTGGATGAGCATCTGTTACTATAGTGCCTGGGTGTTATTTCCTAGATGACCAGGGAACTGCCAAGTGAGCTCACCCACCCGGGCCATTCAATTTTCAACATCCATTTTTTCAAAAGGCAGGAAGCCGACAAATGAAAATAAATGCCAGCAGAGCTCAGAGCCTCCCCATCACCTCAGGACCCAATCCTGTAAAATACCAATATTTTCTGTGAAAGGTTGAGTGCTCTCATGCTTTGCTAAGCTTTTTCTGACAGCAGGGACAGCCTCAGCAGACTGCAGAGATGCTTTCCTTGCAGAGAAAAGGGGGACATCCTCTACTCATCTACTGAGGTCTTTTGACCTTGGTTCAGAATTTTATTTTAAACAGATGCACAGATATTCTTCCTTAGTTCCTTTAAAACACAGCTTTTTTTTTTTTTTTTTCTTTTCTTTTTTTACAAAGCTAAATCCAATAAAACCTCCCTATCTACAAACAGTGTTTCTGTTGCTCAGTTGTTCAGAGAATAGTCCCAGGACTGGTCATCCTTGTCCACAGAGAGTAAAAGTAGGATTACCAAACTCCTAAATGAAGGAAGGTGTGAACATCTGAAAAAGCAGCAACAGTCTCAAAACTGTCAACAAAACAGATAATTCTCACACCAACCAGTTTCCCACATGTAGCACGGCCCCTTCTTTCCTCGGTAGTGTGAAAGTCTATTTGCAGAACTACAGGGGATGCCCAGATAGGTGAGGAAAAAAATTCAGTCCAAACCCTGAAAGGAATGAAGCTGCTTGGCTCTAGAGAAAAAATCTGCTTCTCAATTTACTGATAATCTGACACCACGGCTGGGATCCATCTCTCTCACCTTTCTCTTCCAGAGATAACTTGCCTAATATATGTTATAATCACATTTGGGTTTTTTTCCCACCAATGTAACCTGGTTTTGGCACCTTGTTACTCTGAGTGGGCTTTATCTCACCTAACTTAAGACTTGTGGTCAAAGTGAACAGAAAGAAGCACTTCCAAGGAGAGAGATTATTCTGATCCATTTTTGATCCCTAAAATGAAATAAATCCTGCCCACACTGACTGTAGCAGTGACCTCTATCACTTTAAAGACTGTTGAGAGTGATGAGCTTCAATGTAGATTATCTATGTAAAAAAGAGATAAATTCCCACCATCTCAAACTAGCAACCTGTCCAAATTGCTCTGCCTGAGTAGCTGCTATTTCCAAAAACACCATCTCATGGTGTTGCTCTGCAACAAAGATGCTGGCAATCTGCAAAAGGGCTGAAATCTGTTGATCATCATTTCCTGAGTGTAATTTGAACTGGGCACTAAAACCTTCTGGAAACTACCTTTGGACTGTAAGGAACAACCCTCTACAAGTAGCCCAAGAGAAGACCAGAGGTCAGATGCAAACAGAGAGCAACCAGAGAGAGAAAACAAAGTTGCAAGATGGCAAGACTTCACTGAATCATTTAAAAACCGTCATTTTCTATCCACCAGACAATGTCAGGTATACAAAAGTCAAAAGAAATCAAGATTAAAAGTGTCCCTTCAAGAAAAGAAAGTCCATGTCAAACCCAAGATTTAGGTGTTTGCCTCCTGACAGCTCTGAAGAGAAAGTCTTACCAGAAGGCAAGAACCTCTCTAGATACACATTTCTCTGTGAATCAACTTCTTGTCTTCCCACCCTGCCTGGAGTGGTGGGTCTGGGTTTCTCACTGTAGGCTCCGTATCGTGTAAATAAATTACAGCAATCTCCAACAACATTTAGAAGGAAACAAGAGCGCGAATCACATACAAAATTATAAAGTACTCACCAGGTCGCCTGTCGCAGGCTTTTCCATAATAACTGGGGGGAGCAGTAACCCTGCAGGAGAAGCAGGGTCTGGGTTGAGTGCCCCGGTGCCTCCTCCTATCAGGGAAACCACACCATTGCAATCCACTGAGCTGTTCCTTTTGCCCGTCTGGGTGTAGTTGGGAGTAGTAGGGTGAGAACTATGGCTCACTTGACTTTGCACGCTTGGACGCCTCCCAGATCTTGGAATTAAGAGAGAGCCCCGGTGGCTTTCATTTTCCCCAGCGATGCTGATCTCATCATCGGCAAAATCTGTCTCGGAGCAAGTGTCTCTGCCACGGAGTCGGAAACTGAAAACGCTTCCGTGGCTGGTTCTGCGCTTCACCAAGTTTGCACTGGGACCATAACTAATGCCAAGGAGAGTCTGGAAACCCCCAGAAAGGAAAAAGGGGAAAGAGAAACAACATTTTGCAACATGTCTGCAGGAGCAAGGAAGTTCTGGGGGAGAGCAGTAAGTTCCATTTTAAACCAAGTGCTTCAGAGAAAGAGAGACTTAATTACAGGTATTCAGACTCCGCAAAGTTAAGAGGTTGAACAGTCATTCCTGGCCATCAGGTATTTGTCTAATACTTGACAGTTAAAGATGTACTGAAAAAGGAAGGGTCAAGGTGGCATTCAGCTCACAGTGTGATACTTCCTTTGCTTCTACTCCCCCCCATAGGACCAGTGCCAGAGGAGCTGGGAAGGCAGCACAAGGAGTGGAAGACAGGAGCAGGGAAGGGGATCCATCTCCAATCTACTGCATTATCATACATCTTCATAACAGCTAGGGAAGGAACAGTGCAGTGGGAGAAGACTAGATAAAGAAATAGGGCAGGAAATGAACTGCAGGGAAAATGAGAAGAAGAGGGAAGAAGAAGAAGCAGAATACGACGGAAGAAGGTGATAAAAGAAAAAGAAAAAAAAACCAAAACAAACCAAGAGCAAGAAGAGGGATATGGCTTATTAGTTTGTAAAATGATTATCTCAGTGCACATGGCTGCTTAAGGGCTAGGTAACCTCAGTACACAGCAGTCTCCCTCACTCAAATATCAGCCTTGACGATCCACTCTGACGTCAGTTAGTGAGACTGCAACTCTGCCAGAGCATCAGCAAGATGTAGCCAAGGACTAAACACACCTAAAATCTGGCAGAGTAAAAAGGATCTTCAGAAAATGTGTAAGGAATTCGAGTCTATCCCTTTCTCTTCTCTCTAAAGAGGAAATTACTGGAGTAAGAACATTTAGGCGGAATATATTTTTTAATTTATGCCTGCACAGAATTTCCAGCTTCTTCAGAACTTTCCCATGAGCCAAGTATCTATGAAGAGAGGTCAGATTGCCACAGCACCCACAAACCAGACAAATCAAATGAAGCCTGATTTCATTTTGTGCTGTAGCTTACACTACTGAGTTATGTAATGATGCTATTTAGTGACACTGGTACATGGAGGAGTACAAAACCCAGGCTCTCTCTAACTAAAAACAACCCATTTGGATTGCTACTAAATTTCAGCTGGTCAAAAATCCATGCCTGGGTTTCCATGGCACAGTCATTGAGACTGATTTCTGATGGCAAGACACTTCCAGCTGCTCAGATAGCATCTGAATGATGATTCAGCCATATTCCCTCCAACCATGCCAGACACAGCCTTGCAGAGAAGATTTACTATGAGCTTTGAAATGTGTCCCCCATGCTTCTCATGCATATGACATCCAGGGGCGAAAAGTGAAAACAAGGAATACTAATCTGAGAAATAAACTGGAAATGCACAGCTCCAGTCCACGGTCCTTCTGGCATGTGGTGTCCTGAAACCCATTCAGAATGAAGCTAAAGAGCAGTTCTGGCTTTAGCAAAGGTGTAATTTGTTACACGACCTATTCGACCAATGAGACAACAACAGAAACTACTGGATTAAAAAATGCATGTCATTTACAAAAATCCAGCTCTGGGTAAATTTTGTGAGCTGGGGAGTCATTAATTGGTCACATTTATTTACATCACTTACATGTTTTCTATGAGCTTTTTATGGCTGCCAAGTATCCCTAAATTCACTGACAACAAAATAGAAAAGGACTTAGCCCATTACATGGCTATTCAAAACAACAACAAAAAGTGATTTAAACTTTGCCCTCAGTTAAACAAAGACAAATTATCTGGAGCTATTTATGATCCCTTGATACATACAGCATGGGCAGATTCATATTCATGCATGTCAGGAACATTTACATAAAACCTTATTTAATAACACTGTCACTCTGTTTTTCTTCCCTGCAATAGAAAGTAGAAACAAGTGCCACAAAGTTTTGACTTGGAGGCAACCAGCAAAGGAATATAAAAATGTTAATAGCGTCTTTGTATAATATTTAAAAAGCCCTCTGAGACAAGTTTCCTCCTTTTCTCCTCCTCTCTTTTATTTTTAAGCTTTGTAGGTTTCCTCTAAGATTTTTTTTATCTCTAGTAGGGATAGGATAGATATAATCAGATGAATGAAAGAAAATAAACCAGACCGAGGGTAATATTGAAGCAAAAAAAAAAAAAAAAGGCAAAAAAATTTGAAAAAAACAGGTTTATAAAAATGTTTAATGGGCATTTTTAATTAATTTTTAAAATAAAGTGGTAATATATTTCCTTCCACTGCTCTAACACAGTCTGCAGTGTCTGCTGTGTTAATATTAGTTACAATATTGAATACCTGATTCTTATAAAAGTTTCAGCTTTAATTGCCTTGTTCAGAACCTGGCCTGTCCAGGAAAGCACAGTGTGGAACAAGTGATGTTTCAGACCATGGCTTACCATCCTCCTTTGACCATCATCGTAGTCACACTTGGGATTCCTTTGGTCTTCCCCATACTCATCTGCCCCCAAAGATTTCTTTTTCTTTCGCTTATTTCTTCTTTCTTTTCCACTTTTAGGTGACATTTCCAATGAACTGAGTGACATTGAATCAATTCCTTTAGCAGCTAGTGCCTAAATCAGAAGATGGTAGAAGGTATGAAAATTCTTATTTCAGGATTGCAGTGGAAACTAGTACTTACTGCTCAGAAATTATTTTTCATTTTAAATTTTAAGGTTGTATAGGAGAGATATTAAACATTTCAGGAGATAATCATAAAACTTAGGAATGGCTGCATAAAAGAATGGCTTTTATGTGGAGTTCCCACACAAGACCCTTTGGCATATCACGAAGGAACAGCCTGTGTGCACACGGCATGCACACATCTCTGGAGTAACACTTCTGGTGCCAGACAAAGAAAAATCTCAAGCTGGGGAGCCTCAGATTAAAGTCTCCCTGGACTTCAGCCCCTTGAAGTGGGACTGCTGGACAGGAGGGCAGCCCAGCTGGCTGCTGGGATTTTCCCTCCCCTGTCACAGAGGGATGCTAGGAACAGCAGGCAGCTCAGCCAGCACGTTTCTGTAAACACTCATCCCGAGGAGCAGCACAGGCAGCTGCGATCAGAGATGCAAAGGGAGAACCATGGGCTTAACTGGAGATAAGGTGGCCTTTGCTGTGCCATGTGCTCCCACGCTGTGCTGTCTATCTGCTGGGATCGCTGCAGGAGCAGGCTGATAACACACCAGCTCCTGGGAGCCCTGCAGAAGCCCAATTTCAAAGCCTGAGCACTCAAAGCCACAGCCTTGGGAGCAAATGAGCATTCAGGAGGAAAGACTGATAGGAGCTGCGAGAGCTGGGGCCCCGTCCCTGGCACAGGCAGGAGGAGTGAGGGGGCTCTGAGTACAAGGGTCAGGTTTGGAGGTGCTGGAGAACCACATCAGTGGCCTGGGGACCAGCCCAGTGCAGAGCCCCCAGCTGAAACACCTGAAGAGAGTGAATTGTTAAAAAAAGCCTCTCCAGGTTCCCCAGAACAGGAGAAACAGATGAATCCTCAGTGCTATTGTCTGTAAGCCACTAGAATCAAACAGGCAATCATCTCTCCACTGCAAAATACTCCCTTCCTCCCACAGGCATCAGTCCAAGGAAAGTGAAGGCACTTAACAGCTGTGTAAAGAATCAATCATGTATTTCAAGGAGTAGTGGTAGCTCTATCAGGCTGAGAGCACAACAAAACTTAATTCCTGTGGGAAATATCTTTTATAAGCAAGCTGCTTAAAGCAGAGAGGAGGAGGGCTCAGACACTGGTCTAGGCTGTTGGCTTGATTTTTTTTTTTTTTTGAGTCGATTGATTTAATTGCTCTGCTGAAGTGCTTTCTCTTCATAAAGATTCGGCAAGTCTTTTGGTGTTAAGCTCAGATTTAGGAATGTGTTAGACCAATTGTATAAATTGACTGATAGTCCCCAAGCAGGTCTATCAATTATATTTATGCTCCCTTTATACTGCACAGTGTAAAAGCTGGCCCGAAGAGTTTTGGTTTTCCTCTCTGATTGCTGTCATATTTTGTTGATCTAGAAAATAGTGTAGGTTGTGCTACTAAGCATTCTGTATTCATACTGCAAAATAGGCTAATTTTTAGTTTATTAGCATTTTCTTACCTATTGCTTGGGTTGCATTGTTTCTGTGCTCAATACCTCTGTCAGATATTGAAAAAGGATTTGGACTGAATTGTTCCTCAGGGCATGGAGGATCACAGAGTCATAGCACAGCTTGTGATGGAAAGGACCTTAGAATTCATCCAACCCCCTTGCCATGGGCAGGGACACCTTCCCAGTTTACTCAGTGCTCCATCCATCCAGGGCTCGAGGATGTCCTCACGTCCTGCCTATCTATCCTTTCTGTCTGGGTTCCTGTGGCTGGACCACATCCTTGTCCTCAAGCACTGCAGGCCATAACCCACTGCAACAACTGCAGGGGCAGGAAATGTTTGTGGGACCAAGTATGCCTGGCAAGGACATGTGATGGCTGAAAGAAGGGAGGAAAGTTTAGTTCACACAAGCCCTGACATGGGGATCATGCAAGAGACAGTTCTTGAGGCAAGAACTTAATGGTACAGTGAGGAAGTCAAAACCAGTATCTTGATCAAGGTTTGGAGAACCAGATTAAAACTGAGTAGCTCTGACTGGGGTGAGATATCTGAGCAGGACATCTGAAAGCTCCATGGTGCAGCCACCCAATTCCCTTTCCTGAGCCTCTTCTTCCAAATGTCTACTTTGGGATTTGCAGAAGTACCGGACTTCATTAGTGAACATGATGGACCCAAATCACTCCACTCCTGAATTTCCTTCCCATAAAACTAGGATAATACTCCAGGAGTATTGCAAACACAAATGAGCATTTTTGAAGCACACAGAGTCTGAGCAGTGACAAGGGGCACTGAAAAAGCTCGGAGGATGTTAGTCACTTCCTCTTCCAAGCACGCTTTGACTGCCTGAGCCGGGAAGTCTGCTCGAGCTGGCCTAAGGCAACAGAACAAATGATGAGAAAGCAAAGAGCTGCTCTCGAGTCATGTACTGCCCACCCTTTGCACTGAACAGGGCATGGGGAAGATGAGAAATGGTTGGCTAAAGAAAGGCTCTATTATAAAGCATATAGAGAAATGGGAAAAATTCAGCTTTTCCCCTGAAAACTTTCTTTTTTGCCACATTATAGTTTCTGGGCTTAATGTTCCTTTTTTTGTGTACATACGGGCTTAATCGAAATCAAAGCCTTCAAAATGAAATTCTTAAATATCTTTAATTATAGTTGGGGCTACCAAAGTTGACTGTTATTAGGAAGAGCTCAGCTGGAGTCAAAAACACACGAAAATTTCTGAAAAATAGGTATGAGTTGGAGCTCAGTTTGCTCCCTTAGGTTATGGCAGAGAATTACTCTGTTCAGAGTGCCTGTATATGGACTAAATTGCATTTACCTATTACTTAAACTATCAAAGAGGATCTTTAAAAGGACTTAAATGATTCATAAACCACTACTAGCACTTTGTCAAGAGTGAATTGCATTTTCTATTTTCTTTCCAAGGATTTAAATGGGCTTTGGATTAGGCCCTGAAGGCATATGTACCCAAAAGAAAATTATGTATATTAGTTTATATTGTGTTTCAAGGATTTATTTCTCTGAACTACAGTGCTACGTGTTATTTCAGACTAATTTTCTTATTGTCTTCTTGTTCACAGCACCTAAAATGTTCTCTTCTGCTGTTTAATAAAAGCGTTCTACCCCACACAAACCACATGCAAATTAAATACTGTTATTAAGGCTATAAGGCTACATCCACCATTTGACCTCCCTGGTTTGTTTAAATTTATGACATAACATTAAATCCATACCCTTTGCATAATTTGCAGATCTTAACCTCAAGGTCTGCCTGTTTACTTTTCCAGGAATGAAACTGTATGTGCTTCAAAGAGGTCATCCTACATCTTTATCTTCATTATCAAACAATTGGGTATTCATGGCAGGTTGAGCAAGACAGTGAGGAAACCGATGTGTGCTAAAGGGATGGTGGAAGGAGGTTCAGCTGGGGCTATGGCTGAGCTACCAAAACAGCTGGTTGGTGCTCAAATACAGATGTAGTTTTCCCACCACTAAAACATCTCACATGCCAAACAATATAAATTTCTCCGCTCGCATATGGGGTACGGTTAAACCAGTACAGCTCTGGATATGTATACTCCAAATGGCCCCAATCCTAACAGGGAGAACTAGAATTACTTTTTCAGAAAAAAAAAAAAAAATTGCTATAACTTTGTCCAGTACAATAAACTGCTTTCAAGCAACTCTTACTTTGGTTATCACACAAATGTAAAATAAAGGGGACGTTAATCTCAAAGTAACATTTGTTCAAGTCACCTAAGGCTAATCATGTCACATAGTTCACTGACCTCCTGCTCTTTCTTTAACATCTCCATGGCTTCCCGAAACTTTCTTTCCTTCTCCTCTGTTTCAGCAATAGTGGCTTGGTTCTGCTCCTCATATGCCATGGCAACAACAGCCAGAATCAGGTTGATCAGATAAAATGAACCCAGAAAGATGACCAGCATAAAAAAAAGCATGTAGATCTTCCCAGCAGATCTGAGAGTCTGTAAGTGAAAAAGTAAAATTAACACAGCTTAACAATGTTTCTTAAAAGAAAAAAAAAATTAAAGAAAAGAAGGGTTTTTTTTAAACTTAGATTTATAATATAATTGAATCCAGCCTTTGTTAATAGTTCAAACAGAAAGCCTTTGATGAGAAATGACAACCATATACAAGGAAATAATCTTCTCACCAATAAGTTTTTACACCTTAATCAAAAATTGTGCGCCTTGCAGTGAATTAATTTCTAAAAGAAGAATGCTTTCAATGCTTTCCTCCTTTACCAAATATCTCTGCTACTTTTCTTTTAGAATAGATATTACAGCAGTTGCAGTGAAAAATTCCCCCACAGCTCAGCCTGGTTTTGTCCAGTGCGTAGAAACCATCCAAGTGGGATTCATGCTGGATCCCCTCAGATGTCTACAATCCAGGTCCTTTTTCAGGGAGAAAAAACACATGTTTAGGGTGCAATTCATCCAATACCATTGAGACATCAGTGTCAGGATGAGAAGAATCAAGCCTTGGGCTCTGCTGAATGTACCCCCTGTTTCTTCACCAGATTTATCGGCAAAACTGGAATTTTGGGGGACAGCTTATGTGTAACAGATATGTAACAGATATGTCCCATGCTCAGTGAGTTGATACTACTGACAGAAAACACTGTGTGATAGTATAAGGTCAAATAATAAAAAGGACTGATGTTCATCCTTATTTGCTGTGATAGTTTCTGTCTTCCAGAGTTGTACACGTAGCTCTGTGTCAAGTAAGTGAATACAGTTGTTTAAAGAATCTTCAGTTTCATTGTTTTACATTTTCCTGAAGTGAAATTGTGTAACTGGCTGTATGTGAAGCTGAAATCCCCCAAATCTTCAGCGATGTCTACCTCAGTACCTTCAGAGTAGTTCTGTCAACATTATCCCTTGATTTCCTTACGATCACGTTCCCGTTTTGGCAGGTTTGAGATGCAGCAGCAAATCATCAGTGTCCTCATGGACAGAGAATGTAATTCAGTACCAAACTGGCAGATGTAGTTCTTTGGGGTTTGCACACATTTCAGGAAATGCATGCTGAAGTGAGCATTTACTCTGAGACCACCGTGCATGTGACTGTGAGCTGAGTCTGGATCTGTTTATGCCTCTGTCAGGTGTCCACAATGAAGAGCTTGCAGCAGGGGGAACTGAAATGTGTCATGTAGTCTTGCCATTTTCTGAATTTGTGCTCATCACCATGCCTGGCAAAATCAGATATGCCAAGTATACAGATGCTTCCCTAGCCCTTTCTTGAGCCGGACTCGAAAGATTTGTTTGTGTTACACCATCCAACAAAAAATCACCAAGTGGTGATGTGGTGATCTTCCTCAAGCAGTGAACTTCATTTAGACTCAGGTGAATTAGTGTCCTTCTCTCAGCACCACTTTTTCTCAATTTGCCCAAACACCCAGCCTAATGTCTTCGAATATCATCACTTTTAATAAATTAATTGTAAGAACTGATTGTCCTCCTCCAGAAGATCTGATCATCCTTCTCTAGAACACACACAGAGCACAGTTTACCTAATAACCAGCAATTCTTTCTTTAACTATTATATATGCCACTGTAACAAGATGATGTGTTTATTTATACTTTTTAACAGTAATAAAATAACCTGATACCTGTTGGTAAAGACGTTCCCAGTAATCTTGAGTCATAAGACGGAACAAGGAGAGAAAGGCCCAGCCAAAAGTATCAAAGCTTGTGTAACCATGGTCAGGATTTTCCCCAGCCTTCAGACATATATATCCCTCAGGGCACGTGCTGCAAAACATCAAATACAATCTATGAGATGCATTTTATCTGGCTCCAACATGGAGAAACTGATTTCCAGGGAAACACATTGGATGCTCTTGGTTAAGAGCATCAATGGTAAATTCTTTCACTGTGTAAAACCACAGGAAATAGGTGATGCTACTTCATGATACCAAAGGTCTTTGCAATCTTATTTTTACTTTGAAAGATTAAACAGAGAAATAATAACCATAGCACAGGGTGCAATGGCAAATAATACCACCTAGCACTTCATATATTTGGAACAGACTGGAATTAGGTGCCTAGACAGGACTTTAGTACTTAAATATAGTTTCTCTTAGCACTTCTTCCTAATTAAGAATCAAAAACCTGGTGTCTCCTGTTACAATTGCAGGTAACACTGTGATGAGGAACCTGCTCTTTTGCTTACACAGCCTGACACTGGCTGGACACCACCAGCCTGTGCTATCAGAGCACCTTCCTGATTGCTTCCTTTGCCTGACCTCACTCACCCCCCACAAGGATTAAATCTTTAATCTAAGAAACCCAGGCCTTTGTTCCACTCACTGCCACAGTCTGGGGTCATGACATTTTTTCTATTTCCGCCAGGAAAAAGCTTTCCTTGTGTGTCTTGTAGATTACTGCATTAAATGGCATGCAGATAGTATGAATTTTGCTGGCTCTCATTAACCTTTGAGGCTCTTTACAAGTAATTTTCTAGCCCCATATACCAGAAAAGATAAAAAACACTCTCAGTGGTACTGTGTAAGCACTGAACTGCATCATCAAGTGAAACACAAGGCAGAAGAGATCCTGGGTCAAGGTGCCATCCTCTCTCTCAGAACAGATTAGTCAAAAACCCCCTCGGCTCCTGCACATCAGAAGCCACTCTCCAAAAATAAGGTATGACCCATTAGAAATTGAAGACATAGAAATATGCAAAGGCTTCCTTCTTTATGTATCCTAGGAAGAGACTACGAGATCAAGTGCCCTGGAGCCCTATGGTATTTGGGAATTTTTTGGGTGAAAACTAACATCTGGAGAAGCAGATCTCAGCAGAATGTGCAGCTACACCAGCTCTCCCTGTTCTCCTTAGCCTTCAGACAGAGATGAATCTGGTACAATTCCCTGCAAATTCCAGCTGCCACAACTAGGGATGGCTGGAATATGAGGGATTTTGGACATCACCAGACATGTAAAGTGTATAGCTCTTAGCTTCATTTTCTCCTAGAAAAAAACCCTAGAATTTCTCAATCACTGCTATTTTATACCAAAGCAGAATATTTCCACAATTTAAAACACAAAGAAGAAATATAAATAATGCAAACTAATTTTTAAAACACCAGAAAAAAGAAGTTGACCCCTGAGAAACCAGAGTATGCCTCAGTATAAAAATCGGTATTCTTTTACTTTAAAAAATATAATTTTTATACAGATATAAAACAAACTTTTAAAGCACAGGATAGCAACCTGTATGGTATATTGAAATGAGAATATGTTGCTATACAAATCTGTGGTGTCTGCCACCACCCTTAGACATTCAACAGCACTTTTAGAATCTTAATTTTATATCAGTAGTGAATCACAAATTTTAAAGTAAGTCTGCTTTGAATGCTGATAAAAGGAGTGCTGAAGCATTGCAAAATGTGTGCAGATCCTTGTTTACAGTAGTTTTCAGAAAAAGCAATGAAAAATGAACAGCTGATGTTTAGTGAATTAAATGTAACACACAAGTGAGGGTATAAGAAGTGATTCTGTCACCTTAGGTAGAACCAAGATAGCTTATACCAGCTGAGAATTTAGATAACAATTATATCTCACAAAGAAAGAAAAAGAGCCACTTCTAATTTTTTCCCTGCCAGTCTAGAAAAGCCTCCTTCTAGATCTTTCCTACTTCTACTACCTATTTTTTCCTAACAAGAGCCACATTTGAATAAAAAATACAGTAACATTACTGAGTTAGAAGATAATAATGTGCAGAAATCTATTTTTTCCCCCTAAAATATGTAGATGCACATTGAATCTCAAGGAATTGTATACCCATGTCCTTTTTTGAGGCAGCCTTTTTCATTAAATCTCCTCTCTCCCAAAGGCAGCATCTGCTGTCACTCTGCTGTAGAGACATGAGATTTCTGCCTGTGATCTGCTGCTGCAAAGAACCTTCATCACCCGTGACGTGCTATTCAACTGTTCAGGAGCTCTGAGAAATGGATTCTGCAGGCTCCTGAGAAGGAAATTCCCCTTGCTGGCTCTAAGACATCATGTCTACACAGGACATGAACATTTCTGTAAGGCTGATTATTTCTGCCATGAGAAAATGCCTGCTCTCACGCACTGGGCTTGGTTGGAAACTTTGTGATCATGTCCAGAGGTGCAGAGTCCTTTCCTTAATCTCCCACAAAAGAGAAATCCTGAGTGGCTCCATTGATCTGGTCTCATTGTTTGTATTTTAACATTATTACTAATGACTAAAACAACCCAATGCAGCTGAGAGAAACTTGCTGGTGGTTACTTTAATAGTGGACTTAAGCCTGGGCAGGGCAGTCATTTGGAAACTGGGCTTCATCTACAGTAAGTTTCCTAAAATCTTAGGCATAATGGAAATTTTTCTATTAATATCAATTAATGAGAAGGGTGAGATTTTCCTCTGAATCTCAATTAGTAGAGATAATTTCCTCTTCATCTCTTCACCCTAGAACAAGAGCCTGAAAGAAAGGGGAGCATTAGGAACGCTGGGTTGTATTTTCATAGGAATCTCTGGGCACAGACTAGAAGATACAAAGTCACGCAGGTTCACTGCCAGTGTTGCTTTCTAGGGAAACTTCTGATGAAGAAGAATATTCAAGCAAGAGCTCAAAGCACTGCACTTTCCTTGGAAAGCTGTAGGACATGGAGATGCAACCCCTCTGACTGTGAAAGGGAGCAGTGGTACCTCAGAGGAATATTTTCTGTTTATAATACAATCAGCATTATAAATACACATATAATACAATTTTTCATGTTTCATTCTGTCCTTATGGGTCCTTTTCCACTGTCTAGCTCTGCAGTGAGTGGTTTAACCCCAGCTGGTAGCTAAAGCCCACAGAGCTGCTCCCTCACCCCTGGCCCAGTGGGATGGGGGAGAGAACTGGAAGAGTAACAGTGAGAAATCTCGTGTGCTGAGATAAAGACAGTTCAATAGGACAGAAAAGGAAGAAAAGAATAATAATTTAAATAATAATAATATTAATAATTACAATAATTAAATAATTAAACTATACAAGTGATGCTCAGTGCAATTGCTCACCCCTTGCTGACCAATGCCCAGCCAGGTCCCAAGCAGTGGCCCCAGCTAGCTCTTCCCCCGGTTTACGTACTGAGCATGACTTCATATGGTCTGAAATATCCCTCTGGCCAGTTGGGGTCAGCTGTCCTGGCTGTGTCCCCTCCCAGCTCCTTGTGTCCCCCCAAGCCTCCTTACTGGCAAAGCATGAGAAGCTGAGAAGTCTTTCACTTAGTAGAAGCATTTCTTAGCAACATCAGTGTGTTACCAACATCAATCTGATCCTAAATCCAAAACACAGCATTGTAGCAGCCACAACGAAGAAAATTAACTCCATCCCAGCTGAAACCAGGATAACATACTTCTCTAATACTGTTTTCAGCTTTAAGAGCATTCAAACGAGGTGCTGCAGCATGAAAAGCATGAACTCCAGCCCAAAAATGCTGTTAATGTTAGCTTACATCCTTCTTACAGCAACCAGACACGTAAGACAGAATTTCCTACTTGTCAGCTCCTTATTCCTGCTCACCCTCCTTTGTGGCCAACAGAGAGATAACCCACAGGGTATGGGAATATGTTAAAAATACAGAGAGAAAAAAAAATGCTGCTTCCCAGAAAAACACTACAGAAATTTAGGTGTAAGGCTCTTACATGAGAATATTATTCTGCAACTGACACCATTTCCTCTGAGGATTTTTTTAAGGAGCCTCAAGATTTTACTGAACCTGCCTCCATGTATGATATTAAGCTTACCCCTTTGGATTTTTTAGCAAACTCTTCAGCCTCTTTTACTTCAGGGAAGCATTTGAGAGGATTGTACTCTCCTCTGATGCACAGAGATGGGCAACAACAGCAAGCTACATAAATATGCCATCCTCCACAGCAGCGTCACAGGATGCTGTTCAATTGATCACAATAAAATTAGTGTCATTGATTTGGAAAAGTTAAAAGCAGCAGCCTACCTACCTATCCATCAGGCTGTAATCAGCACTGTAAGCTGGCATTGGTACAGGAAATTAAAGGACATAAGAAACAGCTTTGGTTTAAATAACACAGGCTGGGAATGCCAGAGAGTTGTAGCTGAGGGGCATAATTACACAATGCTCTGTCTCAAGAGTTTAATCCAGGCAAGCCAAGCAACCTGGTGATCCAGGCTACAGTGGCCAATAGGCTTGGGCAATAAAAGATTTGTAAAGCGACCATGCACTGGATTGTAACAACCAGATCCTGAAAATACAGGGACGGTTGTCCATGTGCTACCAGGAGTCAGCATCAATGACATCTGCGGGGTGAAGGCTGCACTTCCCTTGAGTTTAGGTTCCAGAGGGACACTCTGGCTTGCTCACTACAGAAGCAAGGCAGCACATACCACAGACACAGCAAAAATTAAAAAAGCCAACCCCTGTTTTGGTAAGGGTCCCTTTTCCTGCTCAGGTCACACCTTAAGCCTAAGAATGCAGAAATCAAGATGAAAAGTTTACAGCTGATGTCTTTGACACATGGCTGATTCCTGGGGAATGGAAATTACCCTGGTGGCTGGAAATGGAACCTCCAAGGTAGGGTTTCAAACCTTGCAGACTTTGACAGACAGACAATGCCCACGGCCTCCATGGCTGGTTGATGAGCACAGTAGAGTCTTCCTCAACCTGCCTCACCCTGCTAAAGTCCACAGAACACAAAAGAGAGGCTTAAATTTCCTTTAGACCACAGACCTGAGTATTTTTCCCTGCACTTTCCATATTTTCTTGTTTCCCTTGACTTTGAGGGAGGAGACCAGCAGCCAAATCAGGAGTGCATACTGGGGGGAACAAAGATCCTTAGACTGACATTTGCTCTTACCTGAAAAAATTAAACTATCCATTCTAAAACAGGAAAATATTTTTAAAAATGAATGTTGTAAGGGTAACTGGGCATGGAGGAGAAAGGGGCCAAAAGCCAACAGCACTTCATCCAAAGCCACTGATATCACTGGGTGCTTGATGTGCCTGAAAATCACAGGTTTCTCTCCTTCCCCTGCTCTTTCTGCAATATTAAAGACTAAACATGGTTAGAGGGTCTAACTATTCCCCACTAATTACAATCTAAAAGCCAAGATCTGACTTGCAGTGGCATGCTTTGTCTTGGATAGGTCTGACCAGGAGCCCCCAGCAGCTCTCACTCCAAGCATCCAAATGGACAGAGAGAATTTGAAGGACGTTTTTAAAAGCAAGGGAAAGGGTGCCAATTGTCTGAAATGATGGAAGTGCAAGCAAATTGAACCATATGCTGCAGGGAAAAGGAAAAAATAAAGTGATGATGACAAAGAAGAGAAGAAATGCTCAGAATAAAGAGCAACATCAAGCAAGAGTTGAAACTGGAGGAGAAAAGAGGAGGTGCCCATGAGCAGGCTTGCTCACAGGCTCAGAGCACCCACTGACCTGTGCATGCTGCTGACTTGTATCCAGGAAAAGTTTCAGCCTTCCCCACTGGCTGCTTGCTCCGGCAGATGGAAAAGCCGTGGATTCAGCCTGAGACATCAGAGCCCTCCGCGCACGCACGCCAGCAGAGAGGGGAACAACTGCCTGCCCTGCAGTGTGCCTTCTTCAGAGCCCATGCTGCAGCCAGGCAAGCAAGCTCTCATTTCTTTTGACTCAGTCCAGTGGCCAGACACCGGATCTTCTGTCTAACCCACCAAACAAAATGTAGGGCAATAATTTATCATCATAAAGATAATAGTAGATTACTGCCTAATGAAGGCTGTAGCCTCTAGTAAGTCTGCTTCTCTCATATGGCTGATGAGCTTATTACAGCTTTGACTAAGAGGTAATATTACCCCTCCTTAAGAATTGAGTGGATTTGGATTTAATCCCTACTGCTGCTGTTTGACCAGAGACATGATCTTCCAAATACACCACTGATCCCTAGGAATGGGGACTGTTATTACTGTTCCTAAACCTTCAAAATACCTCAAGTCATGCCCATTGCCCCTGTAGCACCTTTGAGATGTCATAGTTGCTTTCTGTTTGTTTAGCATGCGCAAGCAAGAGGCTTTCTCACCATGAGCAAACCACCCTCACTCTCCTGTCACTGTAGCCAGCTCAGAGTAAACAGAAAAGCTGATGTGATTTACATCAGAATCTAGGTAAATTCATTTAAGTTGTGCTGCATAGCCTGAAGGTTTGAAACAAATTCACTAATATTGCTTGATAATCTGGGGTGTAATTACGTTTTTAACTCTAGTAGTTTAAACAACACAATTCTTTCCAAAATACCCCTGCTCTGGTGACATTTGAAGAGGACACATTTGGAAACTGCGTCCCCCTCCTCACTCAAGCAACCTTTACAGCCTCTCCCACTTGTCAGCCCAGCTGTACCACATCAGGCTGCATTTGGTGAGGGTAATGCACATACCAATCCCACTGGGCACATGCCAAAGCTTCCAGTATCCCATTCCCTAGGATGGACCCATTCCTGCAGCAAGTTGAACACTGGCAGACCATGACCTGCCTGACAAAGCTAGGTAGTCCTGACATCACTTGCAGGGCTTTCTCCTGACTTTACCCATTGCTGTTGCTCGCCAGGAGTGTCTATGTGCAACACCTCCACCCCACTCATCCATGGACTGCACTTCTGAAATGCCAAACCTCCAAGCCAAGAGAGCTCTTCTCATCCTAATTTTCCATTATCCAGCACAATATGGCTTGAATCTAGGACCTTCTTATAGAAAACAATTGATAACAACAACAGCAATAATAATAACACCACAGATTTACGTTCAGGCAACTCAGGGCTTCAATGGTCCTCACTGCCAGCAGCAGGACAACAGAATCAACTTGGTGCACTTTTCCCTGGTGCAGCTCCCCAGTTTCTAGTGCAGTTGGGGTTATGTTGCTGGAGGTTGTTTGACACGTTCTGGCAGACATACATTCTTCCAGACTCTCCCCTGCCAAGGTCTGGAGGAGAGCTGCGGTAGCACTGGTGGAAGCACCCGATAGCAGCTCTCCCGCTCAGCATGAAGCATGTTTCTTCTCTACCCTTGAGGGGTGTGATAAGCCTTTACAAGGGGCTTTAAATCACCTCGTGGAGGATGCATAAAGGCAAAGGAATGTTACTACAGCTCAGAGAGATCAAAGTGCTGCCTCGCTGTATGTGTAACGAGCGTGCTGACAGGATGGAGATGTGGAGAAACTGCCACAAAAACACTGCTTTTGGTGCTCATGGAGACTATGAAAACAGGCATCTGATGCAATTTTATGTGTGGGTATTAATTACCTTAGTAAAACACCACAACAGAAAAGCAAACAAAGGGTTTTGGGTTTTTTTTCTGATAATACCTTAGAAAGAGTTAGGACTAACACAAAAACTTTGAGGAGCGCTACAACACATGGTCATTCCTTCATCCCTTATACGCAATGAGCTCAGTGACAGAATTTACCAAACCATAGAGAACCTTGCCCCACAGTGTACATTATTTTAATGTATCCTGTTAAGAAAAATCAAGGTCATAGTGAGAATAAAGGTAGCTAAAGTTTCTATAGCAACAGTTACTAGGATGCAGTTGCCAAAGGTGCTTTCTTGTTGTTCCTGAAGTAGATTTACTGACTGCTTTTCCTTCCTGTTCACTAGTCTTTTTTGGTAGTATCAGTACAGACATGATGCAAATCTGCTTTCATTGTCAGTATGATCTTGTAGACTAGTCCTGCCCATGAGCTAAATACACAGGACATATCATGTGCAAGGGAAAAAAAAAAAATTAAGCAGTCTGACTTTGAGATCCAAAGGGGACATAACTGACTTAAAACATGTACACTTTTCTGAAAAGCCAGCTCCTTGTTGTAATTGCAAGTGAAAAAGTGAAAAGAAAGAATTTAAGTTTCTCTTTCATGTCTGCTTGTTTACTTTGTACATTGACAGCATCTTGTCTCTTTCTCCTAATGGACAAATTTCCTTGCTATTTCTATTGCTCAACCAAACCTTCAGGCAGGAGGGGAAATAAAAACAGCAGCCTAAGCATAGCAGAAAAACATCCCTGTGAAATTACAGCAGGATGAAAGTGGAAATGCTTTAGAGCTGAAATGTATCTTCCTCTCTCACAGACAGATAATTCCACGCTGCTGCAGCCCAAAATCTTTACTCTGTGGGGAAGCAGGGGACTCTGCAGTGCTGGTCACCTCACCAAACTGGATGGTTAAATGTCACCAACAAGGGACAAGCTGGAACTGCACTGGAGGGCTGTTGTGGCCTGACAGGGATCTGCTCCACTCTGGGAATCTGTTCTGGTGGCAGCAACCGTGCCCTAGCAGGTGTGCTCTAGCAGGATGCCTCGCTGGATCTGAAGGTGTGACCAGGACTCTCAGGACTCCTGAGAGCAAGGGCCTTGGAGCTCCCTCACTTCTTGCCTGGTGTTGCCCTTGTCCCATCGCCTGGGGCCAGGCACCAAGTGCTGCTTTGCTCTTGCTGCAGGTTCTTTGTTCTTGCTGTAGGTCCCTAAGCACACCCCAAAGCACCACTTCCAGCTACCCTTCCCTTCCCAAGCCTTCCCCTTGTCACTATCACCACAAATACTCATCTGTGGATTCGTGGCAATTTTGCACTGCAGGGCCACTTTCACACAGCAGGGCAGACACATAGGATGTGCATATATATAAATAAAAATATATAAAGTGTACGGTGGTGTCTGCTGTCACCTGCTGCTCTGCACCCTTCACAAATCATGCTCCACTTGATGCTAGGGCTTGATTTCACTAAGGACAGAGCAGTTCCCACCTTCTGCTCCTACCTAAGGTCTCTCATATACTTGATCACTATGCTGGATCTTTACTGCCCCTTCCTTGAGACTGAAACAAGGTGTTCAAAATTGGATAAGCTACATACTGGGGATTAAATTGAAAAGCTAATTTACAGAATTTGTAATCCCTTTCTAAAATCAGACTATTTGAGCTTTCTCCATTTATTTTAAACAAATCAAATAGAAGAAGCTGGAATTGTAAAGAGAAACAAATTGTGTATATCCCAGTGCAGCCACATCCAAAAGAACTACTAAATTTAACCTTGAAATGCATTTAAAAACATCAACAACTCGGCAAATACACTACTTTTTTGTTGGTTTTTTTTGTTAAGAGAGCCTTACTGTTAGCATTGCTCCCAGTCTGACCAATCTGTGACACACAGAGAATTTTTCCATCAGTGTAGTTTCCTGAATGTGCTCATTGTGAAACACCAAGCACGTGTCACTTTGAGCCAAAGAATATCTTTGATCACAATCATTTGATTTCCCCTCTTCTCCAAAAGTTACTTCTTATTTCCATTGTACTCTGTTCCCTGTAAGCACAAAACAAATTCCTGCAGTACATCAAGGGCGAAAATGCAGTCAGATAAACAAAATGAAAAGCAACAGGAAAGTGCAGTTTGATTAAATGAAGAAAAGTCAAATTTCAGGAATCAAGAAGAAGGCTTCTGAAGCATCACATGGGAAATCTCACAGACAGATTAGCCCTTGTGCACCTAAGAAATTTGCCATCTCCCTGACATTCCTATCATGTCTCTGCAGCATGGTTTTAACAAAGATTCTTGAGATTGCTTGAGAATATCTAAAAACGCAAATAAATGGTTTTTTCCTTATATCTGCCAGGTCAAGTACTAGAGACATGTTTGCTGCAGCTGAGTGACATACATCTATTCAAATCCCTTCTGAACTGGAATCAATATTAGCTAGATCCATTACCTCCTGCTTTATTGGCAGCTTGGGTGCTTGTTCAGAAAACAGTCCCTCCTAGTAATGTAATAAAGCCCCCACCTTGGAGATAATTAGATTGCCTGTGATATATAGAATCCACTGATGATCATTTCCCTGCTGATTTTGGCTTGCTACTCCAGCTCAGGTTGCAGTCTCCATCACTGCACGCTCTTACATTAGACCACTCGAGTCTCATCACCTAACAATTGCCATAGCAGATTTATTATTACCTTTTTTTTAACTCTTCCATAATAACAGCAACCAGACAAACCTCAGAGTGTCATTAACATGCTTTTAAAAATGCACTGAAATGGCTTTTTCAATTGCCTCAAGATTTAATATCCTGGCCACAACACAGATATCCCTCAGTCTAACAACAAATCTTTCCAGGAGAGAACACACGACACTGCCCTTCCCTGAATTTCCTTTGGGTCCTCAGTGGATCCCAGAGGCTGATGAATTCAAGCTCCAAACTGGGAGCAAAAGCATGTTCCACAAATACTATGAACACTCAGACATGGCCCTGCCAGCTGTCTTTCCTTACCACACCTTCCTGCTGCCTTGATGGGTTCCCAATTTAAGTGTCCTCATTTGTCATGAAATTCATTACTAAAAAAAGAGGAAACCACAGCCTGATGCATTTACTTCCTCTTAACTCCCCTCCCCTGATCCTGCGGTGCAACCTGCCCCAGAAAGTCCCAAGCAAGCAGATTTTGGTTTACCATTGAACACTCTTGCTCTTGGCTTTGATCATTGAAGGGTGAGAGAAAACAAATCCACTTGTTAGATACGTCAGCCTGTAAATGATGCTTTCCCTGTCCCAACAGGTGGGAATATATGACTTTGCACATCCCCTGGGGCCTTAGGATCATCTTTCCAATTATCTTCATGTCTTTAAACAACGGAACTGGATGACTGGCAGTTACTCTGTGCAATGTACAGCAGATGAGAAAACACTTGCTAGTCCTGAGCTAAAAAAACCAGTGTAAGTAGGGATATTTATTACCCATTTTTAGGCATTTAAACTCAAACCTTACCCAGTGGTATTAAATACTTAACTAAAACAGCAAAAGGCTGAAGAAGAAAGAACTGAGGCATAAAGGGAAAGCTGGTTTCCCTTGATGTCACAAACACTGACAGTTTTGATGTCTTTATCAAAACAAGTACAAGAACACTCAGTTCGAGGGTGGCAATTTCTTCCTCTTATACTCAGGAGCTGCAAGTTCTCCCCTGGCTGGTTCAGGCTGTAACTCTCTCGTGGGCACAGTGCCTCCACCAGAGGTTTCCTCCTATCATGGCTTTTTGCTGACACGCTGCAATTTATTAACTTTCCTGGGAAGGAAACAGGGTGGGTTTGCCTTGCTAGAAACTAACCCTTAAATCCATACAGGCTGCCAATATACAAATACTCCAAGGACATTGGATTGGTATTTAACTTCCCACCAGCTGAACAATTCCAAAGCAGTAGTAATTGACTCTTTCAGCATTGCCCATGAGCAGCAGCATTCCACCACCATGCCTCAGGTCATCAGTGAGAACAAAGGATATTCCATGACACAAAAAGTATTGTTGCTGTGCACAACACTCGTTTTTCCCAATGTTATTGCCTATTGGTTTGCAGAGGCTGAGGTTCACCAGCACAATGCGGATTGCCAAATCCAGGGATTCCCAGGAAACATCCCCATAGCCTTGGAGCTCTGCCTGAGCCTGGATAAATGCAATGTATTACAATCAACAAAGGGCTTAATTAATGGATGCTGACATCGTACCTCCCGAGGAACAAACAAAGGGGAAAGCATGGCCCGCTGCCCAAGGATCTTGGAGTCTAACTCAGGCTGGCAATATGGATCAGACACACCAGGCCTGCAGAGGGAAGGCTGACACTGAGCTTTCCCTTTGTCTGATGTCAATACAGATACAGGCAGTGGCAGCAGAAAGCAAAATGTCTCTCCCCAGGACCTCAGGGCTTTTCTTGCTTTTTTGTCCACAAGCAAGTTCAGATTTTATCTTCCCTTCATCTTCCTGCTGCCTCCCTGCACACACATGCCTTTTTTCTCATTAAATTCTTCCTAAGTTAAACCCTATTTTTCTGCAGTCTTCAGCATTTGGTTCTACCAGCTCAGAACATCTCCCTCCAGAACTAGATCATCTCACCTCCTCCTCTCTCTTGGCTTAAGACACCCATCGCCCTGGTTCAGATGCTCTCATATATTTGGCTCAAAAGCTCCTCTATCCCACCACTCCAAGGTATTTTCCACCTTCTCCTACAGTTCCTAACAGCCTGCAATCTTTGCATGGCTTTTAATTTTCCTCTGACCACACAAGATCCCATCTCTTTCCATCCTATCTGAACTCTTTCACTTCCATCAAGATCATGAGAAGCTGTCAAATTAAATCACACGCTCTGACAGTGCACTTGGCCCTTGAGGATGGGATGCAGGAGGAACCACTGGCATCTATAGATGGCAGGGATATGAATAAAGTCCTTTGTGCAGAGGATGTTAGCACACCCCTGGATCTCTTCACTGTCTATACAATGAGAAAATTAAATACACGTAGTCTACAAACAAATCAAGTGCAAATGTAGATCACAAATCTGAGTACCTTCCCAGCTCCAAAACATGCTATTTTTGGAACATTTGTTGATCTGTTTATCTTCCTTTGCCAAAAGCCAGGAATTCATCATCAGTTTAAGTCCCTCCAGGCTTTCTGTTTATAATCCTGCTTCATTTCCATTAAAATACTCTCCACTCAGCCAAAATGTTACTTAGTTTTCACTATTTTTTTACTGAGAAGTTCAAATGTATTGAAAAAGAACTGTAATAAGGCCCCTAAAGGTTTTAAACCTGAATAACTGACACACAGAAACTTCTCTTCCCTGCAGTTGAGAAGATTGTGTTACTATGCACAATATTGTCATTATCCTCTCTCCTATTATGCCTAGACACAAGGAAGTTGAAATATCTACTTCATGCTGGTGAAAAGTGGACAGAACTAGAGGAAAATGTAGCAATAATAATAATAATAATAATAATATAACAAAACCAGACCAGAAGTGAAGATATTTCTAAAGTACTTACCCAGCATCAGTGCTATTGCCACACAGTAACACATCTTCTGTACCATTCTTTATGAAATAGTTCACTGCAACAGAAATAGAGAAATGGCTTTTCAATAAACACATTCTGGGAATGATAACGTTCGAAAATATCATCCACCACCCAGCATACTCAATTGGGACAGCAACTGAGAGATGAATGGTGTGCTTTTGCTTTGTTTTGCTAACTTTAACTTCTATAAATTGGAAAAATAAATATATTTTTTTCAAATCCCTGTAAGCACTTGCTGTTTGTATTCTGAATCTGGCCAGTTGAATAAGGTGGCAACGGGCTGTGGGCAAGGTTTTTAGGAAATGCTACTCAGCCGTGTCCCTCTCTGTTCAAACCAAGAACACTGCTACTAAATTCTGTAAGTGTAATGAAACCACACCATATGCTATCCTGTAACTTTTAGTCTCTACACTGAGGAGACACATATTAATTGAAGTCTGTGGTAGAAATTACTGAATCATAGGTTAAAAATGTAACCAGCTATAATTCAGAATGTAATAATATTAACAAAGCAGCCCACTCCCTCAGTCTGGTGGATTCTGCTCAGCGTAGAAAACACACAGTATAAAGCAAAAGAAACAAAAATGCACGCTGTTAAAGATCAAACAAACAAGGAAGTATTCACAAAGACAAATATTTATCACTGTAGTCATCTCTAATGGCAATGGAGAGAGATAGACACTTCTCAAGGGAGACTCAGGAGCAAGCTAAGTTTAAGTGCTGTGGCTCAATCCCGGGCTGATCATCAATAAGGCTTAAGGAAATAAGCATCTCCTGGCTAATGAGAGACTTTGCATACACACTTCTTCTTCTATCCCCATCCAACCAAGACTAACATTCAGAGTAAATAACAGTACAGGAGGCCAATTTCTTCTCAAAAGGGTAAGAAAAATCTGTGTTCCAGAGGGAATGTGAAGAAAAGGAGATGTTCTAAGGAACATCTCCAACACCTGGATGGTGGCAGGGAAGAACAGATAAAAGCATTGCTCTAGAAACATAATAAATTCAAAACGTAGGTGTGCTGCTCGCTGAGGAAAGGTGAATATTCTGGTGTGGCTTGCTGCAGCAGAGAGGACGTGATCCCCTCTTGACTAAGACGTGATGGTGGCAGCCTCGCACAGTAAGGCTTTGTGAGCAGAGGGGCCTCTGCAGATGCTGCTCACAAGAGGTTCTCCATTCCAGGCTAACCCTCTGTTGTGAAATGCTTTAAAAATCAAGAGTGACAGCTTATCCAGGCGGGCTATGCAGAGAATGCTCAATGGCTCAACCACCGAACAGATGTGCTGTGGCTTTCTCTGTAAGCTGTGAGCGGTGGAAAAGCCCTGCTCTGCTGCATGCCAAGAGAGAATTACTGCCCAGGAGCTTGTGGTTACAGGGGCACGTGATGGTGTTCACAAGTTATCAGAGCACAGATCCTGCTCAGATTGGATGCTTTTCCCCTTTGTCTGACATGTGGGCTTTCTAGGGAAACACCTTGTGTGACAGCAACACTCAGGAATTGACTGTGGTTAAGGGTTGGTGATCAATCACCACAGAACGGAGGAGAACGCCATGTCTGCATCACCTTTCACCCTCCAGTTCTTCTGGGAAAAGACTTGTGCTTTTCTCTGGACAGGTGGCATCTTATTTGGGATACACGGAGTTAGTGACACAAACACACCAGACCACTTTCTCTCCAAGCTAGATCATCTTTCAGGTCCTTTCCAACACAAACCATTCTATGATTTTATGATTCGAGGTTTGATTGAAATTCTGGAGCACAGTATTGGTTGAAAACCAAAATGACATCTCCTGGTCAGCTAAATCAGAAGATAAGAACGGAGTCTGAGGACAGAATTAAGGAGGACAAGGATTCTCTGTGTGCAAACAAGAAATTTGAAATCTCAAGAACAGACAAAATTCTGTTGTCTGCTGTTGACTTAAACATTTACATTTCTAAAACAAGCAGTAAGGCAGATGCCAAAGAGCCCCATGAAATGCAGGGTGGGGAACTGGTGTGTAGGTGCTGCTGGGAGGGACATCTTCACCACGGGGTGTGTGCAAGGAGGTGCCACAGCCACTGTGACAAACCTCAGGCTGAGGAAGACGCGAGCCCCTGATTCCCCTCTGAAAAATTAAAGGGGAATTAGAGCTTTATACCCAAGGAGACAAATTGCTGCATTATCAAAAATGTGCACAACAATCAATCTTTCCTTCAAAGCCTGTTGGTTTGGATTTCAATCAAGCCTGCTGGGCAATCAGAGGGCTGCAAGAAGCAAACAGGTTTTCACTCTTGCTTTAAAGAACAAACCACCTTGGTACCATATTAACCCATGGCCTCAGCTTCCCATCAGTTAACTCTAACGTGGGCAAAGAACTAGAAACTCCTTTTTCATGTAGAGTAGGATTTTCTCTCTGAAAACTGCTCAAACTGAGCAACACCACCTGAAAACACAATGATTTTTCATTGCCTTGGAAGATTGCAATTAATTTTTGGGGTTTTTTTTTGTTTTCACTGAAAAATTTCAGCTTGTGATTGGGAGAAAAAGGAAAACAAATATGGAAAATAAAACTGAAACCCTCTATTTTAGGTGTTTGCTTTTGGTTTTTGATCTTTAATTTTTCAAGTAAAATTAAGCCAAAACCATGATATTTGTAGCACCTGTGTGTGTGTATATAAACTTTATGCAACGTGCCATTCTTTCCAAAGCAAATGCTGATTTTTTTTTTCTACCAGCTTTACTAAGTATATTTATATCAATATAAATATTGATGCCACTGTTATAAACAATACATTGCCTTTTAGGAATTTTTCTACAGGAATTTCCAGAGCAAGGTAACTATCTGGTCATATTAAAAGAATTAAAAATGGTCTGAATAACAAGGTCTCCTGGAAGACCGTGCTCTGCCTCCTACACTTGTCAAAGCAAAAAACACTGGCCATAATTTTAAAGTCACTATATGCAAGTGATTAAAAACACAAATTCCCCATGAAATTCTATTTCTATTTCCCAAATTCTATTCCTGCCATATCCTCCTTCCAAAGTCAGTTCCTCACCATTTTGTCTGTTTCATTCTACACTTTTTCTGATTTTTCAATACCTTTCAGATCTCTGTATTGCTCCCTCCCACAACAGCTGATTCTAACACAGCAAACATTCACAATATCTCTACTTGTCACATTAACAGAAAAAAAAATGCAAACTTCCTCAAAAAAAGCATTTTCCAATTAAAAATATGCTTCACCTTATGTTTTCCACACCTCTGTCACTCAACTGAGCAGAAAGCCAGTAGGGTACATAGACTGCAAGGTAGAAACCTTCCTCATTTCTGTGTGAAGGAAAGCAAAACTTTCTCATTCAGAAAAGTAAAAAATGTTTGAGTCAGCTTAGAAAACACAATTTCTGCCTCCAGTGTATGTTCCTCCTTTGAAGGCCCTACCGAAATGTTATTTTCACTCATCTTACAACAAATTAATTCCAATTTTAAAAAAAACCCAACAACAACCCATTATATTATCACACTTGCATAAAGAGCAACATTCAAATATCATTAGTCACTGCCCAGAGAAGAGTCCTCTGGCTGACTTTCTAACAAAAACTTCAGAGAGGTGTTTGTTATCTCGGACTATTTATTGCAGCCACACGGGCGCTGGCTGCTTGGAGACTTTCTCCCTGCGCTGGGGCTGGCACAGAGCACTGACAGCCACCCAACGTCCCGATTCCAAATTTAAAATGCAGTTCAGAAAGCTCCATCTCCTTACAGTTGTGATACATAGCACAGAAAGGGAATAGACACCACCCCCTCCTCGCCCTTTCGCCCACGGGCGCAAACACACTTTGCCTCGTGGTAATACACAATAATTAAAATGAATCCTTGCTGCACTTGCTGCGTGCACACTGTGTCACACACGGCGAAGCCTCTAATAAATGAAATTGAGTTTGGAGATGAAAAACATGCCTCACAAAAGCCATGGAACAGGCTGTATTAAGGGTGTTATTAGGGGAGAATGCTTGGGAAAAAAAATGGCACTGCCAGTTAGTTCTCCTTGGCTAAAAGGGGTTGCAAATAATTATAATAATCAGTTACTCTCCTGTTGCTCAGCCCATGACAGGGCATCTGGCTCTCCTTTGCTCTCCCCTGGCATCTGCTGCTGCTGACCCTTCTGCTGAGTTTCAAAGGCTCTTGTGTGCTCTCCTCTCCCTGCTTCCCGTCCTCCCTCTGTCCCTGCGAAACCACTTCTGGCCCAGCTCTCTGCTGCCTCCATACCCTGCAACCATGTGGAAGAACATTTCCAAAATGTCAGTTCAAAAAGGAACAGGAGGAGTTATGGCCAAGAGGGTTGGGTGGGTAGAAGGAGCAGAGATCAAGGGGACAACTTTATGTACAGCATTGGCAACTGCATGACTTTGTGGTAAACACAGCCTGGAATTCCAGGCATGAGTTGTCCTGCAGGAGATATGGAGGGGCTGGGAGGAGGTTGTAGAAAATCATACAACGAGGTGGTGGGAGGAAAGTGGTCCCCTTCAGTTTGAGTCTCTCTGGTAGGCTCCTATTAGTGCTTCTCCCCACGCTCCAGACAAGTCAGAGAAGCAATTTCCCTGCCAGGCTCAGCAGTCGCCACAGCACAGAAAATATCTCCAATTTTGACAGTACAGATTTTCCCCTTTTGAGAAAAAGCCACTAAAAATATCAATCAAGCCCTCTTGAGCTAGATGGCTCCCGTGCACTAGAAGAGGCTCTGAAAGCCTCAGAGATCCACAGTACATGGTTCGTGCTGCTCACATGGTCTGAGGGAACAAAAAGCACATCAGGAGAGGAGGAAAAGCACATCAGGAGCTTTTGGAGACGTGCACTAGAGGAGAGTGGAGAATTTAGATGCTGTCAGATTGGCTTAGGGACCTTGCCAAGTCCAGGAGCATGGCCCCAGGAAGATGAGACAGGAGACAATGACTAGCAATAAACACACATCTGGCTTTTAAACATCTTCAGATATCCTCCTTCTATGCCTCTGTGCCTCACCAGTCACTCAGACCCACACACTTAGGGCTATAGGGTGCATAGCATATAACTAAAAGCACATTTAGTACCACTTGTTTAGACATATGCTCCATATGAATAGGTAGCAAAGTGCTGAAGTGTGCTCTCTGGAAGTTTTCTAGATGTTTTGTGTTTTATGGAATTTTTTCATATGTTTCACACAAAAGAATTAAAATAAAAAGCTGCTACAAAGGTTGAATGCATTTGATTACAGACAGATGATGGAAAAACAGAAAAAAACTAACTTCTGCACTTACTGTGATAAAGAAAACAAATAAATTGGATCAAAAAAGGGCTGAGAGACAGAAAACATGGATTAAGCTGAAAAGACAGTGTGCAGGATATCTGTGGGCTAATAGAGGGCTGCACCTGCATTTCTTTGTTACATTTATACGTACAATGGAAAGAGAGGGTGAACAGAGAGGTAACAACATCTCCTATACACAGTATTTTCCAGGTAAATAAAGTCTGAGGTGTGGATTGAATGAGGAGCACTAGAGAGACCTACTCCACTAAAACAAAAGAGTGGAGAAATGCAAAGTGGGATATTCAGTTGTCAGAAAGTGAAGTAAAGCAGAGAAGGAGAAAATCTCACCTATCCAAAACCTTGTCAGTCCTTAAATTCCCTGACTAAATTCAGATAAGAGAGACGGATTTTTTTTTTTTGGAGGGATTCTTAGTCAACACTTTTATGTAATATGAAGCCATGATCAGAGAAAAGTGTAATATTGATATACAGGACAGCCAGGATGGAGTAATATATAGGAAAGGACTGATAAGCAGTGGCTTGCTTCTATCAGTTCTGTTTAATAACTTTTCAAATGGACAAGGGGATCAAGTGCACCCTCAGTCACTTTGCAGATGACACCAAGCTGGGTGGGAGTGTTGGTCTCCTGGAGGGCAGGAAAGGCTTCTCACTCTCTACAATTCCCCTCTACAGGAGGGTGCAGCCAGGTCAGGGTCGGTCTCTTCTCCTAGGGAACAAGCGACAGGACTGGAAAAAATAACCTCAAGTTGCACCAGGAGAGGTTTAGTTTGGATATTAGGAACAGGCTACCCAGGGAGGTGGTGGGGTCACCATCCCTGGTGGGTTTTAAAAGATGTGTAGATGTGGCTCTTGGGGACAGAGTTTAGTGGTGGACTTGGCAGTGCTGGGGTAATGGTTGGACTTGATGGCTTTAAAAGTCTTTTCCAACCTAAATGACTCTATGATGCAGAAGAAATGCCACTTTCAGTGCTTTCAGTAGGGTACCTGCCAGACTGGAAAGTATTGAGAAGGTAATGAGAATGACTGGGAAAATTTAAGAAGAGCAGCAATTGAAAAAATGTGCATCTTTTATCCTAGAAAAAAGGTGACTACCACAGTAAAAACCAGCATGTATTCCGGAAAAGGAGAACAGGGAGCTTTGTGTGCTCCTAGTGACAAGAACATGATAACACTGTTTTTTTGCTTTAAGAAAATGGAGGGGGAGAAAAGAAAAGAAGAATTTTCAAAACTGAAGATAAAGGAAATATTTTTCACTGTACTTCCCATTTGAACTGCTGAAGCTGCTGCTGCAGGCTGCCCCTGCGGACAAAACATTCAAAGAAAGATTTGTTGCCTGTGTAGATAAGGATACCCTAAGTTCCAATAGTTAATGTTAATAGGAAATTAGAAAAATATCTATATTTTGAGCTCTATTAATTGTTTTCTGGAGCAAATGGGGATGTTCAGTGCCACAGAGAGATGCTGCTGTAGGTATGCGAAGGCCAGATTGAGCCTGGGAATTCCCATATTTTATCTCCACCCCACTTGGGGGAATTCAGCACTGATGAAAATTATCAGGAGAAAAGATATCTTTATTTATTCCTTAAAACCAGTGCAATGAGAGCAAGCAACAATGCAAGTTATTCTCTGCTCATGTTGCACCTGGGCTGAGTGCTGAAAGCAGAAGATGCCTCTTGCCTTTGCAATGCACTTTACTGCTGAACCTGGAGCATGGAGCAGTCCATGGACAGGGCTTAATGGACACACAGAAAGTCCTCTTAAAAGCACATCACTGTGCAAGCCAAGTGGTGTTTTAATTCTGTAGTTTAAGAACAATTTGGAGGTGCAGGAAAACTGAAAATGTTTAGTCTGAATTTTCATGCCAGATCTTTCCCCAAGTAGATCTCTCCTTTCTTTAAGCAGTGATGAGAGCAAAAGAGGTATAACTGATGGACAAATCCTCCTGTTTTACAAAATATTTCAAATATTTACAGTATAAGAACTTCATCTTTCATCACAAGTCCAAAAAAAAATCTTACTGGATGGTCAGAAAGAGACTGTATTGGATTCAACATTACCAATTCCTATGTTTTTCTGATCCTTGCACTCCTGATGGGGCTTTCTTTTTCTATTTAGCTTAAAACATTGAAGTGCACAGGTACAATACCCATGTTAGTAACACATCAGAGCATTAAGTTTTGAGCATTGATGAAGCTATTTATCAAAAGACCCACAGCACTCGAACAAAGCCACAACATTTACAGTTAAAATCAAGTAACGTCAATAGATCCCATGCTGACAAGCAGAGTCTGAAAGCCCAGGGAGGCTCCTTGTTTTAATCACTGGTTCACATACAATCATACATAATAAAACACCTATTCCAGTCCCAACTTGATTTATTGCTTCTCTCTTTCCTCCACCTCCATAATTATTCATCAAACACTCACTGTCTTCTATTACCACCTCAGACAACGCCTCAAACACTTTAGCTCTCCCCAAATTGTCTACATTTGTTATCTGACTTGGACAAAATTCTTTTCTCTACAGTTCTCATCCAGATTCAGAGTATCTGTTCATACAGCTCCATTTCAGTGGTTCTGGAAACAAAAATGATTTCATTCAGGCAGAGATAACCACCAGGCACAGAGCTTAGAGAAGACACACACAGTCTCATCTACATGCAGACATACATTTCTATATATTCACAGACCTATGCCTCAGCATCTGTTCCACACAAGTCTTTGATCCTTTCTCAAGTGCCCAAGAAGACCATGATTTGGATGGGTATCCCCAAAACTTCACATAATCCCCAAAACTTCACATACTCTACACATCTTTCCAAACCTAGAACCTGAAGCAACCATAAGTTTTTCAGGTCTAACTGGAGGTGACATAAAAGATATTACATTCATCTTGATTTGGATTTTTATTTTTTTACTTAAAGTTGTTTTGTTCTTTTCCCCAGACCTTTGTTAAATACACAATTTGAGTCTAGAAGAAGAGAAAAATCACTGCCATGAAATGAAAGAAACTAGTCTGGAAGAAAAAAATAACAGCCCTGAAATACCTCTTTTAAACTATATAAACAGTAGCTGATTCCTCCCAGTAAAATGTTCATAAAGCTTGAATATTCATTCTTCTTACTCGTTAATATTTTTTTAATATCAATTGCTTGGACAGCACTATCTAAGGAAAATTACAGGGTTGCTCTTTTTTACCTTAAAAGATTCTGATTTTGAGAGAAAACATATATAGAACACTTTGAAAACAAGACTGTTTCAGAGTGTCTTAAACAAGGTATTTAGTCTAAAGAAAAAGAAAATGTTGGGGTTTAAGACTGTCATTCCATAAGCGACTTTATAACTTAATTATATTTTTAAGGTTCTTTTCTAAAGCATTTTTTCTTACGTGTTCAGCCCTTACATTAGGCCCTGCTCACAAAAGGACTCAGATTTCTACTTACTGACCAGTCAATAATCCATTTTCATAATGGAATACATAAATGACATTAAAGATTCTAAAATCATCAGCTGCATGAATCAACTACACTCAGCCCACTGGTCCATCTCTAGGCCAGTGACATATCTGACATTCTATAGCTTTTGATTGGTTCTCACACGTTCATAAAGCTTCACTTCATCAAATACGTCCTTCATTTAAACACCACAGCCCAAGACAGGCTTTCAAGACTGTTATTTGGAGCTTCTTTCCCAGGAATCTTTACAAGTATTGAAATTAGGCTCACAGTTTTTCAGTCAGCTGGTATTTATAAACTATTAACTCTTCTAATGATAACCAACAGCTCAACGACTTTGATATTGATATATTGATCCCATAATTTTCATAATGTTGTGGATGTAAACCATGATTGTTTTCAACATTTTTTTTCCCATTTTATTTCGTTTTTGTATACAATCACTGCTGCATCTAAAACTTCGGTCTTCCAGGTTTGTTATTATTAATGTCTAAAAATAATCCTCCTTGGGCTTATTGATCGCAATCTCTTACCAAATCTAGAACCGCAGGTAGGAAAATAATTACCTATCAGTAGTCACTGTTCTCCCAGATGAATGATTCTAATTTTACCATTGGCACTTGACATGAAGGATTTTTTAGTCTGGTTTTATCTGATGCTCAGCTGTCTCTCATCCCTCAATCCATTCATTCAAAGAGTAGTCATACAGAGGAAACTGGGAGACCGGATGAGCTGCTTCTGCCTTAATCTTCATTTTTTCTCCTCTCTAGGTTTGCACTGGTAAGCATTGCTCATTGTAGACAAAAACGGAATGGAATAATTTTTCTGATAAGCCTTCTTAGAGGTTGCTGTTTAAATTGTGGGCCATTTAAAAGGGTGGAAAGAATATAAAAATTCTCTTGTTCATCATGAAGAGGCAGATTTTAGACCTGCATCTCCACTGTGAGTTGAGGAAAGACTAAAAAGTTGTCTCATCTTATGATGACTACTGTGCTCAGTAATTAAGCTGAGACACCAGAGGCACCCACAGTAACTTAGCAGAAGTTTCTTTCACAGAATTAAGCTTTTAATCACAGTGCCAGGACACTTCCCTTTTTGACAGTCTAATCAGGAATATTTGCTGACACTTTTGTATTCTAGGACTTTGTATTCCAGTGTTTAGTGAACCTGAATAGGAGCCAGTTTGAATTTTTCCACTGGATCTCCATGCTTGTAAGCTTTGCCTCTTTCTTCCCAACTTTCCTGGCACTTCCTCCAGCTGCAGAAGCCATTGAAATGATGGCAAGAACAAGCAGTGTTGGGTGGACAGGCAGGAATTCCTTATGGGATTCAGCGTATGATCATCTCGTGGCAGACAGGAGGGGAAAACCCCAAAATTCTCAACATTAGCAACCTTGCAATGCAGGACTGACAAGATTTAGGGGAAAAAATAGGTTTTTTCTTCTGCCAGTACAATTCCTACACCACCACTACTAGTGCTGGTACTCTGCCTTTCCTGGAGGCGGAGGCAGGAATAGGGGCAGCAGAGGGGCCAAGCAGCACCTGCACCTCAACCAAGTTAATTGTGGTGAAGACACTGGTAGAAGAGGAAAGCACCTCTGGGTCTTGAGTATGGAGTTAAGGGAAGGAGCTCCTGAAGTCTGGGATCGTGGTGGTTATTTCCTCAAGGATCAACCAAAAATCAAGAGTTACCACTCTTGATAATTGTGGTTAAGCCAGTGATGATGCTAAGTTTGCAAACTGACTTTTTTCCCCGTATATAAAACCAAAATGAGAGGATCGAGAAGAGAGATGAGAAAAAAATTTCCAGACTGGAGGCTGAAAGCAGCTAAGGAAAGACTGCAGAACTCTGTCCAGATACGAAGTAAGTTTTGAATAAAAAAGCAGACCTGAAGCTCTCCCAGGCCATCCCAGATGGCTGTCCCAGAGACAAACCAAAATGTCTCTTGTAGCAAGTGCCCACAGCACACAGTTATCTCAAAGTGAAAAGGGCTTTGAAAGACTCAAAACTGAGTTCTTATCTTTCTTCACACCTCATGACTAACAGTCTCAACTATTTCCTCTGCAGCACCAAGCAATTCTTCCCCGTATTACCCTTTTAAGGGGTTTTACTGATTTTTGTTTTTTCATTCTTGCAAAAAAAGGTTCAAAGGCACAGGAGGAGGCTGCTGCCATTTCAGAGACTCCCTGCTGCCCTTTAAAACATTAAAAACACTCTTAAAGAATCCAAAGCAAATTTTTGCTCTCCAAGAAGAGCAGAACTGTCACATCACCTCATTTTAATTCTCTGTTTTGGTGCCCTGATGAATAGAATTAAGAATTTCTCCAATTTTAGTTTTCAGTGGTTTTCACTCCTTTATTTCTTTACATCCCCCTTTTTCTATAAAGTACTATTATGGATCTCTAACAGTACTTCAGGTTTCTTTTTTCTGGGTTTTTTAGATTAACATCCCTGCTCCAAACTAAGTGACTCAGCCACACTGGTTTTGAAATCTCCAGAGAGCTCTTGTAATTGTCTGTGCTCCCTTCGAGTGAACTCTACTATCTCAACATGTTGGCCAATTTTCTTCTCTAGTTCTTCTTCAGAGTAAACACTGACACGATTCTGCTTCTTAATATAGTCCTCCTTTTATCTAATTTGGTCTGCCTACACTTTAATCTAACTGTATGTATTGCTTAATTCCCTGCAGTACTTGAAATTCGGACTGTTATTAAATTGTGGTCAGCGCCTCTCCTTTAAACGGTCACTTCATTTCACCATAATACTTATGCAAAATGAAATACAAAGCACTATCCCATCTAGTCACAAAATGAGCCAGTCCTTCCATTTCTGAATTGCTTTAGTGCAATAGTAAACATTAAATGAAAATCCTACTTTATATTGGTCTTTCTTGCCTAACAGCTAAGCCTCCTTCTTCAGCATTTTGAGGAAGGCTTCATTGTTCTTATTCAGAGGTCACTACTTTTTTCTTATAAATCTACTCTTCTTTTAGGTGTTCAGGAGTCTGCTGCACTGCCTCAATGCTTTAACTATTTAAATAATTTCTGTCTATCCATAGTAAGTGACAACTGCTTGCCATAATGCACCATGTCTTTATCCTCAGATATTATGTAAATATTAATTTATATTATTATTATTATTACTTCCTTGTAATGCCACATGGTTAAAATTTAATTCACTTTAATCCATTATCTCACCAAGTTGATTATCTTTGTAATAGGTAAATCTCCTCTAGTGATAGCAAGTATATTTTCATGACCCTATTAACCATTGCTGGATTTCCCATACGGATTTCTGGGAGTGTCTGCCCTCCTCCCCATATCAGGACCACATAAATAAACTTGCTCATGGTATGCTGGAGCAGCTGTAAAATTCCTTGCATTTAAAGCAATGCTGCAGCTGGCCCTGACATTATCTGTATTTTAACACAGACTATCCTGTGTCACATTTACCCTATTTCCATTTCCAGAGCCAGACTATCTCCACAGCTCCATTTCTTCCTTTCACCTTTATTGCAGGGCTTTATGCTTCCAGCCATCACTGTTTTATCCCTCAATGCCTCTGTGACAAGGGGAAAGCAGCACCTCACACAGCTCTCAGTTATCTGTGGCTAGAGGAGCCCTGAAGTGCCTTAGTCCACCACAGGTGCACAAATACCTTTGCTATTTCCTCACTCCATGTTTCCAAACTGGAACTCAAGGGAACATGGATAGGGTAATCAGCAGGTTCCACATCATCCAGGAAAAGTCCAAGAGCTCTTTCCCCTTTCAGCTGATAAGGGCCTCTGATACAGGGACATTGAGAGGACACATAATCTGGTGGTCAGGGGCAGTTCCAAAGACAACCCCCATTCAGCCAGAGCTTTGTGACAATGCTGCATCAACCACATCATGCCTTAAAGACACCCATGTCGAGCTTTTTATTCCTTGAACAAAACCTTTCTAACACCACTGTTTCCAGCACTGCTCAGACCACAGGGAGAGGAATTGAGCAGAAGGTCCAGAAGTCACCAGTGGAGAATGGTGGGGCTGCCCTTGGCCTAATCCCTGGTTCAACAGGGCCCTGGGTCAAGCCAGGCAACTTCCATGAGTCAGATGTGGGGTTTTTACAGTGTGAATGGCTGGAGATGTAGGACTGTAAGGTCCACACAGTCAGAGCAGAGGTACCCCATGACACTGTGTCACTGTCTCTCAACCAAAATTCCAGTTAATGAGTTGACTATGTGGTCATTTTTCTCCTTAAAATAAATAAAATACCAAAGGTCACTGGTCACATACAGGATGGCCCAACCCAGTAATGAGTTAGGGCCCAAACAGCATAAGACTTCCTTAAAAGAATTCTCTTGGGATTTTTCAGATTAATAAAGACTGAATTGCTCTGCTTTACCTTTTGGCTTTAAGATCATTAACTCAAATTTTGAACTTTTGCTAGAAAAGGCAAGAGATATAAAATGTCTTCAGAGAAACAACGTGAAAACCAGACCCACATACGCAGAGCTGAAATTTTCATGTGATTGCTCAATTCCAGGAAAGAGAGTTTTAAAATATATAAGACACCCTAAAACTGTGAAAGTCATCAGTGATGCAACTAGGACATCATAGGGAAGCACCAGAAGTACTTTCAGCAGGAACTAGGAAGGCACCATAGAGATTCAGAAAAAACTTCCAAGGTCTTTCAAAACCACATTGACATCATGAAGAGCCAGTAGTCACATTTGGCTGACTCACATACAGATCTTAGTCAATATAATTAAAAAAAAAAACCCAAACAACACAGAACAAACAAACAAAAAATAAAACCTCAAATGACCAGAAACCAGACTACAGGACAAAGAAGAGCTTACCTGGATCACTAAGAAATTCCTCTGAGTTGTTCCACATCCTACCATCCAAGTAAAAGGAGCCATTGGTGAAGTTAAACATGGTGTAATCCCTGACACATTTGTGTCTCAAGTTGCCCATGAAGAGCTGGAGGCCTATGAGGGCAAAGACACTCAAGCAGAAAACGGTCAGGATCATCACATCTGCAAGTTTCTTAACAGACTGGATAAGTGCCCCTACAATGGTCTTCAGTCCTAGGGAGATAAAAGCCAAGAGTTTATAGACTGAGAGACTGAAATATGTCTGCAAACAGCTGCTTTTCATGATGAAAATCTCCATGGAAATGGAAATCGGAAGGGCTTTGAGGAAGTGTTTGCAAGTGGACATCAGAAACAAGAGACGAGTGATCACTATGAATGTATAGTTTGGTCTGCTTTTGGACAAAAGTCCTGGCATTGCACAAACACTAATTTAAAAATGGAGGGAAAGCACTGGATGGAGGGACAGCGAGATACAAAAATATCCATGGATAAAGAAAATACGGAATGTGTTTTATATTTTCATGGAGCTGCAGTAAAGGCAGTAAAGCCTAAATCCCATTGAATTTTGAGAACATGAATTACTTTTAAATCTCTCAGGTGATTCTGGTAGCTTTATCCCTGACATAAACAGACGAAGAGGTATGGAAATGCTGTTTATTCCCTGATTATTTTACATACTTTAGTGCCAAATCCAACATGCTGTCCTCACATGAATAATTCCTCTGCCTTCAATTCATTTGCTTAAGACAACAAGAATTTGGGATTAGAAAAAAAGCCAAATACTGGCAATCAAATAAATGCAGTGGAAATTATTCGAGTAAAACAACCTGAGGCTCCAACAATACCTGGGAAAAGTTAATCATTTTATAATATGCTGCCAAAGTAGATAAATCATCCTATTGCATAACACCAAAGGCTTGGGTAACACAAATTAGCTTCTCCTTTATTATTTCACCCTGTAACACTACCTTCAGTTTATTCTTCCATAAATATTCTGATACAGATAATTACACAGTTTTCTCAAGTGATATTTCTTGCTTTTGAAGTGATCCTGGAGATCAGTAGTGTTTGAGCTGATTGAATGTTACATGATTACAACAGAAAACCCCATTCCTGTTTAAAAAAAGACCCTTCCCTTCTAAACTGGTGTGCTGTAGCTGGACATTAATATCAGCTGCACATTGGTGGCAATTTTGTCATTTCTTTCCTATTTATATTCAATTAATACTGGTAAGTAGTAATAACTGCTTCTGATAATCTGTGTCACCAGTGTGGCAGCAACAAGAGAAATTGATTTGAATGGAAAAAAAGAAAACGAAAAGAGGAAACAGGAGGAATTCTCCTGGGCAATATTCAGAAGCACATTGATTTGCTCACTGAATATGATCATACACATTAAATCTCAGTTCCTTGGAATTCCACCCCAAGAGTTTGGCAGCCACAAAGGCTGAGCTAGTGCTGTGTAATTGGAAATAATAAGAAAATGTACTTCAGGACTCACAGGAAAGCAAAATTAGCTTTTGACTTTGCTTAAAAATCTGTGGTTAGAATGAGGGGACGTCAGAGTTTCTCCAATGAGGATGAGCTGCTGGAATGGCCAACAGGTGCAGCAGTCCCTGCATCCAGCAGCCTGAAATACGCCACTCCTGCATAGGATTTTGCTAATCTGTGAATCATATTAATATCTGTAAAATGGCCCATTTCACCAAAAGGCACTGACCCAGGAGGTGTGGGGAGCTTAGCCTATAAAATTCTTTGTTTGCCTCTCTAAAATTAGTTTATGGCATGGTTATGAGGGCGAGGTTAGACAGCTCCCTGCTCTGCTCAAAAATAAAGCATAAATTATTTCAGGACAAACATTAGGCAAAAGGTGGATTTTCATGCTACCTCTCCTCCTCACCAGAAAGAGATTTTACAAATGAGGTCAGTTCCACTCAGATACTTTGAAAAAGGCTGACTTTGAATATTTGAACCCATCTGTAGGCTTGGCTACCTGTTTTGATGCCTAAATAAAAATGAACCCTCTTCTGCTAATCTAGTCTTGAATAAAATGTTTACCTGAATGGGAAGTAATTTTAGATGAAGTCCAATTCTGAAAGGACTTTCTGGGGTGTCACTGTTGCCAAGCATTGTAAGACCTTTAAGACAGCCAGGTCTTAAACAAGTAGTGAGGTGAGGAAAAAGATTTGCAAATGCACTAGAATTTTAAAATTTTATTTAATCTAATAATCTGAAATATTTTCAGTGATTCTTATCATTGGTTGTCCTTTGAATACACAGATGTTGCTTCACTGAAGTTGGGTAAATTTGGGAAATCCAAATGCAAATGGAGTCTTCAGAACAGGAAAAAATACCACAAGTTCTTTTTCTGCCATACTCCCTGTGAAATCCCTGCAGAACATTTATTTGTCTGTTACACAAATACAAACTTGGAGTTTGTGTTTGTATCATCTCAGTGCACTGATTAATCTTACTCATATGGGCAAGGACAACGGCAGTCCTAATGTGAATAGGGATAACACTAGGGAAAAAACCCGACGAAATTCTAGTCACCAATAAAGACTATCTGTTTTCAAAATCAGGCCTCAGTGTTGCCAATTTCAAGGTCATTTCATGAAACATGTTTTCTCCCAGATTACTTGCTGGAGTTTTAAATAGAATAGCAATCCTATACTATTAGTTTTACAAGTTCATTCCTTGCAGGTATCAAATATTTCTTTATGGGAGGTTTTTATGCTTTAGTTCCTTTTAAATTCTTTTTTCTTTTGTTTTCACAGCTTACAAGCTTCTGAACAATTTAAGATGATGCTTTAGTAATACAATTTCTGTAATTAAAGACCATTTAAAAATAACTTGTACTCTGTCTCCTGGACCTTTGTTAAAACTTTCTAGGAAAACCATTTGGAAAGTGTCATACTTCCAGTTGAACTGTTTTTTCTCACCCTTTAAAAACAAAATTTTCTCAGAAAATTAAGTAGCATCCATCAAGGTGGTTGACACAAATAAGTGCCATGGCTTACTAAAATATAAAATCCATTGTTCATTTAAACTTTCTGTGCCTCCAAAATGGAAGGGCTAGGGGGGAATTAAGGGCAGCCAGGACCTCTTGCAGGTGCTCTGCATCTCTCTTTATCAATCCCATGTTTTGTAAAAGCAATGCTAGCTGTATTCAAATTTAGAGCGTGGTTAAATCTTCTGGATAAATAATCCTTCTTTGAAATAGTGCCAATGAGAGCACTGCAATATAGCTTAATAGAAGATACTATTTATGGGGCATTAAAGGCATTTACTTAATTCTTGCGAGTCAAACATCAAACCAGGCAGCATGCAGAAAAAACCCGAGGATCTGGTCCAAAGCTGAGTAACATCTACACCTGTTCATGACAACGGGTCTATAGATTACTCCCTGTGGAGTAAATCAGTAACAGGCTTTTTCTGAATCACTGACTTCTTTCCACACCTCTGGGCCAAATCCTGCTTGCATGACATGAAAAACACCACGAGATCCAAAACCAGTGGAATGAGGGCTGTATAGGCAGCCTGACATCTGCAGAGAGCAAGAAGAATTTGGCCCAAACATTCCTGTTAAGGCAGGTAGAAATTATCACATTCAGAGGTTAATCAAATAATCATTTTTCAAATGCAAAGCAGAAACCATAGAAAATGCAAGCAACACCAAACAATGACAAATGGCAAGATCCCAAAACACCATCCATTCCTTATGCGAGATGTGAGGAAGTATTAGCATAATTCAGTATGACATCCATACCAGATGTTGGCAATCACCTACAGAACATCAGATACGTTCATGCACGGTCTGGAAACAAGCAGGGAGAAAAAGAAAAATAAAAAACCACCAAAAAAAAATAAAAGAGAGAGTGACTTGCAGCAGGATTGTCCTTACCAAGCCCATTCCTTTCCCTGAGGGTACACCTTTGTCCTGTAAAATGTCTGCACCAGTCACGTGTGTAGGGAGAGAAGGGCTCACCGTTGATGAGTGTATTTTGTCATTAGTTACTGAGACATGGGGCAGCAAAGAGTTTAACAACATGCTGGTAAACATGAATTGGTGTCAGCATTCCTGCACGCTAGCTTTGCGTGGAGAAGTGACTGCCATGCCAGTCTCCAAGGAAAACAGAAATATGTCATCTTTTTCTGACCTCTGGGGTAGTTACTTCTTGAATTAACTGATTTATCCACCAAAAGGGTGACATCTATCTCTCTGCAGCAGGACTCCAGCGAGATTGAAGCAGTGAACGAGGGTCAGTCTCCTCCACACAGTCTTAATTCTCGTTCTCCAAGCCCTGTTCTGGCTATCATTGAGGCACTGGATAACATTCACAGCACTATTTATAGCCTTTAGTCTCACACTAACTTAAATGGGAGCTGGATCAGGCCCCAAAGTGCCTTGGCCCAATTTTCTATGAGGTCACCTTTCCCCGGTATCCTGTCGTGTCGTGTGAGATGCCCGTGGTGTACACGCCTGTTCCAGAAAGAGCAGTGGAGCTTCTCTGGATACAGGCAGTTTACAAAATCCTGGGGATGATGATGATGATACATGTTGTGGTCTTTTAATGGAGAGGGTGTACCTCAGGGTTTATGTTATCTCAATTAGTACTTCTCAAAAACATCGGTGATTTCCACGAGGATAAAATACTATTCAAGACCCTCTGTTGTTGTTCCTATTGAGCACACTGGGATTTGGATACGCTGGTAATGGGAAGGTAATGGGAGATAAATGAATGGCTTCAGTGGGTTGTTCTGCTGCTGACCATGGTTCCTATCTAGATGGAAAAACAAATGAATCCAGTTGCCGTGGCAACATGCAAGACGCCAATTAGTAAATCAAATCACTGAGAGTTAAAGGTTTTAAAATGCTCCCATAGAGAAAATTTCTAAGCACCTGAACCTGTACAAAGCTTGCTTTCCTCTCAATATCGTGGGCAACTGGAAAACAGGAAGAAATAGGTGTGTTTAGTGCAGAAGAGTCAAAATTGAGTGGTTCCATGACGGTCTTCTGGCATGTTAAGGGCTGCGACAGGAGGTAAGGCACTGACCTGATGTCTTACACAGACCCAGAGTAAAAAAGGGAGAGCTGATAATGCAGCAAGAGAGAGGGAGGCTGGCTTCAGAGCCAGCAGCTGCAGGTCCATGGACATTTAGAGAGGGAGATATTGGCATTATGGCACCCAAACTGAGCCCCAGCTCTCCACTGAGAGAGAAGCTTGCTGGTAGATGCAACACACTTGTGTTGTTGGATCTGGATTGCAACCATCCTCCCGGGACAATTCTTCTAATGACAAAAGCAATGAGTTGCTGGAACAGTTCCTGGACTTCTCAGGAAGACCCTGGGACCTCCACCTTTGAAGGACTGCTTGAAGAAGCTAGGCAATAAATATCATGCCATGCTTGAGCTGCACTAAATGCAGCCTTGGGCAAGGGGAATGGACTCTGAGCTAGGAGATCTTTTTCAGCCCTGTAAGCCCATGTCCCCCTAAATATCCCTGTGCCTGCCTGAGCACTTAGAGCCAGACATTAAAGGTAGGTGAGATTTTTAAAAGCACTAATTGTCAGCTTTACTGACTCCCTCTGGAGTCAATAGAGAAATTCATTGATTCCAAGTGAAGCAGAATGCCTTTGTAAACCAGCCTCTAAGTGCTTTGCTGGACAGAAGCCTTGCACCACGGAGGACTTGGCCCGTGGCTTTCCGTAAGCAATTTCACTGAGCACGGTGAGTTCAAGTGCGCTTGTGCAAATAGAAGTACCTGATGGAAAAGTGATCAATTTTATTGAGGGAAAGCTCAGATATTTCCAAAGGAGAGTATAACTTGGTGTTTTTCACCTGAGATGTGAAAGAGGAAGCCAAAATAACAACCACCTTTTCCTTCCTATTGCAATTAACCCCAAAGATCTCATGAAAGATATTAATGTTCACCATCTTTTCATTTTTAAGCCTGTTGGGGGAAAATATTTCACCTCAGCATAACCCTATGCTATCATTAAAAACTCAGACTCATCTCCAGATAAACCACAGCATCATGCCCAGTATATCTGTTAAAATATATGTGCCTAAATGAAAGATGAACTGACTACTCTGAAAGTATCTGCTAATATTAAAAAAAACCCACCTTGTCTGTGTTTCACTGGCAGCTATGGCAATTTGTAGCTCTCCACATTTGTAATTTAAACATACTCAGGGCACAGGTAATCTTGATGATAAAATCAAAGGCCAGATATTTGATTAGCATATCTTCATGCAGTTATCTCACCAAATAATTTAGGGACTTGTACATAAAAATGCAGTTATCAAAAAAACTAATCAAATATTCAGTCAGAATGAAAGAAGAGAATGTGAGTTATTATGTATTACTTGAATAAATAATACTCCTCTTGTTTTTTTGTTTTGGGGTTTTTTTCCCTATTAACCAACAAATGGAACAACTCAGTGTTTAATATCACTGAAGGGTTTTGGTGTATTTGAATCTGGTTTTTTCTATCTCAGTACTCAAATTTTTCCCGACTAAGTCAAATTTTATCATTTGCTGTAAAACAAGCTTCAGCTCCTCCTCTGATACAGGACAGCAGAAAATTGTTATATATATAACTCAGAAAAACTAACAGGCTCTGCTCTGAAGAGGCTCAAGCTTGAGACAAGATGTAAGGTGAAAGGTGTCCCCTGGAGATGGATGTCCCTCCAAGTCTAGTCTTCAAATTGCTAGCAAAGGAATCTAGGAAACAAACTCTGGCTTTCTCTCTGATTAGCCACTACCATCTCACATGATCTGTAAAGCTGTGCTCAGCTTTGTTTCCCAAGAAAAATAAAAATCCTTTCTCAGTGGAAATTCAATTAGAGAACCTTAAAAAAACCCACAACCTTTTGCCAATAGATTATTCTTTAAATCTTAGAGACAAAAATTAAGACAGATTTCAATGACCTAATGAATGATCATCTTAGAGTATTCTTTAAAACCTGTATTTGGACATACATTTTCAATGAAAAGTACCTTGCTTTCCCAGGAATTCCCCTAATTTTCATTACTTTGGTAGTGGGATGAGAGACCACACTCTAGACCCAGATATATATATTTTCTTAACACCTCCATTTCTGGATTCCCATTTCTAGTTTATATCCCATGTGAGTGCTAGTGATTAGTTTTAATACATGTCCCTGCAAGTTTACACCACAGAATTTGTTTAGATTCATATTATATTGTGGATGTGCATAACAGAGTGGGAAGAAAAACCTTTCTAACCTTAAAGATCTGTGAGTGAGAATCTGAGCAGTTCTCTCGGTGTTTTGAATATTTTTGATATGTAATTACCAACATCTGTTCAGGATTATCACGGATAGGATCTACCATGCATGGCTTTTGCTACCTTCTCTACCTTGTCATGCAGGTTGGAGATGTTAAACACTGAGGCTGAATGAGACCTGTCCATAGATAATGCTCAGCAAGAAAGTTTGTCATATGGTTAGTCCTCAGTGGACTAATCTCTGCATAAATTACTTAATAAAATATATATATTTTTTTTTAATAGTAAGAGATTATATAAAGAGCTTCTTTCACCACCAGATGTGTAGTAAAACACTGATTTTTTTTTTTTTTGGAGTGGGGGAAGAGGGGAGAAATCATATCCTTGAAAATGTATGAAAACATGAGTCGATGAAATGCTGAAGCTACCAAAACAAGTAATGAAATGTTTTCTGATCTCTTCAATGCCCAAAATTTCAGCAGTGTTTCTATCGCATGCAAATGGATAAACACCATGACAAATTAGGCTATCTGTGCCTGCGGTCTTGAAACATCAGCTCATAGCACAGATTTAGATTCCTCTATCGATGTGCCCTTAAACATGAATATGCATTTTGAGGTCATTAACCTTCCATTTTTCAAAATCAATATCCGAAGGCTTTAAAAGATTTTCATTGCCATTTTCATACGGTTCACAAATGAGCACTTTATGTCTGCGACTCACGAGCCACCATTCTTACTGCAGCACTTGTGAGGACCGTAATTTTGGAGGCACTCTCATTCCGTCTGCCCTCAAAAACCATATTGGAAAAACATATTAAAAAAATGTATTCTATTGACAGGTCACATTCCCTACATTCCTCCATTTCCTGATCAGTATCTATGGTTAAGTCTTTTGTAATTACAGTGTTTACTCGTGGAAATGGCATGTAGGCTTTAACTGCAGCCCGAGTGTTTAACCTGATTTTCACCTGAAATGACTGAGATTGTTTTCAGCGCCCGCAGTACTCTGAACGTTCGTAAGGCTGAGACATTGCCCAGGTCCACAAATTCAGTTATGTATCTGTAACAAGGGAAAGTCACACACAGACAATGACAAAACACCAGCCAGAAAAACAACAATCAAAGGGACAAAGAGAGACAGAGAAAGAATCACTTGTAGCTGAGAGCCAAAACGTAAGGATCAGGGCGTCTTACCTGGGATTACTGAAATAGTTTTTAAAGCTCTCAATACCCTGAAAGTCCGAAGAGGTGAAACACTGCCTACATTCACAAATTCTCCTACATACCTGTAGAATTAAGTCACAGTTATTTGGAATTATACAATAGAGTATGAGACTTGTCTGAATGAAGAAAGCATTCATACACAGTGGGAGCGAACGCAGCCGAATGAGAGGTGCATCCACTTTTCAGGCTGTTCTTTGATGCCATTTGCCCTGGGGTTTTTATTAGTGCACATCATTTCAAATGCTACTTGAATTATTAAACTTTTCTAATAGGCATCAATTCTTTAAAACTACTGGGTAAACTCTGTTATTGTTCTGTTCAGCCATAAATACTTTAAAGATTTTTACCATCATGTAGTTGAACAAGAAAAAAATTCTTTACATTATTGGAGATATTAAGAATTATTTTGCTGCTCTAAAAAAAAAATAAAGGCTTTGAATACTCAAGTAATTTTCACATAATAGCTTCTGAAAACTACAAATAGGACAACATAGCGAAATAGTGCAAACATTTCAACTGAGTTATTTAGTTTAAGATGCTGTATTCTGTGGTAAAGCAAATTTTGGGTTCAGGAGATGCTTTAAGTTGTATTTTGTTTTGTATTTCAATTTCATGCCCTCTGGCTGCAGGAAGATGGAGTATAAAAGAATATAACTGCCATCCTACTAAAAAACCTATTTATGATTAAAATACCAATCCCAGCTGTTCCCTGCCATGCCTCTTTTGGTCATCCTGGAGACCCATCACCTCTGAGCTAATGTTCCCAGGAGGGAACATTCTGTTCATGGAATGATTTTCGTTTTATCGGTGTTGTACAAAATTATTTCCTCCAAGCCAGTCTTGGACCCTTGAATTTCACTTCTAAAATTCTACCAAATTTCATTCAACTGCCCTACTTCTTTGGGGCATTTGTTTCTACATGTTAAGGAAAAAACTCACCTGGTTATTTTACAAAGCCTGCTTAAGTGGGCTTTGTCCAAAGGCCACTGGGGAGGACAAAGCATCCTCTCCATATCTACTAATCCAGATTATAGCCTGAAAGAACAATATTGTTTCTCTTCATAATCTCATAGGGGAGTCTGGGCAACGATTTACCTGTTTCCTCCCCAGCTTTACCCTGTGCTTCTCTCCCAAACTCTTCTGCAGCACAAAAGGTGGAGGAAAAAAATAATTTGGGGAGAAGCAATAGGATGGGAATATGGTTTTGCTAACTAGAGATTTGTAAAAACACATTTTAAATACATGAACAAGCACATGAAGCAAATAATACTGCTGCTTATAATAAGTTAATTAAGATTTATTTTGGTCATTTATTCGATCAAGTTGCTGCTGACCAGTTCTTCTGTACCAGTGAGTGAGAAGCAACTGGAATTCCCATCCTGAATTTTCCCATTATCCAAGGAATTGCTTACTGTCTTTAAGATTTTGACTGGGCACTTTCCAACCCAGAGTCACAGCTGCCTCTCCCTCACCTGTCCTGTCAAGTACTCCCGAGTCTGGGAGAGAGGGATCTAAACAGGAGCAGTTTCATCATTTCCCTTGAACCCGTCCATGGTCCCAGAGAGGGACACAAGCCATGGCTGTGTCCACCAGCACAGGACAGGAGGAAAGCCCTGGAAACCTACAGTCCTTCTTACTCTCCAGTGTGCTATTTAAAACTACTCTCTGTGACCCAATCTGTTTCTGCCCGAAAGAGAACACAGGAAGCTGTTTTGCAATAACTCCAAAGCAAATGATGGTCTTCCCACTGTAACATCCATCAGTGAAATAATCATATTTTCTGATAGTTCAAAACCCTTGATCCATCTGAATTTCATGGCCCCTTATCAGGCTCCTCCATTTTGAATCCTCAGGCCATCTTTGTTTGCAGATACAGAAACACCTCTGGCAGCACATAGGCTACAAGCAAAGACAACACCAGAGTTACCTGTGTGATCCATCTTCCTTTAAATTACTTGCAAATTGGATTTGTATGAAGGCTAAATCATATCAGAATAGATTCCATTATCCAATGCTCTGTACTATCTGCTGCTTGCATACTTGGGAAGGAGGTTTCATTGTGCGTATGAAGATCATATTGCAGCCACTTTTAACTCTCTCACTGCTGCCTGTGGGCTCAAGGAAACACTTTCCTATTTCTTTTTTCACTCCAGAATTCCATTTTTTTTTCCATTCTGAAAGGCTTACTATAATATGCCCTAAAGTAAGAAACAATAGGAATGGATGCTGGTTCTGAACAGATAGTATGATATAAATAAAACAGTTTGATGTTAAGAAGCTTGATGGTTCACAGTTGCAGGTCCCCCTGTTTTAGGGATGTTCTAACTAAGATGTGAAATACCATTTGGAAAGAAAATTGAAATGTAGTTAGGAAAGAAAGCACAGACCCTCAAGCCTCTCACTAGAAAAGCCTTAAGGATTTTTCATGATCCTTGGGCTGGAGCACTGAGTGGCCATTCAAGTCTAGAATTAGAAAAGAAAAAAGAGGTAAACCCACAGCCTGTGGGCACCAAATCCTGGTTCCTGCCAACAGGGAGTGAATAATTCCCCTGTGGGTAACAGTCCACCTCAAGGTCTGTGCAAACCTTCACATCTTTCTTGCTCCCTACATCCCAAACACCCAGAGATTATGTGGAGGGAATATAAGGGATATTCAGACTGTGGTCCCCACTGACTGTTCAGACTTGAATTTCACTCTGAGATTCTCCCAGAGCCAGGGGTGATGTCTCAACCTCTGCTTGAATTGAGAAGATGAGGTGGAGCAGATTCATGGTCAAAGCTGGAAGCTGTGGTTCCTCTTGCCCTTTTCTCTGCTTCTTTCTACCTTACTGTCAGAAGCCTCCTTCCTTCCAGAAAAGTGAGAACCCATGCACAGAAATTCTACACGTTGTGCTCAATTCTGAGACCTACAAATAAACTCATGTCCCACCTCACAAACAGATGAACAACCATACCCTGCTTTTACCACCTGCCTGATGGACAGGAGACAGGAGAGCAGGCTGGTGACTCTATGGTGTTGTCCTGCCCCTAAATGTTGCAGGGGAATTGCACTTAGCAATGCTTGAGAAAAAGTTTAGCTGAGAAAAATACCTAATGTGTGCTGACCTCCAAAAAATTCTCCCCATCTGCACTGATTTTTTTTTTTTTTTTAAAGCTTATCATAGTGGCCAGATGTCAGTTCAGCCAAATCCATAGGAATGCAGTAACAGATACCAGGACCTGGCCTAGGGCTGGCTTTGATCCAAAGGCTACTGAAATAAACAGGAGTGTTCCTGAGGAAGTTCACATGGGTTTTACACATCTTCATGCTGTTCTGCTAAATGCTGCTAAAAACCAAAGAATCATAAAATACCTCAAGTTATGGGAAGGGACCCCTAAGGACTGTGGAGTCCAACTCCCTGCTCCTCACAGGACTGCCTAAAACTAAACCATATGACCAAGAGCATCATCCAAATCTTCCTGAATACTGCTCTTGATCTCTGCACCCTAACAGAATTGTCCACTCAGCTTCAGTGGTGCTTGAGCTAACTTTGGTTGAATATTCTCTCCTGATTTTGGTTCCATTCAAATTTCACAGCCCCAAGAGTTCAGCTGAAATGCCAGTGCTAACACACTTGAATCTCACTTAATGCTGTGAATTATGGGATTTAAAGATGGCAGCGAGAACTAACCCAAACCCAGAACTGAATACAGGTATCATTAAGCAGAAAAAAACCAAGGAGATCAGATCAGATCCTTCCATGTTTAGGAAGTGGAGTCTTTGAGGCATCTCTACCAGCTTTCAGTTCAGAAGACATGCATTCTTTGCTTGATTTTCTCTCTTCTGTGACTACGAATAAAATCTGGATTTCTGTCTTAGCTGGAGGTGCCAACAGTGTCAGACATCTGCCTTTGGCCAGAGCTTGGGCTGACCCCAAGTCCCCTGTGAGTGCTGGCTGACTGCTCCTCTACCCCTGTGTATTTTTAGCTGTCTGGATGTTGCAAATCCATCACCTCCTTCGAATCACCAGAACCCCACATGCCCTCAATGAACTCTAATAATCTAGGCAGAAGCATACAGCTGAAGAGGAATATCATGGTGGGGGCCAAATTTCTATTCCCAAGATACATAACAAGTTTCAGAGGACTACAAATTAATTCCCTATAGTAAAACAGTAATTACTTTCCAGGTGAAATGAGTTTGTGAAGAGAGGGGCGTGAAAACAGCTTTGATGATGTTATGGATAGATAGAGTATAAATAGGGATTTAAATACGTGGGTATTCAGTCACACTTACAACACTTTCTATTCAGGGGTCTGAAGCTTCCCAAAACTACATTAGATAGGCAGATATTATTACAGATATTTTACAAACAGCTCTCTCTGTGGAGCACAGAGAGAGTAAATAATTTCTCCAAAATAGCGTAGTGAATTCAGAGAATTCCTCTGACTTCTTCCTCTGAAACCACTCAGGAAAAAAACCACCTCCCTCCTAATACACTTCAGCCTTTTCTCATTTTCAGTAAGACTTGAGTGAAGAAAAAAAAAAAAAAAAGGAACATCCAGACAATCTTTTTAAAAGTTCTATTGCATATAACTCCCTTGAAAAATACAAAGGAGTGCTACTTACGCCATAACAATAACACTGAAATCCAGCCAGTTCCATGGATCCCGAAGGAAGGTGAATTCTGTCATGCAAAATCCTCTCGCCAATATTTTTATCAATGACTCAAAAGTGTAAATGCCAGTGAAAGTGTACCTGGGGGAGAGAGTGGCCAAAGAAGCAAGAGAATTAGCATGCAGCAGACAGCTGGAACTGCAGGGGCACAGCTCTGGGGTTGCTCGTGTGAGTCACAGCTGCAGCACTGGGCTGTGCATGAGCAGCCTCGTGTGCAGACCAAGGAACAGGTAAGAAACAGCAGAGCACTCAGGACAATCTCAGAATGAAGATAATTTTCATCACGGGGTGTCCTTTGATGAATCCTCACTCGCTAAGTCAAGCATGGACTGCTGCTAAGCTGTGCTACAGGACTCTTGAACCCCTGCCATTTCCAGTGGAAGAGGAGCGGATTAGGGAATCATGGAATGGTGTGGGTGGGAAAGGACCTTAAAGCTCATTGTGCCATGACTAGGAAACCTTCCACTAGTCCAGGCTGGTCAGAGACTCATCCAACCTGCCTTGAACACTCCCAGGGATGTGAAGTCCACAACCTCTCTGGGCAACATTATGCCACACTCCTTGTTTCTCTAGTTGGAAGGAGGGTGGTTGTTCCATTCATACCCCTCATCTCTTCCTGCCCAAGACATTTTGGAGATTAAAAAAATGCCACCACTTGGTTTTATCAGCTAAAAAAGGTAATTGTGCTGCAACTTCCCTTGTGTTTCACCATCCATGGCAAATTGCACAAGCCTTGAGAATTAAACAACAAATTTCCCTCAGCGAAAAAGAACAGAAAAACTCCCACCTAACTACTCTGTGTAGTAACTTTGACCTGTCTGACAGTAAAGGAGACACAAGGCTGGTTTTTTCCCCTGGTAAATTAAGTTATTACCAACAGCCTCTTGACTGTGATGATCTGGGCTAGAACATAGATCTTACCTTTTGTAATAAAGAAGACACTTGTAATAAAATTTAGCAAAATCTCTGTGGAGGACAGCAATGCCTCTGATTTATAGCTCTCAGATCTGTACTCACCCAGGGCTCTACCTGCCATCAGAGACAGAGTTCAGGGCATACAACAGCTCTTTTTTAATGCTGCTGCCCAAGACACCTAGCCCAATGGGACTGGGCATTCTAGGACATATCTTGACAGAAGAAATAAATGTTTAGTGTCTTCCACTGGCATTCCCTACTCCTTTTCTCCAGATGAAGATGCAGATGACACCAAAGCCTATTAAAAAACCTCAAACACCTAAAATCCACTAAAACACAAATCTTAAAATCCTGACGTTATGGACTTTCACTGGAAACACTGGATTGAGTTTTCTGTTCAGTCCCTAAATATCAATTGGTGCCATCATACATAAAAAAAATTGTAACAGTTAAGATTCCTATTCTGTAAAAAATGGTGTAAGCCATTAAAGGTGGCAATATAAGGGAGAATATTATGCATAAAATATGTTTAGCTGTATTCTACTGATCTGCAACTGGGCACACACATAGATAGTAGCAAATCTCATGCCCTCCTGCCATCGTGTCACACAGTAGGGCTACTCACATGTGTTATAATCTCAGTGTCCTTCATGTTAAAATGGGGATTAGCAGGACAGTTTTGGTGCAGCAGTGGGCATTAAATGTGTCTCACAGCTCCTCTGTGACCATATACCTGAGCATTATCTTGTATCCAACTTTTTCACAGCTCCTATTTAGCTTTGCTCTGGTATTTCGAATATAGGTCACCCATGTGACAGTCTCTTTAAGCATGTGCATTCAGTAATACATGCAGAAAACACATGCAAAGAACTAAAAAAAATACTTAACAGTACATAAGCTCATTAAAATGATAAAGCACTTGTATTTATTCGGCATGTCAGATGGGTTTAATTGATTGTATAATCATCATCTAATTCTAAATGGATCGGGCAAAGTCCTCCAGCAACTGAACAGCTTCTTTAACAACAAAAGTCAGGTTTCTTAAAAAAATTTTTAGTGGGGGAGAGTTGAATTGATTTCTTTTTTTTTTCAAAATGGTAAGGAAAACGCTTTAAAGGAAGATCTAGGACAAATATTTGCACAAGGTTATTCTTCTATCCCCTGTGAGTCTCTGAAACAGCAGAACAAAATGGATTAAATGTATCTTCTCCAAATCCAGTATTAATCAATTTGAATTACAGTTCATTGGGTTATTTTGCTCCTCCAAGTACTTGACTTTGATTTCATTCTAAGCACTTGAGGAGGAAAAGCTGAGAGATATGAGGGAACATGGGAGAAGAGGAAACATGGAAGGAATTACTCCACGCTGCAGGAGTCCATCTGCACTTCTGCTCTATGTTTCTTGCATGCTCTGCTTGATGCACTGATAAAATCATCCACATTCTCCTGCTTGCAGAAGACACAGTAATACCATTTTTGATATTTCCCTCCAGAATGTTTGAATTCCCAGCTGTACACCAACTGACCAAATTCTGATGAGATCATCACATGGATGAGACGTCTGTGATTTTTGGCAGAAAACATCATGGCAATGGTCATGAAAGTTTCCAACAGGAAAAGGACAACATCAGGGGAAAGGACAGCCACAGACATACTTGAGGGTACCACACTATACAGAAATACACGAAACATCCTGGGATTAGGATGTTATTGTGATGGGATGAAATATTTGGTTCAGTGCTGGCTATAATTAGTAATTTATGGCCTAGAAGATGGGTCCTGCATGATTTTATGGAACCTAAATAAGGGCGTTTTACTGTCTTTTCTTACAGCCCTGAGTAGACCAAACACCAGGCTATGAAGCAGCAGATGGCTGTGTTTATCATATGTCAGTCAAAAATAAAAAGTGTGTTCTGATTGGTTCAATGAGCCAAAATAATTGCTTAATGCACTGTAGGTTGATTAGCTTGTGCATCTGGTATCTGCTTCTAAAAGGAATATTTTAAAGCAACTTAAAGAAATGAAATGGGTTTTCATTTCATTGAAGCCCCTTAACCTCTTCTAAAATTAATTTAAAAAACCCCACCACCAACAAATAACCCCCTTCAAGCAAACTCTTGGCTATTTATCCTGAAGGCTTGTCAAGCTAAGAAGACAGAAATTCTCACAGAGGTGTTCCCAGATAATTTGATGCTCATAAAATATTCCTGCCAATGATTACAGGGGAACACTTCTCACACTGTACTCAGTCCAAACGAAACCTTTGCTTCCATTAAGTTTCAGATTGAGGATAGAAGTAAGTATGTTCAGGAGGTGTTCTCTGAAGTAATTCAACTTAAGCTCCATCAGCCTATTCTGATGTGTCCAACCATCACACCTCTTGCATGGGAACTGTGGAAGGCTGATCAGTTTCAAACAGGGTTGTCCTCTATGTGATTTCATCCAGATGTAGCATAAAAGGTGACTTTAGCAATAAGCCTAAGATTCATGGACTAAAAATTTTTAGTTTGCTTGCTAAGGGAGTTTTCATGGGCAGAAACAACTCCCTGGAAAAACATTTTGTGAGGGCAAATACCATGGTCAGTACTACTGGAAAGAAATTAGACAAGAGCAAACAAGATGAAAATATGAACACAACAAATGGAAGAGGAAGGATGAGATGAGGATGGGATGGCTGTAAACCAGCAAGGATACTTACTCAACATATTTATTCCATACCGGCGTCTCTGATTGTGCCATGAACACACAATTAGTTAAAATAGTGCACATAATAAACATACTGAACAATGTAAATAAGAGAATTAAGGAAAACAATGCAATTGATACAAGACTTCATAAATTTTTGTCACTTCACACAAGATGTGACAACTCAATCACAATTTGCAAGTTGCTTCAAGAACTATAAGCATTTGTTTGCAAGTGTATAAGGAGACAAACAATTATATAAACATAGAAAAATGAGAGAACCTTCCCTGCTTTTTTTTTTCTTTTCCTACATCTTTTATGTATATTTTATACAGTAAACAAATGTACTGACTCTGCAGTCTTTTGAAAACACAATACCCCAAATTTACAGCTGTGTTGGTCAGATGACATTGTGCATAGGTGCACAACTTTGTATGAAAAGAGGGATTAGTCTCATTTAAGTATCCACAGAAAAACCTGTGTCTGCAAATTCCCATTTCATTTTTCATCCTGAAACATTTCTCAGGCAGTAGGGGAAAGTTACAAATCTGGTCTTTCTAATCTCTTTAATGGGCTTGAGGTCTTGCTTTCAGTATAAAGTTTCACCAGAAGCAAGTATGAGTTTCAGAGCACTAATTTTAAGGCTTGGGCTGCAAACCTGCTTGGCAAATAGGCAGCCTTAGTCTGCAGAGCTCTCTGCCTCAGCTGAGGGACCAGATTCTCTATTTGGAGGCCAACACAAACCTCCCAAGTGCATAGTCCAGCTATATGCTTTGCTGCTAAGCTGAAAGCATAAATATAAAAAGCACCCTAAATCAAATCCTGAAATTGAAAACAATTCACTGGATGGCTCTCCTAAAAGCACACGCCACTTCCTGTAAAAAAATTACAAAATATGATGGGATTCTCCTGCATCAATTTGGTCCCATGCAAACGGTGAAGTCTAACTAAAGAGTTTAAGTGTGTACAGAAGATAAGGCAAAGGAAAACAGCCCACAACTCAGTCAACAGGCAGTGACCCTTCCCAGGGAATATAAGTAACACCCAAATGTAAATTTCTTTTGCCTTTTCTTGGAAAAAAAAAAAGTTTGGTTTGGGTTTTTTTCACCTCTGTAGTTGATTCCATTTGTGTTATTTTTTGTCTGAGAATAGTAATTGAAGAATTTAGTTTCATGCCTATATCCTGAAATGTTTGCATGAAATTTATCCTTTTGCAGAGCCAAAATCTCTGCTGAATACAGAGTGGAACATTTTCCAATGGGCCACATAAGCAACTACAAGGTTAAATTGGTAGTAACCAACCTCTGGATCCCCCAGGGCCACCACAGAAAGCAGTAATTGAACTCACAGGGACTGCTCATCTCACAAACATTTTCCACTTCTGGGCCAACAGCTCCTACTGAAGGACTGGGAAGGATGTCTCATATCCAGCCACATTTGCTCACATCAGCTTCAGGTACATTTCTGTAAGTTCTGTCATTCTCGTTAAGATAATTGTTAAGTTGCAGCTAGCCTAGAAAACACTGGATTACTTTTTCAACTACAGTGAAATGCTATGGATGAAGCAGAGGAAACCAGAGTGATATCGTCAGACCATGTCAAACAAATAGCATATTTCAATTCCAAGCAAATACATTTCTCTATTGGAATTTAGGGTCACTGGTTTGATTTCTATATCCCTGTTTCCTCATTATATAAACTGAATCTAACAGCTTTCCCAGATGCTCACTTACAGGCAGGTCTCATCACCTCCTTATTCAAGAACCAAAGAGAACAAACCAGAGAACAGGTTGAAAATGTAAGGAGTCAGCTCTGGGACAACAAATACATTGTGTATTCAATCTGGGTTTCATGACCAAGCTGAAAACTACAAAGAACATAAAAGAATGAAACGCACCAAAGTTAGTGGTCTGTGTTAAATAAGAAAGAGAAAACAGAAATCCCCACAGAATGAAAATTAGTATTCCTACCTGAAATCTAATGCAATTGTTTGCATTAGACAAAATCCATGATGATGATCTACTCAGAAAGGACAAAGCAAAGAAGATAAAACTGAGATAAGCTATATTAGCAGCATTGTCCATTCCCTATCTTAGAACTGCTATTAAATCACATTTTCGAAAGCCTACAAACTAAATATACTAAGCTACTCATCAGGATCCTTTCTGCAATAAATTAAACCTATTGTTTCCAATTTGAGGGTACAGAATAGGCTTTGCAGAAACTGATTCTAAAAGTTATATGTTGGGGTTATACATTTTATCTCCTAGCACAAAGATATCGAGTCAAATGCAGCATATTTCTATTCTAGACTTCATTATGATAGATAATTGTTAATTAGCAGACTGAATATTAGAGGCTCTTTAGGTGATCATTGCCAAATTACATATACTGTGTGCAAGCAAAGGTTATTCCCAATGAATAGAATGTATAATTGGTGCTTCACAAGGTCTCATTTTGCCTTATGGAAAGTGTGCAAAATCAGGTGGGAGGAAAGCTGCAGGCAGAAAATATGAACAAAGATTGGAAATTCTGTAAGAAGATTATTTTTCTGATGCACCAGAATCTATAATTCTGGCACTAAGAAAGGTAGTTTTGGTCAAACCTCCAGCCTGGATCAGTGGTAAAGTGAGAGAAACTAGCTATAATACCTAGAAAAACTAGAAATAACAATTGCTACAGATTTTATACAGGCCAGCAAACTGCTTGGAGAAATTAAGGACACCACAGAATGGTCCTTGGCTTGCAGGCAAGAAGAACATAAGGCATCAGTGAAATGTTACCAGTGATTAAATCTCGTTAATAGGTGGAGATAGTTAATAAAGATGTTAGTAACAGCTAATAATGATGCAGAAGACAGAAAGTGGGATACAACCCTACACTCTCCATGTCCTCTGGGACAGAAATGGAGCAGGGCCACTTCTGGGCAGCCATGTGGGCCCTGGTCCTTTCATGAAACCTCACAGACTGAGTAAGAGGAGAAACACCCAGAAGGGGCTTAAGGATAAGTTGTTAGCTGTAATACACATTACTAGGAGGCTGTGGAAGTTTTTCTCTTGGAAGGGTGTATTTTTGAAAGACCAGACTTCTCAGGCTTGGCTGGATGAGCAGTGAACACACAGTCTATCCTGCCTGACATCTCAGAGGAAGAACTCCACATACAGCTACTTAACCAGGAAATGTGACCCCGACAGCTTCTTTAAAGGACGATTTTACTCTGTCCTCTCTATTCTGTTCCACTGTTGGCCTTCACAGTGCATTCAATGGCTGAAAATTGAAATATGGCATCCACTAAAGAAGCTGCTTCAGATATTTACGTGACAGGGCACCATTTGCTAATGCTCCTTTTAGGGTTTTGCCCTGGGGAAAATAAAGATTGCTTGATTACAGTCACGCAAGACGATAGATCTGGTTCCCAGGTCCATGTCAAGCAGATATTATCTGCTTGAGTACTTGTGGGTTTGGGCTCCTTTCTGCCTGGGATATTGACTGCCTGCTCAGCCAGTGGGCCTTTGTACTTCAGGTTGATACAAAAGGTCTCTATTGACAGAAAACAAATCAGTGCCTAATGCAGGAACTTCACTGCTTTGCTGGGACTGGAGCTGTTGTCTCCTGCCTGTGCCTGCCAAACACTGAGCTGTTGGATCTCTCGACATTATCAACACAAGGTGATAATTTGTGTCTTTCTGGAGCTAAATTTATATTTACATTGAGACCTGCCACTCCCAAAATTTTACACTTCTTATCAGACCATATTTCTTTCCTGACAGATCTTTTAAATGCTCTCCTCTGTGGTCTTTATCCTTGGAAGCAATGTGATAAGGATTTCTTGCTTATTTATCTTCTGGTTGACTGCTACCAAGGGCATGTGGCTCCTGTGCTACACATTCCTGTGACCTCTTGGCTTCACCAGCCAATGCAGAAAAAAGTGAGGAGAAGACAAAGTAAGTTTCCAAACCTGGAGGCAATATTTTCAATTTCTTTCTAAGAAGCTCAGTTTTCAGATTCTTCCCTTAGCCATACCTGGGCAAATGCATTGACCTCAATTAACTCCAGCTAGGCTGTGCTGAGGTAGCTGTGCCTAAAACACTTGGTTGGGCTCTAGGTATGCAGCAGCATGTGCTGCATTGTGTGCACATATAATCAGATCCACCAGGAAATCTCTCTGTAGAATTCTACCGTGTATTCTTAGTAACCATAATAATATCTTGGCTGATACCACATACTAATTTTTGCATAGAATTACTGCAATCAGAAGCTTCACCTGGTTTTCCTTTTGATAGAATATCTATATTATCACCTTTTTTTTTTCACTGTATGGGGTGGGAATATGGTTTCTTTCCCTATTTTTTCCTGAAATTTGATAATTAACCAATGTTTCTAAGATGCTACTTACTTAGTATTTATTAATTCTCTGTGGTGGACATGAGCATTGCAGATGAGGGATTTCCATCACTAAAACATCACAGAATGATCAGAGCAGCATGTGGACTTTGAATTATCATTCCCAGGTCTCCCATGTGCACCCTACAGAAAGCAGCCAAGTCATGAAAAAAGGTGTGTTTTTAGCAATGTTCACACAAAGCTGAACATTTGGGTCAGTTTGGCCTTCCAGAGAGATGTGACTATGTCAGAATATAATGTTTCTGGGGTTGTGTGAAAAAAACAAGCCAAAACAAACCATTGCAGTCTGTCTTGCATGACTTCAGAACCAGACCTACAGGAAATCAGGCATTGCCCTTCCATTGGAAGGTCCAGCAGGACAGCCTATGCTTTTTTTTCCTAGTTGGATAGCATATCCCAATAAACAAACTAGAAAAGAATCAACAAAACAATTTTTGAAATATTCTGTTTCAGGAGAAAAAAAAAAAATTCAGATCTGAGTCAGTTCAAAATCAAATTGTGTCTGCAGACAGTGTCACAGAGTTTTACCTCTGGGAGGGATTGCTGAAGTGCTTGGTAGAAAAGCTCTCCACCAGTGCAGATTTCCCTTGGTTCTCTTCCTTTCTAAGGTACTACACCCACTTTCCCTTCAGTAAAGATGATCAGTCCCTTCCCATCTCTTAATCCTGAGTAAACTCACCAGGCTCTCCAACACAGTTCACATTATGTGATGCCAGCAGTATGATACAGTCATTTCCATAGCTCACATAACAATATAAAATGAAACAAACCGAAAATCCAAGTGCATTTCTGCTTGTGCAGGCAAATTCAGCCAAAAGATTTAAAACAGCTTAATGAAATAAAATGGTTTCTGACTTCCATCCATCTGTGTTTAAAACCCATATAAAATACATGAGGAGGAAAATCAACAGAAAGGATATGAATGTACCAAAATTTTAATTGCTGCTCTTCTGATTGGATGGAAAGGACTAAGTATATACAAGGCAGGAGTGGCACTAAATCGAAAGATTGTCTTCCCTTTGTTCAGTACTATAAATGTCTGGAAAACAAAATAGAAAATGAGAACATTCAGTATTTGCACTTGAGCTCAGCTTTCCCAGCCCACATCCCACTGGGAAATTCCTGCCAGCATCCCATACTTTTTCCCCTCTCCCAAGACCCCCAAAATCCTTCTCACTTGGTGAGAAGTTTTGTCCAAGGCCTTCCCTACAGAGCTGTTGACTGTCCTGTTGTAATATCCCAAGTGGGTCTTCAACCCTCAGTGGGTCCTGTGCCATCACCTCCACCACGGGGCTGGGAAGAGAGCGGAATCACCTTTAAAAATAAAAATTACTTAGAGACTAAAATGTGGTGGAAGGACTTAAGTGGTGCTCTTCTTCCCAGGTGCTGGGGATCTCACAATGTTGTTAATCCACCTTCTCTACTTTGAACACTTTTTTGCTCTCAGTTTTGTCTCACCAAGTAAAATGTTGTAGGAGGCACAGTTCCACATCAGGATCTGACCCTGGCACTGAAGCACTCTCATTGTGCTCAGATTAATATGGACAAAGGAAAACAATTCTCTGAGCTATCTTAAACCCAAAACAAAGGCGGATTGGATGCTGACCCAATTTGCAGGGCTCTGAAGATGCCCTACCTTGCACAGAGGAAAAAATACTCACTCAGAGACAGAGTTGAGACACCCAATATATAAAATCCAAGCAATTCATCCACCTTGAGTCTAAAAACTTCATGGCACTAAAATTGCAAATCTATATCCTGTTGCTTATGCCCAGGGATAGCAGGCAAATTAAAAGGTAAATTAATTCTGGCCCTTCCAGGTAAGTGATCTATTTGTCTTTATCCATTTAACTTTCATTCTGTAGCTCTAGCACCTGCCTCTACGCTGTTTTAATAGAAGTACCATTATGGTCATATTAATTCATTGTTTACAGGAAATAGCATAGCCCAAAATCAGGAACAGCAGTACCTGAAAAAACTGGAAGCTGCCTAAAAATACACTGGGCTTCCAAGCTTTATTTTGTCCTCTGTTTTTTGAAATGCTTGGAAAGGGGAACACACTGTAGTAAGCAACCAGCCCAGCTCAGCTGTCAACAGCCCTGTGACAGAAGCTGTTTGCACTGTTGTGGCTTTGGTCCAGCCCGCACGTGATCCCTCATCAGGTGATGCTCGCTTTGGGATGAAGTTCACCCTCTGCAAAGTGCCAGGACTGCACATGCTACTCACACCTCCCTTCAGCTCTATTTTGGGCATCTTAAATGGAGTTTTACTCTTCCTCAGCAGGACAGAACTGCTCCTCTCCAGAACAGTTGTGAAGGTGCCTCCTGCTCTTGTGCAGAGTGCTCACACAAGCCTCAAGTCACCCAGAAGCCCTTAACATTAAGGGGCCTAAGTGATAAACAACAGACCTGTGAAGAGTCACAGCTCATGCAGAAGGCAAGATAGGGCAGATAAAAACCTCTGGCTTAAATTAACTCAGCTACTGCTCTGCTCGTTTCAGATATTGTATATTCATACTCAGGGTTATCTGAAAACACACGAGTTTAAATTATGCTTTTTATCCCTCTTTGCCCTCCTGCTTAGATGTTTTCTGGGAGCCCTGCTCATGCCAACGTTCTGATCCTTAATCTGGGAAAGAAATACTTTTACTGGCTGTAGAAAGATAAAAACCAGAGTGCTCGAAGCAGTGGTCATGCTTTAGCAAAGGCAGAGGAGCAGGATGGACGGTTGGTGCTCACCTTATGATCATTGTAGAAAGGGTCGATGTCCTCCAAGGGCTCCCCAATGAGCTCTGGAGAAACAGTCCCATAGATATCGGGCAGCTTCTTGCAAGCTTGCAAATCAAACTGAGGCTGAGGTTTCTCTTCCTCGCCCAGCTGCTCTCTGTATTCCTGCTTGGCATTCCTCGCAAGCTTCTCCGCAATTCGCTTCTCGATCGCAGCCAAGGACTCGGGCGTGAACCGGTGGAAGCTGTTAGTACCCGGTGGTAACAAGAAGTCAGCCATCTTTTCATCCTGCTTTGTCTTTACTGGTCTTTACTCCTAGTAGTGGAAACAGCTGAAATAAAAAAGTTACCAAAAGTTAGTGGCACAAGAAACGCAAGAAGAACAAAGCCATCAGAATAAAAAAAAAAAACCCAAATTCAACCCCCAAATAACTTGTTACATATTATCAGGAAACGCCTCATCTATTTTTATGTGGTGAATAGAACACCAAGGAAAACAAAAATGACTGAAACTGTAATTTCAATAAGGAACCACACATGATGAAAGCTAAACAGATTTTATGGATAGACTGTGGAATATTCTTCAGCTCTTCAGCCATTTGGGATCCTAAATCCAAACTAAGAAGTAACTTAGATCCACACAAGCTTAAGTTTCATTGAAAGCCACAGAGATTTGGATTCCTAATTCATTTTTGAAAATGCAGCTCTGGGAGTGGATGAACAATGTTCCTAAGATGACTGCAAGGCAGATTTAAATCAGCCGATGTCTGGCCATATGATGCAAAATCTAAAAATGCCCCAGCTGTTCTATTCCAAATTTAAAGAGTGAGGGGTCAAGTTTAGATTCTTAATTCCCATAAAAATTCTTCATAATCTCTGTCTTAGGCTTCTGCAAGATAAATTTCATTTTCCTTTGGGATAGGAAATACCATCTTCAAGATATCTCTCAGGACTTTTGAGCATTTTCTTTTCCTCCACGCCCTGCAATCTGAAAGATGTTGGAAGCCCAAATGTGCCTGGAAAAGCTCTGGGACCTTCACAAGAGCATGCCAAGTCTCCAAGATGCTGAATAGCCACTGCTGCCAGTTCATCATCTGAAAACCAGGCTCCTTTCACCCAGCACCATTTTGAACATCCAGGAGTTGGACTCGATTATCCTTGTGCCTTCCAGCTCAGGTTATTCTTTTATTCTCCAATTCTAACCAAAACCTGTGAAGTTTGATCATCTTGTCCTGATGTTACTTCAATGTTAACACTTCCAGTCTCTGCCTGAATGAAAACAAGTAAGAATTGCCACATCTCTTCAACTCACATGAATAAAACCAAGCGTGAAAAGCACAGCTGAACAAAAAGCCTTTTTGTATCTGCACTAAACAACATGGATAGTTGTGAAAATTAATGTAAAACTACTGTTTGAAAAAGGATGAAGCTTATCCCTGTTCTAGTAGCCTGCACAAATCCATCCAAGTTCACTGAAGCCATATTTTACAATTTAAAGTGACTTTAGAGGCATGTTTTTCCAGCGAGAGAAGCCCTCACTCCGCAACAATTAAAACTCATTTCACAGAAGAAACACAGACTTTGTATTTTTGCCACTACCAGGCCATTCATACTCAATCAGAATACACTCTGGTGACAAACAAAATAGTAGATTTTGAGGTGGGCTACCCTCTTTCATTCAGCAACGTGTGCAGGATCCCCTTCTTTGTTCAGCCACAACTGTTGTTTTCTGCTTTCACGTGGTATTTGTCTACTTACAATGGACAGTTCCAGATAGTTTGTGTCTATTAGGCTCTGTGATGACAGCATTTTTGTTAGCAAACAAGACTCTAACTGGACTCTGCGTGACAAATAGCATATTTATTGACTCAATTTCTCGGAGTAAAGGACGCTTTCAAATAACTACTGTTTCTCCTATTCTGACTTCATTTTAAAATGAATTCATTAAATTGTCATTGATCACAGTCTATCACACAGGAATGATTTACTGAAGCTTGTACATTATGTTCTGCACTAGTGCTGGTTTGAACAAGCAGGGCTAAAATGAATTATCCTTCCTGGAGTTTGGGGTATTCTGACATTCTTCTTTTGTTAGATTTATTCTCCTTATTCCTTTCCCCTCTCCCCTCCTTGTCATTTGGTTTAGCCCCTTCCTCCTGAAAAACAGGAAATCAGAAGCTTTCCCACAAATCGAGTTTCTTACGCTCAACACTTTGTGACTCAGCACCAGTGCAAGCAAATAGAATTTCACTTTCTATAAATGACATCAGTACAGGTGGCCAGAGAATTCTCCAAGTTTTTTTGTCCTTCCCATTTTTGTTTCTCCAGAATGAAACCTGTCTCAGTGCTGAAGGGGACAACAAAAGCCTGATCAGTACTGCTGGAAGAGCACAGATGAGGTCTCTAAATCAGAGAGGAGAACATTGTGGGCTGCTAGTTGAGGTCCACATGATCATGAGCTCTGTGAAGGCAGTGAATGGGGAATGACTGTTTCCTTTTCCTAATAATATGAGTGGAGAAACTTCAAATGAAATCACAGAGCAGTGGCAAAAGGTCCATAAATGGTTTTAACACGAAGTTGCTGCCTCTGACGCCTTTTCCTGGTCTTAAAATCAAGAGTCATACACAGTTAGAAGGTGAAAAGGGATTTTATCTTGGTATTTATTTTAAGGATCCTTAGGTGCACACGTCCAGGTCAAATGCACCGAAATGCACACCGCAATGCACACCCCCAAAAGATCTGGTATAACATTATAGGTGTTACTAATTAGCATATCTATCAAAGACTCCCCAATGAGAGGCTCAAGTGAGCCCCCCTCCCCAAGGAACCTTCCCCTGGATGGTTCTATCAGAGTTTACAGAATATGTTCTGGAGAGGACCTTGGGGTCTGGGGCACACTGATCCCTGGCTACAAAGCCTCTAAAATGTTGAGTCTCTTAGCTTGACAAACAAGTCCAAGAATGTAGGCAAAAAGCACAAAGAATACAGAAGTTGTAAAAAAAGGTATAACAGGGGTATGAAAGAAAAGGGAAAAAAAATCTTCATGGCATCACCTCTGACTCAGGAACCTGGGTGCAAGCAAGAAAGGCTACTTATGCTTGTCCTATTTTAACATTCTTCCCAGGCTACCAGTCCAAAGAAACTCATCCTCTGCTGTTGTGTGCTTTGTCCTTACAGTCTCAGACTTCCTTAAAGACTACCAAGAGAAGCCATTCTGTCAACAGAACTACTCAGTTTTCTTTAAAAAAGAGAAACAAAAGAAGGATAGGGGATGGTGAAGGAGATAAAATAGCCCAAAAAACCTAATCAGCATCAGAGGTTTTAATTCTTTTTTCTAATGGGAATAATTTTTGCTTAAAGCTCTCTCTTATTAGAAAACTGAATCAAATTCAAACTGGTCAAAACCAGACCTTTTCAATTTTATCTACAAATTCCAGAAAGGTAGCTGCCTAGAAAGAACTGGAAAATCCTACACAAATTTCATTAGTGCTTTTGCTAGTCATCTATTTAATTTTTCTTTTTAAAAAAGTATGTTTCAGCACTCTTACAATTGATAATTCATGACATTTTTTGTCTTCATATTGTATATACGCTAAAGTTCCACATTTTAATATATATATATTTAGCACAATTCTTTTTCAATTTCATATGCTTTCAGGAAATGGACAAGATAATTTCATGGGTCCTTTCTATGTCTAATTTCTTTTAATCTGTGAATTGCAAACATTGCTACAAATAGCCAGGGTTAGCCCAGATGTTTCTTAAAAGGGTAAGAAAGCACCGCAAGTTAAAAAGGGAAATCATCAATGACTGAATCAAAGAGCTGGAATGCCATTTCTTAAGAGATAATAGCTGTTGTGACTCACGTTTTTACAATATGAGCCTGGATTTTTCCATTCCTCACAGGCATATTTTTGCAGTACAAGGCTTCAAACACATTGTTTCTGTGATATCACCATGCACAGAGTGAAAATTTCCCTCTTGCTTTTTCAGTTAGCATCGGTTGTTGTTGATAAACCGCGCTGGTTATGTAAACAAAACATGCATATGAAAATAAAGCCCTAAGATGAATTCTTTCTTCAGCGTGGCAAGAAGTGAGAGCAGTACAAACAAATTAGGTATTGCTAGCACCTGTGTTTATTCAGAAAGATAAATGCTGTTTTCCATTGCAGTTTCAGCCTCGCTGTCATGGGCTTCAGCCATTCCAGTTCAAAAAATCTGTCAGGTTCTCAGAACATCACTTGCATGTCCTGCAGATCTCCCTGTTGTATCAAGGACTCACTTGTTTGTATTTCAGACACTTGGCAGTGGTAATAAAGGAACCAAACTGGAAGACCAACGTTGTGAAAGTGTCTTTAACAGACATGCTCATCTTGAGTAGAACTCTACTCATTTACCTCTTAGTCATTTCCATGATGGCACTCAGAAAGCTACTACCAAACGTGGGCTGGGGACAGGGATGTTCTCACTGCAATTCTGCTAGTCCAAAATCTTATAAAATATTAATCTAGAGCCCTAAATTCTCCTTTTCTTTAAGAAATGTTTGTGACTAAATAAAGATTTTGTGTTCCTAGCTGCTGTGGTAAAAAGAACAGTAATGTGGATGGATTTCTTTTCAATGTTTGAGACTACATGGAGCACAGTCATCCTTCCCCCCCACACACTCCTTTTCCACATAATCTCTTTGGCATTTTCCTTTGACCTGCAGAGCACAGAAAAACATGAGAATAATAGGCTAGGGAAATAAAGAACAGAGCAATGACACATCTAATTTAACGTCATTGATTAACAAATTCATACACGTACATTTACACATAAACACAAACATTTAATCATATTTAAAAATACTATAAGTTGATATGGCGTTGCATGGAAGTTTTATTCCAACCATGAAGTAATGGCTTCATGGAGAACTCCTGCTTTTAATTCAGATCAAATAAAGTCTTTCTGTAGAAAGACCAAGAAGCTAAGAGAGCCTAGGTGACTGAGACACACTTCATAATTTTACTGACAACAAACAAACAAACAAACAGCCTTTTGAGACTTAATCCACTTACATTTATACCACAGTTCACATTCCACAGTGAGGAGGTGTCATGGGAAATTCTCTTTTAACTGAAAAATTTCCGTTTCTGTTAGCACACACTTTGAGGGCCTGTGTGCTCACATCAAGACAGTCCTTGAAATTTTACACAACACACTCGTTACTCCTGCTTAAGCTGATATCTGGTTTGTTTCTTTTTTTCTCCAACAGACATCATTTTTTCAAGACCACAAACAATGGTTGTTTTCATAGTACATGTTCTTAACACATATAATCAGCCACATCTTCAGCTGCCATAAATCAGCACAGCTCTGCCCAAGGAAGTCACACCTGGGTAATGGATCTTTTAGGACCAGGAATCTTTGTCTAGAAATGCTTTCTTTAAAAAGAGCACCTTCACACCAGAGCATGAACACCAGAGAGTGTGTAATTGAGGTATTAAACTAATGGCCCAGAAGGTAACCAAGCTTGCAGGGAGCTGGAAAACCCCGAGCTTTTTGCACCCTGTGAAGGCAATCTGCAAATGCTTGCTCATCCAGAAACATCTTGTTGGGTGAGCTCCAAGGTGAAGGTGCAAAAAGGGGTGCTGGAGAATCCAGTGCCTGGTGGAGACCAGGCAGGCTCCCGTGGCTGGTCTGCAGGGGAAAACTTTTGTATTCCACAAAAATCTGATGGGAATGGCTGAAATGTTTAGCTCTTGATGTTCTCCCAGGCAAAGCACAGTGCTGAAACCTGCCCAAGCTGACACAGGAGGAGATGTGAGCCAGAGCTCCTCTTGCTGCCCGTGTCACAAGGCAAACCTGCAGGTTGATATGACATTGCATAACACATCTCCCAAAACAGGCCCTGCTGTTCACCATGGATGCTGATCAGGGGCAGAAATAAATATGTAAGAGAACTCATTGCATTCACATTGTTGGGAAAAAACAAAACCAAAACAGCACAAAACGTCCAAAACAAAACTTCAGAGTCACAGACCCACAAGCCTTTCATCACAACCAGCTCTGCCTACTCAGTATCTTCTTTTAAATCCAGTTTAATGAGTTTTGCTGGCTCCTCACTCAACAGAATCATGGCATTCTGACATTGCCAATGACTTATTGAAAAAATAAAGTCTTCAGAAAGCCAACATGTGCTAAAAGGAAATGAATTCAGAAGATTTCATCCCGATATTGAAAGGGTATCTGGGGATGACAAATGTTATGCCAAGAATTAAATGCTGGCACTAAGTCTTCTCGTATGATAAAATATATATTTTTAGTGAGCTAAAAATATTCTGCTTTCTTTGCAGGTGTTTTTATTTCAAATTATGCTGCAACCAAATGACATAAATAAGCAAGAGGGAAGCAGCACATCATAGTTACCAATGCACATCTCTATATTTTGCTGAGAATTAAAATTCCTTGCACCCAACAGGTTTTCATGTCTATTTTAATTAACTAGAAATTGACCTCAGAGTTATTTTACTATAAGCTACACAGCCTTCAGATCCAGGGAAAGATTTCTCCTTTGCTACTCTGAACCAACAGAGCTTGGAAAGAGCCACCAAGAAAGAGGAACGTTTTCAGCTCAGGATGCAGTCACTGGCTTTTGAACAAGAAAGAAGAAACCCACAGGAGAACTCCATGTTGTGCCAAACATAATATGCAGTGCTAACACTGTAAGGTGCTTTGAATGCTCACATGAATAAAAGATATCAAATCTGGTCCATTTTATTCACAGAGTGTTTTGTAAAGACATAAGGATATAGGAAGCTGTAAAACAGCTATTAAAATATATTCTGGTACTGTTATGGGATGGCTGCCACAGAAAGAAGGCAGATTTAGGCTAGACAATAAAGTCTTGGCTGCATGCTCCTAGGGAAGAAGGAGCCACGTCCGGAAAGCTGCCTGATGTATCACCACAGTTATAGGTAAGGCTTTCCTGATCCCCTCCCATCTAACTTATGGAGACACATTTCATCAGCAGAAAACAAACAGACTCATAAAAGCCAATCATCAGAACTGACATGTTTACATTAAGAGAGATGGATAAAACTCTGTAAGCAAAGCCAGGGCCTCTTTCACAATGGTAGCACTGAATTAAGAGACGAACATGACACAACAACTAAACTTCATTTTTAATAGTGAATAGAGCGATTTAGGTTTTCCTTCTTTCATGTGACAGCAACAAAAAGAGGCTGAGGTGAAGGGTCAAGAAGAAAACTGGATGTGAAAGGCTGGGGGAGACAGACCCAAATCACACAAAGTTAAGCTGTGGGAAGTGGCAGGTCCCCCTCCTGCATCTGGCTGATACGAGGTGAAACAGCAGGTCCTGCCAGTCTGCAATAGCACTTCACTCCATAATCACTTCCTTCACTGAACTCCACCCTATCCATACTCCTGCAACATACCCAGCTTCCCATCCTTCTCCATCCATCTCTATCCCTTTCCTATGCCTTAGCTAAGAAAATTCTCCTATCCTCCCACCTACTTTATTCCAAGCAAACATAACCTTTGCACAAACATGTCCTTGCCCACAGCGATAACTCTCAAGTGACATTCACACCAATTCTGGGAGATTTTGTCACTAGTACTTTATTCTCCTCTTTGTCCCATGCAAAGCATCTCTGTCTATGATGGCAGGTGCCCCTGGACAAGGATGGAGGCTCTCTGTCTGAGGTTTTTGGATAGTGTTTGGTGTTAATGAGCCCCAGCTACCGGCAAGCATTTTCACTGCTTTTGCAACAAAATACAAAGGAGAAAAAAAATAAAAAGGCACAGATTTAGAAGTGCACTGGCAAAATTATCTTTCCTGGTAATGGTGATAGATTCAGGAAGGATAACAGGGCATCTACCAGGAAGTTGATGCTTGCTGGGATATATTGAAGATTTGATTAATTATTTAGTGCACTGTAAATTTGACAATACTATTTGGAGAAAGCTGGTGGCTCCTCTATTCTGATGGAAGAGATTTCATCCCCCTGCCCCCCTGAGAGACAGAGATTATTGCTGTCCAGAGAGGAGGGATATTCTGCCTGTTTGCGATTGAAAACTGCCTGGGTTTGTCTGCCAAGTTTAGGAATCAGAGTTAAGAGCTTACATGGGTTCTGAGGGTGCAATCCTCAGATCATGTCAGTCAAGGGGAATATTTTGTGTGACTGCAATAGGCAGTGGGTCAGACCCCTGGCATCAGAGAGACAGAGTTATTTGATTTCTGCCATTTCTTTCAAAGAAGTTTACTTCAGCCACTCGGCATAGCTCCATGGAAAGATGCAATGGATGCTGGTGCTGACTGACAGTGATTTGATTTGAATTACATAATGCTCTAAACCATTATGTAAATGAGTCTGACAGAAACATGGAGGCAGAGCAGCCAGGGATTTTTCATTGTTTTTTTTTAAATATCTAATAGCCTTTTAATGTTATCACCAAGATTGCCGCCTCGCAGCTACTACATTTTGCTGGTAGGTTAGCTGAATTAAACTTTATTTCTCCTGACACTAACTAAAACCCAAAGTGTATCTGAGAAAATGATGAGGAGCATTTAAAGAGTGGTGAATGTGGATGATTTTAGAGGTGTATGAGTAAGTCACATTACCAGGAGTGGTTTTGGCTATGTCCCACTGATATCAATGAGACTCCCGCTTCCGAGAACCCTGTGGCAATCCCAAGCATTCCTCCCATTCTCCCCTGTATAATTTCCTCATCTTTTTACATGGGAGAATTTTTCAGAGTAAATAACTCATTGCACAAGCAATTCGTTTCCAAAAGTCATGACATTTTCTGTTAATTAGCAATAATATAATCATCCAAACAAAACTGCTGGGGACATTGCATTTACTAACAGGCTACATCCAAATATACATTTATGTGTCAACAGTGCATGCTCGAGTGGTTGGTAATAGTCAGATGGGCCTGAGGCACAATGCACTGGAAGGATACAATAGAGGCCCAGTATTGCAAACCCTGCTGTGGCTCCTTGCTTAATTTAGCTTACGGGACCAAACAGTCAATGAGTAAACCAGAAAATAATACATCAAGTGGGCTGTGAAAGAGAAATATCTGATGATGGTATCAATGCAGGGTGTTTTCTAAATGGAAAATGCAGTAGCTCCATCATTTGGGAGCTTGGTTGCACTTCCTGTAAGAAAAAAGAACAACCTAAACAACACTGTTCCTAAAAATAACTTTTTCATTAAGCCAACCATGTCCTGGGCTGCATCGTGAGAAGCGTGACTAGCAGGTTGAAGGTGTTCAGCTCTGGTGAGACCCCACCTGGAGTGCTGCATCCACATCTGGAACCCTCAACACAGGAAGAACTTAGACCTCTTGGAGCAAGTCCAAAGGAGGGGCACAAAGATTGTCAGAGAACTGAAGCACATCTCTCATGAGGACAGGCTGAGAGAATTGGGGGTGTTCAGCCCCAGAGAAGAGAAGGCTCCAGAGAGAACTTGTAGAACTTCCCAGTGCCTAAAGTGGGCTCCGAGAGCAGGAGAGGGGCTTTAGACAAGCACATGTGGAGGTAGAACAAGGGGGATTGGCTTTAAACTGAAAATGAGTAGGTTTAGATTTGATATTAGGAAGAAATTCTTCCCTGTTAGGGTGGTGAGGCCCTGGCAGAGGTTGCCCAGAGAAGCTGTGGCTGCCCCATCCTTGGAAGTGTCCAAGGCCAGGTTGGACGTGGTTTTGAACAACCTGGTCCAGTGGAAGATGTTCCTGCCCATGGCAGGGGGGTTGGAACAAAATCATCTTTAAGGTCTCTTCCAACTCAAGACATTCTATGAGATGATTCTGTGATTACTAATAGCAGTGATAAACAGCAATTCCACTGAGAGATCATCCAATATCTTGACCTAATCTCTTCCTAGATATATATAAATGTAGATACAAAAATGCTGCTAGAAAGGATTTTTTTGCTATTTTCTAAGTCTGTGAGAGACTTTTCTCTCTCACAGGAGATAGTAGCAGAGTTCTGTAAACAACCAAACACCTGCAACCTTGAAAAGTCTTGTTTATGGTATAGTAGAAAAATATTTTGACAATGGATGTTTTAGGATTTTAGTCAATCACCCCAAGGGGTGGCTGATCCTTTGTCCAATTAGACTATGAAGAAAAAAGTCTATAAAAGAGTTTGTAAAATAATTAAATAAATCAATCTTACTGCACAATTCCTGCTGGATCTTCTCTCCTCCTCCCTATGGCTGCAGGACATGGTAATATACCCTAGGGCATTATTTTTTAATATATAAATACTGTGGTTAAGAGTCCCCAGATGACATTATGTCTACGAGGTATAACAGCACCTACCCTGACAGGGTCCTAAAATGGTGCAGAATGTCCTGCTTGAACATTCAGATTTTCTTTTTGCTTTTTCAAGACAATTTCAACTAAAAATACAAATTTGACAAGGCAATGGAAGATTTTGATCAGATCTGTTAATTTTTAATCTGCCATGTACAAGTCTAATGATTCAAGTACTGCCTGCTCCTCTCCACATCCATCTGCATCTTTATCCATCCTAAAGTGTATTTCCTAAGCTTAGACAGGGCAAATAATGTATTCTAGATATTTTTGACTAAAGAAAATATATGTATTGGACATGCAACTCTTGTGAAATAGCCTCATATTCTCAGAATAGAATGAATCAACTAAAATTTAACTTCTCTGATGGATTGGAATAGATTAGCCAAACCAAAGAAGCGCAGGATGTTACACATTCAGGGAGAAATAGGCACTGCTAGGGCATGAGTCATCTCTCCTGTTTTCAATGTCTACTTCAGAGACATAAACTACGCTTTAGACCCTAGAAAAGCTTCTGATGATTCAATTTGTTTATTGGGACGCCAAAATTTTGGTGTTGACATGTGCCTGTAGGTGCCTGTGAACTGTTTGCCTACGTTTGCATGTCCGCTTTTCTCTGACAGAGCAGGGGCATCTGGACTGAGAGATGCCCCCTCAAAATTCAGAACATTGTGGAATATGATGCAAGGTGTGTGATGTGTGTTAGTTTTCCTTCTGCCTTGACTCTTCTCAAAAATAGAGACCAGACACCTCCAGCCACATGATGGTGAAGGAATGGACCATTGGGCTGTTCCACTCCAGAGCGTGGCGAACCCTACAACAGCTTTCCAGTGCACACAATCACTTTAGAACATAATATAGATCTTCAATTTTAACAAACGGGGTACATTTAATTAGTCAATGACAACCCCGTTGTTCCCAGAAACGGGGTCATGCAGGTTATCCTGATACTCTCAGACTCACCACAGCCTAACAAATCTAGAAAATATTTTCTGCTTTATGTTTTGTTTCTACAAACTCAAGGGGTGTTTGAGATCTGGATTGTGCAGCTCCATGGGCAGAAGTTGTTTTGCGGTAATATTTTTAAAAGTAGAGTGAAATGTGGGCTAGTGGCACCCATGACTCCTAGGAGATCACGACGAAACAATCCAAAACAGAGCTGAAAGTGCACATCTGTTCTAGTTCACAGCCACGCTCCTACTCCAGTCTTGGGCTTGTCTTGCAGAACGTAACAAAGCATATAATGATTTAAAAAACAGAACAAGTGGGATGGCACTGTTCCTCTCTTCCCACATTAATGTTTAACCTGGCCCCAAAATTTTCTTCCCTGTCTCTACTTTTCTTCCAAAATTATTCTCAAAACTGCTAACTCCAGAAAATCTGTCTTAGACCCCAGCCTATCTCTACCATCAGACAGAGAAAAGAGAAATGAAGTGGAGGAAAGAAAAAAAGCAAATTTGGATGGCATTTCACAGATGCCCCAGGTCCAGGATATATTTCAGACCCTCCAAGGGTCTATTAACCATCCTTTATGTAGGTTTGGTGTATATAACATTGCTTAATAACCATCTATGGTGGGTGAACCCAGTCTGAGGAGGATGGAGTTAGAGAGAAGCTTGGTGGGCACCTGGCAGCCAGACAAGGTTAATCCTCACCATCTTTTATGGAAATTGTGTCTCTCACTTTTCCCCAAGTCACTGAGCTGCAAAGAAGTTGAAGGATGTCCTGGAAGACATGGTCACAGCAGGCCAGACTGGAGCTTTGCACTGCAGCCTTAGGCTTCAGCATGACTTGGAATCATTGAATCATTTAGGCTGGAAAAGACCTCCAACTCATCAAGTCTGACTTCTGCCTCACTTTTCTGTCCCCTGAAGGGATGCTGCTGGCAAAGAGAGCTGTATAAAATGCATCACAAAACTCACAGGAGAGCCTGCAAGCCAGCCCTGGGGCCCAAGAAAGAAGAACACTAAGCTTGAGAGATCAGACCATTAAAAGGCATTACTGATCCTCTCAATTCTTACAATTTATGATTCTCCCAGATGAATCGAAATTAAATTGAATACTCACATTAACAAAGTAATGGGAAATCCCAGTTCACATGCTTCACATTTAGCCTCACAGTGGCTAAAAAAAAGAAGAGTTCTGCTGATTTATCTTAACTCCTTTCTCCTTACATACCCAAAGCACACCTCAGTGCTGCCTGGTCTACCTGTGTTTGTTATTTAGGTATGGCCTGGATAGCACAGACATCACTGCCTCTGTTTGACCCAGTGCACACAGAATGATCACAGAATGATCGTGGATGGTTTCAGTGAGTTCTGCTTCTGGTGGCTCAGATAGAGAGCAGAGATACAGGCCCTGCTCTTCCAGTCTTTCTGATGTGACTGGTGATGCCATCAGCACCAACCAGCTCGAATCTCACTCTTCACTTTCTCCTCCCTTCAATCTCGGTTCATTTTCACAAAGCTGCCTCCAAACCCTGGGCCAGGGCTGTTCACCACACTGACCCTGCTTGTTCTCACACCCCCATCTTCATTTGGAGGTTCTGACTTAAACTGGCTTTGCTACAAACAGAATAGAAAAGTTTTACCGCGCATGTCTAAAAATAGAATTGCAATCATCTATGCTTCCGTTACTTTAAAACTAAATTTATCAAGAGATTATTCTTCCGTGAGGTTTAGCACATAAGATGTCTTATGTTTTAAAGTTCAGTCATTTCACAGTTATTTATGAGCAGAAAATCTTACAGATTAATTTTCTAAAGAAGCACAGTGAGTTTGGGGATCAGAACTCCTTTTGGTGCAAATGGTCCCAATAACTCTGCAGTCCATCAAGATAGTTTTCAGCTGTTTTTGTAATATTGTTTGTTGTGTTCACAGATAATGTGCATCTGTGTACCAATAAGGTGAAATATAAAAGGTTATAGTTCAATGTCAAAAAAATCTTCCAAGTAACAGTTAAGAGCCTGATGACTGAATAAGGAGAGAGGAAAAACCATGTAATTCTCTGGGGTTTTTTATTTGTTTAGTTTCTACATTAGACAGTTCTTTGAGTGCAATTGATTTTGTAGTTTCCTCTGTAGTTTCCAATTAATCATCCTCCCTCTTTCTGAAGATGTTTTATACAAAAACAGGAGACAGGAAAACATTTCAAAATAGGGAAATGTGCTTATAAAACCACAGCACTGGTATGGATATGCAGAAGTGCAGGTTCTGCATGAAACCACCCTTTGGAGGGGAAGGGGGAGCAGCATTGCCTGTCGTGTGGAACAGCTGACTGCAAATTTCCTATTGAAACTCTATTTCTATGGAAAAATGCTTTTCCAATAGAGAAGCATTTAAGTAAAGAGCGTCTACTTTGAGTTACAAATTTCTTTCTGCAACAAAGAAGCCTCCAAACTGAAAAGGGAACAGACTTATCAGAGAAAATCACCATTTTTCATGGGGGGGACGCTTTCTCTCCAAGAATGATGGGAAACAGGCCAGAAAACACTCTAATCACATCCCATAGCTGGTTCTCCCACTGGCTTGACACTCCTGTGTCTGTGTTTTTAAAACATATGAAAAACACTGGGAATTTCCCATAGTTATCTTAATCCAAATATAAAAATGAATTTGGAAATAACTTGATCTTCACCAAACACATTGGTGTTAAAATTGTGTTTAAATCACAAAGCAAAAAAAATGACAATATTGATTCAAAGCCAGGAAAACATGCTTTTCTTCTAGAAGTCATCATTACAGCCTCATCCATGAAACTTTTGACTGAGGACAAGTATCTTTTGCAGCTTTGAATGAGTAGCAACGGGATTATTACAAAAATAAATAAAAGATGAGCAAGCTGCCACTTAAGCTATGGATTTCCCACTGCAACAGCTTCAAAACTTTCTTGAAACACAACAAATGAATAAAAAAAAGGGGAGGCAGACGATATGGCTCTGTCTAACTGATAGCATGAAAACACCAAGCACTTTGATTCAGATGAATAAATAATGACGGCATGTTATCCAGGAAACAGCGCAATGCCAAGTCTGTTTGATCTCAGAACAACTGTTGGGTAAAAGTATTCTGAAACACTCTCCTGGGCACATGGGCCAGTTGCATCTCAGCTCTGTGACTTTGATTATTTAAATGGGACTTTTATTAAAAGAAGGAGTTTTGTCCTAGAAGAAATTTTATACCATGTCACCTTCCTGAGGGGAAACTCCAGCGCTACTCTGCTTATTTAGGAGGCTGGGGTTGTAAGAGTGGGGGAGTTCCAAGCATCCTCTGTTACTGCTCTCCTACATCCTAAATTGAGATGGAAGTAATGGGAAAAGAAGAAATGAGGGAGACTTGTGAGTCTTGCCTTTTGCATTTCAGGGCTGCCCCAGAAAAGCCCGGAAATCATCCTCCCTGCAGCTTCCAAAGCCCACAGCAAGAGCTGTGAAGCCCCAGGAGCATCTCTTCTCCCTCATCACTGCACAGCAAGGAGCACTGCCCTCATTTCATGGCTGGGAGCACATGCCAGCCTGTCTTAGGTGAACGGGGATGCTGAACACGCAGTGCCAAGGCACAGGGAGTAGACAACAGGACTGGGGAGGACATACTTCCTTCAGCACTCCTGGAACATTCTCCTAAGGTGTCCATGTGGCTGAGACAGCATGTGGTACAAGGAAGCTTTGTGGATGAACCAGCTAGAAACTCTCCCCTGACTCCAGCTGCCCTATAATCTCCTCTGTTTCAAGCTGTGCTTCCAAGCCTGAGTCCAACCCTTAAACGGCTGATAAATGAGTTCATTGCAGTCCACTTTAGACAGCAGGAAGTGCTGCCTTCTCCCAGGTCAGTCTGACACAACTCACCTTCTCTCCAAGGGAGAGTCCTACATCGCTCAGATTAGCCCCAAAATTTCATACGCATCTCTTTTATGGGAAAAGTTAGCTCCCTGCCCTTCTCAGAACATCTAAAAACCCTCTAAGTTTACAAATATGCACTGCCCAGGCAGGTGCCCCTGGGCTTGTTCACCTTTTTTCAGTATAGTCACTCCCCCCATGAAACACTCCACTGAACACATGGTTCCTTCCCTAATAAACAAGGCTTTGGGACCCTGAGAGCTCAGCTGAGAAAAAAACCCCAAGGACTAAAGCAGGAAGCGTAAAGACATCTGAAAAATGCTCCAAAGCTTCATCTTCCAATAAACATATGAACTATAGCAACTGCCAAGAATTATGACTGCATGACATTACATCCAGCTCCTTGCTCTTATTAAAAAGTAAGCCTGGGCATCCGATGGGCAGATGGGCAGCACCACACAATCTGCTCTGATCCACCATCTGAGTTTAAGGGATGCTCACAGGTTGCCACAAAACAGAAGTTTTCGTCTTCAGGAAACACGTGAACTCTACAAATAGCTGGGTTTGCTGGAGTGTGTAGAGAGAAGTGAGGAATTTTTGGAATTTCAGACAGCTTTTTGTATGGTCCAGAATGTGATGTCTTTCAACCCTCCTGCTACGGGACTATAATGGGCCCTGATTGTTACTTTTAAACAGAGGAAGGTAATTTGCACATTTTTTTGTTGAAAGTTAATAATCTTGGAAAATGTTAAACTGATGAACTTCTTTTTTTTCCTGATGAGTATGAGAAGTGACAAAGTGAGATCCTTGGAAGCATAGCAATATCACCAGGATACCCCATGCAAATCTTGAGAGATCACCTTTAGCAAGATGAGGATTATTTTACATTCATAGTCCCTGATTTTACAAAATGTCAGTTTTCTCAGCTGGCATTGGGTGCAGGGTTATTGAGATCTTTGTGTGACCACACCAACAGCCTGTGCTCTCAGTGCTCATACATAATAACAAAGAGGTGATGTTTTGGAGACTGTGAACATTAAGTTGATTTTAGTTAATCAAAAACTTTTGGCACTACTAGCTGCAATGCTGAGACATAAAGAATATCCTGCACCTTTTCAATACTGTTTCTGAGCTACATATCCTCAAATTCCCCAAGATCTATCTGATCTAAGCTGGGATAGATGGGCAGAAGGATGCAGACAGGAAGGAAAAGAAACACCATGAGCCTTGTTGTGCTGTGGGGTCCAAAATAAAGATACAGCATCAAATTTGCATTTCCCAAATTTCCCTTCTGGAAATGTACTTCAATGCTGTTGGCTCTTACCCTGAGGGGTGGTGCTATGAGTCTTTTTTGGGACTGCTCAGATTTTCCCCTTGCTTTTATAGATGTTGTTCCTTGCTGCACCTCTTAGCAGAACGAGAGAAGCATAATTTATTAGGAGGGATGGTATTTTGATCTGTGACCATCAATAAGTCTGTGGCCTTCAGATCAAACACCATTATCAAGACTTCCATTGAACTGGAAACAGCATTAGAGGAGAGACAGCTAACTCAGCATTAATCAAGATTTTTTTGTTCTTCCAGTATCTGAATATTTCTGATAGCACCAAACCTCTGGCAATTCCAGGCAATCCCATACAGGTGTATTAAGGTGGGCACATAGGCAAGTGAGTTGTGACACTGCACTACAAGCATTACACCCCAGACTGATAGCATAATCATTTCTAGGGTCCAATATTTGCATGTCAAGATTCAGAAAACTATGCAAATATCTAGTCACAAGTGTCTTGCATTACCAGCATCAGAATTTAGACAAGGTACAATATACATTTAGAGACCAGCCCAGTGTCCTGAAGAAACCCAGTAGCAGTCTAGTAAAAACTTCCAGTATAACCAGCATGCTTGCTTCTCTGCCTGACCACAAACTGGTTAATCCCAGTTAAAGCTTCAGTTTAACCAGCATCTACAGCCTTTTAAACCTGGAGCTCAGATTGCAGTTGTGTTGGTCAGCTGTAAGAACAGCATCCTCATCACTGCTCTGCACAAAAGAATTGCAGGTCTGGCTCTTTCCGCTTTCTTAATATTTATGCATCTGGTCTGGCAGCATCCATCATCAGGGTAGCCTTAGCTGGTGCCCCAGAGGGATGAAATAATGGCAATTTCAAAATGAGCCACAAGATGAATGGGAATGAGGAGGGAGGGAGGGAGCTGCTATCAGGAGTCTGTCAGAGTTAGGTTATATCAGGCAGTACCTCTTGCAGCACAGGAAGAAAAATAAACCACCACAAATTAGCAGCAAAGGAAAACAACAAGGGCGTGAGCTTGTCTCAGCAGAGGGTTGGGGTGGGAGAAGCATTTGGTAGAACCTTGAGCAGGGATCAGGTCCCGGGTAGAGGCATAAAGTGCTTTGCAAGGGACTTTGCAAGCTTCAGGTGTGAGGAGTGAGCCACTCCTGGAGCACACAGCATGCACCCACATCTTCCACAAACGAGCCCAGCACAAGCAGAGGCAGAAAGTATCTCTTCTCAGCCTCTGGAGAGCAAGTCACCAAAAGTCACTGCAAATCACTGCAGCCCTGCAGGCCTCAGGAGCAGAGGGAATGCCAGACTTCAGCTGGGAAGCTGCTTTCAGAACTTTTCCTGGCTGCAGTGGGACCGTGGGTTTCCCCCCAGCTGCCCACCTGATGGAGCAAGGTAAGGGCAGCCTGGTCCCTCCAGGACAGCAGGGTCACAGACAATGACCCCTTTCAACACAGAGCTTCATTACACTCACCACATTAATTCCCTCCTCCCAGACTCCTCCAAGGAGGAACTTGGCTGGAGTTCTGCTGCATCGTCAGGGGCTTTAGATTAACACAGACAACAAAGTAAATTACTAATCCCGAGGACTAGGCAGGGTATCAAGCATTCCTTCACCATGTTAAGTGCCCAGCTGAGGGGGAAGGGCAAGGAAGGATTTCCAACTCTGCACAAACATTTTGAGCCTCTAAATTGAAGCCCAGCCCCAAAAATTCCTGTTGCTATTTTTTGTTCTTTGACAGTAGCACCAGATTAAATTATTTTGCACTGGACAAATGCACTGTGGAGTGACAAAGGGCAGAAAAGTGTGAAGTTATTTACCTCTTCCACCAGCAAGATGGAGGGATCCCGTCTTTCCAAAGATTTTTCCTTGCAGCCTATCATCCTCTACCTCCCCATGCAGAAAGTGCAGCTGCACCATGAGCTGGGGGGGGACATGCTCAGAAGGACTGAAAGCCCAAACAGCACCAGGTGAAACCTCTTCCTTGGCAGGTGAGAACTTAATCTAGTGTCCATCACCTCAAACAACCCCCTTACCCACCACCTCGTTCCTCCAAATAGAGTTCAAAGCACTCATTCTGAGCTATAAACTTGTCATTGAGAATGCTCAGAAAATACTAGAACCTCAGCCCTACTGGTGCAGAGGGACAAGACAGTCTCTCCAGGCTGTCAACTGGAGCTCACTCCCCATCTTGCTCTTCAAAGCTGCCTCGTGGGCCCCAGCAATGCTTTGAAGAGCTCAGGCACTAGGACAACGGGGATGTCACAGGAGCAGGAGGTGAGGGAGGAGCACTACAGCCCAGCTGGCTCCCTGGGCTTGTGTATGGGGGTGGCAGGTTCACTGACAGCTATTCCTTTATTTCTGGATTTCTGTGTCTGCATGAAAAGCTGTACCAGCTCTGCTATATAAACAGTAACACAGAAAATTGGGCTAGAAATGCCAAGATTACCAGAGCCCCAAATCCTAACCTCGTACCTTTCCTTCACATTTCAAGATCTGTCACCAGGAACATATCTATCTTTAGATGGAAATTAAATTCCAGGCCTTAATACCTGCACAGGCTTTAACTATTTTTGTCCTTGCAGCTGAGGCTAACAATTGTCCCAACCCTCTTCCCTCAGATGAAAGGCTCCATCAAACCACATCCCTTTCCAGGGGTTTGGGACTCCTCCTGCTTCATGGGATCACAATTGTTTGCTCTGAGATGTGCACAGGGATCAAAAGGTTATCAGCTTTGCTGTGCATGCAAAGTGGCATCCTCTTCTCTAGAGCACCTCATGGGCTTCCCACATCCCAGACTCTGTGAACGTTGGCTGGGAGATTCTAGACTGCAAAATGTTGTCCACTGTGAAAGGTGCCAGTCAAGGGCGCATTTGGGCCTGAGATAGGCACAGCCAATTTTCCCTACTCAACTAAACACCAGATTCACACCTTTACTGAGGAGAGGAAGCAGAGTCTTCATCACCTGCTCAAGGATAAAAAATGACTTGGCTTGTCTTACAGCCCCTCAACAAACAGGTACAAATCCATGGGGCTTGTCTCCTGGAAGCTTAATCCTGTTTTGGGCAGGGGGTGTTCAGATGTGGGTAACTGAGCCACTTCTCACACACCAGATTTCAGCTGCTGAGACAAGGGGCTCGGTGGGAGGGCTCACATCAGTGGGATGATGACATTCAATATTGCAGGTGTAATGTAAACAAACAGTCAGAGGAAAGGAGAGCACCATTTCTGTTTATGCTGCATCAATCCTTTGTAAATACTCAGAGCTTTTAGTATTAACTACCCCAGACAGTGAAAAAAACCCAGGATGCAGAGAGGACATCACAGGAGTCCTTGCACTAGTTTTTTTTTTTTTCCCTTTTTAGCCTAGTTTCCTGAGGAAAAAAGGCTTATCTGGTCATGCTGTCTGTCTTTTAATCCCCTCTAATAACTTTTGAATCCATTGGCCAATTTCAACCACACTTGAGACAGATGTAGATATTTCAGACATACTAAACTCCTGCTATAGAAATGGAGAGCTAAGCAATATAAATCAGTGGGAGTTTGTGCCTCTTCTGTGGTGTAGCTCCAACCCCTTATCCAGTCAGCATGTCCATCAGTTTAGGCAGGCAAAGGAATCCTCAAAAGCCATTGTACACAAGTGGTCAGGAAGAGCCCATGGGTTTGGAAGGGTGAGTTAAAGATAAACAAACTAGACCCATAGGAAATGATGATGAATTAGTTTTGCCACTCTCAGACCCATGGGAGCCTTATTTTTCCTGTTTTAGGATAATAACCTGAGAAAAGCAGAATCAGTGTTTCTGTGAAGGGATTAATATTGTGGCTTCTTCTCTCATCCTTTTCTGCCTTGAAAGAGTAAAGTCTAAAACTTAGCTCCTGAAGAAAGAGGAGGAGACCAACACTGGTAACATGAATAAATCCCCTAAAGCAGGACCATGCAGAATAACAAGATTGTGAAAGGCACTCAGCTCTGCTTTTGGTTTGGGGTAACAACTTCATGTAAAGCCTCTGTCCAGGACAGCAAAGCAGCAGTGAAACACTCCCACAGGAGCCTGACAGTTGGGCTGAAATCCTGCTCTCCTGAGAGCAGCATATGGAGCACAAGAGCTGCAGAAGCAGCCTCTGAATTTACACACATTTTTAGTTTGATTTCCCTGACTACACGCACCACACTGAGAATCTGCAGCTAGAAACAGACCTTGGTGTCTTAACAGGAGGTTTTGTGCACGCAGGCACAATATGATGAGAGCAAGTTTTAAGCCAGGAGCAGAAATATGCTCCCAAACTCTTGTGCCCTTGCCACAAATGGATGCAGACAAGCACGGGACTAACAGAACTTTTTCCCACATGGCAAGCTCGACGTGTTTCAAAGCTTACACATACACACAAAAAAATAAAAAATCTAGCTCAGCTGCTCTATATCATGAGAAATGGCTGATGTGCCCAGCACACTGGCAGACTGCCTGGCTACCAGCTGTGGTCTGACTCCTAACCCTGCTAAAAACAGAGGTCTGCCAGTGGACACAGTGCCACAGAAGCTGCAGAAAACAATGCCTGCCTTTGGATGAGCCTGAGAAACCACGATCAGGGCCAACGAGATGAACACAGGGCTGGGAGTGAGACTTTAGGCAGCTGAGTTCTCTTCACTGTGGATAGCAATGACCTGGCATCCTGGAAGTCGGTAGGAAAACTCAACCCTGGGTTCTGCCTGGAGGGCAAAAAGTTCAAAGGACTCGAAACTGCCATGTGGCCAGACTGAGAGGAGTGTTCAACTGGGTGCCTGTAAGATGCATTTCAAACATTCCCGTAAAAATGCCATTTCCATGTAAATCCTACACATGCAGGCTTGCTCCACTCCTCTCCCAGTTAAGGAATGCAGCAATTATGCCCACAATGGGAGATCATCTCCCTGCTCAACAGCCAAGCTGCTCTCCCATCCGCTGAGTTCTGGTTCTGGAGGCAGGTCTCTCCTCAAAATCAGCACCTGCCAGGCAAACTCAAGCTGCTGGCTTGAAAAATTGGAAGGACAAGGCTTTAGGTGTCAGGAAGGCCAAATTACACTTGGAATTGTTTTTTCTGGGTTGGCCAGTGCAGATCTGAAAGGTCAGTCTCCATGATCTCTAGGAACCTTGTGCTCTATTTCTCTCTCCTGCCCTCATGAGCACTTCCCATGCACCCTGAATACCCTCATAATTATTAACCAGCTTGTGATTTTCAAGGCCATATCTGCTTACCCATCTCTAGGATTCAGGATTGACTGTCTGCATGTCCTCCACATCTTGTCTTGAAGGCAGCCTCAGGGCTGCTATCATAAAGCAAGTTAGTACAAACTTTTTCCCCACAGGACAGTTAATCTATTTGCTCTTTCCTCATTATTGTCACTTCTGTATTCCTTCATCCTGTGAACAGATCTATTCAGGTCAAGATGCTGAGAAAAATCTGGATTGAAAAGTCAAGTATGGTTGGTTATGTAGTTCCACCATAAAAGTGAATGACTCTACTTTGCAGTCCTTTTCCAGAAGGTGCAGCTTACTGGTCTCTCCTGGAACTGACAGGAACCTTGACGAAAGTCAGATGATTTTACCTCCAACCAGATAAAACAGAGTGAAGTTCAGCAGAGAACTATCTCCATGTGATTTAAACAAAAGTTATGTGGGCTTTTCTCTTTGTCACCTTGTCTGGCATGTGTCCTCTGGGTCAGTTGTGACCTGGAGGATTATTTCTGCCTGTGTTATAGAGGAGTTTTTTTCTTTCTTTCCAGGTATACAGCAGATAAGAAATGAAGATCACACCAAGTTCATTCAGGTCTCTGGCACTGCAGGGCTGCATTATTGCAACACACTCAACTGGGGTCTAACTTTCAAGATTCTTTTGTCAAGAACATAGTGAGGCAATCTGCCTTCTGAACAAACCACACTGCTCAAGCACATTACACATGACGTACTCATACATCTCACTGCTAATTCACTCCCGTGCGTCATTCAGCGGGAAAGTCCTTAGCAACAAACTCCAAGAAAGATTTTAGCCTCAGTTATACCAGTTCTGATGCAGCTGTCTGTGATGTAGAGCTGAGCTGTGTCCATAGGAAGATCCTACCTCTGGAATTCAAACATATTTGGAAAAACATCTCACCTCAATCTCAGCTGAATTCAGAGTAGGACAATTAATGTCTTTCTGTTCATTTACAGCTGAATGCAGATTTCTCCTTAGCTCAATTTCTGAGTTGCCATTTAGGATCTGGAGACAGCTCCTCCTGTGCCCTGCCCTTCCCTAGAATAAAAAAGATTGGTTCTCTCTTAGCCACAGCAAAACAAACCTCAGCTGTAGCGTGATAGGTGTCTTTTAAATCCTCCTCACAAAACAGCAGATAATACTTGAGGCTTGACTTAGCACTTGGGCTTGATCAACACCCAGTGCAGACGAGGTGGGAAACACAGCGTGACCTCCACGGCATTTCACGTCTTCACCTCTTCCTCTCCTGTCTAAGCAGCAGCAGTGCTGGCACAGGCAGGAGCTGGTGCCCAGCCTATGTGCCAGGAGCAGCTGCAGCTCCCCACACTCGCTGGTTTATTGCTAATGCAACAAATAGCCTTGGGTGTGCAGTATTGGTTGTGACAAGCTGGAAGAGGTCCATGCATCAGATGATGAAGTTGTTCTTGCTACCAGCAGGTACAATTGTCTTTTCTGCTGAACTAGCAGCATGCTTTCTCCTCCATTTGCTCTTAACTTTTCCCCCTTTGACTACTTTTTAAATATTTCACAGATGTTGTACTCTTAAGGCTAAGCTCTCCAGCACATTTTCAGCAGTTTTGCTGAGCGTGCATTTTCAGAGCCTACATGGGGCTAGGATCAGGGTTAGAACCGTTCACGCCAAAATGCTTTGAATGCTCTCTTGCTCCTGCAGCACAGGCTTGACATGAACAGCAAACTCCACGCAGAGAAAATGCTGGGCAGGCTGCAGGAGAGGTCTGTGCTAAGGACTGGCGACCAACACAGACCTTGGCTGAGAAACTCAGCAGCCCTGAAGACCAAAACTCTTCTGTGTTCCATCACCTAAGCAGCACATTTTAGCCATCCTGCATCAGCAAAGCACATGGTGAGAGCACAGATGCTCCAAGTTCATCCGGCACCAATGCAGAGACAGAGGCACCTCCCGGCAACGTCTGGGGTCACACAAGGCCACTGCCACACACAGTGTGCTCTTTCTCTACACCTGATTAACCGTGTAAGGAGTGCTCACACTGCTCCTGTCCGTGAAAACACTGAATCCAGCGCTGTCTCTTGGGGTGGGAGGCGCTTCTGCTTGGAAGGAAGAAAAAGCAAGGCGACGGGGAGTGTTCACCTAAGCAGAATTTGAGGCACGAGTGGGAAGGTTTTGGGGAAAATAAATGAACGGTGGTGAAGAGAGAAGTTCTGGAGAGCTATGGGTGGAAAGACCCTTCATTGGGTCCCTGGGACTGGAAGGGGCATCCTGGGGATATCTGTGGAGGTTTGAAAAGATGGACAAAAACTTTATTTGCTAGTGCATGGTGTGGGGCCAAGTCCCTGCTGTGTCATTCCTACAGGATTTTGGGCCTGCAATTTGCCATCAGTTCTACTCTGAAAAATAAGAAAAACTGTGCACCTTGTGGTGAAAGGATGCTTAAATTATTTCTGTCCAATTAAACACCTTTTGGTGAGGGTCTTTTTGTTTTTCTTGGTTGGTTTGGGTTTTCTCTTTCCAGCTATCTCATTTTCTCTTCATTGAAATCCAGTGCCTCGATTTGCCAGCCCAGTTTGGCCGTGTCATTGAATGCCCAGGTACCTCACTCAGGCAACTCAAGAGTACCCAAGGCAAACACAGCTCTCAGGGTGATCTCCCATTCTCAAGAAAACACAGGCTCTCCTCCCTGGAGTGCTATTCCTCTCCTCCAAAATTATTACTCCCTTTGCCTCAGCTGCTGCAGCCCTTCCTTTGGAGGTTTTCTTAGGCCAGCCCAAGCTTCCTCAAGGCTGGCTGAACTGGGAGCAACTGCAGAGCTTCCCAGCCCAACTGGATCAGCCTCCAAGGAGCTCTGTCTGACCATCACTCCAGCCCTGTGATCACTCTGTCTTATGACTTCACCCATTCCCTCCTCCTGGAAAAACAACTGAAGTCTCACAGACAATAAAATCTAGGAGCAGCATTTGAATAATCAAAGCTCTGCCCCTAAAAAAACCACTTAAAAATCAGGGCAAGTAACACAAGCTGTGAACCTCTCCTTCAAGTTAAACACATGTGCTGGTGGTCACAGCACCCAACAGTAAAACCACATTGTCATCCAAAGATTCCACCTCCATGATACAATTTTTTTTTTCCAATCCAATATAAAATTGCTACTTTGGTAACAAAGGACAGGCCTACAGATTTTCAAAATATAGACTAGGCCCCTATGAGTTATTCAGGCACAGAAGTCACTGCTCACCAAAGTAAGGTTTTCTCAATCTGTATTTAAGCATTTCAGAAGGAAACTGGCCTTGTAGCCAAGGTGTTATTGCCTGGATCAGTATTATATACATGGAGGGGAAAAAAAAGTAGAAGACTGTACCAAATGTAAAATGCTGATAGCTGTCAAGAAACCTTGTAAAGCAGAACAAACACCACACATTCACTTTAGCAATTTGAGGCTGTAGAGTGGGAGAGAAGGCCAAAACTAGGAGCACCAAACACAAACAAAACACAATTTATGTTGCTAAATATACCACTGAGGTAAATGCTCATAGGGCTAAAGGGATAATGTTAAGACCCACTATTTTGGCTGCAAGACTCCTGGACTCAGCAGTGCAGGCAAAGGGGAACCCCAAAAATCATTCTTTGTCCATTTTTAACTTGTAATCTGTTGGGTTTCTCATTAGGAAGAGTGGGGGATGACTCACAGCTCACCACATCCCCTGCACACCAGTGCTTGGACTGAAGTGCTCTGTGTGCACACAGGAAGTCCACAGTGGAGCATAAAGAAACCCACAGCCTGTGTGATGATGGGGACAACAGAGGTGTCCCTCCCTTCATCACCCAGTACTCCACAGAATCCAAACTCCAGCACAAGGCAGAGCGTGCTGCTGGCCCAATTTCCCAATCCTCCCAGTCCACAGCAGTGTGATAAACCAGCTCTCCCAGTGCAGGGGATGGTGTCATGCTGAGCACACCTAGGTCATGCAGTGCAGAGCCCCATTAGAGATCCCTGGACCAGCTCCAAATGAGTAAAAGCATCCACAGCACATAATACAGCAGAACATAACGATAGTAGGTCAGGTCCTAGAAGCAATAAAACCACATTAGCAGCATGTAAAACTATGCTAAGTAGCCTCTCTGGTTTTGCCCTGAAAAAAAATAGCCTCATCCAGTAGCTCTTTACTGCAACCATTTACAGGAGCACTCGGGATTTTTTTTAGGTGCACAGCAAAAGCTCTCAGGGCTTGGGATGCCCCTTGGGCACAGTGGGATGGGAGGGATGATATGGACCCTCGACAGCTCATGAAATCAGCCACAGAGAGACAGCGCTGCTCTTCAGCATAGTTTCCTCATGCTCAGGGTGTGACTGCCTGCAAGGGGCATGGGGCAAGAGGATTTGGGCTGCTGGAAGAAGTGATGCCTCCTTGGGGTTAAGGGCACTCCTGTGTCTGAGAGCCCAGGAACCTGACTGCTGCTGAACTGAAGAAGCAGACACTTGAATCCAAGAGTAAGAGTTAGAAAATCTCTGAACTATAAATACTCAAGTTCCCCAAAAAAGTCAGTGAAGCACAGCTTTCCCACCATGCCATGTTTATCACTATTATTAATATTTATTACTGCTGTGATAAATAAGATAAATAAGCACGTAAGAGAGGTCGATGGTCCCTGCAACAAGATTGTTACAAAGAACCTAAATTATTTTGCACACAATCTGTGTTTCTTCCAAGGGACGCTACCCTACAGCTGATACTGGGATGAAAGGGAACCCAGCAGAGATTGCACTTTTATTACATATTTCTCCATCAAAAAACTGATTAAAGTTTGCATTCCAAGTACAGCTATGCTCTAGGCTTAAGAAAAATCTTCTCATTTGAAAGTCATTTCTCTCCCCTGCATCTGGGACAATCAGCAGCATGAAATAGAAAATATTAATAAATAAATATGCATCAGCCCAGAGTTCATGTTCAGTCAAAGCCAGGACTTGTGTGTGTTGCTAATGGACCCCAGCATAAGTAGGTTTGAAAGACTGAATTCTGATACTTCCAGCAAATGAAAGAAAACCTCACTGCTTTGCATGGCTTCTGCTGGGATTTGGGAAGTCATCCTTCCTCCTCACAAACCTTGGTGTTCAGCTCATTGATCCAGGGCTGCAGCTCACCTCCCAGCCTGGGCTTTCCCACAGGGCAGAGAACTTCTCCCGAAGTCCTGAGTGTTTCAGCCCAGCCTGAGTGTGCTGAGGACAGACTGTCCCAGTGGTGCTGTTTTGTTGCAGTCTCCAGCTAAGGATGAAGTCAAAGAGGAGCAGCTCACTGCTCAGCTGCAGAAGGACAGTGGCTGTGGGATGATGACTCTGGTTTTGACCCTGGTGTCATTTTTCTAAGCCCCAGCTATGTGTGGGCTGCCAGCAGAAACACAGAAGAAGGTGGAATGATATCACAACCATATTTCATGGGGCAAAAAAAGGGTATGTGCCATCATGTGACCTGATGTGGGAACATATACCAGACTGTCATTTATCAATATCTGGGAACTTGTAACCCCCCTTAGTCTGTCCCTGTATGAAAGGAGTGCTTCAAGCTTTGGTGATATGAAGCAGATCTATTTTGCTGAGGCTTTTTGCAGAGAAAGGATTTCACCCTTAATGAGATGTAGGGGAATTTTCCCGTTCCTACTTTCCCAGCTCTCTCCAGCTTCATCCTTCAAATCTCATGCTGGCCATGTAGCGCAGAGCCTATGGAGTCACTTTCCCTGGACACTGAACAAGCTCAAAAAAAGTTTTTACCTCCTATCCTATGACAACCAAAATGCTGCACACACCCCAGAGTGCAAAATGCTTTATTAAAAAAAAAAATAAAAAGAACAAAGAAACGAAGTCAAGAATAACATGGTAACATGTAACTCTGGTGCTTGTCTAAGAGCAGAAAGAATCAGTGACAAGACTGCAGCTAGAGAAATTGCTGGCCTTTTTAAGGGCAAGAAGGAACTTTTCAAACACATAAGGAACAAAATGTATCCTTTAAGTACCGTCAGGCACAACAGCACAGAAAGGGCAAAAATGTTCAATACCTATTTCTGTTCTGCACTTGGGAAAAATCCATGCAATAGAGCAATAATATGCTGAGAATGACATTTTGCATTCAACAGTGATAAAGCTGTACAATAGGAGTACAAAATACCCTGGTTTCTTTAGCTAGACTTTCTACATCAACAAGTTATGATAATTGAACCCAAGGGTTCCTACAGATTCAGCCAAGATGTACTCTGAATGTCTGTTGCTTTCCAAAGTACTGGGACACTGTGGTAAAGCACCAGAAGAAAACCACAATTGTGGCAGTGTTTTATGTGGATAAACAGAAAGATCTGAGTGACCAAAAACCTCTCTGCTTTTTGGGGGAAAGAGCAGAAGAGCTGGGCTCAGGGGACAGTGATAGAAACTGATGGGAACATTACCCCATTTCAGTTCCGATGTCCAAAGCACAAGGGTTGTGCTGATAAATTAGAAAGGTTTAGGGAAGTATCATTGAAGACAATTATGGGCTGGAAATCAGGCTCATAGCAAATGCTGCAAAGAGCTCAATCACACCAAAGAGAATGGAAAGGGATGAATTAATCAGGGTACCAGCACCCTCAGACAAACACAGCTAAAACATTACTACTCCTCTCCTTATTACAGAGTACTTTGCACTCTGTCAAAATAATATAGAAGAAATCCAGTGGTCAAGAACTGGAACAAAAGTAATATTCATTAGGCATAATGTGCACACTTTAAAGAAATCATTTAACCATGCTTTACCAAAGACTGATAACCTACCAAAGACTGAATCATCCTGCTCAATTCCTCTTGTCTTGACAGTATATGCTGTAGCTGAAACCATACTAATTTTGAGGAGCCCTCTGCTATTCTGGAGACAGAGTAGATGATCACAGTTTTATTTCATGGCTTTAAAATCTCTAAATTATGGGCCTGAGCCAAAATTTCCCAGTCTTTTTTTTTTCTTATGCCACTACAAAATGAACAGAAAGGCACAAGCCAAAACCATGTACTTGGACTTCAAAACACCGCACAACACGGTGTGCAGGGAGCTCTGTTACAAAATGCGATGGGAGGGAGGAAAAAGCTACCCAGATAAAAATAAGCAGATGAAAGAGTGGAAAATAAACATTACTGCAAACATCTAACAGGCTCAAGGTGCCTTGGTGCAGAAAGATGTCTCAAATCTGTGCTCCCTTTCTGCCAACGGGCTGCGTTACAGACAGGCGATCGTCACCCCACCACACCACCTAATTGGCACCCGGCCTTCCAGGGAGTGGGAGATAGTCAGCCTAAAAATAGGCTGTCCTCTGTTTTGGCTCTCCCCTCCCTCCATCCCCCCCTCAAAGGCACAAGGCTGGCAGTCCAGGGAAAAACATCCAGAAAAGTGGCAGCCATAGCAGAGAGAGCCGGGAGGCGCTTCTGTAGAGAGAGGACCAGGATGGGGAGCTGTCAGGGTGATGCTGAGCACAGCATGAGGGGTCTGGTCCCTGCCTGCCCTCCTGTCTCTGGGAAAGAGTGATTTCCAGCACCTTTAGCTCTGGAGATGCAATCTGAGCCCCCAGCCCCACTGGAGGTGTGGGGACAGAGCCACACAGACTGTCCCTGCCCTCCAGGATGGTGTCCCCAGCCAACCCACTGCTGAAGCAAAGAAGCTGAGCTTGGCTCTTGTGGTAGCTCCCACAGCAGCTCCCTCATTGTTTCCTGCTCAGAAACTCTCTTCAGCCACCCCTTTACCCTCTGAAGGCCTTTTCTTCAACGGTCCACACAACTTTTGTTTCAAGGAACCAGCATTTGCTGGCAGTAAAGCCTCACAGGACAGTTTTTAATAGGAATTTCATTGACACTGGAGATCCTTGCAGGACTTTGATGAACACTTGAACTTTAGTCTGACATTTAAGTGCCTAAAACTCTGTATGAAGCCCAAATTAAGAGATCTTACACTCTGCTATTGATGCTTTCTCTCATATGCAGCTTTACAAAGCTCCAGAACATCAGTAACACTTCAGAAAGCATTGGTTCTGCTTTTAACTGGATATGACAAGTCAAAATCAATTAGAGATTGATCTCAATACTGGTTTGGTTTTGTTTTTTTTTTTTAATTTATTTTTAGCCTACCATTCAGTAACCAAAGTGAAGAAGTGCAATCAATGAAGCAAACTTGCTTTGCAGCAAAGCTTTTTCCTGGATCATACAACATTTTGGGAAGTTTCTCAAGCTCCTAAAGACAACAGTGTGAATAACATTGCTTATTGAATTCTGCGGAGTGCTCTAACAGCAAGATTGATGGGTAGCCTAATACATTGTGTAGTTGCTATAAGCAATGATCTCCCATGCTAATCACAACTTTCACATTCACTAAAGTTGTAGGAACCTCCTGGAAGAAATCATGTACCAGGGGACTATTCAAACATTTGCAATGCTAGCTGTGACTATAAAACTAGCTTTCAGACTGGCATTGGGAAGAAAATATTCAACATATTTGACATCCCACAGACCCAAATGTGAGAGATGCTGCTTTTTGAGTCCTGCCCTGGGCCATGTGGTTCTGCAAACCAGCGTGTGTGTTCAGCTGCCACAACTTAAAATGAGCATGAAGTGATCGTGCTCTGCATTCAGGGTGGGACTTTGGACCACTGAAATGAGAGGAGAAAATTCCCTTGCAAGGCTGTTTCTCCAGGTTGTTGCTCAGGTTGTTTCCCACCTGAGCAGGACGTTGGGTTATTATTGGGAAGGGATAACACAACAGACACAGAAGTTAAGGCAGGGTTGCTCCTCGGCCACCCTTGGGGACCATCACACCTTTAAAACAGTGCAGCTGGCACCAGTCCCACCTTGGAATACAAACCTCTCAGCCCCAGGGCTGGTTGTTGGCAGCTGTGTGGCTGTGCAGCGCTGGTCAGCAGCAGTCCCTGCCTTACAGAGCTGCTATCAGCCCAGGGATGAGAAGATGAAAATCAAGGTGCCCAAAGGGAGTGCATGGGTTGAGGAACCTCCCGGAAAGGGCTCAGCCATGCAGCAGGAAATTGCCTCTGCATTTTGGGGCACAAGGACTGCTGGAACAGATGGGGACAACACTGATAATCCCTTCAAAATATGTCTTAAAGCACCTTCCTCCTGATCCTGGCAAAAGAACAGCCCTCAAAAATAACCTCTCTAACAGAAATAAAGCTTCTTACCTAGACCACCCACAGCAAACCAAATCAAGGCACTGGCTTGCCACTCAAATACACCGTTTTCAGTGCTGTGATGCCAATTTCTGTGCGTTCCCTGGCTCCTTGTGACCTTTTGAACTCTAAAATAATGCTGCATGCAGCTCCCTCCTACTCCTTTCCTCCTAGAGGCAGCTGGGCCAGCAAGGACACTGCAGAGAACTGGGCACAGCTCATTCCATGCCTCTGCACTGGGTCTGCCTGTGACATCCTCATGATGGTTCCCAGCTTCACACCACCAGCACTTATCCTTTGGGGTCAGAACACCCTGTTTCTGTTCATCATGAAGAAAGGCAGCCAGCACACATCCATGTCCCTCCCCGAGCAAGATCCTGAAGACTTTATCCAACTGTCAGCTCTGAAAACACACCTTGGACCCAAACACCCAATGTAAGATATAGGGAAAGAAGCGTTTTGATCCGCAGCCGGCGGCCGAGGGTGGGTTTGATTTATCAGGGAAGGCAAAAGCTGCTGCAGAGTGAGGCGAGGAGGAGGGGCCCGAAGGTGGCTCTCGGCCACCTCCATGCTCCTTTGATCCCAGGGCCATGCTGGCCGCAGGCCAGTCCCTGCTGTGGGCTGTGTTAATCTGTGCTGGCCACGGGTGCCTCCCGGGAGGCTCGGTGGCAGCTGGAGATTACCGGGGTCAGGGACACCCTCCATTTTCCCTTCCTCACACCCTTTGCAGCGATGGCTGGGGCAAGGGCTGGGGGAGAGAGAGCCACAGCCTCACTGCATGGGTGCACGCATCCTCAGTGTGATCCCTGCTGCCTCTCACCCTGGTTTGCACCAGCTTCTTGCAATAGCTGGGCACAGATATCCCATCTGACACCACCACAGACAGGCCAGTTCCCAGCAAAATGGGGAGTACGCCACTGATGGAGCTGGAAATTGCATTTTCAATACCCTTGCTTCATTCCTGATTTGGGGGTTTTTTGTATAAATATGCATATATAAATAAAACATATATTTTATGTATAGTTATTAATCCATATCTGATGCACATAAGTGGGCAGTGGTGCCAATACAGTCAAATATTCCCCCCTGCACACAGGGAGGGAGACTCAGCTGCAGGGTCATGGGGCAGGGTTAAAGAACAAGGGCCATGTCCTCTGGGACATCATATTTGTCCCTCTGTCACCTCCCCCAGTCTTTCAACAGGACCAGGCTCTCTCACAGCTCGAGGCACCCTTGGTACCCAACTCCTGACACTCACTCCCCCTCAGACATGAAGACCTATCCACAACCTCCCGAAGTCAACAGGGATCTTCAGCAGGCTTGGATCCAGCACTGAATCCATAAGATTGAGCCTTTTCAGATTATTTCAAAATACACTGAGACCCCAGGGCTTTGTTTACAAGCTCCATTTAAAACTGTACAATTACAGCCTACACCTGGCGTTACCCGATCTCACAGACCTGGATGGTGGAGGTGAAGCAGGCACTGGCCTAACAACAGGACACTAAACATAAAATAGAATATAATATGGAATAACACAACAAAAATTCTGTAAACCCACATTACTGAAGTAATGCTGTCCCCTGTGGAACTCCAGTGAATTCATTGATGTGTACTATGTGGCTGGGTCACCACACAGTCACTTTCTTACATATGATGCTCCTTTGAGTCTCTCTAGTCTCAATCCTTTAACAGCACTTGCAAAAGCCAAACATCCCTTAGTCCTAAACCTCTGAATCAAGTTGTCCAGTGGGTCCAAAAGCTACAGAATAAGACAGATACACACTGGTAAACCAATGCAAGAACCAAGCAACAAAAGATGAGTTTCAACGGCTTGTGCAACTAATGACTAAATACATAGAAAATCAGAATTTCCTGCGCAACAAAGGCATTATGCTACTATTTCTTTCTTATAGTTAACAAATCCAAGTACTAAAGGGATACAAAAGACATTACATCTGGCATAATAGTTAATTACAAACCACCTAGGAGACAGCTTTAGAAAATTCCAGAGAGGGAATGATGTTTCAAAGTGTAATGTTGGATCTGAAGAAGTCAAAAAGAGTTTTACCTTTGGCTTCATCAGGCTCTGGATCAGGCCCTTAAAATAGTTTTGGAAATGCTCCAGAAGACTTATTTCAGCTACATTTAAGCTCTGCGCTTTGCAGCTATTCAGTAATTTTCTCTGTTAGTGTTAAACTGTCCAGGGGACTTCTCTGCTTGTAAACAAATCCTCCACCTCCCTTCTGTCGCTTTTACGTCGACACTGCATCACTGACTTCAATAAACAGTCTCCTGATTCACCCGGTTACGAGACACTGAGCAGAATTAGGCACCAGAGATGTGTCTAAAAGCCTTGGTTTCAGGTTCTGAACATCACTTAGACTAATTAATAAAAGAAAACCACAGCCCAGAATATTTCAATGTTTTTGGATCACAGTCTCATACACAGCCACTTGCCTTTTCCCAGGAGTCTACAACCATCATTTTGGAGTGGTTTTTTAGTACTGTTGTTATTTTGAGGGTCTTTTATGCCATTCTCCATAGCTTTGTGGAAAAAGGCAATGTGTGACCCAGTGCAGTGTTTCCAGGTTCTTTCTGGACCATCCTAAGAAGCGGCTGAAAAGCTTTACTGGGTCCTGACTATGGAGCACACAACACTCAGAGCAAGACCCGCCAGCCCAGCACTGCTCAGGTTTCACAGGACAGGGAAAATCCCAAGAAACTTTTAATCCAAAGAACAATTTTTCCCAGATGTAACAGCACTTGAGGAGCAGAGCTGTGTTTCACAACTACCAGAGGAAGCAAGTTCTTCAAGCCTGGATATCTGTACACCTTGCAGGTGCCTGCTCAGACACCATGCGGACACAACAAAACTTTTGGGAGTTGTCAAGTTGAGCAACTTCATAAAAAAGCAGACTCAGTATAACTCAAGCAAAATTTCCACCAAGGGGAAGGGAACCCAAGAACCCAGGGATTCTCCTAGGAAAGTTTCTACCCTAGTTTGATCCTCCTGTGAAGGATCCAGAGCCTCAATTCAAAACTGCCTGAATCCAGCAGGAACAGGAGCATGGTGGACCCAGAGAAAATTTGTTCTAGAAGTATTCAAGTACTTCTTTAGCTAAAGTACTACTACAGAAGTGTCATAGAAGGATGGGGCAAGGGGAAAAAAGCACAGAAAGGAATTATTTTGTCTTTATCTTCCCTTATTCATATGATAATTCCTTTTTTTATTACTCCTTTTAGCTGTGACGTATGGTTTCATAACAACTATTTACTTTTCTCCCTTTATCTAACAGCTGTCTGCTGAGAAAGATGGAAAAATAAACCAAACATGTTAAAACCAAGAGAAACTATTCATATGCCATGTATAATTGCAAGCTATATTTAAGTCTTTGTACATTATCTTTCAAATTATATTTAGTTTCAACAGGAGGGGAAAAAAATCCCCCTTACTTTCTAAAATTAGCAACAGAATTTGTATATTGTTTTCAAATCCAACCGCTCTTCCTCAGAAACTTTTGCCAGGGAATAATTAATGTCTGGAGACAGGGAATCTTCCTAGATCAGATGTATTTTGACATTGGCCCACTAACGGCCACCTAGAGCGAGAAACGGGGGAAGTCCTCGGGGAAAGGGCTGTGTAAATCTGGATTAGCTCTGCTGAAGTCGAACAAATCGATCTGGATTTACGCCGGCAGAGCCGAGAAGAGGACTCATCCCTCCGTTTGATGGACGCAGGAGGGAAGGGAAGAGCTGCGAGGACCTCGGCAAACCCGGGGAACTTCGCCACGGGCTGCAGCTCCGAAGGGGTGACTTCCCAAGGGGCCCAGAGCACACCACGGAGCAGCTGAATGGGAGCTACACGCGCGCATCGAGCGAGATTAGACCCCTCGACGTGGAACACTGCTGAAAAGAGATACGGGGTGGGGAAAAAATAAATAAAAAAAAAAATTGTTAAGATACTTGCAGTGCTTTGCAGAGCCTCTCGCTGCAGACACGTCTGGCAGTGCCTCTGCCCCTCCGGCAGCACGGGAGCTGCGGTGCCAGCGCGGTGCGGGAGGCTGGGGACCGGGCTGGGGACGCACCGGAGGCGATGTGCTCGGCCCCGGGGAGGGAGAGAGGGCGGCCGCGTCACGGCGCGCTGGCTGGACTAATATGGGGAGCAGCGACAGGCAGCAATCCGTCCGGAAGGAAAGGACAACCCCTGTAACACGAGAGCGAAACGGGGAGCAGGCACTCACCCGAGGGGCTTTGGGAGGGTTTAGGGCTTCCACGGGGATGGCACCGCCGGCTGCATGCGGGATGGCAGGCGCAGGAGCGAGTTTGGTGCACGGGGGTCCCTTCCCCGCAGCGCTCAGCGCTATTAAACGCAGCATAATTACCCTGTTATAATCAGGCAGGTATTTTAAAGAGGCTTTAGTGTGATTTTATAATTGTGCATTATGTAACGTGCTACCAACGTGTCAGGCCTCAGACAACAGCAAGTGCCTGTCTACAGGTCAGGCTGTAACACTTTAATGATGCTCCTTTCTCCTCTCCCCGAAAGCCTCCCGCTAACGCTGCTCTCCCTAAACCTCTTGTCCACTTCTAGTGGCTGCATCACAGGTTAAAACAAAAACTTCATGACAGAGTTGCTCCTCTTCATGAGCCTCAACACCATGGGGAGGGGGCTTTTTTTTTCTTTATCATCATTTTTTTTTAAGTTCATGTTTTCTGGCATTTCCCAGGGGCAGTGTCTGACCTTGCAGCAGAGACGCTCCTCGGAGGAGCAGAACGGGCTGGCAGTGGGGCACAAAAACTGAGCTGGCTCCTACAGGGGGGAATTTTTGCTCACTGGAAATAACCAGAAGTGATCCCTCTGTGCTGTCTTGTTTTGGTTTCCCAGGACCAAGGTTCTCTTAAACCTGAAGCAAAGCTTGTTAGACCCAACGTGCTGCAAGCCAGCCGGGAGCAGCAGTGGCGTGTTCAGCCTCTAACAAAACTGTCCATTTTGGGAGCGGAAAGTGACCGTTTCATTATGATAAGGAAAAAAATCTTAGATACAGTCTTTAAGAATGGATTTTGGCTTAAACTTAAAAAGTTAATCTCTATCTTCAGCTAATGGGTCTTAATAAAAATTTGCTCATGGACAAATTTTTCTACAGCTTTGTACCACACAGATTTTTTTTTTGTTTTCTCTAAAGACTTAAAATCAACAGGGAGAAAAACTCAGGCACAACTCCCACCTCCCAAGACCCCTTGAAAAACCTAAAACCTGGCTTACTGTTCACAATCAGCCTTCAAATGCCACGAATATTGAGAATGACTCATTTCTTCCAACACACCTTAATTGTGCCCGTGGTCTGCATTCAGTCACCTAACTTTATACACTTGCAAATAAAATCAGTAAAACTTTTTAGATACTCAATACTAGAGTTGGATTAAAATTAATAAAGCACGAGTTGCAGATATCTTTCAAACAATAACTTGAATGCAGAGCAGTTTTAGTACCTTAGGAATCCAGCAAGCTTTAAAAAGAATCTACAAGCTGTTGATAGGGCTCTCAGCATTGCAGTAAAAAGCGAAAGTTTAGCAAACTGGGAAAACTCAATTCAAAATGAGATATTAAATAAATAATCCAGTAAAGTATGGACTTATTTCTTCCAAAATATAAAAGAAAACCTCTAACTTTATAATTAAATTTTAAAAAGGCAAAGAGAAAACTTGGAGCTTAATAGAATTTCCAAATTTTTCTGCATGTTTTTGGTACAACAGTATTATTTGATGTGTCAAATCTCTACATTCAGAAAGCTCTTGCAATATGATGATAAAAATAAAACTCAGGCCATTCTTGCTATGCAGTACTGTGATTAGCAAGGGCTTTGTTCAATACAAAGAGCAGTGAGGCATGTTTTTGCCATGAAAGATAAGGGATCTTTTGACACCAATGAAAATTTTGCACTTTAATGATTCATAAGGTGACCTCCAAGCTACACCTCCTCAAAGGTGGGAGTGTGAGAAGAGAAGGAATTTTTGTGGTTCTTTTGCAATCTTTCATGGGAATTTGCCTCTGTGAACTCGGACTGATAAGAAACCTGAAAAGGAGGGGTACAAACAGTGACAGCTGGTACTGCATGAATTTAACAAAATCGCTCTGTCCTGAGCCAGCTGAGGGACTGGGACAGGGGATAACTTTAATAAATGTGTCCTTTCTCTTCCCCTCAACTGAAATCTGGGATCTCACTGACTGCAACTGGACAGCCTGGAGCTGATAACACCAGTTTCAGAATTACTGGGGAATAAATAAGGAAACATAATTAACCTAAGGAAAAGAAGACACATTTGTAAAGGTGAGCAGATCACCTGAAGCTACACTGAAAGGAAGACACCGGGTGTACAGCAGAGCAAAAGGATCCTCCACAACAAACTTTCTGAACTACCTGGATCTCTTCAGTGACACAAAAACTGCCAGAAGGAGAGAGGAGTTAGGGACATTCCAGTTCTGGAAAAGTTTTCTTTTCCTCATTATTAGTAACTCTAATTACTTTGAAAGAAGAGCAATGAGATAAATCCTGTAGAGCCAGAAATGTGACCTGATTTCCTTCCTGATTTAGAAACTGTCACTTTGCAAGAGAAACCCAAAGAGACAGAGCCAGGTCAAAGTGGGCTCCTCAGTTTGGTCTGCAAAGTAAATAATAAACCAAGATCAATAGAAATATAACCCGGGTTTCCTTTTGGTAGTTGTTCATAAGAATGATTCCATTTAAAGGAGAAATAAACAGATGTTTATCTGAACTGATTGCAATCATCCACGACACCATGGAAGAGATATTCACTACAAGCAAACAGAAATATACCCAACAGACTTCATGCATTTTCTTCCAGGTTAGATGGTGAAAGGGAGAAGCAATGACAGAACTCCAACTATAAATTGCTTTACACTGTGATTAAGGCCCTATCTCAAGACAACGTGTAAACACAAAGTAGAAAAGTCAAGTGGATATTTAAGAGTGATGCTGCTTCTGTGTTACCAAAGTTTTATTTGAGAGAATTGAGAAATCAGTTGTTGTCACCTTTTAACTATCAGATCTATAATTTTGCAGAGTAAATCTTGAGCACCATCAGAGACAACTTACGAGGTAGCAATCTTCAGGAAGAACTGAGCACCCACCCTCTGAAAACAACAGGTCCCTCCTATGTTTTTCAAGTTGAGTTTCCAAAAACTAAGACTCTGAAGGTGATAACAGATGATAACATGTTCCTTTTGAAAAGCATGACCAGGATTTCCAAATGACCACCAACATATTTTAATATGCAACCTGAAATGTTCTTTACTCATATATATACACAGAGGGTTCCTTCAAGACGCTAAACAGAAAAAGGTAATGAGAAGTTAAACCAATCCCTATCTAATATCATAAATAGGATATTTAAAGAAATTAAAAGTAGCTATATTTCATAAATCTCCCAGTCAAGATGACATTTTCTATCCGTAAATTTTTAACCATAATTTTGACAACACATTTAAATCAAGGACACAGCAACTACTCAACATTTTCCTGTAACCTGTAAAGGTCCTGGGAGGTGGTAGCTGGTGCCACAGGTGTTAGTCCATCACAGCGAGAACCGAGGCCACTTTCTGGTTCAAGCCAGGAATAAAATGCTCTCAACTCTGCTGCAGTTTTAAAGTCTGTACCCATGAGTTGTCATTCAGAGCCACAAAGTCTCGTGGTCTACATACCCCCTTCATGGTCAAGGTATTTAGGCTACATACCCAATGATGCAACTGAATACCTTTGTGACCTCTGACGAATGATTGAGGGCATGAAACAGGATCCGTTCCCTGCCACACTGTACAGAGCCCTGGCATGCTTTAAACCTGCAGGGCTCCTTGCAGCACAAACCACTTCTGTGTGACAACTCTGCCTTTAGAAGCTGACCCTTCATGCTTGTAAAACCCTCAGAGCCTCAGACAGGAGAGCAAAGCAGCACTATGAATGATTCGGAGTCAGCGGCAAGAACTGAGAAAAACCACGTTACAACATCCAACTCCAATCATGAGCAAGTTCAGTAAAATATTAATCTGTGATTACTTCTGGCAATACTGTGATCTGCCCCATACCAAAGTTACATAAACTCCACTACTCAAGGCTGAGACCTTTTGGCACATTAATCTAAAAATACCACAACTTCCATTGCTTACATGTTGAGACATTTGCCCCCAAAAGACACGACCTTTTTCTTAAGGACCCTCTGTTTCTGAAGCTCTCTGTCAACCACATTTGCCACTTGAAAAGGCTACACCAGAATTGAAAAAATATTAACAAAACTACTGGACATCACTCCAATTCCGGGTGTATCATTCCCATCCCATCCTGACTCTGGGCTCGCCTCAACTTTTTCCGAACCAGGTGTCCCATCAAGGCAATGCAGCCAAACCAGCAGAAGTGACGCTTTCAAAACCACCACTTTCTTGGTCCATTAGAATAAGAGGGTTTCACTCCTCACTGCCTCACAGCTCTGACCTTTACAATTCTCTGCCACCACAAGCTTATAGGATCTGCTGGATCCATCTGCGTCTCCACCTGGCCTGCTTCCCCACGCCAAAAGGACGGATCAAATATACGTGTCTGAAAACACATCCCTGCTTTTTCTTCATGCCACCCGGGGGGGAACCCCCTCGCTGGTTTCAGACGACAGGAAGCCTCCAAGACCACTTCTGCCAAGCCCCGAAATCCTGGGAAATTGCAGCAAAATTAACTTCAGCACCTTGGACAGGACACACAGACGGAAAATCGCCGAAATGGGCTCATTCGCCCCGAAAATGCTGTGCCTGGACATGACCCTCTAGGACACATCTGCGGGCCTGTTTATTTTTAGTATTGACAAATCCTCTTTGAATCACCATGTTTATTCCACCATCCGCCCTGTGTTTTGGGAAGAGCCGCTCGCCAGCCCAGCAGTGGCAGAAGCGGGGGCCACCAACTCCGGATCCAAGGGCCATCTGCAGGAGCAGCCACTGCCCCAGCTGTGACTGGAAAAGCTTGGCTCAAGCACTCACACAGCTCAGCTCACCCCTTCCGTGGCAAAACGACACCTGTTGCCATAGGTGTGCCTGGCTCATGTGTTTCTTCACTTTCCAGAAGCTCATCTCCAGCTCCTCACCCGAATCGCCAAGAAAAATAAAATTGGAAGGTCTGATTTATTCCTATTGCAGCCACACTTCAGTTGCATAAGTTTTGCTTTAATTTAGCTTTCGTTCTCTCTCACGGTGCTCCCAGTATGTCACTGTTCCCCTGAGGGCTGCCTCGATAAAATCATGATCACCTTGCTGGAGTGCAGCAGAGCTCTCCCCCGTTTGCTTTTATTTACATGAGCCAAGTCAAGTTTTTAATTTGTGCCGGTAAAAACTCCAAATTTTTTAAGCAAAGGTGTTCTACAAACAGCTTTGAGGTGCCTGGTGCCATTAAGAAACACACTTAAAATATGTCAGTTCTTAAAACAAGTAATACCAGTAACACTCCCGTCATACTGAAGAACAATACATTTTCCCTGCCACCACAGAAATAACCATTCTAGCTCATTTCTTCCCTTCAAAACCTGCCACTAGATTTCCACTCCAACACATCTGACACCACATAACATTAACCGAACAATTACAGAGTATTTTCTGCTCTGTTGTTTGTTCTTTCCGGCACTTCTGGGTGCAGAAGCAAGATGGAAACTAAACCGATTCTCTGCCAGAATTACCTTTTAACAGCAATATATATCTATATCGATATAATTCTATATCCTCTGCTTCCACAGCCCAACGCAAGCTCTGCTGCTCCAACTTCTCTCTCCTCCAGCCCCCGGTCCCTCTCTGCCGCCCTGCTCGGACGGGACGGTGCCGCCGCTCCTCCCGCCTCGAGGGAAAGTTTAGGGAAGGGAAAATCCCGGCACTACTCATTCCTTCTCCGCGACACTCTCAGAACCGGGCATCCTTTCGTTGTTTTGTTTTTTTTTTTCTTTTCCTTTTATTATCGTTTTATTAACAAGCAAACAAACAAACAAACAGGGAAAAAAAAAATAAAAAGAGACACTTACATTGGTTTATTTAATTTTTCCTGCTAAACCAAGAGTCCCAGAGCCACTTCATTGTATCCACAGAGTTTTAGTCCGCGAGCGGTCCCGTCCCGCGGGGAGGAAGGGCCCGGCTGCCGTGCGCGGAGCGCGCTGCCCGCCCGCCGCGGAGCGCGCATGGCTCGGAGCCGCCGCGCCGTCTGTGCGGCTGCCGCGGGAGCGGAGCGGAGCCAGCGCAGCCCCGGCCGGGCGGGCGGGCGGCGGGGGGGAGCGGGGAGGGATGGAGGGAGGGATAGAGGGAGGGAGGGAGGGAAGGGTGGAGGGAAGGAGGGAGGGAGGGACGGAGGCACCGCCCGCCCCGCCGAGCGCAGCCGGGGCGGCCCCGCAGCGCCCCCTGCCGCCGGTGGGGGGAGGGGAGGAGGGGGAGGTGGGAGAGGGGAACAGAGCGGGGGAAGGCCGGGAAACGGGGGGAGGGCAGAGGGATAGGCAGGGGTGAGCGGCGGGGAAGGAGAAACGATGGCGAGGAAAAGGGGTGGGGAGGAAGGAAGGATGAGAAGGGCTGAGAAGAAGGGAGGGACAGGGAAGAGGAGGATGAAAAAGGCGGCATGAAACGGGATGAGGGAGTGCTAGAATCATAGACGTGTTTAGTTAGGCAGCAGGAAATGCGATGAGGGAGGGACAGAGTCAGACTTGTTGAGTTTGGAAAATACCTCCAAGATAATCAAGTCCAACTCTTAAACCAGCATAGCCAAGTCTGCCACTAAACCCTGTCCCCAAGTGCCACATCTGTGCCATGCCCTCTCTAGGGAGCAAGGCAGGATGAATGCAACTGGGGAGAAAGGTGGGAGGGGGAAGGAGAGGGGATGAAGCTTCAGTGGAAGCTGGGGGGTGCCACGGGGCCCTTGGAGAGAGGGTTTAATGAGGGCTGAGGGGATAGAGGGGAGAGGAAGGGCACTGGCAGCAGGACACAGCAAGGGATCCCTCAGCACGCAGAGGGAGGTGTGAACAGTGCCAAAGCTGGACCCTCTGATCGCCCCCAGCCAAACCCAGCTCCTCCTGCAGCTGCCTGACCCAGAGCCTCTGGCCTCAAGGAACAGCAACTCCAGTGAATGGGAACAGCAGCTTTTACCCAAGATAAGCTGCCCAGCAGTGACTGGGAAGATCATAAAGGGATGTTCACAGGTGAAGAGAGGAGTGGTGAGCATTTTCTGGCCAAGGGAAGTATTCAGGGTAGTAAAAGTGAAAGAAACTTCTGAAAAACCGAAAAAACCTCAAATTACTGAGATAAAATAGGACAAACAAGGGAGACTAGCATTGCATTACTGCCTCAGTGACATGTTGGGAAGTGTCTGCTGCCACTCTGGAAAGTGAGTGTGGAGCTGTAACAAATACTCATGTGGAAGCAGCTCAGAGTGGGGGAAAAGTCCTGGGAAAAGAGCAGATCATTGAAGGGAAAACCTGAAGGGCTGTGATGGCTCTGGGAATGTGGTTGGAGAGCAGGTGTCTGTTCACTGACAAGCTCATGCTCAAGGAAAGTACCAGCTCAAGGATTCAAAATGTGCAAAGATCCTGGAAAATCAGGAAATGAAGAAGCGTATCACAGGGAAGAGCTGGGTGAGGAATAGGAGAGAAGGAGCTGAGAAGAGGGGGTGGACGTCAGAGACTGGCAAAAGATTACAAACAAAGCAAGATGGAGGGGAATGAAGACTAAGAAAGGCAGAGAAAGATGGACCTGGGGGAAAAGAACCTGTAAAACCCTACAGCAGCACAGAAAGATGTGTGAAGCAGAAGAAAAATGTTCAGGGATTTAACCTCTCAACATGATGCTGAAGAGTGGCTGCTCAAAGGGAAGCAGGTTCTCATGAAGACCCAAAGAGATTATGGGGTGGGCACATCTTCAATCCCATAAAGGTAAATGGTGAGTCCTTGGCAGCTCAGCCACTGTGCCAACACTTCTCTGCAGGACATCTCTAACTTACAAGAGCAGCAACATCTTTTCAGTGATGTTTAGTGGATGTCCAACATCATTTTTGAATTCAATCTAAAAAAGAATTCACACTAGAGCAAAAATGCTGTGCAAGGATGGTTGCTGGGGTCACACTGCCCACAGCAACAGAGCTCTGCTAGAAATCCTCCACACTGGGACGGTCACAGTGTGATCCCACCATCTCAGTGCTCTCTGCATCCAGAAACAGTCCCAGTTCTTGGGCAGCAGAACCAGCAACGCCGGTGGGGGGTACCCAGACCTTCAGAACCTCCTGTCATGAAGCTATGTCGTCCAAAAATAGCATTTCTTGCCCCAAATAGCTAAAAATGAGGTAGTTAGGCTTGTAAAGAGAGAAGATGTGAACCTACTGCTTCTTCCAGTGAAGGAGTTAATTTAATGGTTGGGCTCAATGATCTTGGAGGTCTTTTCCAGCCTTAGTGATTCTGGGATTCATAGATTGCAGCACAGTGCTCTCTGTGCTGATGACACAGCAGGTGATGATGTGTGTTTTGGGGCTGAATAGCATATTTGAGGGAATTTTTATTTTATCTTATTTTATATAATGTATACTATCATATATTAAGATATTTTTTATATTCTCTTCCATCCCATTCTTGCTCCACTCACAATTCATGAACAAAGGTCCTCTGTCCTCCCTTCTTCCCTCAGAACCACAGTAGCAATGATCTTGGGGTGAAGAACCAGCAGCACCTCAGTGTCACAGATTTAGTAGCACAGCCAGGGAAAGGAGGGAAAAGCCACAAAATTTCACTTAATGTCCCACCCACTAGTCCTGAATAATTTCTTGTCTTTCTTTTGCAGTCCATAATTTTCAACTCTACTGCTTTTTTTTCAGAGGGAGGAAACACTGTTAAAACCTTGTTGAAGCACCAGGATGACCCATCTGTTTCATGTGTCTTTACAAATACAGAAATTACTCATAATACTAGAAAATCCTCAATCCTGTGATAATGAAATCAGCTCAGTCTGTACTCAGCTTATAGAAAAAAACAGAGCAATATTTACAAAGGAAATAAATCAGATTAATGAAAGGTAGGAAGAAGTACAGGAGGGGAAAGCTGCCTTTAAAATTTCTCCCATGCCAGGAGCAGGACTGAGATGGTTCTCTCATTTTCAACTCCCCAAAAAAAGAATCCTTTCCCCCACTTTTCAAGAATTTATATGCTCTTTGGGTTCTTCTTTTTAAATTGCCTCCCTTCAGAAGACACAGAAATGTAACCCAGGAACACACCATGAAAGCAGCAGCTCCAAATCCCACAGCAAGTGGGGAACACCCTTGGCACAGGAGCCACTCCTAATGCAAACACTAATCTTGAGGTAGCCACGTTAATTGGAACCCTATAGACAGGCTGATCAGAGAGCGGAAAATAGATTAAAAACCGTGCTGCCTTGCCAAAATCTTCCTCTCTGCAAGAAGCAGTCAGGTAATGCTGGCTTACTGAATGTCTGAGAAAGTTCAGGCAAGACAGCTGAAACCCAGGAAACGTGCATGTCAGATGGGAGTAAGTACCAGCAGCAAAATAAATACTATGGAAGGTCAGTTGGGGTCATCTTTCTCTTCACTTCTCTCCAAAAAAATGCCTTTTTCCCCACAAAGTGATCACTGCATTCTTAAAGGGATTATGGACAGCAGTGCTGGTTGCAAAGATCCATTTATGCTCGCAAAGATGCTCATGAAGCATTTCTTTCAGCCCATATCCCTACACATTTGCCTTTCTAAGGAAACAAAGAGTCTGAAAAATATGCAGTTCTTGAAAGCCTGAATTTGGAGAACAGTTTTAGTTCAAAACAAATTCTGTATTTTTTTTTTCTTAAACAAAAAAAAGAGGTTTAGAAGCGCTTTTTACTTGTGAAACTCTATTTAGCCAAAAAGAAAAGGAGTATTTTCCTTCACAATTTGAAAGGTTTCTCCATGCCCTCCCACCTTGCTAGCACTCAGTGGAGTGCTTTTACTTTCCAGAGACCTCGACTTTTTATAAACCCTTTTACTGCATGGGATAAGTGCTGTGAGAAACTCCTTTAGCACGAGGTGCCATGAGGCTGTCACACGCAAAACTCAGTTAAGCCAACACTTCCCTCTACTGGGAAAGAAAAATACTGTCATTTATTTTAATTCCCTTTGAAATAAAGGGAGAGACCAGGATAACAAGGGGTTTTCCTGCCCAAAGACGGGAGATTTGAGGGCATGTGGGATGAAGAAAGGGCAATTACCAATACATTGCTGTTTTATTAGCCAGGCAAAAGGGGTTTGGCCATCCCATTTTGATTCCCCTTCAATGAGGACACCCACAAATTCTCTTCCCTGATGGCTTCCCAGCCCCACTGAGAGGGAATAAACAAACCAGCAGGGCTGGGACCCCCCCCACAACCCCACCACACCATGCTGTGGAAAAAACAAGGTCAACCCACTATGCCAAACACCTTGTGTGGATCCCACACTGAACCACATCAGGGAGAATGCTAAAACTTCATTGTGTAACACAGCCTGGGCTCTGGGCTTCTTTCTCCCTCTCTAATGAGAGCCCTGATTCCTTCTCATCCCCCCACTTCAATTCCAATAAGCAAAGAGACCCTGACACAAACCCAGCTGCTGTGTCAGGATACATCTGTATCAGTCTTCAGCTTCTGTCTTTTAATTAAGTGTATCATCCTCATGGAGCAGCTCTCATCAAGCATCCACAGGGAAATCCTGTAACGCCTGGATAAATTGCTACATTTGTTCAATCAGACTCAAAGATATAACCCCTAAAGTGAGCTAATCTAATTTAATGGGGGAAAAAAAAATTACAGGCAGGCAGTGCCCCTGTCAGCGACTGTGTCCAAGTGTGAAGAAAGCATTCAGTGCTCTGATAGACATAACAGCTCACATCATTAAAGCAAAATTAATTTTCATCTCCCTGAAATGGCTCACCTCTCAATCCCTCCAAAATTAGGCCACTTTATGTCTAACCAGAAGACAGCTACATTTTAATTTAGAGGGGAATGAAGGTTATGCTGGGCTGGGCTGAATTATGACCCATTACCATGCTTTTGCCACCTGTGGCCAGCAGAAATATTTGGTAATTAGGCAGTTCAGAGAGCAGAGGAACACAGCTTCACTAAGAGGGGAAAAGCATTTACATGGGGTTTAGTGATTAACAGAGTCAGAAAGGCAGAGCTTGAGTTTCCAGAAAAGCTTTCTGTGCTTTTTGGAGGAAGCAAAGATATCCAAGCACCCCCTTTCCCTATATCAGGTAAAGCTTCCTAAAAGGGGCTGGTCACACACTGAGCCTTTGCAAAGTGTAAAGTCAAAATTTATTCCCTCCTTTTTGTGCCAAAAGCACATATCCAAGAAACAAAAATCTTTTTACCCCTGTACTGTTCTCTAACAGAACATCAGAACTAAAAACATCTCCAACAGAGTCAGAGTAAGCTGGTTGATTGATTCAAACACTGCCTGCAACCTGCAGTTAGAAACATGCCTTGAGAAGTATCTTTGAGGCACAGCTAACAAGAAAATCCCCACAAGCATTGCAGGGAAGTTCCAAGCGATAATTTTCTGCATTTAGTATCCTGATAGCTCTTCTTTCTTTCACTGCAGTCCATCATGCCCTCCCTGTTCCATTTTAACACTAATTAAAGGCAAACTTCCTTCCACTACATTTACTTAATATTTTACATGAGTCATGAACCATTTCCTTTTTATTTTTTAATTTGAATCTCCTTATTAATTGTAATGCCTGATAGTTTGTATTCAAACTCTGCCATTTCAGCTTCTGGGAAGTGCTTGGGGTAGAAAGACCTAAGCAATGATGATCACACTGTTTTCCAGTACAGAAACAATCCTGGGGACTTCCTTGGGACTGCTCTAGGTCTATTGATAGCTCAGATCTTGGGCAAATTGTGGTCACAAGTGGTTAAGTGACTCAGAATTTCTGATAAAAGCTTGACCAATTTGAGGCAAATTAAACTGAGCTCTTCTCCTGTTCCTTTTCTTGTAGGGTTTCCTGTAAGAGCACTAAAGGACAATGATGATGTAGAAACCTTTCTCTGGTGCTCCTCATTGATCCTTTCATCCTTATATTAAGTTTCAAATCCAGGGTTTGTAGTCTACTCTGCCTATCCACGTTCTTTTATTTGCAAAAGTGCCCATGGAGCATTAAGATGTGACAGTATCTTCTTCTGAAAAGGGGACAGCATGAAGACAGCCAGGGAGATAACCATGCTGGATTAATAGTTGGACTCCATGATCTTGGAGGTCTTTTCCAACATAAATGGTTCTGTGATTCTAAGACTGAATTTGGGGATTATCATCATTTTTTCAGCATCTTCAAACTGATCAGCCTAAGGAGCCCTGGGTGGACATGAGGCCTGCCGTCGAGCTCTTTCAGCTCTAAAACTCTTATCCTGCTACTTCAAAGAATCCTTTAGGCTGGAAAAAACCTCCAGGATCATCAAACCCAGCCATTAACCTAATACTGCCAGGTCCCCCACTAAACCCTGTTCCTGTATGCCATATCTACATATTTTTTGAACCTTTCCAAAGGATGGTGACTTCACCACTTCTCTGGGCGATCCATTCCAATGGCTGAATACCCCTTTTGTGAAGGAATTTCTCCCAATATCCAATCTAAACCTACCATGATGCAACTTGAGGCCATTTCCTCTTATCCTATTGCTTCTTATCAGGGAGAGGAGACCAACCCCCACCTGTCTCCAATCACCTTTAAAGCAGTGCACTGACAGCAGGTTGGGGAGGGGATCCTGCCCCAGTGAGGCACATCTGGAGTGCTGTGTCCAGTTCTGCGCTCCTCAGGACAGGAGGGACATGGAGCTCCTGGAGCAGGCCCAGTGGAGGCTACAAAGTTGATTAAGGGACTGGAGCATCTCTCTCACAAGGCTGAGGGACTTTGGCCTGTTCAGCCTTCAGAAGAGATGATATCTCACCCATGTGCATCCCTTCCATCTGAAGGGAGGTGTCAAGGATGGACCAGGCTCTTCTTGGTAGTGCCAAGAAACCCAGTCTTGAGCAGAGCTCCACCCTCCACCTTTGAGTGAATGTTACACAACAAAAAATAATTACTGAATATATGCACGTCAGACATATACCCAGACAGTAATTAAGCACCACACAGCCACTCACTCACTCCCCTACCAGTGACATCGGGGGGAGAATTGGAAGAACAAAAGTGAGAAAGTTTGTGGGTTGAGATAAAGACAGTTTAATAGATAAAGCAAGAGCTACACACACAAGGAAAGCAAAACAAGGAATTCATTCAACCCCACAGGCAGGCAGGTGTTCAGTCATCCCCAGGAAAGCAGGGCTCCATCACACATAATGGTGACTTGGGAAGACAAACGCCATCCCGCTCACTATCCCCCCCATTATTCTCTATTCCCCCCCACTTTCTATACTGAGCATGATGTCACATGGTCTGGAATCCCTTGGTCAGTTAGGGTCAACTGTCCTGGCTATGTCACCTCCCAGTTTTCCATGTGCTCCCACTCCCCTCACCAGCAAGGCACTGTGAAAAGCAGAAAAGGGCTCAGCTCTGTGCAAACCCTGCTCAGCAGTAACAAAACCACCTCCATATTACACAACCTGTGTGCAGCACAGATCCAAATAGTCCCAATACTAGTTACCACAAAGAAAATTTACCCCAGGCAAACCCAACACATTCCACCCCTTGTTCCATATCGTTTGCATCATAGTCAGGTCATAAAATACTCAACACAACTTCATTAACCGTGATCTCCCTTCCCACCCTTCAATACAATAAACAGATGAGCTATCTGAATGACCAGAGCCCAAGACAAGAGGCCATGAACTTCCAATCCTTCACACAAAGGGATGAAACATGGAATGAATGTATGTGAGAGGGGTGTGTAGGGAGCCAAGCGGAGCCCCCATCATCTCACTGGAGCCACCTGCTCAGAAAGGGCTTCAGTCCCAGCAGTAAAACCATCTGGTGGTGGGAATGTGATGGCCAGTGAGCCTCATCAATGGTCAGAGTAGTTTTCTTAGCAAGGTCTGCACAACAAGGTCCTTTGTGTTCATGTAGTCCACAACTTTGGGCTCCATCAGTCACAACTGGCCACTCAGGACAGGAGGAATGGTGTTGCACTGAGTTACTGGGCACCCAACCCAGCTCAGCTCACTCTGCTCTTTCTTTGAATGCTTTTCCTCCATTGATCCATGTGGCTCCTGGTACAGTAATTCCTGCAATATGCAACTCAAGCAATGGCTTACAGCATTTGTAAGTACATCCATCACAGTCTCCACCCCTGGTTCTTTTGGGCCAGGTTACAGGGTTTAGCACTGCACTGAACTCCTCCCCTCACCCCAGCCTGGCTGCCACAAGGGGTTCCTGCCATGGTCCACATCCTAGTCCTCCATGGCTGCAGGGAACTGCTCCTCACCATCATGTTCACCACAGGTTTCAGGGGCATCTCTGCTTCCCCTGCTCCAGTGGGGTGTTCCACCCATAGGAAACCATTCTCCCCAAACTTCTCTGGCACAAGCTCTTCCCACAGGCTGCAGTCCTCACAGGCTCACAGCCTCCTTCAGGCATTAACCTGCTCCAGCATGAGGTCCTCTGTAGAGGGATTCCTTGTGGAACAGGGGCATATGATACCCCAAGACAGTCTGGGCAACCCAGGGCTGCTAGGGAAGAACCCCTGAAGGGGCCTCAGGCTGCAGACAGGCTTGAAAGACACCTGGCAGCAGGCAGCCTTGAAAATCCTTGGCAAAGTTACACACTGGTCGGCTCCTCCGCTGCTTAGAGGCTGTCCCATGGGAATAGGGTGTGAATCTTTGTAAAGTAGATATAAGTTGGTGTAAGTGAACAATAAAGGGGAGCACAATGCTCAAATCGTATCGGTGTTCATAACATGACTCTGGCCGGCTCCCCTGCACTCAGAACCGCCCCCCGCCCCCCCGCAAAAGTCCTCCAGGAAATGTCTGCTCCACCATGGGCTCATCCACAGTTCACAGTCCCTCTGATTGGAGTTCACACTGGAGTCCCAGCCTGGCCAGTTCAGCAGCACAGACACATCAGTGATGCCCTGGTCATCTGCCAGCCCAGGCACATCACCAGGGCTGTTATCAATATGTGCCCAGGCACAGCAGAGTACTGTGATCAGCACTACAGAGAGCAGCAAATGCAAAAAGGAGCCACTAATGAGGCTCTAAAACACAGCCAGGCAAGTGAGCCCCACGGCAAGCACAGGAGCCTGTCAATTAATAGCTAAACGGCAGTAACAGCTATCAAATCGATCTAGCACACTTCAGTCAACTCTCTCATTGTCTCTAACCCTTCGAGTTGCACATTGAGCATGAAAAAAGTCTGTTGTGGTTTGACACCGAACCGTGCCATAAATCAAATCCCTCCTGATGGGAGAGAATTTTCTAAAAGTCCTTGCAAGGAGTTTCAAAGATAAACCGAGACTTTTCCTGGAGTTTCAATGCTGCCGGATAGTTGTTTATTAAGTCTTATCAGAGGAAGAGAGCCACTAGTGTGACCCAGGTACAGCATAGAGCACAGAAAGCAGGAGAGAAGTCTAATTATCAAGATTTACATGGCCTTTTAAAGATATTTTAACCAATAGTTACTAAAAACATATATTGTTTTCACTTTCCTACCAATTATTCAGTAGCACGACCAGGAACTGTGGAATTCTCTATCCAATCATTCCAAACTACTTTTACTGCAGAACATGGAGTAGTAGAGGAAGGAGGAGAAGGTTTAGAGAACAACAACAATCCTCCATTTTGATATTTTTTACTCTTATCTATTTACTACAAAGAGAAGCCCAAAGCCTCTAAAATTTTTCACCCTGTGACAATCTTACATAGTAGTCTATCACCTAATTCACACCACTGTATTTTCTAGTTCTTGTCTGATCATAGGCAGTTTTTTCTAAGGTTGGAGGTTAAAACAGTGTTGTTCAGGGGGGTAAAAACCCTTAAAAACAGGCAGAGAAATATTCTTGGCACTCTGGGTTCCTACAGTGGTTTAATCCCAGGCAGCCACTCAGTCACTCCCCCACCAGCAGCATCAGGGAGAGAATCAGAAGAGAAAAAATGAGAAAACCCATGGGTAGAGATAAAGACAGTTTAAAAGGTAAAGCAAAAGCCACACACATAAGCAAAGCAAAATGATTAATTCATTCAGCACTTTCCACAGGCAGGCAAGCGTTCAGCCATTTTCAGGTGAGCAGGGGCCCATCACACATAGTGCTGACTTGAGAAGACAGATGCCATCACTCCAAACATCCCCCCTTTTTATTTACTGAGCATATGCCCTTGACTGGAAATGTCCCATTAAAGCACATCAACACACACATTGAACCACCACATTGTGCTTTTCCAAGCTGACCCCTCTGAATGCAGGGTCAGACCCTGACTGGATATTGAATATTCTGCTCAGCATCAAGCAAAGTCCAATTTTTTTTTTTCTCCTCTGCAATATTTGAGTGCTCTCTCAGAGTTTATTTTATTTACTATTTCATCTATTTTCAAACATTGATTTGGGAGTGACTGTAAATGGGGTAGGACTTGGGCTACTCTCAGATTTTTTGGAGGGAATTGCTCTACTCAACACAAACACAGCCATCCACAGAAAATAACACAAAATCCTAACACTTGAGTCTGGTCTCCAAAAGAGTTTGAGGACTGCAACAGCCCCCTCTTTTGAGGGCATTGTAGAGTGCAACAGCAAGAATGGAAGCTGGAAAAGCACTTCCCACCACCTGTTGCTTCTCATATATCGCTTTTTCTAATTGATTTTCACTCCTTAGCCCTTTCTGCACTCATGTTCATACAGAAAAAAAAGGGGCAAACCAAAAGCCTGTTTCCACAGATTGTTTAAAAGTAAAAGAAAAGTTGAAGAGCAAACAGGTGAAACACAGGCAAGAACTTCTGAATGCAGTGACAATAGGCCCCATTTTCTTTCCGCATAGGGTAACTATTTAACTACTTTTCTAGTAAAAATGGAAACAGATAAATCACTCCTGCCACTCCCATCCCAAAAACATACCACAACTCCAGATATAGTCTCCTTTCACACCTCAAACAGAATACTAAACACAAAGAAAAGTACAGCAACAAAACCCAGACCTTACAACAGACAGGCAAACAAATGCAGTCATGCCTTCAGAAAAAAAAACCCCAAAAAGTAAGGATAAACTCCCCAAGTCCACATACATAGAAAGTCCATCTGGGACACCAATCACAGCAAAAACTTCTCTAAAAAATAAAGCAAATATACCTACAGCTGTACTACTACCTTGTTAGATATGGATACCACTACTGGTTTAGAGCACAGGTACCAACAAACCCTAGTCCTTACTCCAACAACAACAACACCACACCCACCCCCACTAAAAAAAAAACAACAAAAAACCCCCAAAAACAAACCAACCCAACCAAAAAAAAAAAACAAAAAAACAAAAAAAAAAAACAAAACACCACTCACCAAACCCCCCAAAACAAAACCCAACACCCCCCCCAAAAAAATAAAAAACAACAACAAAACCCCCCCCCCCCCCCCCCCCCCAAAACAAAACTACCAACGACCACCCAAACACTCCCAACCTCCCCACCCATCTCCTGCCTTATAAATAGTTTGTTTCCTGATTGTTTGTCCCTTTCAGCTGTCTCCTGATGGGTGAATGCATTAACGCTGCTCTTGCCACATCCAATTAAGCTCCTGGCTGTTGGTTCCTGCTCTTCAGCTCCATCCAAGAAGGTGAATATTGGCTGCATACCATGCTGGCTATAATGATCGTGACAAATTCAGCTGTGTTACTGGTTTGTCAGATATAGGAAGGTGTTGACAAGAGCCAAAAGGTTGCCTGAGTGTTGAGAAAATGCCTGTGTGAGAGGCTTTAAGAGCTCCTTCCACTCACATTACAATAATAAATACAGAAGTGATAGTGAATAATATTTTCATTGAAGGTGCTAAATAAAATTTTAATGTATCATTGAAGGTGTATCAAAAACCAGTGACTTGGCACTGAAGTCAAGCTAATTTAAATGAAGAGGTAAGCTTGTGATACTCAGTGTGAGGCTGATGAACTGGGAAACAAATTACCAGGTGGCAAATACTCTCCTTGATGTCCTTAGGTCAAGAGCTGTAACCCTGGCAGAACAAACTGGTTTAGTCAAATAAAGCCAAACCCACCTTTAAGATATTTGGCAGCACTGACCTGCCTTTCCAGTTCCTTTCAGTGAAAACATGGAAAATACATTTCCATTTTCTGGTATTACTTTCCCAAAACATATAAAGTCTCAGGGACCATCTCAATCAACTTGATTGGATAAGCAAACACATATTGGAGTATTGGATCTTGCTGTTGTGGGGCACCTTTTGCTTTAAGACCAATAGGGTACAAATGACAAATTTTCTACGTGCATCTTCCAGCTTTTCTCTGTGCAAGAAGCCTGGTCCACAGCTATGGGATCATGGCAAGCTTCCACAGGGAAAACTCACCACAGGAAAACTGCAAACTGCACCCTCCTATAGACTTTGGAGGGCGGGTGGTTGATGCAGACTCTGTTCAAAAGAAACCTTGCTCAATACTCTGGTTTAACCCTCACCGACATTTATTCCCCTCTCAAGTACCTCAACTTTCATTTTGCAGGATTGAGCAAGCCAGGATTCCAGATTTCTTTCTAAAGACTTTCTAATTTCATGTCCATTGTAGAAACCCTTGAAATCTTGTTTGCTTCATACGAATCTTCCTTGGGTGTCTCACACCAGTGCCTCCCCTCTACCTCAGCACTGTCTGCCCCCCACGGGCTGTGTCTCAGCTGACAGATCTTCACTTCCATTTCTCTGTTTCAGGGTTGCACCACGTTACACATTCCAACCCTTCTGTTTCAGTAATTGATCCAGGTCTCCACAGGGATCTGCTGTTTCCACCCCCTGGAAGCAAATATCCCCATTTGGCCCCCAGTAGAGGATTTCATGCTCTGCCCTATTACATTCTCTCAGGATACCAGGGGATAAGATTTGCCACGTTTTTCTTTCTTAGTAAATAGATTTCAAACATTTCTTATTCAATTTTCCACTGTCCTTCAAATATTTGATTATTTCCCTCCAAAATGTGTCCCACAGCCCTGCAATATACTTAATTCAGATCAGCAAGTCTCTGCTTGAGCTGCTTGTTACCTCTTTTTCTAATACAAGTATTGCCTTTAGATTGGATTTCGTGGATTTTTTTTCTCTCCTGCTACCTTTCCTGATTTGACAGGTTCTCACAAAATGCTTAGAGAGAAAGCTTCATGTTCATGTGCCAGTTCTCAACAGAATTTTTGCCAAGGGGTTATTCTGAACCCCAGCATTGTTTTAATTGCTTTCTGTGTCCATCCGTGGATTTACTCACATTTCCATTCAAACACTTCTTCTTTGCCAAGAAAAATAGGAGCCCATATTGACAGTAGTCTTCACTGAAAATTAAGGAGGTTATTTACCTGATTCTTATATATAGCTAGATCAACTTTAAGCTATCCAAAACCTCATCCTGCCCGACTTTAAACCAAACTCACATCTTCTTTACTTTTTCTTCTCATTTCTTTTATAGCCAGTGATTTATTTATTACTGTTTCAGCTTCCTATTAATGGTTTAATTCTCTTTTACACTGGAAATTCTCACTGATTTTGTTTTCTGAACTTTAAACTGCAGCTTTCTTCTAGCACAACCCTTCTCCCTCTAAGATCTCTGCTTGCTGCTAATACTTTTTCAGGTAGTTATTTATCTGTTCAGGTTTCACTCTCTATACTTGAGACAGAGGCCCCACTTTTTTTTTTTTTTTTTTCACATTGAAAGTGTCATTTTGATTGAAAACCACTAGGAGGAAGCATTCAACAAGTTTCCCTGTCCAGATGTAGATCCCAGTTTTAACTTTATTAAATTCAAATAGTTTTGAGAGGAAATAAGGAGCCTGTAGAGTCACAGTTTGCCTTGAAAATGCTGTGGCACAAAACCCCTTGAAAACACGTGTAACTATTTACCTTCCAAACTGGCTTCTCTGCTCCTGCTAAAAACAGTTTGGTGACTCCATCCTCTGAAGAACAGAAGCCACCTCTAATTTACAACTTAATTTTCCCCTGACTATTGTATTTGTCCTTTAAACATCTTCCTCCTTCGCTTTTATTTTCTCACCTGCTTTGTTTACTGAGAGTTACAGTGCATCCTCTCAGCTGTTATTTCTAGGCTGAACAAACTAAACTTGAATCTCTCTTCATATCACAGGTTATTATTCATCCTAGCGTTGCTTCCCAGCACATGATCCAGTTTTAATTCACAACTGTTGAATTACAAAGGTGTCTGGTGAATGGGAGGAAAAAATGTCACCTTCCTTTCAAGCACAATTGGAGTTTCATGCCGGGCAGCTCCATCAATTTGCCCAAGAGCTGAGAAACACTGAACTAAATTATTCACATGGTTCAATTAATGATAGTCTCAATGGTAAAGTCAGTTTAGCTTGTGCTACAGGTCCTGAAGAAAATATTGCTGAATAAAATAGCTTTTTATTCATTCTTTTCTTTTTTATTTTTTTCCCTGCCCCCTTTAACTCTTTTGACTGATTTGCAAATATTCAAGGATTTTCCATTACTTTGATTTCCTATGAAAAATGTGTGTTCTTTAGGTGCTGAAATAAAGCCCAGTACAGAGAGGTACAAATGTTCAGGAATTCTCATGTAATTTCTCCTTATATTTATTGTTCCACATCACTATCAAAGGAACAAACTGATACATCATGTTGTTGAACTTGTGTTTCTCATGGGCTGTCAAAGGGAAAAGCTCTCAGGCCTCAATTTTTTGTTGTCTCTACTAATAATCCCCTTTAAAAATGCAATAATTTGGGGTAAAATTTTAAGTGATACAGAGTTTGAAAGAGGTAAGTGTTGAAGAGACCAGGCTGATAGTGGTCTCTGATTAGTGAAATAATGACTAAAATCACATGAAATATTGCTCTGAATGACCAAAAAGGACAACAATCCATCTGGAAACAAGGCTGTATGTCCCACAGCCACCACAGGAAAGCATGATGTTTGTAAGGGCATCGGTAGGATCCAAAATTAAGAGGCTCAGAGGAGAACCAGAAGGATTTGGAAGATTATTTATTTCTAAGGGCGTATTTTCTAACTGCTGTGCTTATATTCCGAATTTCATCTCCCAAATGTTTGGGACCTTCTTGTGGCTTCGAAGATTTTCTTGTGGTCTTTCATTACATAAAGAGGCTTTGTAAGAAAGGTGGAGCAAAACTTTATTAGGGTTTTAGACTGAAAAAGGATAGGTTGAACTTGAATATAAAGAAGACATTTTTTTGCTGTAAGTTGAGGTCCTGGCACAGGTTGCACTGAGAAGCTGTGGCTGCCCCATCCCTGGAAGTGGTCAAGACCAGATTGGACGGGGCTTGGAGCAACCTGGGATAGGGGAAGGTGTCCCTGCCCATGGCAGGGGGTAGAACGAGATGATCTTTTAGGTCCCTCCCAACCCAACCCATCCTATGATTCTGTGGTTAAAGAACAGGGCAAGGGAACTGTCTTCCCTAAGACAATATCACTTTTACTCAGAGTTTCTGCAGAAGGTAAAGTTCACCCCAGAGGGTACTTGTCATTTCTTGCACCAACAAAGGATTCACTTAGGGTACCAAATGAACTTTGGCATCTGATCTCCTCTAGCTCAGTTTCAGGGTGGCCTTTCCAGAGAGGACATCAGTGAAACTTTTATGTATCTGACCAACAGTTAATTGTTCTTACAATGAAAAATAATTCTTCCTGGCACACAAACTGGCAAAGATGAGTCACACCACATTGAGTTACAGGTATGTTTAATACAATTTCCTGAGAGAATGTGATGTCAGGACTGTTCATTGCACCCCCAAATCCAGGAGAATGATGCATGTGGCTCATTACTGCTCCTCAATGGATCCTGCACATCTTGGGAAGCTGACATTGAACAGGGTGGAGCTGGGAAACACCATCCCACCAGTGCCATGTAGTCAGCTCCTCTGCTGTGGTTGTTCACATGCTGTGAAAGCAGTTAAAAATAATTTTAGCCATATAAACCCATTTAATTTCATTAATTCTTTTATAGTTTTTAGATTTGTTTTTTATTTGAAGGAATAGAGCCCCTGAGTTCCAAAGGCACAGAGCTGTTGACTTTTCTGGTAAAACACAGATTCACTGTGCACCTACCTTAAAATCTGAGGAAGTATTAGTCAAAACTAATTAAAGGTACTACAATTTCAGGAATGGCTTGGGAGAAGCTAAGGGAATATCACAGATGAAACTAAAAGGTACTATAAATATTATTTATTTGCATCAATCGTCAGACAATATTAGCTGAAAACAGAGTCTCATTATTAGGTGTAATTTACCATTCATAGTAAAAGAGAATTTCTGTCCAAAAAGCTCACAATCTGAAGAGGTGGAAAAGACAGGAGAAGAAAGCAACACAAGGCATAAGAATATAACTGCTACCACAGAGAAGGGGCATTCAGGAGGGAATAAAACTTGCTGCAGGTTGCAAACGAGTGCACATGAGGTCCCACTCAATCACAGAACTGGGGTTCTTTTCTGGCTGAAATAATTGTGGAGGGAGAAGCTCACCTGAGCATTGCCAGAACCTTCCAAACCCAACACTGATCACACAGCTGCAACCTTGCAACTAAGAAAAATAAAAAGCATCTTAAACTTGAAAGACGTTAGTGTATGTAAGAAATTAAAATGTCAGGCGTAATTTGTGACTACATCTAGTAGGTGATAAAGGAAAACACAACAGTCCTCAGACAGCAAAGTGCATCAGCTGGATGTATCTCCAAAGTACATGTCTGAAGGACAAAAGATGAAGAACTGTTCGGGCATGTGTTTTTCTGAGAAGCCCGAGATGTAAGGACATGAAGATAAAGGACTTCATAAGGAAAATGTGGCGAGATGAGAAACCATCAGAGACCGTCTGCACATGTAGTTCAATGAGAAATGGAATTTATGATTAATCCTTAGTCTTACGTTAACCCCAGACCCAAATACATCAGCCCAGATTTCCTAATTGACAACATTACTGATAATTTGGTTTCTTCTAATTTTCGCAGGAGAGAGAAGGCTGGTTCTCCCATCAGAGAAGCACAGGCAGGAGGGAGAAAGGTTTCTACCTCCACTGGGACACATCTGCTGTAAGCCCAGGCCTCTTTCCATGGTCATGGGTGATGTTCATCACCACGACCAACCAAGCTCTGGTGGGTCCCATGTGGATTTCCCCAGCCTGGGTTTCTGGTGTCTAAGGGAGTGCCTGAAGTGATATTACCAATTTCCAGCCAGTGGAAATGTTGATTTGTGTTTCTCTTCTCTACCACATTGTCAAGAATGAACTTGAACACGAAACTTAACCATTAGGTGAAGTCTGAGGAAAGTATGCTATAAACACAATTTTTTATGGGATGACTGATGGCACAACTGCCTTCACCTCACTGCCAGAGGAAACCAGGTTAAAAATAAAAATCCTCACAGGCAAAACATAAAGCAAGGTTTTGCTCTGCTCAGTATGACTTCTGTAATACTAAGACTTGTATTTATTATTTCATTAAACTTCAGTAACACAACTATGATAACATACATGCCTTGGTTTATTCTATAAATCGATCATATGGGAAGAAATCCACTACACTGTGGAATATCTGTGGATCATGCAGGGTCTATGTGGGACATCTGTCCCTAAACATAAAAAAAAAAAAAAAAAAAAAAAAGATTTAAAAAATCAGCAGCCATTTGCTAAACAGGTTTATAATTATAGCATCAATTAGGAATGGAATAAATTTTAGCTCCTTTCTATTCTTCAATTTATGCTCATATTGACATTCATTTTCTGTTCTCCAGTAGATCCAATGGTGCTTGGACTTTCCTCTGCTTCCTTTACAGGGAAAATATCAGCTGAGGTTGCCTATCACTGCTATGAACATGTCACAGCACTCAGGTACTGTGGGACCTGCTGTGCAGTGGGATGCCCTTGATCAAACAGATCCAAAAGCTTTCTCTGAACTTGTAAATATTGAAGAAAACTGAACACAGCAGAGCCAAAGGCCATGATTCTCCAGTTGCCGTAATTAACTGATCACCATCAACAGCCCTGGTTTCACAGGGAGGCTGCCTCAGCTGACATGTATTTACTATATCATATTCTGTGAAAATTTAAAAATATTCTTAACAACTTTGTCACCGATTAACTACTTAACACCTGGAGATTGTTGATTGCCTGTTATTTCTCCATTCTCAACCATGAGATTGCCACTACTCTCCCTTGTGACGCTGTCATACGACGGAGGGATGGACACTGAGGACGAAGTTTCAGACTTGTTAGCACTCCTACCGTAATTTGCATGCAGCATAGATGCAATAAGTCCTTCATTTTCTGGAGCAGCATCCCCCAGCGTGTCAGTGCTGCAAGTTCTGCGCTGGTACAGGTAGGAAGCCTGTTTGAGGGAGCGCAGGAGCAGGTGACACCTGTAGGCACGCTGGATCACCGTGGCTGATGCTTCCTCTTGCCTGTGTCTGAGTGTAGTTGATATTGGCTCGTAGGATTGTTTTGATGGGTTGGCAGCCATGAATTTCTCCTCCATTTGTACTTTCAGAGAATCCAGCTCCCCAGAATCTCCCAACACCCTCTTGGTGAAAGCAAACAAGATATCCAAGCAGTGTATCTTGTCCCCACTGACCACAGGCAGGTCCATTGCTGTGAGTTCAACTTTGTTTGGTTTTGGTACACGCAAAGGCTTAGACAGAGCATCTGCAAAGTCTGAAAGTACAGAGACGGTTATAAACTGGGTTGCCTCAGGATCAAACTTCTCCCAGATTTCATAAAAGATGTCAAAGTCATCTTCCCCTAAAGGCTCTGTACTTTCCTCAGTGGCAACATTGAAGTTCTCTAGAATAACAGCTATATACATGTTTACAACAATGAGAAATGATATAATGATGTAACTTACAAAATAAATAATACCTATGGCAGGTTTACCACATTCACCTATGGTACCTTTTACGTTTGGATCACAGTAGGGTGGCCCAGTGTTTAAAATAGGACTGAGAAGACCATCCCAGCCAGCTGATGTGGTGATTTGGAAGAGACAGAGCATGCTGTTAGCAAAGGTTTGGAAGTTGAACATATCGTCAATGCCGCCTTCCATCTTCACATAGGCAAAGTTAGCCATGCCAAAAATGGCATAAATGAACATGACCAGAAACAGCAAGAGGCCAATGTTGAACAGAGCAGGTAGAGACATCATTAAGGCAAAAAGCAGAGTTCTAATTCCTTTGGCTCCCCGGATGAGTCTCAGGATTCGCCCAATCCGGACCAAGCGAATGACCCTGAAGAGTGTGGGTGGTAAGAGATGTTCGAAGGCTTTGCCAATGCTGGAAAGCAGTAAGGCTGAAAAGGAAAGGATAACAACTCATTAGAATATCACAATTTTCCTTAACTAGTAAGGAGGCTGGAATGATAATATCTTCAGAGCTCAAAAATATCTGATGTGTGCTTGCTAAGCTCTACCAGAATTACTTTTAGGAGAAGCTGACTGAAAAAAATAGTTGTAGAAATCAGCAATTATGAACTATATTCTTCAGCCATCAGAGGACAGTCCCTGTTGCACTAAAGATGACAAGGAACCTTCTGTGCACAACTTCAAATATCTGTATCAGTTGACACTTGGTGACTGATGGTTATCTTTGGCTCTGGTTGCATGAATATTTCAGCAGGTTCAGGTTACCTTCTACATTTGTCTTCAAATACTGACACTACAAAGGTAAACTAAGAAAGCAAGATATAATGCAGTGTCATGGTTACTATTGAGATAATATAGGCAAGATATGCAGAAGCAAACACAGTAATGGATGTAGAGTGGCATGCACAACTTCTACAATGGCTCTTGGTTCATTTAGGGACATAGCTACACACGGATGTTACTTTTTCTTTGTTTGAATGAAAAAAGTGACATCTAGTAGCACTAGAAGAGGCTTGTCTTTTCTAAATGTAGCTGTTTTGGGTACATTTTTCTGTATTTACAATCCAGAAACTTAATTTTCTCAAGAAAGGGCCATAGTCTTACTGGAATCTTACTTACCCAAGACATGAGTCATACTAAAGAAATGAAGTATCCTTCTTCCCCTAAATGCCTGTTGCTTGTTGGCAGTACTAGCCCTAGGAATAGTTAAATGGGCAGAAAGCTCAAATTTGCAACTGAGCTCTTTACCTCATTCTTCCATTGCAATCCCTTCAAATTAAAACTAATACATTTTTTGTGATCTTTTCTATCCTGGTACACAATGTGTATTTTCAGTCAGCAATGCCCGAGTTTAGAGAAACTGAATTCCATTGTCTATAATCTAATTCCAGCCTTCCTATTCTCCATATATTTCAGTCATCTATCAAAAACACAGATGACAAAACCTAACAATTTGATCTGATTGAAGATTTCTTAGTTGGCACTAAATCTGTGACAATGGAAATTATCATGTAATGTGATAATGCTATGATGGGATATTCATTCTGTATTTCAGATGAGGAAAAAAAAAACCCTAAAGAACCATTATGAATATATACACACTTTTACTAAAACAATTGTTTTAAATCTCATTTAATATTATTTAATATCATCATAGGGGGGTACTTATTTTTTCCTTAAGACTTTACAGTATTACGACTTACATTTCAATGCCTATTTGCAGTTAATAAATTTTAACTACCTCTTTTTTCCTAAAAAGAATAATAATTGATATAGTAAAGAATTTTCCAGACAATTTTACTTACCAACAAGTGATATAATAACAACAACTAAATCAAATATGTTCCAGGCATTTGAGAAATAGTACTGCCTCAGAGCCAGCAATTTCAGCACACATTCTGCAGTAAAGATGGTAACAAAGAGTATATTGATTTTGCTGAGCACGTTTGTCTTCGTTTCACTTTGCTCATAGGTTTCCACCATCATCGTGATCATGTTGAGGCAGATGAGACCCATGATGACAACATCAAAGATTTGGGATGTTGCAATGTCGAAAAGGAAGCCTTGATATCTGTTCTAGAGGGGGGAAAAAAATACATCTGACATCAGTTATGAAAATAAGGAGTACTCATCCATACATGTTTCCAACATTTTCAATTTTTATGTTGCAGTCACTCAGCTACAGTGAAGTTGGTGAAATTGGAGAGGGGCAGAGTATAAAAATGGCACTGAAATCCCTTCCCATCCTGAAGTTTCATCACTTTCAAGGTGAATATAAAACCCAGTAATATTTATGCAGAGAACTTAATGAATATTTAACCCATAAAATAATTCAGTCAATGTGTATCAATGTAAAGACAGTATGAATCATTTATATGCAATATATAAATATATGCACTTTTCAGTGAATTAAATTGTACTTTTGCAATGTTTTTTCCCTTTGAAGAATTCAGTCTTACCAGTGGTCTTGGAATAGGTTTTTGAGGTTTCTTGGATCCCAACTTTTTCATTGCATTGTAGTATTTTTTCTGTTCTTCTGTCATAAAGATATCTTCCCCACCTAAGTATACAAGGAAATGTCACTGTTATTTGGTGAGAAGATAACTATTGTAGTTAAAATGTCTAAAATTCTCGAAACTGGCATTCCTTCCATTTTTACACCTTGCTGGTACTGGCCCTTTTCATATCATCTAACTGTGTCCGAAAAATCAGTGGCACAAACCAGACATTCACAGAGTAGAAGTCTTGGTGTGAAACTAGGCTCACTCAAAAAGAATGAAAACAAAAAACATGGACAGGAACAAATCTATCCCTGACTTCCCACATGCTGGGCTGGCTGAATATCCAAGATACTCTTCAGAGCACCTGTAGCAGACCACTTACTAAATAACAAGTCTCCTGTCACGCTCAGCTCCCGAAAAGGAGTGAAATTTTAAGAGGCTTTGAAATGTTTCAGGAAGATCTAGGTGTTCAGGTTACAGGGGAAAAGAAAGGAGAAAGTTATTTCTTGTAACTTAATCATTAATACTCTGGTAAATGCCGATAGAAATTTTAGATTCCAGGTATAGGACCTTGTTCTCAAAAGCACAGCCAAGGCACTTATCTTTTTCTTTTGTTGGTTGAAGTTGTCAATGATTACACCGACAAAGAGGTTCAGGGTGAAAAAAGATCCAAAGATGATGAAGTTCACAAAGTAGAGATACATATACAGACTGTTCTCCATCTTCGGCTGATCATCTTTCTGCAAGAATGAGAAGCAATTTGAGAAATAATCAACAACAACATGGGCCCAGTTCAGAACAATCTTCATGTTGAAGCTCCTCTCAAAAATTGATTCCAGGAGTAATTATGATTTACAGCCTTACTGCTAATTGTGACAGAAGTGGTATAGTTTAAAACTACCAATAGTGCATAACTCAGAATTTTGTTTGAATATTCTTGACATGATTTTCACAGGCATTGCAGAAGTTCAGTTCCTTCCAATAAGAACAAGAGCTGTAAATTTCTCAGTGCATGAAAAATCAAGCAAACTATGTAGAAGTCAAACTCCAAGCTCTTGCCATTAAAAATCTTGGCCTAGATATGTTGTTATTCTTTTTTCTCTTCTTAGCAAAAAACTTCTGTGATGGTTATTATTAATAAAAACAAAATCAGAAGAAGAAAAATAACTTTTCACATTGAAGAACAAAGAAGAAATACATTGAAACACATACAAAAACATATAAGTATATGAAAATACTATTATTATTATTTTAATATTTATATTATTATAATATAAATATTATAATTATTATTATAATATGAATAACATTGTATAATATATATTGTTTTATTTATCTGTATTTTCATATATAATATTAGCAGTATTAAAATATTAAAATAATGTAAAAATTCTTTTATTCCTTTGAACTCATAATAAAATTAAGACATCCTCTATATTTCAAATTCTTTCCCTCCAAAGTCATTCCACTTTGTTCTGTTTAAGTGGGTGGATCTAGAGCTGAAACCCTCTCCCCATTGCAACAGAGGAGCTTTAGGATACTATGAATCATTTGCAGATTAAATGTTTATATCATCTGATAAAAAATAATTACTGGAAGTATTTAGCGCAGACAAACAGCAGATGTAGAAGTGCAAAACTAATAATGCATTAGGAGAAAGCAGTAGCATTCACCAAAAATGTGGTTTGAATACAATGACTGACCTCTCGTGAATCTACTGCTGCATACATGATGTCCGTCCAACCCTTAAATGTTGCCTGGAATGAAAGATGATGGAAAATGTGTTGAACTTTGACCTTAAAAGTCTTCACATTATTCGCAATATCCAAATGACCCTGACTGGAGCAAGAGCCTTTGCTGAGTTCCCAAGCACAAAGCACCGAGCTCTGGCTGCTGCTGTGTGTGAGACATTCTCAGCCTCGTTAGGATATGAAAGCTCTCAAGGGTGGGACAGAACACTTTATCCTAGGATTCTGACAGAGCAAACCTTCATCAGCGTGGTACTTAAGGCCATGCAACCCTCATGGCTGAGCAAATCCATATTTTGACAGAAATGTCACTATTTGCCCCAGATTTCCATCTGAGATTGACTCCAGCGCTCAGGATCACAAAACTGCTAGAGGCTGCAACAGCACCTGCTCACCAAATGTTACTTTATCACCTGGAAAATCACAGCAGGATCTCATCTGTCCCCCTTTTGCCATTCGTGTGCATGAACAGCCAGCTACAAGGGGAGAGCAAGTTGTAGGATATTTCACTGCTTGCATCACCCTCAGAGACAAGTTAGGAATTGACAAAAGGTCAAGCCCATCTGACAAGGTGCTGACTACTGAGGGTAAGCAGCACTTACCACCTGAAGAAGAGCCAGGTAGCCAGAGCCAACATTATCAAAATTGACTTTAACGTTGACCCAGAATATTTTTCCAGTGTTGTTATACATCCCACAGTCTGTTTTGTTGTCGATGGAGCTATTTAATTCAGAATTTTCATCTGTCATATTGACACATTTCCCAAACTTCCCAGCAAAGAGGTTCACTCCCATGATGCTGAAGATGAGCCAGAAGATGAGGCAGACAAGCAGAACATTCATGATGGAAGGGATGGCTCCCAGGAGGGCATTGACCACAACCTTGGGTGAAAAGGGAGAGGAAAAATACGCTTCAAAAAAAAAGGATGGGCCTGGGTATCTGTAAGCAGTCACTTAGTTGTCTCTGCAAGAAAAAAATCTGATGTTTTCCATGTACTAGAGCTGGCAGGGGGACCTTGAACAATGTCTATTAGGCTTTCAAAGCAAGAGCTGATACTTCTTGGTCTGCTGTGAGACCCTACTACTACTAAAATGCACTTCCACCCTCTTTTTTTGACTTTCCCTTGGTTCTGGAATAGGAGAGAGTCCATTTGCTTCTTTGTTTTAAACTGTATTAACATAAAATTTCTGAAGTATTCATCCATGAGCACTAGTGCAGAGGACTATTTCTGAGATTGTCAAAAGTAGTTTTTAAAAGGATCAGTAATAATTCTCCACTAGTAATTTGCTTCATTTACTTTTAGCAGATTATGATTGTGTTTGGGGTCTATAACCATGAGCCAGGTACATTTTCTGTGCTAAGTGCTGTACAGGCACAGAAAAGTGCCTGTAAATGTAGATTTTAACATATGCTAAGACATAACAGATTGCTTCATAAAATGGGGTAAGGGAATGGTGGGAACATTTCTTTGAGTTTCACAGTGAAGGCAGCGAATTCATCTGTGAGGTAGCAAAGAAAAACTTGATGGACCAGCAGAAAAATTCAAAGGCCCTGTGAAGGCTTTTTGGAGACCCCGTCACATGCATACTTCATGGCAAGACAGAAAGTATGACATCACCTGTTTCAATTTCAAAATAGACTCCAGACATGGAAATTTTGATAAATTCTGATAATTAATTTAATGCCATTTCTGTCTCTCTTCATAGTGTCAAGATTGCAATCAGAGAATTTTCAGTCTCACTTCCAGAATGTATCCAAAAGCAATTCATGTCCCAGCTGCATCGAGTCTGCTTTTTTGGAAGCACAGAATGGTTTTGGCTGGGAGGGACCTTAAAGATCATCCAGTTCCAGCCCTCTGTCACAGACAGGGACACCTTCCTCTATCCCAGGTTTCTCCAAACCCTGTCCAAAATGTCCTTGAACACTTCAAGGGATGGGGCAGCCACAGCTTCTCTGGGCAATCTGAGGAAACAATTTCTTCCTAACATCTAATCTACATCTCTATTAGTTTAAAGCCATTGCTCAGGTAAGTGTGTGACAGTGATATTGTTTGCATTTCTATCACCTGTTTCCACATGCCAGAGCACATCCCACAGACCTGACTTTTGCCTAAATACCACTGTGGTTATCCTACTGTTTCACATTGCAGTGTACAGATATATTTTACCAGATGGATAAGGGAATCCCTCTCTGCATTTGTACAATGGTAAATTTGTAAATAAATGTAATTAATGTCCAGCAGCACCTCTTTGTTCCAGGTGCTTTTTTGATGGAAAAAAAAAGCATCAAATATTCTACAGACAAACACTTTTGCTTTCTGAAAGAACACTATTTGCAACAATAATTTGAGTAAAGTACCTTTTAATAGGCTACAGGTTTTGTAAATCAATCCAGTAAAATCTTTCAGAATTGAAATGACTCCTCTGAGTTGGCTTGCCCTCAGACTTCAAAAATTGTAATTGTGCTCACAGTTCTTATTCTCTACTTTATTTTTGTCTACCTCAGTAAGACAGGAACACAAGACTGATTGAGCAGCAATGGAACAAGATTCCACCTAGGCCAGTTTTAGTTTCAACAGCATTTGGATCAATCACTCCAGGAAAGTCTATAAGGAACATACAAGTACAGAAAAGCACAACTAAGGGGCTCTTTAAAAATTCATTTTATAGTTCCTAAACTGAACTCAGGGTAAACATGTGAACTTCATAAAGACACAGCAATGAGTTATAAACCTGTTAGGTGCTCATCAGTTCTGACAAGCTCTAATTTGCAATCAGCCTTACCCTCATTCCCTCAAACCGTGACAATGCTCTCAAGGGTCTCAGAGCTCGCAGAGTCCTAAGAGATTTCATGGGGCCAAAGGTACTGCCAAAGAGGTTTACCAACGAGACCTGAGTGGGAGGACAAAAGAGAAGTATGAGCAATGTCCTGTCACCTTTATTTCTGTTAAAAAAAAAAAACAAAAACAAACCAACAAGCAAAACCATACTTTTGGTGCCTGGAATACAATATCCCGACACCATTGCTACAGGAGTTGAGGGCACTGTCTGAAATCTGCATCCAGAAAATAATCAGGGATTCTGCTACTATTCCTGTGTAGAAACAGCAAAGGCAGAACTCACATTTACAATAAGGAAGTCCAGCCAGCACCAGGCATTGGTGAAATACTTCTTGAAGCCATAAGCCACCCACTTCAGGAGCATTTCCAGAACAAAGATGAAAGTGAACATTTTGTCAAGAAATCCCAATATCGCTTGAATTCTTTCTCTCTTATGAATATGGATGTCTTCAAATGCCTGAAATCATAATTGATATAGATAAATGGCAAAAGTCAGAAATGAACCTTATACTGTTAAAGTCAAGCAACACTGAGATCTCTTTGTCCCTCAGTTTGTTTTAATACAGAACTGAACATCATCTATTACTAAAATCTATGCCAGCTGATAAAAGTGTAATTCTCCCTGTGCCTTCTCTTTTTTTTTCTCTATGTAGTACAGCCCTGTGGATGCATCCTTCCTGCACAATGAAATTGTAAGAGGACAGTATATATTTTTAGAAATTTATATCATAAAGTTTGTATATTGAAAAAAACTAAGTATTTTTTTCCCAAGTATTAAGAATCACTTGTTTGTTTTAATGGTATAAAATTTCCTTAATATTTCACAATTGTGACATAACTTCCTGAGAAAAATCCAGTATACAGCCAGAACAGAAACAGCTTCTGAGATTTATATATTCTTAGCTTTGCTCATGCTCTCTTATAATTTTTAAAAATATCAATAATAGATTTGCAATAATTAAAATGGTGAATAAATGACTGCTATTTGAAGACTCTTCCCTCGTTATGAGTTCAAAGATATTCACTGTGTTTGCTGCTAAAAACAACTTCTCTGGGTGTAAATTAAAGCCAAAGAATCCTTCTGAGTAGATACATGAAACTGTGCTACACAAACCAGGGCTCCACTGCTCAGAAGAATCATGAATACGATAAAGGATTCAAACCAAGAATGTTCAACAATCTGGTAGCAGGTTTTTCTCAGATTCCACCAGGTTTCTCCTCCAAACTTTACAGCACTACCCGGGCAACAATGAAAGTACCGAACACAACCTGAAAGTGAGAGACAGCAATGAGTGCATGGAAGGAATGTACATGAATGTGAAGGCATGGCCAAGAAACTTCTGGGGATAGGAAAAAGTCAATGGTCACAGTTACTGCATCGTTGTTGTTGGTTTTCCCTGTTTTATCAAGAGAAAAAAAATTGGAATACATCTAGTTTGTCTTGTAGTTCCTATTTTTATACACAGTAGGGAGAGCCCCTTTGGACAACTTTCCATTATTTCAAGAGCTTTCTGGGACACTGGACAGGCTCTCACTGACCTGAGGTTGGGACACACAAAACGTCAAGGCCATGGGAAGAGTCTTGATACTACTAAAGCCCTTCTCAGTTTCTGCACACTCTTTGGAAAGCAGAGGTGAGATGCCCCTGAACAAAAAGGCTCAGGAATAGAGGAGGCAAACAGTTGTCTTCAATATTGCAGCATTACACTGTGCCTTGTGAGGTCTATTCATTTATTTATTTGCTTCTGAATTTTATTTATTTGCTGATTTTATACCATAGAACCCAAAAAAACCATGTCATGTTCTAGCTGATACATAGACCCCATAAAATGAGACGTCTCCTTTCCAGCTCACCAGATTCCTTCTCACAGCAGACAATGATGCCAGGGCCACCTAATATTTCCTGATCACCCATTTACAACATCCTGGGTTTGCTTGCTTATTAATTTTTTCACTAATTAATTCTCTTTGGCTAACTTTTTCCTTTCTGTATTCTCTGCATTAATTCATTTTCTCACTATGGCAAACAATGTCAGTCAGAAGGCTTCTGTCATTTCCAGGCATGGAAAAAATAATGTGTATATATGCAAAATCTTATACATTAATTATATAGCAACCTATACATAACTTGCATCCATGATAGGTTATAATATATGTAAAAAAATATTCATATTCTTTTTATTGCAATATTCTCCAGTAATGTGGATCTGGAATTTGAGGCAAGGAATAGCACTTGCACAAGATAAGGACTTTGGGAGGGGGGGAGGGTGAAATCTGTGTTAGGTAAAGGCTTGCTGATTGATTTCTCTCATGGTTTTGCCACAGCAGGCACATTCCAGCCAGGGACTACAGAGAACAAAACAAGACATTTCACTTTTCTTCTCTGCAGCAGGAAAAAAACCAAAAAAAACTTTATTTATTTTGTTCTAACGTCTGAACTGGCACAAAAATGCCATTGATGAAGTAGTTAAAAAAAAAAGAACAAAACAACAGAAACAAACTGTTGCTCAGAAATCTGACTTGTGTGTTATTAATGTAATATTTGTGGGTTTTCTCTTCTGGAGAAATCAAACTGCAATGTAGATATAGTGGATCTCCCTCAGGATTTATGATGTAAAATGTAACTGTAAAAGTATTTGTATTATTACTACTCAGAGATTACTTTGCATTCCAGAATAACATCTCTATAGCTTCAAATAATCTCTACATGCTTAACTGTTATTGATTAAGTCCTAAAACTGTGGATTACAAGTTTCATTGACCCAAAATAGGCACAACAACAACAAAAAAAAACCAAACCAGCTTTGCAGAACATGGCAATAGTGTCAGCCTGATTTGATTTATCTGAGTTCTCATCACATAAAATATCCAGGATGTGGCGGTTGAATGGGAAGGCAGTGAGGGGGGAAAGGGTTTGCCTTTGGGAGCTCAGGGCACTGTGGGACTGGGAGCTGCTGGGCTCTGCAAGGCTGGAGAAGTTCCTCCTGCTCATTTTGTGGTGCAGCACAGCCTGGGTAAGTGGAAAAGAACGGAATTGAAGAAAATGGATCGGAGATGGGGAAAATGGGGGATGAAATGTGTGTGGAAATGGTGATGGCCAGCCAGGCTGACTGGGTGAGCAAAGATGGAGCAGCAGGAAGAATTTCCAGTTTTAATTTGTTTAATATAACACACTTGTCCACCACTGCTGGAACCCCAGCATAGAAAGCCACCAAATTTGTCAGGATTGATATCATGAAAGTCACCATTATTACATACTAGGGTAGGAAGAAATAAAAGTACTGACCACATCCTAGAACAGCTTGCAAAGCTAGATGATGTTGTGTGAAGAGTTGAAAAGAAATTCTCCGATTTTTGGAAGATATTTAAGGTCCCTTCCAACCCAAGTAATTCTAAGATTCTCTGATCATCACCCTATAGAAATTCAATTAATCCTAGGACCTTCTGTTACTTATTTCACTCCTTTGTTTGAGATTGTCCATGAAATGTTATTCAAGGAATACTGCTGCAAAGTATTAATAAAACTGATGTTCCAAGTGACCATTGTCAGGTGAGACCTGATCACATACACTTCTCTCATGTTAAACCCCCAGAGTGACTTGGTTGCTCTGCAACAGAGTGAAATTCACCTCACTTCACAATCCTATTTTTTGGAATGCGGTCTATGCCATTGCCCATGTCCCAGCTGGAAGCAACTGGCTTTTAGGGGAAGAGGTTTTATTTTTCAGGTGTCTCAGTCTCTGTGTTGACTAGAAAGGGACAATGATTTGGACTATTTAGCTCATTTTCAGATAACTAAAATTAACTGAAAATAATCTGACCCTATTGGCTCTGTATCACTAGAGAAACAAGGTGAGATTTCATTCTTCTCACTTCCCAGTAGTGAAACCGTGAGAGCCTTACCTTCTGGAAAACATTGTTCTGGAGTCTTGAAGTCTTCAGAAAATTCTGGAATCTGCTTTAAAACATCTTCAGGATTTGTCAGATCCACTGTGCTGACTTCAGAAGAGCTGACACTGTCCAACTACCGAGCACAGTAATATCAGTTACTGATTCTTTCTAATTCCGGTCCATGAATTAATCCATGAACAAATAAAACTCAAAATTAAAGCTTGGTTGTGTACTAATATTACAAGTAGTATTGGTAATGGAATAAACTTTGTGACTTTAAAAAGTACAAGCTTAGAAGTACCAATGGGTGCATTCAAACAGAGGCCAAAGCTCTATAATTACAATATCTATCTACATGAACCAGATGTAACTGCCTAATCAGCTGGGAAATTGAAGAACTTTTAAATTGCATATTAGTGTATGTAGTTCTCAAAACGGGATAAATTACTTGGGTTAAACCCATGAAATCATGGAAATTGAATGAATCACATGCATTCACACAGGAGATCCAGATAAATATATCTGTTGTCATGCCAGGAACTGAGCACCCATGACAGTATTCCTGAAGTAGAAATTGGAATTATACACTGCATTCTTCAGTTACAAAGCTTTTTGCCATCCCATTAAACCAAAGACAATGTGTTATGAGTCAGCAATTACGTACTCTCTGCTTTTGTTCCTTCATGTTTCCATAATGCTGTTTTTTACTTCTTTGAATGTATTCTATATTCAAAATTATTTGTAAAATACTATAAATTACTAACTATCATCTTTAATGACATAGAGAGAAACTCATTTCAAGCATTATGTTTCTTGAACCCAAGATACTTAGGACACAGGCAGACTTGATGGAATTTCCCACATGGAAGCTTATCTTTCTTTGAATATATTTTCAATCCTCCTCCCCTTTTTTAGTGGACTCAGATTTAATAAATAGAAGGTATCAGAGAGTATTTTATAAATTATTCATAACCATTACAAAAATTACATTGTAGTTTTCCCATTTCTACATGCTCTCTTTCCTACACTTCTATTTTTCTTTAAAATAAATACCTAAAAATCCTTTGATTTTGCTCACAGAATTCCAGCTCCAGTATTGGCTTTGGTCCAGACAGACCAGCTACTGCAAGTTCAGAGCTGCTTCTGGCACTAAACTCCACTCTGGTAAATCCCTGAACAGGAATATGCCTGTATTTGACCAGTTTTGGAAAGACAACATTACTGAAAAAAAAATTTGTTACCTCTTTTTCTTCTGGTGATGACAGTTCACCCTTCCTGTCCTTTCCTAGATAAAGCACACTGAATTCTTCAGAGGAAAATCCCGATCCTTTACTCCAGCTGCCGGAATTTTTTATTCTGTCTCCTCTTTGCCTCAGGTGATTTTCATCCTGAAATTAATCTGTGGATTAGAGGGGCTTTCTTTTGCCTTTTTAGGGAGTGTACAAGTCAGAAGGAAAAAACCAATAAGCTATAAATTTCATTTAAAGTGGGAATCTCCAGACAAGAGCCATAAGAAAGGCTCATACTGAGTCTCTGATTTTACCTAAGGATAGAACTTTTTCCCAAAACAGATGCAGAAATTAAAAGATTTTGGTGATCTATCCAAAACTTAAGTGAGAATTTTTACATAGGAATTAAGAGGGAAACTTAAGGTGGGAAATTGTGATACCAGAATGACAATTGTGATTAAAACAGAACTGAAAAATTCATAGAGCACAAAGAAATAGGGTAAATATATGATGTCATACCAAAAATATGTCCTTAGTAGAGCCACTCCACACTTAATCCTATCCACTTCTAGTAATTACTACATTCTACACACAGCAAGGACAAAGTAAGAATCAGAGCTATAAATTCATATTCTGAATCCATGATAATGTTCTGTATGCAGAACATGTATTTTTACTCTTTTGTGCAAATAATACCAAACCAGTTGACATTAGTCACATAGATTTTTACAAAAAACATCCAGGTTCACCAAGGACTATCACAATTACCTGTGTGCACCACAGCATGTCAGCTAGGAATTCCTGCAACAATTTTCTTTTAAAATCATGAAAGAATCTTGGTTTTAAAAGGCTCCAAGTGACGATCTACCCTTGCTCTAAATATTTTCACTTTTGGTTCTAGTTCAAAACTTTGTAACTCTCTGGAAATGGATCAACGTATCCCACCCTGTTCTGCTAGAGACCATCTTCTCCCACGCATCCCTCCCTCCCTTCATCTCTCTCCATGATTCTAGTGTTCCAACACAAATAAAGGAATCCATTACCTGTTTGCTGTGTTCTGTGTCTGTAAATGAGCTCAGTTTATCGTCATCTTCAAAACCCTCACTTGTATTCTCTTCCTCAGCAATAGGGACGCAAACAAATATATTGGGGTTGCTAACAAAGTCTTCAAGACCTGGGCATTTGTCCTTGTTTTTCTCAATCCATTCATTATTGTAATTCTCTTTACAACTCTTTGTTTCTGTGCAAGGAAGTGAGTTCTGTGCAGTCAATCTCATTTTCTTCCTGTGTATTTTCTTTATCTGCCTGAGCTTCCTACAACAGGCATCCCACGTCACGCTCTTGACAAAGTGGAATCCCTTGCGGATCCGAGCGAAGGCAATCCGAAGATTGTTCATTTCTCCATCATCCTCTGTTGTCTGGAGACTGTCAGTACTAAAAGAACTCAGCAGCAATGCAATGAAAAGGTTGAGAACCTGAAAGCAGTCAAAATAATAAAAAAATTAAAAGTCCGGAGAGTAGCATTCAAAAATCTGAATTCTAACTTTGAAGAACACAGATGCTACCAAAGTTCAGTCTCTACTGAGCAAACCAAGAAAACCAAGGTGATAAGGAAATGACAGCGACTGATCACATTTTGGTTGATGAAATCCTCTGTCAGAAACGTCAATGTTCCCATTGCCCTCCTCCCAAAAAAAGTAATTTAGAATACCAGAGAAAACAGACCTGTGTGTGACAAATGCATTACTTGGCCAAAGCAACTTTTCAAAGGTTAAAGTAGTAACATAGATTCACATCTTGTCAGTTTAATAATTGTCTCTTCATTCTTCAAATTAGAATTAAATCAGGCCTCTGTAGAGTTACTTCCAGAATTCTGTGAGATCAGATTCAGGCCCAGAAATTTCCTCAAATCTGCCACATTATCACAAAAATCAAAACCAAGAGAAGCTTGAATTTCCCATTTTTTATGTACCTTCAAATAAGGGAATTTTTAAACCTCTGTTTGTTTTTTGTTTGTTGGCTTTTAAGGGAATGTGAGAATTTAATTTTTTCACTAGTGTTTTGGTTTTGAATGGGATCCATGTATCTTAACTTTTATCATGGCAGAACTGGGCAGATAACACCCGTGAGCCATCCAAGGACCACAGGCAGTGGAGAGTATCAGCCTTCCAGAGATCAATTCATCCCATCTGTCTTAGTTATTGACTTTAGACTGGAATAAATCTGTCCCAGATACCTCTCTCGGCTTCCTTGGACCATAAGAAAGCCTGGACAAAAAGTGCAGGCTAAACACTTCATTGCTTGACTGTTAACGTTATGTGATAGAAATATCACTCACAGCATTTCATCACTGACATCAATCCTTGCGGTGTGGAACAGGCAGGACATTAAATACATATTTGGTACTCAGCCACAGAACAGATATTTCCCATAAAGGTCTGCCTAGAGTTAATTATGTTCAGATTTTTTTTTTACAATTAAGAGAAATTTGGTATATGAACGAAGGATGCGAGGAACAAAGTTACTAAAAGGAGATATTTATGACTTGGGCATTAAGAAAGGAGAGCACAGGACAGGAAGGCAGGCTTGTTTCAGCACAGAGTGTGAGGCTGTGTAGGTTATGCCATTACAGGATCTAGCTCTTGGATGTAAATGTACTTAGAGATTCCCAGAGAAAATCCTGATTTCAGTGGTAGCACTGTAGATTCTGCCATTTGCTGATAAAGAACTCAGTACTTGCGTGAGATCTTAAAAATAATTAAATAAAATTGATTTAGAGAGGGACTTAAGCACTTGGCCTAATTAATTCAAGCAGGTAAGCCATAAGCCTCACTGATTATTTACATCCAAATCCCAAGATGTGAAGAAACATAGCTGCCTGTATTGTATTTACCATGAAGATAGTCCTCGTCACATTGCCCCATGAAAAGGTCAAGTGATGCTGTGTGCAAAGCACACAAAATGGGAAAATACAGGCAATGGCTCAAAGGTGAAAGGAAAAGGAGACTAAAACATAGATAGGTAACTTTTCCACCTGTTTTTAGGCAAGCTACCTTTTGTTGACAGAACAGCCATTAAGTGGATTCCACCATAGACAGGATGATGAGAAGGAAACTTACCACTAAATTTCCTATCACCATGACCAGCAGAAAGACAACAAGACACAGTGATGGTTCAGCAACCACCATGCAGTCCCACATGGTCTCAATCCATTCTCCACACAGAATTCGGAAAATGACGAGGAATGAATGGAAAAAGTCCTTCATGTGCCAGCGTGGCTTGCAGTCTTTGTTTATTTTAGAGCAGTTGAGCACATAATTTTTCCCAAAAAGTTGCATCCCTACTATAGCAAAAATGAAAATGATGATTGCCAGGACGAGGGTCAGATTACTCAGTGCTCCCAGGGAGTTACAAATTATTTTAATTAGAGTGTTTAAAGTTGGCCAGGACTTTGCCAGTTTGAAGACCCTCAGCTGTGTAGCAACATAAAACATAGTGTTAGACATCGGTAGAGATAACTCATCTTTGCACCATGCAAATCCTACAACAGCCAAATTACTGATATTCGGAATTATTCCAGCCATGCAACATTTGTGGCACATTAATATTTTTTAAAAGTATTTATAGATGTTTTTTCTTTTGACTGGGCAACATTGCAGACATAAATTAGTCACCTTATAAAGGACCAGACTAAATTGAGACCCTGATAAATGCTTGGCTCACACAGGGAAATGTCCATGCAATGCTCTTGATGTAGATTATGGTGCTTAATTTACATGTAACACAAAGGACCAAAAGTTCAGGGACTGCTGCTGTAGCACTATGAAAAGAGTCTATCTTTTGATAAACCAATTTAAATCCATCCCTGGTATATGAAAAGGATACCTTAACATCATTTCCACATCTCTTTAAATACTGTTTGTTTCTGTTTGTACTCTGACACTTTTTTTCTTAATTTCCTGTGCTAGTTTTTAATTATTTGCATCAGTTTTATAACATGTCCATTCTGGAATACTTTTTCCTTTGAATATTTCTCAGTGTATTCAAAAGAAATATACTTATTAAACTCTCACTCTAACATCACAAGGAGTTTGAGTGCGTTTTTTATTCTTAAAGCCAAGATGAGGAAATAAAAATAATTTGGGTAAAAAAAAAAAATCATTTCTTGCCTCCTAACTACAGAAGTATTCTCTATTAAATTCAGAAGATAAAGTTTCATACAACTGAGCATGCATGAAGCATTACCAGTCTGAAGGATCGTAAAACTGACAGGGTTCCTCCTTTTCGCCTTTCTTTCTTGCTTTTGTGTTTGGGGAAACTCAGTTCAATTAAACTCAGTGTCACAATGACACTGTCAAAAATATTCCAGGGCTGCTGAAAATAATAATAGGGATCTAGAGCGATGATTTTTAAGATCATTTCTGCAGTGAAGATTCCTGTGAAAACCTGTGACAAAGAAACAGTAGCATCAGCCTGAAAGTAGCCATGAATTTATCTTATCTTTAGGTCATGTTCCCTCAAATAACATTCATGGACAGGTTAATAAAACCCGTGTTTATGAAGTCCTAATGAACTTTTAATTAAAATGAGAGGATTGTTTTCTGCCTTCTCAGGAGCATGCCAAAGTGTGTAAAAAATCCAAGAGTCATCTATATTAGAAACAAAGTTTATAAATGCAGAGTTTGCTAATTTTTAATTTTTACTGTTACTCTTTATGTTTCAAGTAAAAAGACACATCAACCAATTAATTAATCCTATGAAAAGCCACATAGCTGAGAATTTGCTTACCAAGTTGCCTATTTTAAGCATGAATTTAAAAGTGGGTGACATGTTATTGTGCTCCAGTGCCATGAACAAAGTGTTCATCACAATGCAAAGGGTGATGGTGAGATCAAAAAAAGGATCCTTTATGAAAGCGGCCACTTTTTCCTTGATTCTCAACCAAAGTGGACAACAGTCCCAAATTAGATACTTTAAAGCAAAGTTCTTCAGGCGTGGTGGGCATTTCCTCTGAGCTTCTTCGTGTTCTAAATGCAAAAAAAAAATCCTTCTATCATTAGTTATCACTGAGCAAGATGGTGAAATGACAACTTCAAGCATTCAAAAGACCAGAGAAGAAAAAGGAAACCTCTCATCTCTCATAGAGCATGAAGCTTCCCTGCACTTTTTACCATTCATGTGGTTCTTACATCAGCTGATAAACATGAAAATAAAAATTCAGAGAAAATTGGACTCCAAATTCTTTCATGAGCACTTCCTTCAAAAGCCGTTGGAAGGAGTTGTATTTGTCTCAGACTGGTGCTACAATAATCTGACAAGAAGATATTTGTGATGCAGAGGCCTCACCACAGCCTCTCATGTTCTCACAGGACAATAGAGCAGCTATGGCACTTCCCACCTTGTCCTCATGTGAGTGTCTGGGACAACATCTGTGTCACACCCACCAACTTTTTGTCTCCCTTGACTCTCAAGGCAATTTAAAGAATCAGTGGCAGACACAGGAGCTCTGACTCTGGCAAATCCAAACTGTCTGAAATTTGGCCTTTGGCCATTTCTATGGGAAAAGTCACACCTACCATTTCCCAGCTGATGCAAGTTCCAGACATCTCCATTTTCCATAAGTAAAACTTGGGACAGAAGCTGTTCTGTCTTTGTCATTTGCGTCTTTTTAATCAAATCTAAATCTCATAACTTTTCTTTCTTCACCATCAATATTAACGAGTCCTTCAAAATGCTTTTGACCCAGCTTAAGTCCTGTGCAAATTCATTGACCAACTGGAGCTAGCTTTAAATACAAGCACAGTAGGAATTACTCATCTGGTTTTCAAGGACCTGGAAGCTTTTCAGAGATAGATGATCTGGATCTGACTCATTTCCTTTTCTTAATTGGACTTGTCCTTATTCCTGTCCTCTGTTTAATTTTCATTTCTTCTCCCCCAGGCTCAAGTACCAGATTGCACCCTACACCACTTATTCCAGAGTGATCACGTTGACTCAATCCTCACTTCAGGTCTGGCTCTTGTCTTCCTCTAGAGCTACAAGTCCTGTTCCACCCCACTTCGCAGCTCAAACTGTGCAACAAAACCCAGATCTTTGATAAATTACACTGCAAAGCAAAGCTCAACTGGATTTGTTGCAACTGTGATTCTCCCAAGAAAAAAATCTCCTAAAAAATTAAGGAAAGGGACCTCCCTGCCACAATGGTACCCCCCTGTTAAGTCCCATACTTGTGGTCCAAGAACTGGTGGTAGAGCTGCTCAAAAGAGCCAAAAGAAAACAAAAGTTCATAATCCTGAATAACTTGGACTGAAAATTTTCAGCAAGATCTGCAACAAAAGTATCAGTCATCAAAATAACTATCACTGATTAATTCCCACCAAAAATTCACACGGGAAGGTAAGTTAAAGGAATAAAATTGTGAGGTTAAGTATTCAGTATCCAAGAATAGCCACAACTAATTTTACTTGCATAATCTTATTAACTGTTGAATTCTGCATGCCTGTGTGTCTGCCACTGACCCAACAGAAATCACAGGATCAGGAGGAGAAAACCGTGTCCCAGTCCTGCAGGTCAGATGATCAGAAACACCTTCCACCCACTCTTCCAACCCCCTTCACTGTCTGTCCTACAAAATGAGCCTTTTCAATAGGCAAAGAATGTGTTCCAGTACATAAAGACATATGTATAAGACCTTTTTTTTTTTCCTAAAAAAAGTCCAAATTAACAATGAAATTCCTAACTACACACCTACAAATCACTGCTAACCTTTAAGAAGTATATTTTGTTATTTCATGGTAGTATTACCTTAGGGTTGAAATAAACTTAATGAGGAACCACTTACCCTCCAAGACACTGGTAATTATGCTGACGACACTTGCTGCCCTTTGTCTCTGAAGAGCCTCATTAAAGTACTCCGCTGACAGATGAGGAGGTAAATGCATCATGCTGCTCTCATTATGCACAGCTGGCTGCTCAGAGAAGTAAACACGATTAGGGAGATACCACAGGAATGAAATGAGCCAGGATGTGATGATGGGTAACTGTGAGAGTTAATAGGAAAAATGACACGCAGCCAAATAAATATACCTTCTTACAAGATGTAATAGATGGTGAGATTGAAGGTCCTGCTCTGTAATGGGGCTGCAGTGAATGGATCCTGCAAGCCCGTAATACGGGGCAAGCACAGCCTTGTAAATGAGTGCATGAGGGGAAATAGGCCTAGGAATTATTCAAGAGACTAATGGAATAGGAGAGAGGTGATGGATAAATGGGGGAAATTGGGAAACTTACAGGCAAAAGCTGCTGCATGATGCTAAAGGGGCTATGAACAAAAAAAAAAAAAAAAATCACAGGTATTATTCAAAATTACACCCCTGGGCAGCATTCAGGATGAAAAGACTCTTTGGTGACTTGTAATTTCAGCACTAGGAACCTTTAAAACTATGTTAATACAATTAATGAATGGCAGAAACATAAGGTTTATAACAGGAAGGCAAAAATCTAGTTTTCAGGAAGTATCAGACTATTAAAAACCAGTTTCTACAGACAACTTAAAAATTCCCCACATCACTATGCTTGAGTTCACATCACTGTTTACCATTAAGCTGAAACTCTTAAAACAACCAAAAAACCTCCCCTGCCACTGATCGATAAGCCACAATACAAAGCATATATTTAAAATAATAGATTTTTCCTTACCAGATCCCTCTTTCCCGAGTCTTCCATGACTGGTGGAAGCATGACTCCTTCAGAGGACACTGGATCTTGGCTGTGCACCCTTCTGCTCCCTCCTCCCACCCCCAAACCCACCCCAAGGTGGTCATCCACGTTGGCGCCCTTGCTGCTCCGCGCGCAGTGCGGGGTCGCGGGGTGGGAGCTGTGGCCCCTTTGGCTTGGCAGGCTGGAGCGTCTTCCCATCTGCGTTCCCGACAGGGACTGGCACCGGGTTTTGTGTCCCCCAGCGCCGTGGGTCTCCTCATCACTGAAATCTGCCCTGGAACCCACCTCCACGGTGGGCATTTGGAAGTTGAACACGCTACCGTGGCTCAGCCTGCGCTTCGCCTGGGTGGCGTTGGGGCCGTACACCAGGCCGAGGAGAGACTGCAAGCCCAGGAAAAGCAAAACAGAGAGAACAGCATAACATCACAGAGAAAATCTGGGGAAGCAGTAAATTATTAGAGCTTCGTAACATTTACTGTCAACCATTGCAAGTCCAAAACTCTTATCTGATTTCAATTTTTCAGGAAGGATTATGTTTAGATTTTAAAGGGTAGGTAATAAAATTTTATGAGCTGTACCAGCCATTTTTGAGAGAAGCTTTATACTTAACATTTTAAGTATGAAATTTTTAACAGAGAATGATGGTATAAAAGCCAGGTTCTGATAGTCATTCACTTCTTTTTATTTCTCAATGTTATAGAAAATTTATTTAAGTATTTTAACTTTCCTTTCATCCTTCAGTTATAATACTTACTTTTCAAATTAATTTTTACATCTAATTCTTCCTTATCCCAAAAAGCTGTTTATTTTAAAGACTTAAGAGTGATCTGTGTTTGCAATGGGATTTGGTTTATGTTTTCAAGCAATTAATTTTAAATTAAAATTAGAAAAGCTGTAAGGATCTCAGATTCAGATAATAGATTACCAACTTTCGTTGACTGTCTGGGAGCTGTGACTTGGGGAATACTTCTTCTTCTTCATTATCTTCTATCCCCAGTGACTTATTTCTCTTTTTCCTATTGTTCCTTTCTTTGACTTCTTTGGTAGACAGAGAAGGGGCTTCAAAGGAGCTAAGTGACAGGATATCAATCCCTTTAATGCCCAATGACTGAAATTAAAAGAGAAACACGGATGATATTTTTGCTGGGTGCTTTGAATAAAAGCAGAAAGAAAACACTTCTGTGCTCTATACTATTATTTCCTGTAAACAACTTGTGTTTCACAAAGCTCGTTAAAAATCTTCAAATATGTGATAATGCTACAAGAAAGAGTTTCCCCAACATATGGAGCACTGAACAATTTGCTATTTGCAGTGTGTTATATGATCACATGTACTGGGCCTGCCAGAGGCAAAATAATCACATTATAGCTCCTACTCCTCCATATGGCAAATTTGCTTACAATAAAAATGCTCAGTTTGAAAATAATGCAGTGGAATATATCCTTTCCCCAAAATAAATGCTCAAACAGTAATAAAATTCTCTCTTTTCATTTAGGATCCTTGGGACTGTATTCACAGTGTAGATGATTTTCCTTCCCATGATGAATTTAGGATGATATTTTAAAAACACAGGAGTATCTTGTTCCAGAAGCTTCTAAGCCATTTAAGTTATCAAGAGACTTTTCATTCAACTACAATAGGTTTTGGCTCAGATGTTAATGCAGCAGAATTACTGTATGTTTCTTTGCTCAGCAGCCCAAATGACAAAATAGAATAAAAAGCATTAAGAAACAACTACATTTTCTTTTGGAAGCTGCTGGTTGATGGAATTTTGTTTTCCAGATTTTAAAATACCACTTTTCTTAAAGTAACATCAACCATTAATGCTTTTTATCCAGAATAAAAATAATTGTTTCACAGGAAACATACACCACTGAACAAGGAATTGTTCTGCAGCTCCTGGAATCACTAATTTCAGTAAGTTGTCACTTGCTCCTGTTTCCATGAGTGGCTTTTATACACAGCACTACACAGGGAGTGATGCTTTTTCTTATGGATGGGGCTCTGAGCAACCTGGTCTAGTGGAAGGTGTCCCTGGCCATGGTAGGGGCTTAGAATGAGGTGATCTTCAAGGCCCCTTCCAACCCAAACCATTCTATGTGATCAACAATAGAACTCTGAGACAAACACTTAATAAAGCAAATAATTTACGTACCTCTTGCCCCTTCTGCAATAATTCCATGGCTTCCCGAAATTTCCTTTCCTTTGCCTCGGTTTCAGCAATGGTGGCCTTGTTCTGGTCCTCATATGCCATTGTTACTACAGCCAGAATCAAGTTGACTAGATAAAATGAGCCCAGAAAGATGACCATCATGAAGAAGACTATATACACCTTCCCAGAAGCTCTGAGGGTCTGCAAGCAACACACCCCAGAGATAAACATTACCACAAAAAATACCAAGTAGCCTTTCAATGTGTCTCTGAAATTCTTTAGAAGCACTGAGCTTCCTAGACACAACCCTTTAGGAAGCTTAAATGGAATTAGATCTTCCTTAGCCCTTCTTCCCCGTCTTTCTCCCTCCTCCTATCCCCTCACATGTGAATCACTGATTGTACACCCCATGATGACAACCAAGGAGGCATTTTTATATTTTTGAAGGACAGTACAGAACCCTTTTCATACTTTTTTCCAAGAGCAGGGTGAAAGGGCTGGGGGGCACTTCAGCATCCCTTTTCTGGGAGTCACAGGGAGAAGGGAAGACATGGGCTTGATGGCTTGCAGCTATTGCTTTTATTTGAGGTTTCTTGTCCTCTCTACACATTTTCTACTTCAACTAATGACAATCAGTTCTTCTGAACCGTGCACAAAGCTGGTACCTGTTGGTACAGACGCTCCCAGTAGTCCTGGGTCATCAGGCGGAATAAGGAAAGAAAAGCCCAGCCAAATGTATCAAAACTGGTGAAACCATAATCAGGATTTGGCCCAATTTTACAGCATTTATAGCCAGGAGGACAGACCCTAGAATTAATAACAAAAAGTGGAGCTCTCATAACAATGCAGATTTCAAGGAAAACGTCAGCTTATGCAAGAGTTCTGATTATGTTTCATCTCTGCAGTTTATTACAAAACAATTTTCTACTCCAGGTAGTATTGGCTGAAAGGAAGGACTCTCAATCCAGCCGCAAAAGAAGATAGGCTGGAGTAGACCACCATCCCAGGACAGGTCCCTCATCTCCTCATCTCCAATCCTCATCTCCTGCCCCTCACTGCAAAGCAGCCACATCTCTCTTCTTGCCCAAACCTGCCCTCCAAAATTCGTGTTTTGTTTTTCCAGTTTAACACTCATGAGCCTTCACAGAGAGGAAACTGTCTGTCCTGTGCTACTCCCCAGACCTTTCACCTTTTCAGTTCTCTTGTACATCCATGGAGAAGAGGAAGAGCACTTCTGGAAAGTCTAAAAGACTAATTAGACCTGAATAAGCTGACTGCAGGTTCATACTTCATTCCCTACAAGAATTAAATTATCTGACTGTTTGCTATACTTTGTTTTCTGTGTTCTTGTTTCTGCATTCAAGGAAAGCTTGGAATTTCTGCTTTTGTCTCACATGACTGAACAAACATAGGGGCACTGGGGCAGAGAAATCTTCCAAGAAAGAAATAATCTTAAGTGCACTTACCCAGCACCATGACCACACAGCAAAATATCCACAGTACCATTTTTCCTAGCAAAATAATCTATTAAAAAAAAAAAAGGGGAAAAAAATTAAACCCAGAGCACTTTCTAGCCTGAATACTCTATCATTTAATATGAGTAGTGATGAGTAACCAGTGACCAGTAAGAGAGAGTGCACAGGTTTCCCATGCTCACATTAACTGCACTGGATTGCAGGATGTCCTGGCCTCATTTATAAGCATACATCTGTGTATGCACAAATTTCAGACTGAAGGCAATCCTTAATGCAGAATTTTTAAAGATATTGTCACTTTGGCTATGTCTGTATAAAGGAAATGAGGAATTGGAAGGCATAGGCTCAAATACAGACACGGAATCCCAGAGTCATTTGGGTTGGAAGGGACTGTAAAACTCAGCTCATTCCCACCCCCTGCCATGGGCAGGGACACCTTCCACTATCCCAGGTTGCTCCAAGCCCCGTCCAACCTGGCCTTGGACACTTCCAGGGATCCAGGGGCAGCCACAGCTTCTCTGGGCACCCTGTGCCAGGGCCTCACCACTCTCTGAATAAAGAATTTCTCCCTAAAATCTAATCAAAATGTTAAACCAATTCAATATTTGGTAAATGTTGGCACAAACTCTGGCACAGTTCTGGCCTGTAGCAATTACCCGTCTCCAAGACAGTGTGTGAACATCACAAGGAATAGAATAGACCAGCTCTGTTTCCAATGAGCAATGAAAAACAAAGTCCTGTTCTGAGGAGGAAGAAAGAGTATTCGGCTGTGTGAATCTCCACCACTGCTGAGCCAAACAGCAGCTCCTAACCCTGCTCAGCTTGTGAAACAACACAGATTTTTAATTTCTTGAGCTCTACTTTCTCCAGGCCATTGCCTTTATACAGCTTCAATGTTCTGCATATACCAAAATATAGATCCTTTTGCTTCCTGTTCTTCAGCACAGAAAATCAGCATTTTTAGCCCTACTTTGTCACATCCATTGTTTCTGTTATGTTCTACTGTTCTAGTCACTGGTTCCTTTTCAAGTTTGCTTTCAATTGTGATTTTTACAGCATTCTGTACATGTAAATTACTTGCTTCTTATGTGTAGACTTTTGGTAGGAACAAGTGAAAAAAGGTTTTCCTCAAAACCTTTTTTACACTTTCTTCCCCTGGACTATGAAGTTATTGAAGAAATTCTGTCTGAACAAATCTCCCACACAGAGTTTGGACAAACAGCAATTCTGGGTGGCTTTTCCCGTATTTCAGTGGTTCTCCTGGGACAATTCTTCTCTCCCTCTGCAACTGCTACTATGTCTGAACTCACTGGGGGAGATTTTCTTCAGTGATGAAGCCTTCTTCATATTTCTGGCACAGACATTGATTATTTTGAGCCTGTTTTTTTCACATAAATTGAGGCTTCTCCTTTAGCACAAGGCTTTGCTATTCTGAATTGCATCTTACAGTTGTTCCTCTGAGAGTGCTTTGATGCATTTTCAGATCTCTGCTCCATGGTTCCATCACCATCCTCAGACAAGGTGTAAATGTGAAAGATGTATATTGTATGTATCTTATATAAGACATAAAATAAGATATATTTGATGTCAAGTAGTAAGTAATTTGACTTTTCAACAAATTCCTCTGTTTCAAGCTGAAGAACAGTTCTCCCTGGGCAGGAAAATGGAGAAGTATGGGCTCTTCAGGCTGTAGTAAAAGGTGAACTTTGGGGAATTGCAACAGAGAATGAGCTAATGTGTGTTTCAGTTATTGTCATATCATTCAGGGAAACAGAACTGGATGTTACTGGAAAATTTGGGAGTGCTTTTTGCTATAATGAAGGGAAGGAGTGCATTCCTGGATGCCTGTGAGCTGCTCTGGCAATCAGAAGGCCATTATCAGGTAGTTATTCATCAAAATGTCAATCAAGACATCAACATACTTCACAGCTGTGGTTATACATGTGTGCATAGGTGTCTATATCATTATCTGAAGAAGAATTAAGGAGAAAAAATTACCTGAATCATTAGCAAACTCTTCATAATTTTCCCATGTTTTATTACAAAACTCTGTAGTGTTCCTGATGCACTTTTGTCTGAGATTGCCCTTAAAAAGCTGGAGGCCTATGAGGGCAAAGACACTCAAGCAGAAAACAGTCAGGATCATCACATCAGCGAGTTTCTTAACAGACTGGATAAGTGCCCCTACAATGATCTTGAGTCCTAAAAAGACAATGTAAAAAGGAAAAACAGGATGAAAAACTGAGATTCAGATATCATACTTGATTAGAGTTAATGTATAAAAGCCAAAGTACAAGAATTACAGGATAACATGTGGCACATATATTTGCAATATAAGTATATTCGGGATGAGAGTGACTAATATGAGAAAAATATTTTTTTCCTCCTTTTGTTGTCCCTACAATTTTTAGATTTTTGTTTAATCCCTGAAAAATACTCATGCAAAGGTGACAAACTAGAGATAGTCTGGTTTTCTTTATCCATAAAAAGTAATACTCATGATACAAATGATACTTCCAACACTGGTAATTTGTGAAGGTAATATCCAACCTAAGCCTCCCCTGGAAGGGATAGATGATGTAAGATCATTAGTAGTAAAGCCCCTGAATATTCAGAGTTATTTCTGCGGAACCATAACACACAGACCAGCTAAAGAATATTATGCTAAATTGACGTTATAAAGTGCTAACAGTATCTTTAAAAGCATAATGAAAAGAAACAATATTCAATATTCTTTCTAACACAACTCATTCTGACAGGGACAGATGAACTGAGACACTTTTTGTGTTCACAAATTCAGTTGTGTCTACAACTTGTGAAAGATACAGGGGGGAAAAAAAGGCAAAAGCCAATGGTTTGAATGAAGCAAAGAATGAGTTGTAAGGAGGAGAAAATACTCAGCAAATAAGATTTCTTACCTGGGACTACTGAAATGGTTTTCAAAGCTCTCAGAACCCTGAAAGTTCGAAGGACTGACACACTCCCCAAGTGGCTAAATGCTCCCACATACCTGAGAAGTCCAGATGTGAAATGTCAAGTGGTTGGACAGAGTTGACAGCACAATTATTTTACAGTGGTCATTCTTGGATGTCAATCTTTCCAAGAGTATTTTAAGTAGTAAAAAAACTACATATCAAGGATTTGTCTGAAGACTTATAAAATAGAAATGTATTTCTTGATTTTTAGAGTTTTCCTCTAAGGTGGCTCCTGGCTTGTGCACAGCTGCTTTTGCATAAGCATTTTCAAACATTATTCATTTAAAATACAAATGTAACACTCCAAATTATGAATTTCCAAATGCTGGCTGAACTGTTTTGATCTCCCTTCTGTAGCTGCATTTAACCACTATATAGAAACTTGATAATTACCAGAAAATTAAGCTTAAACTATGATTTTTGGAGATGGAGCCCTAATTTAATCCACTGTCCTGGTGTCTATACCCATCACCCTAACTGGAAAATTATACTTTCATTCATGGGATCAGTAAGTCTGTATTTATGCCCAGCTCTCACATTTCACCAGTCTAAACACATCCATTCACATATACCCACCACTGGGAATATCTTTCTCTGCACAGCCCTATTCCCTTCTTGAAAGACTAAAATGTTGTAATACAGTGAGTGCTAAACAAGGACAAAAGTCAATGTTCTAGACAGTTTCAGATGCAATTAGGAGCCATGGGTTGGTTTTTAAACCACAGACAGCCTTTTGCACCACAGCAATGAGAACCTCCAGCACAGAGAGCCAAGGCAGGTAATCCATATTTTATGCACTCCCACTTACGCCATGACGATAACGGTGAAATCCAACCAGTTCCAGGGATCCCGAAGGAAAGTGAATTCATTTAGACAGAATCCTCTTGCCAATATTTTTATCAATGATTCAAAAGTGTAAATGCCAGTGAAAGTAAATCTAAGGAGGGGAGAAAAGTGCCAAAGGGAAAGAGCAGTATTAGCACTCAATGGAAGAGGCATGGTCAGACTATTTAATGTCTGGGCCAGCAAACTGAGACAATGGTGGAAAGAGTAAGCTCCTGCTGGATTTCAGTGTATTCCATCAGGATCTGGTTCCCATGGAGCTGGAGGCAGTAGGTGACTGCAACCTGAACATGCCTGTTAATGTGCAACCCATGACATACTTTTTGGCATTCAACAATTTTCTCCAAACTCTTTCATAGAAGTTTTCACAATTGCAGAAACACCAAACTCCCAGTTATTAGCTAAAATAAAGATCAAAATTTGTATCTTCCTCCAGTTTCAAGTGGCCAAGTGAACATGTGATGTGCTGTGTTATTTACTTTGGGCACACGGCAATCATTTCTGTGCAGAATATGTAAAACACTTAGAGGAATACAAGAGTAGAGGGTTTTCAATTTCAGACGGCAATTATTCTTATTAATGGAAAATTAGCAGTAAAAGCTCTTCTGGACTTAGTTGAGTGCACTTATAGTTTCAAGAAGGCAGCAATATCCCTACAGAATTCAAAAGGCTTTCATTTGGTAGTCAGCAAATGCACTAAGAAATTGTATGGATGTAATGCTTCCCTTTTCATTTGGAAAGAATTATTCTGAAATTATTCTTGGAATGCATTTGAATGCTAGTTGATACCAACAGGAGATACAACTCTGATCCAACCTTTAATTTTCTCATAGGTAGAGAAGCACCTCAGCATCTTCTGGAGAGGTGTATTTTAATACCATGCAGTCTTGTTCCTGCTTGCATGAGGATTTGCCATTCCAAGCTGTTTCAATGTCATTTAACATGAGATAGTAAAAAAGTAATTTTAAAACTGTTTTTAATACTAAGTATTTGGGAATCTTGTCCCTTGTGTTAGGTATTCAGTATTCATATTCTAGCATATTTTGCCAAAGTGAAAAAGTGAGAGCTGAAATAGTCTCTAAAAAAAAACCCAAAAACCAACAAACCCATGGCATTATACGTTTCAAGGCTGACTACAAAGACATGGATTTATTGTGATTTAACATTACAGGTGTTGGCACGCTGAAGAGAAAAGCTTTACGTTGTAACAGCACCCTGCAGGCCAAGAGCTTCTGACAGAACATTTTATTAGAGCAAAACTCAGCATTTCAATATAATTAGCCAGAATTTTAAAAGACAGCAGCTCCCTTGTGCTCAATCAACATCAGTAACAATGGGAAATGCATTTTGATAGAGAGCAAATAATTACTGAGTAACTTCAGAAAATGGGAAAATTGGAGCAGCGGAACAGACATGAAGCCAGTTCAACAGTGAAACTTCATCTACACTCACTTTCTCCTATAACACCAAAATTATTGTAGATATTGGGTTTAAGGACAAAACTACTTCCTCAAATAAAAAATAAATTTAAAAACACCCTTAAACAAGCAACTTTCCTTTTAAATCTCCCACAAACTATCTCGAGTGAAAGTGGCAAGTCTCAATAACTCAATACAACTACATAATTAAAAAATATACATACCCCCAGATACTTACTCAACATATGTGTTCCATGAAGACGACGACGACTCAGTCAGAGCCATGAATACACAATTAGTTAATATGGTGCACATGATAAACCAGGTGAATAATGTAAGTCATGGGAGTGAAGGCAAAGAATACGACATGGATTCAGAAATGTAACTAAATATTCCATCAGTCACTGACATAATATCTGGCTTTTTGTTTAAAGCACATATAAGAACAGCAGGCACAGGTATTCACTGATTTTGAGCCATGTTAGATGACAACACACTACTGTTGTTATTCATGACTTCTGCACTGACTACAGATCTGCTGCTCTAATCATTTCCAGCCTGGAAAAAGGACCCTCAACCACTCTAGGATTGGGTGGAAGGACACAATTTTAGTTTCATTTTATAGCATAAACACTTGCCCAAATCACACAGGTGGAGCCCAAACCTGCCTCTGACGTGGCACACCTGTTCTCTTCCAAAGGACAGCATGAAGTCTGACAGGATGGTTGCAGGGGTCTCAAACAACTCTAGATCATAGAATCATAGGATATGCTGAGTTGGAAGGAACCCATCAGAATCATCAAGGCCAACTCCTGGCCCTTTTCAGGACATCTGAAGAGTCACACCATGTGCCTGAGAGCGTTGTCCAAATGCTTCTTGAACTCTGTCAGGCTGGTGTTGTGACCACTGTCCTGAGGAGCCTGTTCAGTACCCAGCCACCCCCTGGGTGAAAAATCTTTTCCTGATATCCAACCTCAACCTCCCCTGGCTCAGCTCCAGCTGTTTCCTCAACTGGTCACTGGTCACCAGAGCGAAGAGATCAGGGTCTGCCCCTCCACTGCCCCTCACAAGGAAGTTGAAGACCACGAGTCTCCTCTCAGTCTCCTCCAGGCTGACAGACCAAGTGACCTCAGCCACTCGCACACGGCTTCCCCTCCAGATCATTCACCGTCTTCATAGCCCTCCTTTGGATGCTCTCTAATAGATTAATGGGGTTTTTATAATGGGATGCCCATGTTTAGCCAACTCTTGGGGCTTCCCAGCTGCTGTCTGGGACCTGCTGGCCCAGAGACAGGAGCTTGGGCAGCTACCTCATGTGTAGACACCTTAGCTCAAACACGTGACTCTGGAGTTGGATCTCACGCCGTGTCCTACCACACTTTGGCAATCTATAAGGTAGAAGAAGATGGGAAAGCTATCTAGCTTTGCCATTAGCCATCCTCTCCATCCCCACAAAAAAAAAAATCCTGGCTTTAGCTCTAGGCATGGTCCAGGTGTCACAAGGAGCTGGGCCACTCATGTTGAAATGCCAGCATCAGCCAACTTCTGCGCAGAGAAAACCTCAGATGAGAGGACATCGCTCTTCCAGGGATGTCTGCACACTGCTACGATGACAACCCTGGAGCTCTTGGAGCTACCTCACACCACAGAGCCAGGAGGTGGCTGGAAATCTGAAACCCACACAGGGACACCACAGACTCTGCTCTGGGTTTGATTCAGTCCCAAGCAACAGCTCAGGTGTCCTTCCCCAGTGCCAAACTGGAGTAATACACTTGTGATTCCGATCCCCTAAATTTGATATATAAGGTGGGATCTATATTACCTTCATATTCCCAAGGCATTCCCTGCAATAGCATTCCTGGAAATATTTATTTTCATAAACCATATGTATCCTTTTTGAGTCTTATTTCCCAAAGAAACTAAGTTTACATGGGGTTTTTTTCTGTGTGTTTTCCTGTGTGTACTTGCCTAACTCAACCTGTTCTCTCAAAACTGGCCAATGGTTCATCAGCTCTATGGGTGAGTTGAATTTAATTCCCACATTTGGGTAAACAAGATGAGAAAAAGGATAGAAATCACATCAATCTTCTCACTGGGAAAGGCTTCAGAATGAGATACTTGTCTATGAGACATCAGGAAATCAATATCAGAGCTCAAAACACAAACCTGTAGAAAATCAGGCTAAATAAGCCCAATACTCACAAAACATTTTCTTTTTAACTATCACAAGAGCACCAAAACACTAGTAATATCTAAGGTGATTCATAATTAGAAATCTATCTATAGTGAGGAAAAGACCAGATTAGTTCAATGCTCTAAAATACGAAAGCATAGGATTATGTAGGGTTTTATAGTCAAAAAAAGTGAATAAAGCCAACAAAAGGATATGAATGTACTAAAATTTTAATTGCTCTTCTTCGTATTGGATGAAAGGGACTGAAGATCCACAGGGCACGTGTAGCAGTAAATCTGTAGATTGTTTTCTGCTTGTTTAGCACTATGAAAACCTTTTAAAAATAAGCAAAGAATTTTTCAGGAAGTTGATATATATACATATATGTATATATACGGAATATATATTTTGTGCTGTATCCTGTTATATCAGTCATGAACAAGAGCTTGAATTTCAATTTACCCTGGTTAACTGGAAAGATTCTGTATTACTTTGCCATCCTTTCATCAGAAACTGATGAAAGAGTTAATACCCTTTAACATTCAGGCCACAAAATATTCCTGAGCACAAACTTCTTTTTTCAATCTTGTGATTTGTGAAGAGGCGTGCACAGAACTAATCTTGCTTATGATTATTCTCTTAAAATAGAATGAATCCCTCTTTGAGTCAAGATATACAGAGGTGCAGGGAAGAACTGCAGCCTTTATCATTATTTGGTATTGTTGACAGCGATCCTCAAGCTCTTATATTGTGGAAATTAGTTCAATGCTTAACCTCCTCTCAAGCAAAAAACATAATTCCCAATGGATTAGTTCCCATTTCTCTATGTGTTATTGAAAATAATATTCTTCAATATGTCACAACTAGAACATAGTATTCTTCAATATGTCACAACTGGAATATAGAGCCTGAGTCAGGAGGTTTTAAGGATTCATCAGCAATTGTTTTAAAATAATTTTTATGCTTTATCATTTATTGAATGGGTAAGTGGAACATTGAGATGGAGTGAAACACATTGTTCAAAACGATGGAATTTAAGAACATTTACAAAATTACGTACAAAATTAACAAAATTATTATTACTCCTAATTATTATAATTTCTTTCTCAACCCCCCCTTTTCTTCCTTTATCCAGTTTATTTTTTCTGCTTCTATTCTGATTCAAATGTCAATCAATTCCATATTATTTCATTCCTAAAATTCAAAGTTAAGCTTTTTTTTTAAGGATAACAGCACACCACTCAGCTGTGCCAACTGCATCCATTGTTTAACCTAGAAAAGGATGAGAGTTTGTATAAAGGGATGTAAGCAAAACTCTTTGATAGATTGCCCACAGAAACTTTTGGCAATACAATAAATTAAATTAAATTAAATTAAATATAAAATTGAAGTATCTTGGTTGGCTCTAACCTTATGATCTTTGTAGTAGGGGTCGAGATCCTCCAGTGGTTCCCCAATGAGCTCTGAAGGAAGGTTTCCATAGAGAGCTGGCAACTTCTGGAAAGCTTTTAGATCAAGCTGAGGACGTGCTTTCTCCTCAGTTTTCTGCTCTATGGTATTTCTTCGACAATTCTTTTTGGTGGCAATTCTCTTTTTGATCTCTGCCAAGGATTCCTGAGTGAACCTACGGAAGTTGTTGGTACCAGGTAGCAAGAATTCAGCCATTTTTCATGCTTCTCTTCCTGTCACTAATTCTGTCCAAACAAAAGAAACAAGTTGAAAGGAAGTCAAGTAACTGTGAAATAGGTAAGTTATGGAAATGAAACAACTGTTTGCCCACACACGGCTAAGAACATCAACTTTCTGAGCCATCAGTTTTTAAAAAGAAAAAGAAGATACGATGAGTACCTTTTTCACTGAGAAATCTGCTCAGTATTTTTTTATTATTACTGATAGGATGTGAGCAAACCTCTATAAACTTAAGAGTGTATTTGGAGCACCTCATTTAAGATACACATTATCCTAAATGCTCTTGAGCTGCTCAGAAAAAACCCTACTCTTCTGGTTCAGCCCAATATTTGGAAATGGGACAGTAAAACCAATCAAACTGCAACATCAAATGTATGGAAGCTGTCAGCACCAGGAGGATCAAGTATTAAATTAAGTAATGCAGATGGAAATACTGAGATGGAAAGTCCACCCTGGTGGAGCCAGCACAGGAATGAGCATTGTCCTAGAAGGTTTAATTTGTGACCCACAGAGTCAGTACTGACTGACACGGAGGACAAAAATGCTTGATCTGACAAAGATTATATTTTATGCCTTCTTGCCAGAACAAAAGAAAAGTGAGAATAGACTGGAAAAACATTTTGCATTTTTGATGAAGAAATCCAGTCAGGTTTTGGATAGAATCCATCCGCTGAATGCTTCCTGAGTCCAGGCTTTGCAAGAAGCTATCTCTAAAATATTTCCTTTGATTAGGACCTTTGGGAAGACATTCAGTAAAGGGTCAGGGAACTCCTGATTTAGTGCAGCCCCACCTGCACACTGCAATGATCACACCTGGTCAAGGGGTCTCACTGGGGTGGATCACTGCTGAGCAGACACAGAAGAAGATCCCATCAGAGGCACGCAGTCAGGCTTTTTCCATTCAGAAGTCACCACTACCACTTCAAGTGTTCTTCAAAGTTGACTCCATAACAGCAGTGAGAGCTTAATCTTGAAGTTTAAGTCCCCCTGCCTGACAACATGTTCTTCCACCTTTCCTTTCCAGACACTACATGGAACACCCCAGGAAAACACAACCCAAATCAAAAGGCTTTCTTTTATTTTGGAAACAATTTTTTTTGTGTGCTGACTGCCTGTATCTTCCCCTGCCATGCAATGCCTTTTCATTTCTCCCCAGATACAACATGATTTCAGTTGACCTCACATTGCTGAGCTGTAGGAAACCATTGCTGTGAGAGCAACAGCTGGAGGCCAGTGACAAACTAACTGCAGTGAAATTGCTCCATTTTTGCAGCCTGGCTGCCTCTCCCATTAAAGCAGCACATGAAATTATGAATATGAGAAGTAACTCTAGCTCCCAGCACAAATTAACATCATTTCTGGAAGAGAAATAGGACATTCGGGCAAGAATACTCATTATTCTACACTTTTCAAGATAAGGTTAACAGTCTGGAAGCTGTGTGCAATATTACATCAAAAACAAAAACTACATCCGCTCGCAAGATTTCAAGCCTTCATTTGGACAAAGTGGTGTTTGTTTTGTTGATGTTCAGAGTAATTTAGATGTTGTGGTATCAGTAATGGGAGCTGTGAATGATGCATGAAAAGATGCAATTTCTGTGCAATGCACAGAGGGAATACAATAATTACTTTATTTGCCTTTGTGCTAGATCATCCAAACATACCCATCCCTCTACTTCCATAAAAGTTTACCTGATCTCAAAAGTTCACCATTAAAATTCTGTGTTTGTTGCAGATTTCATTGCGGTTTTATCTCTTCCCTTCCATGAAACCACCTTGTAACCTTCTAGAAAAGAAACTTTGCTTCTCACACCATTTTCCCTCAAGACTATTAGAGGGCAGAGGAGATTCTAGGAAAACAAGAGGTTGCTGGCTAAAGCCAAGGATGGGGAATTAGAAGGAAGCATGAGGGCACATAGAGCCTGGAGTCCTTTGCCAGAGCTGGACAGCAGGCAGGGATATCTTTCCTGGTGGTTTTATAAATTGCTTCAAACAATTATGGAAAAATCAAATTTTCAAACATTAGGGGAAGGAAATCAAGGCTTGAGCTTGCTGTCTCACATGTCAGCAGCAAAATTTCCATGAGAACAGCTGCAAGCCATGGAGCAAAAGGCTAAACTACACTTTTCATCCATGGGCCATTCTGGGCCACTCTACCTAATGCTGAAATAAATTATTAGAAGTCGAGTAATCCAGGAAAAAATATTCTTAATTCATTCAAGCATCTTTAAAAATATCCCCAAAATAATTTCTGTTACTCAGAGTCCCAGGGAGGATAGCACACAAAAGACAGTTGAGATGTATTTAGCTTTTATGTGACCAGGTATTGATGAAGCAACTGGACCTAAAGAAGAAAAAAATGTTAATGCAAAACCATTTTTCCCCATTATGAAGAAACAAAGTACCATTTTGGCCTTTTCTTGAGACTTCAAATACCTACAAAACAGTGTGATATTTAATATCTCTTGAAAATTAAGATTTTTCTTTTCCTTGGAATTCCTGAAGATCAGACACTGATAATGAAATCACCATGATCAGAGAATAATGATTTAAATTAAAAATCACAAATAAACAAACAAAAAAGCATTGATGATTTGTTCTATCAGTTCAAACATATTTTCTTTGAATTTTTTCTCAAATACCAAAATGTCTTGCTGGATAGATATCCAAAGTAAGCCTTCTTCCCAATGTGTTTGACTCTTCAGGAATACTCATTGTGAACAGAGCAGGAAACAAGGTTATTGTCAAAGATATTTTCACTCCTTTTATTGCTATAACAATCACCCCAATTCAATCCCAGTTAATGAATAAAATTGTTCTCAATTATTTGCTTTTATGGCTTCATCATCTGTTGTAAAAAGAGGTGAAAAATGTTGACTATTACTGTGTTCAGCATGACCAAAGTAATTAGTATGATCAGAGTGGCCAGGATTACCTTATTTCTTTTTGTTTGTTTGTTTCTTTAGCTCGGGAGGTTGTTACTATGCTACACTTGGGCTGCGTTGCATCTTTCTACACCTGAATTTCCAGAGGAGAAGTCAAATTTTTCTGGAACGAAATAAAAACAGATGTAAGTAATAGCAGATCAAAGTTTCTGTAGAACTGTTCTACTCCTTCCCCAAAAATGTTTCTGTTTTGAGACAGATGATTTAATCAAACCAAACTGACATTTTCTTAATGGCTCTTAAGATACATATTAAAATAGCACTTGTATATTAACATGTGCAACTTTTTAATCAGAGACTAAATTGAGTTGAAAGGGAACTTAGGAAGTTCCTCAAAATGGGTCAGTCATGAAGTCAGGGTTTTATCCAGACAAATCTCCAAGGACAGAGTCAGCACAACCTCTCTGAGCAACCTGTTCCAGTACTTGACTCTCTCAACCCATTTGGCTCCCCCTTGTTTTAATTTATGCCCCTTGCCTCTTGTCTTCCCACTACACAAAACTGTAACAATAAAAAAGAAAGAAAATATTGCATTCATCGAATAATTTAATGGTTTGGGTTGGAAGGGATCCTCAGGATCATCCAGTTCCAATCTCCCTGCTGTGCAGTAGGCAGGGACACCTTCCGCTATCCCAGGTTGCTCCAAGCTCCATCCAGCTCGGCCTTGAACATTCCCAGGCATGGGGCAGCCACAACTTCTCTGTGCATCCTGTGCCAGGGCCTCCCCACCCTCACAGGGAAGGATTTTTTCCTAATATTCAGTTTAAATCTTCCCTCTCTCAGTATAAAGCCATTGTCCAGTCACTCCATGCTCTTGTCCAAAGTCCCTCTCCAGCTGTCCTGGAGCCCCTTTAGGCACTGGAAGGGGCTGTAATGTCTCCCTGAAGCCTTTACTTCTCCAGGCTGAACAACTCCAGCTCTCAGCCTGTTATTAATAGAAAGGTAAAAGGGAACTCCCCAAAACGCCTCTATGTAAGGAGAGCCCTTACTACACCTTCCACAGCCCATTTAGTTACTCCTCTATAGCAGCCTACAAGGAACCTCTCCCAGGTCTGATTAACACCACCCTGTGCAGCTCCACTGAGGTTGCCACGAGAGGCAGACCCTACACCCTCCTGGCAATCAACAAAAGCGTGAATGCAGAGCAGATAATGATGAGTAAACACAGAGATAACATAGACACATGAAGAGTACAAAAAAAAAAAAGCAACAGATTTTTCTCATTAGTGTGAGATAAATCCTCTCTTCAAACTGGGGTTTACAGTTTACAGTTCTCAGTGCTGGGGAGTTAAGGTAGCAAAAAGCGTGGAGATTCACAAAATAATTCACAAAGACCTGATAAAGCCGGTTAGCATTCATCCAGAAAGCCCCTCTGGGTGGGATTCATCTCACCTCAGTTCAGACATCTTGGAGTTATTCAACTACATCTTCATGAGCTCCCAAGCTGCGTGCTGAGACCCCTTTTCACATTTATTTCAGGATGAAATGCCAGTTGACTACAATTTATGACCTGAGATTTGTCAAGTGAGACCAGATAAATTCAACTCTTTGCATCCATTACACCTACTCTACTCGCTGCCCCTACTAATGGACAACTGCTAAACTTCCAAAGATTGGTGATTCTACAGTCAGTGGCAGGACTGGGCAAACATCATTAGTCACCAGCAGACTGTGAACACATCAAAATTCTGTGATTGCCTAATATTGAATAGTCTCATTAATGACTGCTTCCAGCACAAGCCTTCTTAGCAATTAGTGAAGCGTTAAGTCACATTTTCTTTTGCCTGGTAAGGGGGCACTAATTTTCAGCTACTTTGCCATCATAAATAATTTAAATCTGTGCAGAGATCACTTTCTGTAAGTGCTTGAGCAGTCAATTGACAAGTTGTCAAATGGCCAGTTGCAAGCACTGAGGAAGCACAGAAACTCTGTGGCAGCAAAGGAATGGACCTGAGAGGAAACAGTCGAAAAGCTTTTAATGACCATGGATGAGTCCATTGCTGCTGGAGTTAGGATGAGTTAGATGTAATCACCTGGTTATTAACATCAGCCCACGAACTTTAACTGGTAGCTTTGGTGTCCCCAAGGAAACAGCCAAAGCATGGAAACAACCTTTTGGTGATCAAGAAGCCCAAAAGCTTTCAAAAGTGACCAGAACAAGATTGTAAAAGCCAACAGCAAATGTGACAATGTGGTTTGAGCTGAGTAAACATCATCCAAGCATTCCCTGCCCATCCCTGTCCCTAAGGACAGCGGGTGTAGCCCAAAGACAAGGAAAGATTGGTTGGAAACTCCTTGAGCCAACAGCAGGATGCAGAATCATCTCTCCAACCTCTGAGGAGCCCAGGGAGTAGAGAAGACCCCAAGGAACACCCACAGCTCAGGACTAGGCATGGCATGGCTGGAGCTGCCTTACAGGAAAGTCATGTGACTTTAAAAATTGCATGTATTTGTGATTAAAGCGTGATGATACCATTGATCCTCCACACTGTGGTCTTATATGGTGGCAGCTGCACAGAGACCTGAGATAACAATCTCTTTCCTCTGCTGTTACCAAAAAGATGGATCAGATGCTGGTCAGATGACAGGGCAATAAACCTCGGGTGTGGGGTTTTACAAAAAAAAGAGGAGACAGGTCAGGACACAGCCCTCTCCTAACTTGAATGAGAAATGGAATATATCTCAATTTAGAAGTGCCATACCAAGAGATATCAGCTGGTCTGGGGGCAGCTTTAAGAAGCATGGCCAGACAGTGTGAATTGCTCATTTTTCATCACTCTGAATTTGGGAAGAGGAGAAGGAAATGGAGTAGAAAGGGAAATTCATTTGTTTCACCAGCTTGGCAGGCAGGCCAAAGGGACAACAGTGGAAGGAAGCAGCACTGGATGCAGGTTACACTTGGCTGCCAGGAGAGGGACAAGTTGTGATTTTTAACCCTGTATTTTCTATAATTCTGTACTGAACCCTCTGCAGATTCAAGCTCTGAAGCAAACAGGGGGAATCTGAATTGTCTTCACCACTAAGGAATAAGAGCTATGCTCTCACTGCCTCTAATATCCAAGAGCTTAAGGACATCCATGTAGGAATTGCTGCAGTTGTTAACTTGTGGGTTTTTGCATTTGAGATTTAGGGTTTTAAAGGTCAGGCTGACAATACATCATATTTTTTGTCTTTCCAGATGTAAGCAGTGTTTCAAAAGTGGTTAATGTGATTAATGGCTCTATAAAATTTTAACTCATTAACATGACTTGATTACAACAAACAAAAGCTTTAGAAACTCATGGTTTGGATTTTGGACTGTTACCATTAACAGAAAATACTAAATGTACCAAAAGTATCACAGATGTGCCATTTTGTCATTCTGAAGATTCCTTTCATTGTGTACATTTTGAGACAGAAAGGTCTCTCAGCAGCTAAATATATGGAGGACAAAACTTAGGATGAAATGCAAGAGAAATATTTCTCCCAAGACCATAACAAAATTCAGCTGGTCCATTAAATAAAACCTGAAAGAAAACCCCTCACCCGTCAATACAACACAGTGAAAAAACTTCTAACTATAAGTTTTGGAAAAACTTAACTTGAATGCACAGTCTAAATTTTAACTTGGATTCCCAAAGGTTTAGTAGTTCCATAATTTAATGAAATTTTCAAATTACGTGGTCTTTTGTCTGACATAGTTTTCGAAACAAATAAAAATATATCTAACTGGAAGTTAGTTCTGAACAAACCTTTTGCATTAGGTATGTCATTTAATAGTGCCATTTAATAGTGTCACTCAATAAGGACATACATAATGTCATTAGGTTCCTCACTTTTCTTCATTAAACTCACTGTTTGTCCTTTTCAAATTTTGAAAATTGAAATTTCAAAAAACTTTTCTTCATGGATATGGAAAATAATCTCCAATCAAGTCAAATAATTACAAAGAAAACCAAAACGTCGTACAACAAAAAATTAAACCTCTGAGACATGGAAAAGGAGCAGCACTTGTACCATGTGAGGAACCTCCAGAGCATCCGGTTCTCTTAGGTCTCTGTACTGGTTTTCTCCACAGCTTATCACCCTAATAAAACAGCTTTGTATTGGACTTTCACCAGCTTAAACACCAGCCCAATTCCAGTTAAAACCATTTCTTTAGAGTTTATCTGCTGTCTCTGTGGTGAGCTGAACACACCTAAGCTGCTCCCAGCCCACGAAAACTATTGCAGCTGCAAGAGCAAACCTGAAATGTTTAATCTCTTCTGCTTCATCAAAGCAAACCCACCTGTTTCTGTGAGTTGCAAAAAGTCTGTCATCCTTTCTATTGCCAATTCACCACCCAAGAGTAAAATTTATATTCTCTTCATTTGTTAGTTTACTTCCCTGTCTTTGCCCACAGTATATCATGATAAAAGCATTCACCCAGCACAGTACAGCATATTCCACAAATAAAACAGATTTAATTATGCCTTATTCACAAAAAAAATCTTTTTAAGATCCATTCTTAAATCTCAAAAACTAAATGTTAGTCTGTATCAAAACAATATTACTAAGCATAAACCAATGTAAGAGAGAGTAATCTTATAAAACTTATGGCTATTTAATCTTTTCTTTGTTTTGAATTAAACATTATAACTAAAAAAGATGAACTTTTTATATAAAATAGATATATCTGCAATTTTCATGCACAGAAAAAAAAACTTCCTTATATGCCTATTCACTCCTCTAAGATTCCATTTTTGACCACAGCTAATTTATTTCAGCAAAATAACAAGCCAAAAACACTGGGGAAGCTCCTGTGTAAAGGAATAAATAAATACTCACTCCTCCCCACTTCCATTTTTTTTCATGCCACTCAGGAAAAAAAATTTTCTGCTCAGGTTTTTTAATGATTTTTAGGCAAATAAAAGGTCACTGAATCCTATAGAAGAATCTACCACAAACCACCTTTTTTTCTAAGAAGAGCAAGTGCAGTAAACCACAGGACTTACATTATTTTCCATCCCTCTAAGTGAAGGTTCAAGGAGTCACTTCTTTCTGTGCAAGAGAAGCATTATCTCAATCCAGTTGTCTCCCAAGAAAGAGATGGAAAAACGTTCTCACTGCCTTGATCATCTCTGTGTCCCCTTCCAGCAATCCCTCACCACTCTGGAGATGCTGTTCCTCCAGGAACTGTGCTATTTGTACATGGGGGTGTTGAGGGAGGTGTCTGTGTGAGCCATGGAAGGAGCTGATGTGATTACACAGGGTCTCCTGGGAAAGGCAGAAACCTCAGCTGGGGAGGCTCCAAGATGAGCATTTCTCCGTGAGCTTGTTTCATCCCTGGATTTCTGAGCGTCTTTCGCAGACAGTCAGGAGTGAAGCTGAACAAAGTGGATGGGAAACACAGAGGAAAATGTGTCAACCTCACAGTGTGAGATTTCTGCACTATAACAGATTGTTTATAAAAGGTGTTGGCCTTTATATTTTCTTTGATTATCTCAGTTTCAATTATCTGCTTTAATACAGTCCAAAAACACGAGGGTGAATGTGTAAAGTGAACTAGAGAGCTACAACTGAAGCTGAGTGGAAGACTGGAAAACTGGTGGCTGTTACCTCTCTCTATGTGTGTGTGTGTGTAAATGTATGTGTCTGTGTGCAGGTATACACACATATATACAAATAAAATGTCAGTGTATGTGTAGGATTTATATGTATGCGTTGTTCAGGGTATGTATGTGGTTGTTCCAGGGTTGCTCAGCCTGGAGAAGAGAAGACTCCAGGGAGATTTAGAGCCTCTCTAAAGGGGCTCCAAGAGAGCTGGAGAGGGACCTGGGACAAGGGCCTGGAGTGGTGGGACAAGGGCCTGGAGTGATGGGACAAGGGGAAATGGCTTCAAACTGAAAGGGGGAAGGTTTAGGTGAGATACGGGGATGAAATTCTTTACTGTGAGGATGATAAAGAACTGGAACAGATTATCCAGAGAAGCTGTGGCTCCACCATGCCTGGAAGTGTCCAAGGCCAGATTGGATGGGGCTCTGAGGAACCTGGTCTAGTGGGAGGTGTCCCTGCCCATGGCAGGGAGTTGGAACTGGGTGATCTCTAAGGTCCCTTCCAAACCAAACCATTCTATGATTCTGAGATTCATATTAATTTTATACAGATGATGATATAGGCAAGAAGTAGATCAGAAGCCTGGGAGAATTCACTCACTCCTGAGACCCTCAATTCCTCCCTGGTTGAAGCCACTGTGGGTGGGATGGGAGAGATCTTTGTCTTGCAGCTCTGTCTGTACTCCTAGAAAAATAGGACCAGGCTCATTCCCTGGCCCTGAAGCTAAATAGCATAGTAAACTGCTGCCCATAAAAATAAGTTTTCTTACCCTTCAAAAACAGGGAGGGAAAGCCCACCTCCCTAAGGAGGAACTCCTGCAATTTTAGAGTATCCTTCCTCTCCTACAGGGAAACCAGGGTTTCTCTTCTCATTTCTCCATGTGGTTTGCTTAGGGACAGAGAGTGTAATCTTATTATTAGTCTGGTCCAAAGGAGCAGTATTCCTAAATTACCTTGGCTGATAAACTTTGTAAGACAGAAGGAAGATGTCGTCTCTACATTAAGCATTGGCTGCACAGGAAAAGGATTAATTATCAGACACGAAAGAGAGAAGTTAAGAATGATACAATCATTACAGATAATACTTCACTTTCAGGAGGTCTAATACTGCACTAGTTAAAATGAGATAAATCAAAGGAAGAAAAGCCAACTGACCCCTGGGTTGAATATGAGATGGTGCCTCTCCAGCAAGAGAACACATTAAAAATGGGAGCACTGTTTTGACAGAAAAGATCTGGGTGCTGGATCCTTATAGGGACTAAATATTGTCAGGATTGATAAAATAATTTGTTACCCCATCTGCATTTAACCCTTGGGAGCTTTGAGGTACACGTTGAGGTAGATGAGAAACTTTTAAGGGAAGTAGCCCTGCAATATTCTGAGAAAAATTCTGTTTTATTTTCTGTTGCATTAGTGTTTGTTGCCAACCTCCTTCTATTTTTAAAGCATGCTTCTTTCAGAGCATGCAGGGCTGTGAGGAATGAGGGAGAGAAGTCATGGTGGAACACCAGATCTCTTCCTTTGATGTGTTGGTGAAAAATTGCTGTCTTTTGTCCAGAGCTTTGCTTCATTAGGCTCTAAATGTCATGAGTGTTGCTGTAAAAAGTTAAACTCTGTCTTGGATGCTTTGGACAGGGCACTGCACAGAAAGTTTGATTTCACTGGAAGATGCATGTGTGTGATGGTGAGGAAGACTATCCACAAATGAAATTAGGAAATTTCATGGCAGGTTAAAGAGATAAAAGGTTTATTAATCCCTCTGACTTCTGAATTGTCACCACTCCCCCACTTCAACGTAATATCAGGTACAGAACAAATTCAATTCATATTATCTCTTGTTCCCTCCAAGCTATCTGTCTGTCATAGATCCAATACAGCTTTTAAACCATCTGACATTAATTTTATGAAGCTTGAGCTGTTTGAAGCTTAGGTATCAATGAAGGTGGGTAAAATTCACCTCCTCTGTACAAGTATCTGCACCTTCCGTTCATAAGAAAAGAACAGACAAATAATAAGGGTAGATTTTAAAATATGTTTATGCCCCCCTAAGAAATATATAGATGCCAAACTGGATTTTCAGTGAGAATGGCATTGCAATCAATGTGACTTAAGCTCCTAAACACTCTTAAGAATGCCACTATAAAGGGTCTGTAGCAGCAGTTACATAGACAACTTTCCTATCCATCTCCAGTGCTAATTTCAAATTACATTTAACCCAAAGTTAGAGGTTTCACCCAAAGTTACTCACACATCATCCAAAGTTAGAGATGAAAAGCAGACTTGAAGCAGCAGCTGGTGTTGGCCTCCTCCCTATTAGTTATTCTCCTCTACTTAAGGGGGAAATATAACCTGCAGTTTCTAGAGGCAAGAAGGAATTATTGTCATCTATGTGTGAAGAAAGCAGGAAGGCATCTCCTGTTTATCTCTGGCTTCCCCAGGTCCTTGTGCTAACCTTGAGATGGCCCAGACTGAATGAGAGATAAGATTAGCTCTCAGTAATTACAAACATCCCAGGGTGTTTTCAAGGGGAACTTTCTTTTACAGGTTCCTTTCCAGGTATATCCCTGTGCGCACGGGGGCATCCAAGCCTGCTGACTGCTCATGGTGAAGAGGTCACTGAATCCTTTCTGGCAGTCAGCCTGGTTTATCCCAGGAACTGCTTGAAAAAGCAGGTGTTTCATGTTCTCTGCAGGGTTAAGTAGCTTTGGGTCACAGCTCCCTGCAAAAGCCAGCAAATGCATGAAAAACGTGGAATTGCTGAATTGCAGTAGCTGAAAAAATGCATATTTAGGTGCAGGTGAGAGAAGCAGCTCTCTGGGCTCCCCTGGCTGTGCTGATGAAACCTCCTCGGGATATATAGACAGGAATTTAGATGTGTCCCACCTCCTTTAAATGTGTGGGGAGAAAATAGACAATCCCTGCTGGACAGGGAAGGATGAGGAACCTTTGGCATTGACTTTTCCTTCCCTGTCAAAAATTAAATCCTCATTTTTTCCCACTGGACTCAGAGCAAAGCTGTTTGAGTCCCTTCTACCCCATCAGGAGGAAAGCAAAGAACCTCCACCCTCAGCAAATTCAAGTCAATGAGAGCAGCTGGAAGGAGATGAACCTCAAGTTCAAAGAAACTTTAAAAAGTAGAAGAGTAAATGCTGCCATCACAAAATCTAAACCTTGCTAAATGAAGAAGAAAATCCAAAAAGCATTTTCCCTTTCTAAAGAATAAATATGGAAATAGTCTATAAAAAAATTAAGGTGTTTAGAGGGAAAATGTGGAGAGGTATTTAAAGAGCTCAGCGATATCTGCATTCAAAAATGATACAGAAATGGCTTAATGGAAGAAGGCAAATATTTGATATTAATGGATATTTGAACTTAAGAAAAATTAATACTTAAAGACAAGTGAAACTATCATGTAATGTATGCTTGCTATTAGAAAAGAATATTCATTAAATATAAAGCAGTTTAATCTAAAATAAAGCTGGTCAGCTTTAAGTGAGAGTCAAATTGCCCTTCAGTTTTACCCTCCACAGCTTAGAAATGACTTTGAGGTAGGAAATGGTTACTCAAAACCAGTACAAAATAACTTCATTTCTTGGTTCTTTAAAAAATACCTACTACTGACTTATTTCTCTGTGATTCCTGACGATGCTGTAATTGATATGTGTGTACACACCTATCTGTCATGATAAATGGTGCTGTTTTATGGCCATTTAGGAAGTCAGGAATGGAAGGCAGATTGTGAAAATTATATGTGATATGCAGCACTCAGTATCTCTCCAGGTTTCTACATAGATTTCATCAGTATAATAACAGAAACACAATGGTGAATACAATGGCAGCTTTAATTGGGAGAAGGAGGATGAGTTTTACGAGTGCAATCCCTTTCTAATATATTTCCAGGCTCTCACAACATCACCAGATTTGGTAAAGAATTATTTCTGGCTTTTCCTAAGAAGTTAGATATGATTTGGGAATCTCTGCTGTAAATTCCTTTTGCATTTCACAATCACCTTCTTTTAAGGATACAGTGTGGGGTTTTGTTTGGTGACTGATCCTCATTTTTCATGTCATAAGGGTTCACCAATCAGAACCATTTCAACTGCATGATGTGGGGGAAAGGAGATGAAAACCAAATAGGAAGTGTTAATGTCTAATTTATAAAAATAGATCTGAATTTGCCATCTGGAAAAGGAAAAATATCAGCACTGTGATGTCTTTCCTTCACTGTTGACTATTTCATGTTATAATTCTGTGACAGATTTAGGATATGCAATGCAGAATTATGCAGTCATTAACCAAAAGGAACCTGACACATTCTGAACAGCTCACCTCTAACTAAAGAAAGTAAACTACAGCTTTTCAATTGAAACCACTGTAATTTCTAATGCCAACCAGCACAGACTGGAACAAATTATTTTGCAACTTTGGTGCAATTAATATTTCAGTACAAAAATTAAAATAAATTTAGAATTGCTCAACTGACACAGTTTTACACAAGATAAAGAGCATACCACCCATCTTATAATTCTTTTTCCCTCTCTAGGTTGAGGTTTATATAATAAATTTCCCATTTTTTGGAGATGTATTGTTGATTTTATTTGGTTAATGAAATTATGGTATGAAAACTCACCTCCCAAATGCTGCCTGTCAGCTCAGGAGTTATGGTCACCTATTCATGTTGAAGCTTTTCAGTGTTTTGGGATTTTTTATAACACAAGGGAAATTGAGACCTTCTGGCCATGAGGGGAAATCCTCATAAATTGCTGTTTATGGGATGAGTATTAACATATGTGGGATTTGTGGCCCAGTGTGAAACTGAGGGAATGATGCTGCAGAGAGCTTCCAGTGATTTATGAAGGCTGTTTACTGCACACAGATTAGAATAGCTTTCACCATATATCATATTGCTGCTTTGCTTTAAAAGAATAGCTGAAGCCATTTTCTGATCCACATAATAGTGAAGTCTTAAATGGTATAAAGCAGCTAATTGACATTTTTGTCAAAATTAAGACCTAGAATAAAGGAATCTCATCTCCTTTTATCAGAGAATGAAATTATATTTTAAAAAAATGATGATGTAAAATTCAGACTCTTTTGAATGCATAATTGTTATTACACAGTAACAGGAAATTGCTTTCTCTGTAAGTGTGTATTAAAATCATTCTCTTACATACAGTAATCTCCAGCTCACTAAATGGTCCAATGCACATTTCCATCAGGAAAATTTGCTTATCATCTACTCAAATGGAAAAATATGGATTGCTCTTCTGTCTCTCCTCAGTGGCCTATCAGAATAAGACTAAGGGAATTAGAGTAGTGAATGAAATAAAGTTGTAGTATTAAAATTCCTAATATCGCTTCATCAAGGAGCATTAGGTGTATCTAGAAATTTCCCTCATTGTTCCAGACACTGGATATTTACATGTTGTGAGACCTTCTTTTTTTTTTATCCATTGTATCTTTACTTTTATGAAGAAGCAATACACAACAATTTTCTTATCTGAGGTGAACCAGAGGCAGCTTTAGGTAGCTGAAGATATCACGCCCTGGAATTAAGGTCCAGATGGGTCAGAATAAACCACAGCCTTCAGGAGAGGCACATTTTAAGGACCTAAACACAGAGCAGAGTGGATGTGCTATTTAATACATAATAAGATGATTGACTAAAGCATCTGTTTGGCAGAGTGTGGTTATTTAGAGAGTGTATTATTTATCAGATGGGAATAGCTGAAAAAAAACGAGTGTCAGGCACTGTCTAGAAAAGGAGGCCCTCTTTTACAACACAAAATAATTGCAAAGGCAGATCTAAACTGCACAAACCCCAACAGATCTGTGTGCCAGGTGATGCACTGGGAACTGCACCCTTTATTCTTTCCACCTTACCTGAAACAGAGGAGTTTCTCCCTGCCTGCTCTCTTCAACAGTTTTCTGCAGGAATTTTCACTTTTTCCTTGGAAATCTTGATATTGTAATTCTGCACTTATGACATGCTTCTGTGAGGGTTTTTGTCAGCATCTCCACCTCTGTTTTTGTGGTTTCCTGTCTGATGATGACCTTGCTGCCTCTTGTAGTCTGTGGTACAACAGAAGTGAGTATATGTATTTTTAATAGTATTTTTTCCCCAATTTTTGTACATTTTCAGTCGGTCTTTAAACTTCTTGTGTAAGAGGAGTGTGAAAAAAGGCCAAATTCATGGCCAAGGCATCAGTTCATTACCACAAGGCTTTATAATCCAGTGTCTCAAAAGAGCTCAAGAGGCCCAGTTTGAATTCAGCAGGCTCATTCCAGGTGGGATGCATAAATCCTCTAAACGAGGGCCCAGATTCTGGGAAGAGCAGCATAAGTGGTTTGGGAAAGGATCAGAAATTTTGTGTACGAGAAGCCACCTTAATCATAGGATAACTCTGTGGGTATTTGCAAATCAAGAAACTGTTTCGTCCTTTGAGCCAAGAAGAAATTTAATTTATGATATTAAAAAAATAATTAATTACCTTTTTAAATAGATAATAATGTTTTCTTTCTTCTTCTTCTTTTTTTTTTAAGTTATGCTTATGTGGAAATTAAGGCCTTTTAGACATCGGTGATCAAGAACTTTCTTTAAAGAACAGCAGGAAATGACTAATACAAATATACAAAGAAACCATCCAGTCATTTACACAAAAGGAATCTTCCTCCAGCTCTTTAATGGACTAATGCATGCTGGATTGTAATGGGGCTAATTTGCTCAACACCTACTTAAGGAGAAGATGCTGGGGTGCCTGATTTTTCCCCTCTCTTGGGTCTGAAAAAGCAATATATTGCCTACATGAAAGCACCCGTGACACTTTGATAGATGCAATGAGCTGCAGCCAATGCATAATTGGATGATGCTAAGAGAAGTGTCTGAAATTGCCTCTCAGAAGCCAGGCTTTAAAAGTCTATCAAATTCAGCAAACAGAATGGGAAAAAATGTCTAGGATTTGTTTCATCACTCATCTCACCCTCATCTTTTCAAGCCAAAACTGGAGCTTTGAATCTGTGGCGACAGGAACACGTGACTGGAAGGTCAAAAGGATTTTCTCCTGCTGTGAAATGTGTAATGTTCAAAGCACCTGCCACAAGTGTTTTTAGGTCAAAATAATATAAAACCCAGAGGAAGTAATAATCTGAAATGACATCAGTGTCTCATCTATGTAAGTCATCCTAATATTTCTTGCAATGTGTGAGCTCCACTGTCCTACAAAAGAGGAAGTTCACGCAATCTGCCTCTCGTTGTTGGCACCTGGTGTAATATACCATGAACACATGAGCATATTTACACCTATAAATGCCAAAATTGGGAGTTTTCTTCCCAAGTAAATCAAAGGTTGTGTAGCTGGGACCACACTTTTATGTTATAAACATTTTCATTCTTCTATACTTACGAGAATACAAGCATTTGCTGGGTGCCAGACATGAAACACATTCAACAAAAGATTTGTAGGGGCTGGTTTAATTCTCATATCTTATCATGTTTCCATCATGCAATTTTTTGCAACACATAAAATATAAAGAAATTGAAGTTAAAAAAAGGAAAAGATGGAAAAAGGTGGGAGGGAAAGGGAAGGAAATGCTTGTATTTAACCACAAGCTTCACACAACATCCTGCTCAGTTACTGAGCCTACTCAGTTCTGCTGAAATTGGATTCAGTTTCTTTTTCTCTGGGTGGGAGGTTGGGTTTTGACATAAAGAATCCTTTCCTTTGCAAAAAAAAAAAAAAAAAAAAAAAAAAAAAAAAAAAAGAAAATCATCAGTTCACAATACCAGAGCTGGTGCACTGGGCAGGAATTACTTTTAAGGTAGCAAAATCTGGCGTTTTCCACACAGACACACAAAAAAGTGTCTATAGGAATCTTTACAGCCATGTTGGTACATTAAAATCATTTGTTTGTGAGGTGTTTGGTCCATCAACAGTCTTTGGTTTAAAATTCAAGCAGAAGCTAAAGGAACAGTGTTAATAGTTGGGTTTGATTACATCCAAAAATCTCACAACTTTGGGGATTTATGGGAACATGCTCCCACTTTTCACTTACAGCACTGGACAACCTTAGGACTCTCTTTATTCATTTTTTGGGGGACATATACATGGGGTACATGATATATAATCAAGTGATTCCTGAGTGTTTGAGAAGGGCAGACTTTACATGGTTCCTGGGGATTTACTTTGCTGCCTGGAACCTGAGGCCAGTGAAAGCCTTTCCTCTCTACTGAGGTAAAGGACTTGAAAATTCAGCATTGAATTTAGCAGAGTTGGCACCAGGTAAAGGGAACCAGCCTTATAAACCCAGTAAATACCTCTATGCTCTTCCACACCATAGAAAGATGGAACTAGACAAAAGCCTTGCAAGAAGGATGGAATGAAATTTGGTTATGCAGAGAAGCAGGTTTACCAAGTCACCTTCAGAGAGCCAGGAAGTGTTTTGTGAGAAAATGGCTTTTTACTCCCCAGACATTTACAGTGATCCCCTCTTTAACCCATGAGTGATGGGCACTGTGGAGGAAGTGGCCACAAATCCAGGTTTGAAAATGTGGATTTTCCAGTGAGGAATGGCCCTCTGAGCACTGAGCACTGGCATGAGATGAGTGGGGCACTGAGGTAGCACCTGGAAATGAAAGCCTTTGCCACCCCAGCCCATTCTTTCCCCCTTACTACAGCTGAGTGTAGCATTCGAATCCATTAATTCACATCACCAAACCTGGAAATATGGAGACAGATTTCAATTTACTTCTTATATATTATTCATGGCATGCTATGAAACATTATGGAGTTAATTTAATTGCACTGCAATTAAAATACCTGTTTCTGTGTACATAGGGAAACATGCAAAATTTAAAACGTAAAATGAAGATGATTGTTGTCACAGTTTCTGCATCATTGATATGAGCAAATAGGCTCTAAAATAATAATTTTTGCTTTTACCATTGACCCATCTTTAACAAACAGAAAAGCTTTCCTCTAAATGTTTGCTCATTTGTATTCTTGACCCTGGATAATTTCAGAAAGAGGAACAGCCATGCCTGGTTCTCAGAGTCCAATAATCCAAGCAGATTCTTTTAGCAGTTCCAAGCATGGAGCACGAGATGTTTAATGTCAGATTTATTTATTTCAATATATTTGATTTTACATGGGATTTTGATTCAGCAGAATGATACATAATATGCTGAAATCCGTGGTGGTACAATTGTTCCCCTCCCACTCCCTCAGGCTGCACTGACATCTCAGAAATGCTCGTTAGGCCTCAGCCTTGATGAACAGCTCCTGGGCCGAGCTTATCAGGAATGCTGTTGGGCTCCCAGGAACTTGGGCTGTCTAATGAGCTCCTGGTTTTTAACCAACAGCCTTGGAAACTTCTTTTTCTTACCTAAATAACAGCCCAAGTGGAACAACATTTTTGTTATTGAACTTCCAACGGAAGTTACCAACCCAAATTGAGTCCAGGATGGAAAATTATTATGACTAAAGCCAACTCTCTTGCGACCCTATAAGCGGTGGTCCAAAGTGAGACCCTTTGAGCTCTCCTGAAATGCAGAGGGCTGTGACCAGAATCTCCCTCTGAGTGGGGCCTCTGGAGCTCGTGAACTCTCAAGGTTGCTATGCTCGGAGGGTTGCTGCCAAAAGCTGATGATGGGGCCTGGGCTGACACTCCCACTCCCCAGGGCTCAACGTCTCATGTGCTGAGAAGATGCAAACACATCTGCCCTGAGCACTGCACTGAACCAGAGTGGAAATTTTCACCTTGTACAGACTCCTTTAGGTCCTTTAGGTGTGTGAGTGTGAATATTCTATAGCAAATGTACCAGGAATGTTGTTTTCTTGGATTCACTAGAGTCCTGAGTAGGGGTTTTAGTGAGTTACTGTTGTGGTTAGAGTAAATTCCATAGAAACTTTTGTTAAAGTGTTTAAATTTGGCTATCAGTTAAATGCTGTTAAGTTCAAATGTTGTTAAAACCTTTAGGCTTAAACTGCAGGTCAAGTCCAGGGCTAAGTTTGGCAGGATGATCCACTGTGAACCTTGTGACCCAGTGGGAGGATCTCCCTTACTCCTTTTCATCCTTATGCTTTCCCAACCTTACTCTTTTCCATCCCCAGCCTCCAAATAGGTAATTTTATCTTGATTTTAGTTTTAGACTGATTGATTTTAGATTTTAGCCCGATTTTTCTCTGTGTGCTTTAACCATCAAGTAAGTAGCAGAGTGAACCTCATCACACTTTCATATTAAGCCTACTTTTGCCAGTGATTCTTTGAGCAACCTAAAACACTCATTTGTGACAAAATCACAGCACAAACATAAGGTTACACTTAGCAAAATACAGGGACATAAGATTTCAATCACAATACCCGTGTGAGCTCCATTGCCCTCTTGTTGGTGGATTCCCAAATGTATCACAAAGTGCAGCTTGCACTGATTTTACCCATCCTTGTACATTACTACTCTTTCCTATCTGGATTTTTGGCAGGTCTGCAGTCTGTATTATTGGCTATTTGTTAAGGGGTGAGCCCCCCATTCAGGAAAGTAAAGGACATGAACTACTCCCCATCATATTTTATGTTCTGGCAGCCATGAATCTTCTGTCTTGTGCAGAGCTGGCAGACAAAACGATTTATAGGAGGAAGCTGAAAATAAGTGCAATGGACATAATGGACATAAGCACAAGTGTTTTATTGAATGGGATGTCAGAGAGCCTGATAAATGAGTGATGGGCACCATGCATGTTTAGGAAGGAAATGTCATTCTCTAAAGATGCTGTGGTGGAGTCCTGTTGCTGCTGCTTTCATTAAAACTTTTGCTATCTTATTGAAAGGGGGAGAAATTTTCTGTACACTCTGTTCAGGATGGGGTGGGGTTGAAGAAACAGCTGGAAATATTTTAGTGAATTTCTGTGCACAGATGTTGGAGAATCTGTCTTCTCATGCAAACACAGATTTCTGGCTACAATGCACCAAGTGAAGAACACAAGGATGACTTTTTATTTGCCTCATCATGTCTGTGTTATTACTTCAACCACAAGCACAAAAAATAGATAATTGAAGTACTGGTATGAAATCTCTGCTGATAAATTCTGCAGAGACTGCTGAGGCTGGTAGTATTACTGAAATACTGCCTCCAGTTCTACCCTCTTCATTTCAAGAAAGGTATGAATATATAAAAGAAAACTTAGAAAAGAGTGAATTTTTCTGGTGATCACTTTAAATTGTCTCTGGGGACAAGTTCTACCCAGTATTTGGACAGCAAGGTAGGGTGGATGTTGTCTGAAATCTGACTTATGAATATCTGACTTTGGAATGCTCCTGCATAAACCCAACTTCCCTGGAACCTGGAGAGGAAACTTCAATTGCTCTCAGAACTCGAACAGCTCTGCATTAAGGTAATGACGATCATTAAAATCAGCTTCGCCTGTCTTACCTTAACTCCATGGAACCACAAAGCAGACAACTGCAACAGAGTTGCCCAAACAGCTATATTTTCCTGAGGAGTTGCCAAAACATCTCTATTGCTCTTTCAAAAGTCTCTGAAGATCCATAAAACCACTTACTAAGTTGATGCCTTCACGTATTTTCCCTGGAACTGGCAGAGCAAAGAGTCAAAACTTGTGCCACCACATTCAGCTCTGACATTTAGCTCAGTACCTTCATCCAAATATATCTAATGCATGAGGGTGCTGAAGAAACTTGCAGAAAGAAAACTGACATGATGCTGTGGAAGTCATAATTTGGTTCCCAGGGGTGGGCAGGTGAGAAATCTCTTGTTAATTGCTCTAGACTAGGGACTAGAAGTGCATATCCAAAACAGTATCAATTGATAGACTCCCAGGCTGTTGATTAAAGTGTCTGTTTAGCCATAATATTTAAGTTTGAAAAGCATGTGGCTGCTGCCGGGCTTGCTTTTAGCTGGTGGTTGTTAACGAAAGTGTTTAAAGACAGTTCCTGCATCTTTGAAACTTCTACCATAAGTATTGAATAATTTGTTCTACTTGGCTCCAACACAACAGATCTCTTCTCCATCACTTCTAGCCATAATCCTGACCTCTGCCTCAATCTTCTGCAGCTGCTGGGTGTGCTTTTCTTATGGAAACATCACTCTAAATATGAGTTATAAAAGCACATTTTGGGATGTCTTCCTGCACCACTTAAGTTGTGAGGATTTCGCATACTGAGAGAAAATGTTTAGCTGAGTGACACTGAAAGTGACACTGCAGATGACACACTTGTCAAGCACAACAACCTCTGGTAGGTTCAGCGGTAAAACGAAATGATGAGATTCTCTTTCTGTACCTTTCATAGCATCACAGAATGATTTGGGTTGGAAGGGACTTTAAAGATCATCCAGTTCCCACCTCCCTGCCTTGGGCAGGGAACATTCCACTAGAGGTTACTTCTTTTCAAATAACACATGGGGTCTCTTTTAAGTCCTGAGGAAACACTGGACAGTGCAAACATTGCAAGGTGAGCAGTAACCGAGGAACTCCAGAAAGTAAAAGGACAATTTCCACAAAACCTTTGAGGAGCCTGTGCTGAGGAATACAGTGCTACCACAAAAGTAGGAAAAAACTCTTACTTCCCAGAGGTCTGTTTCACTCTATTTCTACGCAGGAACAGTGACATGTGGACATGTAAAACAGAGGTCTGCACCACCACTAAAGAGGCAATGCTGGTTTGTACTCAACTGCTGGCCCTCAGAAATTCTCTGGGAGCTCTACATTCACAGTGTTTCTTGACTGGAGGGATCTGATATTCCTTTGTTTCTGCTGTTCTGTGATTTAAGTATCAAACTTCACAAACAGAAAGGAATATTCATCCACTGTGTTCCAAACATGCCTGAATTTTTCATGGAGTTCACATAAATCCAGGCAGTTTTACCTGGAGAAATTCACAGTTCCAGATGAACAGAATTGTCAAAAGCTCCCCGCTGTTCACTGCTTTACCTCATCAACATTTACAGACTTCTAAAGAACTCTACATCTCCTCAGCAGCTGAATTGGCTTTTGGACAACTACAGCAGGAAGAAGCTGCAACAGCTGGATATCACCATTCTCCTTTCAACCCTGCAACAGCCTGCTAAGGCAATTTTAATGCTTAAGCAATACTAAAAAATTGGTCAGACTTTTAAATTAGCGCCATGGTGAATTCAGGTGATTTTATATTTTGCTGAAGTAATATAATCACTCAGGATGTGAGTGAGCCAGATGTGTGATTTTGTCCAAAATTGCTGCCCCTGCAATGGAAATAAAGTGCTCCTCTTCAAAGTATTTCTAGTTTTGGACAGAGAACCTGATGTTGCATTCAAACAGATGATTTTTAATTGCAAAGATCAGACTGATTAATGTTTTAAATTCTCTTACACGGCTTTTCCAGTCTTTCCTTCTTTTCCAATATGCAAGAACAAATCAGTCTTACCTCTTCTCTAAGAAACATTTCCTTTTACAATGCTATAGAGAAATGCTTGAAAATACCCCTCTGGAAAGTCCAAGCACACAGGAGAACAATTTTATTTCTTTTCACAACCATTAAGGTCTATCAGACACCAGAACAGTAAGAAAACAAGCACTTACTGAGAACTGTGGCTAACTTGAAAGGCCAGAATAGAAAAAAGAGAGTTGTGACACTTTTTTCTAAACAATTCACAGTTAATTTAGTACCTCTACACTGAAGTGTGCAATATTCACCTGTTTCACTGAAGACTGGCCGCATCCTAAACCACAGTAAATGCTGCCATCTAATGGAACATGATCGTTGAACAAAAGCTGTTGGTTCACTCCAGAGCTCATTCCAGCTCACACCAAACAAAATTTATAGTTTTAAGTGACGAGCATCACTGTGCATGAAACTGTCCAAGCTGGACAGGAGACAGGCCCACCCAGCATCTCTGCATCCCACTGCCCAGGGCTGCTGACCCCTGAGTTCTCCTGAGAGCTCTGCAGACCCTCTTCAACAGTGTTTTTATCTAAACAGAAGCTGGTTCTGGAAGTAATCTTAGAATCACTAAGGTTAGAAAAGACCCCCAAGGTCATCAAGTCCACCCTTTGAGCATCACCACTAAGCCCGAGCACCAAGTGCCACATCCACTCATTTTTTGAACACTTCCAGGGTTGGGGACTCCACCACTTCCCTGGGGAGGCTGTTCCAATGTTTAACCATAATAAATCTAATTCAAACTATCCTGTATCCGAGCTCTTTAACTTTTAGCTTTCCTGTGCCTTTATTTGTCCTGAAAATAGCTTAGTTTTGACTATATTGGTCATATTTTAATAGTCATTAACATGGTAAATGACAGTAAAAATTCATTACCCTATTGTTCCTGCTATTCTTGGCCTGAAAATGCTAAATCTTTTCTGACTTCCAGTGAAAAGCAAAATATATTCCGTTTTCTTGTGCTAATAGGTAGCTACTTTGGAAAAATTATATTACTGTTGTTCTACCTCTCTGATAACAGATTACGTCTTGTAATAAAAGAAATTAAAGATACTTCTTACAAAACAGACAAAAACATGTTAAGCATCTGAAGTATTTATTGAAGAATCTAAACTGGTCATATTCCAAACTGCAAAAAAAAAATCAGTAAAATATTAGTACGCATTGTTCATACTTTTTTTTTCAGAATCAATGAAATAAATGCTTTTTCTAACTTTAATAAATGTCATCTCATAAGATTAACTTCATTTCAGATTACTAAGTAGTGCTTTCTAGGGATGAAGTATAATGATGGAATTTTAGGTACAATTATTCTTTTCTGGAAACAATACCTCTTGCATAATGTCCTTTGACTTTGGTAACTATGATTACAACAATTTTCATACACTGAATGATACAAAGAACAAATGATGTACAACTTTCAGGCACAGGCAACTGAGGATGATCTGCTCAATCTCTTTAGGTGTTTGTGTAAAGACACCCCAAAAATTCTTAGGCATAAAGAAATCCATTCAAAGACATTAGGAGGAGGATGGTCCCAAAACCATCAAAATTAGAGGCTGATTATACTGAAGTGCCTTGAGTGAGCTCTTTTACAGAACTGCAGTAATTACTTAATTTTGCTACAATAAAGCCTGTTTGGAAAAATTGGATCTCCCTAAAGAGATAGACATTATTCTATATCCTTCTGTGTTTATAAATACGTGCTTACAACTGATCTTTTACAGATTTCTTCAGTAAAAACATGAACTAATATAAAAATGACAGCTGAAAGAATGAACTCAGCAACTCCGGTAGCTGACGAAAAAAAATTCCATGGTTTGATTTTCCTCTAATATTTATGACATAGTTGTTCAAGTCTTAATTGCTTTAAGGAGCATTTGCAAATCCTAACAATTACAATACTTAAAGGCTGCCATAATTATTCTAAATTTAGGGTATTATGCTCTGAGATCAAAGTATTGTCTCCATCTGAAAATAAGTGACATTGGTTTAATTGGAAATACTGCAGCCTGGGGCAACCTTATGTGTCAAACCTATTGCTGTCTGTCTCAGCAAAGCCATCATAAAATAAAGGGAGGGATATGGAAGAAGCAGGACGTAATTTATCCATCTTACTACCATTATTTTCATTAAGCAGTGATGCAAGAAGACTTTGCTTGTCCTGTAGATCTCATTCAAAGACAGCACTGTTATGTTTACAATGCTTTAAGGATAAATTTTCAAGAGAACGTTGTCTCAAATGTCTCCTGAAGGCCCTTTGAATAATAAGAGCTGACACTTCCTCTTGTTTTCTTCTAAGGGTAGAAGAGATTGGGCTATAACTACTTTTAGGTGGATTGGCAGCTACGAGCTTTTCTTCCATGTTTAATTCAAGATTATCCAGATCTCCAGATTCTCCCAAGACCCTTTTAGTGAGAGCCAGCAAGATATCCAAGCAGTGGATCTTATCTCCACTAACTATAGGGATGTCCATGGATATGAGTTGGATTTTATTGGGCTTTGGGATGCGCAAGGGGTCTGCCAGTGCATCTGCAAAGTCTGAAAGAGCAGAATAATCTATGAACTGCGTTGCCAGAGGATCAAACTTCGCCCATGTCTCATAAAACATATCAAAGTCATCCTCACAAAGAGGATCTGTACTTTCCTCAGTGGCAACACTGAAGTTCTCTAAAATGACAGCTATGTACATATTTACAACAATGAGAAATGATATAATGACATAGCTTACAAAATATAAAATACCAAAGCCTCTATTTACACAATTACTTTTCTCTGTCCCTGTTAAATTTAATTTGGGAGCACACGCATCAGATTGTTTTAGCACAGGGGCCAGAAGACTATCCCAGCCAGCTGATGTTGTAATTTGGAAGAGGCAGAGAATGCTACCACAAAAGGTTTGGAAGTTGAAAATGTTATCAATCCCATCCTCCAAGCGGAGACAGGCAAAGTTTGCCATGCCCACGATGGCATATATGAACATAATCAGGAAGAGCAAAAGGCCAATGTTGACCAGTGCAGGAAGAGACATCAGCAGTGCAAAAAGAAGAGTTCGAATTCCTTTGGCTTGGCGAACTATTCTCAGGATTCGGCCAATTCGCGCCAAACGAAGAGTTCTCAAAACCGTAGGGGAGAAGAAAGTTCGAAAGACTTCAGAAACTCCAAGACCTTTGAAAGGAAAAAGAAAACAAAATGTTGTCAGGTCAAGTTAGTCAAATTAATGTCTGTTTTGTTATATTCTGTGCTTTAGGTGTTGGAAGTAACGCTGATCATATTACACTGCTCTCAATACAAACATCATCAATTCTGAAACTGCTTAGGAAAAAAGCTTAGGTAAAGAAAAAAAAATTGTAATATCTTTCAATATTAAAGAGTTATCAAGATTTTTGCATAGTTTGGAAGCTGCATTCTCCCAAGTTTCTCTAATTTGGGAGGTGAATTTATGCATTCATTGCTCAAGTACCTAAAAAATCCTTTAAAATCCATTCAGGTCCTGTGCTGGAATCTCTGGGGCTGTCTCTGAGCCGCTGTCTGAGTGCTGCTTCTTCTCTAGGCCTAAGCCTAAATGTGAGACTTTGACTAATGCTTAGTACTCAAATGAGATCAGAGAAGAGCAAGAAGAATATAAAGGAAAATGGTCTCTCAGTGTTTATTCCCCATAACAGCTCATTGTATGACCCTACAGAGTAATGACACAGTAGCAATGAAAATGATTACAAACAGATGAATTAAGAAGTCATCATTTTTCTGGGTTGTACAGGATGGCAAAAGGCTACCATGCTTAGGCAAGAAGCAGAGAACTCAGAGCAGTTTTTCTTTCCCATCCTTTATTATATGATATGACCTGAGCCTGAGTAGGAAGAACAGACAAAATGAACTGGATGAGAAACTAGAGCTAGGTATGACTCTTTTCAGAGTAAATTATAAGCATCTAGTCTTATTTAAAGAGCCAAGAAAAGACAAGCCAGTTTTAATAATTTTTTTCAGTCACAAATAGTGACACGAATAGATTGGCATTGAGCAACCAAGTTTTCCTGAGCTTTCTAAATCTGCAATTGGGCTCTGCCTTCTTAAGAGGAAGTCCTGGAAAAATTAAATTAATCCCCATTTTTGCTGCAAATGTATTTGTAACCTAAATTTTCTTTTACTGTGAAAACAACAGCTAACGTGACAACACGTAAATTGAAAGCATAAAAAGTTAGACAACAGTTTAAGTACAATAACTTAGAAAAGATGTTACTGAATTAAATTAATATTCTGTTAATTCCTCAATAAAAATCATACTTTAAAAAATTGGAAAACTCCGTTTACCTTTTAGTACTCTGCAAAAATATAAGGGAAAGCAAAAATACAGCCTTTTAGAAGGAATCACTCAGCAGATAGTTTGAAGAAGTAAAATGGATCTAGAATTTGTTTATCAAACATATGTAGGTGGTAACTTCATACTGGAATTTGGCTTAATATTGGTGTTGGAAAAAGGTCCGTGAACTCCGGCAGGGCGAGGAAGAAATTGCAGTCCAGCCAATATGGTTGATAAAAGCAAGCTCCCTTTATTAGCAATCTAGAGACACCTATATAGTATCCCAGCTTGTTAACTCTTAAGTGGCTTAAAACTATCCAAGCACATTTCTGCTTCTACATAATTAGACTACATTGGCAAGCTTCTACAGTTATGTTATGATTAAAAGAATTCAGAGTTCACCCTCCCCTCTCTGGGTTTTATCTGCACAGCTGCAAATCTTCAAACTCCCTTCTTGTTCCCAGGCCTGTTTCTCACACAGGGATTTTCTCATGGAGACAGTTTCTCACACTAACCTTTGCTTGCAGGCCTATTGCTTGTACAGTTCTTTTATTGATCCCATAATTCTATCAATGATCCATGTCCCTGATCCTCTAACCATTTCCCAACATATTGGTACTACACATTACCTGACCTAATGATTGATACTTACTCACTATTGAAAGGACCACAACACTGAAATCAAACACATTCCAGCCGCTTCCAAAGTAGTACTGCCTTAAGGCCAGTATTTTTATGACACATTCTGCAGTGAATACAGCCACAAAAAAATAGTTGATTTTATTAAGAACATCCTTGGTGCCCTTCTGGTTGTTTTCTGCCATCATAACGATCATATTTAGACAGATGAAAATCACAATGGTGATGTCAAAAGCTTTGTGAGATACAATGTCAAACAACAATCCTAGGAATGCATTCTGTGGGGAGAATGAGAACTGCTTAATGCCACTTCTGAGACCCAGCCTGAATTCAAATAATAATCAGTAATTTGTGCTTAGAAAAGGAATTCAAGATAACATAAATTTAACAATAAACTACTAGAAGCATTTTTAGGGGTTTTCTTTACACCCTCAAAGAAAACTCACAGTACTTTCAGTATTTTCAGGCATTGTGCAAGCACATTGGCTTGGAAAAAAATATATAGCAGGAAAACATTCAGAGTACATTGTGATTGCTCTTTTAATAGAAATACTTATGGATGTAGATATTTTAAGATAAGCAATTCTAATTAAAATGTCATAAGCAGGAAAAACTCTTTGTAGTTACTATGCGAAGCCAAGCCTGGAATTAAATTTAAGAAAACCTAAGAAATAAAGCATAAGATTATTTAAAAGCAAATAGCAGCTGTGGGGCATGTACTACTCTGTATTCATTCTCACCTGCAATAATCCATCTAGTTGCACAAGCAACATCATGCAACTTAAATAACCCAGATCATGTTATGAATATCAAATACTTAATATGACCTGGTTTGAAAAGTTTGTACATTTGAGTAGCTGATAAATAGGTTGTAAATTTCCTTAATTAATACCCTCAAAGATGACTGTGTTAGATGGAATTTTTAAACAAAAGAGAGTAAAATCTAAATACTATATTGAATGAGGAAGATGAGGGGCTCTAATGCAAAATTTATTTCCCAGTGCCTGCCTGCTGAGTTGAAATATCATCATCTTTATATCCTCTGTCATGTTCTACTTAAGGCGGTCTCACCGATGGTCTTGGGATGGGTTTTTGGGGTTTCTTGGATCCAAGTTTTTTTAGGGCATTATAGTACTTTTTCTGTTCCTCAGTCAAAAATAAATCTTTTCCACCTAAGTAAAGAGAAAGAATCATGTTGCTCAGCTGAAATCAACTAAATAAATACGAGCAAATTTACGTAAAAAAGAGTAATTTACAGCTGTCACAAGCAGGACCTAAGAGAGCACAGAGACCAAATGTGTCTTCACCATTTCTCCTTTTGCCCTTGATCTTTGATCTGATCTGGATTTGATCATGAAAGTCAAATCCAGGCAGTGATCCCAATTCAGTTCTGACAAGTGTGAGAGCCTTTCTGAAGTTTTGCAAATCTATTTCCTATTTTCAAAATTATATACGATTCATCAAGAAGTAAAATATTTTATAATTTTGGGAAAGGTAGAAGCAGAAGTCCATTGCTGGACTAGCAAGTAAATGGAGGAGGATGAATAAGCACTTTGGGACCATGTTCTACAGGGGGTTCCTGGCAATGAATTTCTTTTTACCATCCACACCACCTGTATTACTGAGCAATCAGTTGGAACCCAGTATTCAGAAGGCATTAATCATAAAAGCATTAAGTGATCAGCATTTTGTACAACAAAATTGCTACAACGTTCAGCAGGGCATCCACCATGTGCGTCATTTCATCAAGACCTTTAAAAATTCCACTTAACTTCAATATATGGAATATCAGTGGAAATCCCAAAGAAGAAAAGAAATGAAAGAGAAAAATTAAAAAAAAAAAAGTCAGTTACAGCATGTACTAAGAAAAGAAAAAAGTGTTACATCCACATAAACTTCTAGCAAATGTTCAAGCTTATAAACTACTTAACCTTTTATCTGTTGGGATTATTGTAACTGGGACTTTGTCATAAAAGGAAATTCTTACAGTGAAGTTGGACTGCTTTTCCTCAATCCCTACACATCCTTTCTCTGTCCAAATGCAGAGAACAGAAGAATTTCTTGTGGGTTTTATTTCTATCTTTCTCTGCCAAAGGCAGTAATGCTTTGACACTTGGTGTATAAGTCAGCCTATGGAAATACTAAATGGCTCCTGTAGAGATTCTGTCTTCCAAAGGGGAACATTGAAATTGTAAACCTCCTGTTGGGGTCTGCTTTTCTGGTATTTTTTCAAGGAGCAAGATGCTTATTTGTTGTAAGACTTCCAAGTGGATTAATAGACACAATTTCCCTTGATACTCTGGATACTTTAAGCCCTTAAATGAGCCAGGACAGAACTCAATTGATAAATAAGCTTGGTACAAGGAAGGTGAAGTATTCCAGGGAGGCATGATTATTGCTTTTCTTTGCTGCATTTTCCATTCCAAGATTTTGCTTTCCATTTCTTACTGAATAACAAGAACAGGGAATATAACAACTATGAGGAGAAAAGTGGAAGCAGTCAGTGCTTCTTGGGCTTTAAGCAGCCTTTAAATTTCTACACAACCTCCTCCTGAGGCCATGGCTTGGATCCCAATGCAGAATTTTTTCAAAACCCCAGTAAATTGATCTGTAGGTTTATTTTATAGATTAAGAACTTTTTAAAATGTAGCTAGTTTTAGAAGAAGTTCTGATTGACAAGACCTTTTCAAGGTTCTTTACCAGGAAAGCAGAGGTTAGTCCTTCCATGAGTGTCTCTTGATTACCCCGCTCACATTTGTGAGGTGTTTAGTCGCAGCAAAAGGGTTATTCTGTCTCCCAAAGCAAATCTTCAAAGCTGAAGAAAAGAATTCCACTCTCCTGTAGCAAAGTCTAGGTAACTTTTTTGACTTCTCATTTCTAAAGCTACTCTCTCCTTCCTCCTCATTCTCTACTTAGAACAAATTAAGGACTTAGCAGGAAAACAGAATTTACAGGTAAAAGCCTTGAGGAAAAGGGGATTCCTGTTTTCAAAACTTGGTTTGAAATGTTATTATTTTAAATTTATCTAGCTAAATAGTTATTTCAAAATGTTAGACATCTAGATGTTAAACCAGCATTCGCTTAATCAAAGTGGGATTACAAGAGACTCTGAGTTAGCTCATGTAGTACTTATCTTTTTCCTTTGATGGTTAAAATTGCTGATAACCACTCCAATGAAAAGGTTCAGCATGAAGAAAGATCCAAAAATAATGAAAACCACAAAGAACACATACATGGATAAGCGTTCTTCAAACAATGGCTGTTGATCAATCTGTTAAAAAACAAATCAGACCAGAAAAATAATGTTGGTAAAAATGAGATAATCACAGCTTTATAATTTCCAATTTATTATAGGTCTTTTTATTGTAATGAGAGATAAATTATTTCCACACATTTAATCTTTATCTAGATGTACAAGTAGAACTGTATTGTTCTATCTTGTTACGGTTTGTAAAGATAATATATAAACAGAGACAAATCCTGCTCTAGCAAATTTTTTAGTAATAAATAAACAGTTCCAATCAGAAGGGACCCTGTGAATTCCATGATTAGAAAAACAGCTCAGACTGTACCTAATGGTGAACTTCCATCCTTTGGAATGCTATCCCAGGCAAGAAGCAGTTTAAACCAGCCATACAAGGAACAATATTGTTAGTTAGCAGTCTAGAGTCAAGAGTACAGCGATGGAATGAGTGAGAAAAAATGCAAAGTCAACTAAACATAGAAGAGTTAAAACACATTGTACTAGTATGAGAGTGAGAAACAGCACATGCAAATGGGGAAGAAATGGTGAGGATGTCAAATGTAGGCAAGAAAACCTTCTGAAATAACTGCTAAAGCTGCAAGCTGTTTCAATTCTACTGCATATGTTTTAAAAGGAAGAAAATTTGCTTCATAGGCACAGTCATATTCTGTTTCCACATCAGACCTATGCAAAATTTTATATTATCTTGCCTTCTTTTTGTTTGGTGTCACTCTACTGTGATCAGTTTCTTTTATCTAAGTTTCAGATACTTGGTACTCCAAGGATTATTGTTTCACCGTGTAGTTTGATGCACTCATCCACTTGTATTTTTGACCTGATGTTGCAAACAAAGCTGAAAAATTAATTGTACAGATAGAAAAGGGAAGAAGGAAAGAGAAAATAATTAAAATTTCATTTTTGTGACATACCTCACGTGAATCTACTGCTGCATACATAATATCCATCCAACCTTTAAAAGTTGCCTGGAAAAAAATGCAGTTTATAATCACTAAGAAAAAAAAATAGCTGTTGCTGATATAAATGTGTTAATAGTTGTGGAAAAAATGAGCAATGTGCTATAAAAAATATGCATCAATTCTAAACATATTCTTGGAAGTATGATTCACTGGAGTTTAATAAAGAGAAAAAAAAAATCCTGAAAAGAAAACAAAAAAAGGTGATTCACGTCAAATGTGTCTTAAAGCTTACTCTTGTTAAATTGAAATTTTTGTAAAAAAAAATAAGGAACACTAAAAAGTTTCAGCTTAATTAGCAAATATAACCTAAAACCATAAAAACAATTTCTAAGAGAACAGCAGATGGTTCCATTCTGAAATTTTTATTCAACATAGAACGAACACTTTGGAGGATCCAGAGCAAAGACCTTCATCTAGAAAAGATACAGGGATAACAGAGACTTTAAAAAAATGCCTTTCTCTCCTTTGTTGTGGTATTAGGAAGCTTAGTGAATTAGCATCCCAACACTTCAGGATGCTTACAACAAAAGAAAACATAGAATTCTAAATAAATTGGTCCATGAGTTTTCTTTCTTATCTACTCTGAACCAGAGAGAACAAGAACGACTCTGAATACAGTAACACGCAGACTATTTCAGGCTTAGTTTCTTAATCAAAATTAAAACAAAACTGTAATTTAAAACAAAATTGAAAAGCTTTGAAGCAGAGTTCTCGATTTTAACACAAGGCTGCATATGTCCCAGAGTTCTTTAGGAGGAACTGAGCAGCTCGTAGATAAGGAAAATATTCATGGAAGCTAAAAAATCCCACATTTCAGTGAGATAAACAGAAGCATAGCAGTGTCTCTTGGTTGGGCTGCTCAACCCATTCCTTGGAGAAAACAAAACCAAGCATGTTTTTGTAGAACTTACCACTTGGAGAAGAGCCAAGTATCCCATGCCAACATTGTCAAAATTTACAACATTATTTGTCCATGTCCCATTGTAGGAAATACAATCAGTTTTGTTATTAATGAGAGTAATATTTCCTTTTTTGAGTATGCATTTCCAAAATCTGTTTCCGAGCCATTTTACTCCTAGAACGTTAAAGAGGAGCCAAAAGACAACACAGACGAGCAGAACGTTGAAGATTGAGGGGATGGCTCCGAAGAGGGCATTCACAACAACCTGAATGAAATGAATGAAGGTAATTAATTACTTGCATTCAATAGATCACTTTCCCCAGAAAGCCACTGATTTTTTCTGCTTCTGTATCTATTGAGAATTTTCATCCATATAATGACTAATAGATGACAAAGGTACAACCAGCCCTTGGCCCAAACTCATGCTTGTCTTAACAGGTAATTTTTTTGTATTTGCCTTGCCTTTTTTGAGGAAGTAAAACAGAGGGCAACCAGAATTCTCCTTGAGTGAAAGAAATACATAAGATTATGAGTCTGTAGTAGCTAAGGGACCTAAGAATCAGATACAGCAGAATGGGTTGCATGATCTGCATTTACAACAATGTCATAAATAACCCACTCCTTTATTTTGGATGGGTTTTGTATGAGGACAACAATCCTTTCTTTACTCTTCTCTTCTCCAGACAACAAGCTCTCTCAGTTTCTCCTCTTCAGTCCCCTGGTCATCTTGGTGGCCCTTTGCCGGACACTCTCCACTTTGTTAATATCTGCCTTACCCTGGAGACCCCCAAAATAAATACAACACTCTACATTCAGTCTCACAGGTGGCAAAAACATCAGCGAGAGAATTGCCTTAACATGCCCAAGATGTGGCAGATCTTTGTTGTTCTGGTGACAAATGTTTAACCTGCCGTCCACCCCCGGGTCTTCTCTGCAAAGCTGCTCACTGAGAGTCCCACAGTCACCTGTGGTCATTCTGGCTCAGGCGGAAGATTTTGCTTTTGCTGAACTTCCTGAGGTTTCTGCAGACCATATCTCCAGTCTGTCCAGCTTTCATTGCTGAGCAGCCTTGCTCCCAGTCTATTAATTATCTGCTCAGCCCCAACTTCACATCATCTGGGAACTTGCTGGGGCCAATTTCTACCACATTCTCCCGGTTGTTAATTAAGCCATTAAGTAACATTTGTCCCAGAAATTACCTCTGAGCCACCAATAGGCAGCTGCCAGTTGAACTTCATCCTGATGGTCTCTGCACACTGGACCTGGCACTTCAGCAAATTCCTCCCTAGCTCCTAGTTCACCTATCCAAACCAGGAATAACCAGTATCTGAGACCACAGATGGCTCTTCCCTCCCTCATCCATTTCATAATAAAAAATAATCAGGTTTGAAAGGTAAAAAATGCTCTTCCTAACTTCACTCTGGCTGTTTCTAACTGAGTCCTTCTTTCTAACTGAGTCCGGCTTTCAGGAGGTTTTTCTCTATGTCCCTCCCAGTGCCTGAAGTCGGTGTCTCCTCACATTCTGTGATGTAACACAGATCAGATGATTTGCATTATACTATTTTTTAATTCTCCCCACTGACTTTAAAGATTATAGACAGTTCACTCAGAGGAGTTTTTAAAATGGAGTTAAAAGAAGCTCCTCTGCTATTAGTAGTTTTAAAGGTTTATTATCTTTCTGATCCACCTTGGAGAACCCCAAATGTGGCACATGAGCCTGTCTAGCAATGTGTCAGGTGAGTTGACACAAGCATAGCAGTCTGAATAACGGGAATTACAAGAAGATGTTTCATAAGTGAGTAATTTCCACTGAAGCCATGATTTAATTAATCCATTTTCCCAGTTTCCAATTTCTTGCCTCAGAAAATGAAAAAAAATTAAGGACAACGTGGTCATTACATTTGTTATGTCATGAAGACTGATAAGCTACAACTTTCACAGTATAGCTTTCTCTCCCATATTATAGTTTGTTTTCTGCAATAATCTGTACATAGATTCTTATCTATTCACAAGTAATTAAAAATAGTTCCTATTATTTCAAGCACATTTATTTATTTATTCAGAAGAATTTTCCAAATACACTGGATGAAATTTTTCCATGTCTAAAATAAAACAAGAACAGGTTTCAGAAAGCTACAAGTCTATTGGAATTCTTGTTTGGTTTGTTCTGCCCTTTACACTGAAATCAGGAATATGGAAAAATGTTCCATTATTCACATCATTATATGTAATAATGTTCTGGTAGAACATAATCATTTTATTTCTTTAATTTATTCGTATTGATAAATTTCTGTGAAATTCTTAGGTGTTATTTCAAAATAACAACCATAAGATGTAAGTCGGTAATTCTGAAGCATCTTAGTGCCATCAAGTCCCAAAACAGACACTCAAGTTTTAATTTTCACAGAAATTTCAAAAGCAGCTATTATAAAATATTCACCCAGACTCCCAACATCTTTACCTTTATCCCTTCAAATCTTGACAGAGCTCGGAGAGGCCTCAGTGCTCTAAAAGTCCTGAGAGATTTCAGGGTGGTCCCAGAGGAACAAGATGATGAGTCTTCAGAAACAGAATTTCGTCCCCAGGAAACAAAGGACAGCTGTGTTCATTGAATTGGAACTGGGATCATTAAATGGCATACAAAATTTTGTTTTATTTATATTAGTAGACAATCCTAAGATTACAGTATCTTTCACCACTAAGTCAAATTAGGAAAATACACATTCAAAATTATCACAATATAATTTTACTTCATTCTTTTCTAATATATATTAAAAAAATGGAATTAATTCTGATTTTTTTTAAACAGTTCATATAAATTTTTTTAATACTAGTATTACAATCAAATTGGTAACTGTGATACTTTCATACATTACCAGACCAGAACAGTTTTTCCAAATAAAATATTCCCATTTTCTACATAGTTATTCTCAACAGTGCATACAGTAATTTGTTATCATAACTTAGGATGGTGATGTGGAAACAAAAAAATATTTGTAAAAAGACTTCTGGTTCATTTTAAGTTTTTTTAAGAGAGAAAATTAAATGAAAACATTAAGAAGTTGTTTCAATAATAAAGATTTTTTTTTCACTGTTCATGATTTGTCTTGTCCCCTATTTAAATTTGTCATCTCATTGTTCAGCCATTGGATATTTCCATGCTTATCCTCTGTTTTGGACTGTTATTTATATTAGAAAACTGTAACTGCTGAAGTCATGCTGTATGTTCTTTACAAATAGTCATAATATTAGATGTCTGTGTTGAAATTTCCTAATACTTTCAATTCTTTCAATACAACTTTCAATTCTGACTACCCTGAGGCTATCAAAAGCCACTCTGATCCTACAAGTCACCTGTTTAGATTTCCTTATTTAAAAATACTGAACTTCAGAACTGTCCCAGTGTGATGTTGACCAGCAAAAATGTTTCATTTTTATACAGCAAGATTATAATATTTAACATTTTCTACATTCAGAGTAAATGTATATGTATTGAACACTGCACTTATCTCTTGGTGATTCCAGCATTTCTCTTTAGGGCTGTACAAAGTATTTCCCTGTCTTTAACTCACTGGTAAATGATTTTTCCAACCATACTTTTCAACTGTCTTTATCATCTAAATTTCTTCTCCTTCAAGGAAGCAACTCTTTCTTTTTTCTGTTTCTAAATACCAAAATCACAGAATCATATAATGGTTTGGGTTGGAAGGGGCCTTTCAGATCATCTAGGCCAGAACAGTCAGTAGCTTTGCATTCTCTATTGTCTTAATCAATTTATTCTAATTTTATTTCTGATCACTAATTGAACTCTCTCTCTACGATTGAAAAGGTTTTTAGAGCCATCAAGATTCTCAATGATAGTGATACCTAATAAAAGTTTCTTCAGCAACTTCTTGAATATTGCTGAGAATTTCCACTTAAATTTGTCCTAAAGCCTCTTTCAGTTGAAGGTTTTTCAGCTTTTGGAAACTGTCTTTTACACTTGTATTATTCATAATCAGAAATTACATGTAGTTCTCTAGATAGAAAATATCAAAAATCAAAATGTACGTCAAGCTGAGTATAATACTTACACACACAATGACGAAATCAAGCAAACACCAGGAATTTGTGAAATAACTGTGCAAACCAAAAGCTACCCATTTCAGAAGCATCTCCATAAAAAAGGTGTAGGTAAATATCTTATCAGCATAATCTAGGATAATTTTCACTTTTTTCCTCTTCTGCAAGTAAATATCTTCAAATGCCTGGAATTTCAGAGTTCAGTTTTAAAACAAGTCAGTAATTTTACAGAAGATTATTTTTTAATTGTACAAGAATACACAGTATGGCTTATTATAACCATTTCATATTAAATTATGGACAACCATCACTTAGTTTTATACTTAAAAGCAGAAAACTAATTTTTTAAAATAAGTACAATCTCATTTTCACATTGGAAAAATCCCATACTTTCAGGTTTTTATGTTCAACACTTCAAAAAATGTCTGACGAGGGTCAATTGTGGCTAAAAAATTTTGGCTTCTCAAGATAGTTGATAATTTTGAAGGGGCTGGTATAAAATTATTCACAAAAAAAGATTGACTTGAATCCATTGACCAGTGTCTGTCAGACTCTGACCTTCCAAATGAGTCATCTTGAGCCAGCCTGCAGAGTTGTAATACAGGTATGGAAAAATTTGACAAACACCTCATCTGCAACTGCTCAATCCTGGAGTTGCATGTTTTTTCACCTAAACCTTGACCTTAAGGTTTTAGGAAAATGTTTCATTGATTGCTGTTGTTCACATCAGTGCTTGCTTATGTTTAAAGTATTTGCTGCCTTGCTAATTTATTTTAAAGTTTTTATCCTGCCAATCTATTCCAAATTCCTTTTAACACCTCTCATTATTTCCTCACCAACCCTTTCCAAATGTCTGTATTTTATCTTTCATCCGCTTCTCCCCTGCTTTTCTGAGCATTCTTTCTGTGATCACCATCTCATTTAATTTCACTACAAGCCATGGACATGAGTGATGGTCTGGTGCCCCTTCATTTTAGCTGGTTCAGAAAATTTCATATCATTAAAATTGATAAACAAGCAAAAAATGGACAAGTCCCTTTTTGCAAGAGGACAAGTGTATCTTAGAAATGGGAAAGTTCTCAACACTGCAAGACATCTTTGCTGTCAAGAAATTGTTACTGTTTTGTTATTTTGCACCTGCGTACCCAATTAACTTTTTGTTCAACTTAGTTGGATCATACAATACATTAAAAATAACTCAGTTTCCTTCCTTACTTCAGTTTGGTTCCCTATGAACACAGAGGAGCCCTCACTGGAATCCCAGGGAGTTCCCCTGGAGGTTTTGTCAGGGGAATTTTCAAGCAGACAGTTCAAATCTATGGTTCAGAGAACAATCTGAATGTAATGTTCACAGACCTGACTTTATCTGGAAATTCTGACATCTACCACATAGACCACCTTCAGACTATTTGGTTATGTTCCTTCTGCACTATAAAATGTTTTATTTAACAAGTTACTTTCAGTAGACAGTGAATATGCTTTCAAATCAAATAAATCTTCCCTTATTCTTCAGGAGAAATGGATATGATGAGAGTAGTAATGAAACATTACCTCACTACCAGTTCACAGCCACCTTCACTTTTAGCTTCTGATCATAATGTTTGGATGATTTTCAATTTACATTTTTACTGAGCAGCCAGCTTGCTTTACAAATTTAGAAGTGCTCTTATTTTTTTCAAGCTTTCCTAAGTAATTTCAGACTCTGGTTTAGCCTTGTAATTAACACAAAATGTAAAGAACTATGTTCAATGAAGAACTATGATTCCATATATTTAAATCCATGTGTTTAATCCAAGTGGAGGAAAGTATTATGACTTCTAAGGGTTACATTTATTACACTCTTGTCTCTCCCTGGGGAAAGGAATGTCATAGCAGAAGAAATCAATCCAATACTGTTCCTTTACTGACAAAAATTAATTCAAAAGTGGAAAAATTAAATGAAATTTACCAGTGCTGCGCTGCTCAATACTATCATAAAAACCATAAAATATTCAAAACCACTATGGTTAACGATTCTGTAGCAGGTTTTTCTAAAGTTCCACCAAGTTCTGCCTGGAAACTTTGTGACATCCACTACACAACATGGGAAACTCTGAACACAACCTGAAAAGAGAGAGAACAGCATATTGGTTCAATGGAAAATGTTGAGCTATGGATCTAAAAAGTACAAAACATCTAAAAAAGGGCTTCTACAGATTATAGGAAGAATGTGCTCTTTTATCTATGAGGTGTTGCTCTTGTTGAAATGATCTGAAGCCAAAGAAAAGACAAAATCTTTATGCCAAAATAATCTCTTTTAATAAAGCACATACATGGAATAACAGACAACTTCTTGTGCCCTGCTGCAGTGAGGCTTGTGGGCACAAAAGAAGCCTTTTCTTCTTTAAAAATGTGTTATTTCTGCATTTTTTTCTTTTATTTTATTTTGAAAAGAGATAGATACTACCTAACTAGTAGCTAGGTAAATTATTATTTTTACTGATTCACTTTATTGCACTGCAGAGACATTACAACTGGACTCTCTGTTCACTGCTCTGCACCAGAAATACTCTTCATTAATCTGTAAAGGCAGCAGGATTGAACCATGAGAGTCAACAGAGTATAAGGAGATGTTCAGATAATCAAAGGCAGATATCCACACTGGGATGAGCAGGCAAACAGTTCCTGCTAATCTGGACATGTTCCAAATGGATATCTGTGAACACTGGTTCATTTGGCATTAGTGCAACATCAAAAAAAAAGATTCCTACTTTCTGCAAAGCAGTCCTTAGGCAGCTGTGAGTTTTTAGTTTGGGAAAACATTTCCAGAAGAACAACTGGATCCACAGTGCTGGCTTCAGAAAAGCTACGGACACCATGATATTTCTGCACAGGAGAAGGAGAAAGAAAAGAATTTATTTGCTTTTCATTAATCAGGTTACCAAACCTAAAAGAAATGAAAATTATCATCTCCTCTCCCCCACCAAAAGAAATTTGCTGTGTATAAATTATCTTAATGTTGCTGAACTACCAAAATAAGTTACAAAGAATAGGACAGAAAAAGCCAATCCCTACCCTTGCTTCCATTGATTTAATTTAACAAGTTTCTTGGTTCCTTTTAGTCATCTATGCTGGATTTGCAGGAAGGGAAATGTTTAGAAAAGGTTATATTATGCTACAATTTTAGAGAAAACTCTTGATTTCATCAGGCCAATCTATTTTTAGAGATACAAACCATGTCTCAAAAGTCTTGAAAATGGGAAGGCCCAGCATATTCCATAAAATGATAAAAGTTGTAATTACCTTTTGTTGCTCTTTCTTTGGGGGTGTTACTGTGAAAACATTTACATTTTCAGAAGTCCCAGAACTCTGATTGAAGCTGTTTGAATTCTGCCACTGTTCTCTGTGTCTTAATCTGTCTCCCTGCACGAAATAACGTAAATCAGTTGATTTTCCACTTCTTTTTTTTCCTAATAGTCATTCTTAAAAGACAAAATGATTTAATAGAATGTAAGACATCCTTGAAGTTTAGACCCATATAATCACAGAATGACTTGGGTGTTTGGGTTGGAAGGGACCTTAAAGATCATGTAACTTCAACCCCTTTGCCATGGGCAGAGAATCTTTCACTAGCAAGTTTTTATTTTTGTAAAAAATTGAACAGTTTTCCTAAAATCCTTGTAAAAGAATGATGCTTCCAGTTATAGGCAGAAGTTCTAAGTGATCAGAATCAGTTCTCAGTCCTTTTGCCACTACAAATTCCAAGAAATACCAGATTCCACTGCAGCAGGGAATGAATTTCTGTCATCAAATGCTTACAGGCAAGATATTTGAAATAGCCACAGATGATTCTAAGGTCATCAGCAATTTTTTGCCTCTTTGAGAACTTGTCCGAAGATATTCCACTGATGATGCTTCCTAATAGAACCAAAACTATACAAAATGGATCCTAGCAGTCCACCTAGACACTGACCCTGTGCTAATCCATCCAAAAAGAGATCCCTCCAATCCTAACAATTCTGTGATTCTGTGAAAAGAGTTACTATAGCCCCTGGGCCTTATTTGACCATCTCGTGTGGGTGTGACAGACACCTGAAATATCTCCAGTATCCCTAAATGCCTCTGTACAGCTGTCATGGCAGTAAAAACACCTCTCTCACACGCAGAAAGACTTGAGCTTTATCCTGCCCAACACAACAAAATCAAGAGATATAAAGGGGAGTCAAAAGTACCATGGAGGTGAAGAGGTGATTAAAAAAAACAAACAATCCTAAGAATTTATTTTTTTAAGTTGTAGCTTCTGTTTACATTCCCTTTGGATTCCATGCAACTGAGAAGCAACATATAATCAACACAAGAGGCCTGCCTTCCAAAAAATCCAGGTGTAAGGCAGAGACAAAAAGAAAGAATGTCTGTCTTGATCAAACTTCATTTCTCAATTGACACTAGTAAATGGAAACAAAACAGTCAAAAGCAGAATTATGGATATCATTGAGGAGAATGATGAAAAAGTGAATATTCAACATAACATTGAATAACCAAGACTGTTTTGTATCCCTTATACTAGAAGAACAAAGAAAGTAAAACTGCAGAAATGACAGAAAGTATAATATTTACTGTTAAGCCTTTGAGATTGTATTTACAGATGCAAGTCATAATAATTTTTCAAATGTCAATATTCCTTACCTGTTTTCTGTATTCTACAGCTGTGTGTAAAATGTGCCCATTATCACCTTCGTTGGTGTAAGTCTCTGCTGCTGTAATGGGAACACAGGTACTGTGGCTAGTCAAAATTTCTTCATATTTCCTTGCTACTGAGGAACTGTCTTCCACATGGTAACACTCTATGTCAAAGCAGCTGTTGTCTATATATTTTCTGACATCTGTCATGGCATAATTAGTAACCTCTATGCCTTTCCCAGAAACTTCTGCCAAAGTCTTCTTTTTGTCTCTTCTTCTGAGGCTTCCTCTCATTCTTTTGCAGCAGTAATCCCAAATTCTGTCTTTCACAGCCTTCAGGCTCTTGCAAATTTGTGCAATGGCAATCTGATATTTAGTCCCTTCTCCAGGCCCCTCTTGTCCCTCTTGGTCATCAGTGTTGAACGAACTCAGCAGCAAGGCAATGAACAGGTTGAGCACCTTAAAATAGTTAAAGTAAGTTGGAGACACTATTGCTAACAGAAAAGACACTTCAGAGACCCTCAGACTTGCTTTCATTAACCATTACAATGAAATTATTTACTATCATGCTGGAATATTGCTGTAGCTTGAGATGGCTCCTCCTGGAAGGAATGGCAGGAGAAAAAAAAGGAAGGAAGGGAAAGTTTGGGTATATCAAATCTATTTTCACATGCTCTGATGTCCATAGTGTATGAGGAGGCAGACATGTAGAAAAACAGCAGGCAAAGATGAATTTTAATTACAACACCATCAAAAAGGATCTGGTATAAACCAACAAAGCAAGCAGATGAAAAAGATTTTGTCTCCCTGTATATTTACATTCAAATGATCTAGTGTAAACCCAAAAATCTGGGTATTGTAAAATTTTGATAACGTGAGGGCAACTTGTTAAGCATTAAAAGCACTGAACAGTTTGGTTATTTGGTCCCATCAATAAAAAAGAAGAAGACATCTGACACCAAATTATCATAAGCTCTGCACTTCTATACCCTGGCTAGAAGGAATAATTTTATTTTGCTTCTGTGTCTGGTGTGAGAAAGAGAAAGACAGGGGAAAAGGGAAAAAAGGAGACAGAACAAAACCAGATGTCAAGTGACACCCAGAAAAGAGAACCAAGTGAATACTTTTCAAACAGTAAAGTTTGCCTCCAAAAAAACCAAAGTAACTGTATGCATTCAGTAGGGACTGAAAATTGACTTGAAACTCACCACCAGGTTTCCTAGCACCAGGACAAGCAAGAAAATGATGAGACATTTCCTTTCTCCAGCCACTTCCATGCATTCCCACATAGTTTCAATCCATTCTCCACATAATATTCGGAATACAATCAGGATTGAATGACTAAAATCCTTCATATGCCAGCGTAAATTTTTACTGGTGTTTATTTTATAGTATTTTGTGTCATAATCAGTACCCAAAATCTGCATTCCTACTATAGCAAAAATAAATACAGTGATTGCCAAAACCAGAGTGAGGTTACTCAGCGCACCAAATGAGTTAAGAATTATTTTCATAAGAGTACTTAAGGCTGGCCAGGACTTTGCCAATTTGAAGATCCTGAGCTGTAAATAAAACACAAGGAAAAAAAAAAAAAGTTAAAAAGAGCCTAGGTAGCAGAGCACACATGAAAATCAGACCCTGCATTTATCATGTCTTTACTGCAGTAATATCATCATTTTTTCCCTGAAGAAAACCTTTTGATTGTTTTGATGCCATTAAAATCACTCCAGTTAAAAGCTCATGTTGTCTTACTATTTACCAACAAAGAAAACAGATTTAACATACTCATCAGTAACATAATATGAGGGTATTTCACTATACAACACATGTACTTTTAAGAAATAATAAATAATTACCAGCCTGAAAGGTGACAGATTTGTTCCAAAGCTCGCTAGGCCAATCAAAACAACCACGCTATCAAAAACATTCCACTTGTGCTGGAAATAGTAGTAAGGATCTAGAGCAATGATTTTCAAGATCATTTCTACAGTAAAAATCAGGGTGAAGACCTGGAAGGACAAAAATGAGATTCAGAAAAAAAGTCACTGAAAAAGTCTGTGTCCTTATGGGAGTGCCCCAGTATAAATACAGGGTTATAATTCCATTTTCACTCTAACATAGACCTAACTTACCTGGTCACTTAGAGAAATCAGCTGTTGGTAATCTGGTTCCATGCCAGGGTACTCCATAGCCAGGAATAAGGTATTCAAGATAATGCAGACCATGATTAAGAGATCAACAAATGGATTCAAAATTATTAATTTCATCTTCTCTTTGACTGCTCTCCAGAATGGACAACAATTCCAAATTAGATACTTCTGAGGGAAATTTTTCCAAAATGTAGGACAGTTCAGTTTTGACTCTGGCAGACAAAGGAAAGTGACATATGAATAATCCTTTGTAGAATATAACCGACCAAAGAAAAAGACAATCAGTCACTGAAAAGATGGAAAAGTCAATCTCACATGAGCAGAATGGCATAACTGAAAAAAATTGTTTAGCTCATTCTGCACAAACTAATCACAGACTAATAAAGGTCAGGCAAAACTTGCCCTTGGTAATTGTGAGTTACATGAGATATGAGAATATTTATTTTACTGAAATTTACATTTTGCAGCATAATTTCGCCTAGTGGCTTTTAAAATAATGCTGTTTGTGACAGTTTGATCTCTTAGGTCGAGTTACACAATCACCACTGGAAAAAGAGGAAAGAATGACTTACTTGAATTATCAGTAAGAATTGTGGCTGCACTCATTAACCTCTGTCTGCGGACAGGATCATTGAGAGCATCCATTGACACCTCATAGGACAGCAGGATCTGCCTCTTTGGTTAGAAAGACAGCAGAAGATAATACAACACGAGAACATGAAGGTACAATAATTAGAATACAAATCACAATACAAAAATTATATCCAGCATGAGATAAATATGCCTTTTCAAACACACATTACAGTGAAACTTTAACTTGCTGAAAGAACATAAAACAGAAAAAAATTAACACTATCAGGTGTTTGAAGGCAAAGGACATTTCATCAAAACCAGTGCAATTTTCCAAGAAGTTGTTTCCTTCTGAAGATATTTAATTAGCAGTTATAATGCCATTATATAAGAAGGATAGAAACATTAACAGGGGGCAAGGGGAAAGACTCATTCTATCTTTCCAGTGAAGGATAAAAACAACAGACAAAAAGAACACTGACCATCAGTTTGAATAAACTATTGGCTATTTAACTATGAATTATTGTTTATTAATAAATAATCATGTATTAATGTGAAAAATAGGCACACAGTTAATACAAATTATTGGGTTTTTTAGTCCTATTAAGCCTATCAAGATCTAACTAATATTGAAATCCCTAAAACTAGGAATGGGACTACTTTTGTTTTCATTAGAACTACCAGATGACAGGGAACCTGACAGACTGGGAGTGGACAGACTGACCACATCACAATGCACTGTACTTCAGTATTCCCTCTCAGCACAACTGGATTTTCATAATTTTCTTTTTTGGGAAGGATAAATGAATAAAAATATATCATAATGTTACTTCAAACGCTTATGATATTATGATTTTTATGAGCATATTCTGTAAAACTGTTATTCAGGGAATGACACTGATATCCTTGGCTTTAGAGGTTTAATAATAATTATTTCTCTCTGTCACCCTGATATTTTAATGAAAATCTAAGCAAAACTTAGCTGACAGAACTGTCAGAGAACAGACCTATAAAATGAATTTATAATACAGTGCTAAAATGCTCTTTTTCCCCTCTGTTTTTTTTCTGAGTCTAAAAGGCTCAACTAGACTATTCTAATCATGGCCAGTGCAAATCACCCTTTCACTCTTTTCTCTAAGATTTGGTGTCTCAGAAAACAGAAACCTAGAAAAATTAGTGTGCCAGCCTGACTAAAGTTCTCAGTCTTCTTGTTGAAATTCACAGCTGTTAAGGAACCTTCAGAGTTGTGTTTTTGGAAAGGACAAGGACATTCACCAGCACTGAACTGGTTACTGCTGCTCATTGATCTTTAGCTGAAGGAAATAACTGGGGATGAGAAGTCCTCTGATTTAAAATAGGGATGTGCCCTAAAGAAATAGTCGAGTGTTTATAAACTCATTCTGTCCTGCCAAAAAGCTTCTATCCAATGTGCTTTTTTTCTTTGACTTAGCACCTTTAGCCTCTTTTTATGATGAAAGTAGAGAGGACATCGTTTGAGGAGTCCTCAGTTGCAGCAGAGCTTGTACTACCAGTAGTTGCTATAACATGAAATAAACAGCCATGTTTGTTGCAGATTATACTTATTTGGCTAAAGGTAAAAGTCTACATTGGAGCAGCTCACACTGATTGGATCATGCTCTAGGTTTTCCTAGAGGTATCAGAACTTTGTCATTCCCTGGACACAGAGAGGGGAGGGGACCTTGGAAAGGTCTGAAGATGTTATTTCTGAGATATAAAAATCCAGATTACATTTGGCATCCATCTTTGCAGACTTTGTAGCCTTGAAGAAGTAAGGTTTAGCACACAATCCAAATTTATCTCGTGTCTCAGACATCTCCTGCAACAGTGACAGACTTAGAAGAATAAAGTTAAGTAGGGGTAATCAGCCATAAGAAATGAGTTTTATACTTGCAGAAGATATGACACCTGTTATGAAAAGACCTTTTTGTTTTCTGAATAGGTACAATAAGACACTACCATGGACTGTGACACAGCATTTCCTTTACGTGCAGAAGAACCAAACTAGTTCACAAAATTGAAGTATATTCTTAACACAGCAGGGGAAACATTAATGACACTACAATAAACAAATACTTTACTAAAGGAGATGACAGGTGGCAGTTGTTGCCAAGTGGGTGATTTGGACTCCTTCAGCTCAAATATTTAACTTATTATAGCTAGGATTACGGAATTTAGAAGAAATTCTGCCTGTGCTGACTGCCAGAATGACAATTTAATCAATTTTAGCTAGGATTATGTGTCTGAGAAAGGCTCCCCTACAAGGATGCTTTTCAAACATATGTAAATTGGAACATTATTTCTTTTAGCTCTGCTATGGGAAAAATACCATTTTCAGTGAGATGGGTGAAACAATTCTGTTGTTCTCCCAGAAGTAAAAGAGAATCTGTCACGTGATGAAACCAGTATAAGGGCATTAGAAGTTTTCTTTTTAGATATTGTTGAAAATAATTAAGTAATATGGATAATTGCCTGAGAATTATTTTGAAAGATTCAGCTCAAGATTAAAGTATCTAAATAAAGGTATCTAAATGAAGATAGAGAAAGATTAAAGTTGGGACAGTCTTCTAGAAGATACAGTATTTTGTCAGTGGCAAAAGTACTGTGGAAAAAATCTCCAAAATTATGCAAAGGAAGAATACAAGTCTTAACAGAAGTTTCTTAATGGATTTAAAAATGAGTGATCAGCAGAAGAGCCAGAAATCACTGCTGTAAACAAGATGTGAAACAACATGTGAGAGATTCAGCCTAACATTTAGATATCCATGTTTAATTTATCCATGTGTGCAATGCATTTAAAAATCCCATTATATGGGACACGTATGTCTCTGATAAGTTTGATTCACATAAATAAATGTTTCTGAAGCCATTTGAGATGGTCTATTGAGACATTTGGTAGCTGAGACATCCACAGTCTCAGACATGGCACATAACATCTGTGCCCTTCCATAGAGGAAGTGAAAGCCAAGTAAGACACTAGAAAAGCTCTAATGTCCCTAGGTATCAATTTGTGACCTAAAAATTTAAATCTCCTCTTGACTCTGGGAGTTTAGAACCTAAGATACTTGTAGAAACCTACGAAACCTCAAAAAATTCAAACCCTGGACACAATCCAGTTGCCTAAATCTAGGAATTTAGCAACATTTGAGATGCTGTAATGTTTATGAGATACCCACAAAGTGCTGGAAGATATGCCAAAGATATCAAAGATATCTAGAACATCCAACATATGCAAGAGCATCTAAACTGGTGCTAGATGCTTAAAGTCTGGAAGTGAATCATGCCCCTAACATCAGAAGTCTTCATACTGAACTAAACCCTATCCTAAATATTTAGAACAGAGAATTAGCTGTCTGTAGAAAAGAATAATAATTAAAAAATAAAATTAAAAAAAAATAGTTAGGTCTTTAGGGAAACACTAAAACTTAAGAATTCTCTACATTTATTTCTGCAGCACAACCAAGATGCTGACAGATCTTACCACAGCTCTCAGAGCACAGGTCTATGATTTGCCATAAGTGTACTACTGACAGACACTTCCAACTTCCCTTTCAGGTGCAGGTAATGCTGGCTCCCTGTGGTCCCAAAATCTTATCCTTGAATTGTCATATCACATGCAAATCCAATGAATGTATTGTCTATTTCAAATACTTACAAGCTTCTTGTGGCAGCGACCAGGCTGTGAACGAAATATTTGCTCCTCATTTTCTTGGTCATCTAAAATTAGTTTTTGCCTTGAAGTAGGTGTTTCTTTATTATTTTCTTTTCCTTCTGAATTTTTCAAGTCAGCAACTGACATTTCAGATCCAGCATGCAAGGCCTTACTGCTTTCTTCTGCAGCCAGCATCTGCAACAGGAAAAGCAAAAGGTCTGTCTGTTAATTCAAGGCAAATGGACTAGGATCATATACATGTAATTATTATGTTGTCTGAAAGATTTGCACTGACAATTCCTAGGTTTCAAATGTTAAACTGCCATAAAAAGACAGGAGTACCAAATGCTATTCACAATTCTGAAAGACAAAGCAGAGTTATCTGTGAGCTATTGTAATTAAAGTCTGCCCTCGTCACTTTAAATATTGTATTTTGCATCTGATTTACAAAATATTACGGTTTATCCTTTTACTTTCCTTTTCTTGCTTTGAAAAGGACACTGAATCCAAGAGAGCAGAAGACTAAAGGCTCAAGCTAAATCCTAAGATGTTAAATTTTCCTAAATACTAATCCTGTTGAAAGAAAAATAGAAGGAAGAAAAGAGAAAAACAGAAGGAAGAAAAGCCTAAGCAAAGCCTGGCAAGCTGGAATGTCAGGCAGAGAAACATTACAAACCTGTCAACAACTGTTGAGGAGGAACTCGGTAAATTGGTGGTGCATCACACTTTAATGATAAAATTTGATAGTTGCTAGGGAATCTTTGTTTGATCTCTTACAAGTCTGACTTTTCTTACAGCTGGCAATAAATCAGGGCTATCTTTTATTAAAGGTAGAAGATAAAATTTATCCACTCATACTTCCTTCATGCAGTAATATCAAGTAGGGATACCCAGAGAAAGGAATTTTTGGGCACAGCTATAACGGTGCTGTACAAGAACATGGAGTGCAGCACCCATGCAATACCATACAAGTTACTTACTTGCCAAAAAGCATTCTTATACAATGTCAGGTCTGCAAATCCTAAAACTTAGTATGTTTTAACTTGGATTCATGATGTTTTTTGTATCACAGGAATGTTTATGTATTTAAACATATATATACATGCATACATGCATTTGTAAAGATATAAAGAGAAATTTAATACTTTCTCATTTCTCAGAAAGTATTGTAAGAAGCCCATGTTTAACTCAAAACATTTTTTCCCTAATTCACAAACAGAAGAAAACAAAAGGAACTACAGATTATATATGATAATTTACAAACCTGTTCTTTCTCTATAATTTTTCTGGCATCCTGAAGTAGTTTTTCTTTTGCCTCTGTTTCAGCACGAGTAGCTCTATTTTCCTCTTCATATGCCATAGTTACCACAGCCAAGATCAGATTGAAGAGATAAAATGAGCAGAAGAAGATGACCACCATGAAAAAAAAGATGCAGGACACTCCAGATGTACGGATGGTCTGTGAGGAAAAGGCAAAGGTGGTAATAAATTCTTAACAAACTAACATTTACAAAGCGATTTCAAAATAACTTTAAACAATTTATTTTCCTACACAATGCAAAAAGTTAATGTACTGCAGTGTTTTCAATGAACAACAGTAGGATCTGCTTCTGGTCTAAGTTATACATAACAATGTCACGTGCTGCAGAGAAGAATTAACAAAATCCATCCTTAAAATTAACATGAATATCTTCCAGCAAATCAGGCAAATGATCCTCCAAGTTTAAGCTATGAGAAGATAACTTCATCTGTTAAGATATAAAAAGGTGACTGTGGAAGAAATTAATGAAACTCGGTAATCAAGGTGAAAGCTAGGATTATCTATACAAACATGAAAGATGTTTTAATTACAGAATCAGAGGCAATATTTAGACTGATTATCTTATACATTTTTAAAATGGTAGCAGAGGAGATGGTTAAAAATTAGGTTTTGAGACATTAAAAACTAAAAATCACATGACCTTCAAATGGCAAAAGAAGTTGCATCCATTTAAAAAGTCACGGTTAATAAAGGCTGATGGAAAAAAGAGTTAAAATGGACCAATATGAAAGGTACAGAACAAGGCAGAGAGTATTGTTCCCATCTAGCAAAAGCACTGTATAGACATAAGGGATCCAGAGAGTTCTCTACAGGCATTTTTACCTCATTTTTTTAAAAAAACACCAAATTGAAAAGTTACATTCAACTCTCTGAATCAAAACATAAAGGCTCCAATTTTTTTAGTACCATGGGGCCAAAAATGAAAGTATGTTGAGCCAAAAGGTTTGGTGAGGAGTCAGCACTTAAAAGGAAGACAAACAGACGACGTGACAAATCCTCATATTCCCTGCAGTAGCAGGGAGCCCCTTGGCTGGATCTGCTCCATATCCCAATCCTTGGGTGGTTGCATACAAGTATTTAACTCTTATTTAGCTTTTAACCACTAACCCAAGCGTGTTCTCCAACAAAACTATGAGCATTCATGGCAGGACTGCTCCTATCCAACATCACTTGCAGAAGGCATTACTTGTCAGTCACTTGACTCTACTTCCTTAATACTTACATTGATTTTAAAATAAAATTGGTGTCAGTAATGTTAAAACCAGTACAGATTTTTCTAGTGGACATAAAGCTCTGAACTGCCCGTCTGAAGTCATTCCAGCAGGTAAACAAAGTACCCACTTGTCTGTAGAGACGCTCCCAGCTGTCCTGGGTCATCAGACGGAACACAGAGAGGAAGGCCCAGCCAAAATGGTCAAAACTTGTATAACCAAAGTCAGGATTATTCCCAATCTTCTCACAGGTGTAGTTTTCTGGACACTCATGACTAACCACAAAAGAAATGTTAAACAACACTTATGTGGAGATTCAACTGTACCTGAAAGCATCCAATACACAGCAACAAATAAAGATTTGCTCAGTTTGTCTGAAGTTATGCTTCATATTCCCCAAAATATTCCTGCCAGAAGGGCTGATTGATATCTGACCATCTCAGAAATCCATTTGTCTAATAAAAAAACTAGACAGAAACATTTGTTTGGGACTAGACAAAAACTCTCACTGATGTAGGATATGTCCAAACAAATACACAGAGAGGGGAACAATGGAAATACCTTTACTTTTAGATAATTCACCAAGATGAGGAGAGGAGAGTTTATAAATGTCTAAAAAGTCTTTACTGATCTGTGCCCCTTCTCATTTATATCATTCTGCCTTACCATTATACTCCCAGTGGTTAGCAACAGAGTACATATAAAATTGGCTGCATTCTTGTACTTCATTCTTTCTCTGGTATGAAATATCTGGCTTTTAATTTAATAACACACCCACCAACCCATTTCTTCCTCCTGAAAAATCATCACCATTCCTTTACACCAAAAATAAAACCAGAGTACACCTGGAGGAAAAAATTAAGAAAGTACTAAAACTGCTTTGTTCACTTACTTGGGATTTACACTGTACCCACAGAGCAGTATTTCAGGAGAGTCATTCTGTCTGTAGCAGAGTTCTAATAAAAAAAAATAAAATCAAGGAATCATAAAATCAGAAGTTGTCAGTTTCTACTTTCTGACAGTAAACCAAACATTACTTCACATTATAAACACTCTGATGGATCAAAACTCTGTGAAAGATCCATTCCCAATGAAGTGCATATGGGACTGATTCTCAGCTGATCCGTCTGACAATTTAAAATATATAGTAACAATTTGCTGCACAACTAACAATGTAAGATTTTATTTATCTTTGGCCAAAAAAAAGAATCTCTATGAGAAGTGGGCAAAATCCATGAAATACAGAATAAGTGATGGAAAAAATAATTCTCTCTGCAGTACCCCTAAAATTAGGATCCCTGTCCAATGCACAGATAAAAAAGAAAATGCTTATAGAAAACTCAGTCTCTTCTACCCCACAGACTGCTGATCTTTCTCCAAATTCAAGATTCACTAATCTCAAATTCAGTTCTCCCAGAGACTTCATACTACTATTTGTGCAAATGGAAGGACAAACCTTCTTGGCAGGAATACATGCAAACTATATTTTAACATCTCTGTGAAAAATCAAGACATACATAGGAAGATACACAGATTATGTAAAGGGAGAAAAGAAAAACATTTACCTTCATCATTTGGTACATATATCTTGGGATCCTTACATAATGAATCATTGTACAGAGTTTTATTGAGGACACATTTGGATTTTAAATTTCCCATAAAAAGCTGGAGGCCTATTAGTGCAAATATACTCAAGCAAAATACAGTCAGGATCAACACATCCCCGAGTTTCTTAACAGACTCAACAAGTGAATTTACGATGACTTTCAGACCTAGGAAAATAAGATCCAAGAACATGGAAAGTGAGAAAAGGAATGCAATGATGTTCCTGTATGACAAGACACTACAGTTCCAAGTTTGTTAATGACAAAGGAAAAGTATTGATGTGCGGCTTCGATACTAAAATTAAACAACTTCAATGTTTAATTCCTGCTATAATTCCAGAGCAAAATCAAAAATCTATTTGCAATTGCATGGAAATGGTAAAGTTAATATCTATAACAACCATGAGATACATAGTAATTTATAGATTTTTCAAGTGAATTTTTGCAGCTGGACTCTGAAATCATACTTTGGTATCCTAATTAAGGACACGACTTACAAAAATATTGAATATCTGGATGGCGTATGCAACATACTGTTGAAAGTATTACACACAATCCAGACAGTGGCTGTGGTCAGTAAGGAAATGAATGAAAATCTCTCAAATTGTGAAATCAGCTTTCTGGGAAACAAACCAGAGAAGGTTAAGCTAATGAGGTAGAACACGAAACCAGAAATATGGTGGTTCAAATATCAGCATACAGTGGGCTGCTCCAGGGAGACAAATTATAGAGATAAAGGCACTGGGCTAAATAAAAATGAACACCAGTGATAGTATAAAAAAAATGCAGAAAATAAATTTGCCTTTGTCAAAACCATTTCAAGGAAAGATGATTTAAAAAATTGTTAGGATGCTGCTGAGGGTGCAAACCAGTCACACCTTGGGGTTCCTTGGGGTCACAAAAAGTGACCAGAGAACTGGAAGAAAAGAACAGAAGTGGAATTAGAATTTGCATCCTGGTTAAGCAGAGCAAATATCAGTAAGGTGTTGTCGTGGTTTAAGCTGGCCTATCCATCAGCTATGTACCAACCCTGTACAGACGTGTTGTTCCTTACCTGGTATTACTGAAATAGCTTTCAAAGTCCTCAGTACTCTGAAAGTTCGAAGAACTGAAACGTTGCCAACTCTGTGAAATGCAGTAATGTACCTGGAAAATTAACCCACACTGAAATGAATGACAAAGATGGAGCTTTTCAAAGCACTTCCTTATGGAGCAGGCAGTAATGAATACACTGGAGAAAATAAATAGGTCAAATATTTACTAAGATATATACCTAAAATTAGGACTCTAAGTCCATTTCTAGGTATGGATATAAAGTAATGGGGCTTTGGAGCAGTGCCTCTGAAAAGAAATACAGTAAGCTCCTACTTAGTGTGGATTTGGATGCTTTAACTTTGGAAGAGTTTATCCATCAAAATGTCAAATAAATATAAAACCTTAATGTCATAACCACACTCTCACACTGAGGCTTCTCTCATGAAAGTATATGTTGCAGCTATCTCAAAACTAAACACACACTTCAGGAGAAGGAAGCTGAGCAACAGCAGATTTATAACACGTCTATTCTGTACCACATAGGTCTTTCTAACATTTAACAATCAGCGACAACTTGAGTATTGCACCTGGTTTCACTTTTAGCATTTCAACAATTAGAAAATTTCAGAAAATCAGTATTTTAAAGCATCGCACTTTAACAGGTTACCCCATATTTTCTAAGATTTCTCTCATGTCAGAAAGGACATGAATTGTGCCCCATCTCATGACAAGGTTGTAACTGGTAACAGAATTCCATAAAATAAATAGTCTCAATAACAAAATTCAAGACAATGGTTGGAAAGGCAACCTCCCCCTCAGAGCATGACTTTGTCAGCAGCAGATCAGAGCACATTGGCTTTGCCTGGTTTGTAAGATTGAATAATTCTCAAGCACCTCAGTTACAACTCAGTAATAACTAAATAATTACACTTGAGTTAGCAGTCGAGCTCATTTCCAAATAGTTTTCTTTGTTGTACTGTAAGACATGGAAACAAACAGGTGGAGGTACTATATCGTTAAGTTGAACACAAATTAATTAGAGGTGCAGCTAGGGAAGAAGGACCCCAAATGAAATTTTTCATGCACTTGTTGAATTGTCTTGTGATAGTTGTAACTATCAGTAACTATGTAGTGATAGTTGCTGATGATCAACAATATTCAAGCTCCTAAGCAGTTCATCATTACCTATAAGAATAATTGTTCATCTACACATAGGTGTGTGTGCTGACACCTGTGTACATAACCTATTATTTACAAATGAGGAAAAACCTACATGTAGTGTTACAAACTACTCCCTTTTTTTATTCTGCCACCTGACAACTTCATTTGGTGCCTTTAGCTCTCATTGTAGGAAAAATATATTATTTATTCTCTTTTTGGCTTTGTGCCATACACTTCAGCTGTGTTCCTGCTCGGCAATTGTTCTTTCATGCAAGTTTTACTCTATTTAGTTTTTTGTTATGTGGAATTACAGATATACATCTTCACTGCATCTGTTTTAATTCTGACGTTTTGACATGTGAGGAGCAAAACTACACAAAATCCTGAATTAAAATACAGGCCACACAGTGAAATAATGTGTGTTCTTCTTCTTTACTTCTTACCCACGATGTCTATTTTCTACCTCCTTCTCTGACCATGACTGCATGCTGGAGTGGTGCTTTTACAAAACTGTTTAAACTCCAACATCATCTTCCCAACAAGTGAAAGCTATTCCAGAGCCCATTAATTTGCATGTAAAGAAAGGTCTGTTCTTCCTTGAGCAACACTTGACACTGGGATTTCATCTGTTATTTATCACCAAGTCATTCAACACCTTTTGACCCATTTTGGGTCCTTCTTGAATGAGTTTCATCTGACCCAGAGTACAACTAAGACAACATAAAGAGGCAGGCTTGGTTTGGGCTGTCTATGCAATTGCCTCTTGACAAAATTTAAATATGGACTAAACTGAGAACAATCACACAGTTCTAACACGAGCTTTTCATTTAGGCCTTACTTTAAAGTCTGTTTTTCTCATTGCAGACATGCAATTGTGATTCAAGCACAGTTTAGCAGGGAGGATGCCGACAACTGCAAGGAATTTCAGCAACACCAAACAGTATTTCCTCTGTGTTTTTGTCCCCTGAGTGTAAAAGAACAACTGAGTTTTACTTACATCACAATAGTAATAGAAAAATCCAAGCAGTTCCATGGGTCTCGAAGAAAGGTAAATTCATTCCAAACAAATCCTCTCGCTACTATTTTTATCAATATTTCAGTAGTATATATGGCATTGAAAACATATCTGAGGAGGAAAGTGTATATTAAAGGTACAGAAATAAAAATATTATTGAGACTGATACACATTCAGGCACATTTCTATCTTTTTTCTGATTTAGTCCCTGCATGGAGATAAAGGTAGAAAATGTGATGCAAAATAGGACAGGTTGCATTACTTTCAGAAGCATCATGGGGACAAGATGTCTTCCTGAAGTTTAGTAAATTTTCCACGTAAATCTACAAACACAAACATTCACATGAGCATATGATGCTATTTCTGGACGAAGGATAGCTCACATTTCCTTAGGAAACATTTTTAAGACTGTGTTTATGTTCTAAAGCAGGCTGGAAAATTTCAAAGCCTCATCATTCTGGCAGAAAGATAATAGCAAAGATTTATTTCAGCCTGTAAAGTTTGCACATTTTATATACTTATTCTGACAAATACAGTGCAACTGAAAGAAATCCTACAGAAAATTAAGTTATCACCATGCTTACCCCAAAATAAAAGGAATTTAAATTACAGAACTTCTGAGGCTCCAGGCACATTTTCCAGATTTAATTCTGGAACATTAACTCAAGTTACACTGGATACAGCGCACAAGTACAAAAGGAAGCAAGACATTACAAATAAATGGTTTCCTCGTGGGAACAACTGACTTAGGAGAGTTACCAGGAAACAGGAGGAAAGAACAGAATGAATATTAATTCCTTTATAGCTTTTGCATGAAGCAGCTATAATAGAAATTCAGGTTATTGCTGTAGAATGAGAGATATTAAGTTAAAAGCCTGCTGCACAGTCTCTCTAAGAGATTTAATCCTCAAAAGGAAAAATGGGCCAACCTCCTATGTTACACCAGATGGCAAAATTAGGCAACACAGAAAAAAGGGCATATGGTGAGAGCCTCTAAGAAAAGGCACTGAGGCTCCACAAAAGACTCTGTGATATAATAACAATCCTCAGTCTTCCTCAGAGGTCTATCTGAGAATTTTCAAGCCCCAGAATCAGATCACCACATTATTTAAAGTTTTCAGGCCTGCATGTTAGTATCGTTGGAAAAATAGTGAACAAATGGCCCCTGAGGTACTCACTCAGTCCAGTAGGCTTGTTCAAGAAGCTTAGGGACAGTCATAGCCATACAATTGAGTAACACAGTACATGTAATAATGCCAACAAAAAATGTGAATAGTAAGTTAAGGAAAATCTGCTACATTATAAAAAATGAAGTTCATAAAAGTTGCTGATTTCCACACACAAAAACCACACAAGCATTCAAATAATTACTTTTCATTTGAATATGCTCTGAACTTTTCATGTGTTTTCCAAAGAAACTTATAGCAGAATTACAAAATATCCTGAGTTGGAAGGGACCAAGAAGGATCACTGAAATCCAATTCCCATCCCTGCACAGGACCATCCTAAGAATCCCAGCAAGATCAAACCTTCCTAGCTGGGTAAAATTCATATTTTAAATATAAAAATGAATTATCTGCATGTGGAGACAGTTTTGGAAGTTAGGACACTAGTGGGACATAATATGTTTAACATGTTCAGGCACATGTTCACCTAAAAAGACCTATTTCCACTAATTAATAATTCCAAATAAAATCAGAAAAAGCAGAAACAGAGGAACAGAATGACAGAAAATGGCACAGAATATTTTAAGATTCAAATCAGGGAAACCAGTGAAAGGATATGAATGGACCAGAATTTTAATTGCTGCTTTTCTGACTGGATTAAAAGGATCAAATATAAACAAGGCAGGTGTGGCAGTAAACCGGAAAATTGTCCTCCTTTCATTTATCACCATAAAAGTCTATAAAAAAAAGGATTCAGAGTATATGAAACATTTAAATGAATTACAAATTTCTGCAAAAAGTTAATGTTCAGTTTTTCAAGTCTGCATCTAGAGCTATATCTAACTACAGTTAGGAGTACAGCTTTCCTTTATTCTTACTTGGAGCTGTGATTATACACATTTTGAAGGAAAGACAGCAGCTCTGTAGAAGTTCTTTATTGCCTGAGAGGAAGAAGCCATAATGGGAATGAATATGAAGAGCAAGTAATCATATTCACTTAGTCAAATTAATTAAATTACTACTCTGGCACTGTAAAAATGGTCTTAATACCTTACTCTTGGACAGTCTTACAGGCTACAAGAGATTATTTACAAAATACACATTGTGTAGCCCTGCCAAAATCCTGGACAGTTAAAGCAAAAATTTTAATTTTGAAATATCTCTACATTGTCAAGTAACACTGTATATTGCCTCTAAGCTACCTTAAGGTCCATGCAGCTCAGCACTTTTTCCATACAGGAAAAATGAAATCTCTTGAAGGAAAATCACTAATTCACTATTCCTAACACTAAACACTATTCCTAACTTCAATATAAATTTCTTCAACTCAATCAACCTTAGTTTCTCTACATCTTCAAAGTATCACTTTGATTACTTTGAGAAAAGAATATCTGGAAAATCAAAGTCTAAAGCATGTTTTCTGATAAAATTACTATACTCCAACACCTTGTGGTATACATTAAAACAGGAACTGGGACTGGATGGAACCTTCTGCTCTTCAGAGCAAGTCCTCCTTGACAGTAGCAATCATTAAATTTAAGTATTTACTTACTTTATACACTGCTATAGTCAGCATCACCAACCACTTTGGAATAGCATGGAGTATGTGCAATATAAATATGGCACAATAAAAAAAGCCAGTGAGACATAAAGTTACAGAAAATTAAGACAATGAAAATACATGGATTTGCTACACAGAGTACTGGAAATATCTCAAATGTGCCTCCCTTAATTTGTATAATATTTGTAATTCAGTGAAAGCATCTGCCATTCCAGCATGATCTACTGTTGAACAGGCACTGTTTATACAACAGGGAGTTCAGCCCCATAGGCATCAGAGAAACTGCTCTGGAAAACAAAGCATCACTTATCCCAGAATATATTTACTATTAAAGTGCACCAATCACATATCATGTTTTCATAACTAATTTTGATTCTTGACTGGAACTTAAAATACGTCTTCATTCTATAATACAGAGCATACCTTAGCACTCCCCCCAAAAGCTGTCAGTAAAGTTCAAAGGTCTATCTACAGAATCATTAAATGCCAGCATCTCCTAAATAGAGCTTTTACTATCCCTTAAGAGTTCAGCAGGCAAAAATAAAAAATTTGGGAAGCTTTAACCTTGTGATCACTGTAGTATGGATCAAAATCCTCCAGGGGTTCCCCAACAAGATCTGCAGGAATGTCCCCATACAGAGAAGGCAGCTTTTTGCAGATTTTCAGATCAAGTTGAGGAGTAAGTTTATCTTCTTCAACTCCTTGGTCCTTATCCTTTCCTTTAACTTTGACTTGCTCTTTTTTTTTGTTGGCAATCCTTTCCTCAATTGCTGCCAAGGACTCGGGGGTGAAACGTCGGAAGCTGTTAGTTTCTGATGGCCAAAACAAGGGATCCATTTTTCCTTCTGTTTGTTTCCAGTGCTAGAGGTAACTTAAGAAAGAAAGCTCTTGACAATTAGAAAATACCAGAAATAACACCCAGCTTTAATATCTATTAACGATTTTTTACTTCTCCGAAACTCCGTATCAAAATAGACTAAAATAGAGTAGAATAAGAATAGACTATTTCAATTGAAAAGAATCTACAGTGACCATCCAGCCCAGCTGCCTGACCAGGGTTGGCCATTTTAAGGCCTTGGGCACTGCCCAAATGCCTCTTAAACACTGACAAGCCTGGGGCATCAACCATCCCTCCAGGAAGCCTGTTCCACTGTTTGAGCACCCTTTTGGCAAAGAAACGCTTCCTCATGTTCCATGTACACCCCCTGCAGTGTGGCTTTGGACCATTCCCACATGTCCTGCCACTGGATTCCAGGGAAAAGAGCTCAGCACCTTATTCTCCTCAGGAAGCTGTAGAGAGCAATGAGGTCGCCCCTCAGCCTCCTTTTCCCCAAAACAGACAAGCCCAAAGCCCTCAACAGCTCCTCTCAGGGCATTCCTTGCAGCCCTTTCACCAGCTTTGTTGCCCTCCTCTGGATACACTCAAGGACCTTCTCATCCTTCCTAAATTGCAGGACCCAAAACTGCCCACAGTGCTCCAGGTGAGGCCACACCAACACTGAACACAGCAGGACAATCATCTCTTCTGACCAGCTGGTCCTGCTATGTTTGAGGCACCCAGGATATAAAGTAAAACCATCTAGAAGCACATTGATTTAGAAAAAGAGTAATGGAAAACAAACACAATAAAGATCAACTACTGAATCTGGATCTACCCTCTGCAATTCAGGTTACAGAAAAGATACTTTTTTCCTTTGCCTTTCCAGCTTGGAAGCGTCAAAATCACATCTCTGTCAGAACCCTGACAATCATCTAATTGTTTCTCACTGAAGATTAAAGTATCAGCAGCCTTGCACCTCAGTTACTGTTCCTCTGTACTTCCTGAAAACAGAATTTAGTTCCACATGTCCCATCTCTAAGGCTCATCAGCTCCATCCCCTCCACTGTGCAAGGCCAACACTGAATTCAGCTCAAGGCTGTGTCCAGTTGCATTTTCATTTATTCTACTTGAGGCTTAAAACCCTGACAAAGGGGAAGGGTGGCAATGAGATGCACTGAGGTGACTGAAGGCAAATCCCTGTAAGCATTCAGTTACTAATGCCTGAATTTACCACACTGCTGTAGATGACAGCAATTTACAGGACATCAGTTTTCATCCACAGAAGATGAAGAAAACTTTGACGCATTACAGGAGGATTTGTCCTTTGTGCCTCATTTCAAAACTGATTACTCCCATTTAATAAACACTTTTGGTCACAGCCAAGTCTTTAAGACAGTCTGCATTTTTGATTGCTGAGGTCCAGGCTGTGCTACTTCTTTTTCTGAGCTCACATGTGGACTATGTTAGAGAATCAATACTCTCTTGTAATTACAGCTCTCTTCTTTAGATGCAGATATATTTATTTAAAAAGAATATGCAAGCAAGAATGATTATGCAATGATTTTGTTGGGGTTTATCGAACTCAGGAGGGTTTCTTTTTCCTCCTCTGGGACTTCCCAAGCATGTTCAGATCGGATCAGGAACCGCAACTCAGAGATCAGAATTTACCATGGTAACAAAATGGAAGTATATAACCAAAGAACTGTTACTTAGCCAAACCACACAGACCCATTTCCAATTGAAAGCTCAAAAGATAAATTGAAAATCAAGATGTTATTTTTTTTCCATTTTTAATAATTCTAAGAAGGTCAATTTTATCTTCAAAGCAGTTTTAAGGACAACAGAGAAACTCAGCATTTAGGGAACTACGACGACTGAAATGAAGCAGAAGAAATGGTTTTAGCAAATACAAACACCATTTTAGTACTAAGGGTTTCAGAGCTGAATTTAAAAAAAAAAGAATCTGACAAAAGCAGTGATCAAGAGCAAAAAGATGCAACACATTCCCTTCAGCAACTGTGACCAGAAGTCATAATAAGACAAATATTCATGGACATTCATGAGAAGATTTCTTCAGCAGACCCCTACCAGAAACATACCTGTGCTCACATGGAACACCAGACTTCTTCCCCTTTGATAAACTGCCAAGTATTTATAGATTGTGACTCAGGTTAGGAAAAAGGAAGCTAAGAAGATTTGACTGAAAAATTCTTCTGATACAAAGGACTAAAATTATATTAAAAAGACAGAGTGACTACTTGGAATTCCTGAAGCTCAGCTAAACTCAACCACCACATCATATACTGCTGAATTAGCTGAATGTTCAAGGCAAGACACTGAGGTAAAGTGTTACCCTTAGAAATAATTTCAATTTTTGATGGGACACAGAAGTTTCCCCAGTAACCAATTTGGGAGGGAAGATACAGAACAAGTTTTCTTAGAAGTAGCCTAAGCACGAGACTTTTTCTAGAACCTGACAGAACAAACTTGGGTGTGTAACTACAAGTTAGTGCAAAGAAATTGTATGTCAATACGTACTATGTCAATATGCTGCTGAGACAGATGCAAGGCTACAGTTCAGATCTGTTAATTTCCAGTGCAGCACATGAAAGAAATTTGCATTTAAACTCAATTAAGAGTTGAACAGGTTTTCATATCTCTGGTCCTGTAGTAGAGACCAGTCCATCAATATCAGATACAAATGCCCTGGTACCTTCAGTTACTAAAGTACCGCTTTCTACAGGATCAAGGATACATAAACACATCTTAAAATTCAACTTTTTATTTTATATTAAAGTGGGAATGACTTCATTTTCTCATCTTGAGAGAACTGCATTCAGTGTACAAAGCTAGGCATTGTTTGAGGTTAGTCTTGCTGGCTTAAGGGTACTGCGAAAATGGCACAAAATATTTTTATGTCAAAACCCAAGGAATTCCAGATATACTGATGAAATTTACTGAACAAATGATGTGTAAAGTACTAGAAAGGGATGAACGACGATTCTTTAAGTAAAATAGGCACTGGGAACTGCTAAAGTACAATTTGCTACTAAAATTTCTTAAGACAAAGGGTTTTCAGACAATTTTCTAGAACTGCCAAAAATGAGTGTATTAATGCAATGTTTCAGAGACATGGATTACAAAATGCTTGCTGGGGTAGTGACTAATCACTAGAGAGGATAACTAACAAATTTAGACTTTTAGAGAGAAATGGATTACAAAATGCTTGCTGGGGTAGTGACTAATCACTAGAGAGGATAACTAACAAATTTAGACTTTTAGATTGAAAAACAAAATACCAATTCAAGCCTTATACACAACTCATTGATTTGTCTCCCTTTGTGTGAATTTCAGAACTCTTTTCAGAACCCTAAAAGCACAGAGGTCCTTTAAAATGCAGCGACATAATAGCCATCAAACTATTGACCGTAACTTACCCAACAATCCACAAAAGTAGAATTGAAACTGATAAAACTGCTCGGTAAAATACTATCAAAGTCAGTAAGGGGCAGTTATGAGAAGTTTCTCAAAATAGGAAGACTAGTAGGAACATAAATATAAAAACGTCCTTATTTGTGTTTCAATCTAGTTTTAGCATGGATTATAACCAATTCTGAGTCCCAAATTACTTCTATCAACACCTTTGTCAAGGGCCACCCACTGATATTTCCTGTGACCACCTGGATCTCGAAAAAATAAATGGTAAACTAACTGTTAGTTTTGTTTTAGTGTGCATTTAGTATATTCTTTCACATGGGAATAAAGAATAAAGATGTGTTCACCTCTTCACCTGAAATAAGAAAAAAAAAAGAGAAAGCAGCTCACAGCAACACGTTATGAAACAGGACAGGAATTCTCTCTTTTCTGTTCTGTACCTTGCCAAAAGCTTCTGCTATCACCTATTCAGTTTCAATAAGCAGAAAAAAATTTCTGTTTCTGATCACCATTTTCTTCTATTTAACTGCCAGTGATGGTGAACAGATCTAACAGATTTAAGTCCTTAGTAAAATCCAACTTGGACATTTTAGAGGACTACTGCTGTTTCTTAAATACAAGGCCAGCACTTTGTCCCCCACTCTCCACTTCTCACTCATCACCCCATTCCAAGGAAAAGTTTTGTGTTTGGATGGGTTGGATAAATATCTAGCAGTGCAGTTTTTCAGGTTGGGGTTTTTTTGGTTTTTCTGTTTTGGTGGTTTTTTGGGGATTTTTTTTGGTGCTGTTTGGTTTGATTTTTTAACACATGCAATAGACAAAGTTATTCACAACATCAATATCATATCATATCATATGCTCATTACTTCCAAAAGCAGAAATATATGCAATGGGCTAGACTGTGCATTACTGAAGCATCCTGGAAAAAAAAATCACTCACCAGCTTTGTTGTGAGAAAAACATTCCAGATTTGTGTTGCTAAAGAAATTTCAGTATGCCAAGTTCAGTGTAACTAAGATTAGGCAGTACTACAGCCAATTTGATGAATACTATGCATAAGGTGATATAACAAAACAGAGCAGTCAGTAATTAATATGATAATAATTAATATGGCAATAATTAATAGTAAATAACATGACAAATATATCAATGTGCAGTAAAATGTTTTACTGACACATGTAAATCATAGGAAGAGCTACATGTTTACATCAATATAGTGGTTCTACATTAATGACAGATTTTCTTAAGTAGATGCTCCCTGTACCTAAAATAAACCCACATCTAATACTTAAATACATGTGGGCACATATTTTATATATATAGACATACACATATATACATTCCCAAATATTTTGATCAAATAGACATAGAATTAAATGAAAATAATCAGCAATTGAATTTTCTCATAGTGTACAAATATTTAGCAAAACCAAAATACTTACAATATCCCCTTCAAAATAAAAAAGCCTTCACACAGATTTCTGAAGGTAATGTTGGCAGGCTTTTATCTCCAAGGGTACAGAAAGTCTTGATTTTCTCACCTTTACCTTTCCATTCCCAACAACATCATTTCTCCCTAGCCAGCTCCCATGCAGAAAGTTTTCTCTTGTACTGGGATGCCTGGGGGAGGGATGGAGGGAGGAGCTTGGTTGCTTTTCTGAAAACAGTAAATGAAATTTTGTGCTCTCATTAACAACACTGGAAGAAAGGGAAAAGTGCTTGGGCAATACTTTTGAAGAATAATCACCTAAAAATCAATCAATTATTTTCTTTCTGCTGAAATCATAGCTACATTTATTAAAAGCAAAGATGGATTTTTGTTCATTTGGAAATATATGTGTGACATGGTAAGAAAGCAAAAGGTCTCCTGTTTCACATTTCATTCCAAGCTCTAAACCATGCAGGCATGCATTAAACATTGGCACAAAATTTGCCTTTCATTAAAAGCTTTTGGTTAGAAATTTGGGTATATATTACTATTTTTCATTCCTAATTTCTACATTTAATATTCCCAGGCTCTGATGTATGTTCATTAGATCTCATACAGACAAAATCTGAAATTCAAATATACTATCTTTTATAGACAAGATCAGAACCCAAAATACATTCAGTAGCACACTATGCCGTAACTTCCATTAACACTTACAAACCTTGTTTGAGCAAAATGAAAATCACAGCATTTATCCTCATATCTGAAATTACTTATATTTATTTTTTTTAAAAGTGATGCATACAGCCTTCTAGTAACAGATATTGGACAGTAACACACACACAATCATGGTAAGCCCTAATGCTAAGTACAGTTCTTCCTCTTAATTACATCAACAGAACCCATTACTGTCTAAAATAATTTTTTTCTTTATTAAGTAGAACACAAATCTTTCCTATCATCTTTCCTGATGATAAGAGAGTTACTCTGGGTTTTGCTGGCAGAATTCTACCGAAGCAACTATGCTGTTCTTAAAAGCCAGGCAGCACTAATGCACACAAAGAAACAAACAGTGATTAAACATTTTTCTGGATAGGTACATCTCAAGATGTTTTTAAAAGAAATAAAACTCTAAGTGTTCTGTGGTGCAAGCAGCAACAAGTCATTTTAAGTTCAGTGTAAGTTATTTTGCTAGAAAGCAAGATTATGTTCTCAAGACAAGTTCAATTAAGAGAGCAGAATTTTAAAGATCACTCAACCATCACTCTGTAATGGCATTGCTACATTTACAATCCTGTACCAGCTAATACCACTAAATGCAATAAAGACCCCTACCTGCATGTATTTATTCTGCTGTATCTTCTCCATCCATTTGTCCCTGTGAAAAATGCGGCACAGGGGATAAACACAGACCGCAACACAGCGAAAAGAATTGCACTCCTTCCGTACACTGTAATATTTAATATCCAAAAAGCAAGAGCTCAGAGAACAAGATTTTTTATCTCCAGCAGTTTAGGACTTGCAGCTAACCACAAAACACTTAGACAAGTTATTTTTCTCGTGCTACAGTGGAAAATTTCCTTTCTCCCATTAGGAAGGCAGTTTCTTACAGCGGGGAGAGGGCAGAAAACCAGCCTCAGAGTAATGACACAGTTTTCCTCCCATTTTCATTCATTATTCCTGTGGAAATAGGAGGAGGAAAATGGAGGAAATAAAAAAGCTGAAGTTTAACAACAAAAAGATAATGTTCATTATATAAATTACTAGAATTAAATTCATTATAGAAATTACTGTTTATTTATTCACCATGCTCTTGACATGGCTCTGTTTCCTCCACTAACTGAAAAGTACAGCACTTTTATTTTTCCTTTTTATTGCCAGAGCACAAGACAAACATTTCTTGTTGGTAGCATTAGCACACCACCATTAGTTTAATGACTAAGAGGGTACAGATGTCAAGAGCTGAAAAAACCAGATTTTTGCATAATTAAATGTACCTTGTAACTGTGCCATAACTCTAAACATTAGTTACTGCTTTAAATTACGGATCAGAAATGCAGTCATTAAAGATATCAAGGCACCTGACAATTCATGCACACTGCATGACCCTCTTATCCTCAGATTCTATCCAGCCACCTCTTCCACTAGCTTCCACCTACTGAGAAATGCTCTGTGGTACAATCCCAGAAATCTCCTGTTCAGTGGGATAACGGACACACCACCCATGCCTCTGTCTCAGAGGGAGGAGGGTTCATGCAAGGTCTCTCTTCCTATTTTTCCATTTATAGGAATGAGACAGCTATTTCACATATATATAACAAATTCAGCATGATTTACCTCCTTTTCCTGTCTGAGACTTCCCCTCAATAATTCGTTGACCATGGAACCCCTGCTGTGAGACATCTGAAATTAAGATCATCAAAAATCTCCTTTTCACTACATTCCCCTTCAAGATGCATCTGTATTATTAAGATACTATGTCTCAAACTGGCTAAAATTACAAGCAGGACACAAGATCCCAGATGGACACAAGAGGGAATGGAACAAGAATTTCAAACAAATAAGTCATTGTCATCAGTTGATGTATCTGTAAATCTAATCCTGCAATTTGCACAATGACCTCTTCAATAGTCTCTTCATGTATGATTCATACAAGCACAGAAAGTTTTGAGTAAAGAAGTGTTTTACAGAGACAAAATAAATACATTTATCAGAAATTTAATGGGAAAAAATCAACATCACTTTACTCAGAGGCTACAAACATCCAGTAACTTTGACCATAACAGTTGGAAAGAAAATTAGTTGAGCCTGAGAAAGATATTTCATATTTTCAAGAAATGGATCCTACAAAATAAGATCATACAATCCATAACTAGATCGTGTCATCCACTGACAAAGAATGCTGTTGCATTTGATATAAAGTATCTTTTTGAGTGTTTTAATTTAGGTCAAGATTCTCACAGAGACAAATCACAACTGTTAATTACAGAGTTTATGGTTATCGTTCACCGTCCATTAGCCAGCACCAACCACAAGTGAGTCTGAGACAAACATGGCGAGGCCAATGATCCTCCATTAGAACCAGCAAATGCAAACCACAGTTCACACTGAAAATCCCACAAAACACAGGAAATTCAGCTGTGCACATAACAGCAAAGAGGTATGAACACAGACACCAAAATACTCTCCTAAAAGCAAAGTCTCAGACCCTGGAGAGCAAGGAATGGAAATCATGTCAGAGGGAGCACAGAGAGATTTTGAGTTTTGTTAAAGATAGCTGCACCACAGAAACAGAGGTCATCTCTTTTGGGCATAATAAAAATAAAAACAAATCATAATCATAGCAAAAAGCTGTTATGAACAGAAATCAGCTGTTATTTTTGCTTCCTTACAACATGCAATGAAAAAAGTTTTCCAAGCAACTTTAAAATCAGAAAGTTCCATTAATGAGGAGGAGCTGTTTAGATGTTGTAAACCTGCACAAGTGATTGCATGACAGACAGAATTTCTCAACAGAAAATCATAAAGACTTGCAGATGAATGAGACCTTTAATACTGGATGGTTCTTCAAGCTGAAGTTAAAACTAGCCAAATGTAGACCAATAAAATGGCACAAGTATTTAACAGGATGGATAATTTTGTACCGAAAAAACTTGCAAACACCTGTGGCCTTCTCAAATACTCAAAATAATTGCTGTCTGATCACAGTTGACCTTTGATTTTGCATCCCCACCTTGCTTTATGTACAGATGTGCACAAGGAATTCAGAGCAGATTTTCAGAGGGCAATGATTTATTATAACAGATCTGGAGCTGTGCAGCAGTTGCTAACTCTGATGCTAACAGCTCATAAATGATGTTTCTTACAAATTTATGTTAAAAAGGTACTTCACTGCTCAGCAATAAAATTTCATACTCCTTGGTAATTCAAGGATTTGTATTGGAGACAATTGAAATGAAAACTATTTGCAGAGATTTCTGTTTACTGAGGCTGCAACTTCAGAGAATTTGCAATTGTCCTTCCTGTCTGTAACCTAAACTGGCATACAGGGAGTGCAGAGCCCACAATTTGGGAAGCACTATAACCTCTGGAATATCACATTAAGAGTGATCTCTAAGTAATGCACACACATTTATTACAGTGCAAACTCAAATGCATCCTTCGTGGGCTGAACTAATGAAGCTGCTGGCCAGAAGCTTCAAGATTCCCCTTAATTTTGAGGGTGACTAATATCAACTCCTAGATGAGATTCCAGGAATGCCTTATAAAATATCATAACCCTGGAACGAGAACAAAAACAATAAGGGACATCAGGCAAAAAAAAAAAAAAAGGTAAGAAAATACAGAAATACATCTGCTTTGTTACACTTGGAACACAGATTAACTAAATATTACATATACAGTAAAACCAGAAGCAGCACACAGAGAAAGTAATATAAAAAATCTCCAAAGGCATGATTCCAGAAAAAATAAGGGGCTTTGGCAAATTAACCATGAGATAAACAAAAGGAGCAACTCAATCTCTCTTAGAAAATAATCTAACAGTGTAAAGTACATGCTGTATTTATCAAGACAATAATGTGCATGATTGCCATTTCCCTTTTTTCATGCTGCACAATGAAGTAAGAAATCGACAGACATGAAATTTGGTATTTGGTAAATAGCTAATTGACTTTACAGAACGACAGGAAATAGCTTTTATGGTAAGTTCACATTAAACACATTGTTACACAAAGTAGCTTTCTGCCTAATGACCTAATGCACACTGAAGAAGCCTGAAAATTATCTCAGTGTCTTAAGTTCAAGTTATTCCATCTGTTTCTTCTTAGTGTTCTGAAAAACAGTATTACTATTTTTTGAAGCATTTTACATTTCTCCAGAGTAAGATGCTAAGAGCAAAATACTGCTGTTACAATCTCTGAAAGATTTCCAGCACTTCTGATGCAGTCTCGTTAACACAGTTTATGAAGTCTCACCTCTTATTGCATGGCCCCAAACACAACCATGAAAGGAAAATGCAAGAGCCCTAGCAAAGGTTGATGTATTTGGTTTCACACCTATTTCTTACTTTACCTCCCTGAAAGATTAAAGTCTAAACTTCAACATGTCAAGAATGCGACTCATAAAAATCTATGTAAAAGCAAACAGCTTAACAAATTAAAAACAAAGAAGCCATAGAATTATAGAACAGTTTGGGTTGGAAGGCACCTTAGAAATCATCTAGTTTCAGTGCCCTCCTATGGGCAGGTCATCCAGGGCCCCATCTAACCTGGCCTTGAACACTTCCAGGGATGAGGCTTCCACAGCTCCTCTGAGCAACCTGTGTGAGTGTTTCACCACCTTCACAAGGAAGAATTTATTCCTAGTACCTAATCTAAATTTGCTCTCTTTCAGTCTGAAGCCATTCCCCCTTGTCATCCCTTTTCCTGTCACTACATGTGACAGGAATTTCTGTACTTGTAATTACTCTCTCCATCTTTCTTGTAGGCTCCCCGCTGGTGGGGGAGTGAACGAGTGGCTCTGAGGGGCTTGGCTGTTGGCTGGGGTGAAATCACAACAATTACTCATTTACCAAACAATCCACTCACTGAATCCATCACTCTCCTGTTCAGAGAGAAGGATGCTGTGGGAGACCACGTTAAGGGCTTTACAGAAATGACATCCAGAGCCCTTCCCTTGTCCACTAATGTGGTCACTCCATCACAGAAAGCCACTGGGATGGTCAGGCAGGACTTGTCCTTGGTGAAGCCGTGCTGACTTTCCTGCATCACCTCTCTGCTGTCCGTGTGCCTCAGCACAGCTTCTCGGAGGATCTGTTCTGTGATCTTCCCAGGCACAGCGGGACGGCTGACAGGGTGGGAGCTTCCAGGGGCCTCCTTTGTACCCTCTTTAAAGATGGGCACAAAATGTTTCCTTTTTCCCAGTTAGCTGGGACTTCACCTGCCTGCTAGGACATTTCAAATACCATGGAGAGAGGCCTGGCAACTACATCAGACAAATCTCTCAGGGCTTTGGGGTGCATCTCATCAGGTCCCATAGACTTATGTACATTCAGGTGTCGTGAAACTGATTGTTACTTACACTGGGAAGCATTCGTTACAGCAGTGGGAAGTGTGTGATTTAAGACAAATGTGAAATGTGTTTAATGTTTTGGTTTTTTTTCAAATATAAGATGAAAGCTTGTTTTGTTCAGTTTAGTCATGTGCTGGCTTCAGGCTAATGGTAATTGTTGAAGTGTTTCAGATGCTGTCATGCACAAAGTATGGAGTTTTATTGGATTCTGCGTTGGAGAAGAATGAGGCAGTGAGAAGTTCTCTCTGTAAATACTGAGCAAAGTGCCTGACTACATTTCAGTATGCATTAGTCCATTAAGAAGTTGATGACTTCTCCTAACACAGTCATTTTCATGCATACACTTAAGTGATTTATTGTCTTGTCTTAGAGGTATTGAAATTCTGGTATTAGTTTTGTGTTAGTCTTTGATAAAATGAAATAATTTCATTCTTAAACCCCAGCCATCATATCATTATCCATAATCAGCAATGGATTATTCATTTAATAAAGACAATATTGTCTTTAAGAGCAGTCAGCATCTTTTGCACATTTGATTTGAAATTGACTTTGCTTATAAACAAAGAACCTTTGCTTTTTACATTTCTATGCCATTTAAAAACGTGGTTTCCTCTTTTTTTTTATGTTATGCATCAAAGAACTTTTAGTGGATTGTGGCTGCTATTAATGTATATAATGCAGTGTTTGTTCAACCTGTCAGATCAACAGGTCATTAATTTAAGGTGAAAAAAAAGTACAGTGATCCCTTTGTATCACAGAACCATTGTGGTCAGAAGAGATCTCTGGAGATTGCCTGGTCCAACAAAGATCACATTTACTGAGGGCTGCTGAAAACATGAGTATCATAACAGGGATCATTTTCTGGTTTCTGTGTGTATGTTTATCAAGCCTGAACTAAAGGCAGTATTAGAGAAAAGAAACATGGTAGGTAAGGTTTTCTTTGTTATGCAGGAAACGTTCCAGCCTTTCATCATGTTTGTGTCATTTCCTAGTAGGAAAGTGGTAAGATGAGCTAGTCTATAATATTAGCTGTTTGCTTTAGGTTTTGGAAGAGAAAGAATATAATGTTTATATGAGTCAAGGGATTATTTTTCAATTTCCACGAAGATCTGATCTTAGGCTAGATCGTGAATTTCTGAGAACACTGCAGTGAGCAAACTGCTGCTGAGCCAAAAAGGAAGTGGTGGAGAACCAAATAAGTCTCAGGAGTGAAGCCAGGATGTTGAGATAAGGAGAGAAGGAAGAATGGAAATGCCCAGAATGTAAGCATTGAGCGAATGAACATCACAATAAGTAAGACCATAAAGATTATATTTTCTTAATAATAGTAACTTCTAGATTGCTGAGGGGTTTCCCAGCTTCCTCTGTGTGCTGCTGCATTCTCTCTCGTGAGGCTTAGCAGTCGCAGAATTAAAATAAAATGTTAAAAGCTATTAGAAATACACTGTAAGAATGATTTGGAGCCTGAGAAGTATGATTTTATCCAGTGGAGAGAAGATGGAAGGAAACACAACAGCACAACAAATAGTTAAGAAGAAATGTGGAACAAACTCATCTTCATGTCCACGGGGAGTGAAACAAGAAGTAACAGGCTGAGACTGCAGCTCAGAAAATTCAGATGAAGCACAAGAGAAACCTTTTTTGGCAGTGAGAACAGTGAAGCAGTAGAATATGTTGGAGATGAAGGTTTTGGAATCACCATCTGTTGCAGTTAGGGACAAAACAGATATCTCCAGGAATTACATCAGTAGAGTTCATGCTGTTTTGGGATAAATTAACTAATTGGTTTTAGGACATCACTTCCAACCCCATTTTTAAAAGACATAATTATACAACTACAAGAAGAAAATGTTTTGCATAAAGAAAGGCCTCTCTAATCCTCCAGGAAAAGCAGTAATAGGTTCTCTACTTGGGATAAGAGCTACATAAATTCAAGAAACAGACATGCATTTTAAGATCACATAATCACTGAAAAAATTCCCAAAGGACATGGTAGATTCTACATAGCTTGAAAACAAAAGCATTGTAGGCTGTATATAATTTATGGGCATGACTCAGATGCAACTGTTTGAAATTACTGTATTTAGGCTGTGCTTTATGGGATGTGAAACTTGGTGATCTAAAAGCCAATTTAAATGTTTTGTGTGACTAAAATCTCCTGAGATATCATATTCTACGTCTGCATAAGCAAGGTATTCACGTAATACAACCCAGTGTTTTAGACTCCATCATGTCCAAAATCTGCTGTAAAAGCCACAAAAATACATTCATAAAACAATGTACAATGAGCCCAGTCCTTGCAGTGGTTCTGTGGAAGTGGTGTGTGTCTGTAACTGCAACTCTTGCTTCTGGGTTAAAGGAGAGAAATTATTATTGCAGCTTAATTTTGTCTTAAATTTTCTTAATCTAACCAGTAAATCCTGGATGACAGTTCAGATATTAGTAAGCAATTCTTCACTGTGAGGGTGGTGAGGCACTGGCAGTTGCCCAGAGAAGCTGTGGCTGCCCCATCCTTAGAAGTGCCAAGGCCAGGTTGGACAGGGCTTGGAGCAACCTGGGACAGTGGAAGGTGTCCCTGCCCATGGCAGGAGACTGAAACTGAATGAGCTTCAAGGTCTTTTCCAACCCAAACCATTCGATGATTCTGTGAAACACTGCAGTTGAGGAAGGACTTTGGCCAAGGCAGGTCTCATTTCACAACCATACCCTCCATTTGCAATTGCAATGAGGGCACTCTGCATTCTGCACTGCTAGAAAAAGTGATCTGTATCAAAAGAAGCAAAGTTTAAATCAGCAGAATTAATAAATATCCTTATCTTCTACTTAGCCTTGCAGCCAGCATTGAACAATAGGAATATCTGAATGCATTGTTTCATCCTTAACCCTTTACATGTTATCTCTCACAGTATTCTTTTTTCACTAATTAACTACTAGCACCTTTACTGTTCTGCCACAAGGAAGTAACCAGTGTAACAAAAACGTGTGCTAACAACAAGAGTTCTGCACACAACTTCATACAGCTCTTCACCCAGAAGATACAGGAGATACAAAAAATCCTGAATTAGAAGGGATCCTCAAGGATGATTAAGTCCAACTTTTAAGAAAATGCCCCATACGGGGATCAAACCCACAACCTTAGAGTAACCAGCACGACACTCTAACCAACATCCCTACTTCTTATTTGACAGGAGAGCCACACTGTCCGTCCCACACAGAGGAAGTTCTGGCTACTATTAATGAAGCACAAAACTACTGATAAAAGACCGTCTGATTATTACTGACAGCTGAAACCGCTGATTTTGTTTATTCGAGTGGGCCCTTTCTATTTCAACGTAAGCTTTTTGCTGCCACTCGGAACGAAGCTAAGCGGGACGAACACACTGCAGGAGCATCGGGAGCTGGACGGGGACAACGCAGGAGCAGCAGGGCCTGGGAGGGGACAGACCCGACCCGCCCTGAGGCACGGCTCAGGCGAGGCCTCATGAGGCGGCAACATGGCGGGCGCCGCGTCTGGGCGGGAACGCGGGGCACGCCCCCCTTGGCCACGCCCCCCGGCCACGCCCCCTCCTGCTGCTCGCGTATAAAAGCCTCGCGCGGGCCGGGTGAGGGGGCTGGTACTTCCGGTCGGACATGACGCCACAGTGTCAACATGCAAGATGGCGGCGCATCACCGGCAGAACACGGCGGGGCGGCGGAAAGTGCAGGTGAGGGCACGGCGGGGCCAGGACGGCTCAAGGGGAGCCCGGAGGTTCGCGGGCCACGCCAGCGGCTGCGGGGTGTCAGGTCTTGGGGGTTTCTACGGCAGCGCAGTCGCCCACTCTCCCACAACAGCGTTGCGGTGAGGGGAGGCACCGCCGCACGCCCCCAGGGTCTCTCCCCCGCCTCCGCTGGCCGCTGTGGCGGGGGCGAGCGGCCGCCTGAGGCACCGAGGGGGATGAGCTGCTGCTCGCTGCCGAACGGGGTCGAGTTCTGCAGCCCGCAGAAGGCAGAGATGAAGCAGCTCAGATCAAAAGCGGCAGAGCACGGGGGGAGGTAAATTGAGACCGAAAGAGCGGTGCCCCCGGACCTGCTTTGGTGTAACGTGAATTCCCAGCAGCGGCAGGGCTGCAGGGTCCTGCCGCCGCTGTCTCGGCTGTGTCCGGTGCCAGAGTAGGTTTAGATGAGATTTTAAGAAGACATTCTTTACTGCGAGCGTGGTGAGACGCTGGAGTAGTTTGTCCAGTGAAGCTGTAGATGCCCCTTCCGTGGAATTTTTCTAGGCCGGGTTGGACGGGGCTCTGAGCAACCTGGTCCAGTGGAAGGTGTCCCTGCCCGTGGCAGGGGGTTGGAACTGGGTGACCTTCAAGGTCCCTTCCAACCCAAACCATTCCATGACTTTGTGATCTGCTTCACATCCTATTTCTGCTTAGTCTGTGTAAAACACTCTGGCCCTTTGCACACACGAGCAAGGACCAGGGTTTTATCTTCTCAAATTTCTGAAGTATTCCTTCCCTGCTCCAGGCAGCATTTGTTGAAGGAAACCCATGGCACAGGCAGTCAGAATGTCTACAGGGTGTAGACATTCTCAGCACACTTGAGGAAGAATTAAATCCTGTGGTTCAGGCTCACGTATAGCTACAAGTAGATTGTTGTAGCCGTGGCGGACACTGGAATTATTGAAGTGTGTATAAAAAGTCAAGACTCTTTAACAGTAAAAGTCATGAAAATGGTTTTATTTTATGGTCCCCAACACTTTTGTTCTTGTTTGTGATACTGCCAGCCCTTTAAATGTTTTTACAGCTTTCACGATGGAAGAGACTTAATGCTTTATCAATGTGCAAAGCTGCCTAGTGGCAAGTGCAAGTTTGAGCTGTACATATCTAGTGTGATCAAATGACATATTGATTAGGCTTGAAATAGCATTAGGAGCTTTCAAAACAGAGGTGGGTTTGGCTTTTGGACACATCATTTATCACACAGAGGAAATGTACATCTCTTCAGAGCATTTAGTGTTCTCTGTGGTTAAGGGAAGCACTCTCAATTCTATATAAAGAATTCCCTTACCTTGCCAGAAAAAAAACTGGATATGCTTTAAAATACAAAGAATCTAGAGTATAATATCCCTTTGTTGACTTAATTGCCTGTGCTATAGACGAGTTTTTGCAGGTTACACCCCTAAGGAGGGGGATTTTATTATATCTTGATATTTGTTTGATGTACTCCTATTTATGAAGTAGTATTTCCCTGACAGCAGCGTGCATCAAAGAGCTCATTGTTATCTTTTCTTACTACTACATTTGTTCTCCAGGCATTGCTTAGCTCAAAAGCTTGTTTTTACAGGTGGTTTTGTGCTGGTTTACGATGTTTTGTCTGCTCTTATTGTTCTGTGTGGTATTTTTTCACTTCACGTACTAATGACAGTGGATGTACGTGACACTGATCTGCGTCTCAGCAGTGCATTGTAACTTTAGATCTAGATTGGTTGTGTTTCCCAGAGAAGCTTCCCATCCCTGGAAGTGGTCAAGACCAATTTGGACAGGGCTAGGAGCAACCTGGGATAGTGGAAGGTGTCCCTGCCCATGGCAGGGGGTGGAATGAGATGATCTGTAAGGTGCCTTCCAACCCAAACAATTCCATGATGAACATTTATAAAGCTTGGCTAGAAGCTGGATTCTTTTCTTGATTCTTACTATTTCACCTGCTTGGCTAGTGTCAGGAAATGAATTTTAAGTGGCTGTTTTATCCATCAGCTGCTAATGGAATGATAAAACCACTTGTGATTTATTTTACTCCCCAATGGCTGAGCATTAGGGTGCTTCTACATAAAGTTTTTGTGATAGAGTTGGAGAAATTTGTTCCCAACCTATGAGGCTGGAAGAAGAGGCTTTTACAAAAGACGCCTCTCAAGCATGGAGGAACTTGGTTCCTTACGTGGTAGGAGAGCTGGTTGAAGTTTATGGAAATCAGAACTATTATTAGCTTGGATGCACCTGTTTTACTGGTAAGCAAAGCCATCCAAAATAGTCAGTTTAGGGTGCTTCTGCATATAATTGTAGTTTCTAAGGGTTTAATCAGAGTGGATGTTTTAGGCCTCAAAGTAAATTCCATGCATAGAAAAAGGAAAGAAGTTTAACTCTTTAAATGGGAGTCAGGCATTTGTTAAGCTTAGCCCTGCCTTTCTGAAGGATGCAGGAGCAAAGCTGTGTGGTTTGGGAAGGGAAGGAGGATGCAGAGATGTGTCAGACACTGCTGTTGTCTGTGTGCTGTAGCTTTCAGATGTTGTCCTGGGAATTAAGTCAAGGGGAAGCCACTTTTCAGCAGGTGCCTTGAAGTAGTTGCCCTGGAGGGGTAGCATTGTAACTGCTCTCCCAAACTTGCTTCGACCAGAATAAATTTACCCCTGCACCCAAAACCTGTTGACAACACATGTGAATTTTGCCATATAAGGATCAGCACCCTTATGATTGCATGAATTTTAAGGACTTTTTGTCTTTAAGTCTTGTACAGAATAAGAAAATCTTATTCTCCATCCCTGGAAGTGTTCAAGGACAGGCTGGATGGAGGCTTGAGCAACCTGGTCTAGTGGAAGGTGTCCCTGCCTGTGGCAGGGGTTGAAATGACATGGTCTTTAAGGTCCTTTCCAACCCAATCCACTATGATCTTTTTGAACTGAATTTTTCATATTTGTGCACTAATACTGCAGCTTACTAGATTTTATCTGTTATTTTCATTTTTTTACTTAATAAATGTAAAAATTATAGTTACAAATATATTTATTTAATATATAATGCTTAAGCAAACAAATAGCCAGTATGTTGATTCCATCATAAAAGGATAAAAATGAGCTTCTTAATGCCTTCCATTACTTTTATTCTAGAGCCTGGAGACCTGGATAAAAATTCAAATAGTCACCTTAATTAAAAGCCATATTTTTAGGGATGCATATGCTCCACCAAGATAGTAAAGCAATTTGTTTTGTTTTACTAGGTGCTTTACCTCTGCTTATCTCATTCTTGATGCAATTCAGATCTCATGGAACCCTTCCATGATTTTGAGAAATACCTTTTTTTTTTAATTGCTCACTTAGAAACAAGGAATAAGTGTCCTTGGAGCTCAGCTGGTTCCTATTTCCTCCACATGGTTTGGTGGAATGTTTTAAAAGCAGATTTTACCCACTATGAAGATAAAATCTGTTATAAGGCATGTAATGTAGCAAGGGTAACATGATCCCACATCATCTGATACACTCATCCATGCAGGAAACACACTGTAAGTCCTGCAAGAAATTCACTTGGCTTTCTCTGCCAAAATGTATTTGTTGGCAGTAGCTTTATCTCTGGAGCTCTTAGGTAGTCATTAAAATGGTTAATCCTGATCCACTTAGTGTACTGAATCCCATAAACTCTTTATAATGAGTGGATGTTTGGGATGTTTGTGCACGGATGCTGTGGAAGATTCTTACTCATTATGGGGGTTTCTAAAAGCTGCAGCAGTGTCGATGTGAAAGCCTTTGGTTGGTAGTAAAATCTTACATATCCCACAAACCCTGCCCCTCCCAGACCATGGTGGCAATAAAGCCATGGTGATCTATATCCCAGCCATTATCGTGTCTGTGGTTTGCCCCTGGCTCTGTGTGCTCTGATGGAAAGGGCACAGCAGGGATGTGCTCCAGCCTGTCCTGTGTGGAGCAAATGCCACTGAGAACTCAGAGCTCTCACTTCCTGGGGGATCACCATTTCCAGACAGAATCTGGTACTTTATCTGCAGTGAGAAAATCTGTGTGCTTCAAGAGCAGAGGTGAATTTTATCACAGCAGCTTCTCCTCAACCAAAACTTTACTGCATTTGTATTATTTAGATAAGTTTGTGTACACACATGCTTGAATATGTGCTTTGTTTTTGTATTTGTTTCATATACATACTAAATCTACTAATATTTCTTAATTCTATGCTAAGTGACACTCAAAAACCCAACCAACCAAAAAAGCACTTTCTCACCATTTTTCCCCCCAAATAAGAACATAATGGAGAACCACATATGGATTATCAGCAATCTTCTGTTCTTATTAGTGAATGTTTTGATTTTGTGGGCTTGGCTGCGTGTCCACCATTGTTATACAAGTGTCAGCTCTTTTAGTCAAGTTGCTCTTATTGATGTATTTTAAGTACCCCATGCATTTCAACAGCCTTTCAACAGATTTTGTGGAGCCCTTAATTTTCCCCTCTATGCTAATATTGAATTAATGCATTTAAGTACAAGCCTGGATGCTTCTCATGTTATACCTCCCATTCCAAAGGGTTCCATGTGGTGTGCATCAAATGTCTCATGGGGTTATTTTTAGTTCAGCCATGTGTGCTGTGTGTTTTGTTCTTGTTTTGTTAATATACAAGACATTTATTTCAGCCTCAATGACTGGTTAGCAGGAGTGGACCATTTAACACTTTATTTTGGATGAGAAAATACATTTATTAAGTGTTTTAAGGGTAAGCAACTGGCAGTTACTTGGATATCCATAGGTTTCCAAAATGAGCTGGAGAGCACATTTTTTGTTGTAATCCTTTTCAGCTCATACTGTTTTCAGGACAAATGGTTTGCCTTGTCCTTAGCCAACTGCTCAAATTGCAGTGTTCATTTGAAATGTTGGTGTGGTGTCCCATCAACTTGCTGACCACAGAATAATTTTCTCTCATTTTAATTTTCTCTTTGTCCTCATAGTATTAGAAATTTAAAAAATAAAAAATTAGAGACCATGCTTAATTTGGATTAGAATTACTTTTCTGATTGAAAAATATCTGTCATTGTTTCTTGCCATGGAAGAAGTTATCATTACCTAATGAAATAGATATTTATTTTTCTTCTTACCAATACTCCTTCAGTTTTTAAGACAGTTTGTCCGTACGAGTATACTATTCCTTCTGTGGACAGTAAATAATACTTTGTAAAATTATAAGTCTGAGGAGAGACTAAAGTAACTGGTTGAATTCTGTGACCAGTAGCAGTCACTACTGGGGAATTTTGTGTCAAGCTCTTTTTGTTGTTTTGCCATATTTTTTTTTCCATCAAATATCTCTTGTATTTACTCCCAAGATTTTAATCTTGTTTAATTCAGTTGTTACAGCAAAGTTATTTTCTCAAGTTTCTCACAGGGAGAAAGAAGAATGATGTTGGGTTTCCTGCTCAACTGCTGCTGAGATCCAGCTCAGATCTACCATGGAACAATAACCCTGAAACAATATAACCTCTCTCTTTGTCCCAGTTCTTTTAAAATAAAAACAATACTTGCCAAGAGATGTTTGACTAAATTAATATGTGGAAGTCATTAAAGTGAATAAAGGGCAAATTAACTTTGAATATTTCAATACTGGTGGTAGTGAGAACTGGTTGTCAGTCTCTCTTATGTTTTTGTGTGAGGGAAAAACAGCATTTGGTTGAGTTGACTTTAATTCCATCAAGATTAATGTAGAAATATAACTCAGTTTCCAAAGTCCTGTGAAAGTTTTAATCATATATGAAAAGTACCTTATTTACTAAAGTAAGCCATCATTTGGGGGTTTTTTTTTGCATTTTTAAATATTTATGGCTGTGTTTTTCTTGAGCTCTGTTAAATTAGAAAGAGTAACATTGTTGTGTGCAAAAAGCATAAGTGTTACCGTGCTTAGGTGACTAACATAGTTTGACAATCTAACTTAGGAGTGGAATGAGGAGCTCTTAAATTATACCTGAAAATATAACAAATATGGGAGGTGACTGGCAGAGGAGGAACAAATCCAAAAATTGCAGATTTCTCAAAGAATATTCTGCTAGCAGTTGGGAAAACAAGAGGTGAAGGGCCGTGCTGATCTTGAGCCTGATACTGTGTCAGGAGAATATTGTTCTCTATAATAAGTAACATCACATTTGATCTACTGACCTCTGTGTTTGTCTTAGCTGCTCACATTTAGTTTTTTTAACTGAGTGTTTTCATTGGCTTTATTCAAAGAGTTTGACAGCAGCATGAATTTGATGGCCATCCCTTTGCCTTGTGTTTGTATCATGTTAAACTGTGACTTTGACTCTAACATTATTTCGTGCATATATTCTGTGCGGGTCTTTCAGCAATATAGACATGATATGATTAAGCCCAGGTAAGGAGTGGTACATAACATCTTGCTCCCTACATCTCACAAAAAAATAATACCTCAAGTACTTGAAGTGTTTTAACATAACATTTCTGCGTGGTTGATGGTGCCTTCTTTCAGCAGTGTCTCTGGAGCTGTGTGTAGGTGGAAACTTGAGCATGGATAGCAAGAACGTTATGGATGAGTCTGGAATGGGTGAGAGAAGCTGAAAGTATCAGCAATGAGGGCATGATCTAAAACTGTGAGGATGAGCTGTGATAATAAAAGGGCTGAGAGTGGCTGAGAGGGTCTTTTAAGAGCATTGGGACATAACATTAATGTAGTGAAGGACTTGTGGAATGGTAAATGGAGAGTGTTGAGGCAGAAGGATTCAGGAAGCTCTTAATTTTCATCATCCAGTGTTGGTCTGTAGAGCTGCTCCAGCTCTTTCTCAAACAAAGAATAGCACTGGACACGTGTTTTCTGGAAGCATTAGTTCTCTGGCTGTGCTGCCAGGGGATGGGATAATTCAGTGGAGGTGTTGCCCACATTCACCACATGGACCTGGCAGTTCTCATGGTATGGAATCTGAGCTGCTGTAAAATATTTCTTCAGTGATAAGGACCACTCAACATCTTCCTTTGTTGGTTTTATTTTGTGTCACTGAGATCTGATCTGGAAAACGTTTTCTTTATACTACTTTAACACAGTTACTGAAGTGACAAACTGCTTTCAGATCTCTAGCCCAGGAATACTCCTTACAAGCATTCTCAAAACACTGGCACTTGTGTATCCAAATTATTCCTGCTTTGAGCAGATTTGATTATACCAAGCATGAAATTTTACCTTGTTCTGATTATATTTTACAGTATCTGGGAAGATGCATAACTGGCATCTTCCCCTCCTTTTCCTTCAGTGTGAGGGCTTTCCTCAGAGTAGTGTGTAAGCCCTGTGTAAATGCAGGGATCAGGAAAATGAGTGCAGTAGCTCTGAAGAAACTGTAGTGTCTTAGAATTGTATTTACTGAATACTAATAATGGAGACTGCTGTGGCCTTTCAGGATCTCTTGAAATTTCCTTTTAGTTTTTCTGAACAAATCCATGAAATAACCTTTACACACAGTACTGTCAAACATGGAGGGAAGAAACTAATGGAATAATTTACCTGAAAGAGCAGTAAGAGTTTGAGTTTCTTATTATTTTGGCAGGTAGGTAGTTCTTTAAAAATTGGTTTAAAAATAATAGTGACACCTGAAATAGCTTGAATTTGTATCTGCAGTCTTTCAGTGCTTCGTGAGCCATGGTGACCATATCCTCTCCTTTGTGAGGCTGGGAAATACTGGCATCCCAGGTAAAGAAACTGTGGAACCCACTTGGGAAGTGAGACACAGACTCAGTGTGTTGTCTGAGATCACCCAGAATATACACACACAGCAGGGAACTGAGCTGAGGATTCTCTGGGTCTAACTTAGCTTAAGTTGTAACGATTAAAACACTCTTTTGGGCTCCAGTTCTATCACTGCTGAGTCTTCTCTGTGACTCTTCCCCATTTTTGGGGCCAAATGACTTTGGTGCTGGTAACTCTCAAACTGACAGACAATGCTTGTAAAACTCTTCATATTTTTTTACTCAAGAACCTCACAAAGATGAAATTAGATGTTCAGGTTTTATGACCAGGTCAGTATCTTAATACCATAATTGGATTTGTGCAAATGTGTTTTAGGTCTCCTATGTGATTAGAGATGAAGTGGAGAAGTACAACCGCAACGGGGTAAATGCGCTTCAGCTGGACCCAGCATTAAACAGACTCTTCACGGCAGGCCGGGACTCCATCATAAGGATATGGAGTGTCAATCAGCACAAGGTCAGTCAGGAGGGGGTTCCTGTGTCTAAACCTACTTTTTCCAAATTATCCTGCTGGTAAGCTGCCTCCAGGGCTGTATGTGATGGTTTTTAACAGCTGCCAATTACTGTGATCACAAAATCCTTTTGATAATTGTTCATACTGTGGTATCTTACGTAACTGTATAGTTCTATCACAAAAAGGTTCTGAAATAGTGATTTCAAATAATTAGGGAACTTTGGATCCATATGCAGATTGAAGATAATATCATGACAGGGTCTGATAGTCACAATCTTCTCCATTGGTGATGAGCTTATTTTTTTCTTAATTTGCAGCAAGACCCTTATATAGCATCTATGGAACATCACACAGATTGGGTAAATGACATTGTGCTCTGCTGCAATGGCAAAACATGTAAGTACTTAAAAGTTTCAGAACTACAGTATTCAGAAACTGTATACAAGTAAATTATCTGCTGCTTTAATTATTTTCCATCTTTTCTTAGCATGTAAAATTAATTTGTGATGTATATTGTAAATTTTTTTTAATTGTGAGCAGCTGTTTTAATGAAAATTGAAATGTGTATATAAATGATTGTTTTAATCTTTCTGAAAAACAAATTAGAGTAGTTACGAATATGCCCTAAAGTAATATATAAGCCATTAAAATTTAGTCTTTATTCTTTCCAATTTAGTGATATCTGCTTCTTCAGATACTACTGTTAAAGTGTGGAATGCACATAAGGGATTTTGCATGTCAACACTAAGGACGCATAAGGTGAAAAATATTATCTGTAAATACTGTGTGTGATCACTGCCATTCTTACAATTATTGAGATGTAGACTTCAAAAGGATAACATTGTTGATTCATATTGTTACTTTCATTTTATTGTAGGACTATGTGAAAGCCTTAGCATATGCAAAAGATAAGGAGCTGGTAGCATCTGCTGGGCTGGACAGACAGATATTCCTCTGGGATGTAAATACTCTCACAGCACTGACTGCCTCAAATAACACTGTCACAAGTAGGTACCTGGGCTGGGGAGGCAAATGCAATGCATTTTATTGAGTAGGGCGATCTGTGAGATGAATTTAAAACTGTGGGTGCTGTTTCTATCTGTACATAAAAAATGGGCAAGAAATTTGAAGGTGGGTTTTGTATGCAATCAGTCCATTTGTTGTGTTATGTAATAGCTGGAAATCTAGAGCAGCCAACAGTCATGGCATTTAGAATGGAGGACAAGTCTCTTTGAACTGTTTCTCCTGAACTGTGACATGCTGGTTTCTCTGCAACTTGATAGAGCTTTAACTTGAGAAGCTTTTAGCTTCTCAACCAACCTTTTATATGAATGTTCCTTAGCTTATTTGCTCCTATATTTTTCTATGTATTATAATTTGGGATTTCTTTTTGCTTGTATAGATGCTGAAAAAACAGGCAGTACAGCTCCTTGATACATTTATCCAATCTGTCAGAAGAATAGTTTCTATATAAACTGGACTAAAAACCATACAGAGTAACACAAAGCACTGACTAGATACAAGGATGACATACTGGTGAGATTTAACTCACTGGAGATTAAAAGGCAAGGGCAAACTGTAGATTCTCCTCATCAGGGTTAATTCTCAATGTCACCATCATCTTTTAGAAAGTCACCTCTCCTCCTTCTCTCTCCCAGAACGGCATTACATAAATTGTGAGATCTTTCTTTATACAGCAATTCCAACACTGCCTTTTTCAGAATGGTCAGGGTAGAGCTGGTTAAGTTTCTCTTCTGGGAAGTGTCACTAGCCGTGAGGTTCAGTTGGATTTGAGTGAATAGCATAGATCTGGGTCATGGCATCCTGGTTTGTGTTTGCTATTTTACAGTATTTTTTTTTTGAAAAAGAGGGTCTAGTGTGACCACAGTGTACTTTGCTGCTTGGTTAGGTAGGTTGGAAAAATTGTGTTTACAGTGACAGACCTCTTTCATTTTACACTTTGGTAGGTGTTTAAACAATAGCAGATTCTCATACGCATTGGGAAAGAGCAGAACTATCTTGCACACTACCACATCTTAATTTTTTAAATAAGACTAGTTGCTTCATCAGTCATAGGTTAGGAATGACTCAAGGAAAATCTGCAAAACTAAAATTTGGAATTGGCACAACATATTCCTAAGACATTTCAAGAATATGTGATTCTATAAATAAGAGGCAGGCATGTAGTTGTGTTGGTGTGGCTTTTTTTATTTACTGTGTTGGGCTGATTTTGAAAGGTGTGATTAATTTTAAAGATTTGGTAGCTTCTAAAACCAAAGGTGCATCTGCTGGGCAGAACTGTCAGTTTTGCATTTGTTGTCTGAAGAACTTTTTAATTCAAGTATAGCCTTGTGCTGACATGTCTGAGTAGCTGTTGGAAGAGAGATGGCTTTAGTGAGCTGTGTTGCACTGCAGAATGGTATTGGGATGGCACATGACTAAAGTGATTTACCTTATCTTTCCCAGAAGTATAAAATCCTTCTATTTCTTTCTTATTTTCACTGAAAGTAGAATTATTTTATAGCCAAACTTTGCTGATAACTGTCAGCTTTGCTGTCTTCTACTTGAACAAAGAGTTTTTGAAGGAAGAACTTATTTGTGAGCTCACAGGAAAACTCAGTAGTGGGATAATAAAAAAACATAAAAACATTTATTGTACGCTGTAACAGTGATACAGAGCCTAAATTATTCAAGTGAATCAGAAATGGGAGATGGGGAGTACTGAGGAGCTGATGCTTGTTTTGAACCCAAGATCAAATGGGAGTGGAGACGTTACCTCTAAGGTGATGGGGAGAAATTTGCATTTCTAGGGTAGGAACACAAATATTTCATAAGGGGCAGGAAGAGGGAGCAGAGGAGTTTTTTCTTTCATTTTAGTGCTCCCCAGTAATAGTGTTTCTGTTGGAAAGAACACGGTATATGTCCTCACAGAACCTGTTTTCCTGAGTCCTTTCAAGCAGTATGGATTTTTTCAGATTACAAATGAAAATTGTTCTTGTGCATTAGTTTCCTATCTGATTACCTGGAAGCAGTGTACACAAGCCAGCATTAAGAGGGAAGCCCATTTTTAAAGAGTGTCTCAGTCAGCCGAGCTATAATTCAAATTAAGTGGAGAGATTTAGCTTTTGAGAGGTAGTCCCTTCCAGAAGAGGATGAAGTTGAGCTTTGCTTTTGTTCTGGCATAAATTTTGCTTCTGTACATTTGAGATTTTCCTATTCCTGCTATCCAGCTTTTGATAACTCTGTATATTATCCTTTCCTAATTTATTATGATTGTTGAACAGTGTGCTAACCTTCAAGAGTTTTCAGTTCTGTGTTTTGCTTTTAGCTGTTCTCTGGGGACAGTGGAAGACTCACTTTATTTTAGCTCCAAATAATAGATTTCATTTGACAGTTTGCATTTGGATGCTATAACCAGTGGCTAAGAGGACCCTGAAGTATAGCTGCATCATTCTTCATAGTCATAGAATATCCTGAATTGTAAGGGACCCTCAAGGATCATTGAGTTCAATTCCTGACCCTGCATGGGACAATCCCAAAAATCCCACCCTATGCCTGTGAGCGTTGTCCAAACGCTCCTGGGGCACTGGCAGCCTTGGGGCAGTGACTGTTCCCTGGGGAGCCTTTTCAGTACCCAACCACCCTCTGGGGAAAAAAACTTCTTCATAATATCCAGCCTAAACCTCCCCTGACACAGGTTCTTCTGCTGTGACAAAATGTGATACTACATTATGATATTAGGTTACAAAGCCCGTGTTGGAAACTCAGCTCCATCATATAAATAAATCATTGTGTGAAGTTTCACGTTTTTGCTGGCCATGCAGTTTGTTGCTATTCTTAGCCTTCTTGGCATACTGATGGTATGGATTTGAGGCTTGATGAAATGCCTGATTGTGCTCTCTAAATAGATGATTTTCATTTGCTGTGTCTGTGCTTTTCCCAGTTGAGGGACTGGTACTTCAATCTCCAAAAGTGGGTTAGGCTGGATGGTGTAGAATTCTTCAGCTCTGATGGTAGGTGTGATGCTAAGGAGCTGCCATATGGCTTTCATAAATGCAGAGGTAGCATCCATACTCACCACATTTCAGTGCTGCAGTGTAACTTCTCTGCATCTCTGCTGAACTAGGAGAGGAGCCTTTAATACAAAATGTAGAATTTTACTGATACTTGGCTTGGAAAAAAATCTCTGCCTTTAAATCCAAATGCTGTGTATTACAAGCTCACAAAGTGTCATACTCCAATAAAATAGTTGACCAAGAGTAGCTTGATGGCCCTGGCACAGAACTGTGGTGCCAAAAGGGTGCCAAGATAGTAATGACCATAAATCTGAGGGGTTATTTTGTTTTTATGCAGTAGTAGATGAAGAATTGGAATGGGGTTTTTCTAGCATTAGTCTGACATTGTCTTTCTTAAAGCAGCTCTATATACAGGGCAGAGAAGCACTATTTTCATGGGTCAAAGGGTATTAAAATACCCATTTTGAGTGAATAAGTATGTTTTTCAAATGACAGCGTTAAAATTGAAAATGTGAATTTTATTTTGAAATAGCTTCTTCCCTGAGTGGGAACAAAGACTCAATCTACAGCCTTGCAATGAATCAAATGGGAACAGTTATTGTATCAGGGTCCACTGAAAAGGTAAGCAAAATTCGGTAAGGTTCATTTCACTTCAGTTTGATTTCAGTACAAAGAGACAATTTGATTCATTTTCAATGTCATGTCTGTAGCAGCTTTTGTGTTTTCAGTACTGAGAGCAGACGCTTCTCTTAAGTGGGAGTGCCAAGTGTAGGATACAAATCCTGCCTCAGGCTGAAGATGTGATGTATCCATAGAGCTTTAATACATAGGGGAGACAATCAGATCATCTTGTGTAACCCTCTTTGTCAGAGATTGTTACATTTCCCCACAAGAGCTCTGATTTTTGAGGGCACATGACTCAGATGATTATCAAGACTGAAGCAGTTGCTGCAGGTAGGAGAGAAGGTGCCAGCAATTTGTGAGATCCCTGCAGGAAGTGGGAAATGAAGTGAGCTAATGAAGCTCAAGTGTTCCCAAAAGACAGCCCTTGCTCCTTGTTGTAAAGGAAGGTGAAACAGGCTTAAGTCTCTGTGTTGTTTTCTTTTACCTAATCTAACCTTGAGAGAATTTTATTTCCAAGACAATATAAAAATGAAAATAGGATACACCAGTGAAGCATATTAGAGGATTCTCAGAATTGCTTTTTTTTGCCTGCATCTGGAAACACTGTCCTGTTTCCAGTCACTTCCACTCTTTAATTTCTTTTAGACAGAAGAAACCAGAACAAATTAAATTAAAATCAAGAGAATCTGATTATTAGAGCTGCATAAGATATAGTTGTCTGTCTTGTTCTGACATATATTTTCTGTGCTGGATGTCCATGTGTTCAAAATAAGGGTTGATTCATTTGCAAAGGCTTAATTACTGCAGGGGTAACACATTGGTGGGAAGAATGGTGTTAATGCCAGTTATCCAATGTCTATTTCCATAGGTTCTAAGAGTGTGGGATCCAAGGACTTGTGCAAAACTGATGAAACTCAAAGGGCACACGGACAATGTCAAAGCTTTGTTGTTGAACAGAGATGGCACCCAGGTATGTGCTTTAACCTGAGACTAAGGCATTTTACAGAGAGCAGAAACATCATTAGTCCATATCAATGTAATTTAATGTCATAGGTTACAGAAGGTAGCTTAACAAGTATTACAGATATTTAGTGGTTAAGGCAGTGAGGCTGGATGGGTGAAAGTTGTTTTTATTACAGATTCATCTAGGTATGGAGTAGGTTGTTTACATAAAATACTGGAAATTGTGACTAGAGTTGTTACCTGTTTAGCACCATCTTAATGGAAAAATAACCATATGAATTATAAAAGCTTTTTATGGGGAAAAAGTATTTTCAAAGACTTAAATACCTGCTTAATTGAAGTGTGCTCGTTGTTGCTCAGTGTCTTTCAGGCAGCTCTGACGGGACTATTCGCCTGTGGTCCCTTGGGCAGCAGAGATGCATAGCCACATACCGAGTCCATGATGAAGGTGTTTGGGCTCTGCAGGTCAATGAAGCCTTCACTCATGTTTATTCAGGAGGAAGAGACAGGAAGATTTATTGTACAGATCTACGAAATCCTGATATCCGTGTGCTGATCTGTGAAGAAAAGGCACCAGTTCTTAAGGTAATTGAGTTTAATTCAGAGAATTGCAGAGTGTTTGGGGTTAGAAGTGATGTCTGAAGCTCATCTGGTCCACTCCCTCTCCCCTGCTCAAGAGCCAGTTGCCTGGAACCACATCAAGATGGCTTTTGAGTATCTCCAAGAATGGAGAATTCACAATGTTGCTGGGCATCCTGTGCCAATGTTCTGTCATCCTCACAGTATAAAAGGGTATTTGTATGTTGTCTCATGAAACAGTGGCTTGAGGTATAAATTGATTAAAGAATTCACATTGGCTAACAAGTGTTTATTATACCACATCTTCAGCAGATTGGCTTCGTCTCCTAAATTACACCTAAAGTTGAATTGTCTGAAGAAGATGGATGCCTGGCAGCTACTTAAAATATGCAAATTCAAATATTACTGAAATTAAATATGCTTCAGACATGAGAAGTTGGGTTTACCAGGCTTTAGTATAGTTTTAAGAAGCCTGAGCTGGCATTGCCATGGTTTTGTACAAAAATTGGTTTTTCTTAGCAGCAGCATGCATATGTGCACAGGACTGTGTTAGGATCTGTTACATACTCATGGGAACCAGGAGTAAAGTTGATTATAGGTTTTTTGAATGCCTAAACATGATGTTTGCCTGCACAAGTCTGAATCTTTCAAAGAGACTGTTTTTTGAATTTTTTTGCTGTCTGTAACTTTAGTGACATGACCTTTGGAACCTGCAGGTTTATAAGGAGTGTTCAATTGAAACCAATACCAATAGATATAAACAGCCTGGCTTCCTTGTGAGTGAACTCTAGCTTAGTGTGTTAAGAAAAAATCCTGTATATGTTAATTTAGTTCTGGAAAAGTCAGAATATGAGAAATTTCAGTTCAAAATGGAAAATGAAAGCACTGGTCAGCTGTACAGAGGTCAGAAGGGGCCTCTAATCTTGGCTACAGTGATTCATTAATCTGAGAAATGTAATGGCAGACCCAAGTATATAAAGCTCTGCTATTTTTTCTATTAGTACAGAACTTCTTACATTCTCATTTTAACCATATGAATTGTCTGAATACAAAGTAACTGAGAAAACACTGTACTTACCAAACTGTCCATTAGACAAGATTGCATCATGCTGGAAACAACTTTAACTACTGTGTGTTAATACACATTGCATCTACTATTACCCATGTCTACAATTCATTTGTTGAATATTTGTAATAATTCCTCTAGATTTTCAGAAGTTTCATCTTTTAAACTTTGTATTTCTGCAGTAAACTGAAAGTAGTGCTGTTCCTAAGACAGTTTCAATTATGGGAGCAGATCTTTGCAAGACAATTATCAAAGGGAAAATAAGTCAAGCATGACTAAAAGTTTGTTTCATTATTTAGATGGAACTTGATAGATCAGCTGATCCTCCTCCAGCACTTTGGGTTGCAACAACTAAATCCTCTGTGAATAAATGGGTAAGTGATATATTTCAGTTTGTGAGTTCAGTTGAGTATGGAACTTGCAGTCTTGGTTTGGGAACTGTTGGGCTGTTGCTTTCAATTTGACTGGGATGTGCTGTGATCTGTAAGCTTTCTTTAAATCGTAAAATACTAATATTGAAATTGATCAAAAGGTATTAAGCTTTGAATTACTTTCATTGCTCTCTATTTATGGTACTTTTAGGAATAAATTATCTTTCTTGAAACTGGATTGTTAACATCTGAATAGCAGCATGAACTGGCAGTTGTTACTCACAGATAAAAGCAGAGTTTATAGCTGATTATGAATGTTACTATTTTCCTTCTTTCTTTAGACTTTGAAAGGAATCCATAATTTTAGAGCATCAGGAGATTATGATAATGATTGTACCAATCCCATACCACCCCTGTGTACACAGCCTGACCAAGTTATAAAAGGTAAACAACTGTTTTTCAGAAGACCTTGTAAAATCTGTTATCATTAGGACAAGTGATAGAGCTTTAAGATTGACTCCGGTTTTTAACAACTTGATGCTATGATTTCAAGCAGAACAATGTGGTTATTGTCTATCCAGTGTTGGTTACAGTTAACATTGTGTTTAAACCTTGGTGACATCCAAGCCTTACACAAAAAAACTGAAACCAAAGAACGGCGTATGTCATGCTATGCAATTTAATCTAATGTGATATTAGGAAAAAATAATGGCAGTACTAACCTTAATTCTTGGTTTTTTGCCAGGGGGTGCTAGTATTATTCAGTGCCACATTCTTAATGACAAGAGACACATATTAACCAAAGATACAAATAATAATGTGGCATACTGGGATGTCTTGAAGGTAAGGATGTAATTTCAGATTTTCTACTGTTGGATGATTAATTATTTTGTGCCACTTTTTTAATGTATGTATTTTTAGTGTTGGAGATTTCTTTGGTAGAAAGTCAATCATCTTTCTGTCTCAGGACATCATGGAAAGTTTGCCTTTTGAAAAAGGAGGGGGCATTTCTGAGCTTTTTTGTAGCTGTCCCTGATGTGAGGCTGATACCTGCATTCACCTGAATCCGATCCAGTATTGACATGTTTCTGTTTTGATGGGGGTTTGTTTCAAAGAGGGCTTGTGTCAGCTGGTAAGGCAGGAATGGCAGGAAGGTGAACAGAAGGAAGCCTGGCTCCTGCCTTGTGTTGCCTAGGGAGACTTGGTGTGACATTTTAAGGTGCTTTACCTAATGATTGGTTAGAGGAGAGGGGAAAGAGTGCAGAAAGGAAGGACTCAAATCCCACACCAGTGGGATTTAGTCTCTGGCAAAAGCCTGTTTAAATTCTAAATATTTTCTTCATCTCGAACTGTGCAGTGCACCAGCCAAGATCAATAAGGAGGTAAAGCATGCTCAGGCAACTTACTGAGTTGTTGACTGAAGCAGAAAAGAAATTAGGTTGGAGGATATAGATTTATACTAAATATTATCTAGATTATTTTTTTTTAAAAGTTAATAGCTTTTCTTTATTTCAGTGTGTATGTAAGTGTGCAGTGTTAGATCTCAGGACCAAAGTCAAATGCTGATGTTAATTTTTACTTTCATTCAGGTTTTTTTTTTCTTAGTAAGGCTGTGAGAAAGGTCACTTAATGTGTTTAAATACATAATCACTGTAGAGATGGGATTATTGGCCAGTTCAGAGTGTTGCCTTCCATGTAGGATCCTTGCACTCAGAAGCTGAGACTCTCTATTGAGGATGCTGGAAGAAAAGAGGGAGATTTTCCTACCTGTAGCTGCACCCTTCAGTCTTTGCTTCCTGTAACTTTTCCTGGATTTTGAGGGAATAAATTCCAAGGTTGCAATCCTTAGTGTTTGCTTAAAACAAGTGTTTCAGGATGACTTGGCAAGTGGATTATAATAATTTGGATTTTAACAGAATTACTTTAGGAGCACTTAAAATAAAATATGAACATTTTATTAAAAATTTTACTGACATTTTTATATGAAATAAAACAGAAATTAAGCATCTGCACAGAAATTCACTCACAGCTGTTCCCATTGCAGTAGTTGAGCTGAATTTGTTGCTTGATGTGCAGCAAATACTGGTGTTTGATGGAGAGTACTGAAATATTGCTGCTGATGGGGAGAGGAATGACAGAGGGTATTAGAAGACAGCAGTCTACTCAGTGATAGGGAAAATATTTTCTAGTAATCTGAAGTAATATTTCCAAACCTCTCTGCTGGCTTGATGCCACTACTTCAGAGATTTAAAAAAAAAAAAAAATTGCTTACCATATAAACTATAGTTCAATTTTTTGAGAAAGATTTAACCTTTGACTTGTATGGTTTTGGACTGCAGTGCTCAGGGAGGGATCATAAGTCACAATCATTCCAAGTGTATATGAAAATCAAGTAAAAGACTTGAGGTGTTGATATGACTCAGTACTTGTACATTTCTTCTGGTGTACAGGCATGTAAAGTTGAAGACCTTGGGAAAGTAGATTTTGAAGAAGAAATTAAGAAGAGATTTAAAATGGTCTATGTGCCAAACTGGTTCTCAGTGGACTTGAAAACCGGGGTGAGATACCACTCCTAAATCTGTTGTTTTAATGTCATATTTCATATTTTTTCATATATTGTTTGTTCAAAAAGGTTTTAGTTTGTTAACTTTAGAAGAACACCCATTGCTTGTCTGATGGGTTAAATTTGTTTTTAAGTAAAACAGCAAATTTTACCTCTGTTTGTAATAATCTGAATAACAGATTTTTTTAATTAATTTTTTGCTTGTGGTATAGTCCACCAATTCCAATTATGAATTAATACAGTTTGGTAAACAAAATGTGCTGTCATGCATTTAGAAATTCTTTGGTTTGTATTCCCAGCTAAGTATGGAAAAAATTAGAAATTTATAGATTTGTTTAATCCAAAACAACTATTAATTCCTCGTGGTCTTTTGCCAACAGATGTTGACAATTACTTTGGATGAAAGTGACTGCTTTGCAGCCTGGGTTTCAGCAAAGGATGCTGGATTTAGCAGTCCAGATGGTTCTGATCCAAAATGTAAGTTTTAACTAATATCAGTGTTTTATTTTAACAAAAAAAGCAGAATAAATTCCAGTATATATGTTTTGAAGCATTCCAGTGCCACATATGTCAGTATCTGGTTGGATTTTGGGGCTTATTTTCTTAATACTAAATTCTGTAGCAAATTCTCCAAAGACAATATTCCCTTTTATTCTGAAACACTCATGTTCAGGTTTTACATTTAATTTTGTTTTAAACCTTCAAGGAGCAAAAGGGAAAAAGTAATTATAACTTATTGTAAAGAATGTTAAAGCACGTGAGTGATCCAACAGCAGGGATTCTAAAATCAGCTTTTCCTGAAAGACTGTAACATGCAGCTCTCAGCTTGTGACAAGCAGATTTCTGTGCCCATAAATAGTTTGCTTTGGGAACAGAACTGCTCAGACTCTTGGGGAATTTTCAGCTGTGGATCAAATGGAGATTATTTTGTTGCCCATGTTTTTTGTGTAACTGAAGTTCTGCCTCACTATGTCTTGACAGTAAACCTTGGAGGGCTTCTGCTGCAAGCACTTCTGGAGTATTGGCCTAGAACACACATCAATCCAGTGGATGAAGAAGAAAATGAGATAAACCATGGTTAATACTTTAATATTTTCCTTTTTTAGTATTTGTCCACACATTGTTTGTTTATATATCTGTTTCTTAAATAGATAACATGATTTGCTGTCTTACACCTATCTGTCTATGCATTATAGACATAACATTTTTTAGCACTTCTAAATTTGCTTTACACCAGAAAGTGTGTTGTACTTCTGAAAATATCAGCAAAAATCTTAAGTCTGTCGGTAAAAAAAGTGGGTGAATAAATGATTCTGAAGTTACAAAAACTTGATGAAAAACAGTTACTGGCAAACTGAAGCTTGAGTTGGAAAAGAAACTCTAGATAATGACAGTAAAGAACAATAATTCAATTATCTAACATTAGGAAGTATTCTCTTGACATAATTCCAGTTTTCTTCTAGGTATTGTGAACAAAATAAAACAAAAGCTTTATTGTAAAAAATACATTCTATGTAACAATACATTGAGTAGCTCTGTAGAAAACACCTTAGAATGCCTTTTTTAGGTAAGAATGCTGAGTCTGATCAGGCATTGGATGAAAACCACAGCCATGTGAAATGTAGGAAAGTGGCTGAATCTGGCAAAATAAGAGACTGTAACTCCTGAGCTGGAAATCCATTCAACCCAGGTCAGAGTTGACTGAAAAGTCTCATATTTGGTGATTAAGAAATTACTTTCTATAGACAGATGATGCAATTAAGAAAACTGTACGTTCAGCATATCTTGCTGACTTGTGATGAGACTGTGCCAAGAATTAGATGCTTGCTTCTTTCAAAACTGGTCCCCATGGAGGGTTAGAGCACTTGGCAGACTCTTCTGGATTCAGCTGCTGATTCTCAGACTAAGTTTGCAGCTTAGAGCCAGACAAGGTATGAGAAGTGTCACCCACAGGCTTTTGTGGTGTTGGATTATTGATGCTGCACTGCTTATTCCTGTGTAGAGTTGTGGATCAGTGGAATGTTTGGAGTACTCACAGCAGAAACAGTTTTAATTGCCCTTCCAAAAGAAAAAAAATTTAGGGAACTGGCACTGAGCAGTGACTTAGGAAGCTGAAGTGTACATGTTGGACACTGGTGTTTTTGTAGAGGTACAAATTTAAGTAAACACGAAATATGTGCACTGTTGTTCCTCTCAATTGTTCAGAGAACTGTTATGAAGAAATCTTTCAAACAATAGGATTTTTCACTTGCTGTAACTTCAGTATCATGTTTACCCGTTCCAATATAGATTTTTGGTTTTGGTTTCTTTGCTTATTACAATTTCTGACCTTTCTTTGACTGCATGTGTTTCTGGTTAGAAAGCTGAGGAACCATTCATCTCATGAGTCTGTGCCATTTAAATTTCTTAATGTTGCTTGAATTCAACATCTCTTCAAATACAGTAATGAGATGCTACAGTGTAATGAAGATGATTTTTCCCAAGTGCAAGTCAGGCATCCAAATTCTTCTGCATTGTTTCAAGCTACCTACTGATTAGAAGCTGCACTGTTCAAGAGGTGCATAAATAATGCTGATTTTTCTTAATCTTGTCCTATCAACCTGATATGGAATCAGGTTCTTCAGTGTTTGAAGGCCATGCTGCTGTAGCTAGCTATAATAAATATAACCCAGGAGCTTCAAGGCACTGAGTCTGAGCATTCCTGGTACACTGTTTTGACATCTGGCAAATCCAGGTAGAAGAGCAGTGCAAACACCCTTCAGAGTTCTGTACTGTCACTGTAGAGGGAAGAACAGTCTTGTCTCAGCAGAGTCTCCTTAGTTGATTTCTAATATTAGTATTGTTCAGTTTGACAAAAGAAATGGAAAAAACCTCATCATCGGGTTTTGGGCTCCTGAGCTCTATTCTCCTCAAAGGCTTTTGAAATAGGCCTTTCACAAACCTTTATTGGTCTTGTTACTCTCTAGTGTTTCTTTTTATATGCTTGCTCTGTCTTGGAAATAGGGCTTTTCTTGTTTTTTATGAAGCTTATGATCTTAATTTACTGGATACATTTGCTCTAGGTGGAATGTGTGCCCAATTTTAAGGCCTAGTGCAGTCTCACTGCTGTTTTATGTGGGTTTTTTTCCTACAGTTAATGGGGAGCAGGAGAACAGAGTCCAGAAAGGAAATGGATATTTCCAAGTGCCACCACATACACCAGTTATTTTTGGTGAGGCTGGAGGACGCACTTTGTTCAGGTATAAAAACTGACAAACATAAATCCAGTGGCTGAGCAATCCCTTTCTTAGTGCAAGCAGGAATGCTATAAAAATGTTATTTGGATCTGTTCTGTACATTCAAGACATGCCCTCAACAGGCAAAATAAGCAGGTGTTGATAATTTGGCATTATCCAACTGAGCCTATGAGTATGAACATCAACAAGGTGTGAGGTTTTAAAGCAGTAGGAGCTGTGTGTATAGTCCTTAATTGTGTGTGATATTTTTGGGTGCCTTCTTTCTGCAAATTGATAAACTAGGATGTGCTTTAGAATGAAGTTTTACTGCTTTGGATTCTTATGGAACTTTTCCTGTGAGTGTATTATGCTGATCTTTGAGTATTAGTTACTCAGGAGCTGTTACTCACTGGAGAGCTGGCTTCTGCTCCCAAAATTATAGTTGATGATCCAGTAGAATGCTCCTTCCTGCCAGAGATTAGGACTCGGGTTCTGCATTGCAATGGGTGTGTACTGATGACACTTCTTTTCATTCTACATTGAAAAACCTAGCTATGGTATGTGATACATCAGAGACACTTTAATAGTGCTGCAGAACAAGTGCTGAGCTTGCAAACCCTGTGAATTGTTTGATATTTACTGAGATAGTGGATTTTAAATTTATGGGGTGGGGAATGTTTGATTTGTTGGTTTTGTTTCCCAGGCTGAACAGGTCCCAGAATGATGTAACTTTCAGTCCATAAACCGGTCAGTAAAACAGGGAAACCATTTTCAGCTTGGAAAACTGACTTTTTTACCTGCAGTATCAATGTATTGCATTGTACCTGGGCCTTAGTATCTGCCTCCATTCTGTACTGGATCTTACCTGCTACACAGCTGCTCCTCAAGAGAACACTGAAAAGACCCCATTGAAAGGAGCAAGCCATGCCTATGGGACCTAAAAGGTGGATTGCAGGACTCTGACAAAATACCTTACTGCAATTTGTAAAATTAAATGTGGCTTTTTTGCATCATGGCGTGTGCCCATTTCCTAAAATTGGTTTTATTCTTTCCTTTTAGTGAGAGCTTAGCAGATGCTTTACATGCAGAGCTTGTTTTTCCCAAGGAGAAGAGAATGGCTTTATGCCAGGTGCCTTTCCCCTTCTCCTGACAGTTCTGTACTTCAACACACAAACATAACACAATCCAGAGCAAAGTACTTTCCCAAATTTTCTGTGTCATAGCCATAGTCTCCTAAGATCCTACTCCCTGTTTCTGCTCTGGGATCTGTCTTCCTACAGCTCCTTCTGGTCTTTACAGAAAGTAAGTGATCTCTTCCCTAGTAAGTTCATGGTGCTAACACAGTTCAAGCTGCCTGCCCATTAAAAGGGCAGGACCTCTCCTGAAAGCTTTTTAATGCAAATGACAATAATTGTTGTTACAATAAAGGTAATTTCTGTGTGTCTCAGGTTGTTGTGTCGGGATTCAGGAGGTGAAACCGAATCCATGCTTCTCAATGAAACGGTGCCACAATGGGTAATTGACATCACTGTGGATGTAAGTTTTGGGTGCCTAAGTTTGGCCTTTTTTTAGTTTTTTAGGATGTACTACAATTAACTTTGCAGTATCTGAAATGACACTTTAAATTTTTGCACTGTTTGTATTTAAAATAAGTGGTCTCAAGGTCTGTAATCAAGACCCTTCAAGATGCACCGTTTTTTGATGTGTCCAGTTAAGGTATTTTTGCTCCATTTCTTTTGACACACTGTCTTAGATAAAGAATTCAAAGTCCTGTGCGTAATTGGTATCCTTTTCAAGTGAGGAACAGAGAATACACTTCATATTGCTGCTGTCTTTTGATACTAATTGCCTTTGAAATAAATGATAATTTATATTCAAAAGCTAGATGATCTGTGCATCATCTAAATTGAAGTGTCTCAGGAGTATGAGTAATTTGGCTGTGGTGGGGATGTTGATTAAGAATCTCTCATGGGTTTTGATAATTAGGAGCTGAATATACTTCACATAGCAGCTGCTGCAAATAGGAGCTGATAACAGTTCATCCTAAATTAACATTTCTGAAACTTGTTTCCTTCTAGAAAAATATGCCCAAGTTCAATAAGATTCCCTTCTACCTCCAACCTCATTCATCGTCAGGGGCAAAAACTCTAAAAAAGTAAGTAATGTAAATACGACTATCAATATTGAATATCAAAATTGTAGAAAAAAAACCTGCAAGCTCAGGGAAAAAAACCACCAAACCAATTCACTGATTTCCCAGAGAATTGTTTTGTGCTTGAATTTCTAGAAGTTCTTAGTCATTTAACAGCATTGCTCTAAAGCACTAAGTTATATCAGAATATTTGAGAGAACTGTAGATTTGTTTCGGGTTCAACAGACAGTTGTTCAAGTTTATGCTAAGAAATGTCTTAAGAACTAACTACTGAAATGAGTATGTGTTTTGTGGTATTTAATCAGAAAACAGATGAATTTACAGATGGTTACTCTGTTCAGAACCACAGCTTTGTTTCCTGTTGCTAACAGATGAATAACTGCTTTTTGAAAGGAAAAGGGACAAAAGCTGACAGTAGGAAATGCTAACTAGTACTACCAGTCACATGAGCTGGAACTGGGAGCTGTGTAGGTTAGAAATCAATGCAGATTTTTATCTGGTCTTTTGCATATCTTAACCACTTTTCTGAGTTTTTTGCTGTATGACTCTGGATAAATTGCTGTTATGATCATGGTATTCTGGATGATCTTGATAATTACTATTAGACAATATAAAGATGATGTGTGTAGTTGCATAGCTTGCTACACTAAGGTATTATGAAGGTAAGAAATAGAGTTTCTCAAGTTTTTTCCTGACAAACTTCTCTAACTCCTATAGAGACCGACTGTCAGCCAGTGACATGCTTCAGGTGAGAAAAGTGATGGAACACGTGTATGAGAAAATCATCAACTTGGATAATGAGTCTCAGACAACGAGCTCCTCCAACAATGAGAAAGCAGGAGAACAAGAAAAGGAGGAGGACATTGCTGTGCTAGCAGAGGAGAAGATTGAACTTCTGTGCCAGGACCAGGTGAGTTCCCTGTGATCAAAACCATGGGGTGGCAGTGAATTGGTTGTGAATTTTTGAATACTGAATTTAAAAAATGCTATAGAATTACTTAGTTTTAAAGGTAACAGATAATGTTTTGACATCATGTTAACTTAGTGCTGACACGAGTTTCAGACAGTTGCATATAGGCAGGTGAAAGATTTTCCATAGTAAACCTGTTTAATTTGGTCTGACTTGTGACTTTTACAGGATTACTTACTCATACTCACAAATGAACTTATTACAATTGCACGGAGTCGTATTTTTAGTGTTTCTGGAATGGTTTGAATTCTGCATTTTTAGCAGTTTTTAAAATTGGTCCAAAACCACTAATTGCCTAATAAGTGCATGAAGATGAAGTACTGAGGAGGTGGTTGTAGTCTGAAGTTACATGTTACACTGCTAAAATCTCTCAGTAATGCATCGGGTTCAGTTGCTAATTGAAGAATCTGAGCCTTTGCATGGTTCATCTTGGTATCAGTTCACCCCTAGGACTGTGAAAACTGGAGTGTTTGGTTTGGGTGTTTTTAGAATTTCTGCAAGTGTAGCAGACCTGTGGAGTAAAAGATGACTGTTTGCTGTGCAGGTTTTGGACCCCAACATGGACCTTCGAACTGTAAAGCACTTCATCTGGAAGAGTGGTGGGGACCTGACACTTCACTACCGCCAGAAATCAACGTGAGGGCAGCGCAGACCCAGAGGGGTCATTATTTACTTGACCATACTGTGCTGGTTCCAAGAGTAGTTCTAGAGAAACCCACTGAACCCCTAAGGTAGATGAGACTTCTAATGCCTCAGTATGGACGGGAAGTAAACATTTAATTGAAGTGACTAATAGACCTGTAATATAGAGGAAAAAAAATCTATATGACTTAAACTAAAGTCTGTCCTAGTCTCAGTCAATGAGATGGGAGGTCCCTGAGTGGTTCGTGTTGTGTGAGGTGTACAGAGAGTGGATGATAACCCAGTGCAGACTTTTGCTTCTTCCTTTTTGTTTTTGGTTTTTTTCCAGAACATAATCCCCTCATCTTGCTCATGCTCGGTATCAAACTGATTTGTCCATATTAGTCACTGTTCACAATGTAATTAAGAACTGCACACAAGGTATTTTTAAAACATTCCATTCATAAAGTTCCAGCAATGATTCCTCATGGGTTACTTAAGCATTTCTACCACTAAAAGAAATTTGGGAAAGAAAACACCAGAAAATAGGTATTGCATACTTGAATGAATGGGCCCATTTAATTGCAAGCCAAGGGTTAACATGAGAGTTGTTTTAATTGCTTTAGAGAGCTGTTGACATGCAAATAAGAACACTAGAAAAATATCAGAGCAGGGTGAGTCCAGTGATGCTGTGCATCATAATAGAGTGAACGTGCTTTGCAGCAACTTAGATATTTTTTTCTAAATATATATAACTACTGCCTGCACTGTCCTAGGTGTTCTAAAGACACACTAGTCTAATTTTTAGTAACTGTGCTCCAAAAGTATGTGACATTTTGTTAAAACTTCAAACCATTCTGAATATAACTTCAGATGTTTAATGTTAAACTTTAGAAACTTCTCAGCAGATTTCATATTCATGAGATAAAAATACTGATTCTTCTTTTCCAAGGTTTTATATGCAGTTGTTCTTTTGTTAGAGACTTAGGCAGATCTTGTTTTCACTGCTGTTTCTAAAAATCTGTGACTGTCATAGGCTCATGGTAATCTTTTATAGAAGTTTAACTTATTGGGGGGAGGGAGGGTAAGGGCCTTTCAGCTTTTTGTGAGAAAATGTGGGGATATCCCAGAAAACCATTTGTAGCCAGAGCAAATTACAAATCCTCTTAGAGAAATGGTGTAGAAATGACTCTTGTCTGAAGCAGAAGCACAAGTGCCTTCAAGGGGCAGTATATTATTGGAGTTTCTTCAGGAGACACATGCTCTTGCCCTTCCTGTATCTTGTGATCAAGATTTAGGTTGAGGCCTAAGGGATGTCCCAATAAATTATATTACTGGGATTGTATTGGTCAGACAAAAAGTAAAATATTTTTCATCATGTTTTATTTGAAAAAATAGTCAAAATATAGTCAAATAGTCAAAGTAGTCATTCCCTTCTGCACTTTTAACCCAGCAAAACAAGCTCATTGCTTAGACAAAACCATGGTTCAGAATTAAGCTAGCATGTCTTTTCCCCTGTCTTTTGAGAGTCAGTTTCAGTTCTTTATCCCCATTTCTGTGTATGCTTAGTTTGACACACTTGTGCTTTAACTGCACATTTTTAGTGCTATTTGTGAATTAAATGGTTAAACAGAACTGTAACTTTTATTGGTAAATTGTCCTGACTTGTATTTATTAATAGCAAGGGTCTTTGTCTGTTCCAGTAGGCACTGTTTGGGTTATGTTTTGTTTCCTGGTTGTCTTCCTGTCCTATTGTATACATTGGAGTTGCTCACAGTAATTTTTTGTTTGAAATCAGCCAAGGTTGTAATTTTCCTTCTGCTTTTTCTTTCTAACCATCCCAAAACACAGTAACAGGAAAGTTTTTAATGGAAGAGTCTGCAATGCCAGAAGGGTAAATGATGTTTCACAGTTGTATAGAATAAAAGGCTTTAGTTAAAATGTTTTCAAGTTGTTTTGTGTACTAGATCAATTGTGCAATTTTGGAGCTTGGATGGTTGCTGTTGAATGTAACAAAGGGCTTCAAGTGTTTTGAAGCCTCAAGTAATGCAATAGCTGAAGAAATGGCAGTGCCTTAGCAGAATCCTGTGAAGATAATCTTGTAATGGGGTTGGATATAAGAATTTCTGAGGTGAGCAGACTTTCAGGTGTGAGCTCTGAGTCCTGTTGAGGGGAGACTATCACACAGGCATTGCTGCTTTTGTACATTTGAAGGTATTTTGTGCTAACCAGTGACTTGTGTCAGTTGCTGCTGAGCTGTCTGGCTGTGAAAAGGTCGTAAGAGGTACATGGGAAACCAGGCTGGGTTTCCTGATGCTGAAAATGCCAGAGCAGAATGCTCAGAGCTTTTTCTGTGGGAATTGTCAACTGAGCTGCTCTCTGAGGACACAATTTAGTGCCCAAATGTGCTCCTAGAGATTCCCAGCTCTGACTTAGATGGAGTATAAAGTGAGAGAAGGGTTTTCTTGCTACTACCTTTTAAATTCTGTCACCTTTTCTGGGGTTGTACTGTCTGTAAGAGTCCTGAAGACAGGTGGAGGGCATTGAATTAATGAGGGGCACAGCTCCTGGGACAGTTTCAGTTTGCCAGAATCATAGGAAAGGCTGAGGATTTGTAGAAGTTATTTAATTTCCAAGTTGATAATGGGAAGGAGTTGTGAATCTAGTGTTTAGTAATGCAGCCTGTCTCCCAGAAAAGCATTTAAATTGTGTATGACAGGTGATTTTTTTTATTCTCTTTGCATGGGGTGGGGCTGAGAACAGGAGAGCTCGGCTCAGTACTTGTAGCTGAACTGCAAGTATCATTTTAGGATGAGAAGAACTGCTTGAAGGATTTAGCAGTAACTTTAAGAAACACTGACAAAATATTCAAAATAAGCCCTAGGCAGAGATGTTGTGGACTCCCCATCCCTGGAAGTGTTCAAGGCCAGGCTGGATGGGGCTCTGAGCAACCTGCTCCAGTGGAAAGTGTCCCTGCCCATGGCAGGGGGTTGGGACTGGATGAGCTTTATTGTAGAATCATAAATGGTTTGGGTTGGAAGGGACCTTAATGTAGGTCTACCTCTTGGTCTTGGGATTTATTAGTTGGATTGTCCAAGTATTCCCCAGGAGAGGGGCAGCCAGGGACTGGCAGGGCATTTACTGGTATAGAGACATTACACCAAGGTATTATTTTTCCTTTTACAGAGGTCCTGTTTGTTTCTAACTTTAACTTTATCCCTAGAAATGTATTTAACTGGACATTCAGAATCAATCTTTAAGCACATGATCTTACACTGTGGATATGCTGCTGACTCCTGAACAGAGCCAGGTAGAGTCACCTCCCAGCTGGCTAACAGAGCTGTTGGGAGCACACACACACTTAAATATCAAGAAAGTGGTTGACTGAAATAGCTTCCTGTACTATGGTGGAGGTTTTCCTGTACAGAGCTGTGCAAACCCCATGCAGAGCAGAGGTGCTGATTAGAGACTGGGTGGGACATGCCTGATCTCACTCAAAGATACCATGACACACTATTCTAACCATCTTTTTCAGGGCATTCTGAATGCTTAGTTACATACTGCAGCTTAGAAATACAACTTAAAGCAGTTGAAATTCTGTTACAGCAGAAGCAATGCCAATTAGTGTTTGCTTAAGGCAAAAGCCAAGAAGGAGGTTGTGTGGGCAGCAGTGGCAGTGCCCAGGAAATGGAACATATTTACACAGTCAAATCAATGCAGTGAGTAACCTGTAGCTGCTTTCTTTAAAGAGCCTATTCTTGTGTAACTGCTTGGAGGTGAAAATGCTTGCCCAGTTTTGGGGGAAGATGGAGAGTGCATGTGGAAGTACACAAGCCCACCAGTATGTGAGTGGTGTGATCTCTGCTCAGCATTGCAGAGATCCATTTTGCTGCAGCATTTCTGAGTTACAGCTCAGAGAAGTTCAGCCAAGAGTGACAGCATGGATGAGCAGCCTCTGCACAGAGCGTAGAGCAGTACAGCAGGAGGGTTCAGTAGATTGTCAAGCCTGCTGTGAAAGTTTAAGAGGGAAAATTAAGTCATCACTGCCTGAATTTGGTGTTTTAATAGTTCTTACCAGTAGGTGTTCAACTTAAAGACAATAAATACATCCTTTTACTCATTTAAGTTCAGCCAGAATTATTTCAGCATCCAAATTGCTGTTAATAATGAGATTTGCATGTTTATCTCTAGGCTGGTTATTTCCTCATCACAATCTTGGGGGTTTACAATCATTCCTAGTACAGGGTTATGCTGTATGCAAAGTTCCCATGGATCAAGTTAGCCTCACTTGGGGCAGGGCTTGGCCAGGTTTCTGTGGCCCTTGTTGAGCAGAGGTTTGATTACCCGGGTGGGAGGAGGTTCCGTGGCTCCAAAGGCCCCTCCTGGCTCAGCCCCATCAGCCCTGGGTGCTGTGGCACTGGCAGGAGTACAGCTCAGCAGAGATGGGCTTTGCTTAATCCTCACTCTAATACTTGAGCTGCTGGGAGCCTCTGTGGGTTTAACGTCTGCCAGACCCGTGTCCTCAGGCTCAGCTGTTAATTTGAAGGAGCAGCTCAGGTCTGGAAGCTCATCCTGTTGTGTCTGGCCATACAAAGCACCCTGGTGCTATAATGTCCAAGGTGACCTCCCCCTCCCTTTGTTTTACCCTTCTGCTGGTGTCCAGATAATCCTCCTTATCTCTGTGGGAGAGCTGCTGCTGTCGGGTTTAGGGATGCCCTCAAAGTTTAGAGAGTGAGAAAGGTCACATCCAGCTCCTGTTTACCTGGAAACAGATGTTTGGGACAGCACTGGGCTGAGTGGCTGTTTGGTTTTGGCTCTGAATCCAGCCACCCTCAGGTGCTTCTCCTCCTTCTTTTAGGTTTTGAAACTACAATTCCCATCACTCACAAGAGTGGGCTTTCTGGGCTGCAGCTGTGAGGGAGTATCCAAATTGGCAAGAGAAAAGAAATTTGACCAGGAGGTCTAACTCTTCACCTCATTTAGCATTTGAATGATCAGGTTCAGGTTTGGAGAACGAAACATCCTCCTGCTCAAGGTTTAACTCCTTGGTTTTCCAAACCCCTTCCCAGAGCCAGTTAACACACAGAGGCTGTGCACAGACTGAAGTAAGTTTAAGCCATTTATTATGGTGACATTTGAAATCTAGCATGAGTTTTGACATTCCCTGCTCTTAGATTTCTAACAGCTGTTTGGAGTACAGAGTCACTTAAATGAGCTATTACCCTCTCATAGCCATTTTTGAGAAAGGTGTAAGACTAGAAACAGTCCTAAATAAACAACATGAATAAAAAACCACCTAGGTGTCTTCAGGCATCAGGCTCCAAGATCAAACAAACCTAGGATTAGTTTAAATTACATTTAATTTTAGTGTTTAGCTGTTCACCCTTGTAACAGTCAGCTGGGGGAACAAAAGAGGAAATTTATTTTAGCAATACAGGAAATAAAATTGGGTCACAATTAACAGACCCTTTAGCAGACTAGAATCCACTGTCAATTCTACTGCCTTTAGTTAGAGCTTAATACATTCTCTGAAGCAACAGGTACTTCGACAATCCTGTTCAGAACTACTGTACTTGCAGTATTTCAGACTAACAACAGATCAAGGACACATTTTTTGTCAGGGTGGACTGATCTGAGGCCCTCGTGTGCTGTAACTTTGCCCGCACCCTTTGGCTGAAGCTGAGCTGTCACAGGCAAATCTGGGGGATCTGGAGTCCCATCCCTGCATCGGTACCAGATTTCAGGCCAGGCAGCTGTCACTGATCTGCACAGTGCAGAAACACAGCAGGAGCCACGGCAGGGAAAAGGCAATCAGGCAATATTGTGCTAAACGCCCCCCAGCCTTGTACCCCCATCTCTTAATTTACTACAGATTTTCACCACAGTAGCTGAATTACTCCCTATCATCAGCTTTGAAGTTCCATGCTAAATCACTGCCCTGAAGGTTATAAAACCACCCATGTCTTCCATTGTTCATGTTTGCCGTTACATTCAGAAGCGATTTGGAGACAAGTGCAAACAAAAAAAGCTGCAACAGCCAATTTCTGATGCTGCACAACAGTCCCATGTCTTAAACTTAGAGTGATTTGTATAAAAATAGTCATGAGTAAATAGAAAAGCACAAGCAAAGGAAAGCTATTTCTCAGTCACTACAACAGCCAAGACGTTCAATCTTCACCAAGAAGGTTCATCACCCCTACGTTAAAATCATCTTCAATTTGTTTCAAGTAACCATCATCATTCCCTCCCCCCTCATTGTTTATTTAACTGCAAGGCCACCACCCTGGTCCACTTCAAGAGCAGTGAATGACAGGACCCACCACCATGGCTTTGTCCCATTTGGGGCTGCAACTTCCAACCCCTGCTGGAATAGGTGTGGAGGAGGTACACGAGTAACTGTTACACAGAAGGGACTTAAACCAAGACAGTCTGCAGAGTAGCAAATAGGAATAAAAGTATCTTAGTGTTAAGAAATGCCTTGCAAGTCACAAGAACAGTCTAACCAAGGTGTACCATTAGAAAAGCTTTCTAACAAATCCAAACTATAATTTTTTTTTTAATGCCATCAAACACACTGATAAAAATCATCACTAAGTGTCACTGTTTAGGCACAGTGCCTTCGTAAATACATTCAGGAGCACTTGTAGGCAAATGTGAATTCCAGAACTTGATGTTCTGCCAGCGTCCACCTTGTTTCTGCATCAATTTTTTCCTTGAGCTGGTAACTTTGGACAGCATTCAAAATTCTGAACATAGATCCATTAAACAGTGATTGGAAAAGACAACAGGATATGTACTTCATGTGATTTCTTTTCTAGTATTGTCTACACTAACAAAATAGACTAACTGTAATTCTTTCAAGATCAGAAAAATATTCCAAGCTGTAGCAGTGCAGCATTCAGCAGTCTGTAAACAGCAGCAGGGTCCATTTCACGCGGGATCTTGCGCAGCTGCTTCTGCTTTCTGCTCACTTGCTGCTTCATCCTCTGGTGTCTCTGGAGCAGTGGTTAATGAGCTCTCAGTGCTGTTCACAAGCAGCTTGGATTCCTGGTTATCAGCATCAGTTCCTAGTGTTGCTTTTGAAGAAATGTCATGAGGAAGATCAAGAGAAGGTAAAGATGGAATTGAAGGCAGGAGGTCATCCAGTGTGGGCTGCTTCCCTGATCCTTCAGGATATGGGGTTACACCTTCAATGTCCAATGTTGATGCATTTTCTGAGAAATGGAGATAAGTTTGTAAAAAAAAGTTATCAGGCTAACAGACAGTGCCTCTGGTTACCCTACATCTAGAAAAATCAGCATGATTGAGACTCCTCCTACAGGACATGAACAGATTCACAACTGTCAAACGCCTGGGCTGTTCACTCAGCTCTCCCCAAATCCAGAAAATCTGATGCTGCACAGAGGTTTTAAAAGAACACAAACCATTTGCTCTGCTGTGTTCTTGCCCCTTTTGTTATTTTGTGTTGCAACTTTACAGTCATCCCACCTTTTAGAAGGGAAATGTGTACATCACGTGAAAGTATTTTTTACTTTTTTTAAATAGAAGAATGTATTGGGTTTGCAGGGCCAGGCTTTGGTAGTGGGGGGCTCCAGGGGTGGCTCCAGTGAGGAGCTGCCAGAAGCTTCCCGTGGAGCCAAGGCCAGAGAGCTTCATGGCTGAACCCATCAGTGTCTGTGGCAGCACCTCTGGGATAATGTAGTTAAGAAGGGGGGGAAATGGGACTGCAAAACAGCAGCCAGAGGGAGGAATGAGAATATGCAAGAGGAAAAACTCTGCATAGCCCACAGTCAGTGCAGAAGGAGGGGCAGGAAGCACCCCAGGCATCAGAGCAGATTCCCCTACAGCCCAGGGAGAGGCAGCTGTGCCCCTGCAGCCCAGGGGGGAGCCCATGCTGGAGCAGGGGATGCCCAAAGGAGGCTGTGACCTCATGGGAAGCCTGTTCTGGAGCAGGCTCCTGGCAGGACCTGTGGCCTCATGTGGGACCCAGTCTGTTCCTGAAGGACTGAGCTGGTGGAAGGCACCCGTGCTGGAGCAGGGGGAGAGTGTGAGGAGTGCCCGTCCTTAGGAGGAGGGAACAGCAGAGATGTGGGATGAGCTGACTGCAGCCCCCATTCCCAATACCCCTGCGCCTCTGCCAGGAGGAGATGGAAAACTTTGAGTAAAGCGGAGCCTGGGAAGAAGGGAAGGGTGGGGCAGAAGGTGTTTTTAAGATTTCAGACTATTTCTCATTATCCTGCTCTAGTTTGAATGGTAAGAAATTAAATTTCCCCAAGTTGAGTTTGTTCTGCCTGTGACAATAACTGGTGAGGGATCTCTTCCTGCCCTTATCTTGACCCATGAGCCTTTGCTGGATTTTCTCTTCCCTGCCCAGCTGAGGAGGGGAGTGACAGATTGACTTGCAGAGCATCTGGTGTCCAGCCAGGGTCAGCCCACTATAAAAAGGCACTATTGAGATGACTGCAATTTTGTTTTCCTTTTACAACTGTGAATTTACACTGATTTTAGAAATACCTGCTTTTAGGGTCAGTTTAACCTGGATCAATCAGCATTTTCATTTAAAGAGTCCCACATTCTATAAACTTAAGGAAAAGCGCATTAGATTTTTCCACTTCTAAACCTGATTTCTGCTACTTTTTCCATCTCACTTTTGCCATTCTTTCTGATTTTTATTAAAATTTGCCTATTTCCAAGAAGTGGGATGATGTTAAGCAAGCATGAGTTGGTGCCATTCCAGAAATAAGATCTAAAGGAAATCTTGAGTGCACTTACCAAAATAAGCAGAGGCTTCACTATTTGACATTAATGTTTCAGGGCCTACAGAAGCAGCTGCTGCTGGCACATTGAAGGAGGCAGATGGTGACAGGCTGGACACTTCTGTTAAGCTTGTGAGCTCAGAAACTGAAATTCCAGACATATCTAGAAATCCTGGAAGAGAAAGCAAATGTCAGTTAGATACAACCCAAAATTCTAGATTCAAAAGGACATGTTATATCCAGACTGAAGTCAGTGAAGTCCCCTTCCCACTAAATGCAAATAAATTTAATTTATGTGGTACCCAAATTCTCCAGCTCTGAAATCCAGGAAAGTCAAAAACTTCAAGGAAAACTACCACTAAGTGCTCACAGTTCTGAATTTAAATCTCCAGCTCGTTTAAGACCGTATTAGTTTCTTTAGATGTCCTCTAAAGAATTTGTGAAAAAAGCACCTAAGAAAACATACCTGGATCCATAACTCTCTGGAGAGGGGGAGGAGGAGAAAGGGAGCTTTCTGGTGAATAACCACTTATTTCTTGATCTGTGGCATGATCCAAGTTCATAACTGTTTCAGAGCTGTCATTCTGAGAGGTAGCTGCCAATAATGGAGTCTGGAATAAGATAGTAAGAAGGAAAAACATCTTTTTACATCAGAAGTTTCACCTGAAGCCAACCTTCCCAAGAAAGCATCCTGCCTGTCTCCATATAAACCAGTTCAGATAGAAGCTGTGATGTTGAAAGTCAAACACCAATTAGGACATGTTCCAGTTCAGCCCTTTAAAGCCAGTCTGTTCTCAGAACTTGGTTCTTGGAGGTGTGTCTTTCTCCTAGAGAGGTAGGTGTTCCAACATGATCCTCATTGACTGGCACAGCTGTAGGATGCAAGACTTGAAAATAGGGAGAGAATATCTGGCAAAAGCTTTCATCAGCCACCACTGGTGATCTGGTACCTGCTCAGCAGCATCAGCTCTCATTTTCCCTTTACCCAACTCCATTTCATTCAAGCAAAATTGAATGCTGTATTAAAATACACTCTTACCAATGTCCCAAAAAGCAGAAAATTTTGAAACTCTAGAGAACATGGCAGAGATAGGAATTTACTTCTTTCCTACCTCTGTGTAACCATTAGTGGATGGCACAGGAGTTCCAGCTTCTGGCGAGGGTGAAGGTGATTTGCTTTCTGGCTTTTTCTTTGATGTTATGGACTGTGTTGGAATTCTGTGCAAATAGCCATATCCAATACCACATCCTAAACTGTACAAGAGAAGTAAAATGACATAAAAAAGGTGCTCTTAACAAAGCTAATATTTTTAATTTTGACTCTTTTAAAGAAGAAGAGTTTGAGTCTTTTATCTATAGCAGGAAATACCTACCTGCAAGAATTTCCACTTAGAGCACTGAAGGAACACTCTGCCATCAACTTTTAGACACGCACAGCTTAGCTTTCAGTGAATTATTTTATATCTTTACAAAATATTTAACCTGACCTGATGTGGGTTTTGTTCTTGCTTTAGCTGAATATTTTGACTATGAGAATGCAGATAATGAATCTGCTAATGGGGAACTCAACATAGGGGTTTTGCCATTTGATTCAACTCGAAAAGGATTAGATCCAGAATGTGCCCAATTCCTAGTTCTAAGCTAATTTTTTTTATGGAAAGATTAACAGTTTTATGTGACAAGTGTGAGGAAACAAGGCTTAAATCAGAAACACCAATAATTGATAGCAGTAATACTCTTAACAGGAGCTTATTTACAGCAAGTGTGTAACCTGTCATCGACAGAGATCAGTACCTTCCTTCTCCACCCCAAGCTCCATTGGGAGTCACAACTACCTCTCGGATGGAATCTGCTTCAGTGTTATAAACCATCAGCTTCAGCGGCTTCCCCTCATGGGATTCAATCAGGGAAAAGAAATCCTCTGACTATGAAAAAAATAAAAGAAAGTAGTAGTTAATAAACCCAAATGTGCAAGTCAACATTTTACATAGTTATTTACTCAATGTGAGATATTAAACACCCAGAGACAGAAAAATCACCAATGTAGTTTGATCTTTAGTGGCAACTTCTTTTTATTGTCACACTAAAAAGAAAGATAATGTTTACCTTAACAATAAAGCTTCTGTCATAAAATCAACCTTCCAAAATCCCCCAACACCATCCCCATACATTTGATTAGATTTATAAAAAAACAAATCCTACAACATACACTTGGCAGGCACAAAGATAATCACTCCCCACTGGAAGGAACATGCACCCTACCTCCTGGAGAATCTGATCAGATCCAACAACGTAGTCAGTGTATGGCTGGAGACCAGCCAGAGCTGCAGGAGATGAAGGCTCAACGTCCTGTGAAAGAATGACACGAGTCATCTGCACCCACAGCAGGATAAACTACCAATATCCAAAAGAAAAGCTAACTTCCAGAGCAAAGAAGGAAAGAACATTTTGTTAATGGGATAAAAAAGTTCTTGAATAGTCTACATCTGTGTGTGATATCCTGTAAAACATGCTGAGTAAGAAAGATGAGGATGCTACCAATTTAAAATAACATCCTCTGAAGATGTTGAGAAATTGCATCTACTTAAACAACCAGAAACATAAACATTCTTTCTTATTCAGTTCTACTCTGTCAGCTATTTTGTGATGCTTTTTGTAACATTAGTATTAATTTAATGAAGTTTAGCTAATACAGAGACACCAATCAGGCCGGAATCTTCTTGCTTTTGCCATTGATTCTTCCACATAAAAAAACCCTTCCCACCTACACTGTTTGGTCCAGTTGGGATGGAGTTATTTTTGTCACTGTCACTGGCAACACTAACACCACCCACTCCTACTCAAATAGCTCAGACAAACCTTCAGGACTGTGTTCCCTTCCTGTGTGTGACTGCAGCACTGTACTTTACATAACAGCTACTGCTAAACATCACAGTGTAAAACAAGGTTACATGAACAATAACGAGCCACCCAAGAACTCCTCCTCACCAGAACATGCCAGACGTGTTCATTGGCTCCCTGGAAGCTGCAGAACCTCACACTGGCTCCAAGGAGGCCTTGTCCTCCCCACATGTTACTGGGGATCACCTCCACCTCTCGTATTTTCATTGTTTTGATGTTATACACCTCCAGCTTCACTGCTTTCTCAGCATTTGCCTTCAGCAGGTCTTTCAACATATTGTTTTCCTTGTTCTGTAGAGCAGAGATATAGGACTAGCATTATTTCCAATTGCACCTGTAACATGTCACATCTGTGGCAGAATTTGAATACAAAGAACCAAAACCATCAGTGTTTAGGCTCTGTGGTTCACAAACACAGTTCCATTTTCTTTTACTAGAAAGCAGTTAGTTCTGTCAACACACGTCCCTTTCCATAAATACTTCCTATTATTCCATTTCATCACTGGCATTCCTGTCCTTCACAACTACTATTAAATAATACCAGCAGTATCAGATGCCAACTGTGTAGTCTAACCATGAGCAGCAACGTTTCACTTCATGTCTCTGAGCCCCATCCCTCTTCAACAGCCCTTCAAAGTCACTGCAAACTGACTGTGAAATAATATCTTTATTTCTGTCATGTTAGAAGATTAAATGATCTTCCCCCAAATCTGCCCTTATAATGACCACTTCCAAAAAAGATATCTCCACTCATAAAACCAAGACAAACTTAATGAATTCAGCTGGTATGTGGTTAGGGTGGAGCATACCAGGCAAAGCTTTGAGCCTTTTGAATAAAGAAACAAAACCCCAGCCAAAACCAAAAAAAACCCCATCAAACCAAAACTCAACTCTCCTCTCCTAACCCAACACACAGGAACTGTGTTCTTGGTCTCAAAAGTATGATTCTTTTTCATGTTTTATCAAATGTTGAAACAAGCTTGTTTAAACAAATGTTGAGCTCTGATTATTGACTCACCAGTTCAGAATTCACCTTGTGGTAGAAAATATCTATGAATAAGCAATAAAAAACACTGTGCTGACCTGTTAAGAAGTTAAGGTGAGTAAAGGCATAAACAAAACCTTTTCCTCAAATTTGGATCTAGCCAAAGAGACTTTGAACACCTGCAAGTTTTACTCTACTTTTAACGTCCAATGTGAAAAGTTTCTCTACTTGTGACAGTTTTGGGTTTTACCTTTCATCGCTACCACGCCCACATTTCATGTAGGGTGGAAAAAAACAACACTGAAATCATTTGAGACTTACAAGCCTCGTGTGTCCTATGGCAATGATGAAATCAAAGAAAGGTTCCAGTCCTCCTTGTTGGGCTGGGGAGTTTTCTTGAACCTGCAGAACATACATTTTATCGTTATTCTACATTGATCTCCAGTTACGTAAGTGAAAGTGTTAACCTTTCCACTTGATTCAATATTAACTTTTGAGCTGAGCCAGAGATAAGGCACCAAATGACTGCCCTCAAGAAGCAGTCCATAATTAGGACCTCACTTTTATAAAGCTATGAACAACAGATGTCCAAATCAAGCTGTAAAAAGCAGGTTTTGAACCCCATATCAGACACAAATGTTGTGATTCAGAGTTCACAGCCTGGAATTATTAAATACTGAATGCTTTGGAGAAAGGCTTGGTTTTCAATGTGCTGCTTCAGGATTTTCTTCCTTGATTCTAACAACCTGAGCACAGTGAGAGTCCCCACTTGCATCAGAGCCATTTTTCCATGAACACAACTGACAGATGGGTTCCCACCTTTCGAGTCCATTGGAACAGGAACACTTACACAAGAGCACTACAAACACACGCCTGCTCACAAGTTCAGGTCAAGAAAACTGCCACCACTTACAAAAGATTCCTAAGAAATCAGAGTTGGGACATCTCAATTTCATTATAACCAAAGTTGTCGTAGGAGAGATGTCATAAATATAGACAATACTCATTAAAACACATTCATACCAGGAAAACCCCCACCAAAAGTTCGCAGATTACATGAGAGTCCACCCACTTCAAGGTAAACCAACAAAGCAAAATGGTATTAGGGAATCACTGCAAACCTACTGACAGTTTGTTCTTAACTTCACTTTTTGTTAACTCAGCAGCCCTTAACCTTGGATATATTTGACTCCTGAGGGCTACCTCAGAATTTAAGCACAAAATTACAACCCATGCATCACCTAAAGGAAGTTCATTGATACATCTTATATTTGGTCTGGTGTTACCAAAATGCTAGATATGCAATTTTACTTTTTTTTAATAGATAAAGTTGTATTGGTGCTTTTGCTGGCAGAATTGTCTATAAAAGTTATATATTTAATAGCATAGCTACTTCAGCAAAACCTTCTAAAGCAAAAATAAGAATAAAAATCATGCTTTATTATTAAACAGTCAAGACTGAGCACTGTAACCACAGCTGGAGTAGAAGTATTAACTTTTATCACAACCCTGAACTGCATCAAAAGCAAACAGGCAGCTTTGTACTGATGCTGAGAAACACAAAATGCAGATGAAGTGGAAAGCAGCACGTGGCAGTAAAGCTCCCATTCTTATTCCAGGGAGGGAAAATAGCCACGAAAGAAACGATAACTCATGCAACAGCTGTTATCAGCAACAGCTCTGCCTATCCTTAAACTTCCAGATATGCATTTACACCACTGTACCTGCAGGGAATCTGCTAAAGAGAGCAGTTACAACAAACTTGCATCTACATCTGGGAGAGGCAGCCACGGAGGAAAACACCGCTGGAGCGGGAATTAACCCCCTAACAAGATGCTGTGAAGATCAACAGAGAAGCGCGTAGGGAAAGGAAGGGAGCAGGGAGGGAAGAAAGGGAATAGGTAGAGGGAAGAACAGGGAGAGAAGGAGAAGAGCAGAAAGAGAGAACAGGGAGAGATGGAGGGGAGCAGAAAGAGAAGGGGCACCGGGAGGAGAGCAGGGAGAAAAGGAGGGGAGCAGGGAGGGAAGAAGGGCTGTTCTACTCTTAAACTACTTCCAGTTCCCCGAGAGCAGCCCTACAGGCTCCCCCGGGCTGTTCGGCACTCAAGTCCCGGCCTCGAGCCCGCTGCAGCCGCTGGGATGGGCACCCGCTGGTACCGGGAGCGGCGCGGCCGCCCCGCCCCTGCCGGCGTGGCAGCTCCGGGAAGGAGCCAACAGGTGGGAGCCAGGGCGGCCCAGCCAGCGCGGGCGGGATGCGGGAGCGAAACCCCGCCGGACCCGCCTCAGCGCCCGCCACCCCTCGCCGCCCTCCCGCCTCCCTCTCTCCCTCTCCCCGCGGGCCCGGTGCCGGCCGCCTCACCCCGTGCACGTGGAAGCCCTCGGCGCCGCCGCCGGGGCCCTCGGAGCTGGATCCCAGCCCCATGGCGGCCGCCCCGCCACCGCCCCGCCGGGACCCGAGCGGACCCGGCCCTCAGGCGGCGCCGGCCCCGAGCATCGCCCTCACGCCGCTCCCGCAGGCCCGAGCAGCGGAGCGCCGAGCGCAGCGCCGGGACACAGAGGAACGATGTGGGAGCGCGGCTCGGCTCCGCGTCCTGGCGCGTGACCGGCGGGGAACGCCCCCTAGCGACGGGGGCGGGGCGGGAGAAGCGAGGCGTTGCTGCGGGGGGCGGGGAGGGGGCGGGGTCAGCACTGAGGGGGCGGGGTCAGCGCTGAGGGGGCGGGGTCAGCGCTGAGGGGGCGGGGTCAGCGCTGAGGGGGCGGGGTCAGGAGCGAGGGGCGGGGCCAGCGCTGAATCCCCGAAATTCGCTGAACCGCGGGATTGTTCCGGGTGGAAAAGAGCTCTGGGATCACTGCATCCAACCTCTCAACGAGCCCCACCGTGGCGACAGACCATGGCACTGAGTGCCTGTCGCTGTTGGGGCGGTCACGACACACACGGACAGTGCCTCTTTCAAGGGCCAAAAAGCCCTTTATTAAACAAAGCAGCCTCTTTTATACGCCTTTTGTATGTTACCATTCGTGTTACAGATTCGCTGGCTGCTACACTACTACAATAGACTCATTGGCTGTTATTAACTACAGCATATTACCATTGGCTACCTGTGGCATAAGCGTTCAAGCATTCAGAAAAATAACGGGTGCAGATATGTTGCTGTTTTCTCCTTCTATTGTTTAAATGTCATGCTTCTGTTAGTACTACATTCTCACGGGTAAAAACTAATTGTTTTTCTTCTCATGGACTTTTCTTACAGTCCTTCTCTAGCCGAAGTAACAGGCCTGAGCCATAGTTTTACAAAGACAGCAAGGCCTTCATTTTATAAGGTTTTACTTAAATGCCACATGTGCCACATCCAGTCTTCCCTCAGACACCTCCAGGGATGGTGGCTCCACCACCTCCCTGGGCAGCCCATTACAATATCTAATCACCCTTTCAGTGAAGAAATTCCTCCTTATGTCTAACCTAAAACTCCCTGGGTACAGCTTAAGACTGGAAAAAAACCCAAAACCTGTCCACTACTGTTCTCATTTTAACAGCCTTTAACAATTATTCCCCTGATAGTATAATCCAGAAAGAGATTATTGCTATATTTTTTACCAATATTGTGTTTCTGTTCCTCTCTGTAGGCAGAGAATTGTGCTCAAGAGCAGTATTTCTACCAGCTGAGACAATTTTTAGCATTAATAGCTGAAGAAGCAAATCAATAGTCCAATGTTGCTGTTTTCCAAGGTGTAGGTGATCACTACGAAGATGTGGTATTTCATGTCTGCCCCATTGTGTTCTACTTAAGATGGATCTTTCTGATTCTGCCTTAACTCATGAAGGGAAAAGTTCTGAAAGTTTTTAAAGTAGCAGAATTAATTTGAAATGTTACTATATTAATATCGTTAAAATGCTAGTTATATTTTCTGCATGAGCATTTTCATTTCCATATAGAAGTATTGGTTTCATTAAAACTCCGTGGCAGTACTGCTCTCACCTCCAAGATCTCATTTTTCCAAAGGATCCATCCACATAATCTCTCTGGTTCAAGTCCGATGTGTAAAAAGAGAAGAGAAAAAAAAAGCTGCTTTTTTCATCCTCTGCCTTTGCTTCCAAGTGAAATTCTTGCATTCCCTGTCACTTCAGCAGCTATTTATGCTTGAAAATCCACAGACATTGGTTCATATTTATCCAAAGAAAGCATGGGATAGTCTCAGAAGCATTTTTAAGTAACTTTTCCCTGGAGTTGTCTCTAAGCTGTGACTGCAGATCCGTGCATCACGTTCATTGAGCAGATGGGAAGTAAAAGTATTCAGAAAAAAAAATAAAATTATGCCTAGCATTCATCTGTGGGGTTTTTTGCTGTGTATATTTGGGAACCTCATCTCATAGTTGTGTTTTTTATGAAACTGCTTTTCTTCAGAATGTTTTTTGTAACAGGTGAGCCAATGAGGAGCTGCAGTGCTGGCCGTGTAATTGTATTTCTACAAACAATAGAAATGAGAAACCTTTCTTCAGACGTACCAAAAGTAGATGCCAGAGAAGAGAGTCTGATGCCAGTACTAAATTAGGAAATACAAGACCATAACAACAAAAAAAAGGAAAATCTAGAGGAATTCTTCGCATTTGTGTTTATCACAGAAGGCAGTGAAGAGGTTTCCATTCCCAAACCTTTCTTTGCATTCTCTTATGTTAAGGTGGAGGTGAAAGAGCCCATGAACAGAGAAAACAAAGAGTCAATTTGCAGGAATAGGTGGTACTTGCCCCATCTTTCTGGAGGAGCAGGGGAAGGAGCTGGCACACCACAAGCACATGTTTTGTACCGTTTGCTCAAAGCACTTTGGCTGCAGGGGACTGGGAAGTGCCAAACACAATTTTTAAAAAGGAATTCTAGCAGAGATCTGAAGGGGAGGTCTGTAAGCCTTAATAAAGTAATAGAAACTACAGTAAATAACAGTTTTAGTGGGTACCTGAGTATTACATCCCTGGGAAGAGCCAACATGGCTCTGACAAAGGGCTGTCCTGTGGAAATACACAGAAAAGAGTAATCTGCTTGCTTGGATTTCACAACTCCCTCATCAAAGCATTATCAAGGTTTTTCTAAGGAAACTAAGCAGCAATGCTTTGAGTTATATTTATTTCAATGAGTGGCTAAAATAGAAGAAATAGATAATGGGAGTGAATGATCACTGAAAGATCATCCAAAGAGCTATCAAAAAAAAACAAACGTTGGTTTGCCTCATAATCTAAAAGCCTGGAAAGAGAGATATGCAGTGAGATGACAAAAGGTGTAAAAATATAGATAAGGTGGTCTTTTTTTTAACTTATGCTTTCACATTTTGCTTGTCACAAGTTTCAGCAGTCTGAAACTTGGTGATCCCTTAGTCCAGTGTTTCATCCATTCTGCAGGTTAAATTAGGAGTTGTAGAATAAAAGAAATCTAGGAGAGATTTGGTAAATGTAGGCATGTTTTAATTACTATTTTATCTAATTTACTAAAGAAACCGGTACCAAAAGTAGTGCTGCTGTCAATAAATTACTGAAAAAAATCTAGTCCGCCCTGGGCCACTTTTTTGCAGCAGTTTTGTTTGGAAAAATACTTTAGCTCATATTTATTCAACACTTGAGCAGCACTCCCATATTAAATTTGTCAGCTTACCCAGAGCCCAGAGACTCCAATAAATTATTAAAGAGCAGCATTGCGTAGCAGGATTTGTAGTGACACATTGTGTCTTCTCACAGAGAGAAATCAAGCTTTATTTTCATGTAGCTCCCTTGAGGATGATTCTGTGCTGCACAGAGATTTGCTTTAAATGGTTGCATGGGTGCTTCAGGAGCATCAGCACAAAACTGTTTCAGACACTAAAAAAGAAAGTTATTTATTCGATTAGGAAAACAAAGGTCTGTCAGTGGAGAATTATATATATAGTGTGTGTATGAATATATATGTTATATAGTCAATGCGACATTTTGCAAAAATATTTAATTTTTTTAAAATATACTTTCTAAAAGAGAAAACTTACTGCTCTGCTTTCCAATCTGGCAAATGTTGAGTAATTTTGGTTTCAGCACCACAGTCCGAGGAGCCCTGCATGTCTGTTTCAAGCATTGGAAGGGTTTCACTTCGTTTGAATGTTGTTGCTGTTACATCACTTTTCAAAATTTTACACATTTAGCACATTTTTGGTTTAGTCTTTAGAATCTGAATATTTTAGTTTTTGGATTGTGATGCTGGTTTAGAGCTGGAAAATCAAAGAAACCAGAAGAATACATGGATAATTAATTATATTATGCAAGAATGTTTTTATAGCTAATGGATAAAAATTATGAAGGACTCAACAGAAGGCTGGAAACATCTCCTGGATCTTAGAGGGAGTGTATCAATGGTAGTTCATCCATAGCAAGGCAGAAGGCCTCGCTATTTAAAAAGTAAAATGAGATCATTAGACTTTTAGCCAAATATGAATAAGTATAAATATGTAAAAACTAATGCATACTGTACCTAAGTTTATAATTATCTAGATTACATTTCTTGTTTACTATAAAATCTGGAATAATTCATTGTTTTGTTTGTTTTTTTTTAGTGAATACTTCTATATTATTCAAAAACTTTTTCACATGAGGAAGAACGTTTATTTGTTTCTACGGAGGGAAAATAAAATAATCTTTGGGGTTAACACTGTTTTATTGTGTCTACTTTGATTTGGTTGTAACTTTGGAATTGCTTTGATGTAATTATATGCCAGAGGCAAGGAGGCTGGAATCAAAGAGCTTTCTGAACAGGTCTTACTGACTGTTCCATTAAGAGGCAAATCCCAACCTAGTGACAAAAAGATACAAGGACTTTAGGAAGATTTTCCAGCCTCTTCTCCCTGTGGTTTTTTTTTTTTTTTCTGTGATTATTCTTTCCTCATTAGTCGTGTTGTACAGGAAACAGTCTGCATTTAAAAGTTTAAGTTTCTGCATTTAAAAGAGTTTCTGGAAACGGGCAAAGGAGATTTTTTGGTCCCATGTGGCACTAAACAAAGGTGGCATCTTCATGTCATCAAAACTGGTAAATCCATAAATGGTGGATGAAAACTGTTGTCAAATTTCTGAGCAAACTCTTATTGAAATTTTACTTTTTAAAATTTTATTATGTTAATTGTGTATTAGACAGTGGAAATAGGATTGAATTAGTGTTAATAAATAGCTAGGATTAATATTTTAGGTATTCTCCAAAACCATTTGTCAACAGAGGGTTTTCCTGTTATAGTAAAGTCAGTCCATGATAAAAACCAGCAAACTGGTAATGCAAGGTTAAAACCATAACAACTGGTAGGTCATCAGAAATTTATTGTGGTTGTTACAGGGCTTTAAGCCACTACAAATACTGCAGCGTTATGACATTTCCACACAATGATATCTGCATCAGGTCTTTGCTTTTGCAGATACCGAATTTTGAAGGAAATGTCATTTATCATTCATGGCAATGGAACTAAAACAATGTAATCCAGAACTGGCAGATCCTGCAGAGAACTGAACACTTTAAATGCTTATTTTTCAAAGCTCTTTGTGTGCTTAGCAATTTCAGCTTGACTGTACCATTATTTTCTCAAATATCAGTCTTTTCTAAACGTTCCTCTGTAAATGTAAGATGTGTGCTGACTGCTCTACATTTAGATATGTAGATACAGTATAAAAAGCTGCAGCTGAGTTAGTTGTAGGTTTCTTTTTTCAGTCGGTGGAGAAAGTTTCAGGCAATTCTTGGCTGTAGCTGTTTTTAAAGACTTCTCAAAGCTGTTGTACAAGTAATTTTTCAGTATAGCAGAAGGACTGTGTAGCATGAATAAAGATCTTTGGCCTCTTTCAGAACTGTTTTACTGTAGAACTCACCAGAAATTAAGGAATAAAGGTATAACCATTCAAAATCTCAAAGGATTAATGTTTTCAAAATTGACTGTCTAAAATCAGCAAGCTTCAGAAGTAAGCTTGCAATACAGAGGAAATTCTGTGAATGAATTTAATTAGTTAAGAATGATGAAAAATATTAACAGAATATTAGTTCTTCCCTCATTATCAATGCAAAATATTTGTGTAGTAATAGGCCTATAATAAATTTCAAGATTATCAAAGAAGCTGACCCTAAACAATGTTTTGGTCAAAATAATTGGGAGTAGGAACTAAACATTACTGAAGACAATAATGTTTACAGAAAGTGGTTATTCAAAATCAAAAGGAAGAGCATCTCGTAGATCAAACCAGTTTAAATTACATTTTCTTAGGGAAATTCATTTCATCTTCCACTTGTGCAGATGATGTGCAGGACCTTTATCATGTGAACAATTGAATTTAATCCTGAACAATTATGTATCCAACAGGATTATCCACTTCACTGGCAAATATTAATAAATCTGTCACGATCTTCAGTCATATTTATTTATACCTCTTGGAAGGCAGGCACAGGATGCTCATGAATGGGAATTCTAACAGTGATTAGACAACATTTTCATATTTGCATCATACATAAACAATTTAAATGATCATCATATTGTTAACAGTATCACCCTTCAGAAGTTGTAAAGCATTGAATCTTTTAACCTTGGAGAAGCATAAAGAAAGATAATTCTACATTTAAGAGTTGCCAGGCAGGGGCAAAGATTCAGCTGTATCCAGTTTTGTTGATTTTGTTGTACTAGTGTGTTTCAAGCCTCCCTCTTGTACTCACAAAAGAGAATTTCTATTTCTTATAAATAAGATATTGATGGTAAAGGAAGTTGGTGCTTCCAAATCTATGGAGTGCAGCTACATTCAGTACAGCTGTATGGAGCATAATATGAGTTTTAACAGCCTGATTTTATTTATTACTAAGCTTTGCAGAAACTACACAGCTCATTCTTTTGTCTCCTCTACTGTACCACTGTTCCAGTGCTATCAGACCTGCTCGGGTTGGTAGGCAAAGGTATTTCCTGTGCAAACGGAGCTCTTGGAAATGTTCCAGCATTTAAGCAGCACTGCTGGATGCAGGAACAGCTCAGCTGGGTTAGTAGCAGTCAGTAATGCAGCCATCAGCACACTGGAATAACTGGGATTTTGGGATAAGTCACCTCAGAGCTTTGGGAGTGAAGGGGTCTCCCATGGAATGGTTGAAGTTGGAAGAGACCTCGGAGGTCACCTGGTCCAAGCTGCCTGGAGCCAACTCTCCAGGGCAGAGTCAGCCTGCCAGCCCAGTGAGGATGTGTCAGGCACTCTTCCCTAGAAAGGCACTTCAAAGGCTTCGTGAGACAGTGCTCAAGTGGCTGAGTCACTCCCAGGGGACTTTTAAAGAGTCTGAGCTGATTAACTCTTCAGGCTCCAGCCCCTTTATGATGATTGTAGCTTTGCTGGACTTGTTCCAGTAGATGAGTATTTTTCCTTGCACTGGGGAGCCCAGAACTGGGCGCAGTTCTGCAGGAATTCTGTCCAACAGCTGCTGAACACAGAGTGGGAATTTCTTCCCCTGACCTGCTGGCTATGCTCCAGCTGATCCAGCCCAACACATGGTTGGTTTTATTTGCTGCGGGGGCTCATTGACTCATGTCCAATTAGTTGTTCACCAGGACTCCCAGATCCTCTTCTGCAGAGCTGCTTTCCAGCCAGTCATTGACTTCAGTCCTCTGGTTTGGACCAGAAAAAGTGATCACAAGGTTCCCTTCCAAAGGACACACAGACACACATGAAACTGCTCTGAAAAACTTTCAGAAATTGTTGTGATGGTTACTTCATTTTCTTGCACTCTTCATCATTGCTGCAGGTTTCTGAAACACAGCAGAGGACACAAAACCCTGATCCTTTGAAGGAGCCAAGACCAATTTCTTCCCGGCAGAATTTGGCAGCAGTGATTAATGTCCAGCACCATCAGCACCAGGACCATGTACGAGCTGCTGAAAGCTATAAAGATGCATTAACCTCCTCTCCAACAGATCATAAAGAAAGTATTTTTTAAAATCTCAGTCGGCATCTCCCTATACAAGGTGAGAGAAATTGTTCTTTTGGTGTCACATCCTCAAAAATATAGAAAAGGAAATATTGCTTAATTTTTCAAAACCATGGAATTATCATGGTGGAATTTTAAAATAGTATTTCTGACATTGAAATGGAATAAAAACCAAAAAGGAACATGAACATAAAAAGGAAATCCAGCCACGTTAGCAATTTTTGTACTTATTTATCCATTAAATAAACTGCATCAAATTGAAAAATATTTTAAAATTCCTATGTAGTACAGTAAATCATCAGAAGAGAGCATCATATTACAAATATAAAAATAAGGTCAAACTCAACAAAAAGGAAAATTGCTCAGGTATAGTTTTCTACTCACAGTAAAAGTCACTTCTTAAAGCCCATGAAGTATTGGTTTGGAAAAACTCTCATTTACGTTTGTGAATGTTTGATTCTCAGGGCCATTAACTGGCAGAAAATTGCATTGAATTAAGTATGAATTCCATCTACTCTTTTCCTGAGAATTAATGATATGCAACATATCACAAGCTTTAATGTCTTGCAGCTTCATTTAAATAGAACAGCCATTAACATTTGCAGGATTGCTCTGATTTTCAAAGAGAGGCCATCTCCTTGTTATTTGTACTTGACTTCCTCCGTGTTTCCTCTACTTGTTTATTCATGATAGAAATTATGTTAGGCCTGTCACTTCAGATAATTAATGATGCACAGGAAAAATCAGTAAAGAATACCCTTGGCTGATTATTCATAATTACTCAGATACTGCAATAGTTGCGCTAATGGGGAAATCTATCTTTGATTTAATTATAAAACTAGATTGAAATTGTTTTGGGAAAAAAATTGATCTGCTCTGTTTCTTTTATGATAGAACTCAGTAGAAGGAAAATAAGAGGCTCTTGATACTTACTACAATTGTTATCTAAATACTTCATTTTTAATTACTTGTTATTTTCTCAGACAATAATGAAGTTGGCTTATTTTAATTTGGGTGATTGATTGTCAAGATGCAATAACTGTTTCTCCAGTCTACACACCAGCACACTGTTTTTACATAAAAGCAGTAAGCAGGAAATTGCTCCATGAGTTAGGTTGGCATCACTAAATTTTTTTCCAGAGACAGTCAGAGAAAAGGAGTAAAGGAATGAAATTATGAAAATGAGAGATCGGTAATCCCCTAAATACTGTCTCTGTTGGACAGAAAAAATACTTATTCAATACGCACACCTGAAAATAGAAGAAATGTTTGGGTTTTGTGGGTAATTGTCACCAAAGTGGTGACACTGATCCATCCATCCTTTCTTGTGTGACATCTAATGATAGGTTTGGAACTCTTCCTAAACAGGGGAAATGTTCTACATGCTTTTGGGGATGGTAATACTAGTTCTTTTGTTATCTATTCTGATAGTATTTAAAGTAAGCAAATTTGGAATATTGTTTAATGCCAGTTCATGTGTAGGGCTTTTTATTTGTGCATCTCCTTTTATTTTCACAAGTTTTTGTCTTCTAGATGAGGAGCGATCTCATGTTCAGGAGACAAAAATATGAACAGGCAATAAACCTGTTGGGGTTTTGGGAGGTCCCCCTCTGTTTTCTCTTTTCTCTCGAGGAATTTTTCCCATATATGTTGCTGAGGTGACAAATTGCTGGGTGCTTGGGAGAAACAAAAAACCTGGCCATAGATGGAGGGGTCCAACGGGCTGCTCTCTTTCACCTGGGCTTGTGGGGTGTTGTTCTCGGCGTTCTGACGGAGAGAGAGGCTGCCATCGTGGTGGAGGGAATTCGTCAGCACTGCAGGCGTCTGCTTTCGGCTGCCTTCCTTCTACCGTGAGTGGAGCCTGCTCACTGGAGCAGCTGTTGCACCAGGACCCTAACACCCCATCTCACTAAAAGAGGCACCTTTTCACCATCTGCTGGGGTGCCTCAGGCAGAAACCCCGGGATTCCCAAGCCCGCCTTTCCCTGCCCCGCTGGGAGCTGGGCTGCAGCCACCCTGCCTCTGCTGTTGCTTGGAGCCTTCGCTGCTCTGTAGCCCCGCTCACCCTGCCTGCCCAGACCTCTGGGGGTTCCCACTGCAGCTCTGGAGTTCGATACATCTCGTCTGCCACCTGGGATTTGTGCTCGTCCCTGCCGTTCCAGCCTGCCGTTCCAGCCTGCTGTTCCCGAGGGTCCGGCCGGACACCGGGATCAGCTGCCCAGGGGTTTGTGAAGCCTTTGTTCCATCCCTTCCCGGGATCCCAGGGCACCAGAGCCGCGTGCTCCCCGAGCTCGCTCCGGAGCGCCCCCTGCAGCCGCGGGGGAACCATCGCACCTGCCCTGCTCACCGGGAGCCGCCAGCGCCCCTGCCGGCTGCGAGCGGAACTGCACCCGAGGGGAAAGGGCCTGACAGCCGGGAAGGCTGGGACTGGGTTTGTGATTGCTGTTACTGCCATAGTCATTGTTGTTTGTTTGACTGGTTATACACATATAGATATATAATAGTAAAGAACTGTTATTCCTATTTTCCACATCTTTGCCTTAAAGCCCCTTGATTTCAAAATTACAATAATTCAGAGGGAAGGGGGTTGCATTTTTCATTTCAAGGGAGGCTCCTGCCTTCCTTGGCAGACACCTGTCTTTCAAACCAAGACAAAACCTTTACCAGAATGTTGTAGAAAAATCATAGGTATATAATGTTAAATAAGCTTAAAATTTTTGATTTCATTCAGATTTCCATCCCAAGTTTTAAAAAAACAACTCGTGAAAATATGAAAACTCTGTTTTCTTAATTTCACCTACAAAATTTTCCCCTTCTGGGTAAAATCCAGGATTTCACAGGAGTGTCTGTAGTGTGACATGGAGAATTAATAGATCCGACAGGTTTGGAAGAGCTTTCTGCTTCTGGAACATGGAGACGTCAGCAGCATCTGAATTCCTCTTGGCTCTGTGACTTTGCCATTATTTCTTTTAAAAATCTGACCCTTTTCCCAAGAGATAAACAGCATTGCTGTATCTGATTAATTACAGGCACAAACCAAAACAAAATTAAGTGTGCATGATTTAAGTCAATATTTAAATTTTTCCAGATCTGATATCATCTGAGTTATTGTAAGGTAGAGATAAAATGTACTTTAATGCTTTATCATTTTTAGGTAACTTTTCAGCACTGGAAATATTAAAATTGCTGGTAAGTAGTAACCTTAATAAAACCAGAAAAAAAATATTTAAAATTTTAAAATAAATTCTTTGGAATGTTGAAGAAAAGATAAATTTTGTAATCTGGCTATAACTACTTCAAGGGACTCTACTGCTGGTCAGGCATACAAGGGAATATTTGTGGATTTGGGATTTTCAGAGCAACACCTCTGTGCAGTTTATGTGACTGCTCTAAGGCTCAGTTTGTAACCCAGATTGTTTGTAGCTGGAGTCTCTTCCCATCTTTAGTGATTCTAGGGATGTTTGCTCAGGGTGGGTTCCTACAGGCCTGGGATGTATGAGAGTGGATGGCACAGATCTTCCATCCTGCGCGGGACTGTGCCTGCAGCACTGGATGAAAAGCACAGTAAAATGGTCATTATTTAGATGTGCAATTTTTTTACTTCTGAGCATTGGTGTCCAGCTACAAATCCAGCTACCCCTCAAGAACTTGCTGTACTGAGATGGAAGAGTCCTGCTCCTCCTCCAGTCTTAATTCTTGCCTCAGGGTCTCACCTGCCTCTTTAATTCTGCGCCTGATTCAGCTGTCTGAAACAACAGGAAAACGACCAGCAAAAATAGGAATACATTTTCCCTGGCTTAGTGAATCAAACCATTTCACCCCATGAGAGGAAAGGTTCCAGAGCTCAAGGCAAGTGAGGGATCTGTTGCCAGGAATAGAATGATAACAAGTCACTTCTTTTTGCAGCAACAAGCTGTTAGAGCAGTTCAGCCGTGCCTGTAACATTACCCCTGGCACAGCTGATCATCGCTTCTGAGCTGTGTGAGTGCCTGTAGCTGGAGAGCCACGAGTCAGTGCCCTAATGCTCCGCGCTCCTCTGCTAGATAAATTATCCTCCCCAGCTGCTCGAAGGGATTGTTCCTTCCGGAGTACGGTTGTTGAAGGAAATGCTGCTCTTTATCAACACTGCTCTTGATTTTATTTGTCATCATCACCCTAGTGCAGGTGTCTCTTTGTGAATGGTGTAAAGCAGCTCAGTTAACACCTGGCGCGACTCATCGATTCTCTTGCTCAACAAAGGGAGCTTTGTGCCTTTAGCAGAACTCAGGGGTTTGCCGCGATTTCAGGGTGAGTGGGAGCATCAGCTTGGAGATTTAACGGAGAAGTTTAGAGAAATGCAGTCATTTATGTCCCAGGGAGAGATTTGAACTGGCAGCTTTCCAGCAACGCATGCCTTTGACAGAGTTTAAATTTATTTAGTGCCTGGCAGAAGTACTTCATTAATTGCAGCAGCACTCCTTGTCTAAGCATATAATCAGAAACAAGGCACTTAAACTGTCATGATTCAATGCAAGAGTCGCGGTACTTGGGGAAAAGTAAACAAACTCATTTTCCTCCGAGGCTGACTTCTTCCTTGGCAGAGTTTATGTGCTTGGTGCCTGATTTGTCTCTTTTTAAAGTGGTTGATTTTGCATTAATCTGTGCATCAGAACTGGCAAACACATGATCTGTAAAACTGCAAGAACTGTGAAGCTATAAATGGCATATGAAGGATGGCATATGTATGAAAAAACCTGTACATTCATCAGTATATTATAAAAAGTTAGACATCTATCTGAAAGAAAACCATCCACTTATTGTTTATAAAATTATATGCAGATATATGCTTACTGCAAATATTTCAGAATTCTCTTTTTTGTAAAACAACTTTTCTATTTCATGGTGCTTTATATAGGTAAATATGGAAACTTCACATTGAGAAGATTGGTCAGCCTCTGCTTTTTCCAAATAGGCACATGGACAATTTAGTCAAGCTCTGGGATAATTTGGGAAAACTGGAAAGAACAGAAAACTATGAAGAGTATGATTCAGATTCATCCAGATCCTCTGGGGCTTTGGCTCTTCATGTGGCACAGGACCACAGCTTCGCTGACAGATCGTTTGTAACTTCTGGAAGTGATTTTTCTGCTCTGGTGAACTCAACCACCCCTTCCATTGTTTGGGATAAGACCACATTCCCAAGCTTTGTCTCTATCAAATCCAAGACTTGTACATGCAGGGCTGTCTATAAGGAACGTTGGCTGCTATCCTCAGGTTTTCCTGTGCATTTTCATTTAACTGTGAAGTACAGAACTCATTTGTGCGGTCCTTTTTCAGTGCTTGAGCCAAGTTCTGACCCTTTGAAAAGGACTAATTTGTTTCACCGCTTCCAAGAAGTTATCCTGTTAATCTCCAGGGAGAACACAATGTGCCACCACGTCCTCAACTCCTTTAAAGCTCACAATGTTCTCTTTGCTTCAGTCACCGTGAGCCGTTCAAGAACAGCATGAACCTTTTAGAAGCTGGCAGTACTGGCAGTACCCTGTGCTTTGTCCTTGAGTACCTTGCCATGGCCTTTAGCACCAGAACAGGCATTTTGAGTTCTTGTTCCAGGTGTCAAAGCAATCTTTTCTTTCTTTTCCATTCCCACCTTTCTGCATCAGCACGTGTTCAGTGCAAAGCTGTCAGCTCTGTCAGTCCAGACCCATAAGTGTTCAGAATCCTACCCTGGAGCTGCACAATTCAGTTCTCCTGCAGTCCTTTGCCTTGGATTTATCAGGGCAGGAAGGAGATTCCAATCAGGACTTGCCACAGCTGCAGGTGAACATCTTACCCTAAAATATCAAAATCCCTCTAAAAATAAGTGCAGAATTCCTAACAGCTTTTTGCTACTATTAAAGAATAAAGGAGGCTGGGAGACCACTGAGGATTTGAGGAACTTGGACACTGATTCAAAAACTGCTGTTAAAGTTTGCCATTGGAAATCCCCACTAGGATATTGGTTTACTGCTTTCTGATCTCAGTCAGGTTGAATTATGTTGTTTACCATGGATCAGAACCATGACCATGAGTAGAGAGCTCTGTTGCTCAGCTGCTTTGCAGCATCCAGACTTTTTTAAAAGGTGATATTGCTCATCATACACTTTGAGGGTCAAAAGATTAACTGCAACACTGCATCAGCATCAGCCTTACAAAGGAGGAATCTGAACAGGGTTTCAGCTGATGAAAAAAATAATTCTGACTCTATTAGTAACCAAATGGGCGCCACATATTATTTATTCCTGAGTCCAGCTGGCAAGACACATCTCACATCCATGTGGTTAAACTCTTTTTTCTCTAAACATGAGTGTGTGCAACCCAGTTGCCCACTGGAATCATTCCTGGCCCATATTATGCACTAAAATTAGACCAAGTATTGTCTGGGATTGTGGTGGCTGACATGGGGCAAAACCACACCAGGAATTGTGCAAATAGTTTCACAACATAGGCAGCAAAAAGAAATGCCAAGCCCTTGTGTAGGTTTCGGGGGTTCTGAGGTTCTGGTCGGGACGGTCGGACGTAGACGGAGACGAGAGATCTCTATAGGCAGGTCTCGGGACACAGGCGGTTTATTGTAAAGGGCGTGGGTATTGGGGCACTGCTCAGAGCTGGTAGACTCAGCTCTGAGCAGGCCCAAGAGAGCAAGAGAGTGAACGGGTGAGAGAGAGAGAGTGTAAGAGCAAGAGTAAGAGCAAGAATAGAAGTGGAAGAGAGAATGAGAATGTCTGAAGTCCTGGTTACAATACAATAAATCATCTTCTGCACTGAATATTCTAATTGTCACTAACCAATCTAATACAAGATACAAATCCTATAGCATTTACATACAGCCTATAAGAGTTCTTATATTACCATAGAGTGTTACATCTTAACTTCTAAAAACTACTCTTTGGACCCCTTCTGCTGAGCTAGTAGGGTCTGCTCTGACCCTTGGACCTGTTTGCAAGCAGAGGGTATTGTTCCATCAAGAGGGGATTACTTCAGTGGCCATACCATTGTTTTCTAGTTGTTCAGTAACTAAGACCTGGTATTTCAAAAGTGGCTTTCATTTCGATGTTGCCTGTAGTTTTCATATTCCCAAAATCTTTTGTCAGGCAATCATATTTCCAAGGCTTTCCTGTTTCATCTTCCCCAACACCCTTGGCTCTGGTAAAGTTTAGTTCTTGGCGTAGAAAGAGATCTGGGTCTGAAGATATGTGTGGAAAAGTTCCCTTTGAGCCAACTAAACCTCTGGATTAAACCTTTGGTTTGGGATTGATGTTGAAGATGCAGAGCATGGAGTTGGTCAGTGTAGCAGCTCTCCTGAGCACTTCATCAGTTTATCAGCTTGAATATCCCTCTTTGTACAAAGTCCTGGGGTTTTATTTCTCCATGGCAAATGTGGAGAAAGGGTGTATCAGAATGCCTTTCATCTTATCTTTGCTCCTTGAGTTAACAGTCATGTTTGCCTCTTTGTCTGGTTGGAAGGTTCATCTCAGTGATCTGAAAGCTCAAAGTTTGTCATGTTTGGGAATATCACAAGGGCCTACATGGAGAAAATCCATCAACCCTACACAATAACAGGTAATCCCACTGCTGTGACATCAACAGATAAGGTACTGCAAAGGTTCCCATCTTCTTTGCCAGCAAGCACTTACCATCAAGTTAAACAGCAAGGAGCTCATTTTCCAAGAGTTCCAAGTGAAAAGTGCTGATTTAAAGTGCTGGCCATGAAATGGGGAGTGGGGGAAGAAGGGATGGCAAGCTGCATCCTAAACAACATAGCTCAAGCAGGACCAAGTGCAAGGACCTGAGCAGCTGTCCCAGGGTACAGACCCAGATGAGGCTTCTCAGGTGCTTTTCCTCCTCATTTAGCATTTCCTCCAATGGAGCAGTTTCCAGAGACAGCTGAGCACCGAGGGCTGGGAAGGCAGGGCTGCAGCACCTGCTGGTGCACTCACAACCCTTGCCAAATGGGGTTTGCCAGCAGGGATTAATCTGGTCCTAGCCTGGCTGAGGACCTACTGGTTTGGGGGTACCCAGTGAGTCCAAGAGGCCTGGCCTTCCTTCCAGCCCTTGTACTTGTTTCAGGCCAGGCTTGCCAGCCCTGGCCCTGCCATCCCTGTTCAATGCGCTGGTGTTGGTTTTTCTGCTGGATTAGACCACACCTGCAATTTCCTAGCAAGGGAAATCCTGATCCTCAGCCAAAAATAACTTCAGCAGGTATCCAGGTACAGGTGTTCCTCTGCTGCTGTCTTCTCGGGGGCTCTTGTTGGTTTGGCTGGAACGTGTGGCACTGCAAACACAGTTAAACTGCAGCTAAACTACACCAACCAGAGGAAACTGAGCCACATCCACACGTGGAGGCACTCAGTCTTTTTCTGCTCTTTATGCTGAACTTCCTGAAACTGGCTGAAATTTTGTTCTTTCAGATATGTTTTTGTGTGTATGTTCCTACATCCATGCTTTGAGGCCATGAGTTGGGTTTTATATTCCAGAAATTCTGATGTTGAGAAAAACAGGTATGGCAGGGTGTGTGCCTTTCTTTTTACACCAGCATGAGCGATGTCAGAAAGAAGAGAGGAGGGAAGATAAGAGAAAGGTTCCTTGATGTTATTCCCTAAGCATACAACTGAGATAAAAATTTGTCAGTCTTGAGTGCATGAATATACATGGAGGAAAAGCACAAATATACATACTGACAACCCACTTAGATACAGAATATTAATTTCTTTCTTTTTTTTAACATCTTTTCACTTTAAAAAATACAGGAAAACGCAACACTTCTAAAAACCTCCATGCTGCAAGAGCAGGATGGCACCATCTACAGAGCAGGTGTGCAGGTTGTAGCAGTTTAAGGTGATGAATTTCCAGTCTGGGGCACAGTGTGATTTATGAGATAATTAGAAAACCAAATGCGTAACCACCCTGTTTACACGTGTGGCAGTCAGGATTTATAGACAAAAGCTGCATTTTGCTTTATATTAGTCACTATTTGAGAAACTGGGAAATGCCATTGAGAATTTAACACTGCAGTAATTGAGATAAATAGAATGAAGAGGGGCAACAGGCTGTAAGATCAGCAGAAAAGTTATTAAAGGAGTTTTGTTCTTGTTTGCAAGAGGGCCCAAATCATCTAAAGACATTACAGGAATATTATGTAATGGCTACTACAGACAGAAAAGATGTAGAAAAAGCTCTCAGTCTACTTGTAGAAATTGAAAAAAACATTACTTAAAATAGTCTTTAGATCTTTTCATGCACATTCCTTTCTGTTACAAATTACACATAAGCTCCTGATTTGCTTTTCCACTTTTTTCTTCACAGTGAATAGCATTTTCTTTTTCACTTTAAATGGAAAGCACTGAAATTAAATTAATAAGCATATTAAAATACTATATATGAATGTTTTTACTATTTTTTCCATGTTGAGTAAGGACTTGGAGGCAGAATGTAAGCTGTTTATCTTGTACTTTTTCCTCTTTACTTAAAGTCAAAGTGAACCTTTCCAGTAAGCACAGTGGGCAAGATTCTGATGTCATTAATACTAAAGTTTTCCTTTCATTTCAGTGGAGTTAGGAGTGTTTATAATGTTCCACAGAGTACTTTTTCTAAAGCATGCAATTTATTTTCTTATAGAAAAACCACACACATAACTCTTAAGAGTTATGGGACTGAAATCTATGGATTTCAGTAAACTGCTTTCTAGTGCAATGGTTACTTAAATACTGAAACAGGAGGTTGAGTTATGGACTGAAGGTTCTGCAGAATTTGGAGCACGGTCAAGTTACTCTGCTGTTAGAAGTAAATAAATAAGACATTATTTCTCAAGACTTTTCTTTCAGTTCTGTGTGCTGCTTAAACAATATGAATTACTGATGTTTTGCTTCTCTCTTTAGATTTTTCAATGTAATCAAATCAATATTGGGAAATAACAGTGCGAAATTGCAGCTAACTGAGCACTTTGGTCTGACCCAACAAAACATTTCATTACGAGCTGCAAATGAACACTTAGTGATTTTAATGGGGCTTTATGAATGCTCAAAATTAATCATCAATCATTAAACATATTAAAGCAGGTAGCAAGTTTTGCTGCTTAAAGGAGCCCTTTGACCTTGGTTTGATGAGCAGTGTTTTGGATAATTAAGAGTCTAACCATCCAAATTCTTCATACTGCACTGAGTAAACATTGTCACACTGACAGCACCCAACTGTAAAATGTTATTCCTGAAAATTTTATCACTGCCTGTACCAGGGGAGATGGTTTTCTTTTTGTATCCTCTGTGCTCAGACAAGCTGAAAAGCTTCTACAGGGAGTTTAATGACAAGAACTTTTGATTCATCTATTCCATCTAGTTTGTCAATAATATGTTGCCCTAATATAAAGTTTTAATATAGAGATTTAATATTTAATACATAAATTCATTTATATTATGAGATTCTGTCTGTAGGAATTCAGGTGCAAGCTGTGCCACTGCCTCACTACCCTCACAGGGAAGAATTTCTTCCTAAATATCTAATCCAAACCTGCCCTCTGTCAGTTTGAAGCCATTTCCCCTTGTCCCACCACTCCATGTCCTTGTCAGAAGTCCCTCTCCAGCTCTCCTGTAGCTCCTTTAGGTGCTGGAAGGTGCTCTAGGCTGCTATTTCCTTGGAAGGAAAGCATTCAAATTATTTTGACAGTGACCCAAGTCCGCGTGATACTTAAAACAGAATGCCAAGACCAGAATTCAAGTCAAACCATTAGCAAAAGTAAACTGGGTGTTGTCAGATGCTGCTGCTGATAAAAAAGTGGGGTGTTGGTTGTTGTTACTCATCTCCCCATTCAATGAGCCTTATGCACTGGTTTACTCTCTGAGTAGAACATGTGCCAAAGATGGTCCTGAATCCATCACCTCCCCAGATGGTGCAGAAAGGTTTTAAATAAAACCAGTAACTCTGTCATGTTGGGGAAGATGAAACAGGAAAGCCTTATAAATATGATTGCCTGACAAAAGATTTTGGGAATATGAAAACTATAAGCAACATTGAAATGAAAGCCACCTTTTGAGATACCAAGTCTTAGTTACTGAACAACTGGAAAACAATGGTATGGCCGACTGAAGGTAACCCCCTCTTGATTGAACAATACCCTCTGCTTGCAGGCAGGTCCAAGGGTCAGAGCAGACCCTACTAGCTCAGCAGAAGGGGTCCAAAGAGTAGTTTTTAGAAGTTAAGATGTAACACTCTGTGGTAATATAAGAACTCTTATAGGCTGTATGTAAATGCTATAGGATTTGTATCTTGTATTAGATTGGTTAGTGACAATTAGAATATTCAGTACAGAAGATGATTTATTGTATTGTAACCAGGACTTCAGACACTCTTACTACACTCTCTCTCACTTCTTCACTCTCATTCCTCTCGCTCTCTCTCTCTTACCCGCTTACTCTCTTGCTCTCCTGGGCCTGCTCCGAGCTGAGTCTGGCAGCTCTAAGCAGTGCCCCTATACCCACGCCCTTTGCAATAAACCGCATGTTCCAAGATCTGACTTCAGAGATCTCTCGTCTCCGTCCGTGCCGACCGTCCAACCACTGACACACCAAAGCTCCCACACTGTCACATGCAGTAGTCTATGTTGGGAACATTATACAAGGCCTGACATCTCCAGCAACCCCCAGGACCTGGGATTTCTCCTGCCCAGCTGCTGGAACCCAGCCTGGCATGCCCTCAGCCTGTGGGATCTCTTACTTACCTCCTAGTCAGAGAATCATGGAATCATTAAGGTTGGAAAAGACCTTTAAGATCATCAAGTCCACCCACTTGTCTTGCATATCCCCCTTGAAGACCTCAAATCCTCAAGTTCACCTTTTTTTCCCCTTCTTATCAGTAGCACCTTCCCAATTAGCTCCCTCCAAAGCTCAGTTCTGGTCTGGAGATTTTGTTCTTCATCCCCACCCTGTTTATCCCTTGTGTCCCTGTGTTTTGTTTATCCCTTTCCCTTTTACTTGTTATCCCCTGGGTACTAAAAAAGCCCTTGATCTTGTAACTTTAGCGAGTCATGTTCTCGTGTTCCATGTGCCTCTGACAGTCTGTATATCAAACTTGTTTTAAAAATTGCTCTCAGACTAGAGTTTCTGTGTGCATTAGAACTTCCCTGCACCTCAGCTGCCCTATAAATTTATCAGGCAGCATTTCTCATGAATGTGTACGTCCCAGTGTGTGCTAAACTGGGATGCTGTTCAGCCCATTGCCCTTTCCATCAGACATCACCATGTGAAACATCAGTAAATGTGGATTAAGTGTCTGTATTTCCTGAGACCAACTTTAAGTCTGATAAACATTTTTACCATTAAAGTGAGTATATATACATATGTATGTCTGGAATTCAGCTTGTGCTTTAAGGGCTCCCTGAAAGACAACTTTTTTTCTGTGCTCAGTAACTCTCACTGGATCACATCAAGTCCACCCAAATATCCTTATTTGCTTGTACAGTCGCAGAATCTTTTCCCATCATCCATCCTATCCCACATGCTACCACCCCTTATGCTTCCCATCACTCCTGAAATATTCTACTCATCCAGAAAATTTTTCTGTCATCAAAATATTTAATTCTGATCCTGTGTGAACAAGGACAAAAGGCTGTATGCTAATTAAAGAGTGCTAGATCACTAATTAATGAAACAATGCCAGAAGTCCAATTAACTGAACAGTGCTAGAGCACCAACTCAGATGTTCTGCTTTTTTTTGGACAGAAAAATGCTCACACACACTCTGGAATAACACTGGTTTGCACCAGCCCATGCTCTTCATAGCAACTTTTACACACGGTTTGGAAAGCCAGTATGGATAAGGATGCATAAGCAACATGGATGAGACCTTTCTGTTTCAGAGATAAAACAGTTTTACTGTATGGACACAAAAAGGGACCACTTGAGTTGGTTTTGTGGTGTTGGAGTTGGACATGATGATCCTTGTGGGTGCCAAGGGGAAACGCAGACATCCCTCAAGAGCTCTGCACTGAAACAATGCCTGGAGTGGAGGAATTCTGAAAACAGCTGTAATTCATCATCCCCAGTGTAATTTATTTCTCCTCTGGGCATTTACAACACAGCCCAGCATCAAAGCCACAGCGATGATAGCATGTGCATGGCTGTGGAGGACAGATTACAGACAAACAACTGCTCGAGATAAATGCCTGATGTCCAAAAGGAGAATAAGCCACTGCATTCTTAAACACGGTTGTTTGTAGGGAACACATAAAGCCTTTGGAAAAATAAATTAGTGGTGGAAAACGAGTGAGCTGGCCAGGCCTAACTGGGATGATGAGTGCAGTGAAGGTGAGGGGAAGAGACTGCTTGGGTAGGAGGCTGCTTTCTGACCTCCCACCAAAACTAACTGGAAGCTAAAAGTGGTCTGTGATGTGAGGGGGAAAATGTGCTCAATGACTAAAAGAGGGTCTCAGTGCTGAAATATCACACTGAACTTTTTATGGCTCCCACTAAAATAAAAATGATTTGTGAAAGAGGTCTGTAGGGGTTATATGGGAAAGGTCCTTGCTCGTGCATTCCATGGAGAGTGGATCCCATTAACACAACTGGGTGGGTGACCCTTGCTGTCTTCTCCGGTTCATTTCCTTAACTCTCCCTTTTTTTACTTGACAGCTACTCTCTGACTGCAGTTCAAGGTGAGCTTTACTTCCCACCCATTGATGACCTGTGTGTCCCAAGGAGATTTCCCCTGATCATGAACCCAAATCTCTGGGTTTCCATCAGCTGCAGGAATTTCTTGTTTTCTTCCTGTCTGGACACAAAAAGCAGAGCTGTGTTTATATTTATATTTATATTTATATTTATATTTATATTTATATTTATATTTATCTGAAGAACTTATGCATCTACTATGCTCCCTGATTGCACCTTTAACCATTACATGGATATAAATCATGACGTTCCACCAGCACAAAATATAAGGGACTGCAGTTAATGAGGATATGAAAAAAGCTGTGGTTTTGTTTATCTATTTTACAAAGATCAGTTCATGTCACATGGAGTAGCACAAAGCTGGACTGACACATAAATCTCTTACAAGGGACTAATACAACACGTGCACCCACAATTGCTGGTCTGAAGCATTGGCCTCTCCAGCCTGGATCTGCCCTACCTTGTTTTTACTTGATCTGAAAGAACTCCAAATTTCTCAGAATTTTTCTGCCTCGTGGCTCTGGGGGAACCATACAATGTGGAGGTGTTTGTGTAGCCTTGGCTCCACATTGAGCAGTTGGGTTCTTTTCCCAAGGCAACATTTTTTATCAGTTTAATAAGTTATGGGTATAGATAAGCTGTATTGATCCCAAATTTAGACACAGCTGCTTAGCAGATATTTTAGTATGAAAAGACGTTTTCCTGGAACAGTGTGACCATTTCATTAAAGATGTTTCAGCTTCTGGTTCTTCTCGGCTGCCTGGGTAAGTAGCAATTTATTTGAGCTGGGGAAGGGTGAACCTCTCAGCCTCTAAGTGGTAAAGATTAGATTTTTTTTTTTCTCTGCGGTTTCTGTGCTAGGGCAAAACCTAATGTGGAAGGGTTTTCCTCTATTATGGAAGCATTATCTCCATGGGAAAGGTTTGGGAGTTCTCTGAGGGAGCAAAAACCTGCAACCTGAAAGAAAGAGGATGTAGGTTGGTGCATCAGGGTGGGGTTGGAGTATGGGAAACAACTCAATTTATATCAGAGCTCTGTATCTTGAAGCCTGTTTATGGTCTTTTTCACTCATGGAGGCTTAAAGAAGCCTCCAGGATGGAGAGTGACCACAGTGTCACCACGTGCAAACATCAACCACTCCATCTTTCAGACCCGGCTGGCTGTGGTGACTATTTCTCTTTAGGAATCCACACAACAAACTGCTCTCCTTCCTTATTTGTGTTAGGGGCAATCTCTGGGACTCCCCTGAGGGATGCTCTTCAGAAAGATGCACTGGCAGAGCGAATAATTGGAGGCCATGAAGCCCAACCAAACAGCTGGAAGTGGCAGGTAAAGCTGGTGTCTTATATTTGAAAAACAGACTTAAATTTGAAAAAAAAAACCAGTGAGAAAATAACAGCTTCCACTGTCCAAAGCCACACACATTGTTTGTGCAGAGGCATGGCATGGCTTGGGTGTAAAATATGTTGTTGTTTGATCCAGGTGTCACTTCAGATTTCCTACCCCGAGGACATGGGATACTACGGCCACATTTGTGGTGGAACCCTTATCAGCAGCAAATGGGTCATGACTGCAGCCCACTGTGTCAGCATGTGAGTAGGATAAAAAGTGTTAAAACTCCTGTTCTGCTCCTCATTCTTGCTGCAGATGGGAGCCAGACCCTTTTCCTCCTCAGAGGTCCCCAGTTGTGCCCTGCCTTGCACAGCTGGACGTCTCCCTGCTCACTTAATCAGGGGCGCTGGAAAACTCTGCTTTAGCCTTGATTTTACATATTAATGGCTAACTTCCTGGGAGTGGAAATCAAGCTGATTGCTGATTTGCATAAGAGGAGGTGCATTTGCATGAGTGTGAGCATTCCTCATGGGTTTGCATCCCGAGGGCCTGCAGAGAGATGGGAAGATGGAACAAAAGGGGTGTTTGCTTGCTCTCAGGCCGTGCTGTACAACAAGTCTGACGTGCACGCCTCCAACAATGCCATGGGACACCAGAAAGCCAACAGTCCCCTTTAATTGCTCCTGCCTTTAGTGATTGCACTTACAAAGTGTGACCAGCTGGTCCTTCACACTCTGCTCCAGAAAGGTGCAGAGATGCAAAATGAGTCTTCTTGTTCAAGACCAAGCTCAGCACTGTGGTAGCTGATGCTTCACCTTCAGTTTCTTCATCAGCAAACTGCAGACAGCATGTGCCTGATTTGTAAAACCACTTAGAATCATAATTTAGGTTAGAAAAGGCCACTAACTAAAGGCCACTAACTAAAAGGCCACGAAAAGTCCAGCCATTAACCCAGCTCTGCCAAGCCCATCATTAAACCTTGTGGACAAGTGCCACACCTACACATCCCTCCAGGGATTTAAAACCACTCCACCACTGCCCCGGGCAGCCTGTTCCAGTACCTGACCACCCTTTCAGTGAAGAAATTTTTCCCAATATCTATTGGACATTTCCTCTCATTTTGTACTTTTTACGTGGGAGAAGAGACCGACTCCCACCTTGCCAGAACCCTCTTTTCAGGTAGTTGCAGGGAGCAACAAGGTCCCCTCTGAGCCTCCTTTTTCCCAGGCTAAACACCCCCAGCTCCCTCAGCCGCTCCTCATCAGACTTGTGCTCCTTCACCAGCTTCCCTGCCCTTCTCCAGACCCACTCACAGCAGATTTGGCTACAGTCTATTGGAAATCCTCTGATGGAAGGTGCTTTGGAAATGATGACACTGGTAGAAGGTCTGGGTGGTGCAGGACTTGCGCTGCAAACCACTCAGTGGGGAGTAGATTTTGCATCAATTACTCTGTGATTCCTTTGCAGGCCCCCAGATGTATCCTACCGGGTGGCTCTGGGCGAGCACAACCTCATGCAGGTGGATGGCACTGAGTACTACATTGATGTGGATGCAATCTTCACTCATGAGGGCTGGAATCCCAATGCCATTGCCAACGGGTAATTATTTTTAATGACATCGGGTGTTTGAATGACACTGAGCTTCCTGTCCCACTAGGGTTTATATGCATGTTCAGTCCAGCTCCCAGTGAGGCTGGATTTGTGGGAAGCACTGGGAGATGCTGCAAAGGAGATTCCCCAAATGGCTTCCTCTCTTGGAGGTGTTCCATGGTGTCCACATGGATGATCTCAGTCCTGTTTTGCCCAAGATGGGGAAAAGATGGGCCTGTTTTACCCATCTATGGGAAAAACAGATGAATCCAGGATGTACAGAAGATTGGTGGACTTGCCATAAATCACAGCACTGTGTGCATCTGATGAAGGAAAGCCAACAAGAAGATGCTGAAGGACTGTCTCAAACCCCCCTCAGAGACATGCCTGTCCACCCAGGGTCCACCAAAATTCACCTCAAACCTGTAGGAGACTTTTGGGGACTGTTATCCCCTTATCAGCCTGTACCATGGCCTCCTCTTTCTTAATTGCTTTTATTTTCCTGTCACCTGTGATAGCTGTAAGGAATAATTAATTATGTTTGCAAGGTGCTTGTCTGTTGTGCAGAGGCTAGAGCCCTGTGTGAGTGCTGAAATTGGACTGAGGATGTCTGATTCATGCCTCATCCAGGATTTTCAGTAAGGAATCTTTCACCTGTGGCCTGTTTCAGCTACGACATTGCCCTCCTGCGCCTCAGATCTCATGCCTATGACAATGGATTCGTTCAGATTGGAACACTTCCGCCTAATGGACAAATTTTGCCCAATGACTATCCCTGCTATATTACCGGCTGGGGAGTGATCAGTGGTGAGTAAGGGGGAAGGAGGATTCAGATCACCATTCAGATAAAGCCTCTTTCCTCAACCCCTGAAGCTGCTGGGCTAAGATGTCACCCTTTCTCGTGTCCCCTTTTCTGTGTAGTGAATGGTGACAGCCCAGACAGGCTGCAGGAGGTGGTGGTGCCCGTGGTGGACCACGAGATCTGCTCCCAGCCAGACTGGTGGGGATCCCAGGCAAAGGAGACCATGATCTGTGCAGGTGGAGACGGCGTGAGGGCAGGATGCAGCGTAAGAGCTCTTATAATCTTATAATCAGAGGGTTTTCAAGCCGCCCTCTTTCTTTTTTCTTTCTCTTTCACCTTGCTGTGCCTTCAGTTCTGGTTTTGCCATTTCTCCACCTGCAAGAGCTCTCCTGCAAACCCTGGCCCCTTGGCCGCTTTCTGCTGAGTATCTTCTGAACCAGGCCTTCTCCACATTCCTCCATCTCCCCAGAGATCAGAGAACAGAGAGAAAAACATGCAGATCCTCAGGGTGCGCTTCTCCCCTCTGATTTGGGAGAGTAGATTGGCCCTGTCTTTCAGCAGCATGTCCCAAGTGATCCTGGGGACAAGGCAGTCACCTCTGTCCTGACCCAAAGGATGAAGCTGCGGGGAAGTTTGTCCACTCTTCCAATGCTGTTGTGTTGTTGCACCCTGGGCCAGGCAGTGCTACCCCCTGCTTGTAATCCTTCTCCTTCCCATCCACTCTGTTTACAGCTGAGGTTGCTGCAATTTTGGGCTACGTCCAACAGCTCCCTCTGGCCCAGGTTAGGTGGAAAAAGATGATGTTGTGAGATTCCCATTATCCCAGGGGATCCAGGTGGCCTCAGCATCAAGGCAAGGAGGTTTGGCATGTGAAGTCAAGAAATACTTGCTACCTCTCCCTGTATTCCTTTCACTGTAGAGGTGGCTTCTGATAAAAGCAGCCATGCAGAGCCCTTAAAATATTGTGGGAAAATGCATAATGTGTGATTATGTAAATATAGGAATATAATATAGAAATATATAGAAATAAAACAGGTTGTACAATTGTCTCGGTTTTGAAAGACAGGTGTCTGCTAAGGAAGGCAGAGGCCCCCCTTGAAGTGGCAGATATAACCCCTTTTCCCTCCAAGTTATTATATTTTGAAATCAAGAGCCTTTAGGCGAAGATGTGGGGAATAGGAATAACAGTTCTTTACTATATATATATATGTATATAACCAGTCAAACAAAACGACAACAACTCTGGCAGTAACAGCAATCACAAACCCAGTGCCAGCCTTCTCGGCTGTCGGGCCCTTTCCCCTCGGGTGCAGTTCCGCTCGCAGCCGGCAGGGGCGCTGGCGGCTCCCGGTGAGCAGGGCAGGTGCGATGGTTCCCCCGCGGCTGCAGGGGGCGCTCCGGGGCGAGCTCGGGAAACCCGCGGCTCTGGTGCCCTGGGATCCCGGGAAGGATGGAACAAAGGCTTCACAAACCGCTGGGCAGCTGATCCCGGGCTCTCAGGAACAGCAGGCTGAAACGGCAGGGACGGACGCAAATCCCAGGTGGCAGGCGAGATGTATCCAGATGGGAAAAACCACGGAGGCCCAGGCAGGCAGGGCGAGCAGGGCTACAGCGTAGCGAAAGCTCGAAACAGCAGCGGAGCAGGGCAGCCACAGCTCGGTCTCCAGCAGGGCAGGGAAAGCGGCTTTTGGGGTCCCGGCGTTGTTTCCAGCAGGAAGAAAGAACGGCCAAAAAGAAAGCAGCAGCAGCTCCTTTCTCTGCAGCTTCTCTCTCCGGACGCTCAGAGCGAACTGTCCCCACACCCAGGTGTAGACAAAGGAGTAGCCAGGCCCGCCCCACTCCCCTTTTTGTCTTTCTTAAGTACAGCTATTTGTCCCCTAGCAACATGCATATGGGAGAAAATTCCTTTAACAGGAAAAAAAAACTAAGACTAAACTAAAACCCCAACAACAATTATACACAGTACAGTTATAGGTATGGGATAATTTTAGGTCTGTAGATATTTAGTGTATATTTTTATGTGGCTTAATTATGTCAGAACCTTGTTACAAACCACGTTTTGAGACAAGGAAGAGCCTCATATATTTTAACTCTATAGTGCTCCTTACCCCAGTCATTGCTCAGATAATTTGGCCGAATATTTCGTTTCTTTCCTCCAATCCAGGGGGACTCTGGTGGCCCTCTCAACTGCTACAGGGATGGCCGCTGGGAAATCCACGGGATTGCCAGTTTTGGGTTAGTTCCCTACTGTAACACCTACCATAAGCCCACCGTCTACACACGTGTGTCAGCCTACTTGGACTGGATCCGGAACGTAAGTGTCTTCGTGCCTGTGAGGTAACCTGGTGCATCTCCCCTGAAAGCAAGGGATTGCCAGAGGAATGTTCCATTTATTTTTCATTCAGAGGAGTTTTTTGTTTTTTAAACCATTAGGAGTGGAACTGGGAAATCTGGAGGGGTCTAAAATCAGGATATTTGGAGCTACTTTTGGTGTAGTCAAACAGTTCTAAGGAAGGAGCTGCTGCCTTGTAGCTGAAATGCTCTGCCGAGGACCATGGACAAAATTCAAGCCAGGCAGGAGCTGGGCTCCGTGTCCAAAAAATTATCATCACCATTCACCCAGACAAAACCTTGCTTCAGGAAACCACAGGAGGAATTAGCTGGATGGGAAATGCAGCAAACATAAAGCACCTCTAAAAGTGAAAATCCTTCAAATCTGCACTATCCACCCTCAGCTTTACATTTGGGAATGAACAACGAGCTCTTTGCTCCTGAAATAATGACTGGCACTGCCTTTTCCCAGACACAGGGGATGGTTTTGTGGAAAAGCCTCTGTAAATTGTGGGTTCTTCTGGAAGCAAAGGTGGGGAGAGGTATTTTAAATCAGTGTGGGTTAGAGGGAGGGCACTGTGGTCCATAAACCTTTTTGGATGGGAATAGGTTGTTGCATCAGTCCCCTGGCCCAGCTGGGAACAAGCCCTTCTTCTGAGCATTCCCTGGCATGGAGACTTGCCTTATTCTGCTCTCTGCTGAATTAATCTGTTTTTTGCTTTCCAGACTATAGAGAAAAATGGAGATAACTAGAGAAGGATCGCCTGGTGCATGAATATATGAGAGAAAATGGAGTATCTGTGCTCATTAACCCTTCTCTCATCCCTTCTGCACCTCTCTGGGCTATTAACAGCAAGATTTGGCTAATACTGGTGTAATAAAGTCTCAGTGAATGCAGCTAGTGACCTGTTGGTGTGTTTGCTCACACTTAGGCTCTGGGTCAGAACCCTGTCAGCAGGGAAGGAGGCTCAGGGAATGCCCCAGTCTGTGACAGTGCCCTTAACCTGGGGCTGGGCAAGGCTGTCATTTTGGCACCAAACCTGCAGAAAATGGTCATGATGGACTTTTCTCGTTGAGGGGTCCTTAGGGATAGCCCCACCAGAGGCAGAGGTGGTCAGGTCGGTGCTTCCAGGTCGGTGGGAGCAGAGCAATGTGTGGTGCTGCTGGGCACAAGTGTAAATGCTCCTTTCCTGATCTATTCTCAAGCAACCAGCAGAGGTTTTGCTCACAGAACTGGGTTCTCTTCACATTCCCAAACAAACAGCTTCAATCAATCACTGCTCATGGAGAGAGCATTTGCCTCAAGTGTATTGGCAAACTCAATCCGTAGAAAGCACAATCCATCCAATTTACTCTTAAATTTACTCTGTACAGGATGATTTTTTTAATTCATTTTTTAAGACTGAGAACATAGAAAAGGGCATTGCTGGAGGGTGCTTTTCTAGGCAGGAAGCAATAAATTCCGTGTAAAACAATCCCCTGTGTGGTTAGGTGTGCAGGGGCCCTTACTCAGCCAGCTGAGCAAGCCTGTCTGCAGTGAATATTTCCAAATATTGTCCACTCCCTATTAGAGACTGGCAGGGCTGGTAAATGGAGGGAAGAAGGAGGAAGAGGAGGTGTATGCGCACAATAAGGCAAGATTTATCTTCTGATCAATTTCAAAACCACCCTTTCCCATCCCTGGAAGAGTTTAAAGCCAGGTTGGATGGGGCTTGGAGGACCCTGGTCTGGTGGAAGGTGTCCCTGCTCATGACAAGGGGGATTGGAACGAGGTGACCTTTAAGGTCTCTTCCAACCCAAACTATTTTGTGATTCTGTGAACTACGAAACTATCCTCTTGGAAAACACAGGAAATCCTACATCCCCCCCCCCTTCCCTTTTTCTGTGTATGACATGCACATTTATGGATGAAGGGTTTCGATTTAGCTCTTTAATAATTTTAAAGCACCTATGTCCTATCTCTCCTAAAACCTGCACACACCTAGGGCATAGCACTATTTTAGCAAAATCCTCTCTCTTTGGGGGATGCACAATTCTCCTCTCCAGAAGCCACTAGAGGGCATTGGCCAACCAAGGGAATGTCCCACACGGTTATCACCGACTGCTAAAGGAGTTTTTGTGGGTCAAGACTGATAACGTGCCATGTCTCAGCCTTGCACTCTGCCCTCCGTGTTTGTTTGCAAACCCTCAGATAAGCAATGACACACACAGGAGCTGCTTTTCACCTCTGTTTCCCAGAGCTCTTCTCTGCAAACTGTTAAATCTTCCTTATTATGGCAAACTAAAATGAAACCGGTGGTATTTTCTGTAAGGCTTGTGAAGGAGCAAAGTCCTGGCTGTATTTTTGGCTCTCAACTTTGTTAGGCTGCACTTGGCAGTATCTCCTGGGTTCTCAGCAGTTTGGGAGTTCTCCTCTTCTGACAAAGTAAAAACCCTTCAATCTCAGTTTTTCTACCCCTTAATATTACTGGATGGTTCTTGCTCCTTTTAAGAGCATTTGTGACTTCTGCTGCTATGTCACAGAATCACAGAATGGTTTGGATCGGAAAGAATCTTGAAGTTATCATCTAGTTCCAGCCCCCACTGCCAGGGACAGGGACACTTCTGAAAGAGCCTGGGTGTGGTGTGCTCTGTCCCAGGAATGTCCATTCTAAGAGCACTGAGCAGCCCTGTGTCAGGAGCACACTGGCACCTGAGATCTTGGCTTGACTGTATTCAAGTTTTTCCTTCGCATTTCAGAAGGAATTGAAAGGACTTTGATCAAAGGCTTTGAGAAATGGCAGTTTTTAAAGGGAGCCTCTCGAACGACTTCCAGAATTACTCAGATGCTGAGAAGTGAAGTGTTGCTGTGCCTGATGCCTGGGGGGGTCTAACCTTGTGTGCTTGCTGTATGGGAGGATTTGGGGATGTCCCAGGGGGTCCCAATTTCTCATCAGCCTCCGTCCCTGGCCAGGGCTGAGAAAAGCTGGGAATCACTGGAGATGTTGCTGCTACTGGGACCACGCCAGGAATTTAGTGATTATGCACGTGCCTTGCCACAACCCAAAACACCACAGCCATGCCCAGTTTGTCCCCTGATGTGACAGCAGTGATGGGCTGTCCCTGCTTCTGCCCACAGTTGTCTCCACAGGGCATCAGGTGCTTGAAACCTCTGGTCACAAGCTGCCCTCAAATCCAGGCTGGACATCGCTCCTTTAAATCCTTCCTCCACATAAGCAAGCGCTGGACCTGTTCCTATGACAGCCAGGAGGAGAAACCTCAGGCTGTACCCACAGGAGCAGGAGAATCAGGTGCTGGAGACGTACAGCTCTAATTCAGGGTCATTATCACATCCCTGGTGCCAAGAGCAAGGTTTTCTTTCCACGTTTTGCTGACAGGAACAGCTTGTGCTGCTCAGCCATGATTTATTGTGGAGGATAAGAGGGAGGCAGGAGCTGGCAGCACACGGGCAGGGCATGTGTGCCTCTCCTGTGCCTCATTTCCCTGTCACTATCCAAGTGCCTGGCTAGAGCTGCTTGTTCCTCAGCACTGCTGGGCAAAGCTCTGATCCCAGGAGCCCACCTTGGAAAGCCTGTGGAAAATGCAGCACTGCACAGGATTTACTGTGTGGACATGATAGGTTTAACAGCAATGTAATATCCAGTGGTACTGGGAAAACACGGCTGGGCACAGTGTTATAATGCTCATAGGGAATGTCCACATCCTTTTCCTGCTTCATCCTCACACACTGCGTCGTGAGGATGAAGCTGAACCAAGGAATGAACTAGATTTTGGAAAACTGGTGCTTTCCACGTCCCTGTGGAGAGCAGAAAAAGGAGACAACCATGGCAACAGGAGAAATAGCTCCTGGGGGGCTGGCTCTGCCAGGTGTAGGGTGCTCTGGTGAGGTGTAAGGCTGGCTGCAACACTTTGAGATATTTTGGGAAGTAAGGCTGCAGATGCTGTGAAACAGGGGGTGCACGGGTCAAATATAGGGGTCTGTGCCTTTAGGGATGTCTGAGAACATTCCATCCCATTATATCCCATCCCATCCCATCCTTCTGTGTCAAAGGGGCACAGCTCTCCTGAAGTCCCTTGTCATCTCACCACCCCCATGGGGATGTCTTCATAGCCTTGAGCACCTGAGCTGGCCCAAAATACAACAGAGCTCAGGAGTTCCAAGTCACGCAGAGCTAAGCTCAGCAATAGGGCCCTCAGCCACACCATGGCTGCATAGAGATATTCTGGTTACAGACATTTCCTCATCCAAATCCTACCCTGGCACTGCTGTCCTTTATCAGAATAACCCCCAAAATCTCTGCAGTTGAAATTTTACCACTCCTTCACCAGTAATTCCTTGCTCACTGGCGGGCAGAAATGATGGATATTTGGGAGTGTGGCTGCAAGGGGCTCTGTTGCCTCTTGACAGCCATTCAGCCTTAATTACCAGAAAGCACTTTGGGATGCTTTGACTATGAAAAGCGCTTAGGTACCACTAAATTTTCATCTCTATTTACTCCAAAGTAGTAGCCAAATATTTACTTCCAGGGAAATGTAACAGGTAGTAGTTTCCTTTGCAGGGGATCTCAGGGGAGCAGGTTTATTTTGGAGGGAGAACCTTCTGTGTTATTCATCCTGTAGTATCTTACCCCCAGTGTGTGGCTCAAGTGGTCCCCAAGGAATCAGCTGTCAAGGTCATCTCAAGTCTTTCAGCCTCCTCAGCTGGGCTGACCTGAAAGTCTTCACAGCCTCTGAGCTTGTGACAGAATATTTCAGCTCTGCTGGTTGCAGATGTTCCAGTTTTGGTGGGTTTCATGCACCTACTGATGTAATGGAGTCAGGCAAGTCCAGCACAGGCATTTTGTCCTCACTCAGCTTCCCCAATCAAAATAGAGGTGCATCCATGGTGGGGTTTTGAGCATTTACCTTCTGGAGATGGTTTCATCCAGCTGAGGATGTGTGTGACAGGCCAGTGAAGCCCCAGAACATCCGCATCTCTCCTCCAAACCCCAGTGGGCCATTTAAGCCTTATTTTGTTTTCATTTACTGTGATATCTTTCATATACTGTGAGATACGTGGTGCCTCGGGTCCCACAGAGGAGGACAAGCATTTCCCAGGAGCAACTTGGCCAGCTGAGAGGCTGGGAGAAGGAGGCAGCTGCCCAGTAGATGGCAATACTGCCATTTACTCAGCAGCAGGCTGGGCGGGGTAAAACAAGCTGATGGAGACGTGTGGATTAAGCACCCTGAAAATTCCTAATGGTCGTAGCTGTGAAGGAGACTCACAGAATCATCTCCTGGTCTGGGTTGGAAAGGACCTTAAAGATTATCCAGTTCCCATCCCCTGCCATGTGCAGGGACACTTTCCACTTTCCACTATCCCAGGTTGCTCCAAAACCTGTCCAACCTGGCCTTGGACACTTCCAGGGATGGGGAATCCAGAACAGCTCTGGGCAGCATCTCACCACCGTCACAGGGAAGAATTTCTTTCCAATATCTAATCCAAACCTCCTCTCTTTCAGTTTAAAGCCATTCTCCCTTTTCATTTTAAAGCCATTGCTCCTTGTCCCATCACTCCATGCCTTTGTCCCAAGTTCCTCTCCAGTTCTCCTGTAACACCTTTAGGCTCTGGAAGGGGCTCTGAGGTCTCCCTGGAGCCTTCTCTTCTCCAGGTGAACACCCCCAGCTCTCCCAGCCTGGCTCCAGAGCAGAGGGGCTCCAGCCCTCAGAGCATCCTCATGGCCTGCTCTGGACATGCTCTAGCAGCTCCATGTCCAGGGAGCAGCAGTTTATCACAGCCTCTGTGCCAGGAGGAGCTTACGTTTCCCTTGAAATGTGAGGCCAGAGAAGCCCTAGGGGAGTTTCTGGGCTGGCTGGAGATGGTCCCTCTGCAAGGTGCTGCTCTTAAAGCCCTGCCCACTCTGCTTTTACAGGGCTGCACCTTGGAAGGGGTTAAACCAGCTGCAACCCACAGTTTCCCCCGTCCTTGGCAGGGCTGAAACCAGCCAGCTGTATGCACCCAAACCTGTCCCAGCCCGGTGGCACCCAGCTGGCACTCCCGCCCCGCTTGGCACCAGGCAGTGCTGCTCCTTCCCATCCCTGGCAATCGGTGATTCACTGACCCCAGATAAACCCGTCCATGCACTCCCCACCTTGCTTAGGGCTTCACCACCCTCTTGATTTCCATTTATTTTCTTTTTCTTTCCCTGCACGCAGCCACCCCGCCCGCCCTGCTCGCAGCACCCGGAGGCGCAGCATTACTCATCGCCCGCTTTCGGTTCGTTCCGAGGTGCCAGCACGGGTCGGGCTGTGCGTGCAGCCACCAGACTAGAAAGCATCTTGTCCCCGGGTGGCGGAGCTGCCTCCGGAAAAGGGATGAGTCATTTGGCGACCCGGGGCCGCCGGGGACGGGAACAGGCTGTGACGCCAGGCTCGGTGACTCCAGACCTGGCGCCGTGCGGGAATGAGAGTCCCGAGGACTTTCCTCATCAGGAACAGCTATAAAATGACGGATAGGATGGACTTTAACTCCGTCAGAGGAAAAAAAAAAAAGAAAAACCAAACAAAAAACCTCAAACCAAACAACACAGGAGATGCAGGGCAAGGTGAGGGCAGGGGTGTTGGCTCTGCAGCACTGGGGGCATTTCCATAGGGCCAGATCCTGCATGCCGAGGGCTTGTGCTTGCCTTGGAGGCAGGAGATCTGGGGGGAAATCTCTTTTTTTTTTTTTTGTCGCTTGTGTGGCTGATAGAAGGAAAAGGGCACGTTTGTAAAGCGTGTCTGAGCAGCGGGACACTGCCGTGGGCAAGGGCGTCTCAGGTCTTCTGCAGGGGCAATGAAAGCATTCTCGGCGGTGCATCCGTGCTGGCTTCGAGACCTCTGCCACTCTAACTGGCACTTCCTCTGCCCACCCCCGTGCATTTTCCATGGAATTCAGCAGAAGTTGTCCAGAGCTGAGGTTTTAACTCAGACCTGGAGGTTAACGTGCCTTTCCCAGGGAAAGGGCACTGCAGAATTGTCCATTATTGGCAAATTCCCATGTGAGTTTTAGTCTGTCACTGGTATGGGATGGGAAAAAAACCCAAGGTTCTGCACCTGGGTCAGGGCAATCCCAATCCCAAGCACAGGTTTGGTGGAGAATGGATCGAGAGCAGCCCTGGGGAGTAGGACTTGGGGGTGTTGATTGACGAAAGGCTGGACACAATCTGGCAACGTGCACTGGCAACCCAGAAAGCCCCAACTGCGTCCTGGGCTGCATCCAAAGCAGTGTGCCTAAAGGAGCTGGAGAGGGACTTTGGGCAAGGTCACGGAGTGATAGAACAGGGAGGCTGGCTTTAAACTGACAGACGGCAGGTTTCCATTAGATATTAGGAGGAAATTAATTACTATGAGGGTAACCTGGCACAGGTTTCCTAGAGAAGCTGTGAATGCCCCATCCCTGGAAGTGTTCACTGCCGTGCTGGATGAGGCTCAGAGCAACCTGGTCTAGTGAAAGGCATTGGGAGAGGGGCTGAAGTAGGTGATCTCAAAATAATCCCTTCCAACCCAAAGCATTCTATGATTCTGTGATTCCCCATGGGGACGCCCATGCCAGAGGCTGGTTGATGGGATGCAGCACCTTGGGGCTGTTCCAGCACTGTCCCTTGCGGGTGATGGGTCTGGTGATGATGCCTCGTGCCAGGGCATGCCACAAAGTCATCACTGTGAGCCAAAATCCCACCAGTGCTGCAGCTGGAGCTGTATGATGGGGACTATTCCTCTCCCAATCAGAAAATAGTTAATTTAAGAGGGAACTATAGACATAAACCCCATAAAAGAAAAAAAAAAAACAACAACCCATAACCAAACATCCTTCTGGGTGGGTAAACAGCCTGGGCTTCACCGCGTGTTGCACAGCCTCCATGGATGAGCCTCTTTTCAGTATTTCTGCTTCTACAGCTCAGTAAATAATTTGTAACAAATAGTTCATTCAATTAATTGAGCTTCTCTGCTCTGGGGGCAGATGGCAACCTTTAAAAATGGATTCCCAATGGAAAACTAGACAATGGCATTCTTTGGCCAATTTCCCTTGTTTTCAGGTCAATGGTAGTGGTTATGATTTATGCCTGTGCTGACAGCCACAAACCCATGGGAAAGGTGCACTTTTCCCCATCTAGATTCCTGAGATTTATTAAAATCCTTTTTCCTTTGTACCATGGGCTGCTTCACATCCTCCCCTCGTCTCTCTGTGCTGTTGCCATGACCAGGAGTATTTTCTCTGTTTTTCCCCGGGGGCACAGGACCATGGTGATGCTTCTGTCCAGCTGCATCCTTCCAGGTCCCAGGGGTCTCATGGAGCAATGAGAAATGGTTTGTAACCCATAAGGGAAAGTGGTTTCCAGGGTTTCCCAAGATTTCTCCTTGGTGATGTGGATGCTGCCATGGCTGTTGTCTATTCCATCATCCCTTAGAGACAAGCCGCCACCATCCACAAGCCCAAAAAGTTTGGGAACACCACATCCCATGCACTGATTTTTACTTTATTTAGGGAAAAGAGAAAAGGTTATTGTGTCAGCAAAGGACATGGGAGAAGACACTGCCGTATTCAAACAAAATTCTTTTATTGAAAGTGTAATGGAAATTTCTTCATATTGCTTTGATGAAATGAGAGACAGCAGCTGTAGACAAATATGCTTTTTTTTATAAACAAATGCAAATGGATAAGGTAAAAATAAAGCATTTTTTTTAACTTGTACCTTTAAGCAACATAATCACAATATATACACAAAGAAAGCTAAAATAAAGCTATGTTGAAACCAAAGCGTTTCAACCAATACATTAGATAATTACAGATTGTGTCAATAAATACCCAGTTTTAAAACTGTTTAACAGGCAACTTTTTACACAGATACCGAAAAGAAAAAAAAATTATATATTTACAATTCAGTGCCCTGGGGAAAAAAAAAAAAAGAGAAAAAAAATCTTTTTTTTTTCTTTTTGGCACCAACACAAATAAAAAGAATAAATTATTGAAAAAAAAAATCCACAAAGGCAGGAGTCAATCCCAATCATTCATTAAAAAAAAAGTGTGTGTATATATATATATATAAAATATAGGCATATATTTTATATATATAAATATACATATGCAGAGAAACTTAGGAATGTTACAAAATATATTAGTGCCAATAAATACAGAATGGTACCAGACTTTCAACTGTCAGTATTTTTTGATGCAGTCTGAAGGATAAGGAACTACCACCTAGGAGATAATTGAAAGAGGGATTTTTCAGTCTGAAGAAACAATGACAACAACAAAAAAATAACAATAATAATAATAAAAATAATAATAATAATAACAATAATAATAATAGATATATCCAGGAAATCCTCCATCTGCCAGTAGTATTCCTACAGTCGCCCTCCTGCCCCAGGGGCGATGCCTTGCGGGAGGAAGCGGCGGCGAGCGCGGGCTCAGGACTCACTCGTGGCCGTGGGGGGTCAGCTCCACTTCCAAGTTGACCGGCTCAATACCAGAGAAGATGTACAATTAAATAGCAACAAGAAGGATTAAAAAAACCCCAAGCAACCCATGTTTCGTACGCCAGAAGTTTCCTAAATTGCTGGCAGGTTTGCAGTGAGGCACCTGTCGATGAGCAGGTATCCAAGAGCACCATCCCTGTGGTCGGGGATAGAAACAGTTCAGCCAATAGAAAAATCCTCAGATCTGTGTTTTGGGGTTGTTCCCCTTTGTCTGTGTGTCTCTGCACCCCCAGAAGTTCCCTCCAGCTGCTCCCAGGGCAGCAGGGCTGGGACACCAGAACTGTCTCCTCCTCCTGTGCTGGTAATGCCGGGAATCACTCCCATCACCAAATTTTCCAAGGGGGACTTTAAAGCCGGCAGGTTTTGAATCCGTTTAGCTTTTTCCATACCACTGGTGTAGGCACTTAGTGTATCACTGATGCTCAGATTTTTTGTCCAGTTACATCTCATGGCCAAATAGTGTCATGTTCTCAGACTGACTTAAATAGCAAAAGGCCAAGGCAGCCTCCAGTATCCTTCCTAAAACACGATGATTTATCTCATTTTAAAAACCAAAAGCCTTCAGTTTTTCAGCTTGGTCTTCAGGTGTTGCTGTTTCTTCCCTCAAAAACTGTACTCACAGAATAAATAACCCAATAAAATTCATATCCAACTGTTTTGCTTGAATTACCCGATTCACCTATGTAAAAAAATAGCACAATCAGTGTGACCCACTGGATTTTGGGGAGTCCGAAGGAGCACTTGCTGAGGAGCTTGAGCACAGCGTTGCTGTTTTGGCTTTGCTCTCCCAAAGCCCCTTGCAAGGGCTGCCCAGGTCCTTATGGTTACACCTCCCCACTGCTGCTGACAGTTCCTCTGCATATTCAGGCACCATAACTGATGGGGAAAGATCTCATGGCCAAATCCTTACAAAATTAAATAAATTATAAAATAATTTACAAGAAAAGGGGTTGGGTTTTGTTTCGAGCTAGTTCATGTCATTTCTTAAATAGTTGAAGGTTTTGCTTGTTTTGCTCTCCACAGTGGTATTAGGCAGACCAGACACCATTCTCATGTCTGCTACAAGGCCGGGAGAAACCAAGGGATGTTGCATGAACTCTTCCCTCATCCCTCCCCTCCCACCCACTTCTGTTCAGTGTTTTTAGAAATGTGAAGTGAAGACCAAACAGCCAACATTATTCAGACTCAGAAAAACCAGGGTCATCTTCCTCTTGAAGACCTTATTGCCCTTCCAGGTCATCGACAAACCACAGTGCTATTCACGTACTACAGGTAGAAAATAAATAAATACAGATATATTATGCAAAAAAATATGATTGTACACATAATACATCTGAGGTATTACCAATTTAAATAAGGTTTCATGCTAGTTCAAGCTTCAGTGGCTAGTTAAATTCTGGAACTTGCAATAAATAGATGAAGAATGATCATGTATATAGTGTATGGATCTCTTCTGTAAACCTCGTCAGATTTAAACGTAAGAGTGTGTCGGGTCAACTCTTACGCAAACCACAAATTTTCACAATAAATACAGCTTCAAAAAGTTGCCTTAAAAAGTTCCTGCAACACTGAAACGTTTCTAGAAGGGGCTGTATGGACGACTGGCAACGTTAGCGAGGAGTATTTCTCAACAGGTCTTTTCATACAAAACACAAGGAAATTCTCAGGTGAAAGTCTGTTTCCCTCCCTCTCCTCCCCACCCCATCATGAAAGTTTAGAAATTTTTGCACAAACAGCAAGAGAACTGATTGTAGCTGCAGTATGTCAAAATGACCATGTTCTATAAAGACCAAAAATAGTTCATTTGCTTAGAAAGTCTTGGGCTGTTGCTGTTTTTTCCTCCTTATATTTGAGTAGCACACATCATCCTTTCAGTGAAAGTTTGCCTGTCCAACTGTTTCTCTGTTTTCCTTTTGGCATCAGTCCTTGCCCGAGCCATGCAGGTGTTTCACACTTTCACTGTCTCCATCAGCGATGACTTGATGGCATCCTCCAAAAGTTGATTGTCTGTGAAAGGGGCTGGGGTTTCAGGGACGGATTCGGACAAACCAATGAGGGACTCCAAGAAACAGGAGCCCTGATCTCCGGCTTGCGGGAAGCCAGGGAAATTAGGCAACTGAAACTGTAATGCTGAGAAGTTATCCAGGTTCTCGTACTCCTTTAAGGAGTTGTAAAGGGGTCCCAAGTTATAGTCTGAGAAGGACTGGAAGAAATCCAAGGAATCAGAGGAAAGGCTGAGATCGGCATAGCTCTTGGAGCAGGGCTCAGTGGAGGATGAGGCGCAGCAGGACAGCCCCTCGCACCTCACGTGGGCTGCATCCTCCAGCAAACCCCCACTGTCCTGGTTGGCATTCTCATCCAGGCACTCCGAGAGGTGGGACAAGTGGCCAGGGACAGGCTTGGCCTCGCTGCCGTGGTCCTCAATGAAGAAGTCGGTGGGGTGGAAGCAGCTGAGGTCATCCTGGCCACGCCCGCTCTCCTCCTCGGCATCCGAGTCGTTGAAGTGGAGGATGCGCGCCAAGCCGTCGTCATCCACGTCTGACTGGGATTTGTCGGAGGGGAGGCTCTCGTAGGGCTCCTCCAGGTCCTCGCTGGGGTGGGAGGAGATGGAGGAGTCTGTCATGTCACTGCTGCAGCTGTTCTCCCCCAGGGCCTCCAGGTCGGGGCTGAACTGGAAGGCAGGTGCCAGCGGCACTGCATGCTCCTCCAAGGAGCCCTTCCCTGCCACGCATCCCAGCGGCGGGAGCCGCTCCCGGAACGGGGGCTCAGCTTCTGCTACCTTCTCGCTGCTCTGCTGCTGCTTCTCCAGCTCCAGCTTCATGATGGTGTGGATAAAATGTGTCTGCACGCGGGCCTGGTTGAACTCGATCCTGCCCTCGGTGTTGCCACAGCCATCCTTGGTGCAGCCACAGGGGAAGGAGGTGTGATCCATCTGGCACAGGGAGAAGCAGAGGGGGAGGATTAGGATGGAACCCAGTGGCACAAAACCAAAACTGCCCGTGACTCGTCTGCCCTGAGAAACCAAGTGGCAGCTGAGGGGTTTAAAAGCAGGAAAAAAAAAAAAACCAAAAAGAGACACTCTGCTCTTTTGAAGAGGTGTCACAAAAAGTTGGATTTCAGTACAAGTGAAGGAAATTAAAAGATTCCAAAAAAAAGGCAAAATATAATGGTCCAAAAGGAGACATAAAGGGGCAAAAGTGAGTTTTTTCTTTATTGCTGTTTAATGATCTCACTATCTGGTCTGCAGCAACCACTAGAGGGGGGCTGTGACATACACATGGAGCACCCGTGTGCACCCACCTCCGCCACCCCCAGCCTCCAAACACGGCACCGAGGGAGCGAGCAGCGCCCAGAATAGGCATTGAGGCTCCCCAAATACAGCTGGGCAGGCACTCGCAAAAAATACCCTGAAAAATATAACTCACTAATTGAATACAGAGGGATTATCCCACAGTGCAGGTGGCCTGCACAGCTCGCTGTGGGCTGACGCTCAGCTGACACTCCCACGTTTGCCTGAGTGTGCTGAGATTTGTGACACACACCAAAAGAAAAAAGAATTAAAAATAAAACCTGGAGGAGGGGGAGAAAGCGCAGCCTCGTGTGAGGAGCAAGAAGCTCTTCCTTGAAGACATTCCCACGTGGCCCATCTCCAACAGGAGATCAAGCAGGTGTGAGTCTCGTGGGGATGCAGAGCGGGGACATTCTCACTGCAGGCTCTGGCAGCGTGGGAATGGCTGCACGTGTGATTTGGGAAGAGGACAGTTTCGAGCAGAGTCTGCCTTGCAGCCTGAGGGATGCTCCAAGATCTCTCCTCGCCTCCAAGCGCAGGTAGGAGCAGATGGATTTACAGGCTGCCCCAACTTTGTCCAACTTGCTCACACCCCCCTGCTCTAACGCACAGCTGGAGCCGCGGCATCCCCCCGTGCCCAGGGGCGAGGGCAGTACCTGGCATTTAATGCCTGCCAAGCTGCAGCTGCAGGTCTCGGGGTCGCAGACCTCGCGGCAGTCACAGCCGCAGTCCTCCCGCGACAGGCGGATGTTGTGCAGCTCCCGCTTCTCCTCCTTGTCGATCTTCTTCACCCCCACGGCCTTCAGCAGCGCGCGCCTCTTCTTGGCGGGGTAGGGCTGCAGGAAGAAGCCGTCCTCCAGGTCCACGTTGCTGACGTCAATGTCGTCGTCGGAGATGTCCTCGATGGTGAGCTGGTTGGCCTCTTCGGACTCCTTCGTGCCGTTCATGGTTAGCTGAGGGCGAAAAATGGAGAAAGCATTAGGGGCTTGTTTGGGACTCAGAGCCATTGGAACCCCCAGCTCAGGGAAAACAAGAAAGGAATGACCTCCACCCCATGGTGGCCAGCCTCAGGATCAGTATCTAAGTCAGAGCCCACAGAGATGTGACACCTGACTGAAGCTGTGTCCTGGGATATCAAGTATCTAAATGAGAAATGAAAAGACTTCAGGAGATGCCAAGAGGATTCTCAAGTGGATCCCAGAATGGAGAGCTACTACCAAAAGAGTAAAAAACATGTTCAGCATCCTTTCCATCACCTTTCAAAGGTGGAGAGCTAAATGAAGATTCCCCACCAGAGCCTGTGTTTCTTGGAGACCCAAACTGAGAGCCAAGGATTGATGCCCCCAAGTCTCAGAGGCTCTTACTAAAAATTGGCCAATTAACTAACAACATCCACCAGCTCCTCATCAACCCAGCCCCACGCTCCTACTCACTTTCCATTTCAACGCTTCCAACTTCTCCTCTTTTAATTTCTCTTCGAGTTTTCCCCGACGGACGTTTTCCTGCTCCTTTGAAAACTCTGCCAGCGTGAACTGCCGGGAGGAGCTGTGTTTGCTCACCATCCCCAGGGTACAGCCCCCACGGCTAGGCACACTCGTGAAGCCCTGGCAGCGTGGGAAGTAAAACACAGTGACCCGGTCAAACTCCACATTGTTCTTCTTTAGTCGCTTGGATTTCTTCAGGATAGATGTGGCTAAAAAGGGGAGAATTAAAAAAAAAAAAAAAAGAAAAAGAAAGCACGAAGTCAGTGCTGCCATGCTGCAGATGGAATAGAAATACTACAAACAGGTGGGACTTGCAAGTAAGTCTCTCAACAGGGACACGATGGGACAGGGCTACAACATTGCTTGGTGGTGTTTTAGGAGCTAACACTTCATGTGGGATGAGGATGG